>NC_064615.1:138195253-139477753 GCF_023898315.1 Schistocerca nitens
ATAGACAGACTCGGCCACCCACAGCCTGGGCTCGAACATGCATTCCACTAGAGAGGTGGCCACCAGCTGGAAGTAGTCACCCAACAGGAGACCCAGCAGTGTAAAGAATCCAAGTTGTCTGCATATAGGCTCTAGCTCAGGTGGCTGCCTGCTGCTGCAGCAGATGAATATCTTGGGTAGATGAGTGATACTTCATTGCGTTTTGCATTAGTCTCCATCTTGAAGTCAGCAGCTGATGGAGATGGTGATAGATGGCATCTGTACACACCTGGATACAGTCATGTACAGAGTATGTTGATAAGCATCTGAGAACAACTGACCACATATGGCAATGAAGGTCTGAATGGGGGGGGGAGGGGGGGGGGGTTATGAGTGACTGCTGGCCAATACTTCTCCAACAGCAGCACCCCCGGTCTGGAAGAGAGACAGAAGGTTGCCATGAAAGGCTGTCATTGGGCTGTGATGACTTCATTCTTGGTTAGTCAGCTCCTGAAGAAGCCTAGCTGGGGCTGTTGTATTGCCCAGCTTCACCCTTTAGAGGCATTGTCTAGTAGCTTCTTCCAATTCTTCAGCTTCCTAAATAAGCAAACTTGCATTCTGAAGACACCTTCTTATGAAACATGTTGGGACTTCAGGCAGATGCTCACTTCCCTCTGTATGACGCTGTTTTGCATAGCATCACAAAAACAGTTCATTGCATCTGATGGAGTCATAGTGCAACACTACTTTTTCCTTGAAGAAATCTGGGCTCCTGATTTGGACCAATGTGCATTTTTGGACACAAAAACTTATGCCGTACAATTTGGTATAAAAGTACAAAGTTTTTCTCATCTTCATACTCTTAATTTTAGTGTAATCCATATGGCTAAGTGGCTGTTTCTTAATACTAAACATTATTGGCTAGGGTTAACCCCGTCCGTGGACAAAGGATGCACTGGAAACTCAACAGTTTTGGCAGTTTTCCTCTTAAAGTAGACACAAAATACACAAAGCCACAGCAGTACTGGAAACTGAAACACTTATGGCCATAATCCTATTGCACTGCTCACTATGGTACTGCTGAACGTGCTGAAACATTTTTTTGACAGCAATACAACTTTTCTGGGTGGCTTTCTGTTCATCCAGAAAATGGAGAAGGTTTTAGAGTGTTCCATATTGGAAACATGTTTAACAGCTTATCCAGCCAATACAATAAGGGCTGTGTCATATTCCTTGAAGTTTTTTGGTGGTAGTAGCTGGGAGATAGAAAATAGCCCCACTATGTCACAGGTTGCACCATTAATTAATATCCTACAAACTTCCAATTCTACCCTTGTCATTCCCTTGGATCAACCTTGTTTGTAACAATTTATAATCACTATCTCCATTTGCCTGCTTAGCTGACTGGTAACGTGCTTGCCTCCCATGCAGCGGGCCCAGGTTCGATTCCCAGCTGGGTTGGAGATTTTCTCCACTCGTGGACTGGGTGTTATGTTGTTCTCCTCATCATTTCATCATCATCACGGGCATGTGAGTCGCCGAATGTGGCATTGACTGAAATAAGACTCCCACTCGGCAGCCGAACTTCCCCTGATGGGTCCTCACAGCCAGCAATGCCATATGATCATTTCATTTTTTATCACTATCTTTGTAGTAAGCAGAAAGTAAATCCAATGCATTCTGATTGTTTGGTAGTTTGACATCCTACAGCATCTATTTTATGTAAAAACAATTGTGTTTCACATACTTGTGTGCCAGTCTGGA
Organism: Schistocerca nitens; assembly: GCF_023898315.1. Classification (NCBI taxonomy): domain Eukaryota; kingdom Metazoa; phylum Arthropoda; class Insecta; order Orthoptera; family Acrididae; genus Schistocerca; species Schistocerca nitens. The sequence continues at coordinate 138,196,997 of NC_064615.1, forward strand.
ACATCTTGATTGGCATATGGTAATTCTTTGCCTTTGGCATAGTTGGCATCAGTATGTAGCTTCCTTTCACCTTGGAGATTAACAATACTTCTTGATTCTTCACCTGTGGGTAATTGTTCATAGCATCCCATATTACTGGATGGGGGTGGATTGTAAAAGCTCGCAATATGCATCAACAGTGGCTACTGGGACTCAAGCAAATACATGAAGTCTGGCCCTGTCAGTGTTAATTTCAGTTGTTGACATGTGATAAAACAAATTGTAAGTGAGAACCCTGCATGGGTTTCCAGTACTGCACTCTTCACAGGCCTGCTAGGAACTACCTTGAAAGTAGCAGTGTAGGACTCAATTGGCCATGTACGGCATGATGTACCACTTCCTGCAATGCTTGTCATTTCCACTCTTGCATCCCCTATGCAACCTGCTAGTGATCCAAATTTTCACATCTAGTAAATTTAGTCAGATTTGTGTTGTGTCTAAATCTTGGCTGACTGTGCCCATGTTTGTCTTCATAGATCCTGTTAGCTTAATACTTAACTATCGTGCCGTCTGAGTATTGTTCAATGTGCCTTGCTGTAGATTTGTCAGTTGTCTTGTATGTCACTCCACAGTTGCTGTGTTGCTGTCCACTATCTCTTGCACTTGTCCAGAAGTGTTATTTAATTCCCTGGTATCATCAGTATCTGTTGTTCTGAATACTATCTTCAGTAATTTCCCACTTACATCTGGCTATCTCCTCTTTTGACACAGCAACATGTGTAATACAAAATATGTCACTTGGTGTGACTGTTTCAGGAATGCTCATATGAGAGCTACAATCCTTGATAGTCCCCCTGGATCTCCTCTAATATTCTTTTCTCTGTGGCTTCAAGATGCAATGTGGTGAATGTCTCCTCGAGCCTCCATACTTACTCCTCACTTCCCACTGTGTAAATTAGCCTCAGTGCCCATTGGTGCCTGGAGAACAGCACCCCTCTACAAGTTGTTGATTGTGTAGTGTGTCCACTGCTGCTCCTCCAAACCACTGTACTGCTGTCAGAATAATTGCAAACATCATTGTTGTCAGTGCCACACAGGAGAAAGGAATCTGCTTCACTTTCCTTCCCCCTTCCTCAAGGGTGGGTTATGTGGTTCATTGCCACACAGTGCACCCCATTACCATAGCATACCCTTACTTGAATTACCCACTATAACATCTAGCAATCCTATCACAAAAATCACAACAAAAATGTAGAATGAACCACCCTATAATAACAAATTGTAATGACTCCATTAAACTAGGAAAATGTTGTAGCCATAAAGTGTTTCACAACAAAGCTGCACTGTACACTTCGTAAAACTTGATACTCACTGGTGCAACGTCAGTGCATACTTCACCTTCCGTACTTCCTGTGCACTATCTTCTGTTTCCTTCCTTCTCTTCTTACCTTTAGCCTTCTTGATAGGTAACGGCACTGACACTGTAATATTTCTAGGGTACTTTTGGAAGGCTTAACTCATCCTATGTGGACAATGGAAGTTCCCACAGATAATTGCAACTTCACTTGTATGACTTGATGTGGCTCTCCTAGTGCATAATAAATTTCTGCATTTTGCCCTTTAGTGTATAGGGCCTTGCTAGCATGACACATTGGCCAATCCTGTACTTGGGTAACTTAGCATTACATTGCCCCATTCTTTCCTGCCAGTCAAGGGCTTTATAATTTAATATTGTGCTTCCAGGTATTCTGCTAAGTTATTGTTTCCATTTTATGCACAATGTTTTGATGAGCGACTCAGCCAACTTCTTCAGGTGCTGCAAGTTCTGTTGTTGTATGTACTCACTGCCTGGACTCCAACCAGCAAGTGGCTGAAGTAGCCACAGGTTCCTGGTTGTAGGGTTTCGCATTCTTCCTCTGTCCTTGAAACCCAAGCAGACAGGCCCTTGCGAAGATCAAAGTCATCCAAGGAGATAGACAGACAAAAGAAGTCCTGTAAGATAAAGGAGATTTCAGTTGTTCCTTTGCCACTGGACTCACATGTTCTTACTCTACTTGAAATGGAGTTCCTAGATGGCCCCAGTGGCACCGGATGCCCTCACACAATCTGCATCAGAACTGATATATTTATGCTGTATCCTGGCAACTGGTGGCATCCGACAACCCTGGAGCATGAGGTACCTCTGTGGGCCCTTCATGCCCCATCAGGATACTGACTGCATTATCCTCCAGTGGAACTGTAGTGGTTTTCTCCACCATCTGGCTGAGCTTAAATGTTTCTTGTATGTTTCCCCTGCTACCTGCATTGCCCTCCATGAAACTTGGTTCCCAGCATTGTGAATCCCTACCCTCCATGGCTATCAAGGCTATTTCAAGAATTAAGTTGACTGTGGCATAGTGTCAGATTGTGGTTATGTGTGCATTCTGGACTGTGTGTACAGTGAACACATACCACTTGATATGACATGGGAAGCTTTGGCTGTTCATCTGAGGACGCCCTATATTTCACAGCCTGTAATGTGTATCTCCCTCCCAATGGCACAGTGACTCAGAACTTGATGACTTCACTGATTTCTTAGCTCCCCCACCCTTCCTCATGTTGGGTGACTTCACTGTCCACAACATTTTGTTGAGAGGAACTATGGCCACTGAAAAACTGTCAAAACTGTGCTTGAAGAGCTCAGTCCTCATCTCTTGAACACTGGTGCCGTCCCCATAACTCAGTCTGGCATCTTATTCAGCCACTGACCTTTCCGGTTGCAGCCCTTGTCTTCTCCCCACCATCCATTGGAGAGTTCATATGACCTGTGTGGCAGTGATCATTTTACAATCATCCTATCCCTTCCTCAGCATCACTCACCTGGGCATCCACCCAGATGGGCTCTCAGCAATGATGACTGGGATCCCTTTGCCTCTGCTACTGCCCTTAGCACCCTGCCTTGTGGAAACCTCAAAATTTTCAATTTGCTGTCACGCTGCATCTTTTGCTAGTGGAGGATGTCAAACTAACTGTCCACGACACAATCACAGCCATTCTATCAACAGCAGACTTAGCTATCTGTCATTCCTCGGAATCCCCCCCTATTGGAAGACGTTACTTTGGTGGACTTCATAAATCACTGTCGCCATTAGAGATTGCAGACTGTCTCGCCATTGGCATAAGTGATGTCCATTGCTGGAGCATTTAATTGTCTTTGAACAGATCTGTGCCCAGGTCTGCCACATAATAAAATTACAGTACAAGAATGTTGGAACAATATGTTACTCCCATTGGATTGTGTACCCCTCCTTTGCAAAGTTGGGTAAAGTTTGATGCCTCTATAAACACCAGTTCCCCACAAGTATACCTGGTGTCTCCCTGAATGGTATTGTCTATACTGACCCAAATGCTGTCTCTGAACATTTTTCCCTGCATTATGCTCAAGCCACTTTGTCTGAAAACTATAAGCCTGTATTTCGTGTCCTCAAACAGCGGGTGGAATGAATTCACATACTTTTTCACTACAAATCACCTGGAACCATGTAATGCTCTGTTAAGTGGATGGAAATGCTCCAGTGCCACAGCACTTTGCCCTGACACAGCTCCAGGCCAGACCACATTCACAGCAGCTAAATGCTGAAACACCTATCGGTGAATTACTAACATCACGTCATTACTATTTTAAGATGTATCTGGAGCAAGAGTGAGTTCCTGTCTCCATATCGTGAAAGCGTGACTATCCCACTACTGAAACTGGTTAAGCCCCCCCCCCCCCCCAAGAAGGAAGATATCACCTTATTAGCCTCACTGATGTTCTCTGCTATTTGCTAAAGACTTATGATATACCACATGATGTCATCACATCCTCATTACCCTACTTGAGTGGGTCTCCAGGGTCTGCTCCCAATTTTTGTCTGGAACTTCTTGTTGCACCATATTTTCAGGGTTCAAAGTGGTGCTTCCAACAGTATCCCCCCCTCCATTTTATACCATACACAAGAGAATGGTGTGCCGTAGGGCTATGTATTGAGTGTGCCCCTTTTTCTAGTAGCTCTCAACCATTTACCGGCAGCTGTGGGGACTGCATTGTCACGCTCCCTATATGCTGACAATTTTTGCATTTCCTATTGCTCCTCCACTGTGAGTGTTGGTGGACACCATGTGCAGGGTTCCATACAAAAGGTGCAGTCTTGGGCTCTGACCCATAGCTTCTTGGTTTCAGCCACCAAGTCTTGCATCTTGGCCTGCTGTCACCATTGTAAGTCCATCCACAACCGGAATTCTACCTTGATGACCAATTGCTCAATGTGTTGGAGTCGTATCACTTTCTCAGACTGGTCTTCAGTTCATGGTTGATGTAGCTTCCCCATCTTCACCAACTTAAGCGAACATACTTAATACCATTCACCACCTCAGTAACACCAGTGGTGGTGAAATCTGCTCTACACTTTTGCAGCTTTACAAAGCCCTGTCCTGTCCCATCTTTATGGCACATGGCTCAGCAGCATTGCAAATGTTGGACCCATAGACCATTGTGGTATCCGACTTGCTGACATGTGTCTTTTGAACCATCCTTGTGAATGGGCTACTCTCACAGTCCGGGGTCCCTCCACTGCAGATCAGATGCCAACAACTGCTGCTCAGCTGTGTAGTACACATTCAGTTCACCTCTGAGCATCCAAACCACCGTGTTATTTTTCCTAGTAGGGAGAGCCAGCTCCCACTACAACAGTCCAGGCCTGAAGTCTCGACTGCAGTTCGTAAAACTTGTTTCTGCTATGAACTCTAATTTCGCCCACTGCCGCCTGTTGTCAGGGAGCAATCAAGTATGCCATCATTGTGTGTATCCCTTCCTTGAATCAGTCTCCATCTATCCTTTTGACCAAAAGAGTCTGGCAGATTCAGAAATGGTAGAAACTGATGGCTTTAGGGTCAACGAATGAATCAGTTTTGTCCATACACATGCAAGTTGAGGTGAACAACTTTCCTTGTCAGATGCATAGAGTGTATTCACTGCTGGATTGGTGGCCATCGCTCAAGCCCTCAGTCACATTCATTCTTGCACCTGCGAGTAATGCTTAATCCCTGAGTAGTCTTCAGACTATGAAGCAGGGCTACCCTCAACACCCCTTGGTTGTGACTATCCAGAATCTCCTTTCTGATCTCCATCAAGTTGGATGGTCAGTCATCTTTGTCTGGACCTGAGGTCACATTGGTATACCAGGGATGAACATGCTGACCTGTTGGCCATGTTGCCTACTGGAGGCTGACTTTGGAGGGGGGTACTGGAACTGGACCTTCTGTTGACTCTAAGCCATCAATTGTTGGGGGCTTTGAGCACTAATTGATGTGACATGGTTTCTCTAAACAAAATGTGAGCAGTAAAAGGGACTATGGCCATGTGGCTCTTTCCTTTATGCTTCTCACAGGGACTCTGTCATTCTCTGTCGACTTCGCTCTGGTCATACTTGGGTGACCTACATCCAATGACATGGGGATCCATCCCACAGTCAGTGTGGTGTCAATCTGATGGTGGCCCCACATCCTAATCGATTGCCCCAGTTCGGCCACCTTAACTTTAACTTGCTGACACACTGCATCTGGTGTTAGCGGATGATGCCAAACTAACTGATCTGATTTTACAGTGGTCCAGCCTGGCCTCTACTATTTCCACCTTTTAATTCCTCTTATTCTTTTATGTCTGTCAATTTACTGTCTTATCATCATTGTTCTCTTTCCGGATATTTTATCAGCTTGCCTATGCAGGTGCATCTCTCATCGCATAAAATGTCCCTGGGGCCTCCAACTGCTTCTGGGCAGAGCAACTTACCCACTTTCAATCTTTTACCCCCTCTCACTTTTACTTGCTTCGTTTTCTTGGTTTTATTGATTTTCAGTTACAATTGGTTTCATCAGGATTTGTCTTCTGTGTCTTTCCTATGTTCTCAGCTTGAGCCATATAGGATAAAGGGACTGATGACCTTGTAGTCTGGCCCCTTTAACCCCACCAATCCAGTCCAGACCTGGCTTTAGTATGTGCCTACTTCACCCACTCCATACATCCTTTAGCATTTTTCCAAAACGTTTATTGATTCCCCATTTTTCCCAACCTTGGTTTTGATAACTTTTAAAAGCAATGGCATCATTGTACCATATACCACCTCATATGGCAAGGGCCTAAGATTGTTGTGCACTTTTGAGTTGTACACAGCTACTACATCGATAGATAAATGTCCCATTCATTGTTGTGACTATTCACATAAAACATAACATTTTGCTTGGAGTATGGTGAACATGCTCAGGCCTCCCATTTGCCTGAGGGTGGAAGGGACTAGTTATTAAATTTTGGATTTGTAATAGATGACACAATTGCTTAATTAGTTTGGACATGAAGTTGGTACTCTGATCATTACTTATGTCAGCTATGCCAAACTTCAACAACCAGTTGTTCACTATTGCTTGTGCTACTATACTTGCTTGTTGATTTGGATGGCAATCACTGCAACATACTGTGAAAAGTAGACTGTGATGGTTTACACACAGCAGTTACCCACCAGTGTCAGTTTAAGTGGATGCAAACAGTCACCCTATCATTTCAAATAGCTTAGATGCCTCCGGATACCTTCAAAGTGGTAGTTGTTTATGGCTAAAAGTGGCACATTGCACACATGGTATGCAATTCTTGACATAATTTTCAACATCCTGTCTTCACATTCTCCACCAAAACTGTTCAGCTATTTCACGGTCTGTTATCCTTCACCCTCCATGTCCTGCTAACACATGCTTGTGGCCTCTTTTCAATATTTCTTCCTTCAGTACTGCAGGTACCTCGATGTGTGACCTGAACTTGTTGCCCTACATAGTAGCCCATTGCGCATAATGAACTGTGGTTGTGTTTTGAACAGCTGGTTTGCGCCTTATGCTAACTTGCAGATCTCTGGCCAAGCACCTTTAAGACTCTGGTTTTCCTGATCAACCCATCCGCATTGTCATGCATCCTGCTGAACTTGTACACCACTTCAGAATTAAATTCACTTAATTTTAATGCCCATCAAGTCAACCTGCTTGATGGATCTCTTAGACCTAATATCTACTTTAATACAGCTTGGTCTGTAATAACTTTGTATTTCCTGCCACACAGGTAAAAACGAAAGTAAGTGGTACTGTAGATTAATCTCAGCATCTCCTCCTCTGTAGTTTAGTAATTTTGTTCTGCTTTACTTAATTGCCTTGATGCCTATACTGCTAGGTTCTCATTATTGTCTATTTTCTGAGTCAGAAAGCATCCCACAGCCTGGTTGCTCATGTCACAGGACAAGACAGACTCTTTTTCATAATTCAGAAATACTAAACAGAGGACTAGATGTCACGTGCTTTTCAATCACTCAAAGAAATATTGACTTTCAGCCAACTAGTGAAATTTCTCATCCTTCATCAACAAATGTGTTAATGGTCGAGTATCTTCAACAAATATGTTCATAGTCTAGCAGTGTCAGCAAACCCTTTGACGAATTTCCTATAATAATTGCATAACCTAACATGGAAGTAACTTCCATGAATTATTTCTGTGGAGAAAGCACAATTGGATGTACCCTGGAAAGATGGAACTACTGTCAGTCCTTTTACCATTGGGAAACAGTGGAGAAAAATGGCAATACCCTAAAAATGACAGCAGTTGCCTCTTAGTCTACGGTGGCGTGAAATCACCAAATGCACGTATCAATCTTGTATTGATTTTCATGACATTGTGGCTAATTATGTGGCCTAAACAACTTCCTTCTGCCAATGCCGAAAGACACTTTTCAATACTTAATGTTAAGTGTGATTATTGCAACCTCTTAAACACTGCTTCCAGCCACTGCATGTGCTCCTTCAGATCCTTGTAAAAAACAACAACATCATGTAAGTAGACAATACACTGATGTAGGTTTAATCCCCTCAACACTCAGTCTAATAATCTCTCAAATGTGACCGGTGCATTCTTATGACTAAAAGGCATCCACTGATACTGGTAATGCTCCCATGGGACAGTAAATGCAGTCTTTAGTCAGTCCTCAGGCACTACTTTTAACTAGTGGTAACCACTTTTCAGAACTGTTGTTGAAAACACCTGCTTTGGCCCAGCTTTTACAATGTTTCCATGATATTCAGTATCAGATATGCATCCGTCACAGTTGTGGCATTTAAATAATAGTATCACAAGAGCCCCCGTATTTCCTTGAGCTATCCAATGAGTTTTTAAGCATGATGATAACAGATGCTCCCCACTCTCTTCAATTCCTCCATTATTGTTTGCAAGTGCTGTAGGTATTCTATACAGTTTCTTATAGACAGGAGGATTGTTCTCTGTATTGTGCCACAGTGTCTACAAACTTTTTATGAATAACAGTTTTTTATGTTGCTGAGCAACCGTTGTACAATATTTGTCAAAGGAACACACCACCATTTGACTGTTTTATTGTTCATTTAAGTAAAACCCAGGTTTCAACCTTTTATGCCATTTTCAAGTATATGCTAAAAGCAAAAATTGCATACAGTAAAACCACATGAAATTTCAAAAGATGTAAAATGTCTTAAACAATGAATGTAAATAGGTGTACAATTATTAAATTCGTACTTACATTTTATGTCTGTAACATATATTGCAGGATGCTTAACATGTCGCCAAGCTCAAAGTTGGCCACAAATTAAGTAAAATATTGGCTCCCCATGAAATGCCAGGTGTAAAATCATCATTTTGTAACAGATGGGAGCACGTCATATTCAGTAAAAACAGGCTTACACTGCAGGCATATTGCAGCTGTTATATACTTTTAATTCATGAATTGTGTTACACATGCATGCCTCCCTCCCCACCCCCACCCCCCTCCGCCCCCCGTCACCTCTTCACTCCATGCCTTTCCTACTTGCCATCCTCCAACTCCTCACTATTGTACTTATGTCCACAACCCAAATATGCAACAAGTTTGGTATAAATAGCATCTAAGTCAACTCACGCTTAATTGAATATGCTGGAAATTCCGTCATTTCCTTGTGCTTAGTCAATATCCTTGTAATAAATAAGATCTGTATCTATTGTGAGGTTGTACACTAATCTTCTTATGCTTTGTAATACCAAAGTCGCTTTCATTAAGTGCTTTTCCTACTAAGGGGCAACTACTCTGTTTTATACAAGTGTAATGCAGTCTTACGTTTCCATAAGCATAGTATGTTTTCCTACTTTTACTCTATTTCATAAATATTGCACTGTGACTGTAGTCTCATGTTTCCTATCCAACATGGACCCCCACCCCCACCCATCTTTCGAAATTTCATGTGGTCTTACTGTATGCAATTTTTACTTTTAGCAAATACTTGAAAATGGCATAAAAGGCTGAAACCTGGGTTGTACTAAAATAAACAATAAAACAGTCAAATGGCAGTGTGTTCCTTAAAAAACTCTTTCCCTTTAAAATGCTGTACCTTAACAACAATGTAGGAAAAGACAGATTGCTACTTACTGTAAAGAAGACATGTCAAATTGCAGCATGCACAACTTGAAGATACTTAATTATGCGTGTTTGCAACTTGATGTGTCTCCTTTATGGTAAGTAGCAATCTGTGCTTTCCTACATTTTTGAAATTTGTACCTGGAGTTTCCTGTTTGAAATGCTGTACTTTTTCACATAATGCAGATGAACTGATGGTTTGCTAATGGCAGAGGTCCACACTTGACCTCTCTAAATCATCCTCATCTAGGACATCTGAATTGACTATCAACAACCCCTTTGGTAGAACCACTTTGCCAATGCCAAAATTATTCGTAATGTATATCTCCATTCACATCCTACATGTGTGCCACACTGCTATGTATAAAACAATGCGACATATCCGAACAGTCATTGCGTCCCAATGGGTCTATAACTCACAAAATATCACTTGGTAGATAAGTACTTATGTTTATCCAGAGTAGTTTTCCTGTACCTTTCAGCACTTTATCATGTGAACTGAATCTTAATTTTTGTGTACGCATTTTAATCAGTTCCACCTTCACTGTATGAGAACCTTGTGCCAGTGTATCTTTTGCCACAGCCTCCCCCCGTCAAAACAATGTTCTATCGAGTTTGACAGTGTGCTGCAAAAGACCAGTTTTTGCGTGATGCTCATTCAATAAATTCAACCTGAGGACTGTGCAGTACTCCTTGCTGACTTGATGCGACACTTCCATATGCTCTCAAAAATTTCTTGCTTCAGTACAAAAATTGACTAGTGTTGCCACTTCACTGTCGCCTATTCCAATTAATCTATAATGTGGGAAATTTCAGTCTTTTCTTACATAAGGGGTCCAGACTCACTACCAACAAATGAGCCCCCGTCTCCACTAAAAATGCTATATCCACCTCCTCAAGCAGTGTACCAACTTTAATGGCAGCAGCAGGGCTGCTCTGTGTGATGATCAGTGCTGATGGAAGCCTTTAGGGACCAGTGTACAGCAACAGAGGGACCGGACTGCCCCCAGCCCAGGCTTGAAGATGTGTCTCACGAGAGAGGTAGTAGCCAGCAGGAGGTAGTCACCCAGTGGGACACCCAGTGGCATGAAGAAGTCAAGTTGTCTGCATACTGTCCGCAGCTCAGGTGGTTGCCTGCTACTACTGCAGATGAAAGCCTTGCTCGGTAACTGTATACTTCATCTGGTGCTGCAGTAATCTCCACCTCAAAGTCACAGAGACAGCGGGCTCTATGCAGTCACATATAGGCTCTATATGATCATTTACAGAAAATGTTGGTGAGTGTTTGAGAACATCTTGTGGTGTCACCGCTAGACACCACACTTGCTAGGTGGTAACTTAAATCGGCCGCGGTCCTGTAGTACAGGTCGGACCCGCGTGTCGCCACTGTGTACTCGCAATCCTAGCGCCACCACATGGCAGGTCACAAGACACGGACTTGACCTCGCCCCAGTTGTACGGACGACATAGCTTGCGACTAGACCTACCAAGTATTCCTCTCATTTGCCGAGAGACAGATTAAATAGCCTTCAGCTAGTCCATCGCTACTACCTAGCAAGGCGCCATGTGTATCTGTGCTAATCGCTTACTACTATGCAAGAGATGTATTTCAACAAGAACAAGACTACATTAAAGTTAAGTATATTAAAATCTCTCTTCTTTCTTTATAGTTTTCATCCAGTCTCCTGTTTCAGAATTTACGCCCGTCTGCGTTAGTTTCGCGTGCACCTAGCCACTCATTGTGTCGAGACCTTAGGGAATCGACACAACACATCTGAGCGCATCTCAGGTGAGGATCTGATTTTGTGTGTGTGGGGGAGGGGGATTAGTGTTTACGTGTGTCTGCTGGCAAGTATTTCTCCAACAACAATGCCCCCAACCCAGAAGAGACAACAGGACATACCAACTGTCACCACTGGGCAGCAATGACTTCATCTGTTCTGCTCTTCTTGTTTAGTCTGTTCCTGAAGGAGCCTAGCCAGAGCAGTCGTATGTGCCCAGCTTCCCCTGTCAGAGGCACTGGCTAGAAGCTTCTTCCACTTTGTCAGCTTCCTGAATTAATGCTCTTGCATTCTGAAGACACCATCTTGTGAAACAGTGTTGGGGCTTCAGGCTGTATGATGTTATTCTGTTGAGCATCACGCGAGCAATTCATTCCACCTTACGGAGTCATAATGCAACATATTACTCATAAAAAGTGCATGTTAAAATGTAATTTTTTTGTGAATGTCTGTTTATTCCTTTAAAATGGCTACTTTAAAAATTTCCAGATTTGGGGCTGTGAAAAAAGTGGTTTATTCCATGCATTTTCTAAGCATATCCTACATCGGTTACATATTCCACAGTATAAAAGAAACGATTCCAAAATCCATGTTACATTGCTGTCAAGAGACACAGCATATAGAAGAATATTAAATGAGGATGAACTCATTTACCATTTAAAACTGAATCCAGAATACGAAGTTAAGAAGGTAAATACATTGTCTTCTAGAACTGCTGCTGAATGTTGGAATAAAGTTCTTTGCGCCATAGTGTAAAACAAAACAACAGTATTTGCTTAGTAGCCCAGAACTCCTTTTTGATTTTCCAAACTACACTGCAGCTCACAATTACTAATAGGTTAATTGCTATGATTAATTTAGTGAAGATTTTGTTACTTAATCATTTAAAAAGTTATTTGGTGCATGTAAATACAGATGATTCAAATGGGATAAATAAAAGCAAATTTATATCTGTCAATAAATTTGTAAAGGTCTTGTTTTATGATTTGTGGATGTGTAAATTCAGTGGAGAGTGATGAAAAGCTCCCATTTCTTGATATTTTCATGTACAAACAGAATGACGACACTCGGAGTCATATCATTCACTGCAGACTTACTCATACTGACCAGTATTTGCATGCGATTAGCTATCACACATCATACAATGCACTGGCATTCTTAGGATGCTGGTCTGAAGTGCACATACCTTACGTGATGCAGCAAGCTTGAACACTTAAAGACTGTATTTAAATGTAACAGATATTGAAGTACAGCAAGATTAATCTACATCAGTTGCTTTCTTACCATATATTGGGACGTATCTGCTAAAATAGGGATAATTTTAAGAAATTTGATATTGAGGCTGTGTTTCAGGTGCCAGCCAAGATTAACCCCTTTTTGGGTTCTGTTAAAGTTGATTTGGAGCTAAAGGAGCCCAGTGTTTATAAGACTCTATGCCATTGTGGTAAAGCATATATTGGTCAAACTATTTGTTCTATTGAGGAGGACAGGCGTGTGTCACTACCACACATGATTGTCACAACCACTTGAAAAAACCATGGTGCAGAATATTGCTTAGCAAAGAGTCACACAGTGAAACATAATGAGACGCAGATACTGCTGCTTATCATTACTGGGATTGTGTGCTGAAAAAATTCACTGATATTAGGTTCGCTGATAATCTTATTGACAAGGGCAAGGACAGTCCTCTGAGAAAATTGCGGAACTCTGCACTGACCTGCTTCAGAACTTGACTTTCTTAATCAGAAGAAGGTTTTGGCAATTAGTTACAGCAACGATACCTTGTATTTGTTTGCCTTCACCACCGGCATTGCTGCTAGTATCTTTTGCATTAGGGGCAGCACTCAAGACACTCGGCTCGTGTGCTGAGTACTTTCTAGTGGCCTATATAGGGGATTCAAATGGTAGATGCTACTTTATTTGATACATAACAGTTGACTGCAGAGTGCAAATGTATCCTTTTCGACAGATTAGAGGGATTTTGTACAATTTGTGCTATGTCAGCAGTACTTGATAACTTTCATTAAGTTTATGTATTTAATATCACTGCTTTTTCTTTTCTATCTTCCTTTCTGTACTCATTAATGCTGCAATGAATGTGCTTGTAGTAAAGAATTTAAGCAAAAAATAACATTTTCTTCTCATTTCTTTTAGGTTGTGTACAATAGGCAGATGGATTTTAAAAAACAGTTGGAGCACACTCATAATAGTGATATATTTATTGGTATACATGGAGCTGGCCTAACACATTTACTCTTTCTCCCTGACTGGGCAGTTGTTTTTGAGCTGTAAGTACAATTAATGCAACGTACACAATTTTTTGATAATTTTGGAGAGAAAAACGTGATGTTGCTTGTGTTACAACACTGGAACTATCACTGGCATTTTTATTTCACAAGCAGACCCATGGACTACTATGCCCTCTCCAATTTGCTTCATACTAACAGGTCAGCACTCAGACACCAGTTTCTTAAGCAGTATGATGCAGTTCACCAAAAAAGGACTTGAAAAAAGTGATCTTGAAGATCATTTGATTTCTGAAAATTGTTATGTGTAAAACATCTGTTGTTTATTAACAAATTCATTGCTAGCAGCTCAGTGCATAAGCATAATGGGAGTGTAGAAAAATGTGAAACATCAAATAGAAAATCAAATACTTTTTTATTTCCAGAGACTGGAGAGTATTATTGATTTATACAATTTTTTCTTTTAACAAAAAGGTATTTGTCGTGTCAGTATAAAATTCTAATTAATTTGCATACAATTAGTAACTGTAAGTAGAAAGATTTTTTATTAAAATTATGATGCCACATGTGTTAAATAACAGTTTCATTTGTTCATAAATATGGAATTTAAAAAAAGTACTCCACTGGTGACATTTGATCCAGCAACTTCATGATTAGAATCTGATTAAACTGTATGCTGAACTACTGTTGAATTTGTTAAGCAGCAACAAATGTTTTATACTTAAGGGTGCTTGGAAATCTTTTAATTTTTAAAGGCAATTCTTTTTTGAGTTGTGTGATCCTGCTTTTCTCTTGCAACTGATGGTAGCACAGATGCTAAAGATGTGAAACTATATCCAGTTGTTGTTACTTACTTTGATGTTAAACAGGGAAAGATGTGCACCACAATACTATTATCGCTGGAAGCAAATTTAAATACTGGTGAAGGAACTTTTAATCCCTTGAGTGGCAAACTGCTAAGAAAAGGAATTCCGTGGAAAAATTTCATTTCATTTGCTTGTGATAAAGGAAGTACAGTGGTGGGACATACAAAAGGAGTGGCTGCTTTTTTGAAGAAAGTTCAACCACACTTAGGAATTCAGTCTTGTTCCTGCCACCTGCTTCATTTAGCTGCACAAAAAGTTGCAATTAGTCTACAATGTTTTGATGCTGAAGAATTTGTAATGGAAATTTTCTACTTTTTCCAGAAGAGTTCAAGAAAGATAGTCTACTTTTAAACTGCGTCAAAATATACATGACACCAAACGCCATAAAGTACTGAAGTGTGTTTTTACTTGATGGCTCTCTCTGCTCCAATCCATAGAAAGAATAATTCAACAGTGGAAACCTCTTGCAAAATTTTTCAATCAGGAAGCTTAAAAAAATATAAACAAGTCTCACTTATCTAGAGTGTACTCTATTCTAAATGATCCAGTAACAAAGCTACACCTTTTTTTCGTGCATAATACCCTTTCATTATTTACAAAAGCAAATTTATTCCTCCAGAAAGAAGAGCCAGTAATTCACAGACTTCATACCTTCCTAAATAACTTATTTGCAGAGTTGAATGTGAGATTTATCAATCCTTCTGTAGTATCTACTTCTGGTAGTCTGCTGGAATTGAAATTTCAAAAAAATAAATATCACAAAGAGGTGAAGATATTGTCAAGAGTGTAGACACTAGATGCTAAATTCGTCATACCAAGCTTGAAAAATCTGTAGTTACAAAATTTTATGAAGATGTCAGAAGATTTTTCATCGGCTTGTGTAGTTACATCAAAGAAAAATTTCCACTATATGATGATTCAGGTATTGGATCTAGCAAAAGAAAATCTTTATTGTCAGTTGTAAAGCTGAATGAGCTGTTTTCTAATGTTCTGAGTGATTGTGAGGGACACACACAAACAAACACACACACGCATTAGAATTGGAGTTTGATGACTTTGGAATGGTGGAAGAAGACAGAGCTGATACTGCTTGGTACAAAATATCTACTATGTGTGATGCATCAGGCATTAAAAACTATCCCTCACTGAGCAAGCTTATGCTTGCATTACTGCTTATTCCTCATAATAATGCTGCCTGTGAGAGACTTTTTAGTACTGTTAGGAAAAACAATATTGAATTTTGATCTAGTATGAATACAGGAACCTTGAGTGCTTTGATCATCAGTAAAATGAACCATTTATCATTAGGAAGAGCATGTTACTAAAATAATTTTTGAAAGGATTGCAGTTGTGTATAACTTATTTACATTCAAAGGATTAGATTCAGGCTGCAAAGAGTGCAACAAGATTATCAGTCAAGAGAAAATAATTGTCAGTCACTAGTGAGGATTCTGCATTATACAAGTAGAGGCAGATCAAAGAACCAGAGGCAGTAGATGAGAAAGTCTTCTAAATATTTTTGTATAAAACACTAAATACAGGCCTCTCATTTCAAGATGTAAGTGGGTTTTGTGTACTTGTTTTACTTTCATTTTAATGAATAATTTTAGATATATACATGTATTGATTTTTCAGTATTTGCAAATTACAGAAATATTTCTAAAGCACGTTTATGTGTACTAAACTGATTTTTAGCTTAACCTAACTTTTTTCATTTACAGTTATTTTAATTGCAGGAAAATCTTCTTTATTTAGGACCAGAAAGTGACTGAAATACAGTGTTTAAAGGCCTTAAAACACAACTGTAATTTTTAAAATTTCCCAACTCAGTCACTCCAAGCAAATGCTAAGATGGTTCCTTTGAAAAGGCATGGCTGATTTCCTTCCCCGTCCTTGACACAGTGTGAGCTTCAGCTCCGTCTCTCAAAATTTTCCAAGGGAGAGCCCGCAAACCCAGTTCCACATTTGCCATGTGATAACTGACAGCTGCTTCTCAAGATTGACAGTTATGAAGTCATGTAAGTATGGAGCAAACCAAAGAGGGCAGAGGAGTCCATAAGGTCATCTTGTCAGACTGATTCCACTGGAAGTAAATGATTCTCTCAAAGCAGATTTCACACTAATGGTTTGAAAGCAGTGTGTTAATATGCTCAGATAACTGGGCAGGTCCTGTTCTTTCTGCCAATGCACTTCGCTAATTCCTTATCCATTTCTGTTTGTAAATTCTTTATTGATCTCTTATCCATCAAACTGCTTAGAATTTGCCCTTTATGACTAGTTATTCTTCATAGTCTTGGAGATAGAGCTCTGTTGGAGTAAATTCATGTCAAATGAAGTGATCATACAATAACAATATTATGAAAAGGAAAGTTGCCACTCACCATATAGCAGAGATGCTGAGTCACAGATAGGCACAACAACGGGACTCACAAATAAAGCTTTTGCCCATAAGACCTTTGTCAAAAACACACATACACACACACACACACACACACACACACACACCACTCTCTCTCTCTCTCTCTCTCTCTCTCTCTCTCATGCAAACGCAACTCACACACATGGCTGCAGTTGTATGTGTGAGTTGCGTTTGCATGAGTGTGTATGTGTGTGTGTGTGTGTGTGTGTGTGTGTGTGTGTGTGTGTGTGTGTGTTTGTCTATTTTTGACAAAGTCCTTACAGGCCCAAAAGCTTTATTTGTGACATTCTTTTTGTGGTGCCTATTTGCGACTCAGCATCTCCACTATACGGTGAGTGGCAACTTTCCTTTTCATACTATTGTTACATTCCATCATGGATTTTCCATTGTTTGATCATATCAGTAAGGAAATTCTGCTTCAGATATCTCAAGTATATTTTTGAAGTCTTAAAAAGATGTAGAACAGTGTTTCTTGAGATAAAAAGAGACTAATATGAAGTAAATTGGGTTTTAGTAAGAATAAAAATTACCTTTAGGTACCTATATAAGTGCAGTTGGGATACAAATGATAAAATTGTTCCATTTGTTGCTGAAGGGTTCATAATGGAGTTGTTTATAGGTCTAATGCAGTTTGTTGGTAGGTGTCAGAGAGGAAATTGGAACCTCTCCTGTACAATTTATTAGAATATTTGAATTTAATAATGTAAATTCTGTTTAAGTCCAATGTTTGTGTAAAAGAGATCGTGGCATTGGTAGCTGATAGTGTTCTTTGTAAAATTATATAAGTGCTGTGTTTTAAATAGAAGCCAGAAGTGTCAGCTGAGTAGTTGAAGACAAGAAGAGGTGGCTTTTTCATTAGCTATGTCTTATCGTAATGTACATATGTTTAACACTCTAACAAAACAAGGAATAGAACAAGCCTATATTAAATTCTTATACAAAATCTCCACAGAGTTTATGAATGTTATTGAAGAAACCAACAAGTTTCCCATTGGTTGGTTGGTTGGTTGGTTTGTGGGGAGGGGACCAAACAGAGAGGTCATTGGTCCCATCAATTAGGGAAGGATGGGGAAGGAAATTGGCCATGCCCTTTCAAAGGAACTATCCGGGCATTTGCTTCAAGCGATTTAGGAAAATCATGGAAAACCTAAATGAGGATGGCTGGACGTGGTTTTGAACTGTCATCCTCTCGAATGTGAATCCAGTGTGCTAATCGACGCACTACCTCGCTCGGTATTTCACACTGAAAAGGATGTAAAACAAGGTGACTCCAGATCTCCAAAATTATTTTCAGGAGTCCTAGAAAAAGAAATTGGATTGGGAAACAGAGGAAACCCAAATTCCGGGAAAGATATTAAATAACCTGAGGTTTGCTGATGATATTGTTCTGTCTGCAAATAGTATGGAGTTTCAAATATTGGTTAGTGAATTGGCATTAGTCTGCTCTGAAATTGATCAAAAAATGAGCTATGTTAAAACCAAGATCATGATGAATGAATGGATACCAGAGAGAAACATATTTGTTGGAAGTATGCAACAGCAAAGGGTCGCAGACAATGTCTATTTGGGCGAACTTGTAAATATGAAAGGAGGCCTAAAACGAGAAATATTTCAATGTATTAAATTAGGCTAGCAATCTTAGGGAAGATACTCTTCAGTTTTGCAATCTAAGATGTCGGCTGATCTGAAGAAAACAGGTTTTGACCAATGCATACTGCTAGTAATAACTTATTGCTTTGAGACTTGGACTTTAAATGAATACATTGTTAGAAAACTAACAGTAACTCAAAGAGGAATGGAAAGATCAGTTGGGCTAAACAAAGAAAGACAGAAAGAAAGAAAGCAGTTGGTATCAGACAGACAACAAAGGTCACTGATATGATGGAAAGAGTGAATACTTTCAAATGGCAGTGGACTGGTCATGTCACTCATGTCACTCAAAGAAAAGATGGCAGGTGGTTAAAACAAGTATTAGATAAGAGCCCAATTTACCAAAAGGGACCCAGGGGAAGACCACCAAATGGTTGGGACAGAGAGTAAAGAAAGACAGCTGCATTGAACTGGCAGTGGGAAGCAATAGATCAGCAGAAATGGAAGAACCAACAAAGATCCTATGTTACACACCAATACAAAGAGAACGCGTCACCAAGTGATCGAATTGGCTGATGATGATAATGATGATGATGGTGATACGTACAAATGTATAAAGTAACCTAGAAGTAATTCCCATAATTATCAGTGTCAGTAAATTAGCACTAGTCATAATTTATTGCTAGCATAGTTTACAGAGGTAGCTGAAGTGGCTGTTTCTGCCTCTTAACATATAACTTGTTCCACATCTTTGAAGCTGTTTTTCCTGGTGGTATTTATGAAACATAGCATGTGAAAGGGCTATTGAATTAATGTGAGGAAGGGTTATGGGGAAAGGAAGCGAAATTATGTAAGATCAGTCTTGTGTATTATACTGAAAATAGTATGAAAAATAGATGACATAAGTGCAATGGCCAGACAACAGACTGTTCTGTGGGACTGAGGCCTCCATTACATACACGCCTGTGATCTAGTTGACTTTATTAGTGCAACATTCCTTATGTATTGTATGAGAAAATTTTAGGCATTTTTTATATTATTTACAACTGTATTTGTTTTATAATTAACCTCATGAAATCCATGTAAACACCACAAAACATGGGCCATTATGCTTATTAGTATTGGGAAGTAAATGTAGGGTAAGGAAGGCATCTTATTGCTTAACACTCAGTGCATATCAGTAGTTGTCTTGTAGCTATTCTTTTTAAAATCCACTAAGTCTTTTGAAAAGAGACAGTGAGAGCAGAAGAACATTCCCAGATTGTATATTCACTGTCCCACAGGATATTTCTTATCATCCTGTCAAACAATAAATATCTTATTGAAAAAATCTCAGCAAGTCATTTTGGAAGCATAAAAACCTCTAAACTAAACATTTGAATTTGTGCTCTTTTCTCAGTGTGTCGGGAAGAAGAAAAATATTTGTAATATATTGTGAATAGCACAACACTATAATCCATCATTTTATATTTCAAGTGAAATTTAAAATGTTAATGCTATTCAACATTACCAACACAGCAGAGAGTGTTTTCAGCTGTACGCTTCATTAATGTTATAAAGTCAAGAATGCTTCATTCTAACAACATCTTCTTGTATATTTATTTATTTACATAATTCTTCAAATATGATCTCTATTATGTTGTAGGTACAACTGTGAGGATGAAAGCTGTTACTTGGATCTTGCCAGACTGAGGGGAGTCAAGTACATCACATGGCAAGACAAGACAAAACTCCACCAACAAGATGAGGTAATTGCTTCAAGTGTAAACTGTAATGCATTTTTTCATTTTGCTGTGCAAATAAGCTTCTTGTAGTTGGACTCCAGAGCAAACTATCTCTTTACCACACAAAATTATAGAAATTGGGACTAACCCTCAGTGAAACAGGCAGTGTACCTGGCAATGAGTAGAAGTACTGTAATAATCTGTGTGAAAACTGTAAATGTAGAAATTAATAGTATAGACAACTTCCAGTATTTAGGAAGCTTTGTTTCTTTGGACAGTACAATAAATCAGGAAAATTGGCAAAAATAGCTTCCAAGTTATATCACTCTTTATCCTTATTATGGGATCTGCAATTTATATTATGTCACGGTAGGACATTATCTAGAGAATAAGTAGACAATGTGCTGTTTGATGTTTTATTTTTGTATTTAAGCTTATTTCACCTTTATTGCCTACAAGTGATCTACAAGTGATCAGAATTGACTGAATACAGTGTTCAATAGGTATTTGGATATGTTACAAGTATCTTGTGGCAGGTAAAGGGTAGGAGTATGGAACTATAATTTTGTTCATAAAATTTTTGTTCTTTTTGTAAATGGGAGTGGCCAGTGCTCTTTCCTAACCACATAGTCCCATACTCTGCACAATGGATGAATATACGTTAAGGAAAGCATTAACTCTGCAGTTCACAAATACACATAAGGTCCTCCCACCATATCAAATTATAGAATGTGCTTTGCTTTTCTATGTTAGGTGTCCTTATTTCAATGTCACCCATTTGCATGTAAATAGCAAAAAGGGCAATTGGGGTACAATAAAGTATAACTGTGTGCACAACTGTTTAAACATTGTGCTTAAGATTAACATTTTCTGTTAGTTATTTTCTGTTTCAGCATCAAAGTGGTAAATGAGTAACCATAGGGAAACTTTTGATGTGCCAGTGGCTTTCTGTACTGTTAGAATTTTTTGAAAGATCTCTTGCTGCAGACATTTTAACCATGAGTGCAACAGTTCTCTTTCTCTGCATTTTATGAATGCTATTATTAAACTAAATCAGGTGCTATGGGCCATACATATAAAGTCGGCTAAACTTGGTGGTGGTGTTGGGGGTCTACAATCTGAAAACTGGTTTGATACTGCTCTCCTTGTTAGTCTATTATGTGCAAGCCTTTTGATCTCTGCATAACTACTACAACCTACATCCATTTGAATCTGCTTAATGCCTTGGTCTCCCCTCCCCCCCCCCCCCTTCCCCTTCACATCATTAAAAATTGATGATTCCTAAATGCCTCAGTGTTTCCTATCCATTGATTCCCTATTTAAGTTAGTTTGCTATATATTTCAGTTTCTCCTTATTAGCTACTCGATATACTAATCTGAACTTGAGCATTCTTCCATAGCACTACATTTCGAAAGCTTCTGTTCTCTTCCCATCTGAACTATCATTAAAACTTCACTTCCATACAAGACTACACTCCAAAAAAGTTCCCTAACATGTAAATTTATATTTGATACTAACAAATTTATCATTTCTTAGAAAAGTTTTTCTTACTATTGACAATCTGCATATTATATCCCCTCTATTTCAGCCATAATCAGTTATTTTGCTGCTCAAATGACAAATGGCATCTATTACATTCAATGTCTCATTATCTAATTTAATTCTCTCAGCATTTACTCTATTTAACTGATCTACATTCCTTCTCTTTGTTTTACTTTCACTGATGTTCATCTTATAACCTCATTTTCAAGACATTATCCAGGGATTCAGTTGCTTTTCCAAGTTATTTGCCTTCTGTGACAGAATTATAATGTCATAAGAAAACATTCCAATAGTACTAACCTAGTCTCTTTTTCTTGTTAGCACAAGTTCATCATCTCAAAACTGAAAACTTTTTGGGTGTTGAACAAGGTTAATAATGGACACAGCACCATTATTTTTAGTTTCACTAGTTCACACATCTATTAAATTTAGATTCACTTTCTGAATGATGACTTGCTTCTTAACTGTTCTGTTTATATATAAGTGGCATTAAAAAAGAAACAAGTGGGAGGTATAGTTACAGAAACTAGTACCTGTATCTTAGAAGTATTGACCCTCACTCTTGAGACACTTGTCTCATTGTGACACAAGGTGGTGAATGGCTGTCTCATAAAATTCCTGGGACTGCAATGTTAACCAGTTCCACACGTACAGCTGGACGTCGTCGTCCACACGAGTGCAGGAAATGTTATTCTGACGTTCTTGTTTGACCGAGATGGCCCCCTTCTGATTCACTTCCTGCAGCACGGGACAGCAGTGAATGCCCAGCATTACTCCAAAACCTTGACCACCCTTCGCCAAGTGATCAAATCAAAACTACCAGGCAATCTCACCCGTGGGGTCATTCTGCTCCACAACAATGCAAAGCCTCATATGGCCAACACAGTCGCAGCACTCCTGCAGAAATTCAAATGGGAGGTTCTTGGCCACCCTCCATACAGTCCGGACCTCTCTTGCTGTGATTATGCCATTTTTGGTCCCCCTAAAAGGGCGCTGAGGGGCAAACGATACATCTTGGACGACAACGTCCAGCTGTATGTGCAGAACTGGTTATGAGACAGCCATTCACCACCTTGTGTCACAGTGGGCAAGTGTCTCAACAGCCAGGGTCAACACTTCTAACATACAGGTACTGTTATCTGTGATTATGCATCCGGCTCATTTCTTTTTGAATGCCCTTTATATAACAAAAATCAGTCTATCTCATACAATCAGTAACAGTTCAATAGCAACGTGTGTCACAGACCTCACGCTTCCACTAATCACAATTCACAAAAACATAGTCAGGTAAGACAGTTCTCTACTAAAGTCACAGACCGAGCGAGGTGGCGCAGTGGTTAGACACTGGACTCGCATTCGGGAGGACGACGGTTCAATCCCGCGTCCGGCCATCCTGATTTAGGTTTTCCGTGATTTCCCTAAATCGCTCCAGGCAAATGCCGGGATGGTTCCTTTCAAAGGGCACGGCCGACTTCCTTCCCCATCCTTCCCTAATCCGATGAGACCGATGACCTCGCTGTCTGGTCTCCTTCCCCAAACCAACCAACCAACCATCTACTAAAGTCACTGGAGACTTTTAACACAGCACAGGTCAATAACACATCTATAAAGTGCAATCTAATAAATACAGTTTTTGTTCATTTCCACCAAAGAAGTTTATAAAGATAAATGGCTACTATCATTCAGTAATTGAGTGACATGGAAATGTAAGCACAACTGACTCCAAGTACAGACTGAAAAATTTTGGAGAGAGGGGAAGTATCTATGAGCAGGTGGAAAGGTATTTAATGATTTCAATAAATGCAAATCAAGTTATAAAACTGAAAGGTAAGAATTTACTATTGCAGATCAGCTGTATACAATAATTTGATTTACATTATGCATGGTCAGTTAACAAAGTAAAAAGGATGACAGAACTGTTTAGTATGCATCTGTTGGGAATTTCGTATTTACAAGTGCAATTGCCGTATTTGAAATTACATTAATTTATACAAATTCTTAATTAATGACTTAATTGAATATTGGAACCTGTCATTTGATAGGAAAATAAGCCAACAAAAGTATGATGGGGCTTTTGAGCACTAAACAAGAATAACTCGAATGGCAAAATACATTTGGTATGTCCAAATTTCAGTTACAAGTATCTATTAAGTCAGTCAGTTTTTGAAAATACAAAGATAGTTACTGGAAGGAATGGATTCAGGACTTTCTACTGATGGTGTCAATCTTCTCAAGATGAATGATTAATTCATTCAAATGTAACCCTTACAGACTGTTAGAATAATTTCAGTTACAGAATAATTTGAATGGACATGGTTTTGAACAGTCACTATAGTCAAAAGATTTAAAATTAGTACTTGAATAATAAATTAATGAGGAATGTTTCAATTACAGTATTGTGACCATTTCGGTATACACACAGTATGTTTAGTCAGACAAAGTTGAAATATAAAATGAAAAAATGTACTTATAGGTACAGTACAACAGCAGCAGATGGAAAGGTTCCAATCATGAGGATAGACTACAACCCTGTCTCTCCCATTCTCAACTACTACTTCCCTTTCATGTCATTCGACTCATATAACTGCAGTCTGGTTCCTGTATTTTACCCCTGATTCGTTCAGGGACATTGTTTTATGCTTTGCAGATTTGCATTTTTCATCTAGCCAATCTTTGCTAGCGGTTTTGCACTTTCTGTCAGTCTCATTTTTCACACATCTGTATTCCATTTTGCCTGCTTCATATACTGTGCTTTTATATTTTCTCCTGTAACCTATTAAGTTCAATATCACTTATGTTATCTGAGAATTTCTATTGGGCCTTGTCTTTTTAAGTATTAGTCCAGATGGATGGGAAGTTGGCAAAACTACGTCTGAGCAGCGATAGTGCTATGGCAACAGCAGACAGTATGCATGTGACATTGCGTGTGCATGCCGGAGAAACTAAGTTCCAAGGCATGAAGTATCAGCTTAAAAAAAATATAATCTCACTTCAATTCCTACTTAGACGAGGAATAATGACTTCATATGGAACTCATTCCTGTTGATATCATGTGTTTCCTTTTTAAGCAATATGGCTTGAACCAGTTCTCAGAATTTCCTATAACACCCTAATACTCTAATTTACTCAAAAGGAGTTGACATTTACACAGTGCAGTGTTAGCACAGTGCAGAATATACAGGTAGCCAGTAAATATTGATACAGTAATAAGCAAGACAGAGATTACTGACAAAACATCATGCAAGACATAATAAGAGCTGAAAGCTATATGCATTATACGATCAACATATGTGGTAGGGGAGGGAGATGGGGATGAGACTAGTCAGAAAATAAAAACAGAAAACTAAAAAGAAGCGAAGAAAGGAATAGTTACTGAAAAGAAACGCTGAGACCAAAGAAATTAACGTAAATTATGGCCAGCTGGGTGGTGAGAACCAAGGTCATGTTGTAGCACCACTTTTCACCTGAGGAGTTCTGAGAGACTGGCGTGAAGGAGAATCCAGATGGCACCTGTGGTGAAACAAGCACCAAGGTCAGGACTATCATGTTGCAGAGCTTTCTCTGCAACAGGATATTCTGTGTTGCTAGTTTACACCTTCTGTCTATGTCCATTCATGCAATCTGATAACTTGGTGGCAGACACACCAAAGTGATCTATGAAGAAGTTGGCATGGGAGGAGCCATCGTGATTCTGTGGCCTAATCAGTTTGTATGTTTGCCTCCCAAAGGTAAATTATTTGTTCATAAGTAGAAGTTGATTAAGTGGAGCAGGAAGGACATCATAGCTTTGGAATAGGAGGAGTACTGGTTGAGGTAATGTTCAGCAGCAGACAGACCATGTAAAAGGGGAATAGGGCAAGCAATATTTGTGGTTGGAATGGGACACACAGATTTCAGATGATGAAGAAATAGTTGATGTCTTTAGTGCAGGAGGGGAGTCTTTGTACTACACTGAGGTGACAAAAGACATTGGATAGCATTACACGCACATACAGATGGTGGTAGTGTCATGAACACAAGGTACAAAAGGACAGAGCATTGGTGGAGCTGACATTTGTACTCAGGTGATTCATTTGAAAAGGTTTCTGATGTGATTATGGCTGCATGACGGGAATTAACAAACTTTGAACACAGAATGGTAGTTGGATGTAGACACATGTGACATTCCATTTTAGGAAATGTTAGGGAATTCAATACTCTGAGCTCCACAGTGTCAAGAGTGTGCTGAGAATACCAAATTTCAGGCATTACCTCTCACCATTGACAACGCAGAGGCTGACGGCCTTCACATAATGACCAAGAGCAGCAGCGTTTGCGTGTGAGTTGTCAGTGCTAACAGACAGGCAACAATGCATGAATTAACCACAAAAATCAATTTGAGATATACTATGAACATATCCATTGCGACCGTGTGGGAAAATTTGGCATTATTGGCTTATGGCAGAAGATGGTGAGTGCCTTTGCTAATAGAACGACATAGACTGCAGCGTGTTTCCTGGGCTTGTGACCATATCAGTTGAACCCTAGATGACTGGAAAACTGTGATGTTGTCAGACAGTCATGATTTCAGTTGGTAAGAGCTGATGGTAGGGTTCAAGTATGGTGCATACCGACCCCACAAAGCCATGGCTCCAAGTTGTCAAAAAGGCACTATACAAGCTGATGGTGGCTTCATAATTATGTGAGCTGTGTTTACATGGAATAGACTGAGTCCTCTGGTCCAACTGAACTCATCATTGACTAGAAATGATTATGTTTGGCTACTTGTAGACCATTTGCAGCTATTGATGGACTTCACATCCCCAAACAATGACGGAATTTTTGTGGATGATAATGCGCAATGCCACCAGGCCACAATTGTTTGCAATTGGTTTGAAGAACATTCTGGATAATTTGAGTGAATGATTTGGCCACCCAGATTGCCCAACATGAATCCAATTGAACATTTATGGGACATAATCGAGAGGTCAGTTCATGTACAAAATCGTACACTGCAACACTTTCGCAATTACGGATAGCTATAATGGCAGCATGGGTCAGTATTTCTGCAAGGAACTTCCAACGACTTTTTGAGTCCATGTCATGTCAAGATGCTGCAAAAGGAGGTCCGGCACAATATTAGGAGGTAAGGAGGTACTCTGTGGCTTTTATCTTCTCAGTGTAGGCTGCAGATGTTGATCAAATAAGACAGATAAATTTCAGTGGATGCTTTGAAGCCAGCAACAATGTGATGACCAGGATGATTGGACTTGGGGATCTGGAAAGAAGGTAAAAGGTGTGAGTGCATGGTTTGGGTGAGGTAAGAAGTTCTAAGAATTGATGGGTGTTAGTCCTTGTGAAGGGACTGAGGTTTTTAGGAGGGACTGTAGGTCAGTTTGTTTCACAGAGTTCGGATCTTGATGGCAAATGCTGCATGTAGAGGTGTAGAAAGCTGGAATAGACCCTCGCTTATGTACTCCTGTCGGTCAAGTACCAGAGTGTTATATCCATTGTCCGCCAGCAGGATAAGAGAGACAGGTTAGTGTCATTTTGTAGGGACCTTTGTCAGACAGTAAAAAAATCCTCTAATATTTTACTGTAGTGTTGAGTTATGATTTTAGAAGAGAGTCTGTGCTGAGACATTGTGGATGTCTCGTGTGACTTCAAATCATAAATTCAATTCTACACTGTGTTCCAAAGCATTATGTTGATTTTTATAGTGAACATATCAGATTGTGATGGGTCTGTAATTGTGTATTATCATTTTGAGACCATCATTGTTATAGGTGGAGACTTTAATCTAGCATCCATTAACTGGGAAAATTACACATTTATCACAGGGGGCAGAAGCAAAGATACTTGTGAAGTTATTCTAGGAGCACTCTCAACATTCAACCCTGAGCAATTGGTTAGAAAACCAACTCAAAATGGGAACATATTAGATATTATGGCGACAAACAGACCTGATCATTTTGAGAAAGTTAATCTAGAAGAAGGTATTAGCGACCATAATGTCGTTGTGGCTTCTATGTCAGTGGAAGTTGAAAAAAAAGTGGAGTTTTCTTGTTTGGGAAAGCAAATAAAGTGTCATTAATGAATATCTTCATAGTCAGCTCCAAGCATTCACCACGGGACACAAAGATATTGAGCATCTTTGGTCGGAATTTAAAGGTATTGTTCACCACGTGCTAGAGAAGTATGTGCCTAGCAAAAGAAAAGGGAGGGAAAGTATCCACCTTGCTACAACAAACATATTAGCAAGTTGCTGAGAAAGCAGAGAATTTTGCACAGTCATTTTAAACGTAGTCACTGAGCAAAGTAAGGCTGTAATGGAAGCTTCTTTCCAAGTTAATTACAGAACTGCAGAAAAAGTGCAAACCTTTTTCTGATGGAAAATATATCAAGGAAATTTCCAAAGAAGTGGCAGATTCACTGTTTGTGAATTTCAAAAATAAAAATGAAATTAGGAAAGCTATTCGTGGATTACAGTTGTCTCGAAAGCTGTGATGCCCCATATCAAAATGATGAGTGGAAACATAAACAAATGGCTACAAAGAGATATTGTCCACTGTGTTGCTTTTTCGCTACAACTTGATGAGTCAACAGATATCACTGATACCACACAATTACTTATTTTTTTGGGTGGTCTTTGAAGATTTGTCAACGAAAGAAGAACTGCTAAGTATGATTTCCTTAAAAGGAAAAACTCACGGTCTTGATGTAGTCATGGAAATCAAAGCATATATTAGTGAGATTAAGATACCTTTGTACAAAATTGTATCAGTAACAACTGATGGGGCTCCTGCAGTGACAGGTATTCATAATTATTTTATTGCCCTTTATCACAAAGACAAAGATTTTTCAGACTTCATTAGCTACCACTGCATAATTCAGCAACAAGTACTGGTCAGTAAGAGACTAAACACAAAACATGTAATAGATATTTGTTTCAGGACTGTAAATTCCATGAAAGGAAAATCTCTCCAAAGGCAGCTCTTTAAGCAGCTGTTAGATGAGAAGAAACCATATTTGGTATGAGGTGGCTGAGTCAAAACAAGTTTTTGCAAAGATTTTAAGATCTCTTGGACGACATAATAAAATTTCTTGAAGAGAGAGGTGATCATTATCAGCAGCTGCATGATTTAGACTGGTAATTTGATTTAGCATTCTTAGCAAATTTTACCAGAAAACTGAGCACATTAAATCTGGAATTACAAGGCAAGAATAAAACAGTAGCATACATTATAAGTTCTATTGCATCATTCCATAGTCAGACAGTGCCTATGATACTTGTCTCTGAGAAGAAAAAATTTCAACAATTTGTAAACATCAAGGATCATATGGAAAAGCATCCTACCTACAGCTTCATTCCTGACAAATACACTGCAGAAATTAAGGCAATTGTATCAGACTTCGAACTTTGAAAAGTATTGAGAAGTTGGTGGAATTCATCAGTTACCCATTTGATAATTCCATTGATCGTAGTGACATCTTTGAAATGGCTAAAAAATTTTCAATTTGAAGAAATGTTTTGAACAACTGCATTCGTGTTTTGGTTCAGCATATTTATGTGAATCAGCATTTTCCTATTTAAAACAAACAAAAAGTAAACACTGTTCTTGCTCGACAGATGCTCATACATTGGATTCTTTTAAGGTTGGCAATTTCCAACTACAAACCTGACTTTGCTAATCTAGTGGAAGATGCTGAGACACAGTGCTCACAGTAATATGAATAATTAGTTAGGAAGAATAATTTTCAGTTTCATGTTTCCTTCTTAATAAAATAAAAACTGCTACATAACTGTATACTGTTTCATTTAAAATTTCAAGATGTATGTACTTGGTTTTGTCAGTAAACACTAGATCATGGGTATAATCAAGTTGGCCACCACTGCTCTAGAGACATACAAAAATTATGTACAACATTTCGTTCCCTTATTTGATCCATTTCATAGTCCCTTACTTGTCTAAGTGTATCACAATTGTGTGAGAGAGCTTGTGTTACAACCTTGTATTTTGCACAGATGGCAAGCTCTGGGTAGCTAAAGTCTGTACAGTTATAGACCCTATTATGCCATTTCTGCATACAGTTGGAGTACTGCATGTACAGATCATGATCATTGAGGAAGTGAACTGAGCAGTACATGAGTTACTTTCAGCTGTTCCCTTCATGCCTAAGTAAAGGACACTGGGTGAAAACCCATTTTAGTGTTAAAGAAGTTTGGACGAATTCCATGTCCATATCAGTGCCTGTGAAGACTTCACAACAGATGTCCTGGGGTTCGTAGTTACCAGCTCTTCCTTTTTAATTATCCCCATATTATCTTTCTTTTGTCCCAAAGGAAGGAACTAATAACCCTGAATGCTAGAATGATTTTGTATACTTTTGCTTATGTGTCTATTGGCAGTACTAGAAGTTTTGGCTCCGCAAAGTAAGTACTGCACAGCAATTCTGCTTTCATAATTCACAGCAATTCTGCTTTCATAATTTTATAGTGTTTACAGACTTTGCCAAAGCTTTTGATAAGGCTAAAAAAGGAAGTTCTTCTCAACAGGGAGACATATTGGCTATCCCAGCAAATTAAATAGATATAACAAAAAAAGTATGTTTAATATCAACTCTGCTTCTTTTATATCTACATAACGCAAAATAGGGGGCTAAGTAGATAAGGGTGTCCAAATACATAAGGATATCTGTCTTTGTAGACAGAGAATTTCGAGACCTCTGTTGTTAGTTCTATAAATAGTTCTACTGGTGTAACTGAACTTAGGTAATGTAGATGTATAGTTTTTTCAGTGACTGTAAAATTTTACCATGAGTGAGAAGTAAGGGCTCTGTCGTAGGTTTGTGAGTTGTGGGTTGTGGTGTGAGATTTTTTCAAAGTATTTTGATTGAGGGGAATGCAGTGGGGAAACCAGTGGGAATTCTAGCGAGATCCTCTCCTGGGAATGCAGAATCGATAGTAGAAATAAGTTGATAGAGGAGCAGGAGCGTAAGATGTGTGCCCTTCAGGTGTAGTTACAACGTGCAAAGGAGGAACTAGATAGGTTGAGGAGGGTGAAGGGTGGTGGGGAATGGGAACTGGCAGTTGGCAAGAAAGCTAGGAGGAGGAGATATTCAGATAATTATACTTTGTGTATATGCAATACATTTGACCAACTGCCAGAGTTGAGTGGAGAGGAGCCTTGTGTAGCTATAGGTGTAGGAAACATGCAGCAGTCCTAAGCGTTTAGGAGGCCTAGGTCAGTTGCAAAGTCTAACAGAAAGAAGAAGGTTCTGCTGCTAGGTAGTTCGCACGGTAGAGGTGTGGGCCAGCAATTGCAGGAAGTGTTAGGGAGTGAGTACCAGGTCACCAGCATTGTGAAGCCTGGTGCAGGGTTGGCTCAGTTGACTGGCAGCATAGGGGAGTTATGTAGGAATTTTACAAAGGAGGATCAGCTAGTGATAGTGGGTGGAGCAGAGAACTGTCTTGATAGGGGCGGGGACTATGATGTAGGTGGTGACCTGATAAAGATAGCTACTCAAACTGATGGCACTAATGTGCCTTTCATGCAACTGTTTCAGCATCATGCTCAGCCTCATCTTAATGTGGCTGTTATGTGTGTTAACATGGAGCTGCAGAGGGCACTGATGGCAGAGGGTATGGGTCACATTTCAGTGCTGCCATTTGGGTAGATCGGGTATCACTACACGTGGCCTGCACCTCAACAGGTATGGGAAGGGGAGGCTGGCAAAGCTTATAGGTGCCAGTGTAGTGGGTGATGGTGGGATCACTCATGTAAAAATTCCTGTAGCAGTTGGTGTTAGAGCTGCACCTTTCTTAGGTTGAAGTCAGCTGATAGGTATACATACTTAAAGAAAGTCCCTCTTAACTAAGGGCTCGCCTTCACAGGACGTCATGTTTCCAAGTAGAGAAGGAAT
Source organism: Schistocerca nitens (assembly GCF_023898315.1). NCBI lineage: Eukaryota > Metazoa > Arthropoda > Insecta > Orthoptera > Acrididae > Schistocerca > Schistocerca nitens. The sequence goes on from NC_064615.1 coordinate 138,228,515, forward strand.
TAGCATATTTCATCAGAATATAAGAGGTATTGGAGATAAAGTTAGTCAACTGCTTATAGATGTTGACTCTGAAATTATTGGTATATCGGAGCACCACTTAAATAATTTGACAATTCAGAGGCTTCCTTTACCAGCATACAGATTAGCTGGCTGTTTTACAAGGAGTTCCTTGCCGGGTGGGGGAGTGGTTATGTACATAAAAAACAGTATTCCATTTGAGTCTATAGATGTATCATGGCAGGGGCAGTTGAATTTAGTGAAACTAAACTTCTTATTGTTGTAGTTTATAGGTCCTCTCACTCTGACTTCAGAGCATTTCTGCTCAAGCTAGAGAGGGTTCTTGATTCATACCAGAAGTTAGCTATAGGTGGTAACTTCAGTACAAAATTTTGTATATGATGATGCAAGAAAAAGGATGTTGGTAGATCTCCTAAATTCATATGATCTGATACAGACTGTATTTTTTCCAACTAGGGTGGAGGGGAACAGTAGTACAGCCACAGCCAATTTTTTTTTTTTTCATTCTTCATTACTAGATGGGCATTCTGTTAGTAAAAGAGTAAATGACCTTTCAGATCATGATGCACAAGTTTTAACACTAAAAGGCTTTTGTACTCAAACAAATGTCACATATAATTACAAACTACCTAGGAAAGTTAATCCAACAGCAATTGAGGGTTTAATAAACCTTGTCAAGGAACAAGAGTGACAGTATATTTATAGTGCCAATAACATAGATGATAAATATAATGCTTTCCTTTATACATTTCTCATGCTCTTTGAGAATTGCTTTCCATTAGGACATTCTAAATGGGGTACTAGCAGTAATAGGCAGCCCAGGTGGCTGACTAGTGGGATAAGGTTATCATGTAGAATGAAGTGGGAATTATATCAAAATGTTGGAAGTAGTCACAATTGAGCTATAGTAGCCCATTACAAACAGTATCGTAAGGTGTTTAAAAATGTTATTAGGAAGGCAAAGAGTATGTGGCGTGCAAATAGAATAGCTAATTCACAGGATAAAATTAAAACCATACGGTCAGTTGTGAAGGAAGTGTCTGGTCAGCAGCAGAAGGCTGACAATATATAGTCAGTTCATAGTAAATATATTTTTGTTACTGATAAATCAGATATATGTACAGTATTTAACAATAATTTTCTGAGCTTTGCTGGTGAGTTAAATGAAACTTTAGTTTCTTGGCAAATGCCTTTCCGAGATTGATGTCTGAAATACTTCTCTGTGATACAGACGAGAGGGAGATTGAGTCAGTAATTAAATCACTGAAGACTAAGGACTCTCATGGTTATGATGGAGTGTCTAGCAGAATATTAAAGTACTGTGCTGCACGTGTTAGCACTGTATTTAGCCATATTTGTAATTTTTCCTTTAGGAATGGTCAGTTTCCTGAGCGATTAAAGTACTCAGTAGTAAAGCCACTTTATAAAAAGGGAGAAAGTGATAATGTAGATAATTTTAGACCTATTTCTATGCCATCATTGTTTGCAAAAGTTATTGAAAAGGCTATGTATGTAAGGATAATTGATCATTTTATATCACACGATTTGCTATCAAATGTAAAGTTCGGCTTCAGAAGTCGTTTAATAACTGAAAATGCTATTTTCTCTTTTCTCTGTGAGGTACTGGATGGGTTAAACAAAAGGCCTCGAACGCTTGGCATATTTTTTTAAATTTAACTAAGGTGTTTGATTGTGTTGATCACAAAATATTGTTCCAGAAGTTAGACCATTACAGAATACGGGGAGTAGCTCACAATGGGTTCACCTCTTACTTTAGCAACAGACAGCAAAAGGTTATTATTCACAGTGTTGAGAATGGCTGTGATGTGGGGTTCTATCAAGTGGGGGGTGCACCAGGGATCAGTGTTGGGGCCACTCCTGTTCCTTATTTATATAAATGATATGCCCTCTAGTATTACGGGTAACTCTAAAATATTTCTGTTTGCTGATGACACTAGCTTGGTATTAAAGGATGTTGTGTGCAACATTGGCTCGGTTTCAAATAGTGCAGTACATGACCTCAGTTCATGGCTTGTAGAAAATAAACTAACACCAAATCATAATAAGACGCAGTTTTTATAGTTTCTAACACACAGTTCAAAAAAACCTGACATTTTAATTTCACAGAATGGGCATATGATTAGTGAAACTGAACAGTTCAAATTTCTAGGTGTTCAGATAGATAGTAAGCTGTCATGGAAAGCCCACATTCAGGATCTTGTTCAAAGACTTAATACTGCCATTTTTACTATTCGAATAGTATCAGAAGTGAGTGATCATTCGACACGAAACTTAGTCTACTTTGCTTATTTTCATTCGCTATTGTCGTATGGCATTATATTTTGGGGTAACTCTTTTCATTCTAAAAGGATATTTTTGGCTCAGAAATGGGCGGTTCAGGCAATAAGTGGTGTAAGTTCACGAACCTCTTGTCGATCTCCGTTCACGAGTCTGGGTATTTTGACATTGGCCTCTCAATACGTATATTCCTTATTGTCATTTCTTGTTACCAATATTAGTTTATTCCCAAGAATAAGCAGCTTTCACTCAGTTAATACTCGGCAGAAATCAAACCTGCATTTGGATCGGACTTCCTTAACTCTTGTGCAAAAAGATGTGCAGTTTACTGCTGCATCTATTTTCTATAAGCTGCCACTCAGATTCAAAAATCTTAGCAGTAATCCACGTGTTTTCAAATTGAAACTGAAGAGTTTCCTCATGGGTCACTCCTTTTATTCTGTCAACGAGTTCCTTGAAAAATTAAGCTGTTTTTTATTGTATTGCTGATAGCGTTTACTTAAACTTATGGACTGACTTTTTTAAGGTTCATGAACATTTATTTTTATCTGTTATTACGTTTATGTTGTAATTTCATGTAATGACATGTTCCATGACCTTGGAGATTTGCTCCTCAGTTTGGTCCTACGGAACTTGATGAGTAAATAAAAAAATAAATAAAATTTCTACAGTGAGCCATCATGGTGCATCAGGGTCCACAAAGGGCTGCAGGTCACCCGTAAATGAATCCAAGATTCCAGCTTTCAATGCTGTAGCAGAGGGGCATAGAGTAGACTTAAACTGTTAATTTAGCAACTGTTCTTACTCAGTGTTGGCAGCTATGGTAGCAGGCTGGGGCACAGCATAGGGGTCAGACAATATCCAATATAGCTAATTGCAACAGCTGTATTCTCTGGGCACAAAGACCCTTCTTGAAAGTTTTAGTAAAGTGTGGACTGTTACAGTTAATCATTGTCCTCTCCTGAGACCAGGGCAGTTCATACAGATCTTTAAATTAAATCCCACTGCTTATGGTTCTGGATGAAAATTTTATTTGAAGATATTAATATTCATCCTTCATGAGGAAACAAGGCTGGCCAAAAGCATTTAAGAAACAAACCTACAATTGGTTCTTTGTGAATCTGGTGAGGTATTTCAGCTTGTAGGCATTACGTGCTACTTTATATGCAACCTGTGCCAAGTAACACATATCTTATGGTATTGACAACATCACATGGACTACAGAATATTGTTCTTCTGGAATGGTACCATGTTGCTATTGACTGGACACAGTGTAATTGAAATAATAAACCATTTTTATGACTTAGAGCTGAAAGCCAGTGAGGGGATTGTGGTGGAGCAGTTGAGAGGCTACTGTGAGACAGGAGCTTCAGTTGTAACAGTGCTGTGTAGTCAGTACAATAAATGTGCTTAAAAGACTCAATTATGCAGAAAATCCACAAAAATTGTGTGGCTGCTGATAAAAAATAATAAACTAAGATCTGTAACACTAATGTCTTGGCCTTATCATTCATCACTCCCCCCACCCAAGGGGCTCACCAGTCTTTGGTGAGTTCGTGCTTGGCTACCTCAGAGAGCCCCGTCCTTTGTTGCACCTCTTTCCTTCAATGCTGCATGTCTATCCCCCTGCCATTCTTTTTCCCTTCTCTTGGGGAACATGTCTCATGAAACATGATCCTGCAGCCTCTGCACCCTGCAGCCGTGAGTCTTCAAAGGCTTGCACTTGGCAGCTGCCAAGGTGACTGTCCTGTATTTGTTCCCTCCTCCCAGTTCCCCATTATGACCCTTCTCCAATGGAACATTCATGGCATTAGATTCAGCAAGGAGGAATTATAGCTGCTTTTGGAATCACAGTGTCTGGTTGTTATCTGAACCCAGGAAATGAAATTGCATCCTAGTGACCAGTTTGACCACTCGCATTTCCTTCTGGAGTGCTTTGACCTTCCCTCCAAGGATGGCATTCCATCTCATTGGTGAGTCATGCTGCTCATTTGGGATGACATCCATGGCCAAACTGTCCTACTAAACACCTGGCTGGAAGCTGTTACAGTGCACATTTTCCTTCCCCACTTCACCTTTTCTGTCTGTAACATCTACATCCCTCCATCATTTGCTGTCAGCAGGAGAGACTTCCTCCAACTTATTGGTCAACTCTCTCATCCCTTTATGCTGATTAGTGACTTTAATGAACACCATCCCTTTTGGGATTTGGCTGACCTCAGTCATCTCAATGTCATCTGCCTTAACACTGGAGCACCTACATTTATTTCAGACTCCAAGTGCACCTATTCCCATTTGGACATCTCATTCTGCACTTCCCAGCTTGCCCAGTATCCCAGTATCTTGAGTGTGAGTGGTCCAATTTCTCTGACACGTGCTCGAGTGACCATTTCCTGTGTACTATCCATTGCTGACTCCTACCCCACCTATGTGTTAACTCAAATGGCAAAGTTCTACAACTGACTGGAGGATTTACTCCTCCCTGGCGACCTTCAATGAACAGCATTCCCCCTGTTGTGATGACTAGGTACAGTAGCTTATGAAAATTATCCTTACTACTGCAAAATGTTCCATACATTGCACTTCGTCTTTACCACACTGTGTCCCTGTCTTCTGGTGGTCTGAGGCATGCTATGACACAATTCACACATAGAGTTGTACCCTCCGTGTTTTTAACTGTCATCCTACGATGGAGAACTATAGTTGTTACAAAAAGTTGAGTGCACAATGTTGGTGCATTCTTTGGGATAGCAAAAATGCTAGCCGGATTTCATTTACTAGCTTTTTTAACAGTTTCACTCCCTCTTCCATTGTGTGGCACAACCTCCATCAGCTCTCTGGGATCAAAGTCCATTCTCCTATTTCCAGTCTGACCATAGCAGATGATGTCATTTTGGACCCTATTGCTATCTCCAACACCTTAGGGCACTGTTTTCCGGAGATTTTGAGCTCCGCCCATTATCACCCTACCTTCCTCCATCGAAAACGAGTGCAGGAGGCTTGGGTGATACACTTCTCCTCCCAGATTCATGAATGCTACATGCCAGCTTTACTGTGAGGGTGCTAGACCATGCTCTCACTTCATCCCAGTGTCCTGCCCTAGAACCAGATGTGTTCACATTCAGATGTTGCAGCACTTTTCTCTTGCGGGTAAGCAGTTTCCTCTACATATGTACAATCACATTTGGGCAGATGGCGTGTTTTCCAGACCCTGGCATGAAGCTACTGTCATACCCATACCTACGCCCGGTAAGGACAAACACCTTCCTCCTAGCTACCATCCCATTTCTGTCACCAGCTATGTTTACAAGGTGTTAGAATGTATGATTCATGGCCAGCTTGTGTGGTGGTTCGAGTCTCGCAGTCTGCTGACCACTGCGCAATGTGGATTTTGAGCACGCCATTCTACAATTGACCATCTCATCACTTCGTCAACCCATGCAGAAATAACAGACTATGGCTATGTTTTTTGATTTGGAGAAAGTCTATGACACCTCCTGGAGGACTGGTATCCTCTGTACTCTATACACATGGGGCTTCCGAGGCCACCTGCCCCATTTCCTTCAGAGTTTTCAAGGTATGTATGGATTCTGCCTTGTCAGACACCTTTATCTAGGAGAACGGGGTGCATCAAGGCTCCATCTTGAGTGTCGTCCTCTTTGTCGTAGTCATTAACCCTATCATGGCATATTTCTCACCAGGTATCTCTAGCTCCCTTTTTGTTGATGACTTTGTGATCAGTTGAAATTCTACATGGACATGGACTTGTCTCCATGAGCAGCATCTTCAGTGATGTCTCAATCATCTTTGCTTGTGGAGCATCAACAATGGCTTTCGCTAGTCCACAGACAAAACCATTTGTATGGATTTCTGGCAGTGCAATGGGTTTCTTCCACCATCTTTATATCTTGGGACTGATGCTCTTCCATTTGTTGAAACTACAAAATTCCCAAGGCTCACTCTTGATATAAATGTTGTGTGACTAGGGCCTCCTGTCGGGTAGACCGTTCGCCGGGTGCAAGTCTTTCGATTTGACTCCTCTTCGGTGACTTGCGCATCGATGGGGATGAAATGATGATGATTAGGACAACACAACACCCAGTCCCTGAGTGGAGAAAATCTCCAACCCAGCCGGGAATCAAACCCAGGCCCTTAGGATTGACATTCTGTTGCGCTGACCACTCAGCTACTGGCAGCGGACTCACTCTTGATAGAAAACTCTCTTGGTCCTCCCACATGTCTTACCTGGCCACACACTGTACATGGTCTCAAAGTGTCCTAGGTGGTACATTCTGGGGAATGGACTGGTCCCTTGTCTGTTCAAAACTAGAGTGTTTCATTTATTCATCTGTACATCTTATGCCATCTTAATACCATCGTGAATTACATTTGGCCACTGGCACCTTTTATTCTAGCCTGTTTGAGAGTTTCTATGCAGAAGCTGCTGAACTACCACTGTCCTACTGGTGTGATGCTCTCCTCAGCAGATAAGCATGCTATTTGACTGCCATGCATGGCCACCCACCTTATGTCTCATTTTTTGATGATTCCCTTGACCACCCGTATCAGGTGTGCCCTATTTCTCTGTTACCTCCCAGAGTTCACTTTTGGTTACTGCTCTGGAAACTTAACTTCCCATTACCTCCCATGTTTCCGATGGGTGTGAACCCTTCACTACCTTGTCTTCATGCAGCGGCCCATGTTCATCTTGGAAATTATTCACTTCCCAAGGAAACTAATCCTGATTTGATCTATTACTGTAAGTTTCTCGACCTTTGCATGCAACTTAGCAACTTCATGTACACCAGTGGCTCTAAGACTGACCTTGGTGTCGAGTGTGCCTTTGTCAATGGCACCGACCATTTCCAGTATTGGGTTCCAGAACACTGCTCAATATTTACAGCATAGCTCTTCGCCCTGCCACCTTCAGAATTTGAAAGAGAGGTGGCAGGGGTAAAATACAGGGAGACAAAGGCTATTTATAATTTGTACAGAAGCCATATGGTGGTTATAAGAGTCAAGGGGCATGAAACGGAAGCAGTGGTTGGGAAGGGAGTGAGACAGGTTGTAGCCTATCCACGATGTTATTCAGTCTCTATACTGAACAAGCAGTAAAGGAAACAAAAGAAAAATTCAGAGTAGGAATTAAAATCCATGGAGAAGAAATAAAAACTTCGAGGTTCGCCGATGACATTGTAATTCTGTCAGAGACAGCAAAGGACCTGGAAGGGCAGCTGAACGGAATGGACAGCGTCTTGAAAGGAGGATATAAGATGAACATCAACAAAAGCAAAACAAGGATAATGGAATGTAATCAAATTAAATCAGGTGATGCTGCGGGAATTAGATTAGGAAATGAGACGCTTAAAGTAGTAGATGAGTTTTGCTATTTGGGAGCAAAATAACTAATGATGGTCGAAGTAGAGAGGATATAAAATGTGTAGACTGGCAATGGCAAGGAAAGCGTTTCTGAAGAAGAGAAATTTGTTAACATCGAGTATAGATTTAAGTGTCAGGAAGTCATTTCTGAAAGTATTTGTATGGAGTGTAGCCATTTATGGAAGTGAAATGTGGACGATAAATAGTTTAGACAAGAAGAGAATAGAAGCTTTCAAAATGTGGTGCTACAGAAGAATTCTGAAGATTAGATGGGTAGATCACATAACTAATGAGGAGGTATTGAACAGAATTGGAGAGAAGAGAAATGTGTGGCACAACTTGACTAGAAGAAGGGATCGATTGGTAGGGCATATTCTGAGGCATCAAGGGATCACCAATTTAGTATTGGAGGGCAGCATGGAGGGTAAAAATCTAGAGGGAGATCAAGAGATGAATACACTGAACAGATTCAGAAGGATGTAGGTTGCAGTAGGTACTAGGAGATGAAGAACCTTGCACAGGATAGAGTAGCATGGAGAGCTGCATCAAACCAGTCTCTGGACTGAAGACCACAACAACAGCTCTTCACCCTCTATTAGGCCACCTAGTACATGCAGCGATTCAGGCTTTTTAATTGTGTCATATGTTCCGATTCTTTCAGTGTCCTTCAGAGTCTTTGTGCACTGTACACAGGCTGTTCCTTAGTGCAACGAATCCAAGAAAGCTTCCACTTGCTCGCTGTTGAGGGAGCCACTGTGATGTTCATGTGGGTTTCAGGTCACATTGGGCTGACAGGAAATGAGGCTACTGATGCTACTGCCAAGGCTGCAGTCCTCCTTCCTCAATGTGCTAGCTCTTGCATTCCTTCAGATGATCTTTGTGTTGCTGTCTGTCAGCAGATGGTATCACTTTGGCATCACCACTGCTGTTCTCTTTTTGGGAACAACCTCTGGGAAATTAAACCTCTCCCAATAGCTTGACCAACGTCCTCTCAGCCCTCTCATCATGAGATCATTTTAACTAGGTTGCTTAATGGCACTGTGTTTTTAGCCATTGCCATTTGTTAAGTGGTGATCCTCCACCACTTTGTGCTCATTGTCATCAACCTTTGACAGTTCACCATTTCCTGACTGAATGCCCTTTTTTTAACCACTTACATTGGACTGCGTGTTTTCCAGCTATTTTAGCGAACAATGCCTGGGCTGTCAACCATGTTTTGCTTTTTATCTGATGTAGCAACATGGCAAAGAACATTTAATCATTAGTTAGGGAGCTCCAGTGTCTCTACGGCATATTCTGTGGATCTTTCTCCAAGAGGAAGTTCTTCTTTTTAGCTCTCTTTCCTTCCATCGATTGGCTCACTTGCTTATGTGAAAGGAAGTGGTATCTGTGAGGCATCACAAAGAATGTTGGCAATGTCTTCTGGCAGTATTGTGTTGATTTTCATGTTCCAGTATTGGTGCAACAAATTTTACTACATTGTGTTTTGTACTTGGGCAGGAGAGCAATATTAAAGTTTCCTGGTAGTCTCCCATGTATGCGACAAACAAGACAAGTTTCGTGTTTGAGCTACAACCCAAATTGCTTGGGAGTAGATGTTAATATTGGATTGTTCTGACCATTTCTCATTAAGTGGTATACCAGTCAAAGATGTTTGGCTTACTTTTTCAGATAGGTTGAATGTTTTACATATTTGCACATCAGTGGTGTGTTTTTGTACCTCATTTCTCTTGCCACTTTTACCACATTCTTCACTTATATACTTTATACAAATGTTAATGAAAATTCAAGATAATTTAAAGGAATCAAAAAATGTGGCAGAAAAGCTTTGTGTGTGGTCAAGAAGAGATAAACAGTTGTAGACATTCTGAAAACTTGGAGTTTCTTATGATGTCTGGGTCACTTTTTGCTATACTTGTTTTTACATTTACTGTACTCATTCACGTACCTTGACAGATCATGAATAGTTGTCCTACAGGACACTAAGAATCACATATTGAGTAACTATGACAATAGTTTCATACTGAACTTCTTGTTTTATGAACAAAAATAAACAAATTAAATTGAGTGCCACTGTAATAATAGCTGTGGCAGAACTGATGACTTATTGAAATTATCGGCTGTCAATTTTAGTGATTATTTCTTCACAGTGACATCAAACATTGCATCTGCCTATGAAAAAACTAAACATAGGTTAATTAAATGTACTCCAGCAAATGCACTCCATAAACAAACATCAGTTTCAAAAATGCAACCACTGAAGAGACAACAAAAATCGTATGTCTTAAAATGATATTTTGACCAGTGACAGCAGGTGAATGAATAGTTCCATGAAATATGACAGGAATGGTGAAGTAATCTACACGGAAAGCCCATTGTCTTTAGTGTGAACACTGCTGGCTGCAAACATAAACAAACAAGGTATTAGACCACCCAACGAGAGCAGAGCAGTACAGGGAGGAAGCTCTACCTCCCCCTCACAGGGCTGGCAGTCTACACTTGTGTTTCTTGAAAACAAAATTGACACATTGTCATAGAGATCACTGATCCCTTCTGATGTGACGAAAGTCAAACTTGAACACCATAATGGACCGGGTTTTCTCTCTTCTCTTATTTCAAAATGCGAAAAGGAGCAACATACAAATCAAAGCAAATTGGAGTACATAAGCTAAAACCGCCACATTATAGTGTGTGTGCATACTGTCATTATCAGATACATAATAAATATAAGCACATATTCTTAAAACAATCAGTATTTCATTACTACTCTTTTTGAAGATTTTTCAACTTATTAATAGTACTCATGTCAGTATTAAATTCACACACTGCATTTTAGCAGTTTGTTGTACTCTCCAATTAGTTTTGGTTCATTACAATATTGATACAGTTATTATTTACATTTCCTATGACTCGTTAAACAGTTTAGTTATAATGTAGAAGCTCTCTCTCCCTCCCTATCCTCCCTCCCTTCCAATAGAGTTTCAGTGCTTATAGCTTTTATAAAAATATGCAGAATATTTGTGAAGAGCAAATAATATAAAGATTTAGGATTTGCCAAAAAAATATTAGTAGAATACTGTTTCATATTTATAAATGTATCAATGACTTCTTGAAGCTGTCTCATAATATCATAAAAGTAGTTCTTTTGATTTGAAGAGGAAGAAAATCTTCCAACTAAGAAAAATTATTTTACTTATAATGATTCATAGTATTGAATGGTTGGTCATTATTACTTCCAGGGTCACCATCCAGAAGGAGGAGCACATGCAAAATTTACCAATTATGGTTTTGATGTCACAGAGTTTCTTCGACTTGTAGAAATTGGTGCTAAACACGTAAAACATCATCAAGAATTTAAAAAGTTTCATTTGAAGGACCATGATGAATTGTAGTCAGTAAGGGCTCAACTATTGTTAACTTGGAAAAACTTTACTTTTAGTTATAAATTTTCTTGAGAATGAATAGCGAATAGTAAAGTTAAAATACTGCATAACTCAGTGACACAGATTGTGGATTTTGGAAACTAACCTCTCATTTCACTTGCCACTGTACTGAATCTCAAATACATAAATCACTGATGCATACTATCAGAGAAACAATTTAATAATACTTTTGTTATGTCAAGAAACTGCATTTTCTGGTGTATCAACATCAGAAAAATTTCAGATCTGTCAAATGTCCAAAGTCATTCTTTGTACAACACAATTATTTAACAGTGATTTATTAAAACATACAGTGTACTATATGCACCACACAAACAGATTTTGTAAAAAAAGAAAGAATGATGAGAAAAATGAAAAATGAAAATGGGCAACTATCAGTTCTCAGGGATAATAATATTTGAAAACATATAATTGATGATTACACTAGTACTGGTAAGTAATTATGTGTATCAGTGACATTAGGAAATGTTGGGAGTTCTTATTCCATAAAAATGAAAGGATGAATCTTGGTCTGAACTTAATAGACACTGGATTCACATAAAAAATAGCAGCATGACATTTAAAATGTTTTATAAAGAAGCATAGGAAACAAAGTGAGATATATATAGAAAAATAGAACCTTAATGTGAAAGAGAATAGTAGATGATTGAACTTAATGTGATTGCTGATGATGCCGCAATCACATTTTTTTAAATGTCTTCATTTTAACAGTAAAAATGCAATCAGTACATCGGTATATGCATACAGGAGCAAATAATTGTAAAACATAATTACATCCAAATGCAGACAATGCAGTGAAAAAACTTTTGTATTATGGAACAGATTTCCCAACATAATAGTAACATGCTTGTTGCCTGAACACCATTGGTGTGTGTATGATTCCTGCCTTCAAAGGAGCATTGACGTGAAAAAATGTAACTTGGGCTTCATTCTGTTGCATGTTGTCTTTATGTTGTTATGTGGAAATATATTGTTTTGAAACATTAGACATAAAACTGAAGGCCTTGAGGAAGAAATATACAGTATTCTGCTGGATTCTTGGATATCTTACAGTCACAGGAATTCTTACAGACAGAGGAATCAGTTTTACTTTTATGATGATGATGAAGGTGATCATCATCATAATCATCATCATCAAAGGTAATCAGTATGAATGCTGCAAAAGTATTGGGGCAGGGGGGGGGGGGTGAGGGAGGAAGAGGTAACTGGCAGTGTCTCCTTATCACCAAGATTGCTATGGTTGCAGTTGGCACTGAACATTTGCAGGTTTTTAAGTACCAAAGTTGATTGTAAATACTTAGAAATATATGTATGTGTGAATTGTGTGTCAGTGTATCACAAAATATAGAAATCTGTAAATGAATTTAAACAAAATTTGTTTTGATTTCAGTGAAAGCGTAATGACAGAAGTTTATCATATATTTATTCAGGATATAAAGGTCACAAATTGATTGTTTCTGCCAAAGTTGTATTACTGTTCATATGTGCACATTATTTATGTACACTATGTAATTACATATTAGTAAATGTCATCCACTATTTTTAGAGGTACTTTTAAGAAACATAGTTCACCAAATATATTTTATATCTTAAAAGAGAAGGCCGATCTTGTCACCAGTAAACAAATTTGTTTGCTGGTTCACAGACTACTCAAAATTTTCTACAATGGTGTATATTATAGGTGATGGGCACTATGTGATATAATACTTATTTGAGAGATTGTGCACCAGCTTGTTTACTAATTTTGACAAACTTACTGGGTAATGGCAGGTCATAAGTCACAATAATGGTCAGTTGGCTTTGGACAGCAGCTTGGTTATGAGGCTGTCGTTTGTTAGAGTACCATTAAAATAAGACAAGCTGTGTCCATGTCATTATATTCTGTAGACTGTCTTTTATCAGCTTACTTTTGTAATTATATATAAGAAAGTTTAACTTTATTTAAATTAATATTTTGTCAGAAATCAGTTATTGCCCTTTGAAACTGTCCATTTATCATGATACAGAAATGATTAAAAACTTGAAGTACATGGTGTTATTAAACATTTCTAGCCAGTGTTGTCATTATTGATGTCTTGTGCTGTGATAATCTTTTATATGATATTTTGTAATGTATTGTGTAATAAAACAAGCTAATGTAATCTTTTAAGCAATTACTGTAATATATGCATGAATCACTATGTGCATGTGCATGTGTGTGTGTGCGTGTGTTAGGGAGGGAGGGGGGGGGATGAGAGAGAGAGAGAGAGAGAGGGGGGGGGGGGAGGGGGAGAGATTTGAGATTTGTTATGTGGTAGACGTGGGACAAGAATGCTGATAGTAAGGAATATACCTATGTGCAGCTTATACCATTATAGGAATAGGAGTATTTATGTGGGGGGGAGTGACAGTCAGTTTGTAGTGAATACTTTACCAGCTGCTTTTCACATGCAGCTGTTACCCCACTAGTTTTAGAAATGCACAGTCTGCTGGTCTTCAGAATGTGTATCGAATCAATATGAAATGCTTTGTTACGGAACTAGCAACTATGCTGTCCCACATGTGTTCAGTATTTTGTGACATTGTAAACTCAACAGCAAAGTATTAAATTAGTACCTCTTGACATCCAGATTATAATTATCACAAAAGCAAAAAGTATGGATATGCGATTTAAAAAAAAAAGAGAGAGGGGGAGGGGACACTGCACTCATCTGACTTATAAATATTTTCCAAGTCAGTTTTAATGTGACCATCTGTTTGTGGGGCTTAAATGTAATTATCTTACCATATTATAGCCACTTATTGAAAACAATTTGAACTTAAGTTGGCTACTTTATTCAAAATGGCATTCATCATATACATGAGAGGGAGAGGCTGGAGGAGGGAGGCCTGCATCTAGATGTACACAGTAATATACAGGGTGATTCAAAAAGAATACCACAACTTTAAAAATGTGTATTTAATGAAAGAAACATAATATAACCTTCTGTTATACATCATTACAAAGAGTATTTAAAAAGGTTTTTTTTCACTCAAAAACAAGTTCAGAGATGTTCAATATGGCCCCCTCCAGACACACGAGCAATATCAACCCGATACTCCAACTCGTTCCACACTCTCTGTAGCATATCAGGCGTAACAGTGGATAGCTGCTGTTATTTTCGTAGGATTCTCCATACAGTTGATTGTGGAATTTGCAGCTCTCTGCTAGCTCTGCGAGTCGATTTTCCTGGGCTGCGAACAAATGCTTGCTGGATGCGTGCTACATTTTCATCACTCGTTCTCGGCCGTCCAGAACTTTTCCCTTTGCACAAACACCCATTCTCTGTAAACTGTTTATACCAACATTTAATACACCACCTATCAAGAGGTTTAACACCATACTTCGTTCGAAATGCACGCTGAACAACTGTCGTCGATTCACTTCTGCCGTACTCAATAACACAAAAAGCTTTCTGTTGAGCAGTCGCCATCTTAGCATCAACTGACGCTGACGCCTAGTCAACAGCGCCTCAAGTGAACAAATGTACAACTAAATGAAACTTTATAGCTGCCTTAATTCGCCGACAGACAGTGCTTAGCTCTGCCTTTTGTCGTTGCAGAGTTTTAAATTCCTAAAGTTGTGGTATTCTTTTCGAATCACCCTGTATATACAAAGTAATGGGATAATGGTATACAGTCATTCAGATCAACTAATAACACAATGTATGTAAGACAGATGTAACTAATGATTTAGCAAAGACTATTTAAGAGTATCTGACACTTGGAGTGCTGGGAAGAGATGTAGAAAGAGAATTTATCAGATGAAAATTGTGATAGTTTTAAATGAAAAAAATCTGTTAGTTAATGTCCAAGATGATAAATATTGTTTGCACTGTTCTTGGGTCTCCAGTTGGGTGCAGTCATTTTCAAACCACAATATTTCAACAGCGTTCCTTGCCGTCATCTTCAGGTGATACCTGCAGACTGAACGTCTCCGCTGAATCTCCTCCCCTTTATACTCTGATCGCTCCCCACCCCTTCCCCCGTGTCCTGCCGCACGCGGTGCTGCATGGGGTGGTGGTGGGGAGGGATGGGCTACTGGCTGCTGGATGTGAACTGTGGACCATCAAATGTCCTATAGCCTTCGTCGGGCGCAGAAGTTGCTTTGGGTCGGCACCGTGCTTTTAGTTGGCTGAGTGCTGGGGGGTCCCAGGCTTTGCTGAGTTTGAACCCAGCGTCTCTGCTGATCAGCCCATCAGCTACATGTTTTTCAATCACCTCCTTCAGAACACAACGACTACACCCGGCTGGAGACCCGAGAACAATACAAACAGTTAATTCACTGGGTAAGCCTAAGATCACACGTGATAAATATTGTTGATACAAAAAGATCATTGTATTATGCATTATGTATGTATTACGATGAAACTCTCACAACAAATGTTTTTCTTCTTTTATCATCACACAACCATGTTGATATCATTACATTAACTGAATGATACTTAAAAACATACCATTGACTGAATGAGATTTTCATTCTGCAGCGAAGTGCAGGAGAGCTTCTGTAAAGTTTGGAAGGTAGGAGATGAGGTACTGGCAGAAGTAAAGCTGTGAGGATGGGGTGTGAGTCGTGCTTGGGTAGCTCAGATTGTAGAGCACTTGCCCGTGAAAGGCAAAGGTCCCGAGTTCGAGTCTCGGTCCGGCACACAGTTTTAATCTGCCAGGAATTTTCATACCATTGGCTTTTAGCTGACCCTTCCTTTTGTTGCACTGGCAGTACTCTGTTTCATTCCACAATGATATGATTTTTTGAGTTACTTATCCTTTTGAGATGTTTAAATAACAAAATGATAATGAGTTAGGGAATTACTGATGTGAGCAATAAGCCGCTCACTTTAAAGAGAAATGGTCTCTCTCAAACCTAAGACAATAAATTAATTAAAATCCATGTCATCCAAATTAAATGATAACTTTCTTAGTGTAATAGGTAATAAAAAGACGAAAAGTCATGCAGAGACCAGTTGAATACACGGACTTACACTGCTTGGGCAAGAGCAGATTTCACTTAAGCAAAAAACCACGCAGAAAAATGAAACATTTACTTCATTCAAATATGAGCTTCCCCAGACATTAAGAAGTTTTTAGAAACTTGGTACAATCTTTTGTACGTCTGGTAGACACGGAAAAATCAGTCAGTGCCTTTTGGCAAAATCTTCACATGTAGTGGTTTGTAACTGGAAGTTGTATCTTTTGTACATAATAATTAATAAACTGACATGTAATGGTTTGTAATTGGAAGTTTTATCTCTTGTACATAATAATTAATTAATAAAAACTACTACCACCTCAGTAATTTGGCTGCTTACACTTGCTTTAATATGATTCAGCAGTAGTAGTTATTAAAATCATTACACATAATTACTGAGTATTCTAATTATGTATCAGAATATGTAACAAGGGACAATAAAAAAGTGAGGTCTGTTCTGTTTCTTTTGTTTCAAATTTGGATAACTTTGAGTTAGTGTTGCTCAGGCACCAAAAAGTGAAATTCACAGCTTGTGGCCTGTGACCATGTGGAAGTGAAACACTGGATTCATACTCCACTAGATATATAAAAATAGATGTTTCAGATAACCCACGTATTACTAATTGAAAAGCGCACAATGTGCAAAGAGAAATTACAAATGAAGAGTTATCCAGAGCCAGTTTTATAATCGAGGCTTTCCTCATTTTGCAGTTTAGAGTGTGATATCTCTCTCAATGTTTCTTACGCAAATCACAAACACAGTCTTCGTTCAGCTGGTGAAATCTCGTTTTGGCAGAGTCAATGATGAAATCCATGTGTGATTTAACGCGTTACTACATGTCATAGATTGTAGTTTGCTTGTTTCCATTCATCCATCATCATGGCGTTTGTGGAGTAGAAATCGGGCCAGATGGCTCTGCACTTCTTGGTGGGGGTTTGACGTGCTTTTTCATAGGGCTTGGTGTTTGGCAGCCAATAATGCATTTTCATGTCATTGATGAAGTAGTTTTCCTTGGTTAATACATATGTTAGCCTTGAGGGTGTTGACTTCCCGATGCTTAGAATCCTTTTCAGGTAGCGAGCTTTGACTTTTTCTATTGTTATAAGGTCGCTTAGGGTGAGTTTTTGCCATATGATGCTGATCCCATCAGAAACAGTGCTGTATCCAATGATATTTGTTGAGTCTGTTGGATGTGGTAGATGGTTTTTATCGCTGCGGCAGCTCTTTCTTTGACATGGTTACTGAAGGATGACAAGGTGGTTTGCAGGGAGACTGCAAGATACTTTAACTTTGGCACTACCCCTAAAGGTTTATTGTCCGGGATCATTGTATTTCTCAGAGCGTGTTTCCCTCCTTTCCTAAAAGTCATTTGTTTGGTTTTGCTGTGATTTATTTGCAATCAATTTCTTTCCGCCCATGATGCGAGCCTGTTGAGGACCTCTTGGAGCTCTTCTGCATTTTCTTAGCCTATTGCCATGTCATCTGCATAGGGAATAAGTGATGCTGATGTGTGTCTGATTATGTCTTTGATGTCCTTGGTCATGATGTTGAATAACATTGGGCTAATTGGATCTCCTTGTAGAACTCCGTTTGTCAGGATTATGTTCATGGATATTGCTATGCTGTCTGTTATTTGGATATTGTTGTTTCTGATGATACTTGAGATAGTGATTGCCAACGGGTGTGTGGCTCCTATCAGATGGTTGAGTTTTTGGACTAGTGTCGCTCTGCCGATAAGGTCAAAGGCTTTGTGGTAGTCCATGAAGACTACAAAGTATTTCTTTCTTGGATGTCTGAGTAATCTTTTGCTTGCTTCATTAGGTAACTTATGGCATGTAGCGTGCTTCTTCCTTTTCGGAAGCCGAATTGATTCTCTGGTATTTTTGAGTCTATCATTTTTGTGAGTCTGTTTGTTAAGATTTTCACGAATATCTTGAAGGATGTATTTTCGAGTGCTATACAATGGTATGAGTCAGGATCACAGGGGTCACCTTTCCCTTTGAACATCACCTTGATTAATGATGACCTCCATTGCTCTGGTATTTTCCTGGAGTCGATGCATTCGTTGAATAGTTCTACCCAGTAGTTTTGCTTGACATGAAGTAATTCCTTTAGGTGTTCAATATACACACAACAAAAAAAGTTTTGCATCATCCCGGTTCCCAGAACTCCTGAAGATAGACAGACGTTGACTGTGGATACTGTATCACAGACACATTGCCTTTGACTGTTCAGAGATGTTACTAAACCTGCCCAAAGATGTAAACAACCATGCACGAGCAGTGCCTATTAGATGGAGAGGATCTGACAGCCTATCAGTTCCAGTCATTCCACCAGGTAGGAGGTACATGGCTTGTGTTGTCTGTAGTTCAACCATGCCTAGATGGTTAATACCGCGGTTCGATTGCAGCTACATTGTTACTTTGTACCAGGAAGGGCTCTCGACAAGAGAAGTGTCTAGGTGTCTCAGAGTGAACCAAAGCAATGTTGTTTGGACATGGAGGTGATACAGAGAGACAAGAACTATCAATGACATTCCTCGCTCAGGCCGCCCAAGGGCTACACTGCAGTGGATGACAGCTGCTAACAGATTATGGCTTGGAGGAACCCTGACAGCAATGCCACCATGTTAAATAATGCAGCCACAGGACATCGTGTTATGACTCAAAATAGGTCATTTGGGTGATTTGTATCCTTTTCTCGATGTAGTGGTAGCAGGGTTTTTTTTCCGTTCGTTGTATATCAGTCCTTTTTAAACCATGGTTGCTGTATTTTGTTTATTTCTTTTGAGTCTGGCAGTCCTGTAGAGTTCTCATGCATATTTTTACTGCGTTAGTTAATTCATGTTGTCGTATTAGCTGTCTTGCTTTGTCTGTTTCTTCGGTGATGCGTCCAAGTTTCTCTGTATCTAAATTCCTAGATATTTTCTTCTTTGGCGGTATGGGCGCTTGTTTTTGGCGAGTGATTTCTAAGGTTTTTGAGATTGGTAGATGCTTCCTAATCGGAGCCATGGCCAGAGTTCCATAGTTCAGTTTGGTTGAGTGAATTGATGTCTGTTACTCTGTAGAAGACTAGGTCTATGGTACTGGTTCCATTTGGAGCAATATAAGTTTTCATGTTGGGATCGTTAATGAGAGAGTATCCAGCTTCTTCTAGTGTCTCCTTAATCAGTTCCATTTTTATGGTTGGTTTATCTACCTTAGCGTTGATGTCCCCTGCGAGAATTACCCTATCATCTGTTTTCGTTTGTGATAGGACTTCTGTAATTCTTTCAATTATGTCTTCTATTGATATGTGTGGTTGTGCATACATGCCGATGATTGAGAGTTGGTTAGTCTTTACAGTTATTGTGTTTTATTCTTTTATTATTTGTTTTATTGCTCCTATACTCAGTTTGAGAAAAATTGAGACCCCTCCTTCTGGTCTTCCTGCAGTCTGATGGCCGAATGAATGGATTCTGTAATATCCTTGTATGTTGTATTCCTCTGTTAGGAAACTTTCTGTAAGTATGACAATGGTCATAGCTTCTTAGTGTTTCTATTGGGAGGAGAGGCAGGGCGTTCTTCAAACCTTTGATGTTCCATATGAGAACACATGTGAGTTTATTGTAATTCTCCCCCTTCGGCGTAGTGTGTCCTCCAAAAACAGAAACGTCTTACACCTATTCCTATTGGTCAGAACTCTGCTCGCTCTGTATGTTTGAGGAAGTCGAATGGGAAACTTATTTTAAAGGCCTTTACCCCCCTAGTGTGTGTAGTTCTTCACATTGGACATTGTCTTTAACTCTATTTCTCTCTAAATACTGTTTAATCTTCTCTGTTGTCGCATTTCCCTTCAAGTTGCCTAGGTAAAGCCAGGCCATTTTGGTTGCAGCTTGCAGGTCATCTTCTACTATCCTTGTTCCCCTGATGGATTGATTATTTCTGTTTCTAGTTACCCGTTTCCATTCTGGTTCTCTTTGGTAACTATAGTAATTTTCTTCCCCATCTTCGGTGTTGTATGCCACCTCATTTTCTCTGTGTGTAGGCCTGTTCAGGTTCCGGTTTATTTTATCCTCTATAATTGTACTTAGCTTGTTAGTTATGAAGTCCATTATATATCCCACGTTTTCTTGCATGTTTGACAGCTCCTTTTTTTCACTGTTCACATTTTCGTTTTGTTGTGTGCCTGATGTTTCCTGCTCTGAAATGTGTGAACTCTGCTGACAGATGGTAGTAGCTGGCTGCTGCTGCTTACAGTACCTTGGATGGGACCAACAGATGGCGCCACTTGTCCTGAGGCCGAGCTGCACTCCCCCTCCGACGTGTCTTTTGTTTGGGGTTCCATAACGTCACTTCCAGGATCACTGCTTTCCTTATTCTTATCTTTCTCTAGATTTGTTATTGTATCAAAGCAGTTTCTTACATCACTTACCGCTTTTACTCTCTCCTCCTCCTTTCTGTTCTTCAGGTAACCATCTGCTTCTGCAATACTAACTATTGTTTTGAGAGCGTTTTCAACCAGTCTTTTCACTTGGTCCACCACCTTACTATCTGTCCAGATCACCCACACAGGATGTTAGTGAAATCATGTTATTGGAATCATGACTCACTTCTTAGTAGAAAAGTCTCATACATTAGGCTGAAAAGTAAGTTATTTACTTTTGACCCTTAAATATTAGGGACACAGAGACCTTACAGGGCCAGGAATCAGGAAAATTAAGAACAGTGGAGAATGGAGAATGACAAAAGAGAACAAATATGAGAGATGGAATATAAAGAGGAACAAAATTGTAACACATGAGAGAACAACAGTGGGATGTAAAGAAATATGGACTTCGTAAGACAATTGATAGCTCAAAATGAAAAGGTATATTCTTAAATAATGCAAGAAGGTAAAAACTAGAGGAAATTTTCCAAAGACTGGATAGATGGGAAAGGGTAACTGAACATATGCAAGAAGGCAGACAAAAACGGGGTGAAACACGTGGGAAACTGGAAGCCCATCTTGAGTCACATCAGGTAAATTACAAGAAACAAAAGTACATATGGAAGAACCCAGCCCTACTGTTCGGATGTTAGCAAGATCTGTAGAGGGGAATGGATAGGTGCTTTATACTTTGCACAGAATCTGGCTTAAGGATAAAAAGAACAAAGATGAAGGTGGTGATGAGTAGTAGGAAGCAGAATAATGGCTTATTAACATGAGAATTAAGAACAACACAGTAGTGGAAGAAATTGAAGAATTCTCCTGTCTAGCAGGAAGCAAAGATATATAGAATGGCCATAGTAACAAAAGAGTTCTATGAAGTCAGATACTGATATGGAACTGGTGATGAAGTTCCTGAAACTATACATCTCTAGTACATTTGGAAGTGAAATGTGGGCCATTACAGATCCAGAGGAGAAGAGACTTGATTTGTGGTGCTATTGAAGAATGTTACAAATTAAGCGGACAGATGAGAAAGAACAAGTGAGGACAGAAGGCTATGAAAGACACTAGAAGAACCAAAAGTTAGTGGAAAATGTGGTGTGGAATATGGGAAACATTAATTTGGCATGGGAAGGTGCAGCAAAAAGGAAAATCAGTGGAGATATACCAAGCCTAGAATATGCAAAACATATCAAGAGGATGTGTAAACCATTCACAGTGCATTTGTCATGTCAATTCTGTCCGAAAATTCAACTTTCAACAATAGCCACTGTTGTCACCATCGGGAAACAAAGATTACAGTGGCTGTTGGGAGCAATAGTTATATAGGGATAAAAAGTTATAACGAGATAGGAAAGGACGAAGGACATCAGACTAATGAAAAGACCGATGTCTGTATAAGACTGTGAAGAACAGAAGCAAAACCAAAGAAATTTATTTAATGAACTGTACATGAAACTAGCGAATTATTTGATGACACTGACCAATGTTATGAGAAGAATCATATGCTTTTAAAGGAATGAAATTACGCTACTAAAGTTGATCAGGCAAATGTGATCCTGCAGCAGAAAGAGAGGCGGCAGATATGCAGACTTGCGTTGTTACTGAAAGCAAAAGAGAGGAGGAAGATACTGGGATAAAAAGAATGAAGGATGAAGATAGGCAGAAGTAAATGCAGAAAGAATACGGGTCCAAAACTGGAGTACTGAGTTAACTGTTGTTAATCAACACGACACACCATATGATATGCTAATAATGGTTGACAATTTAAAAAAAAAAGGTCTTAGTCCAGTTACATCTGAGCAAAAATCCAACGACCATTACTAGACCAGAGTACATAACTTGTGATAAAACTTGTTGATGGAGAAATCTTCCTGGCTTTAGGAGGAAAACTACAATTCCCTGTTGCCAAAAAATGAAGTAATATCATTCAAATGAAGTTCTAATAGAAATTGAGCAGAATCTCTGTTGAGCTTACTTCTAACACTGTACACTGATTAACATGTCAATTGCCATGTGGCTAGAGGCGGCCACAGCAAATGGCTCTGCTGTGCCACTGGCAGCCTCATGGCAGTCAAAATGTCAGTATCCAGTTCTGACACCGTATTATTAGCCAATGCTATGGTGGATGCTATTTCTCATACAGATAAGGGACAATTCTATGATTCCTGGTAGTTGGAATTTAACTTCAATAGCTCCCTCTCGATATTTTTTTAAGACAAGGGAAAGTAGGACAGATGTTTTTCTGGCAAACTAATCTGCCATCTCCATGCCCCTTTATTAGGAGAGGTTAAAACTATTCTTCCTTTCAGCATAACTATAGACAGTGTTGATAAACCTTTGTTAGAGATAATTCTCATTGAGTTTATAGTGTGGTTGGTGTAGTAGAGTAGTTAATCGAATTCAAGGGATTCTGCTATGATCTCCACGTGCTTTCTGTAATTAAGCCACAGGTTTTTACTTAAATTAAATGTTACAAGGTTTTCTGCTAATGAGATGCAATAAGGTATTCGACTGTTTTCTGGAAATCATCTGAACTGGTTAATTATGTCATTTTATGTATGTAACATACTGTTTTCCTCATAAATTTCAATATTTAAAAAGAAACAAATATGAAATGGAATTAAAATAATTTGAAAGCCCACTAAAATGCTCTGATTCTTGTGCCGTCACTTGCTGGTGTGCTGCTCCTGCTGTCATAAAACAGATTCACAGTGATATCTTGTTTTTGAAATTCACTTTGGAAAATGTATTACAAATAGTGTCTAGTACCACATTGTGCAAATACATCTACCAAACTTGTGAAAAATTGTTTTTGAGTGTTCCAAAGAATAAGAAGTTTCATAAAATGTAGTTGTAACATCCTTGTAGTGATCTAAATGAGATAGTGTGACCTATGTTTATTTCTATGAGGATCATTTTATTGGAAGTAAAACACCATGTGAACACATTGTCACATGTAGCGTAATCGGTAGCATGCTGGATGTACGTTGTCACTCATACTGTAATAAGTACATGCTGGACATCTACTGTAATGTTTACAAGTTCAATCCTTATTCGGAGCAATTTTTTTTTTGTTTTTTAATTTTATTTTTTCCCCCCTTCACTTCATTCTACTATCTTAAGTTTACTTTATTCATAGTTCAGTTATGTAGGAGATTTGAATTCTATATAATTATAATTTAATATCTATCTCTTTTCATTTATTAGCTTCATTTTACACCTGGTCAATTTCAGCTGGAGTTCATGCCTGATATAGCTCTTATTGTGAAGAATCTGAGAAAACATTTAAAAATTTCCGACCATGTTCTTCCTCCCAAAGAAGTTGTCAAAGACAATAATTTGACATTTCAAACTGTCTCCACTGAGCCTGCTGTAAAGCTGCATGGTTTTGACAAAGAGAAAAATTGAACATCTATAACAATACTGTTTTGTTATTCAGTCACACAACTGCTCCTACAACGTGCTGAAATCCTCGACATGGGGAGTCCAGCAGGTTTGATTCCATGTATCAGAACTGTATTGCACTTGTTATGGGGAAAGATATCAGATGTATGGTCACTCCTCTGCAGGACCTTGTAAAGACCACGGAAAGGTGGCTTAAGTGACACCCATAAAGTTTCATCACATAATATCACATGTGTGTACTCGCACATCACCAAGTTTTCGTGCACAAAAACCTTATGAAATCCACGACGCAGTGGAGGAGCTGTCGTGATATTGCAGATATGTTGCCTGGCTCATTGAACCATCGCCGGCAGTTCAGTTGTGTCAGGCTTCATGTTTCACCATATAAGCACTCCACCAGTGAAGCCCGGAGGTCCTCTTTTGAAAGCATGTGAACACCAAGAATGGCTGCAGTCCATTGTCCGCCATGGCACATCATTGATGCCTTTAGTGTGTGGTGCCACCACTACACCAACCCATTGTTCTGCAGATGGTAAGCAGTGGTGCAAAAAAGTTGTACCCCACAGAGACTTCACCACAATTCTTTGAAGAGTGTGACTCAAATTTGCCTGCCCTTGTCTATTGTTATGGCAGCAGGACAACCAAACTGCGAGATCTGTAAAGCCTCAGCCATCATCTCAGGAACTGCCTCGACCCAGGTGTGACACGATCGACACCCAACAATATGTAATTTTATCCACCAGAATCAAGCAGCAGACCAACAAAATTCAAGCATATGTGCTACAACCCGCCCATTTGAATGTCATAGTGGCTTAGCTCCGGGCTAGCATGCCTGCCTGTTTTGCAGTGTTGGCACGCACAGCAGGCTCAAGTCCACATCTTACAGTGATGCTTCACATACAGCCAAATGAAGCAGTCCATCACGAGTTTGATCATAGGGCAGGTATCCAGGTGTGACAAGTTGTGGAGATTATCAAACATGAGTCTTCTCATTTGTGACGCGTCCAACGGTCAAATGTACCTTTATGATATATCACACCAGACTTGTCTGTCTGTTCTGCGACCAAAGGCCAGTCAAAGTGTTCTGCAAAAGTTCTTTGATTAGTGTATCTTTGTCTCCCGCACCAGTGCGATTTCACCTTAGTTAATGCACAATGAAAGGGCATCCATTCTCAAGAGGATCTATACCACTACATTGTCAGCCCCTTTAATGTGTTGCACTTCGGTTGTAAATTGACTTATGTAGTTCAAATGGCCAAAATATTGTGAGAGCACTCTTTCCCAGGGTATAGCCTCTGTTAACAGTCTGTGATGTGTGAAAACAGTGAAGGGTCCACCCTCCACTTCCATTTTGAAATGACTTATGCCTCATATACTGCTCACAGTTCTTGGTCAAATGCTGACCATTTGTACTCTGACTTCGTAAGTTTCTGAGGAAAGAATCATAGCAGTTGCTGGACACTATCAAATAGTTTTTGGAGCACTGTGCCAATAGCCATATCATTCACTTCAATAGGGATGGATAAGGGAGCACCACTCACACGATGTACTATTCACAGCCTTCTGGAGTGTGATATGGCCAAATGCTATGAGAATTTCCATAGTCCACGTCAGCATTTGCCTACCATGTTTATTTTTGCCTGCCTGTGACAGGAGCTAGAAATGCCACAACCTGTAGTGTTACCTTAAAAGCTGATTGTTCCCAAAAAATGCCTTAATTATTTGTAGGTTAGTGTCTGAGGTAGAGCTTAAAATCAATGTTGTCTTTTCTGTAATGGGTTGGAATCTTGGGGTCATTAACCACATGTTCTAGAAATGTGACTTCCTTCTGGTGTAGTTGGCACTTGTCCATATTGATCTCGACTACACGATGATCAAGGGTGTCAAACAAAGGACAAAGATGTTCCACGTGGTCTACCAGAGAAGACAAAAAAATCAAAATGTCATCGAGGTATGAATCACAAAAAGGAAATGCCTTAAAATTATATTTTATTTATCCACGAAATCATGTTCATGACATGGGATACAAGTTACAGCAATGAATCGTTGAAGCATAAGACTTTTTCTTACATTGACTATATGACAATACAGGGTTATTACAAAAGATTGAAGCGATTTCACAGCTCTACAATAACTTTATTATTTGAGATATTTTCATAATGCTTTGCACACACATACAAAAACTCAAAAAGTTTTTTTAGGCATTCACAAATGTTCGATATGTGCCCCTTTAGTGATTCGGCAGACATCAAGCCGATAATCAAGTTCCTCCCACACTCGGCGCAGCATGTCCCCATCAATGAGTTCGAAAGCATCGTTGGTGCGAGCTCACAGTTCTGGCATGTTTCTTGGTAGAGGAGGTTTAAACACTGAATCTTTCACATAACCCCACAGAAAGAAATCGCATGGGGTTAAGTCGGGAGAGCGTGGAGGCCACGACATGAATTGCTGATCATGATCTCCACCACGACTGATCCATCGGTTTTCCAATCTCCTGTTTAAGAAATGCCGAACATCATGATGGAAGTGCAGTGGAGCACCATCCTGTTGAAAGATGAAGTCGGCGCTGTCGGTCTCCAGTTGTGGCATGAGTCAATTTTCCAGAATGTCCAGATACACGTGTCCTGTAACGTTTTTTTCGCAGAAGAAAAAGGGGCCGTAAACTTTAAACCGTGAGATTGCACAAAACACGTTAACTTTTGGTGAACTGCGAATTTGCTGCACGAATGTGTGAGGATTCTCTACCGCCCAGATTCGCACATTGTGTCTGTTCACTTCACCATTAAGAAAAAATGTTGCTTCATCACTGAAAACAAGTTTCGAACTGAACGCATCCTCTTCCATGAGCTGTTGCAACCGCGCCGAAAATTCAAAGTGTTTGACTTTGTCATCGGGTGTGAGGGCTTGTAGCAATTGTAAACGGTAAGGCTTCTGCTTTAGCCTTTTCCGTAAGATTTTCCAAACCATTGGCTGTGGTACGTTTAGCTCCCTGCTTGCTTTATTCGTTGACTTCCACGGGCTACGTGTGAAAGATGCCCGCACGCGTTCAACCGTTTCTTCGCTCACTGCAGGCCGACCCGTTGATTTCCCCTTACAGAGGCATCCAGAAGCTTTAAACTGCGCATACCATCGCCGAATGGAGTTAGCAGTAGGTGGATCTTTGTTGAACTTCGTCCTGAAGTGTCGTTGCACTGTTATGACTGACTGATGTGAGTGCATTTCAAGCACAACATACGCTTTCTCAGCTCCTGTCGCCATTTTGTCTCACTGCGCTCTCGAGCGCTCTGGTGGCAGAAACCTGAAGTGAGGCTTCAGCCGAACAAAACTTTATGAGTTTTTCTACGTATCTGTAGTGTGTCGTGACCATATGTCAATGAATGGAGCTACAGTGAATTTATGAAATCGCTTCAATCATTTGTAATAGCCCTGTACATAAAATACATATATACATTACAGTCATTCAAGATTGACATATTAGACTAAATTGAAGCTACACGTGACTTAAATTGGTCTCCATAAATTCAGCAACAAAATAAAAACAATGCTGGAGCAATATACTGTTAACTTTCTTCCTGAAAGAGTTTTTATTATTCTTGACTGAGCAAGGCAATTTATTATAAAGTATGCTGCCTATGTGCCTCACACCATCATGGCATTTACTGAGTCTCTGATTATCTAGATGAATGTTACTTACGCCGTGGGTGTCATGATCATGAATGCCATTATTTGTTTTGAAGTGATGAAGATTCTTACTGACAAATGAAACAGTCTCTAGGATGTATATACATGGTACAGGTAATATTCCGAGTTATTTAAAGATTGGTTTGGTAAGTGTGTGTAGTGGCAATCTTAACATGACCTTGACAATTCACTTTTGCATAATGAATATTTTCCTATTTATTGCCCCCCAGAATGGAATGCCATATGAGAGGACTGAGTTCACTAGTGCAAAGTATAGTTTTAATGGTGGTCACATCACAACTTTAGCTAAGAATTCTGAAGGCATAGCACAGGCTACTAAATTTACACAGTAGTTTCTCTCTGTGGATATTCCACTGCAGTGTGTTATCTATCCAGAGACCTAAGAATTTAGTCTCACTGACTTGTTCAATAACTTTCTTGTCCATAATTAGTGGTTCCATATGTGTTGTATGGTTGTTTGAGGGGCAGAAGACCATACGAGTCGTTTTTTCCATATTAAGTAGGAGTTTGTACTCATAGAGCCGTATAGGAGCCTTTCACTGCTGCCAACTAGGTCAGCTCTCACCTGGTGTGGAGAAATGTTGCAAGAGAGGAGGTTTGTATCATCGCCGAATAACACAGGTACTGTTGAGGGTAGGTGTTCTGGGAGGTCATTAATGGAGATAAGGAAGAGGAGAGGGCCTAAGGTTGAACCCTGTGGGACTCCTGATATGACTGGTATTGTATCTAAATGGGCTGTTCTTCCATCATTTGTTGCCATTTCTACCAGCTGCCCTCTGTTTGATAGATATGATTGGAACCAGTCATTACAGACTCCTCTTATACCATATGCATCCAGTTTGTGGAGTAGTAGTTTGTGGTTGACTAGATCAAATACTTTTGTCAGATCAATAAAAAGTCCAGAAGCATAATGTTTTTCATTAAATGCTTCTATTATCTCATCGGTAAACAAAAAGAGAGCCTCATTGATTGATTTATTTTACGAAAACCAAACTGCTGTGCTGTTGGTAGGGAGTTGTTTACAAGAAAGGACATTATACGGGTATATACAATTTTTTCAATTATTTTGGACACAGTTGGGAGAAGGGATATGGGTCGGTAGTTGTTGACTTCATGTTTGTCCCCTTTCTTGTGTAACGGAACTATCTTGGAGGTTTTGAGAGTTTGAGGGAAAATGCCAGTATTCATTGAGCAGTTGATTATGTTGCAGAGTGGTTGTGTTATTCCATTAGCAACCTGTTTTTACATAGACAGGTAGACCATCAAGGCCAGATGAGAGGGAACTTTTCATATTCCTAAAAGTTAGCAGAACCTCTTTCAAAGTTGCAGGTATTAGAAAAATTGATTTGTGAGATCTTATACATTTTGGAGGATAGGATTTTGTTGGTGAATAGCGATCAGATGATAGGCTGTTAGCTATCCCTGAAAAGCGTTTGTTAAATGTATCACAGATATGTTTGATATCCATTATTTGTTGGCCATTGTGCTGAAGATATTCCGGTGTTTTTTGTTTGATGTCAGTCCGTAAAGTTTTTCTGACAATATCCCACATTGCTTTACATTTGTTATTAGACTCATTTATGTATGCTTTATTTGCTAGTCATTTTGCTTCAGATATTACTTTACGAAGTATCTTCTTGCAATATGTGAAATAATTGTGGAAATTTGTATCATCTGTTTTAATGCTCTGCTCACAGAGTGATCTCTTAGTCTTACATGATATTCTTATACCCTTCGTGATCCACCTGTTATCAGTTTTTCTGGATGAATGTTGTACTTTGATTTGTTTTAATGGAAAGGCCATACTGGAATGATGACCCAGTATGTCAAGGAATACTGAAGTTTTCTTATCTACATTATCTTCCTTGTAAACAATGTCCCATGACTGAGATTGAAGTAGATTTTTAAACATTCTAATATCTATAAAATGTTGCCACATTTGCACGTCATTTTAAAAAAAGGCATGAAAAGGAACCAGTACAACCGGAAGAGCATAATGACAGCTGTCTTTGGTACATCTTCCCCAGCCATGAGTATCTGTAGGTATGCCTTTTTGCTATTGATTACATTGAAGACAGATGTCTCTGCCAAGGTGTGAGAAAAATCCAGAATTTTTGGAATGGGGTATCTGCCTCGTACCATTCAAGCATTTAGTGAACAATAGTCTTCACACATTCTATGAGACATGCCCTCCTTCAGGACCATATGTATGGGTGAAGCCCAAGCACTGCCTGATGGTCTCACAAATTCAGCATCGAGTAGCTTGTCCGTAATACACTTTGCTACATGCAATTTGTTGCACCAGATGCCGAGCCTTACAATGAAATGGTGGGCCCGGCATTATAGTGATACGGCGCACTGTCTCACAATTCACACCGTGTATGGCTGAATGTACACACAGCTTGATAGTGTCATTCATCACTTGCATGGGGGTGAAATCTGCATTTAAAATATCGTGCACTGGATTAATCTCGGCATCCTGTTTTGTACCAGATACCCATCAAGGCAGCGACGCCTTGTGGTGTAGGTGCTGAGTAGACTGTTGCTGCTGTTGTCACTAAAGCTATTGTTGTAAGAGGGCAATGTAGTCATGAACATTGCTCAAGTCCTTTCATAAGATGAGAAGTTTCTTTTTCAGTCCTGCATTCACAGGACACAAATTCAGTGGTTCTTGTCTAGTACCCTCTAATTTCTTTGTCATTCTGAAGAAATCTTATTCTAAAACTTTCTCAAGTCCCACATCCTCATTGCAAGAGTCCTGCTGCTGACAAAGAGGTAACGGAACCAGAGGTGGCCCAGAGTAGCTGTAAACTGTCTCCTCATTCCACGACCGGTGAAGTAATTCTGCTACTAAATCAGGTGTGAGATTGAAAAAAACTTAGGAAATTGGCCCCCAACATTAGTTCATTCACTCACCTCTGTGATAAAAAATAGTCGGGTGCACTTTTTGCTAAGGCCAAAGTCTAAGGTTTGTTCCACAATTCCATGATATTTAACAGGAGTGTCATTTGCTGCTCATAATAGTTCCTCCAATGTGAGGGCCTGATGTAACAGGTAAGGTGGTCACCATGGAGCCTGAGTCAATAAGAAAATAATGACCTTCATCAAGCATTGGAGTCAGCTGAGGGCGAGGCAGATGTAGGCCAAAGGTCAATGGACCCTCATCGTGTATCATCAAGATTGCTCGGACTGCTTGGTCGGCAGAGCTGTTGTGGCCCCTTCACTACCATGGATAGCAAGTGCTGAAAATCCTGTTCTCTGTAGTATCATGTTTTCTCGCAATTAACACAAACTGTTGATCACAACTTTGTGGCATGAAAGGCTCCGTCTGTCATCTGGAACGACATGGTGTGGAAGAACTAAGCAGTGCACTTCTGTGATCATCGTACAGATCACAGTAGCTGGAGTAATACTCCGATGCTCTATAGCACCAACATCAACGAACTGATGTTAGCTGGGTGAAATTTCTTGATATACATATTGTTCCCATGCATGGCCGCCATTAGCAGCGTCATCTGTACATTGCATCATGACACTACTTGTGTGTTTTAGTTCCATCTGATTATGATTAATAGACACAACAATATTTGGCAGAACATTAGTCGTTCACTATTCTGCATGAGTTATTGGAATAATGGATGTTCATGTAGTGTATCCATTGTGGAATGGGTACTTGAGTGTCGCACAGGTCCAAAACCGACAAATGAACTGCTGCGTGGAAACGGGATCTCCACTTTAGACAATCCATAGCAGGACTCGTGTGGACTGAAGCACTAACTGAGATACCTTGTGAATACTGTTTTATTGCTATTAAGTGAAACAACACACGCATAAGCATCTAACCAGTGACAGTCCAATATCAGATCTCTTGAACACTAAAGGCATAACAAACATCACTATTCTCTGTTCTTAGATTACATATTGCCTATATTGATACTATTTTGTCATTCAATTACATCTAGGTAGAATGAAGTTCCCATAAACGCATGAGCACGTGGGTGCATGGGCGTTATCATGTCTATCTGTTGCCTCACTGCACAAGCAGCTCCTATGGATTCCCTTCACTTATTGGGAGCTTGTGCAACATCTATTATGATGAAAATGCAGAAGTGACTGTACAAAAGTAAGTCTGGTATCGCGCACTGCGGAATTTGAATCCGTGCCAGATGTCATGGACGTCGAAGATCCCTAGAGGTCTCTGCACCATCTGAGCTGTGGCGGCGCGCGCCTCCTGGCCCGCTTTTAGTGTGAGGGCGTCACAGTGGAACATGTGGTTCCAGCAGCCAATAGCGGCACCCCTGACAGAGTACTTAAGCCCTGCCTCTTGCTCAGCCAGCCAGTCTAATGTCACGTACGTCTGTGGACACATCGCCTCGCGTTAGACAGCTTACTTACTTTCTTGTTCTGTGTACGAGTGGACATATTTGTTAGGGTTCCTTGTGACTCCGTTGTCGATCTTGTTGTTGTTCGTTCTGTCCTTCGTTGGTCAAGTCCGTCCTCTCCCGCTGTGTTGTTCGCGGGCCTCTCCGCGGGTCCCGCCGCACTTTCCGTCATTTCAACCCCGCGACCATCCTGGTCGCAGTTACAACATTTTGGCAATGAGGTAAACGGTAGCCATCGTTGGTATGGAGGCAAAGTTGGTCTGTCTGCTGAAGCAACAGCAGCAGCTCATGCAGCAGCAGCAGCTCCAGTTATACATCTTACAAAAGTCGTTGCAGTTGCTAACGGACGAAGTCGATGCCCGGGACGCGTTACCGCAACAGCTTCAGAGTCCACAGGTGTCCGATGCTTTCCCGCGTCCGCCGTCTTTTCCACCCTTTAATGACACTAAAGAGTACTGGGAAATCTACTTACATCAGCTGAAATAACATTTCACGGCTTTTCAAGTCATGGACGACTCCTTGCAGCAGTCATCGTTTTTGTCTTGGGCCCCTCCGGACACGTTCTTTCTTCTCCGCAAGTTGGCACCGTTGTCTGATCCTGTGGCTCTCTCTTTCGAGGAGATCTGCCTTTTGCTGACAAACTATTATTCCCAACGCTACCATATGGTCGCCTCTCGGCTGGAGTTCCACCAGTACCATAAACAGCCTGGTCAATCGTATCGTTCCTGGGTCACGGACTTGCAGGGTCTCAGCCGTTGATGCGATTTTACATGCACCAATCAGCAGTGTAAGGCTTTGTATGCGGACTCCCTGATCCGGGATGTGGTGGTTCAGCTGGCTCCTGAACCTGAGGTCCGTACTGCGGCGTTGAAACTCGACAATCCCTCCTTGGAAGAGATTCTCCGCATTGCCCACTCCTTTGAAATTGCTCAAGCGGTTAACAAGCGTCTTATGACGCAACCGCAGGTGGCAGCGATCGCGGCGTCATGGTGGGTTCCGCCCTCGTGACGTCAACATGGCCCGGCCGACAAGAGGCCAGTGCCGTTGGGACTCCTCATTGCCCAACGTCTCTATGGCATGGGCGCCTTTGGTCGCCCCTCGTCGCCGGACTGCGGCCCACTCCCATATTTCCCACAGTGCTTTACTGCCCATTCACGGGCTGATTGTCCCCACTGCTGGAAAATGTGCACGCTGTGTAACAAGGAGGGCCACATCCGATCGGTTTGTCATAGTCGCTCAACTCACTCCAGTCCTGCCCCTCAAGATACCGTCCATGTTCTGCAATCCGCCGTCCCACAGGATGACCCATCAGTGCGGAAGCTCTTCCTCACACTCCGCATTTTCACAGAGGATGTCAGTTTTCAGGTTGACACTGGGGCCACCGTCTCACTGATTAATATGGCAACATATACACGGCTGGGCTCTCCTGCGTTGTCACCTCCCTCTCGCCGTTTGGTCGCCTACGGAGATGTTTCCATTCACCCTCGTGGGCAGTTCATCGTCCAGGTGATGTACAAGCGGGTTCCACGGCTCCTTACCCTCTTTGTCGTCGACCATCTGTCGGTTTCGAATATTTTTGGTCTGGATGCATTTCAACTGTTTGGCTTTTCCATTTCCAACAAAGTTAAGGTCATTTCCACAGCTGTTCCCTTTCAGGACTTGGACAATCTGTGCTCCGCTTTTTGATGTTGTTTGCACCAGATCTCGGATGTGCTTCTGGTTTTCAGGTGCACATCACCCTACAGCCGGATGCACAGCCTTGCTTTTTCCGGGCCCGGCCCCTCCCGGTGGCCTTACGGCCAGCAGTCGAGCAGGAACTTGATTGGCTCCAGGCTGCTGGCATGCTGGAGTCATATGGAAACCCAATGGGTCCCTTTGGCTGTGTGGGGATTTCGGCGCTACAGTCAATGCTCAGTCCCTCGTTGACACTTACCCTATTCCCCGACAGGAAGACCTTCTTGCCAAGCTTTCTGGGGGAGAGTATTTTTCCAAGATCGACCTAGCTGAGGCATACCACTAGTTGCCCTTGGATGCCTAATCTCAGAACATCATGGTTACCAACACGTCTTTCGGATTGTATAAGTACAAGCACCTTCCCTTTGGTGTCTCTTCGGCACTGGCCATTTTCCAGCGATTCCTGGAGCAGCTTACACAGCCTATCTCTGCCCGTGTGAATTATCTGGATGACATCTTGGTTGCCAGGTGTTCCCGCCAGGAACATTTGCAAAACCTCAGCGCCTTATTTCACGCTCTGCATTCTGCTGGTCTACACTGTCGGTTGGACAAGTGCTGTTTTTTTTCAACCAGAAGTGGAATACTTAGGCTGGTGGCTTAGCAAAGATGGCATTCGCCCTTTGGGTTGTAATGTCGCGGCAATTGAGGCCCTTCCTCGTCCCAAGGACTTATCTGAACTGCAGGTGTTTTGGGGCAAGGTTACTTACTGCTTAAAGTTCTTGCCCCAGGCTGCCTCCGTTGCTCAACCCCTCAATCACTTGCATCACAAAGGGGTATCTTTCGTTTCGATTCCTGTTCTCCGTTTAAAGGTGATGCTGAAGTCCGTCCCTTGCCTTACTCCCTTCTGTCCAGACCGCCCCTTGGTTGTGGCAGCTGATGCGACGGCATACGGCATTGGGGCCTTCCTCGCACACCAGGATGCCGATAGCTCTGAACAGCCCATCGCTTATGCCTCTAAGACGTTGATCCCAGCACAAGAGAACTACTCCCAGATTGAAAAGGAGGCCCTGGCGATTGTGTTCGCCATCCAAAAATTTCACACCTATCTCTTTGGGGCAAAGTTCACCCTCCTGACGGAACATAAACCCTTGGTTACACTTTTTGGACCCCACTCTCATCTTCCAGAGTGGACAGCTCAATGTCTTCAGTGCTGGGCATTGTTTTTACGTAATTACGTATGCACCATCCGGTATAAGCCCACCGCTCACCATGCTAATGTGGACGCTTTGTCACATCTCCCAGCAGGCCCCAATCCTGCCTTTGACCAACAGGAGGTCCTCTGCTTTCACATTGATTCCACCGGCAGGGATGCGCTGGACGGCCTGCCTCTTATGGCAGCTCACATTGCTTCGGCTACCCGCCACAACCCTGTCTTGCGGCAGGTTCTCAACTACGTGGTCAATGGGTGGCCGTCCTATGTTAGTTGTCGGATGCAGTCCGATTTCAGTCCCTGGCGCCCCCTGTCCCACAGGTTCTCTGTGGTCGATGATATCCTTCTGTTGGCCACGGAGTCGGATGCCCACCAGGTGGTCATCTCTCCGGAATTGCAGCTTCGGGTGCTCAGTTTGTTACACCGCAGGCACTGGAGTATGTCCCGTATGAAAGTTTTGGCTCGTCGGCATCGATGGCGATATTGAGCACCTGGTCCGTTGGTGCACTGTCTGTGTGCATCACCAGGCAAGCCCCCTCAGTCGTTTGCACCCTGGCCTGTGCCTCGCCGGCCCTGGGATCGCATCCATATCGATTTTGCGGGCCCGTTTTTGGGATCCATGTGGTTACTCATTGTTGATGCCTACTCCAAATACCCATATGTTGTCCGCATGGCATCCACCACCACGGAGGCTACACTCATGGCCCTGGCCCAGGTTCTCGCTACTGAATACCTGCCACACACGTTGGTCTTTGATAATGGTCCCCAATTCACGGCGTCCTCCTTCCACGACTTCTGTCAGGCCAACGGTATCAAACATATCCATAGCCCCCCTTTCCACCCTTCATCCAATGGCTCGGCGGAGAGGCTTTTCCGCCAGTTGACTAAGGTGGTCGACTCATCTCCAACCACGTCGGCTCTCACCCTGTTTCTGAGCACCTATCGCACATTGCCAATTGACGGACACAGTCCGGCAGAACTCCTTCATGGACAACAGCCACGGAACCTGCTCCATTTGCTGATGCCATCCTCCTCCCGCCCCTCGCAGCGGTATGCCCCTGGCATGGCCATGTGGGCCCGCGAGTACAGGCGCAAGGCGGGTTGGACACCCGCCACGGTCATCGCAGCACATGGGCGGCGTGTGACGTCGATGCAGACGTCGAAAGAGTTGGAGCGCAGCCATCATAATCAGCTCTGCCCTCGTGCTGCCACAGGACTTGCGCCACCACCTCTTTCCCTACCTCCTTCAGGGGCGGACGTGGTCCTCGAGTTACCATCCCTGCACCCTGTTGCCATCTCCCCAGCTTGCCAGCAGTTAATGGGCAGTGGTGGAGTATATAAAAATGAAGTGTTAAATCATTTCAATTTATTTTCTAGGACTTGCAAGTCCTGAATCATCGCCTCAAATCTCCATCAAAGCTACACAACTTTTTGTAAATAAACCACAAAGCATGTGCCTGGAGGTAATTGTAACAGTGAATGACATCTGAAAGAAGTTAAATTTCCTGTACCAACCATCCTATTAAATAGATACAATTTGTTTGTGAATGTGTTAATTTTATTACAGATGTTAGTAATCAGTAAATCCACACACTGAAGAATCATATGCATATTATTTAAGTGGCTCATATCAGTGAGAGAGGATGAGTTAGTGGAACAGAACAAGACAAGAACATGATGCAATAAGGCCACCTGTAGGATATCCTTACACCTGCGACTGCTTGGTGGGCACTTGTGCCCCATGGGATATAGTTGGAACAAACTGATCTATAAGTTCACCCTGGGGGTAAGTGTTGACAAAATTCCTCAAATATTGTACGTGCACTGGAAAAAGAAAAAATCTAGGAGGAATAGATGGGGGAGATGCCTAAGAAGGTCTCTGGGAGCCTCTGTGTACGTAGGGTCACATATTGGCACAATAAAATACATGTCATTACCATTAGTGACACACACATTCTGACAGCAAATGCACATAACTTGGTGGAAACTGGTGAGGAGTGAAACATGTCATTAGTAAACACAGCCATCCACCCCATTACCACCTATTGACATACACAATATGGGTATTGGTGTCTCAGTGGATGTCAGACATAATTAATAATTCAGTATTCTGTGCCCAATTGATCCCAGGGTATTTTCAGACATTTAAAGTGACTTCAATCTCTCATAAAATAGGACTACTACAAATCATTCACTATTTTCATAGGTCTATATTTTCCGAAGTACTACATGTGTAAATATGACCGATGCATGAATAGAACCGTACACTCACTGAGTTTGCTCTGTGCCCACCAGTTCAAGTTACAAGTGCTGTGCCTTGACAAATGGCAACAAAGCAAGAGCATGAATATTTCACCTTGAAGCTGATATCCAGCAACAAAGCGACCTTCCATTTATCTGGTAGGGCTAATCGCTACAATCCTCATCAATTTGTGGCACAAGAACTACATTTGCAAAAGGTTAATGTTTTCTGTGCAGTGTCACAGACAAAGCGCTATGGACCATTTTTCTTCTGTGAAAAGACTTTGATGGGTACCTCTTATCTTGATATGCTGCAGTTGTGGTTGTTTCCACAACCAACTACTGATTCTGAGAATTTCATCTTCCAACAAGACAGGGACAACCCCTCATTGGAGCATCAAAGTTCATCGCTACCTAAATGGCCCACTTCTGCATCAGTGAATTAGGCGTAGCAGTTAAGATGATGTGACTCTGTTCCCTTGACTCCCTACGTTGCCTGACCTAAAGCCTTGTGACTTTTTCCTTTGAGGGTACATTAAGGACCGTGTTTACATATCCCCACGCCGAGAACACTGGAACAGCTCACAGAACACATCATAGGGACATTCACCTCACTGATGTAACATTTGTAGAGTGCCAAATGCAAGCTTGATGAGTTTAATGTTCTATTCTTGCATCAGTTGCATTTGTACATGCAACACTTTGAAAAATATGGTGCTTTAAAACAAAATGAATCATTCATAGTAGCCCTGTACTTTATTTCTTGAAAAGTGGCATGTTGGCTCAAATGGCTCTGAGCACTATGGGACTTAATATCTGTGGTCATCAGTCCCCTAGAACTTAGAACTACTTAAACCTAACTAATCTAAGGATATCACACACATCCATGCCCAAAGCAGGATTCGAACCTGCGACCGTAGCGGTCACGCGGTTCCAGACTGAAGCGGCTAGAACCGCATGGCCACACTGGCCGGCGGTGGCATGTTGAATTAAATTATGATTGCATGGTACACTATATAACTTTCATAACTGCATGGATGAACCGATTCCACAGAAATACTGCAAAGGGCATTTGGAGGGCAGGAAGAATAATTGTTCAATAAATGCCCCTGTGCGTGCTGTAATTACTCTAATCTCACCCTCAAGATCCCTGTGTGAGAGATACATAGGGGATTGTAGTTTATTCCTTACTCATCATTGAAAGCCAGTCCCTGAAATTTTGTTGATAGACTTTCTCGGGATAGTTTACGTCTATCTTCAAGGAAGAGTCTGCCAGTTCAGTTCCTTCAGTATCTCTGCGACACTTTCCCCTGGATCAAACAAACCTGTGACCATTCATGCTGCCCATCTCTGTACACATTCACTATCCCCTTGTAACGCCACGAGTCAATACACAATAGCATTTTATTGCAGTAAGCTACTTTGAAGTACGGGCTCGTAGCTTTGGAGCCGTTGGCAGTGGCAATATACAGCCGCTGGTATCTTAGCGTGACTCACTCGCATCTGTCGCTAGCCTAGCTGTGGGAAGCGTAACCTGTGTTAGTTCGAGCAACAGAATATTTAAGTCCCTAAGAATCTAAATAAACAGTATCAAATATTATTCAATTTTGTTAAAAGTCAATATATAGCCCTCTGTTATTAAAAGGAAGGTTGTATTAAAATCTCAGCTATCTAGCTGAGACACTTTCAGATTTAGAGACAATTACCTAAAACAACAAAAACTGACACTTATAAGATTAAAATCAGCTAGGATTCATAGTAGTTTGTCTTTTAATATCACTTGGAATTATTACTGAGGTTCACTAAATGGCAGAACAATTTATTAAAATTTGTTATAATTAAAAATGTTCACTATTTTTCATTTTCGTAACATAGAATTCAGAAAGGATTAATATTTATTTAATAACTATTTGTTTTGTTGTGTGAATAAATGAGAGTGAGTGAGTGTGTATATGTGGAACATACGTAAAGATTCAATGTTATCTGATCTTAAACATTACATAACTATGTCATGGGAAAGTGTGAGGCAAGCAGTTGCAGTGAAAGCTGTAATTTCCCTACCTTGGTGGTGACGCATGTCCAAGGGTACATGCTTTCGTAAGAGGGCAGCCAGAATAGCCACTTGCAGAATAATGATTTTCTAAATTCATTTCAAGATTAGTTTTCTTTTAGTTTGAGTTTGTTACACATTTTATTAACATTTGCATGATGAAATGACCTAAATGCATCTGTGAATATTGACTGGCGGAGGACAGTTTTGGTGCGAGAAAGAACTTGGAAGGATTATTTTGATTGGCTGGTCATTTTGAACAACCAATCAGAGTTAAGCATTTCCCATGCTCTATCAAGTAGTTATAGGCCCTGGAAGGAACGGCAGGGAGTCAGTCGTTGGCTAGCTATGGAACAAGCAGGTCATGTTGGACGTGTCCATCTACATTATGAGTAAATTGAAGAAGTTATTGGTTTCTCACATCCGGATTGTATTGCCATGAAAGCAGTTGCATTTACGGACAGATTGTGAAAATTTGAGCTTGGTGAAGTGATTTGTTCGAGAGATAAATGTGTGTGAACATTAAGCCTTTGTAAAATCCCACATGGCGTGTTTCATATTCATCAATGGAATATTTGGCAAGCAGTTTTCTTTATTAGAAATCCACTGAAAAGGACCGAATGTTAAATCTGTGTATTGCAGCAGAGTAATAGCTGTAAATCGCTTAATAATTCAGGTCGGACTTAAGTATATTTCTGGCTGCCTTGTGTGTGTGTGTGTGTGTGTGTGTGTGTGTGTGTGTGAGCTGAGGAAAGTGATATTATTCATTAACTGAATACGGGCTGATGGCACGTGTTTCATTTTGAACCTAAAGAAAATAAAGAACTTGTTGCTGAATTTTGCCATTTTTCTAAAGAGATGAAGTGAATGCCCTCCACCCGAAATTTGTTATAAGATATTACAGGATAGTTTGCTACCAGAGTTTATTCAGACTTTGCAAACGTAAGTATTGATGGTGTTTTTCTTCAACACTGCTTTTAACATCGTCTGGAGAGTATCTGTATATGCAGAGAAATAGGATGGTGATCTGACTCCATACAGAGGTAGGAGGAGGAGGAGGAGATTAGTGTTTAACGTCCCGTCGACAACGAGGTCATTAGAGACGGAGCGCAAGCTCGGGTTAGGGAAGGATGGGGAAGGAAATCGGCCGTGCCCTTTCAAAGGAACCATCCCGGCATTTGCCTGAAGCGATTTAGGGAAATCACGGAAAACCTAAATCAGGATGGCCGGAGACAGGATTGAACCGTCGTCCTCCCGAATGCGAGTCCAGTGTGCTAACCACTGCGC
Source organism: Schistocerca nitens (assembly GCF_023898315.1). Lineage (NCBI taxonomy): Eukaryota > Metazoa > Arthropoda > Insecta > Orthoptera > Acrididae > Schistocerca > Schistocerca nitens. The sequence continues at coordinate 138,269,005 of NC_064615.1, forward strand.
CACCTCGCTCGGTACTACGGAGGTAGGTGGAACTTTTGTAGTGCACAGTACGATGAAAGATAAGTGATCAAACATTTACACAATGCGATTTCTAACCCGCCATGCCGAACTCTGTTAATCATATTTGTATTTGGCAAGGGTCCCACACACTTGAGCAATATTCTAGAACCAGTCACACGAGTGATTTGTAACCACTCTCCTTTGTTGACTGATTGCACTTCTCTAGCATTCTGTCAATAAACTGAAGTCTACCACCTCTTTATCCACGACTGAGCCTATATGATTCTTCCATTTCATATCCCTACAAAGTGATACACCAATGTATTTGTACGAGCTGCCAATTTCAACGTGACACATTGCTATTATAGTCATAGGATACTGTTTTTTCATTCTGTGAAGTGCACAAGTCCACATTTGCATATGGAGGGGGGGGGAATGATATTTCATATGAATCGCTACACACCTCAGACTCCCTTATCTTATTTTGATGATCCCTACACGCTATATATGATGGAGACAGAACTGTAGCAGAATCTACCTTGAACACTACATTAAACTTACTCCACAGTACGTATCTCTGGATTTTAATAGTGATGGCGAATAATTGACTTCATTTTATTGGGAAAATTTTAGTAAAGTGTGGTCCATCTGTAAAGGATACCGTGTATGGTACACTAGTGTAAACCAATTCCTGAATAGTGCTAGAGTGTTTGGGATCCCCACCAGGTAAAAAGAAAGACAATGAAGTGATTCAGAGGCAGGCCACTAGATTTGTTACTGGTAGGTTCAGTCAATATGTAAGTACTACGGAGATGATTCAAGAACCCCAATGGGAAACCCTGGAGGGAAGGTGACATTCGTTTTGAGGAACACTACTGAGAAAATTTAGAGAACCGGAATTTTAAGCTGACTGCAGAACAATTCCATTACCACCACTTTTCATATATGGAAGACAAAGGTAAGAGAAATTAGGGCTTGTATGGAGGCATGTGGACAGTCATTTTTCCTTCACTCTATTTGTGAGTGGAACAGGAAAGGAAATGACTAGTAATGATACAAGATACATGTCCTCTCTCAGTTCATTCAGTCTCTGCCATCAAGCTTACTTCAGGGCTATAAATGCTGTAGTAATACTATAGAACTGGTCAGACTAGCCTCTAATATGTTGTTCCTTTGACAAATGCACTACACATGTCAAACAAATTTCATTATTCCTTTAACCTTCTCTACCTTTTGGATTAGTAATTATATGAAATACTGAAAATCACATTTTTGTAGCCCCTCAACCTGCAACTGAGACAGTGCACCATGAACCCCAACTTAGATTACCCATTAAGTGATAAAGATAGGAGGTACAGGATCTACATTGTACTCCACAAGCCACCTAATGGTGTGTGTGGAAGATACTTCTGATATAACTAACTGGACCCCCCTTCCCTGTTCCACTTGCAAATGGTGCATAAGGAAAATGAATATCAGTAAGCCTCTGTATTAGTGCTAATTTCTCGTTGTGGTCATTTTGAGAGATGTATATGTGAGGAAGTAGTAACCCCCCCCCCCCCCCCCCCCCCATGATGCACAACACCTCAATTATAGCATTTGTTACTGAGTTTGATGAGCATCTGTGTGACGCTCTCATACAAACCAACTGTACAAAGCTCCATAGAAGCTACACCCAACAATCAGCTTTTTGACCTCCCTGCTCTTATTGTTATTCTGGTTTCTTGCTGCCTTAAGCATACTGCAGATTGAAAAGGTCATTCATAAGGCAACTTTTGGTTTTACTGACACAGAATCCTCAGCGGTCATGTGGTAATCATTACAAATAAATAATACTTTTTGCTCTTTTGGTTATCAGAGACTGAAAGACAGTTTTGCTTAACAAGAACAATCTAGATCTTTTTATGACAACTGCTTCTTCTTTTGTTGATACAGCAGCTAGGGGGAAAAAAAACTTACATCACACACATTCATTGGTTTCAATTCTTCAGGACACTGCAGGCAAATTTTCACTGTCACTGTGCAATGTTTCATCCCAGTTTACTTAAATGGGTACATAACTCACTGAACAATTCTTTTCCTATTTCGCCCCTGGTCAACTTGGCATCTGCCTGTCCCATGTTTTCAACAGTCAGCTGACAGCAGGCCATGCTTCACAAGTGTGTGACATTCTTGGTTCACTTGAAGGAACAGATTGGCTCTAGAAATTCACTCATTATTTTCTTATCATTTTGATTAGGCATGAATCTCACTTAAGGTATAACATCGAGTTAGTAAATTCAGTTTTCGAGCCCAGGAAATTCATTCCACCGAGAAGCTGGACCTAACCTTATTTTTCAGTTTCCAAATTATCTACCTTAGCCATAATATTATGGCAATGATAGAATGGCCAACACAGTAGCAGGTGATAAGATCGGCATAATGTGGTCACTTTTCGAACAGAAGGATGACTTCACTGTAAGTTCAGATCTCACTGAAGAATATGTATCATCAGCCATATGCATCATCAGCCATTTTACTGTAATTCTTCAGGCTTTCCTGCCAATCTGTTGACATCTTGAGGTGTCAGGTATTCTGCTGGATATCAATGTTGACCATGCATAACATTTCAATAATATGGCTCGCCTTCATCAGGTGCACCAGATGGAGTCAGACTGTTCAAATATTGTGTATGGACGAGACTGATATCCAACAGAAAACACAAAAGCTCAAGATGTCACCTGTTATTTTCTTACTTAATGTGCAAATAGAAAAATCAAAAATCTTTATATACAATCAGTCATTAGTTTTAAAAAAATTCATACTTTTAGTAAGCATGCTAATCCCCTTCATCGGCTGTAAGATAGTCCACGACCACAAAATCATTCTACTGAATGACAACTATTTATATAAAATTAGGAATTCTCCGTTACTAATTCCTCTCATCATATCTTTATAAGTGTTCTTCCCTGCCAGTTTTATCTTTGGAAGTGGCCTAGTTGAACATAACACCTCAGCCTTATATAGAAAATTTAAGTGATGATAGTTGAACGCGGATTTGAAACCCTCTCCTCCCACTGAATAAAAGTTCTGTCTCACTGCAGCATCACCTCAATCAATCTCTTAATATTCTGAATAGCAATCAAATTATCTCCATACACACTCAATGGAATATTTTACTTCATTTAATGCTATCACATCGTCTACATTTCACATGATTCATAAGATCATGTTTCAAACCAAAACAATTTTCACCAAAATTTAAGCTTTATTTTCTTCCAGTAGAGTGCTGCAATATTTAAACATACAGTGCCCATGTACAATATGACAGTGATAATACTAGAAAATTTTGAAAAGGTTAGTGTGTAGAAGCATAAATTTACTACACCAGTAAGAATATTTGCAAACAGGAAACATGCCAAGCCATTAAAATTCACAGCCTCATACAGCATTGGTACATAATTAATTTCCAACTGTCTTGTCATTTTAGTTGCATACATTTTTATAGAATGAACTGCAAGAGAGCAAAACAAAAACATTTCGAAGAATATGAGTGATACACACAGAACCCAAATTACATAGCCAGTATTGGCAAGTCTGCGTGATACCCCAAAATAGTACTCTGCCAAAATTGTACTTTCCCACATAACCACAATTCCAAGTGCAAGTTTTAATGTTAAATGCACATAGTCACAGAAAAGCCTCCCTGTATCTCTGATAATTCCACCAATATACATTCCGGCAAAATAAATAGCTAGGTAACCTGCAAGTGAAGCAAGTCCTTCACAGTTAGCTGTCAAAAAACTGGACCGTGTGTTGTTGTGAGAGAGTACCAAATCTTGAATGCCAGCATTCAGAAAACACTGATGAAAAAATGACACTAATACTGACAATAACCCCACATATTCAAAGCCGATTAAATACAGCATCACAGATGAAAAGATCTTCACAAAAGCAAGGGTTAGAAAAAAATTCCAGTGAACACCATATTCTGTAACATGTACCTGATATTCAATGTTTGTCAACGTGAAAAACCTTGCTATGCCAAGGACAAATAGTGGTAGACAGCTAATTACACTCTTTAAAATATATTTTGAGGAATTATATGTCAGATTATTTGCATGTCTAACTTCAGGAGAAACAATTGCATTTGAAATGCAGAACAAACCTACACCTACATCCATTACCGAATAGCCAAAATATTCCGTTTTTGCAAACTTTCGTGGAAAAATTGTGAAATCCACGGCTAATATACACAGCACAGTTACCAAGTTCGTTATTGCTCTGAACATGGTTACAAAGGGCACATTCTTAGAAGAAATTTTCGATACCCAAAGTTCTTGTAAATATTTAAGATAATCTGTGCGATGACAGTTTCTTGTATGTGTATATGTTGCTAATGACACCAGTAATATTAAGAAAATAATAACCAAATGTAACACATCATTAAGGACTGTCAGTGTTAAGGTAATAGGCAAAACTAATATACAAAATTCGGCAGAAAACTTAACAAAATATGCTGTGCGACTTCCGCATCTGACGGACACCAATAGCGGTACCGCTAACAGCGAAAGTAATGTTGAGAATGGGATAGGTGCCACTTGTAATATGGTTTCAAAACGAGTTGTTCCATTAAGATTTGATACATGGTCATTCTGAAGTTTTTTGTATTGTACGCTGTCCATCATTACAGTGTCCTACTAGCTCACAAATTCCGTAAAATACGGTGAAAAACACGCACTGATCATCTGATACGTAAAATGTACATTGTTACACCGACTCCGATGGTGTTTCGAAATGTTGTGGATTAACAAGGTAAATTATTCCAATACACGTTTATCTTCTTATTAATGATATTACACCCATTAATAGAATTCACGTCAATGCTGGAAGCTGGCTCCAGATGAATCTCAGATAGTTGTGTTACATTCCAAATAGAGTATGTCTTCTTCGCTTCTCAAAAAGTCCACCACATACTTCCACACAACATTTCGTACGTAACACCGCCCGGCGCCCAGCACGAAATTGATAAACTCAAAATATCGATGGTCAACTTTTGCAAGCAAGTACATCATCGATAATACGCACCAAACGATTAATCGAACACGCAGGTGGCGTTTGTTGCAAACAGTAACCATGGTAACAAGTTTTGAAGTCGACGTACCTAACGTGTAATGTGTTACTTCTTTCTCAGTAGATTAAGTTTTCATCGTAACTGACAAAAGCACTTCGCGTATACTAACTGAATCGACTTCTGTGTGAAAAAAGAAGATGATGTCCAGCAACCGGGCACAGAATATGGCTTGGTAAGAAATAAAATTTTGCTAGGATTTTATCGCACGTTTCGCACATATTCTGTATTGCGAGGTTTATTTCTTAACCTAAGCACCTCACAGTAAAACCAATGGAATCATCGTTTGTAACCACAATGCATGTGAATAAATATCAGCCGGCCGAAGTGGCCGTGCGGTTAAAGGCGCTGCAGTCTGGAACCGCAAGACCGCTACGGTCGCAGGTTCGAATCCTGCCTCGGGCATGGATGTTTGTGATGTCCTTAGGTTAGTTAGGTTTAACTAGTTCTAAGTTCTAGGGGACTAATGACCTCAGCAGTTGAGTCCCATAGTGCTCAGAGCCAGCCAATAAATATCAAGATATAAAACAGAATCGATTAAAAATGACCTGCATCAGATTTACAATTTCTTAGTTGTATCTTGGGGAACCGTAATAACCAAAAATAGTTGGTCGTTGTTGTTCTTTAACTGTACTCTACAAATGGCTCAAAAATTGTTGAATTCTAGAGGTAAAAAAGATTGCCAGGTGCTTATGCATCTGGGAGCCAACAGTCGTGATGATCCATTGCCGACATCTGCACTGTCCTCTGTACAGTCACATCAATTGGGCATGCCCATGCCACATGCACCTTAGCCACAAGTTCCTTATTAGCCAGGATATTTGGATACGGAGATGTAAATTCTACTAAACGCTAGCGCTTATGTTCGTATTAAATAAGTTATGACATTGACATTATCACCTTTCAAGTATTATATAGAAACAGCAACAATTCAGTGTTAAGAGGAGGAGCAGTGGCCTTTTTTCAAAATACATGATTTTCTCCTAACATACATTTCTTTACATAAAGTACTTTACCAGAAATTGCGGTTGGTTTATGGAGGATTTTAAAACTTTTTTTTAATAGATAACTGTGGACCTATGTTCGAAGAAGATTATTAGCCATACTTTATTATTAGTATACTTCACCAAAGTGAAGTACGGTACGTTCAAATGTTGACGTAGTTACTGTGAAGTGATACACAATCGACGTCACGAAACAGGATGGAACGGAAGGTCAAGACATCCCACAGTGTATTTCAAAAGGTGGCATACACTGTCAATGGAAGGGGGCGGAACGAGGTGTCAGTGTTTCTCAGGAAGAAAGTTTTGGCGCTGATGGTAGGGAGACTGTTTTGTCCTCCGCTACATAACATAAGAAAATAACCGATTGGAATTCTTAGTCTTTGTGGTGTAATTCATGCATTTGTGATTATTAATCTTTGTTTTGTTGTCTGCTTTGCTTTTGTGACATACTGAAATGTGCAAAACTCTCGGATATTTTTTTCATGAGTGTTCTTTGACAAAAGAGGTATGATATTTGAAATCGGAAAATGACTCAGATTTTAAAATACTTGGACAAAGAAAAAGCCTAAATTGAGAATAAATAAGAATATGGATTTATGAAACCATTTTCATTAAATATCTATATATCCTAATAGAAGGCAGATCTATTGTTGGAAAAATAAGGCTTTTCTGGCGTTGTGTGTACTTAGAAAAAAATAATAACAATAAAAGAAGTCAAAAGCAGTAAGTATAGCCTTGTAAACATAATTGTTGTGTTAGTATGTATGTATTTTCTCAACCAAGTAAATGTCAATGTTTTGCAATGTTTGGACAGCACTCCCTATTGTTTCACTTCTCAGCAGTTTAAAATACCAAATTTTTCTAGAATATGAATCATGAAGTTTCATTGGACCATTCATAAACTTTATCATTGCTAGTTCCTTAAATCTGATACCATATTCCGACATTTTGTAGCCTACAATGGATGGTATCCCATCATCTGACTTTAACCATATGACATGTTGACTTTCCATCTAGTGTGAACACACGCATTTGATAGTGACATCGCCTTTTGTTCTGTTGATGTCCAGTTTGAATCGGTCTTGACATTTCAGTTCTTTCTGTCAAACACAGACTGAATTTTCATCTTGAGTACAATGGATTTTCAGAGAAGAGTTCCTTGGACTCTGTAGTTAGAATCAGAAATGATGCCGGTCGAGTTTAGGCTCGTTGCATACCTACATCATGCGTTCTATGGCAGCCAGTGAGCGTTAAATAGTGTTCTGAGAACTCTGCTCCCACTGCTAGCATTAAACGTGATTATAGTGATTTAGTTAGTGAATTATGGTTCCATTAGTTTCGAGTTCCCATGGCTGATGGTGGTGGTAAGCGAAAAATTCTACATAAGCGAGTGAGAGACGTAATTTGCAGGATAGACACTTACAACAAGGGCAAAACATGTTTATTTGGGTACCACAACTTTCAAATGAAACCAGCAACAATGCATTCCCCACTTGTTTCTCGACCTGCGCGAACCTCCATCATTCCTGGATTTGGCCATAAGGAAGAAGTGGTCTGAATACTACATTATATTATGATATCCCTTGATATAGAAAACTTTATACTCAGACATCATTACTGGTCTACCAGTGAACAAGGTTTCTGATCTAAAACAAATTCTTGGATCTATCCAAAGGTTATTAACTTGCAGTTGTGTTGTGATGCTCTCTTTATCTATTGGAAATTTTCAGTTCCCACCACTTGCTTTACCATTTTATGATGCAATAACATTACGGTGGATACCTCCACAATGATAATTTCCTAGATAGACTTAATTATGCTTCTCTCAAGCACTAACAGAAGCAAGGAAATAAAACAGTAGTGATGATCTACTGCTGTATGTAATTGGTGGGCTTTTCAGGAACCTGTGGGAAGGTAATATACAAGATAATTTAATAATAATCTCAGTGACACAGGATTTCCAATTTCCAAGAGCACTGCCAGTATAAGAAGCTACATTGAACCTCAGAAGTGATGCATCACAATTAGTGAATGCTACAATAGAGAATTTTTTTTATTATAATAACTACAGTATAAGCAACCAGAATTTAAATTACCATGAAATAGTTGACACAGCAGATAGATAGCCATCAGCTTACCTAATTCATATCCTACAAAGAAAAGTGTATTAAATTTGCATCCATTACAAAGCAAAAGCATTCTAGAATTAGAAAGAACTAGGCACAATGTTCCACAGGGTTCTATCTTAGGACTTCTGTAATTTGCAGCGTATGTCAATCAATTTCTATAAGCAGACACAAAAAAATAAAATTTTGTTCCCTTAGTACATAATACAATTTCTATCATCTGCTAGTAGGACAAATATCCATACATACTACATAAACAGATGTGTGTGTTAGTGTTCATGTGTGTGTGTGTGTGTGTGTGTGTGTGTGTGTGTGTGTGTGTGTGTGTGTGTGTGTGTTCCATGTCTCCTCCTAAATCACTGGATCAATTTCAACCAAACTCGATACATAGAAATCTTACTATCAGGCAACAATCACTGTAGCGGTAAGAACCACCTAGCTGTGAAAGGCGTGCTAATGAAAAACGAGCATAGACCATGACTCGTTAATGCCCAGACTTTATCCATGCAGTATGTGTGAATGAGTGCACTTAGCGACTTGCATAAAACCTTACACATAATTCCAAACTTTTACAAAATTTGTTCTCGCTGACTACACCCACAAAATCATGATTGGAGAAATGTTTAACACTTATTACTCTCCTACTGTTTACATAGTAAAAGTACTGGTTGAGGCATGACTTATAATTTGTTACATCTTTGCTACTAGTTGTATTTGCGACACATCTTACAGACAGTATGCACAATACCACTGAATGTAAGTGCAAAATTACACTACTGGCCATTAATATTGCTGCACCACGAAGATGAGGTTCTACAGACGCGAAATTTAACCGACGGGAAGAAGATGCTGTGATATGCAAATGATTAGCTTTTCAGAACATTCACACAAGGTTGGCGCCAGTGGTGACACCTACAATGTGATGACATGAGGAAAGATTCCAACCGATTTCTCGACCACAAACAGCAATTTACCGGCGTTGCCTGGTGAAACGTTGTTGTGGTGCCTCGTGTAAGTAGGAGAAATGTGTACCATCACGTTTCCGACTTTGATAAAGGTCGGATTGTAGCCTATCGTGATTGCGGTTTATCGTATCGCGACATTGCTGCTCGCGTTGGTTGAGATCCAATGGCTGTAGCAGAATATGGAATTGGTGGCTTCAAGAAGGTAATACGGAACGCCATGCTGGATCCCAACGGCCTTGTATCACTAGCAGTCGAGATGACAGGCATCTTATCCACATGGCTGTAACGGATCGTGCTGCCATGTCTCCATCCCTGAGTCAACAGATTGGGACGATTGCAAGACAACAACCATCTGCACGAACAGTTCGATGACGTATGCAGCAGTATGGACTATCAGCTCAGAGACCATGGCTACAACTACCCTTAACGCTGCATCACAGACAGGAGTGCCTGTAATGGTGTACTCAACGACGAACCTGGGTGCACGAATGGCAAAACGTCATTCTTTCGGATGAATCCAGGTTCTGTGTACAGCATCATGATGGTCGCATCTGTGTTTGGCGACATCGCAGTGAACGCACATTGGAGGCGTGTATTCGTCATCACCATCCTGGCGTATCACTCAGCGTGATGGTATGGGGTGCCATTGGTTACACGTCTCTTGTTCGCATTGATGGCACTTAGAACAGTTGACGTTACATTTCAGATGTGTTACAACCCGTGGGTCTACCCTTCATTCAATCCCTGCAAAACCCAACATTTCAGCAGGATAATGCACGACCGCATGTTGCAGGTCCTGTACAGGCCTTTCTGGATACAGAAAATGTTCGACTGCTGCGCTGGCCAGCACATTCTCCAGATCTCTCACCAACTGAAAACGTATGGTCAATGGTGGCCGAGCAACTGCCTCATCACAATACGCCAGTCACTACTCTTGATGAACTGTGGTATCGTGTTGAAGCTGCATGGGCAGCTGTACCTGTACACGCCATCCAAGCTCTGTTGGACTCAATACCCAGGCGTATCAAGGCCGATATAATGGCCAGAGGTGGTTGTTCTGGGTACTGATTTCTCAGTATCTATACACCCAAATTGCATGAAAATGTAATCACATGGTAGTTCTACTATAATACATTTGTCCAATGAATACCCGTTTATCATCTGCATTTCTTCTTGGTGTTGCAATTTTAGTGGGCAGTAGTGTATATCATTGTACAATACATAGTTCTGGAGGCGTGATACCATAAACCAAGAGATGTGTAAAACACTGCTGCATCATGCATGACATTTAAATTTATTACTTCTTTGCTACTAATTCTGTACACAATAAATCATAATAGATCTTCATTATTGTTCTATTGTTTTGTCAGTCAGAGAATATCCACATATGAAACTGAATGTACTTTCAATTCTGGATGATTGTCGGTCATGTACTTCAGTATATGTCACATCATAAACAGTAAGATGCATGAAAAACTGTTGTATTGTACATGACGTGTAAATGTATTACTTCGTTGCTACAGATTCCATCAACAAAATTATAGCATAGCAGTATGACACACAGTTCAGGATATATAATACAATAAACATTAAGCACAAGGCCAGGTGCTATGTGGTATGGGTGTGGACATGGCTTTAAATAAATACCTCAGCAAAGCTGCATTTCTTGGCTAGAATATATACAGGGTGATAATAATTAAACTATCAAACTACTGTATAAATAACACCACTAATCAGACTGATGTCAAATTGGAACGGAACATTATTGGAGAAGGGAGAAAACATATAGCAGAAGAAAAATAAATAGTTACAAAATGTAGCAATACATGGCGCTGTAAGCATCATAATTTGATAGTGATCGACTAAAAATGACAAAAGAATCATGCAACAATGCCTAAGGTGTACATTTGATGCTAAACAAACTATACTACTCAGTGTACATGGGTGTACAGGTGTGATACTGTTAGTTACGTTAGCCCATTCACCATGGCAAGGTCATATCACATCAGATGGGGAAAATCGGTTTTTAGTTGTCTTGAGACCAAAAACCGCTTAAAGAGCATCAATCACATCTGTTTTTAATTGTCCTGAGGCCAAAAACCATATAAAAAGCATCAATCAGAATCCAATCTCATTATTAATTTCCGCGTGACTGTCGCAAAACATGTTCAATATGCTGTCCATCATTTTCTGCAACAAGTTGAAATCGAGAAACAGCATGTTCCACCAGTGATCAAAGTGTTTCCAGGTCACATTCAGAATGTGTTGCACAGTGCATGCCTTCAATGCAGGTAAGCTTCCAGTCGGAACACTGAACACAACATCCTTCATTTAGCCCCAGTCAGAAGTCACACTGATTAAGATCAGGTGTTTGGGACAGCCGGGCTGTATGGATATGATGGCTGATAATTTTAATATTTCCGAAATTGCACTTCAGAAACTGCTTAACTGGATTTTCAATGTGTGAAGTTGCGCCATCTTGCATAAAAATAATTCCATCCACACATCCACGATGTTGAAAAGCTGGAATGACATGGTTGTGCAAAAGACACTCATAGTGCTTACCAGTGACGGTACAGGTAACAGGACCAGAAGCACCTGACTCTTCGAAAAAATATGGCCCTATGAGATGATTCTGTAAACCCGCACCACACAGTGACCTTTTCAGGATGAAGTGCTACTGGTTGATTTGCATGTGGACTTTCCGTTGCCCATATTCGACAATTCTGTGTATAGACATATCCTGTCACATGGAAGTGGGCTTTGTCTATCTATATCCCATCTTGTCACACACTACTGACATAGCACCCTCTGGTCACCTTACTCAATGCTCACTGCATCAGGCTAGATTCCTGCAAGGGCTCAGGAGAGCGCTTAATGGCTATCAAGCCGTATATATTTATATGTGTATGGCGTCTGCTATTTTGGATATGGCAAAAATCCATTATCAAGTTGCCCACAAGAAAATAAAGTCCTAGGTTACTGACATTAATGTGGAAATTCTACAAGATGTCTGCTTAAATAATCCGACTGATAGAATGCTCACAATTACTGATGAAACTACCACATCATCACAGAAGTTTTACATCTGAACGGAGTTTACATTGGCTAAACTAAGATTTTATAGATATTGTACGAAGAATTTAAAAAGTAGGTGCACCTTAATGTAGAATTGTAGTAGTCCATTGCTCTTGGTGCTTGAAGTACCATTTTTATTAAATGAGAGTTTTGTGAGGTAGAATATAAAGTAATATTGTCAACAGCAAAACATACATGTCAAATACGTTTGTGGGATCAGAGAGATCCACAGCACAAAATGTAGAACAAAAGTTGTTAGCACTCAAAGTCCAACAGGGGAGGTGAGAAAGAAGATAAAGTCATTAACTGCCTTCTGCAAGGGAGGACTGAGGGAAGAGAGCACCAGCTCGAAAAGAGATGAAATGTGAAACAAACACTTAAGACCAACATAATTGTCTCCAGTTAAGAACTAAATATTATGTGCTAGTCTTTCTTCTGTTGATAATAGTTGTGGGTGTTAGTGTCCTGTTTTGTAGTTTTTCCTTAATTGTAGTAAGCAGATACCTAAAATGGTTTACTGCTGTACATCTAATGTTTTGGAACATGGCTAAGAAAGGACGGAGCTTCAGTGCAATCATAATTGCACTAATTCCAATACATTTGTTGCTAGAGTAAAAATACAGACACTCTCCTTTTTTCTTTTCCTGGCAACGTTGTTTGCTTTATCACTAAAGGAGTGCTCAGAAAATTCTAGCAATGTACCAAACGAAACCCATGTAAACAATCATTCGAACACAGAAATAATTATAAGAATAAGCTTTGATGCTCATTTTCTCATATTCTCTTCCCTTCCATCACATCTAAACATTTCTTTTTTCAGGTTGAAGTGAATGATAATGAACAGTTGAATTGTAGTCATCGTTCATTCACCATTGTTCACAACTTACTCTTTGATGATAATGATGCTCAAGAATATGCACACCATGTTGCAATTGAACTCCTAGGAACCATTAGAAAAGAATTAGCATCAAATGATCATTCTCTATCTGCTTCAAAAACCTTGAAATTCTATTTTTTTTTAGAAAATAAATAAGGGCACTAAAGAATTACTTGACAACTTTGAGAGGAAGGAGGTCGAATGAGACAGTATTTACCTTTAGTGTGACAATGCTTGACAAAGTGATTTCAAACTTTATTTATGTATTTTTGTATGGTCTTCCATGCTGCTGCGCCGGCCGGAGTGGTCATGCGGTTCTAGGCGCTATAGTCTGGAGCCGAGCGGCCGCTATGGTCGCAGGTTCGAATCCTGCCTCGGGCATGGATGTGTGTGATGTCCTTAGGTTAGTTACGTTTAATTAGTTCTAAGTTCTAGGCGACTGATGACCTCAGAAGTTAAGTTGCATAGTGCTCAGAGCCATTTGAACCATTTGAAATCTACGCTGCTGCACCATGCAGCTACCACGTTATATGATAAAAACTCAGATTCCAAAATATATAGACAGCTTGTTTGAATATTTACAGTTGACTTTCACAATTAATTGATATGGATGTTTTTTATTCATTCAGTAAAAAGTGATTATAATTTGAAACTAGAAATTTAAGGTTAATTTCCACACAACACAAATTTAATATTACCTATTGCACAATGTGGAATAAAACAACACAGAATAATCATACAAAGGGTTCATAGCAACAGCTTCAATTTACCAACACAAATAATTTAGTAAATATAACATTAATTGTACAAGACATCGATAAACAATTGATTAAAATACTAATGAAGAGGTTTTGTTTCATACATATATAAAGTAACAAGAAAAGTGTTTTCAGAACTCAATAATTCAAATTCTGAATTTAGATTTTTAAATCATTTTCTGAAATAAATGTTCTTAATGCTTGATGATAGAAGACCCTGGATATTAATAATAAAGGATATCTTCAGTTTTTTGAGTCCTTGTACACATCTCCCATGGCTCTCATTAACTTCCTTCACTTAAAAAACAAAAGATTAAATTTCTCCCATTTCCTGAACATTGTCATCACAAGTATCAATATCAGTTAATTTCAAATGATGGAGATGTTATGAGGAAACGTCATGGTTACATCTTGTAAGTGTAATATGGCTTATTGATGTTTTCCTGAGTGTTATAGCGTGATGATAGTGGAATGTTCAGTTGGACGGTGGCATGACATTGCCCTATGGTCAGTCTGTTTGTAGTATACTGATAAAAAACAAAATTATTGTTTTTTATATTTCGTTTTTGTTTTGATTTTGTAAACTTTCCTAAAACTGATGTATTTTGTTTTGTTTTGTATTCAAACATTAAAAAATATTTGATGAACAGATCTCATATTTATAATATTTTATTCAGTCTGCTATGAGTCTTAAAAGTATTTACTACTTGAAGATATTCAAAAAAGTTAAATTTTCCCAAACTGAAATTTTAAATGCTTAAAATTTTCAGTTCGGTATTTTTTGTTCTGAAAACGAATTTATGTCAGTCATGCGCTGTTGTATTGCAATGAGAACATACAGAAATAAATTTTGTTTCATATAATTTGTATTGCCAACTTTACCACAGCTAAACATGGTTTCCATGCTTGTCCATGAAATAGTAGTTAAAATGGAATTATTGAGTACTAAAGAAGCTCATTTCAGTTAATTATTTCAATATACTAAACTGTGCCATATAGCAATTAACATAAATGCTGTAAGAAATATTATTTCTTCTTGATTTTATATAACTTTTAATTTAGTTTTAATTCATGTGTATAAAACAATATAATATATACACTGCTGGCCACCATAAATGCAACACCCTGAAGGAAGCATCTGAATAAAGTGAAATTTACGCCATGAGTTTGCAGCGATGAGATATGCAACTGATTAGAATTTCAGCGCAGACGCACATCACGCGTGCCTGTGGCGCCACCTCATAGCGCCATTTAAGGCTTGGCGATTTCGACGAGTGTACGTTCGGCACGTGTGTTTACCTTGTGGTTGTTTCACAAGACGATCAGTTATGCCTCGTAGACAACAGCGAACATCTTTTGATCAAGTATCCGAGTTCGACAGAGGAAGGATAGTGACTTACCAAGATTGTGGATTATCATACAGAGAAATCGCTAGTCGTGTTGGACGAAACCAAACAACTGTAATGCGGATATGTGACCGTTGGATGCAGGAGGGTACGACGGACCGACGTGGTCGATCGCATTCACCTCGGTGCACCACTGCACGTGCTGATAGGCAAATTGTGCGCATGGCAGTGACGGAACGCTCAGTGACATCCCGAACCATAGCACAGCACATTGCGTCTGTAACGCATCATCCAGTGTCGGCGCGTACCATTCGACGCCGTTTACAGCAGAGTGGTCTGTCCGCAAGACGTCCATTGCTTCGGCTACCATTGACGCAGAACCACAGACGTCTCCGTCGCCAATGGTGTGATGACCGACGGATGTGGACGGCAGAATGGAATGACGTTGTCTTTACTGACGAGGCACGCTTCTGTCTGCAGCACCACGATGGTCGGATTCGAGTGTGGAGACACCGTGGAGAGAGGATGCTGGACAGCTGCATTATGCACCGCCACACTGGTGTTGCACTGGGTATTATGGTATGGGGCGATATTGGATATTACTCTCGCACGCCTCTAGTACGCATTGCCGGTACTTTAAATAGCCGGCGCTACATATCCGAGGTGCTGGAGCCAGTTGTCCTTCCGTACCTTCAGGGCCCGGCCACAGCCATATTTCAACAGGATAATGCGCGACCACACGTGGCACGCATTGTCCGAAGGTTCTTCGTCAATAACCAGATTGAATTGCTTCCCTGGCCGGCTCGCTCTCTGGATCTTTCGCCGCTAGAAAACATGTGGTCCATGGTTGCTCAACGAGTGACCCAGATTACATCCCCAGCTGCCACACCAGATGATCTTTGGCAACGTGTGGAAGCTGCTTGGGCTGCTGTACCCAAGGAACACACCCAACATCTCTTTGACTCAATGCCGAGACGTGTGGCAGCGGTGATCTCCAACAATGGCGGCTATTCTGGCTACTGATTCTGGCAGGAACCACATGTCCCAGACGTCTGTAAACGTAATCATTTGATACTTGGTCAACATGTTATCTACAAAATAAATTTTGTTGTGCTATCTCTTGTCTTTCTTGGTGTTGCATTTACGGTGGCCAGCAGTGTATATTACCATCACATACTATCTGATTAAAAAGATGAAGCACCCATAGAATTTGGTTGGGTGTCAGTATAACTTTGTACTGTTATACATCGTCAGCAGGTATGTAAATGGTTAGAGCGGTTAATGTTGTTTTTGTTTAGCGTTGCTACAAGGCCTGGTAGTTATATATGGGGCATGACTACTGTCAGGTGCTCAGTGAACACTCTGAGGCACATGAAGACACCACAAACTCACAGGAGAGAACATTATCAGCACATGGAAAAGTCTGAAAGAGCCCTAATTGTGTGTTTTGTTTGGGCCAGCTGGTCGAATCGTATAATATCGAGATTTGTGGTGCATTCAAATTTAGCTAGCACAGTGTAACCTCTTTACACGTGCACCTGCCATCCGATAACAAGTAATGTACTCCTTGCAACATTCTGTGTCATCCCACATCATTGGTAGGAGACTAGCACTAGCCAGACCAGGGATTACAATCTTGTGCATAGGCTACTATTAACACCGCCATACGAACGACTGTTTTGTAGAGGTTTTGAGACTAGGAAATATGTACAGCTGATGAAGGACGTCACCTTGTGTTCAGCAGTGTATCATCATTGTGCACTGCCATATACATCCATCATTGCTGCTGATGTTACTCCTGGCATCATGATGTGGGGAGCCATCAGGTATAATTTTAGGTCACAGCTGGTAGTGACTGAGAGAATTATGTGGCACAATAGTATCTCACTGACATCCTGCATCCTTATGTACCACCTCTCGTGTAAGAGAATGGTGGTGCCTTTTTTCAACGGAATAGTGCTTGTCCACACACATGTGAATCTATTAACTGTCTGCGTGATGTTGAGGTAGTCCCACGGCCACAAGATCCCCAGATTTATCCTCGATAGAACATGTGTGGGACCAGCTCGACCTCAACTCTGTCCCAGTGTATAACTCATTAAGCACATTTGCTCAGGGGTAAAGTAAAAAAAATGCTGGTATCGTGAGTTAAAATGCTCAATCGCCCAATAAAGCACTGAGAGGCAAATGCTGGGAAGCGACAAGTACCATGCAGTCAACAATCCTGAAGCAGAAAGATCGAATTGTTCGAAATATATAATACAGTGGAAGTAGAAGGATTCGGAATAGTGAGTTCCCACACGTCCTGGAGAATGATTATAAAAATCGCTTGGTAATCATAGAAGACAAAACTTACCTGTTGTATTTTATATGTCTACAGAAAAGCCATTTGCTGTTATTCTGGACGTTGATGAACTCATCTCCAGCCAGGGATGGCTCGCTAACTTCAAAAAGGGCCATAACATAGTTTTGTCAAATTTGTGGTGAAAGTGCAGCATTGATAACATAGCTCGTTCAGTATGGAAAAGTGAACTAGGAAGCTAGTTGTCAAATTGCGATTCAAGTGTCCAATATTGACAAAATGAAACTTCATTTCTCAAGTACCTTTCTAACAAAACATTGACGTTTGAAGATGAAAAATGACATGAGCTGTGGGAGGGGGAGAGGGGAGCGATATAGCAAAGAATAAACAACACAATTTCTTGCAGTTAACATGTATGGATCTCAGAAACTAAAGCCTGTTCTGATAACAAAACCAAACGTCGCGAGATGGTTCAAGGTAGGGTTGCCATATCTATCTGGGACTATTAGATATTGACTCTAATTAGTCCTCTGTGGGATTATAAAGGTGACCTTTCAATCAAATACGCAATACATCCTATCGCCAGGAACACATATTTTTAGAGAACATTTATTCAACGATGCACATAACAAAGATCAAGGAGAAGACATAAACTATCATACATATAACACATCAAAGAGTAAAATATGAATGTTCCCAACACCCCCACAAGTTCTTGAGATGTCAATTCGTGAACTCTGGAAGTCCCACAGCTTGACAGCACCAGTGATGTTTACCTTTAGGCAGTACTTTTGTCAAAAAAACACACTGAATTTTCCTGTTTTCATTAAATCACGAATATAGTGGTGCTTCATGTCAATGTGTTTTGTTCGAGTGTGATGCACACCATTGTGAATCAGTGCAATGGCACCTCTATTATCACAGTTTCGTTTTCAGTACTCACTGCATTCACAGAATTTGAAAATTTATTTGCTTTCTTCTTTGTTCTACACTCATTCGCCTTGTGACCAGCTTTCTGACATTTATAACGCTTAAAAGGCTTGATATTTCGCACATCACGTTGGATATTCGTCTTTTTGTATTTACTGTCTTGCTTACTATAGTTGAATTCTAGTTGAATTCTTTTATCTTGGCGGCTCGCGCATGCCCGCCCAGACGCGGGAGATTGCTGTGTTGCCAGTTGCACACGACGCACGCGCCAAGAGAAGCAGCGCCATAGTATAGTATAGTTCGCAAGCTTACGTTTAGGGGGGAGCGCGCAGTTTATGAAGTAAAGCCACCACGGCCGCATTAACCCTTTCGCTGCTACAGAGACGTGCTCCCCGCATTCTGCGCTGTGCGCGATTTTGTCACTGCACTGCTCGCCTGTGCTGACACATGGTGTTTCCGACTGCTTTGACACACTTATCATTCGATTCCACAAAAACTAATTGGCCCAAAAATTAGATTTTTACACATCTTCTTGACTGATACCTTCCCCCCCCCCCCCCCACTTCCTTTGACTGATTGAAGTGCTTTAAAATAAAGCCAAACGCGCCTGGTATAAATAAAACTTTTATTACAGTCGCGAAAGACGGAATATTTCTCAATATTACATACGACACCTATGTGGTACTTAAATTAAATGAGATATTGTTATACAGTAAATTTTATATGAAATTTAGGTACATTGTCCACATTTCATTCTCAACATTGTAGCAACTACAATCGACCATATGGAAAGTATACGCTATGGACTTTTTACCTTATGGGGGGAAGGTATAGGTCAAGAAGATGTGTAAAAATCTAATTTTTGGGCCAAATAGTTTTTGTGAAATCGAATGATAAGTGTGTCAAAGCAGTGGGAACACCATGTGCCTGCACAGGCGAGCAGTGATGACAAAATCGCGCACAGCGCGGAATGCGGGGAGCACGTGACTGCAGCGGCGAAAGGGTTAATGAAGAAACAAAGCACTAGAAATTTTAAAAAATTGCATTCAAACGAATAAAATTCTTGAAGTAAGACACTTCGATATTGTTTTTAAATAAAGAAAGTATTTAGCATCGAACAAGTTTTGAACTCTGTACCTATCGCTTACTAACCTAACGCATTAACCATTACGCTAGCGCAGCTCATCCTACAATGTCTCTCCATAAGGACTGTAAAAGGTCACGCAAAATTCTATGAATAATTCGCACTTCGTCGAAGTACAATAGGAAATAAACAATTACTGCTGTTCTTTTTGCGAAAAAGCGGTTCGTGAAATTGATACAAACATCTTTCCTTGCTATCGCCTGAATTAAGAGTCTTATTGCTTGTTTGGTTTAATTAATTAATAGAAAATGAAGCAATTGGTGTAAAAATGGTTTTTCCAAACTTTCAAAAAACAAAGTCTGCTATCAAGACATTGCTTTTGTTCTATTACTTTATTTATGACTGAACGTTTCTAAAACTGAAGACACTCGTCCATGCTCTGCTCTGCAGTCGAGATCTGGCAACGTCGTTCTCTGTTCATTGGCTGACTGTATTTTTTGACGTCAGATGCGCAGAACGAACCTAAACTCGGCCGCCAACATAAATGACGCGCACTTTAGCTACCAGCGCCGAATCTGTGGTCTCATTTGTGGATGCAAACTGACGTTTTGTCGATTCTTGAATTAATCGCTGACTTACTAAATCACTAGTAATCTTGACATCACAATTCTCAATTGCCACAATCAAGGGTTGGACATCTGCCGGGAGTCCACTTAGCATAATTGCAGCTACGAAATCATCGCCCATTTTATTACCAATGCTTCGAATTTGTTGAGCAAGTGACATAATTTTCGACAAATACGCCTCCATATTTTTCTCAGAAGCCAATCGTACATTCATTAAGCATTGTAACAGCCCAATATAACTAGATAAACTCTTATCTTCAAATGCAGATTTTAAATTTTGCCATGCTTCTTTAGCAGTCGTTGCTCCACGAAGTTTTGGATACACAGATGAATAAACAGATAAACATAATTTTGATAATGCTTTCTGTGAATTCTTCTCATTTTCGTCAGTGCCAGCAATTGTGTCCCATAGTCCCTCATGTTTCAGGTACATTTCCATCGTGAATTTCCAGTCGTTGTAGTTTGTCATACCGGTCAACTTTTCAAAACTAAACAGTAATTGTCCACCCAAAGCCATCTTGAATACGTTCAGATAGTTAAACTAATAAATCTTGAAAGTTTCTCTGAAAAAAAAAAAAAAAAAAAAAAAAAAAAAAAAAAAAAACACGATAGCAACACGTTGAACACACGCGAAAATTATGTAAACTTC
Source organism: Schistocerca nitens (assembly GCF_023898315.1). Classification (NCBI taxonomy): domain Eukaryota; kingdom Metazoa; phylum Arthropoda; class Insecta; order Orthoptera; family Acrididae; genus Schistocerca; species Schistocerca nitens. Next base: position 138,289,860 of record NC_064615.1, read on the forward strand.
ATTTATCAGTTTATTTCTTTGGTATGGAAAGTTCACTAATCTCTCCTAGGCCCATAACCTATTAGATATTGACTCTAATTAGTCCTCTGTGAGATTATAAAGTTGGCCTTTTAATCAAATACGCAATACACCATATTGCCAGGAACACACATTTTTAGAGACCATTTATTCAACGATGAACATAACAAAGATCAAGTAGAAAACATAAACTACCATACATATAACACATCAAAGAGTAAAATATGAATGTTCCCAACAGGGACCTCTTTGAGACGCTCTGAGATGAGGGTATAGAAATGAAGTGAACAATTTATTTAATACTTCACTGGCACTGTACATTTTAATACTTTTTACTTAGAACACAATAACATGGAACTTATCGTGGCAGAATTAGTTGGTACACCGTATTGTTTGGAAGATTTCACCTTCATCAGTAAATCTTTTTTCCCTTTTGCGTATTTATAAAACCCCATGGAAGTCAGTTTCTAGTTGAACTGGCACTGTAAGTTTGACACCACAGTCACTGGCAGCAGTCGATTTCTTTCGTCAGTCCACTGGTCCAACATCAGCGAAAATACTCTTTTTACAGTGGCGTTGTGTGCAGAAATAGAAAACAAATATTCATATAATTTTAGCTGCTGGCTTTTGGATCCAGGATTTTCGGTGTCCTTAAGAAAGTAAATCCACCTTTCTTCCACAGCGTGTTCTCCCAAGTCATGCTTAGTTTTTAAAAAGCTCTTCATATACATACATTCCTGAAAACAATTGTCATCTGAAATCTTCACACCATTTTAGTCAGGTAAGTAATAGCGTTTTCAATCATCACACAATCTGGTGTTTGAGATAGCAACATGCACTCAAATACTTGATATATATTAAAAGAAATAGACCATTTCTCAAATTTTATCACACAGAAAGCAATTGTCTGTTCCTCAGGTTTCGAAAACAAGTTAATTATTTCTTGTTTAGGGTTCTTAATCTTTTATTTGTTGAAATTCGTCTTGGTTTGTATGCCAATAAAACTGGCAGTCTTACTTACAGTCATACATCTTTTAGTGTCGATTAATATTTTTATTATTTCAATTATTGAGACTTTATTATTCTTCATACTTTTTGTATTTTTTCAAACAGAGCCAAGTTTGACTGCAGAAACACGAAGCAAATTTCACTGATCAGACTATTGAAAAAATCTGATTTTTTTTTTTTTTGGTGATATGTCTTCAGCGTCAAATAATTGTTTTAATGGAATCCAAAGCTTAAGAATTCAACTGTGGACATTAATGACAGCCATTTTGTTTTTGAGTGAGACAGAAGAATCTGATGATTGACATCAAAGTATACACAGAACTCTTTCAGCTTCTCTGTCGTTACCATGTACATTGAAAAGTAATTAAATATTTTCGTGACGATTGTTTCTTTAGTGTCGATAGTTAAGACTCCAGCAGCTGTTGATATACTGTTGTGGAGAATATGGGCAGGACATCCAATACCATCGACATTTTTTCCTAGTTCTTCTTTAATTAGATGAAACACAATCCATTGGCACATCGATGAAACCATCCAAAGTTGGTATTGGTACTGTCTCCGCAAAAAGCAATTAATTTATCTAATGGAATTTGCAGTTGTCTTAAAGTGTTTAGACACAACTTTCCATTTTTCTCCGAACATTCGTTATTCAGCGTGTTAAACTTCAACAGCTTCTGTTGGATTCCATCACTTTCAGTAAAGTACTGAACAACTAAAGAAAACATCTTCTCAGCCTTGTTGTTCGATGCATAGTTGCTTGTGGCGTAAAATGAAACTTCTTGCAATTGTTTTATGCATTCAGACATGGAGTGTGGTGCGAGAATACTTTTAACATTCGCTGTAGCGTTGGTCGGGCTGTAGACTGCTCTGCGGCGACCTCAGAGTCAGGATACACTGTGGCATTCAGTTTTACGGTACAGTCAAGAGAAAGGAAGGACTGATGATGCTTGACAACCTTATAAGTTGTTGTTAGTTCCACAGCGCCAACGAGCAATTCTTCCTGGGGATCTTCTTTAATCATGAATATAGAAATAGGCTTTGGCGGACGATGCTACCACGAATCTATTTGTATGATTCTTTGTAGACATGTGCTGTCTCACATCTGTCTTACTTCCGTAAGTTACTGAGATGAAACAGCTACAAATCCCATACTTTGCTTCTGATCTGTACGTCCTTTCTCGATCAGTGACCATTCTTTTAGGTAATAATCTAAAAAGGCACACTTCCGTTTTCCATCCATTGGCATTTTCATAAAGTATGATAAGTTTATTAGACAGCAAACAATAGACAATAACACTTTTGTCATCGAAGCACATCTTGCACTCATTGTTCACATTACGTTTAGAAGACTCGTCTTATCGGATCGCTATTTAAATGGGAACTGCCCAATTTTTTGCGTGGCGCTGCTTAAATAGTTCCAGCCCTACACTACTGGAGAATTTGTTACTTTCCGAATGATGTCGCTAGATCTAGAAGGTGCTCGCATCGTCAGTACAGAGTTCACAACATGCAACGACATCTGTTAGACGACCTTGTCAACATAAATTTGTTGACGTTAAAAAAACTGAGGCTGAATTTTCATATTTCGCTAACAGATGGCGTTACTTCAGTACTTGAGCCAAGCTTGTAACGGTATTTTGATAATCGAGACAAAATTGTTTTTTGTCGGGATGTCGGGACAAGAAGGTCCAGAACGGTGATGGTGCGATGTATCGAGACGAATGGCAAGCCTAGTTCAAGGATGTCTTACCGCTCCAACAAAAAGTTATTGATGAGAAGAGATTTATTATACTGACAAGAGATTTATTATACTGACAGTTAAATCTGAGAAATGAAAAAATAACTGCACGTTTCTGGACAGTGCGAAAAATAATTTTTGTCCCACAAAACACATCTTCGAATTAAAACCGCTTGACAACGGAATAATTCAGATTTTTAAAACTGAATACCACTTAGAATTTGTGATGTTCCTTTTGGATAACATTGAAGATGATCAGATGCCCAGCGTAATAGTATTAGCAGCAATGTCCATTGCTGATAAAGCATGGGAGAGTGTTTCCCCGACAATGACTTCGAACTATTCAAGAAGTAACGATTCATCAAGGAACAACAGAATGAACGGCAAGTATAAGAGAACAGAGAAACTGACTCTGGTTTCCTCAATACTTGAGACCTTCTTCCTGATTTATGAGATAATGTGACAGTAGATGATTTTGTACATTTTGACGATTATGTAGAAAGTCTAAAGTGACCTGACTGACACTGAAATTTTGGGTAACAGGAACGAAGACGACGAAGAAAGAAGAAAAAGATAAAGTAACACCGATTCCATACCGACTTAAAAAGAGGCAATGCCATCATTGGAACTGTTTCTGTCACACTCAGAAGTACTCAAATGAACTGAATTGCGTTCTACCTGATATGCATGCTCCCCACGTAACGTAACTTTCTTGCATGTCGCCTAATCACTTTTCAGTATCGTGTTTTGACCATACAGAATGATTACCATAGGCGACCTCCCGAGAGCATCAGTCCAGATGTAAATTTATACTATGATACTTCAAATATCAGAAAACACATTATCAGAGATGAGACAGTCCTCAATTTATTACAATAAGTGACAATTTCAAAAAAATTCGCTATGCTCATCTGTAACCAGTGCAACTAACACTTGAATGACATAAATAATACAGTAGTGCTTGGCCAAAACCAATTTTTCTGTTAATAAGAAATTTTGCTACAATGTACAGGCTGCCAAATTCCTATGATAATTCTAAGTACTATTGCCCTTGCTTTGCAAATAGTCTTACACAAATAGTCTATTGAACTAATCAGTTAGAAAAAAACTGTGATTAACATCAACATCAACAATGTATTACTATTAATTCCACTTTAATGATAGCATGTAGATCAATTTGCTGTTCTAAAGTCACCTATCGTCTTTGTTAACTATGAGAAAGTGAGATTAAATATTTAAGCTATTCACAAGCAACTAATTATGCACGTTTGACTCTAAATGAGATAATGGACTGTTTTCTTCTGGATTGAAACCCAGCACCTAAAGCCACTGTTAAATAAGTAAGGCTTTTGTGTCTAACTGAGACTCAAGCATACTACCGATCGTCATTGCTGACTAAGGATAAACAAGACATGAAATATCAAAGTTTTCACCAGGATCAATTAACAAATCTGAACTTGAAATTTCATGATGCAAATTTTTGTACTGGATTGGGAATCCTATTCGGCATGTATGTCCAGTTAGCTAATCATGAAAGACGTTAAATATGATTTCGTAAGTAATGAAGTTTTAAAAATAAAATAAAGCATTCATATGTCTGAACTTGAAATGAAGTGGCATAAAGTTTTGCGATGGATGGTAATTCTAACCAAACACCTGTGGCAACACTCTGACATTCTTTGCCAAGTGAGTTTAGCGCGATCGTATCGCTGACGTATTAGAGCATAATCTTTGCCGCTGTTAGCATAGTGACTTAGACTTGTTTATGTTTATCGTTGTTTTTTCGAGTGTTAAAGTAATAAAAGTTATTCTGAACAACTGCGTATTATTCTGTAGTTCGGGCATACTAGACAGACCCGCGAAGAAAACGCAACAACACACACACCAAGTCGGAATAATAACTACACCGACAATAGTAGCAGAAAACAGTTTCGAGGAGGAACAAAGTACGTCGCCTGCCGTAAGCTCTTCCACAGGAGAACATAAAAGTACGCCTATAGGCCAAGGAAATGTCAAACTCCCTGCTATCTGGACAAAGAGGCCACAGCTATGTTTCACACAGGCGGAATGTATATTTCAACAACGCAAGGTAGCCTGTGACACTGATAAGTTCAACATTCTGGTTTCACGTCTAGACTTGGAAGTGATAGAAGAAGTGGAAGATACCTTGTCACAACGCAATTACGCAGCGTTAAAAGAGGCTCTAATACAATGCTACACTTTACCGACAGAACTACGTCTTCAAAAATTCTTCACTGAACGATATGTGGAACACAAGCTTCCGTCGCAAGTCCTCAGGTCATTAAGCACATTGGCGGGCCCAGATTTGCTGCCAGAACAATCTTTACGGGTACTGTGGCTACATAAACTGCCAGCCAATATCCGCGCCATCATCACCGCACAAACAGATGTAGCGTTAGCAAAGAAGGCAGACACCATAGCAAATAATTTAAGAGAATCTTCTGCTTGTGCAACAGTCAATCACAATAGAAGCACAGGAGTATACAGCAATGTAGAGTCAGGCACCATGGATTCCGGTTCAGGCATTACTTCCACTCATCACCAGCACACATCGCAAGAAGCCGCCATGGAACAGTTGGTAGCACAAGTGGCAAAACTTAACGTCCAAGTCGCCAAGCACCAACAACATTTACAAAGTAGACGCTGGAAAAGACGCAGCAATAACATTCCTCAGAGCCAGTCAGAACATTGGTGCTGGTATCACAAATGCTTCCGCGATTCTGCTCGTCAATGTACCCAACCCTGCAGGTTCCCAAACTTCGGAGACGGACATTAATGGGTGCGAATGTTCGTCACCAATCTTTTAGGCGCCCGGAGACAGGAGGAAAACGAAACAGTGCTAAGAAAACCATATCTATGGTTAGCAAATCGGACAGACTATTCATCCAATGCCTTACATCGGGAGAGAAGTTTCTGATTGATACAGGTTCAGAGGTTAGTGTGTATCCTAGAAGAAATAGTGGCATTCAAAGAACTAAGTCAAATCACGTGCTCACTGTGCCAACAACTCTGCAATCCCCATTTACGGTGAGAAACGATTGGCGTTACATCTCGAACCTGATTACAAACTGGTATGGACTTTCATAATAGCAGATGTACCGGACCCTATTTATGGTGCAGATTTCTCGTGCAAATATCACCTTATGCCAGACCTTGTCAATCGACGATTGATTCCGATACGCTAGGAAAAGACATTGTCTCCCCTCACTTCCGCATGGGGCAAATGCAGTGCGACGTACCCGGTCATTCTAACACTTCCTCGTACCAGAAAGCGTCCCTACTAATTCGTGCTTACAACAATGTTGGACGCACATGTGTGAGCCATGCAAGAAGAAGTTTCTCAAATGTAACAATTCGTTTGTTGTAGGTAATATGACAACATCAAAGGAGGACGCATCTTTTCGCAGCATACTTCAACGCTTTTCAGCAATCACTCGCCCGGCGAACGCCACCAGGAAGTGCTTTCACAAGACACAGCATCACATCCGCTCGAAGCCCGGCCAACCAGTTGCATTCCGTCCAAGACGTCTGTCTCCAGAGAAACTACTTGCGGCGCAAGCGGAGTTTGATCGACTTTTGGCGATAGGTATAGTAACTAGGTCAGACAGTGCGTGGGCTTCACCCATCCACATGGTTCGCAAAAAAGACAATTCTTGAAGGATATGTGGTGATTACAGGACACTCAATTCTCGAACAATTCCGGATTGGTATCCTGTTCCCAATGTGATGGATTTCAATTATAATATCGGCAATGCTACCATCTTCAGTGTGATAGACTGTGCGAAAGCGTACTTACAAATTCCAATGGCACCAGCAGATGTTCAAAACACTGCGGTAAACAAACCGTTTGGCCTGTTTGAATACAACTTTATGCCGTATGGCATTAGAAACGCGGTCCAAACTTGGCAGCGGTTTATGCATCAAGTACTACGAGAGCTGCCATTCGTTTTTTGCTACATGGACGATGTTTTAGTTTTCTCCTCATCGACAGAAGAACACAAAAAACACCTGCAGCTGCTTTTACAGCGTTTTGAACGCTATGGCATTTTTTTAACGTGGCAAAGTGTGCATTGGGGAAACAGGCAGTCAAATTTCTCGGATATGTGGTCTCGGCAGCAGGTCTGTCACCTCTGCCTGAATGTATGGAGGCAGTTCAACAGATGCCCCTCCCAATAACATACAAAGGACTTCGCCGATTCCTCGGCGTGCTCAACTACTACCGCCGCCATTTACCCCACTCAGCGACAACCCAAGAACTACTCACGGCTCTACTCATAGGAAAAAATACTACAGGAAACCGTGTAATACCATGGACATCAGAGGCTGAATCAGTGTTCCATAGATTAAAGGAACATTTGTCACACGCGACCTCGCTGGCTCACCCAGGAGTACATTCGTCCTTGGCGATTATAGTCGATGCAAGCCAGACAGCAGCAGCAGCGGTACTGCAACAGGAGCTTAGCGGTAAACGGCAGCCACTCGCCTTTTTTTCAGAAACCTTGGACCAAAGGCAGCAACAGTGGAGCGCTATCGACCGCGAACTGTTAGCCATGTACCTTGCAGTCAAGCACTTCCGTTCATCGATAGAGGGGCAAAATTTCACAATTTTCGCAGACCATAAACTGCTAGTGGCCATCTACGAGCGTGACACAGACCCCACTTCACCACGGCAATGTAGACAGACAGAATACATCACGCAGTTCAAATCGGATATACGTCACATAGCGGGGAAGAACAACCTGGTAGCAGACTGCTTATCACGCACCTGTGCCAGTTTGAACGCCGTACAATGGTCAGATATAGCAACAGTACAACAACATGATCCTTTCCTGTGCCGTCTCCTACAGGGCCAGTCAACGGCATTACGCATTTCGATTCCGAATGCGCCAGAAGGAATTTGGTGTGATGTGAAGAAAGGAAGGCAAAGTCCTTTCATACCAGAAGAATACCGCCGAGAGATCTTCAAGGCCTTACACGATCTTTCTCACCCTGAAATCCGACAGAAGGACTGCCGCGACTGGGCACGCGCATGCTTAACGTGTCAGCGCAATAAAATCGGTAGGCATGTTTTTGCACCAGTAGCTCAATTTCCAATACCGTCAGCAAGGTTTATGCACATTCATGTCGACGCTGTGGGACCACTTCCACATGTTGAAGGCCACCAGTATTTACTTACGGTCATCGTCCGTTTCACTAGATTGCCAGAGGCCTACATCATAAGAGACATCTCAGCCGAGGCAGTAGCAAAAGCACTGAATGCTCCTGGTTCTCTCGGTTCGGTGTACCACACGACATTACCATGGATCTGGGCAGACAGTTCGAGAGCCAGCTTTTTAAGGAACTTGTGCGGTTATGCGGCTGAAACCATTTTCGTACTACTAGTTATCATCCAGCTAGCAACGGGGTGGTAGAGCGGTTTCACTGCACTCTCAAAACTGCTCCAAGGTGTAGTACGTCTGACTGGCCCGAAGTACTGCCTCTGGTCCTCCTCGGATTACGAACAATCGTGAAAGAAGATTTACAGTGCTCGCCCACGCAGTTAGTTTATGGCGAAGAGTTGAGAGTCCCAGGGGAATTAATCCCGCCACAATCCTCTCGATTGGCCACTTCAGAGATTTACACGCAGTTTGCACAACAACTTAGCAGCAGAATGCGAGAACTGCAGCCAGCCCATCAACCCTGTGAGGCATGGGGAACGAAGGGTGTTTGTGCATAAAGACTTGACGCAAACATCTCATGTGTGGCTTAGAGACGATGCAGTACGCCCACCACTCGTTTCTCCATACTGTGGTCCCTACCGAGCGATAGAGAGAGGTGAACACCGGTTCAGAATCGAGAAGACCGGCAATCAAGAAACAGTGTCCATTGAGCGCCTCAAACCCGCGTACATCGACGCAGACACTCCCAGCACTCAACCCATGGTGTCAAGTTCATCCAACGAGGAACCCATCATGGTGATGCCAGAAAACATGGACGAAAACCCAGAAACACACACAGAGGAACAGGAAGAAAAGGATCGGGTTCCAACAGTGGTTACAAGAGTACGTAGACAAGTGAAGTGTTAATTCCCTGACATGCAAGGAGCACCCTTTTTTTAAAAAAAAAAAAAGAAGGTTGGCTGATGTGGCAACACTTTGACATTCTTTGCCAAGTGAGTTTAGCGCGATTGTAGCGCTGACGTATTATAGCATAATCTTTGCCGCTGTTGGCATAGTGACTTACAGTTGTTTATGTTTATCGTTGTTTTTTCGAGTGTGAAAGTAATAAACGTTCTTCTGAACAACTGCGTATTATTCTGTAGTTCGGGCATACTAGAAAGACCCACACACCTAATCGGTTAACTGAGCACAGTCAAATGTTTTTTTTTTTTTTTTTTTTTTTTTTTTTACCAGTAGCGAGATATTTAAATCTGAAATAACGATACGAATCTTTTTCCTTACCGGGATTCGAAGCTAGTACCTAAAGCCTTTATTTTCTAGCCACGAAAATGTTAAATATCGAACTTCTTTCCACCAGTAGCTTTTCATGTGCGGTTTGAATTAGAAGTGATGAGATGAAAAGTTCTTTGCTGACGTGGAATCTAATCTTGCACATTTAAACTTTAAATAACGTGATGAAAAGATCTGTCTAACTGGATTTTGGAATTAGCATGTAACGTTACTGTTGACAGCACAAAAAATCAAAATCATTTCTAACCAGTAGTCAGGTGCGCAAATATTACAGCTTGAAATAACACGATGAAAATTTTTGTACCAGATCAAGATTCGAACCTAAATACGCATATTTTGTTGAAACTTGAAAGAGTTAGGACTCTTGGGAAAAAAAACACGAAACGATGTAATTGTATCGTCTCGAGCAGGTCAAATTCCATGAAACAAGAGAATGGAGCTCGAACCCTACTCCAGCACCAAAATTTTCATCATACCAAATTCAAACAAAATAAGAGAGAAGTTACCTGTGTCCACCCCATGATGATTGATTCATTAAACAAACTAATATTTCTAGTGTAAGAAAGCTTACTGGTGTTGGAATTTGCTGAGAATGCTGCCTCTGTCGTGACCCAGCCTAGAACTTCTGTCCTTCAGCCAGTAGTGATGGATTGTCGTTTTCAGTGTGGCGTTCGAACCACGTTGCAATCTTCCTTCCTTCGTATTGCATTACTATAGGTAATGGGGGTCTGTTTTTCCGTGTTAAAAAGAGTGACACAGAGTGGGAATCAAACCCAGATCTTGGCCATAACAAGTTAGCATCAACTCACCAGGCCACTGAAGCCCAAATGTGGCTGGGTCATGATTTTCTTGTAACAAAAATTGCACCACGCCGGATGAGAATTGTGGCCATCTGGTGGCTAATTCCCACCTCTTCAGTAGATTCATTTCCTGGCTCGATTGTAATCTTGTTTAACAGACACCATCACTATTTACCAACTGCCTCAGCTACTCTATGCATATTTTCGGTTTGATTTTGATATCACTGAAATAAAATCACATAACGGCCATCTTTATGAACTAGAAAAGCTGTAAAATACGGAATTTACTACAAGATGTGTTGTCATTCACTCAAGGTGTCCTGATACTGTAACTGCTCATTGTGTAGTGGTAAGCTTTGCATAGCATAAACGCAAAGCCAAGAGTTCGATCCCACTCTTACGTTTATTTTTTTAGCTGCACTTGATATGCTAAAAGTATAAATCTTACCGGAGCTCAAGTCCTTATCATTCCCCATGCGATTATGATGCCTTTAGTCCCTTGAAAAAGGTCTTGAAGAGTCAACGGTTCCTGGTGGACGAGGACGTACAGCAGGCAGTTACACACACTTACACATTTGGAAAGCGATTGTTAGAAGTACTTGCAATTTGTGAACTTTCAGTCACAACATTGTAATCTGTTTAATTTTTATAATGTGTTATACACTGACTGGCTGTCCTATTATATACATACCGGGTTATCAAAAAGTCAGTATAAATTTGAAAACTAAATAAATCACGGAATAATGTAGATAGAGAGGTACAAATTGACACACATGCTTGGAATGGCATGGGGTTTTATTAGAACCAAAAAAATACAAAAGTTCACAAAATATCCGACAGATGGTGCTTCATCTGATCAGAATAGCAATAATTAGCATAACAAAGTAAGACAAAGCAAAGATGATGTTCTCAACAGGAAATTCTAAATATGTCCACCATCATTCCTCAATAATAGCTGTAGTCGAGGAATAATGTTGTGAACAGCACTGTAAAGCATGTCCGGAGTTATGGTGAGGCATTGGCGTCGGATGTTGTCTTTCAGCATCCCTAGAGATGTCGCTCGATCACGATACACTTGCGACTTCAGGTAACTCCAATGCCAATAATCGCACGGACTGAGGTCTTGGGACCTGGGAGGCCAAGCATGACGAAAGTGGCGGCTGAGCACATGACATCACCAAACGACGCGCGCAAGAGATCTTTCACGCTTCTATAAATATAGCACTCCGTCTTCAGGCCACAAGTGGCCCATCGGGACCATCCGACCGCCGTATCATCCTCAGTTGAGGATGCGGATAGGAGGGGCGTGTGGTCAGCACACCGCTCTCCCGGTCGTTATGATAGTTTTCTGTGACCGGAGCCGCTACTATTCGGTCGAGTAGCTCCTCAATTGGCATCTAGCAATATGGGGTGGTTCTAATAAAACCCCATGTCATTCCAAGCATATGTGTCAATTTGTACCTCTCTATCTACATTATTCCGTGATTTATTAAGTTTCCAAATTTATACTGAGTTTTTGATCACCCGAGTATATTGCCAGGTCGACTTCGCACAGTATCATTTGATCGCCAACGTTCGAATCGTAAGGAAACAATATATCAGCAGCTCGAATTCGATCGACCTCTTTCGATTCAGTAATAGTTTCCTGCTTTCAAAAAATAAGCAAAAAGACTCACCAAATGTTTCAAGAGGCTTTCCAGGAGGTTGCTATGAGCTGCACACATGTTTCTAACTGGTTTGGGCGCCTTCGGTGTGGTGAGATGAGTGTTGAAGACAAGCCTCATTCAGGACGCCCTGCAACATCGGGAAACGAGGAAAAAATTTAATATCTTGCAAAAGGCAAAGAGGACCGTCATTTCATGATCGAACAAATTTCAGTAGAGATGCATGAATGTGTGCCAGGACTTGAAAACAGAAACTGAAAGTGACCCAAACTTTTTGAACAAAGTTATTACAGGTGATGAGAACAGGTCTTATAGGTATGACCCAGAAACCAAGCAAGCTTCAAGCCAGTAGAGGACTCCCAACTTCCCATGACCAAAAAAAAAGCAAAGCAAGTAAGGATGAATGTGAAGACAATGATCATTTTCTTTTTTGTTGTTCGATGACTTGTATATTGGGAATTTGTACCCATGGCCAGACTGTTAACCAGCAGTTTTATTTGGAAGTTTTAAGATGTCTGCCAGAGGATGTGCAGAGAGAACGCCAGGAAATTTAGCAGGCACGTAACTGCTTCATTCATCGCGATAACGCCACCCCACACACAGTCTTAGAAGTGACCCACTATTTAGCATCTTAGGGATGGTCTGTCGTTCCCGACCCTCTGTAATCCCCATGCCTAGCCACATGCAACTTTTTCCTATTCCCGCGAATGAGAAAAACGCTAAAAGGGAAACTTCGCAAAAAGTACTGGACGATATCAAAGATGAAGAGTTCCAGAAATGCTTCAGAGAATGGGGAAACAAATTTGACAAGTGCATCGCATCCAATGGAGAGTAGTTTGAAGTTGACTGAAGAAATTTCGTAAAAAGTTTATGAATAAATTTTTTATAACAAAAATCTGTTCTTGCTTGGGTCGCTCTAACTATCTCGCTGTGTTGAAAATATCAACATACATTATACATACATGGCTGTCAGAATTCAAATTGGACGTCTACAGTAGAGTTGACATCTGTATTTCTGGAGCCACAGACTGGAAAATCTGAAATAGTTGTTGATGGCATTCCTTCTGACTGTTCGCGTTGCTCCATTCTTTTGCTGGATAACATGGTTTCCTGCAAGATTTTGCTGGCAGAGTACAGACAAATTCATGTTACTCGCCAATCATCTCGTTTCAGATTGGTTCTAAGTAACGATATTGTTAACTACGTCATGTCCCGATTTGATTACTCTTAGAAGACACACGGAAAATATTCGCCGCCGGCCGGAGTGGCCGAGCTGTTCTAGGCGCTACAGTCTGGAACCGCGCGACCTCTACGGTCGCAGGTTCGTATCCTGCCTCGGGCATGGATGTGTGCGATGTCCTTAGGTTAGTTAGGTTTAAGTAGTTCTGAGTTCTAGGGGACTGATGACCACAGCAGTTACGTCCCATAGTGCTCAGAGTCATTTGAACCATTTTTTTTGAAAATAATCACCACATAATTAAGGTAACTGTCCAGATAATAGCAGGGTGTAACTAGGCTGGAGCATCCAGGCTAATGTTCTGGGACCCATGAGAGTAGGCAGAGCGAAGAAAAGAGAGCCAAAATTAAAATGTAAAGGAAAATTTGTAAACTCGATCAGTTTATCGAATTATTCCGCTGCATTCAAAAAAATGAAAGATAGTTCTGGAAATAGATTCACCTACATATTCAGTTAACCGGTGTCTGAGTTCTAGTGCTGACCTGTGTGAAGGAAATAAATGAAAGATTTCCAGAACTGTCTTTCATTTTTTGAATGCAGCGAAAAAATTCGATAAACTCATTTATGTAAGACAATAATTAAAGTCACTAAGCACATACATTTCATTAGCAGTTTACATTTTTACATGGGTGTTCATATTCACACTGATGAGTCAAAACATCATGATTGCTTTATTTTATCCAGTCTGGTTGGAGAACATCACAGCTGTTTTAATCATGACCACTGCCCACCCCGAGACTGAATGCCATCTGGTAGTTTTGCAGGCACACGGCATGGTAATGGAAGTATGCAAGTGGAGCAGAGACGAAAGGTATCTCACTCTAGCAGCGATAAGAGGAACAAATGGGTTAAACCACTTACATAAGAAACTTGACAAATGCCAGATGTTAAGATCCTGTGCTTGGTAATAAGCATCTGGAAAAAGGTGAAGCTAGTCGACTGTTCGCATGGTAATGTCATAAGCTTCTATAGAAACTGGTAAGGAATGGTGAAACCACAAGTAGGCGACAAGGGTTGTACGTCCACGTCTCATCACAGAATGCGGATGTCGGTAGCTTGCCCAGTCTGTAAGGCACGATAGGTGGCAATCTGTGGCAGATCTGATGACTGAGTAAACTGCTGGTGTAGGCACAATTGTTTTGCAGCATACCGTTCAGCACACTCTGCTGAACATGGCGCTCCACAGCAGACTTCTCCTACGTGTTCCTAAGTTGAACCAACGACATCGCCAATTACAACTGCAGGGGGTACGATATCACCGAGATTGAACTGTGGCCTAATGGAAACGTGTTCCCAGGTCGGATGAAGCATGTTTCTTGTTGTCATCCAAGTAAACAGCTGTTCGAGCCATGCACCACACTACAGATACAGGGTGGTGGGTGCAGTATTATGCTGTGGGGAACATTCACCTTGGCTTCCATAACTACTAAAGACTGTCTGAACATTATTGTGGACTGCCTACATTCCTTTATGCTCGATGTTTTCTCTGATGATGGTGGCATCTTCCAGTAAAGTATCTGTCCTTGTCAGAAGGCTAGAGTTGTGCTACAGTGGTTTAACCAGCATGATTGTGAATTCACATTGATCTCTTGACCACTAAATTCAACTGATCTGAACTTGATGGAGCACATATGGGGCATTATTGGGCACAATCTCTGTGTCTACAAACTACCTAGTTTACAATAATTACGTGACCTTCGCATAGGGTATCTCATGTCAAATGCCTCTGGAAACCTACCAAGGACTTTTCGAATCCATGCCACGCAGAATCGCTGCTGTATTAAATTCTAAATGTGGACCACACGATTTCAAGTAGCTGCTAATAATGGTTTGACACATCACTGTTTGTTTTTCTCTGTAATTACATTTTAGTACCTGTATGTGTTACAATGCTGTAGTAGATAGTATTTCACTTTTATGAGACATTTATGTGTTGTAATTAATTTATTTGTAATGTTTTTATTCTGAATATAAGAAGATCATCCGACTAGTTAAAAATAAATTCTCGTAAGAAACGGTTTGGTTTTACATGTACCTTGAGTAGTGTGCAGTATTTGTTATGTACCACTGTGCAGTGACAAATTATATTGTATTGTATTAATAAATTAGGAAAGAACTGTTAAGATTGTATTTTTTTCTACGAAAATCTTTTTTGAAATCTTCAATCATCTGAAAGACAAGATATGTCTTTTGAGTCATCAATACACACTTTTTATCTATCTCATAAACCATATATGGGCTGGCGACTCGTGCTTTTGTCATCGGCTTTTTGGTGTTTCACTTTAGAAAATTGAAATTTTATTATAGTTCAGTAAAGCACTACACAACCACGACTGACTTATTTTACTCAATTAGTTCTACTCAGTGTTCACTTTGCACTATCTAAAATGTTTATTTGCCTAATTTAGTTACCATCCTCGCAACAAGGGTTTGCAGATCACTGGAATAAGTAATCTGATAGCAGCCTCAAAGAATTACATGTAATCTTTAGTCCACTCGTTGAATCTCAGCTCCATCTACTGAGACACAATGCATGGAGTATGGCCATTGGTAATAAGCTATGTTTGTCGAGAAGTAAGGTCAATTTGAAAAAAGTGACATTTTGTTATACTCTGCAACCCACCACTCTGGACTAAAGGTTTCCAGTTAATCCAGGCCCAGTTATTGTTAGGCTTTCCCGAAACCCACAGAAGTCGAGGGTTTTCAAGTGTTGTGCTTCACTTTGAAAGGGGTATCCCATTTAAAGACTAACTGACTCCTGGAGGACACTACCTTGAACCGCTTGAAATTGAAGAGATTCCTGTTAATGAACAAATTAATCTGTTGTTAACCTGCTGCCTTCTTGATGGCTCAGGAATGTTGAGAATCTCCTGGGAGCATTTTTAGCGGAGTTCTCGAGAAAATTCACTATGTAAGCCACTAGGGAATGAGCTACGAACAGCATTGGTCTGAGTAATGGGAGATATGTTGAGACATACCAGTTATTGAGTTAGTTAGTCTCATGTTTCTACACTGCTCTTCCTACATTCATCTACAGCCATCTGGCGTTCCAACTTTCCTGTAAATAACGGTACTGTTTGTAAGCAACCTCAAGGAAATTCCTACGTTACCTTTTAAATATATGTATCGTTTGTATCTCTGTTTGATCGCCTTTCTTCAACTCGTTAAAGCCTCCTCCTTTTCTTATTTTCAAGTGCAATGGATATATTCCTAGAACTACTAACAAACCATCATCCATTGTCGTCTAGTGGCTAGCACTGCTGACTTGTTGCAGGTTCGATTCCTGGCCTGATTGGGGATTTTCTCTGACCAGGAACTGAGTGTTTGTGTTGTCCTCATCATTTCATCGTCATCATCATTCGTGACAGTGGATTGAGTAAAAATTGGGACTTTGTACAAGCGCTGATGACTGTGCAGTTGAGCGCCCCACAAAATAAACATCATCATCATCATCCATGCTCGTACAATAGGCGCCTCTTAAGCATCATTAGGAGTCATACAGCAGGCATCTCTTAATATCTCAGCCATACGACTCAGTTATCACTCTTTTGAGTCCTACAGCTGGCTTCACATGCTGTAATTTTTGTGCCCACATGCTCGTGCCATAGCCTGTAACCGATGAAAATGTAGATGGGTGACCGGCACTGACTGTTTTCAAGGGAAGCCCAAGTTGCGTATTTGTGATTTTCATAATTTTGTGCAGCATGTTTATACTTCTCCTGCCTGACTTCCTGGTTATATTGCTGTGAAATTACGACATTCATCTAGGAATACCCTAAGATATCTCGTTACTACTCTTCTTCTTGGATTTCATGGTAGGTTCTCTTTCAGCTGAATTTATATAGTTTTGTGAGGTACCAGTGACAATTTAACATTTCGACACTAACCTTCTAAGTTCAGGGAATGCAGCATTACACTTATTTTTCTGTAATTTTTCTATTGTATTTTCCTGATTTCCAAGATGGTCACTGAGTAAGACACCCAGGTTCCTCCACAAAAAATAATTATTTAAGAGTTAATAGTATTAAATTTAAATTAGTTTTAACAGGTGTGGACATGAAGTCACATAAGAGATGTGCATCCAGTTTTACATAATTTGAAAGTTGAATCAGGTTTTGGGTAATGTGCAATTGTATGTTCATTATTTATCATTGTCATTGTCCATGAACCATGGACCTTGCCGTTGGTTGGGAGGCTTGCGTGCCTCAGCAATACAGATGGCCGTACCGTAGGTGCAACCACAATGGAGGGGTATCTGTTGAGAGGCCAGACAAACGTGTGGTTCCTGAAGAGGGGCAGCAGCCTTTTCAGTAGTTGCTGGGGCAACAGTCTGGATGATTGACTGATCTGTCCTTGTAACACCAACCAAAACGGCCTTGCTGTGCTGGTACTAAGAACGGCTGAAAGCAAGGGGAAACTACAGCCGTAATTTTTCCCGAGGGCATGCAGCTTTACTGTTGCATGGAGAGTTGCATCAAACCAGTCTCAGGACTGAAGACCACAACAACAACAACATTTTAATGTTATTATTTTACTCTAATGACCAATATTGGCTATGAAGCCTATGTGGCATTATTTCTATGTAATTATTTAACCCAATGGTTGCTATGCCACGAGATCACTTTCCGCACATGAAATTATGGTCACATTTCTGGACTTTTCTCTACATTTGTTATTTTTAGTTTTGTTTTATTTACGTCATTTGTCAATTTCCTTCGATGTTTGTAAGAGGATTACTTTGCTAATCGTGCATAAAAATTTTTAAAAAAGAAGATTTTCTTGTGGCTGACGTTGTATTCTTGCAGTAGTGTCTGTTCTTGTTGCACAAGAGAATATTTAGCGTTACTATTGCGCTTTTTGTTAAAAACAATTAATGGTATTTGAAATTCCGACAGTTACAATGTAGGCCGATTTGTGTGTAACATGAACATTGAAAATTCGATTTAAGCTTCATTATTAGGATAAATTTCGTTAAAACAAGGAAACTACTAGCTTCAGTAGTGTGTATTAGCACCATAAATGTGTAATTAAACGTTTCTAAATCGTGCTTCTCAACACATTTTATATCATTTACTAATTAAACAGACGAGGTGTGGGCCTAAAAATCAAGTGATTTACAATATAATGAATTACAGAATAACATCTAAACTTTATACAGCTAATGTATATAGACTATGTCATGTTCACTGTGTCCATTCGTTTTCTTCACAGTCAAAGAATTCTTGGACCGAGTATAGTGGACGTTGTTTTAGGCCTTCAGCAATTTGTTTCTTGAAGTTGTCCAGTGGCAGGGTCTGCAATCCAACAGGTAGTTTGTTGGATATCCTCACAGCGATCACTGGAAAACTGTCTCTTGTTTTGGACAGTCGGCAGGTTGGTAGATTTATGTCTTCTTTGCTGTGGGTATTATGTTTATGGATGTTATGTCTCTTGCTGTAGGTGTCTAGGTTTTCCTTTATGTGGATGAGGCATAATAATAAATAGTGGCTATAAACAGTCATTATTCCCAATGTACTGAATAAGGGTCTGCAGTGTTCCTGGCTGCTGCTCGATGTCATAATTCTTATTGCCTTCTTTTGCAGTAGCAGCACATCCTTACAGCCTGCTGAATGACCCCATAGCTGTAATCCATTCAGAATGTGCCCATGGAACGAAGAATAGTAGACAGTTATCAGAAACTGGTCTGTAATCACTTTTTTAATCTTCGTAGGAGGTATATTACACGAGAGAGTTTCTGGCAAACATGTACAGTGTGTCCATTCCATGAGAGTTTGTGGTCTATGGTGAAGCCTAACAGTTTCACAGATTCTATATGGTCAGAGTATGTGTTTTTTCCAAGGCTGCATACCATACGCTGGGTTTTTCCTTTGTTTACTTTGATCTTGTTGGCGATGAACCATTTTTTAGCGTTCTCGAACTGTACATCAGACTTCATGACTGCTTGGGCAGAATTTTCCCCTTTGGCAATAAGAGTGGTGTCGTCCGCAAATTGTAGTGTCTCACCAACTTCACTTAGATCATTTACAAAAATGAAGAAGAGGAGTGGGTTCTATGCCCAACCTTGTGGCATGCCGTGTTCTAACTTCTGTTCCTGGGGTAAACGCCTAACTAAACAATCTTGGGAAAGTGAATCCTCTAAAAGCAAAGATACTCCTATCATTATACGAGGTGGGGCGGATAATAGTGGCCCAGAGGAGTCGATACGATTGGAAGTGAATGTATGCATGTATGCTCACCATATGATCCACACTGGTTCAGAGCATAGTGTGCGTTTTGTCAAGGTCTGTTCACACTGTCCATCATGGCACCCTCATGTCATGACACCATCACGTCAAGATATATTCATAGCTTCATACTGTCTGTCACGTCACAGCACTTCAAGTCAATTCAGGTCATGTGATATCAGCTGTAATGGCTGTCCTCAATTGTTTTTTTCGTGGGAATTGCGGTATTCTCAAGATGATTTTCAACTGCTCTTTCATGTGAAATGCGCATACACAGCATGGTAGCTTATTATTTGAGTCCACATTTGTACGAAAATGATATTTATTGAACTCAAATGGTTTGCAGCTTGCAGGGTAGCTTGTATATTAGAGAAGGCAGACAGAAGGCCAAAACAACACAAAAAAGAGTGTGTCCAAAAATATTGTGGGGTGCAGAAAGGGTATTTCGCACATTATACAAGGAGCTCAAGAAAGATGAATCTTCATTTTATATTTTAGAAAGTTCAAGCATCAGTTTTTATATTTATTATGTCAAATTGCAATCAGAATTGCTAAAAGAAACGCAGTGTTATGAGCTACCATCCCATCCCATCAAAACTTGGTTTGTTTAAGGTTAAGTTGCGTTATTGGTCAGTGCCAATTTTTGTCCAATAGTCAGATCACACTCAATACGTTACCCCTCGAGATTTATAGGTTTTCTTATGTCTTGTATTTGGCTTTTAATAGTTCAAGTGCCTTTCTCGTACTGGGGCTAGCTAGTAAAAATTACATAAATAGTCACCATTGTGGTGTGCAAAACTATTTCACACACAATCCAGAGCGCTACTTAACAATAAATAAGCCAGCCACAAACACATGTTTAAACAAACAACTTGCAGTGTCTGGAGGTTTCGGGACTCCTCTTCACAAAACACTACAAACGCTTGACGATATACAAGTAAATTCCTCCTACAAATCAATGTGATTCTATCCCCAGTACTTTTCTCACTTCAATTTGCAGCCATATTCCATGCATTTAATTGTAAAATTTAAATACCGTACCAGTATGTACAGAAATCCACTTCATAAATATAATAGAGGTCAACTAATTTATCATGCTCATGTTATACAATTCAGACTGCTGCCTCACTGCTTCAATTAATCTTTCGTCATTTACTATAAATTTCAACAAAGGAAATAACAAAGCTACACAGTTTTATAATGAATAATGAACAAAAAACAACTGATATTAACCACTAAAACCACAACTAAACGATATAGGGATATCTGTTCATGGCTATACATCGGGGGCTTTTGAATTGAATTGAATTTTATTTGATCCTGTAAGATTACATTGTGTGCAGTAAATGTACGTGTAATATAGGACATGTCAAAGTATTAACATTCACTATCACTTATTTTTCTACACCTTTAGCTTACATTTTTACATCACTGATAATGAATAACAATATATACAAATTTAATGGAATAAGTATTCTGCAACACAGTAAAACTCGTTTTCAATGAGATAGTCTTTAAGTTTCTTTGGAAAGTCATTGTGAAGTATACTATCTTGCAGGTTTTTGGGCAGACTTCTTAGTAGTCTGATACCAGAGAACTGGGGTCCTTTTTCTAGCATTGCCAGTCGGTGGGGTATGCTCCGTACTTCATTCTTCCTTCTTGTATTGTGGGTGTGTAAACTAGCGTTTGTAATCTAGTCCTCACTACCTTTTGTGATATACATTATTGTTTTGTATATATACAACGATGAAAAAGTTAAGATACCTAAATTCTTGAAACAGTTTCTGCACGTTTCAGAGGTCTTTCTTCTTAAAATGGTCCTAATTGCTTTTTTTGTAATGTGAACGCTCGTTTTGTCTCTTGTTTGTTTGAGTTTCCCCACACAGTCATTCCATACTGTAAGTATGGTTCGAAAAGTCAGTGATACACTGTACACAGAAGGTTCTTGTCTGAATACTGTGATAGCAGCATCATTAAGAATATGACAGAGCTCAGTTTCTTACAGACATTATTAATATGTTTTTTTTCCATTTCAGTTCATTATCCACAAGAATACCTAAGAATCTAGCAGATTCTACTTCTTCTAGCCTTGTTCCATCAACCTCTAAATCCATGTCTACAGCCTTTTCCATGTTTTTAAACACTGCATATATAGTATTTTTTAGATTTATAACCAGTTCATTTTCCAACAGACATTGTGCTATGACATTTGCAGATATGTATGCTCTTCTCTCAAGCTGTTCCATATTTTGATCACTATTTAGTATTGTCATGTCATCAGCATACAATATTTTCTTTTCTTCCTCCTCAACACCTATATCATTAACAAACACATTAAATAACAATGGCCCCATTACCGAACCCTGTGGCACTCCATATTTGATGGGTTTGATTTCTGATTGGTACGAGTTACCTAATGATACATACTGCTTGCAGTTGCACAAGTATGATTTTATCCATTCACCTGGTTGCCCCCTAATGCCATAGTTGCTTAATTTTTGTATCAACATTTCATGGTCAATGGTGTCAAATGCCTTTGAAAGATCCAGAAACATTGCAGAGACAACCTTTTTCTCATCTAAGGACTGTAAAATGTATTATGTTAGACTGGCAATTGCTGATTTTGTAGATTTACCCTTTCTGAAACCATGTTGTGAGGGTATGAGAATGTTATGTTTGTCCAAATAGTTAACTAATCTGGTATACATAAGCATTTCTAGGATTTTTCAGAAACCTGATATCAGTGAAACTGGTCTGTAGTTGCTGGGATCATCCTTATAGCCTTTCTTGTACACAGGCACTACCTTCATTATCTTCAGTTTTTCTGGAAAAATTGCATCTCTGAAAGAACAGTTTGCTATGTTCAGCATTGGTGTTATTATCTCCTCACATACCAGCTTTATTACATGATTTGATATTTCATCACCACCAGCTGATTTCTTGGACTTCAGTTTCTGTATAGTTTTCCGCAATTCATCTTCTGTGACTGGTCTTAAGAACATAGTACTGCATGATCTTTTTGGTACCTTAATACCCTTCTGTTTTTTACTATTTCTTTCCAATTTTAAGTTTTCTACTACACTGATATAGTTATTATTCAGTATGTTTGCTATTTCCATACCATCTGTGACTGCTGTGTTGTCTATTTTAATTGACCTAATACCTTCTTCTTTGTTTGACCCATCTTTTTCCTTTCTTTCAGCATTGATTGCATTCCAAACTGCCTTTGCCTTGTTTTTTTTTTTTTATTTTGCTATGGTGGTGTCAATTGCTCTTGCTTTGGCTTCTCTTACTGTCTTTCTATACTTCTTTTTTTAACATTTTATAGTTTTCAGCTTCGCCCATCCGTCTCACATCCTGAAGCTTCCTTCGCTGTTCTAGTATTTCACTGGTAATCCATTGTGTTTGATCTTGCTGCCTTTCTTGTCTCTTTACTTTAAGACATGCTACATTAAAATGGTACTTAATTGTTGAAATAAATGCGTCATATTTTTCATTTACACTCTGGGCCTGTAGGGTTTCATTCCAGGTTTCCTTACCTAACATTGTTCTAAAGATGTTGATATTTTGTTCACTGATGATCCCAATTCCTTTGGTTGTTTGTTTTGGTTCTGATACTGTGTCATTACTTCTGCAAAAGCTGATTAGTTGTCCATGATGATCAGATATTTCTGTATGAACTACATGTGACTCATAGTTACACATATTAGTAATTATGTTGCCAATAACTGTCTCACTTTGTGAAGTCACTCTTGTTGGTGCAGTTATTGTTACTTTCATGTTATGCTGTATTAACAATTCTTCAAAACCCTGTCTTATTATTGCGTCTTTTCCCATGTCAATGTTGAAGTCTCCACATATAATAAGATTTCTCTTCATATTCATTCTCAATAAGGTAGCAATTTTTTTCAGAAAGATGCTAATATTGCCACATGGTGACCTGTACACACAAAACACTCTAAAATCCTCTGCCACTATAACAGTAACTTCAAAGTCTTTTTCTCTAGCTATGGGCAATGTAGCAGCTTCACTGTTTACATTCTTTGATAGAGTACCTATTTTAATATATATACAAACGCCACCACCCTTATATTTAGATATGCAGAAGTAACTAGCTAGTTTGTAGTCCTTTATTGCAACATTATGTATTTTACTTTCAGTTAGTCCATGTTCACTTATGCATAATATGTCTGGTCTTCACTCAGGAGTACTTCTGCTTCTAATATTTTGTTACCAAAGTATTGAATATTTTGATGAAGTACTTTTATGTAATTTTTCTTTTGTTGGTTTACATTTTGTGAGCTGTATTCTGGGTCAAATTCTTTAGTATCGCCTTTTTTTTGTATGGTGCTTATATTTTTCTTTTCCAGCTAGAGTGTATGATTTTTCACCCCTTCCCTTGCTTCTAATGATTTTGCAGACATCTGCAAACATTCTGCTGAATGTTACAGACCCCAGTCTATTTAAATGCAAGCCATCCTCCGCTAGTGAGTTTTCACGTAGGAATTTGTTTGGGTCTATAAAAATTGCCCCAAGACGATCACATGCTTCTTTAAGAGCACAGGTTATTTTGGCGATATATTTTTCACTCACCGACCTGATGCTTATGATTCAGCTAAGTATCAGCCGAGATCCTGCATACATATTTCTTGCAGAACGAATCATGTTTCTTGTTTCGTTTGCCATTTCTTCCTCACTGCTGCTCCTTAACGAATTCGTTCCAACATGTATAAACACCCCTTTATAGTTATGTCTGGTTTCAGAATCTAGTTCTGTAGTATCTTGTCTTGCATTTACCATATTTTTAAAATGTTTACCGAGCTGTTGCGTTCTAATTCCAGGTCGTACGTCGATCTTGCAATTGGGGACAGCGATATTCTTCAGCAGCAAATCACCAATTATTAAAAAGTCATTTTCCTTTTGTTGCGTATCTGTCGCCTTGTTTTTCCTTTTGTGTATGTTACCACCTTCCATTTATATTTGTCTTCCGGTTTTTGGCTTACTGAGTTTACCGAAACATCAACGGGAACACTTGAAATGTTGTTGTTTTTAAAGTCCGATCGGTCACTCGTATTTTTGCGATCTTCTTGCTTTTCCGTTTGATGGCTTTTACACGCACAGGACTTCTTTTTTGTATTAATGTATCGTTTTCTTTCTTGATGATCAAAAGTTCGGTTTTTAATGCCTCAATGTCTCTTTGTAGTAACTGTATAATTTCGTTTTTTGTATCAACTGCACTTTACAAGATCGGCCGTTTCGTCACGTAAACAACCGTGACATGTCCACGGAAAATCATCGCTGACGAACTTTAGATTTACTTTCGCGCACTTTTCGTGTAACCAGAAGTTGCATTTGATACACAGAATACCCTTCATCGCACGCTTTTCACATTCTCTACACGAAGAACTGTTCATTTTTTGCCTTTTTTAGCGAGAGAGAAGCGTCACTACACTTTCCTATCGGCGCCATCTTTAACTTGGGTGTCTCATGATCTACAACGGATGGATGACGTCAGCCGTCTAAACTTTGTTGCTGAGAAACCTTGACAGTGCAGTGACGTGACGTTATGGGACGGGACGTCCAGTACGCATGCCGCCACTTGAAATGCATTGCAGAATGTTTTGATGGGACAGGACTTTATGTGACACGATGGCCAGTGTGAATTAGTCTTCAGTGTGCGTGGAACAGTGAAAAGGGGATGACAGTACTCACAGTGGAGCAGCAGGTATTCAGGGGCGGATATAGAAGTCGGTCTAAGGGGGGGGGGGGGCTAATTGGGGGACGGGGGGGGGGAGTGGTTGGCGGAGTGGAACATCGCTTAACAAAAGGAGAGTTTTGTAAAGAAACTTCTAATAAAATTTAATATTGTTGTGTTTAGGATTAGTTAAATTTCAGAGGACAAGATGCGGCATTTTCACAGTTGTCTTAACATTGTCACATTGTAAACTGTGTAAAAGCGTGTACATCCGTGAAAAGTTTGCAACATTAAGCAAATGTCATTACAGCATACACAGTTGTGTCCTCATTCATAGAATAAGCAACCACCATCTCACATCTTACAAATTTTGTCGATATTATTAATATCAAAAATACGTATCTCCAGCTTTAGTAAAAAAAATACAACAATAAAGTGAAACTTCCTGGCAGATTAAAACTGAGTGTCGTACCGAGACTCGAACTCGGGACCCGAGTTTGAGTCTCAGTCCAATACGCAGTTTTAATCTGCCAGCAAGTTTCATATCAGCGCACACTCGGCTGCAGAGTGAAATTCTCATTCTGGAAACAACAATAAAGTGTTATTTTTCAGTAAAAATTAATTAAATAACGCTGATTTGTGCAGAAAATATTTTACCACCTTATAGGCGAATGGTACATTTAAAAATTGACCTCACTTTTTATGTTTTCAACCAGCTGTATTCTTACCATTAGTTATCGATTAAACCTAATAGCGCTAATCTTACTTAATTAAACTAATAACTACTAGTAAAAAATCTCAGTAACATGAAGGAAGGGTTATTTAAAATTAAGAAAATATGACCCTTACCAATTGTTTTGTGTTGTCGAAATTGTAGACTCTAGATGCACAAGCCTGTGACGCTTCCAATTCTGTAGCTGACAACACATGGAAGAGTTGGAAGGACAACCGACTGTTTTTAACAATCGATTGGTCAGTCGATTGTTTATTCGTCCAGTCGGTTTCTTCACTCGGTTGCAGCCGCTAAATGAATTTTACTCTCGGTTTCGGGGTTTGAGTTATTTTATTTACATTCTCTGTCGGACTTTTCGGTTATTATATCAATTTTTGGTTGGTTTTTAAAATTTAATATCAGATGCTGCCCCTTAAATTTATGTATATATAAATTAACCATCACCTTTTAACACTTTTCTGAAATTTGTAAAGATCCTTTTGGAACATCCTGTGTTTTCCTTACTTCTTTATTGAGATAATGAGAAGCCGCTACCAATCGGCGATCGTATACACCGCAACGTCGCCCCGCTCGACAGACAACTGAATAATCTAAATATCATTTGCCTTCTACTCATTGAGCTGTATTAAAACGGACTTAATTTACATTCATATTCCTTACTACAAATGCGTACTACGTTTAAACATGAACGTCACTATAATGCGCATTCACAAATTCCTGTAACTCTCGTCGGTACGTGACACGCGCCCGCTGGCGTTGCCAGCACTGCAACGCGTGTACAGAATGTATGTGCCCGGGAAAATAATACGATTTGACCCATATGTCGGGCTATTTCTAAGTTTTTGTCTGGGTTTAGCAATTTAAGTGTTGGTAGGCATACCCGGCATATTTAGCGTTCTAGATTATTGTAAGTGGTACATTAATATACAACCAATGTATATTAATAAATAATAAGACGCCCATTTTAAGTTAAATGATATTTATTGGTTTAGATAGTAAGCTGTTTGCCGCTCTTATTCTTTTGTTAAAATGTATTTTTGAAATACATTGCAACCCATATTGCTACATAACTATAAAAAAAATGATTGAATCTGTTGAAGTAATATAATCGCTGATTTCTGAAGTCATTTTATCCAGTATAAAGTGGTATTCCATTAAAGGGGGGGGGCTATAGCCCCCATAGCCCCCCCCCCCTTTACACCGCCCCTGCAGGTATTCATTATAAAAAGTTACTGAGACCAAGAACAAGGATTGGGATTAATTTAGTGAAGATATGTGAAAGGGTGGCCAAACTTGATAGTCATTTGTCATTCCCAAACAAATAGTTTTATTTAATAACAATGCAATCACGAGACACCTGACAGTCACCAAGATTCTTACGAAATACATAGAAATGGTTAAGATTTTTAAATGAAATTAATAATGTATAAGGACAATTGCATCATACATAAAATTAGAAATAGTGCTCAAAAATGTCAACTGTGCGACACAGTGAAGGCCCGACTACAAACAGTTAAGTATTTAAATAAACTTGCGGTGGCACTCTGTTCTCGTAACTGGATCACAACTGTGGGCTAACCCACAACAGGATTTGTATATAAGGTCAACAAGCATTAAATAAAAAAACATGAAAATGCATACATCTCCACTGGTTATTCTGCTCTGATACAGACAAGATACAGCCAAGCTGCCCAAAGGCTACCCACAACTAAAATAAAAGCAACAGTAGTACTTCACTGATTGACCCCAATCGTGTTCCACATAAACCACGTTAAGTACTTAATTAAACTGTCAGGCTCCTAAAACACAATTAAAATAATAATGACAATTAAACCCTTAATTTTTTAAGAAATCAAGAAACTCATTGTTCAGTTTGCCTAGAGACTTTCATTACATGCCCACAAGGGCCTTCCAATAACAAGAGTTACTGAGTCAGTTACTTCCTAATCCACTGGCACCCCCACTGTGGCACGATACCAAAAGAATAACAACAAACTACTCAACCTGAGGCTGGGTCAGGAGATTTGCAGAATCACATGTGACCTGCCAACACTTAGGCCTTGTGCAATGACAGGAAAGCTGGCAAAGCAGAAGGAAAACGCATCCCTGCCCCTCACAAGCAGAACAGCAAATGTATCAACTGCTGCAGATACAAGGCTGTCAACATACCAACATCAAACAGCAAAACAAGTTTGATAAAAATTAACATACACAGTAATACTTACACAGGCTGTTGAAAATGTAACTATCAAAAGTTCAGCATTAGAACTGCCCACTCATAACCACTGCAAGTAAATCTCCGCAGCAATAACAAGAAGCAATGTACAAGGCCATTTAAAAGAATAATTAGATAATAATTTAAATAAGATTTTTAAAAAATCATGGTATATCTTTACTAGGGCCTCTTAGGGGCTAATAGACTCTGTAATTGGGATACACATCAAATGGCAGATGGCTGGTTAAACTGTAGCTATAACCTGAAGGGCTGCTCAACACATAGTAAGAGAGTGCACAAATACAAGTATGCACACACGCGCGACCCAAACATGCACACCTTTAGGCTGCGCACACACAATTTCAGTTACAGGCCAAATCCAATTCGCCCCAGGACTTCTAATAACAAAGATTTTTGTGAGGTAAGTGATTCACGAAAGGTATAGGTTATTGTTAGTCAGGGCCATTCTTTTGTAGGGATCTCTGAAAGTCAGATTGCATTGCGCTAAAAATATTGTTTGTCAGTTTATTGTTGATCAGAATAAGTCAAGAGAGAAATGTCTGAGAACGTTCAGTTTTGCTCAGCTGTTTGAAAATCAAATAATGTAAGAGGTTTATCAGCACAGTAATTCATTGATTTTTCTAAGGGGACGTTACAAACACAAATACAAATTACATCATTAGTTTCAAATAGTCAATATTAACATTGAAAATACTAGTCTGGCGCAGACAGAAACCTCCAAATTGAGACACATAGCATTAAATAGGTCACCAATAGGCATAAAGAAACTGGATTTCTGGCTAACTCGCATTGGGCAGAATTAACAATCTTTCAATGCAGTACTTACTAAACAGTCTTCATAGATAATTTGAAACAAATGCCAAGGAGACCAATATCTTCAGGACTCCAGGTAGGCACTGGATAATACTGCACTGCTGCTCGTGGTTGACAAGTTATTCAATACATCTTGGCATATTTAGCACACCACAACTCACTGACACATATCGGAACCAGGTTACATGCAATGAGAGTTGCCCCTTACCCACTAAACTCACCCCTAGCAAGGGTCAACACTACAGGAAAACTTGAGCCCCCATAGCCCAACGGTCAAGTGTTAACTCGCTGAAATTGCTAGGATGCCGAATATTCAGGCGCACCTGTCCAGCTCCATGTCAAAAACACCACTCACCACCATACAGTCCCAGAGGGAACATATAACCCATCAAAGATGATACGTTGAGGGCCAGAGTTGATGGAACAAATGCACAAGTGGTGCTGGTAGGATCACGCGTGTGCCCTCATGGAAGCTGCCATAACTCAGTTACGTGCCAACAAAGTTGTGGAAACCGTTTGGTCAGTTGTTTGCTAAGAAGTTTAATGGTGTTAAAGTGCCAGCAAAGAGTGTTATGCAACACTTAGTCTGAAAATGGTGTCAGACAGGATCTGTTTGGAACAAGTCAAAAAACTCTCCGAAACCTCCTCACACATCATAAAACGGGGCTGCAGTTCACCAGAAGATGATTCAGAGTCCTACAAAATCAATCCAACGACTGTCATAAGAGACCAGCATATAACACTGATCATGCAGATGAGTGCTCCACCTGGACATGTGCAAGAATCCATACTGAATGTCTGTTGTTCACACATTAAAACCAGCAGATGCTCCTCAGTGCCTCCGGTTTTGTGAGTGGCTGTTCACTGAGATAACAATGAATGGCTTGGCCATTGTTCTGGTCTTTATGTCTGATGAAGCCTGGTTTCACGTAAGTGGTTATGTCAGTTCACAGAATCATAGTTTCTGGGCAGCAGAGAATCCGCATAACTTCCACGAAACACTATTGCATGATCAGAAGTGTGGGGTTTGGTGTGCAGTGTCTGCACATTATTGGTCCCATCTTCTTTCATCAGATGCTGACTCTGGCACATTACATTGCCATCATTTTGAAATCATCTGTTTCAGCATTAACAGAAGAGAAAAAGACCTACAGTTACTTCCTACAGGATGGAGCAACTTCCCATACAGCCAGCCAAACCTTGAAGCATGAAATTATTTTCTGAGGGAGTGCACCTAAAATAAATACTTTATTTAGCAGATGTAGCTGTAAGAGTATTGTGGAAAATAGGTATCTCCACATCTTACAAAGGCTTCTTTAAGGTCATCCAAACCGACAGTTTTACAGACCACTATTCTCAAATTGAAGGCAAATAAAAATAAAGGTGTTTGTGACCGCAATGATTTTGCATTTCATAAGATAGAGTGTAAACTTCATGTATTGCTATTGTCTGGAGTATTAACTTTCTTCTTATTAATTTCATTACTACTGTTAATTCCCAGTGGAAACAGAATTCTGTGGTACATGTCCTTCAACTGCCATAACCCTTTGTGGGTGGCATTCACCTGTAAACAAGCAAAGATCTCAATTTGTGATGATTTGCTCTCCATCGACTCAAATAATACTGAATTCATAAATGGGTGATATTTAAAGAAGAGAAGGAAATGGGGTGACAGGGATGAAATACGATTATGAGCTTAATCCCTACCAAATTTAAATGTTTTCCACATTTATAGTTTATTGTTTTCATGTTTTTCTTTTTTCTTTTGTTACATACTACCTCAAAATTCATCAACCATTTAATTTATTAAAAATATGTGAATGATGGCTCTTAAATTTTCTATTCACAGTGAGCAGCAAGCAAAATTTATTCAAGAAAGAATATCGACAGTTGAAAAACACTTTGCAGACCTCTGTGCAGTGTTTGCAGAATACACCAGAAAAAATGCTAGGTATATTTATTTACAATCCTATTTTGTAGTATGTTCCATAAGTATAATATAAGATTTAGAAAGTTCAAATCATATAACATAGATAAAACAACTGTTCCTTTCCTGTAAGCTGTTTGCATGTGGTGTTTCTAATGCCTTTGTTTCCTTTCCTCTAAGCTGTTTGCATGTGGTGTTTCTAATGCCTTTGCTTGCATTATGCCGTGAGACAATATATGTGCTGACTATTTTCTTAAGTCTGGCAATTGTATGCCCATTTTCTGTTTGCAGCACGAGTTTATTAATGAACAGGTTGTCACAGTTTATGTTTCTGTTGGTTTTTCTTTATGAATTCCAAGTTACACAGTACTAACAATGATGGAATTGTTGGTATTTTTAGGTTTTGCAGATGTGAGCTACAAGGCTCATTTTGTTCTATAGAATACACATGTTTGTCTTTTTGTCAAATAAAACTTCTTTACCCCAGAGGAATAGCGCCATAACATAAGTGACTGGTAAAAGACACAGGGTGCAGTGAGCAGTAGCATATCACTAACACAACTGTAAAATTTACTTGACAGATGTGTAACTCGTGCTAAATTCATGCAAATGTGTTTTTGATGCCAGTTCACATTTCAAATCCAGGCAATTCAAGAAGTTAAACAATGTAGTCACTTAAGACATAGCAAGGTGGAATACTTCCATTTACTGCAGGTCTACTCCTTAAATAACTTTTTTTGTTTTCTATTATACATGTGATTCATGTAGTATACATCCTTGAAATCTTCATATTCTCTACATAGCCTAAGCTATATTTTAATAAACTTTAGTAAGGCAATTTCTGGCAGGATGTATATACTTTTGGAGTAAAGGATACAAATAACCTATAGCAGAAACACTGAGTTATCAACAGGTGAAAAAACTTTGACAGATTTTGGAAGATTTCATGTGATTTCCAGTCAGTCAGTGGTTAGCATTCAAGTAGCACAATTACTATGTAGGCTGTTAATGAGTGGGTAAGTAGTCATTAATGAGTGCACATCTTATTTTCAGTATTTGGTTTTCATTATGTAATTATCAATCAGTCAGTAGTTAGCATTCAGCGAGAATGGCGACTATGTATATTGTTAGTCGGTCTTCAACATGTAGGATTCAATAGTCAGCCCGCTCATAAATTTGTTAGTCAAGATGTTTTGTTATTATGTCACATGTGAGTTCATGCAACCACTTATAATACATTTAGTTTGCCAATCTATGTTAAGAAATTGATGTTTTAACTGGGTTTAATATTAATAAATAGGAAGAAAATGAAAATGTAAATTTTAGTGTTGTGTCTCTGTGTATCCTGTAACTGTTCACCACTTTGAATAATCGTATGAGGACAATTAAAGAGGAAATTACATGAGACTTATGGAATATCAGACAGGTTGGTAAAGTTTCACACTCTCATTAACTTTAGTAATTTAAATGAAAATTATATTTACAGTGTTTTTTTGAAATATTAAGCACATAATTGATTGATTCCAAACTCATGTTAGCTACTCTGAAATGTTCCCTACTTTGCAACATAAATACTTTTAATTCTTCCCAATTGTAACAGAATAGTGTCACCTATGTACAATATGAAACTACACAAAATAATTCTAATTAATTTCAACTCAAGTAACATTGTGAACATCTTATATAATATTGCTGGAAAATACTAATTATTTTTCATCACTCATGTAGTGTCCATTCAGAGAGAGTTATAAGTTTTTTTTTTTTTATTTAGAAAAAAAAAAATTCTTTTAGCGCTGAGATTCACAAGCATATTATGAACAGGTAATCTAGATTCAAGTAAGAATTCTGTGACTTAAACAATATTTTCAAAAGAAAAAGTGAAGAGATATAAAAGAGAAGATTTTGACATCAAAACACAAAGGATAAATTATCTGTAACTTGGTTTTAGTATTGAAGGATCCTTTACAGAGAAAAGAAACTAATCAGTAATCAGAAACAAACAAAATTTTAAATTATGGGTAATTACTATAATATCTCTGAGGGGAAAACACTGTACAAATGGCATGAAAAGTGCACTGACATAGCTATGGAAGCTGAGTAGCTGATGCAGCATTTCTGTCAACTGCTGTGGTGCCACTATCCAAATGGTGTTTGTCATCAGGAGCAGTCTGTGATGAGGTAATGCCAGACTTGCATATAAATCGGTCCATAGTCAGTCTGAATCAGTTATAATGCAATCTGCGAAGTACACACTGATTAGCATATTAATTTCATTTATGGCCCTTCTTTGGGGACTATGTCCACCCCGGCATGCAGATTGTTTTTTCTTGGCTCGATGACATCTACCACCACGCCAATAAAATGTATCACATGGCTCACAGTTTATGTTCATGGTTTGAAGAGCACTAGGATGAGTTTACCATACTCTCCTAGCCACCAAACACCCTGGATTTAAACCCAATTGAGAATCTGTGGAACCACCTCGATCAGGCCGTTTGTACCATGTTATGTTACGTGTTATGTTATGTTATGTGGTTTATTCATCTCATTACATACAATTTTCAAATCATTTGATTTGATGTACAGGAGACATGTCAAGGTTTACAAAAGAAACTTTTTTCACTTTTTTTTAAGAGAAATACAAAAGTTTACATTATATTTTACATTTCTAAGTTACAGCTACACATGTACATAATATAATAAATGTATTACAATCCCTGTGTTCAGATTGTGAAGCTGTCCTCAATGAATTCATCGACAGAATAATAACACTTTTCCACCAGGAGAGTAAAGAGCAATCTTTTCAGTGAACCAATCTCCATTTTAAATATATTACTTCCTTTTATTTTATTGAAAATTTTTAACCCCATGTACTCTGGCGTTTGGGCATAAAGTTTTAAACGATGTGTTGGAAGTTTGAAGTTATCTCTGTGGCGAGTGCTGTAGTTGTGGTCAAAACGGAAATTGTCTAGTGTATGTTGATTTCTATATAGGAACACCACCATCTCATATATGTAAAGTGAGGGGATAGATAGTACTTTTAAATTTTTTAACAGTGGTCGACAGGATTCCCGTTTTTTTGCAACACACATGTTTCTAATTACTTTCTTTTGTAATACTAGGAGCCTAGTGACATTTGCTGAATTTCCCCAGAAGATTATGCCATAACGAATAACTGACTCAAAGTAGCAGTGATAAACTATCTTTCTGGTATCCATGTTTGTGGCACCTGACAAAATACACATTGCAAATGCTAAGTTGTTCAGTTTATTTGCTAAGTAATCTATGTGTACCTTCCAATTTAAATTTTTGTCAAGATTTAGGCCTAAGAACTTCACGTCGTTTGCTTCTGTGATATCCTGATCATTGCAAGTTATCTTTATTTCACTCCTTTCTACTGATTTAGCTTCAAATTGCATCATTTTGGTTTTAGTTACATTTAGTTTTAGTCCATTTTGATAGAACCAAGATTCAAGTTTTTCTAAAGTATTTTTGGCTTTTTCTGGAATATTTTCAGATACCTCATTTTCAATTAGAACTGATGTATCATCAGCAAATAAGACTGAATGAACATCAATAGCAAGTGGTAGGTCATTTACGTAAAAAAGGAACAGATAGGGACCCAATATCGAACCTTGTGGGACTCCTTGGGGAACTGTTTTCCAGTCTGATGAATAATTGGTTCCATTTGAAGTTAAAATTACTCTTTGTTTCCTACCTGACAGGTAAGAGCTAAACCATTTTAAAGCAGTGTCTCTGATTCCATACATCTGTAATTTGTGGAGGAGTAATGCATGGTTCACTGAATCAAAAGCTTTAGTCAGATCACAGAATATGCCTGTGACCTTTCTACCTTTATCTAACGTGGAGCATATTTTTTGGATAAACTCATTTATAGCATTCGCAGTGCTTTTACCCTGTTGGAATCCGAACTGGTTTTTAAAAATTATATCATTTACAGTAAGAAAGTTATTAATTTGTTTTGCTGCAATCTTTTCAAACACTTTAGAGAAGACAGGCAAGAGAGAGATAGGGCGGTAATTCCCCATATCTTCTGTCAATCCTTTCTTGAATAGAGGTTTGATCTCACCATATTTCAATACCTCTGGAAAGCATCCCTGTTCATAAGATTGATTTATAATAGTTGACAGTGGTTGGGAAATAATATCGTACACATACTTGATTACAGATGTTGTTATTTCATCCCACCCATGTGAGGTTTTGTTTTTTAGAGACAATATTTCCTTTTCCACATCCCTTTGGGTTATTTTTTCAAATTGTTTAAAATATGTGTTCTGGCTGTTTTCCAAATTTGTGATGCCCTGATAGAATGTCGTATCCACATCCGATCTTACTACGTTTAGGAAGAATTCATTGAAACAACTTGACATCTGAACAGGGTTTACTATAATTTCATTTTCATGTCTAATTTTCAAAATCTCATGAATTTTTACTTTGGCTCCTAGTTCAGACTGAACAACTGACCACACTGCTTTTGTCTTATTTCTGTGTTCTCGTATGAATTTATTATTTGCCATTTGTTTAGCTGTCGCTACAACTTTCCTAAATAAAGCTTTATACTGTTTGACATAAATAACAAAATCTGGATTTCTGTTTGATTTTAACTCATTGTGGAGCTCTCTCTTTCTGGCACTAGAGATCTTTATTCCTGTTGTAATCCATTTGAGTTTACCATTAACCTTCTTTTGCTTATATCTACGAGGAAATGATTCATTAAATACCTCTAAGAAACAATTTAAGAATTTGTCATAGTTTATCGAGCTTGAACTATTGTAGTCTACAGGCCAGCTAATTGTACTTAATTTACTGCGGAATAAATCCATTTTACTTTTACTGAGATCCCTTTTTATACACACTTCTGGAGGCTTTAGGTTATTTGCTTTTGGGAGCTCAATAAACAGAGCTGAGTGATCTGAAATACCCAAGTCTAAACAGTATTTGTGCTTATTTCCACTGTCAAATATGTAGTTAGTAATAATATTATCAATGCAGGTCACTGATCTGCTGTTTTCCCTAGTGCCTTCAGAAAAATTTAGCTTGAAACCAGATTTCTGAATTAAGTCACGAAATTTTGTGGAATCATTGCTTTCAACTAAGACATTTAAGTTGAAGTCTGCTGCTATAACAACTTTTTTCTTACTTTCTTTCTGGAGTTTTTCCAGGAGGCATTCGAATTTGGTTAAAAACACTTTTGTTACCGCACATCCAGGAATTCTGTAGATTGCTATAACCAATGTATTCAGATCACTCAGCTCTACAGAGCAACTTTCAAACACGCTCTCTTCATTTAAATAATTAAAACTATCTCTTACTGTATAACTTACGGAAGAATTGACAAGAATGCAGGAGCCTCCACGAGATTTGCTTATTCTACAAAAGCTAGCAGCTACCTTAAAATTATTAATACTATTTAGTACTTTTATACTATCTTCTGTTAACCAGTGTTCATTTAGGCAGATTATTTTAATATTTACGGATTCTGAAAGCAGAATTTTTAGTTCGTCGATTTTTGAGAATTTACGACTTGGTAGTTCTGCTCCTAAGCCATTTATATTCAAGTGCATCAATAGATCATTTTTGCTTTTAGTTATTTCACGTGCATCCTTTGTTTGGTACCTAAACTTTTTATTTTCAGTTTGAATTTTTTCTTTGTCACCCCTATCACAATGAATTAGTTTCCCTTGATTCTTAGGACTTTACACACGTCAACTTAGCACAGCAGGTCACAGCACTGAAGCCAGCATGGCTCCACATCCCTTTTGGCACCTTCCAGAACCTCACTGACTCTCATCCTGCATGTCTTGCAGCAATCTGTACTGCAGAAGATTGTTGTTTAGGCTTTTAACAGGTGGTCACATTAATGTGACTGGAGAACATGTAATAACTTTAAGAAAAGAACATGGACACTTATTAGGTCACATGAGAATAGCCAATTAGGCTTCTACTTATATTTATATGATGTAAAATGTTCTGATCAATGTAAAGGGGACTAAAAATTTGCTTATTAGAAACTCTGCCAATTAAAAGGGCAAACAACTGCCATTTTGCATGCCTTGGCACAATGCTGGAAGTTGTTCCATTCTCTAACTGTTGTTAATATTGTTAATTAGTAGGGAAGCTAGAAAACATGGAAACAGAAATGCAAAGGTTAAATCTAGATGTAGTGAGGATCAGTCAAGTGAAATTGAAAGAAGATAAGAATTTCTCATCAGACAAATCTAGGGTAATATCGACACCCGCAAAAAATAGTATATTTGGAATAGGCTTCATTACAAATAAGAAGGTAGGTCAGGGAGTGAGTTACTTTAAGCAATTCAGTGATCAGATTATTCTCATCAGAATCATCATCCAACCAAAGCCAACAACAATAATTCATCTACACATGCTGATGTCAGAAGCAGAGGATGAAGAGCTAGGAAGAGCATATGAGAATATGACAGGTAACACAGTATGTAAAGGGAGGGGATAATCTAAGAATGACAGAGAATTGGAACACTGCAGTAGGGGGAAAGAATTGAAAACAGTGTTACGGGAGGATATAGACTTCATAGCAGGAATGAGAGAGGAGAAAGACTAGTATAATTCTGCAGTAAACTTCAGTTGGCTATAGTGAATACATTGTTCATAAAGCACAAGAGGAAGAGGTGTAACTGGAAAATGGTCTGGAGGCACACAAACATGTGAGCTTCTGTAAATCATGCTGAGAGAGAGGTTCTGAAATAAGATACTGAATTATGTGGTATATGCTACCCATAACCATATATACACTCAGACCACAATGTAGTGATGATGAGCATGCTGAAGTATAAGAAAATCATCAGGAAGATTTGATGTGGAGTGAAATGGGATACTGAGGAATGATGATGTTTGTTTGATGGTCACTGAATGTCAAATACTACAGTAAGCAGCACAGTTGAAAAGGAATGGGCAGTCTCTAAAAAGGGTAATTACCAAAGCTAGGCAGAAAAATGTAGGCGTAAGGGAGGTAACTGTGAAGAAGCCTTAGGTAACAAAGAAATACTTGATCAATGACAGAAGAAAGTACAAAAATGGTCAGGAAAAGGCAGGAATACAGAAATAGAAGTCACTTAGGAGTGAAACAGGAAGAAAGTGCAAGGAAACAAAGGCAAAATGGCCACAGGACACACGTGAAGAAATTGAAAAAGGATTGCTTGCTGGAAGAACAGATTCAGCATACTGAAAAGTTTGGAACAAAATAATTGAAAACAAGTCACTTTTTGAATACTGAAAGAACAATAATAATATCTGAAGGCCTGAAAATGTCTCAGTAAATTAAAAGTACAAATTCCAATGTCAATACACTAAACATGCCATAATCAAAGTCCAGAAGAGATGTGCAAAAGTATAAGTCCAGTGTAGTGCTGGTGAAAAACTGCTGGTCACAGTGTCAGAGGCCATGTCTCTTCAGCGTAGAGGCCACAAATGATGTAGGTCCATAGCTGGCAGCTC
The DNA here is from genome assembly GCF_023898315.1 of Schistocerca nitens. Taxonomy (NCBI): domain Eukaryota; kingdom Metazoa; phylum Arthropoda; class Insecta; order Orthoptera; family Acrididae; genus Schistocerca; species Schistocerca nitens. Next base: position 138,327,914 of record NC_064615.1, read on the forward strand.
CTGGAGGTGAATGTTGATGTGAATGATGTTGTTGTAGCTGCAGCTCCAGAGTAAGATCCTAATTGTAGGATGGTTTCACAATTGGCACCTGGTCCATGAAACTTACTTGGAGTGAACTATTTGAACGTAGTTCAGGTGCTGGTCTAAATACTGCCCCAGCACCAAGATATTACATATACTGCTTTTGATCATGTGGTCCACAGAGGAGAAAGGGTCTGCAGGGCCAGTGACCTCTGCATGCGCTTGGGTTGCCACATGGTGGCAGGGCGGAGTGTGACCATACCTTGTCTGTCGTCTGGAGAGCTGCCTGTGCAAGGTCCATGCCCACCTAACCCATCTACATCTACATCTACATGGTTGCTCTGCAATTCACACTCAAGTGCCTGGCAGAGGGTTCATCGAACCATTTTCGTACTACTTCTCTACCATTCCAATCTCGAATGGTGCGTGGGAAAAAGGAACACCTAAATCTTTCCTATCGAGCTCTGATTTCTCTTATTTTATTGTGATGATCATTTCTCCCTACGTAGGTGGGCCTCAACAAAATATTTTCGCATTCAGAAGAGAAAGTTGGTGATTGAAATTTTGTAAATAGATCTCACCACAAAGAAAACTGCCTTTGTTTCAGTGACTGCCACCCCAACTCACGTATCATATCAGTGACACTCTCACCCCTATTGCAGAATAAAACAAAACGAGCTGCCCTTCTTTGCACTTTTTCGATGTCCTCCATAAATCCTACCTGCTAAGGATCCCATACCGCACAGCAGTATTCCAGCAGAGAATGGACAAGTGTAATCTAGGCTGACTCTTTAGTGTATTTGTCACATCTTCTAAGTGCTCTGCCAACAAAGGGCAGTCTTTGTTTTGCCTTCCCTACAATATTATCTATGTGGTCTTTCCAATTTAAGTTGCTCGTAATTGTAATCCCTTGGTTGTTGTTGTGGTCTTCAGTCCTGAGACTGGTTTGATGCAGCTCCCCATCCCTAGGTATTTAGTTGAATTGACAGCCCTTAGATTTGTGTGATTTATTGTATACCAAAGATTTATCGGATTTCTTTTAGTACCCATGTTGATGACCTCGCACTTTTCTGTGTTTAGTGCCAATTGCCACTTTTTGCACCATACAGAAATTCTCTCTAGATCATTTTGTAATTGGAATTGACCATCTGATGATTTTACTAGACGGTAAATTACAGCATCATCTGCAAACAATCTAAGGGGGCTGCTCAGATTATCACCTAGATCATTTATGTAAATCAAGAACAGCAGAGGGCCTATGATACTACCTTGTGGAATGCCAGATATCACTTCTGTTCTGCCCGATGATTTACTGTCCATCACTATGAACTGTGACCTCTCTGAGAGGAAATCACAAATCCAGTCACACAACTGAGACAATACCCCATATGCACGCAATTTGATAATAGTTGCTTGTGAGGAACGATATCAAAAGCCTACTGGAAATCTAGGAATGTGGAATCGATCTGAGATCCCTTGTCGACAGCACTCATGACTTCATGGGAATAAAGAACAATATTTTCTGAATCTGTGTTGGTTATGTATCAATAAGTCATTTTTTTCAAGGTGATTCATAATGTTCGAGTACAGTACATGCTCCAAAATCCTACAGCAAATTGAGGTCAGTGATATGGGTCTGTAATTCAATGGGTTACTCCTATTTCCTTTCTTGAATATTGGTATGACCTGTGCTACTTTCCAATCTTTAGGAACAGACCTTTCGTCAAGTGAGTGGTTGTATATGATTGCTAAGAAAGGCGCTATTGTGTCTGCATACTTTGAAAGGAACCTGGACCAGAAGACATGCCTTCCTTAAGTGATTTTAGTTGTTTTGCAACACCTAAGATATCTACTTTTATGTCACTCATGCTAACAGCTGTTCTGGTTTCGAATTATGGAATATTTAATTTGTCTTCTTTCACGAAGGAATTATGGAAAACTGTATTTAGTAACTCCACCTTAGTGGCACCATTATCAGTAACATTTCCGTCGCTATCCCGTAGTGACGGTATTGACTGTTTCTTGTCACTGGTGTACTTTACATATGACCAGAATCTCTTTTGGTTTTTTACCATATTTTGAGACAATGTTTCATTGTGTGAACTATTAAAAGCATCTCACATTGACGTCCACACTAAATTTCGAGCTTCCGTGAAACTTAGCCAGTCTTGGGGATTTTGCGTTCTTCTGAATTTGGTATGCTTTTTTCGTTGCTTCTGCAACAGTGTTCTGACGTGTTTTGTGTACCATGTTGGATCAATCCCGTCTCTTATTGACTTATGCAGTATGAATCTATCTATTGCTGTTGATGCTGTATCTTTGAATTTGAGCCATATCTGGTCTACACTTACATAATTAGCTTGGAAGGAATGGAGACTCTCCCTTAGGAAGGCATAAAGTGAATTTTTATCTGCTTGTTTTAAATAGATATATTCTGCGTTTATTTTTAGTAGTTTTGGTTGATATGGTTTTGAGCCTCGCTACAATGACCTTTTCTCCACTAATCCCTGTATCCGTCATGACGCTCTCTATAAGATTAGGATTATTTGTGGCTAAGAGGTCAAGTGTGTTTTCGCAACCATTTACAATTTGTGTGGTCTCATGAACTAATTGTTCAGCGACTTTGAACATGTGTTTTCGTCAACAGACCGAAGGTAGATTGAAGTCTTCACCAGTTATAACTGTATGAGTGTGGTACTTATTTGTAATGAGATTCAAGTTTTCTTTGAACTGTTCAGCTATTATATCATCTGAGTTGGGGGGTCAGTAGGAGCCAATTATTATTTTGGTACGGCTGTTTATAACCTCTACCCATAGTAATTTGCAGGAACTATCTATTTCAACTTCACTACAAGTTAAACTACTACCAACAGACACAAACACACCACCACATACTTTATTTATTCTACCCTTTCTGAACACGGTTTGCGCCTCTGTAAAAATTTTGGCAGAATTTACCTCCGGGTTTAGCCAACTTTCTGTACCTATAATGATTTCAGCTTTAGTGCTTTCTATCAGCACTTGAAGATGTGGTACTTTTCCAACACAGCTATGACAGTTTACAACTACAGTACCGACTGTTGCTTGGTCGATTCTCATCGTTTCTTTGCCCTGCACCCTTTGAGACTAGAGCCCTTTTTGATCTCTCCTGAGACTGTCTAACCTAAAAAACTGCCCAGTCCATGCCACACAGCCCCTGATACCCGTATAGCCACCTCCTGTGTATAGTGAACACCTGACCCATTTAGTGGAACCTTAAACCCCACCACCCAATGGCACAGGTCAAGGAATCTGCATCCCACACGGTCGCAGAACTATCTGAACCTCTGATTCAGACCCTCCACTCGGCTCTGTACCAAAGGTCCATATTGGTCCTGTCGACAATGCTGCAGATGGTGAGCTCTGCCTTCATCTTGCTAGTATGACTGGCAGTCTTCACCAACTCAGATAGCCACCGGAAACCAGAGAGAATCTCTCCCGATCCATAGTGACACACATCATTAGTGCCGACGTGAGCCACCATATTTGGCTTTCTTCCCGTCCTTAGCTGCCATATCCCTAAGGGGCTCCATCACCTGCCTAACATTGGAGCTCCCAATGACAAGCAATCCCACCCTCTATGCTTGTCCAGACCTCTCAGGAACACCGGCCACTACAGCAACAGGCGAAGCCGCCCTTGCTGGCTCAGAAGTATTTTCAGCAGTGGGCAGTACCCCAAACCTGTTACGGAGGTGTACGGGTACAGCCTTGCGGCCAGCACCAATTTTCGCCTTCTGCCCAGGGATTCGCAAACCCGCCACAGTTCGCCAGTCACCATCAGGCAAGTATCGACTGGCAGGGATGTCCGAATCTGAGGGCGCAGTGTCATCAGAAATCCTAGGCGGTGCTACAGGTTCCAGAGGTGCCAAAGCGCTTGCCTCAGGTGTCCCAATGTCACCGCAGCCCAGGGCAATAGCCTGGAGCCTGTCAACCACGGCCAACACAGCTCCCAGCTGTTTACGGATGGTGGCCAATTCCCCCTGAATCCGTACACAACAGTCGCAGTCCCTATCCATCCCTAGCAATTTTGTTGCTCTCTTTTATCTCACAAGGTGTTCAAAACAAACAGATGACTGACAACTATGGGAATTTACACTATATGGGTACTAAAACGCAATGCTACAACTCTCAAATACTGTAATAAGCCCGAAATTTGTGAATTAAACAATGAAAGTACCCAAAACTTGCAAAGAAATTAAGAATTAAACTATGAAACAAATAGGTGAGCTAAGACTATGACTTGCTGCTGCCTGCTGCTCATCCAATGGCGGCAGGGAGCTCACTGTGTTGTTGGTGCTGGCTGCGTAGGTGTAAAGCCTTGACACAGCATTCCCCGCCATCAAGGGGAGGAGAGCTGGTAGTATATCTGGTTGGGTCCTTACTGGCAGCTGGGAAGCTGAGGTCAACCTCCATTGGAGCTGGCACTGGTGTGGCATGTGGAGCAGCTGAGGGCCGCTCCAGCAGGGAGCCAATTGCAGGCTGGAGCTGAGGCAAGGCAGTTGTCTCCAGGGTGCGTGTTGTGGATGACTCTGCGTCTGGAACGAAAGATGATGGTAGACTATAGGATCCAGGGAGAGGACGATGGTGAGGCCACAGTTGTTTAAAGTGCTTATGGCACACTGCGCTGTCTTGAAGTGTAACCCATCCCAAAAGACTGGAAATGACAGCAGGAAATCAATTCTGGCAGCCTTAGGTGAAGACAAGGTCCCTCACAGGAACATGCAGAGGGAATTGGTGGTGGCTGGACTGCTGAGGGGAGGGGCGATTGCTGGTGGGATGGATGATAGACAATTGTGACTGATATGGTCAGCCATGAAGTTTTTAAGAGTCTCGTCCAAAGGGTGACAGCAGTGAAACTTGGATGACTAGAATTTAAAAGTGTTTGGCTAGACCAATAGATGCAAGATGGGGCACAGTATGTATCAGTGCTACACCATTTGTTTGCAGAAAGTGGAGAATCCCATGGAAGTAAATTGAGGGTGGTTATCTGTGACACTTGTTTTTGGGAGCTTTGAACAGTCTGCCCTGTGAACATGCTAGACATTTGTGAGACATGGGAGGGGGGGGGGGGCACTATCATCATATTTGTCGATTAACCCAGAGTATCCCAGGAAGGGCTCTGAGAAATCCAGGTGTGCCCAAGACCAGAGGGCAGAAGTGTTTTCCAAGGCAGAGGAATGATGTGGAGGAATGGCCTGCTACTCTCACAGTGGGGCGTGAGGTAACCATATAGGTGATTGCAGTGTCCGTGCTTTGCCAATAGACAAGTTGGTGGGCCAGGCGCTTGGTAAGCACATTCCTGGCCAAAAGAAGTCTACTAGGGTCAAACATTGATCTTAATTTGAGAAAGAAATTTCTAATTATGTACATTTTGAGCACAGCGTTCAATGGAAGTGATTTGTGGACTGTAGGGAAACAGGGAAAGAAGAGAATCTTAAGTGTTAGAGATGTATTGCTGTAGAAGGGTGATGAAATTATTTGAATTGATAATATAAGAAATCAGGAGGTTCTCTGCAGAATCAGGACAAGAGGAACATATGGAAAACAATGACAAAAAGAAGGGACCATATGATATGTCATTCGGGAATAACTTCTGTGGTACTTGAGGGAACAGAGAGACTGAAATATGTCCAATAACTAGTTATTACTCTGAAATGAAGAGGCTGACACAGTAGAGAGCTCCTAACAGGCCTTGTGAAATCAGCTAGAGGACTGATGACAAAGAATGGTCTTAAATGCTTTACCTTATCATCACAAAACTCTGTCTCTCCCTCCCTCCTCTCACCCCCTCCTACACACACACACACACACACACACACACACACACACACACACACACACACACACACACACACATATATATATATATATATATATATATATATAACATTCCATGTAGGAAAAATATATCTAAAAACAAAGATGATGTGACTTACCAAATGAAAGTGCTGGCAGGTCGACAGACACACAAACAAACACAAACATACACACAAAATTCAAGCTTTCGCAACAAACTGTTGCCTCATCAGGAAAGAGGGAAAGAGAGGGAAAGACGAAAGGATGTGGGTTTTAAGGGAGAGGGTAAGGAGTCATTCCAATCCCGGGAGCGGAAAGACTTACCTTAGGGGGAAAAAAGGACGGGTATACACTCGCACACACACACATATCCATCCACACATATACAGACACCTTTTAGGAAGAAGGTAGAAGGTAGGGGTGTGGGGTGTCGGTGGGGTCAGGAGGTTGATGCGAGTCAGGTGAAAGGTTTTGTAGGGGGCCTAAGGTTCTGAGGATTCCTTGAAGCTCCGCCTGGACATCAGGAATGGGATTACCTTGGCAAACTTTGTATGTGGTGTTGTCTGAAAGCTGACGCAGTCCCTCAGCCACATACTCCCGACGATCAAGTACCACGGTTGTGGAACCCTTGTCCGCCGGAAGAATGACGATGGACCGGTCAGCCTTCAGATCACGGATAGCCTGGGCTTCAGCAGTGGTGATGTGAAAGACAAAGCTTTCACTAAAATGTTGATTGTTGGGCTGCCTTGATACTGCACAGCCCTCTAATTAATGTAGATAACGATGGGAGGTGTCCAATACCTATACACAGTATCAGTCCTAAATGTGACTGACCCATTTCCCTGCAGAACCTATGGGATTGTGTGCTGAAGAAGTGTGTTGGTACCTACTGACTTCACACTCTTGTACAACAATCAACAGGTGTAAGACTGATCTGGCACTCGTCATTAAAGAGAACTGGATGTCGCTGAGTAATTCTAGGTGTTCCCATGCTTATCTTCTTCAGACATCCCAACCATAGGGGTTTGTACTGTTCTTTGTAGTGGAAGCCTAGAGGACATGGAGATGGTTGCATACTGTCTGTGTCAACACAATGCTCCCAGTTGCTGTCAAAAAGGTAATGTGCAGTTCTGTTTCACTCTCTCATGGTGTATACAGACAATAATTTGTAGCTACCATTTGTCAGCTGATTTTGATTGCAGACTACCACCACAAGACAGATCTTCAACTTTTAGTGTCTTATAATAGTGACTGAATATTCAAATGATGTCATGTTAGTGCACACCATTTTGGATGGTGATGTCCAAAATTGTCAACCATTCCTGCTGCGAAGTGACTATATGCAGTTGGTCTAAGCTTGAAATGACACTTTGAGGAATGCTGACAAACTGAGCACTGCACATAAGCTGCACCATCCTGTCCACGATTGTAGACATGATTGCAGCATTTGACTGTACTGGACCGAGAAGACAGGTTTACTTTTACTTCCATGACACAGGTGTTTGTATATAGCAATTTCCTGTGGTCAAAATAGTGTTGAGAAGCAGGTTTATGATTAAAAAACTCATACTATACAACTTGTAACAGTAATGCAAAACTTGAACAATTTCGTTAGCTGTTTGTTTAGTATTTACTTCTATTTCTGTAACAAATGACAGAGTCACACAGTCAGAATGTAGAAGAATCTACAAATAATTGGAGGAAAGATATATTTGTTACTTATTTGGGACCTAAAACTGTGTATTATTGTTCCAGTGTGCGGAATAAAAATGATGATCTAGCGCAGTCATTACAGAATTATGCACAGTCTGAAAATGTCAACAAATCCCTGAAAAATGGTCTACTGGAGTTTTCACAGACGTTATCATTTGTAAGTGATTACAGGTATGTTATATATATTTACCCAATTACTTGCAGAAAAATTACATTTCAGCCTAAGACCTCAGAACATATGGATTCAGTGATGCTTTTGAGGAATAAGATATCTCTCTTTTGTTAGTGGAAATCGACTGAAGTTGTGGGTACAACAACCTGCAGCAGTTAATGTAACAACCCGAAATTGAGACCAAGGAATGTGATGTGTCTTGACATCCTTGTCTTTGAGCTCTTTGAACAGCCTGTTCATGGTACCTGTCTTAAGTGTATTTGTATTGCAGTGTCTTGTATTTGTGCAAAGAAAATGGATCAGTTCTGTTAAAATAGTATGCAAATGTTATTGTGCCCTGCAGCCAGGTGACTAGTGCGAGTTTTGGTGTTCTCATGAAGATAAGTCATTTTAGATTAGAAAACATATAGTTTACTCCTGATTACATGTTGAATAGGTGTATTAGTGAGCCTTTTAAGTGTACCATTAAAGGTTTCATTTTTCTTTATGTAATATAGCAGAAAACGCGAAAAGATCGTACAGTCGTATTTTCTGTTTATGTTTTGCCGCATCAAATCTATAGAATTTCGTTTAGTTGTTCTTTGCTCTCTCCAGAAATTTAACTTAGCGTACCTCTTCATTATTTCACTAGCATTTCTGGAAAGTAGCGTAAAGTTTAAGTTGTTGTTTCAGAAAATTTGTGCTGTTGTTTTTGTTTACACACAATTGCGTATAGGCCAAATTTGTGGAACCATATTTTTGTGTTTATCTGTAATTTAACTGACTTATTCTTAATACACTATTACGTTTATCATGAGTGAAAAGTGCTTGACTTGCCGTAGAATTGTTAGGATGGGGCTTTGGTGTGATGGGTGCTGTAGTTTTTTCGATGTGGGCGACTGTAGTGGCCTGGGATTAGGGGAAGTAAATGAGACTCATCAGTGGTTTTGTAGGATTTGTAGTAGAGACAGGAAGATACTAGAACAGGAGGGGAAAATTGCCACCCTTCAGGTTGAGTTAGACAAGGCCAGGGGAGATCTTGACAGGTTAAGGAGGGAAAAGGGTAAAGAGAGGTGGGAAGTGGCAACAGGCAACAGGAGGAACAGGCCTAGAACTTTGTCTGACAGCTTCGTGGTGAATGTAGAAAATGGATTTGACCTGTTGCTTCAGTTAGAAGCTGGTGAGCCTCAAGCAGTTGCAGGTGTAGACAGGGCACAACAAACTTTCAGCAGCAAATTGAAAAGTGAGAATGTAGGGAAATCAGTAAAGAGAAAGAAAGTGTTGTTGTTTGGTAGTTCCCATGGAAGAAGTGTTGGCCGACTTTTGCAGGATGAACTAGGATCAGAATACCAGGTCACCAATTTTTTTAAACCTAGTGCTGGTCTGGAGCAGATGACAGAGGATTTAGGATCACTTTGCAAAGATTTCACTAAGGAAGACACCGAGGTTATAGTGGGTGGGGCAGGTAATAGTATTGACAGAGATCCTGGGTATAGTATAGAGTGTGACCTGGCAAAGATTTCATCAGCATCAAAGCATACTAGTGTTGAGTTTGTATCTGTTCCTGGGTGCCATGACCGACCTCATTTGAACTCTTCTGTCAAGAGAGATAATTTGGAGTTGGAACGGCTGCTTATGTCGGGCGCAGGGTCATGCACTGGTGTGGTTCCTGTTGATTCTCTCAATAGGTGGGATTATACTAGGCGTGGCCTTCACCTCAACACGAAGGGGAAGGGTAAACTGGCTGAGAAAATAGCAAGAAAGTTAAAGGGGGGAGGCACTGTCATGAGTGATAAAATACCAGTGGTTATAGGGTTCAGAAAAGACCCTTTTTAGGGTAGCGAGGACAGAGAGAAACAAAATTTTAAGAGAGGTTAGAGCTGAAACAAACCTTCAGTTTGAGAAAGAAACCAAAAAACTTAATTCTAGCTTATTACATCAGCATAAACAGCTATTGGTTAAGAATTTTCAACAGTCAGCAGATATTTTAACTCTACCCAGTTTTAACTTAGTTAATGTGAAATGTCAGCTATCTTTATTGCATCAAAATATTCAAGGACTGAGAAATAAAATTAATGAATTAATTATCTGAATAGATGAATTAGAGTCTTCAAAGCCAGCTGACATAATCTGCCTCTCTGAACATCATGTGACCACTGGTATAGAACTTTTAAGTGTTACAGGGTTTAGGTTAGCATCTCACTTTTGTAGATCAGAAATGGAGAAAGGAGGAGTTGCCACATTCATCAGGAACTGTCATAAATTTAAGAACATAGACATTCATAAATTTTGCCTAGAACAGCATATGGAAGCATGTGCAACAGAAGTAGAGTTTCACAAAAAATCCTTCATAATATTAAGTGTATATCGAGCACCTGCAGGTAACTTTAATCAGTTCGTAAACCACCTTGAAGTTGTACTGGCCCATTTAACAACCAAAAACAAAGAAATATTGTTTGCTGGTGATTTCAATGTAGATTTCCTTAAAGACTCTCCCAATAAGAACTTATTTGCGTTAGTAACACTATCATTCAACTTAATCCCCGCTGTAAAGTTCCCCAAGAGGGTAGTCAATTGCTCACAAACAGCCATTGATAATATCTTTATAAAAAAAGTCCAATGAACAAAATTATATTACAAAACCAATAGTCAATGGCCTCTCAGACCATGACATGCAGTTCCTTCTGTTAAATGTTAAAACTGAACAGGATATAAAATCTGTTAAATCTGACCTCAAGAGGGTAATCAATAAGCCAAAAATTGATTATTTTAGGACACTCCTCAGAGACATTCACTGGACTAATGTTTACAGTGCTCATAGCATGAATGAAAAGTATAACACTTTTGCTAATTAAGTGCTTACCGTATTCGAACACTGTTTTCCACCAAAACTTACCAAGGTTAGAGCAAAGTCTACAAAGAAGCCATGGATTACTCAAGAAATAGGGGTATCTTGTAAAACAAAGATAAAGCTGTATCTGTCAATCCGAAACAGTTCCGATGTTGATGCTGTAGCACATTTCAAGAAATACTGCAAAATATTAAAGACTGTAATACGGTCATCAAAGCAAATATATTACAAGGAAAAGATAGTCATATCAGATAACAAAATAAAGACAATATGGGATATAGTGAAGGCACCATCCAACTGGGAACTAATCACATGTGGGGTCCCACAAGGTTCCATTCTAGGGCCCTTACGTTTTCTTATATATATCAAAGACCTTTCATCAGTAACATTACCAGAAGCCAAATTCGTTTTGTTTGCCGATGATACAAACATTGCAATAAATAGCAAATCAAGTGTAGTCTTAGAAAGGTCAGCTAATAAAATATTTGTGGACATTAATCACTGGTTCCTAGCCAATTCTTTGTCACTAAACTTTGAAAAAACACACTACATGCAGTTCAGAACTTGTAAGGGGTGTCCCACAAATATATGCCTAACATACGATGACAAGCAGATAGAAGAAGTGGACAGTGTTAAATTCTTGGGATTACAGCTTGGTAATAAATTCAACTGGGAGGAGCACACCACAGAACTGCTGCAGCGTCTTAACAAATCTCTATTTGCAATGCGAATTGTGTCAGATATAGGGGATATAAAAATGAAAAAGTTGGCATACTATGCTTACTTTCATCCCATTATGCCATATGGGATTATTTTTTGGGGTAATTCATCAAGCCATGCTAAAGATTTCTGGGCACAAAAACGTGCAGTAAGAGTTGTATGTGGTGTGAACTCAAGAACATCCTGCAGAAGCCTGTTTAGGGAACTAGGGATACTAACTACTGCTTCCCAATATATTTATTCCTTCATGAAATTTGTCATTAAAAATATATCACTTTTTCAAACCAACAGCTCAATTCATGGAATCAATACTAGAAATAAGAATAATCTTCACAAGGCTTTAAAGTCACTTAAAATATATATATATGGGAAACATTCCACGTGGGAAAAATATATCTAAAAACAAACAAAGATGATGTGACTTACCGAACGAAAGCGCTGGCAGGTCGATAGACACACAAACAAACACAAACACACACACAAAATTCAAGCTTTCGCAACAAACTGTTGCCTCATCAGGAAAGAGGGAAGGAGAGGGAAAGACGAAAGGATGTGGGTTTTAGGGGAGAGGGTAAGGAGTCATTCCAATCCCGGGAGCGGAAAGACTTACCTTAGGGTGAAAGGGGGAAAAAAGGACGGGTATACACTCTCACACACACATATCCATCCACACACACATATATATATATGTAGTGTATATATATATATATATATATATATAAACAAAGATGATGTGACTTACCAAATGAAAGTGCTGGTAGGTCGACAGACACACAAACAAACACATACATACACACAAAATTCAAGCTTTCACAACAAACTTTCATTTGGTAAGTCATATATATATATATATATATATATATATATATATATATATATATATATATATATGTGTGTGTGTGTGTGTGTGTGTGTATGGATGGATATGTGTGTGTGTGCTAGTGTATACCCGTCCTTTTTTCCCCCTAAGGTAAGTCTTTCCGCTCCCGGGATTGGTATGACTCCTTACCCTCTCACTTAAAACCCACATCCTTTCGTCTTTCCCTCTCCTTCCCTCTTTCCTGATGAGGCAACAGTTTGTTGCGAAAGCTTGAATTTTGTGTGTATGTTTGTGTTTGTTTGTGTGTCTGTCGACCTGCCAGCACTTTCATTTGGTAAGTCACATCATCTTTGTTTTTAGATATATTTTTCCTACATGGAATGTTTCCCTCTCATCTTTGTTTTTAGATATATTTTTCCTACATGGAATGTTTACATGGAATGTTTCCCTCTATATCCTGATGGGGCGGCGGTTTGTTGCGGGGGCTTGAATTTTGTGTGTGTGTTTGTGTTTGTTTGTGTGTCTGTCGACCTGCCAGCACTTTCATTTGGTGGGTCACATCATCGTTGTTTTTAGATATATTTTTCCTACGTGGAATGTTTCCCCAAGATGATGTGACTTGCCGGGTGGGGGTGCTGGCGGGTCGACGGACGCACGGGCAGGCGCAGGCACGCACGCGGAATTCAGGCTTTCGCGGCGGACTGTTGCCTCATCGGGGGGGGGATGTGGGTTTTGGGGGAGAGGGTGAGGAGTCGTTCCAATCCCGGGAGCGGGGGGACTTGCCTTGGGGGGGGAAGGACGGGTGTACGCTCGCACACACACGCGTGTCCATCCACACATATATGTGTGTCTGTCGACACATATATGTGTGGATGGATATGTGTGTGTGTGCGAGTGTATACCCGTCCTTTTTTCCCCCTAAGGTAAGTCTTTCCGCTCCCGGGATTGGAATGACTCCTTACCCTCTCCCTTAAAACCCACATCCTTTCGTCTTTCCCTCTCCTTCCCTCTTTCCTGATGAGGCAACAGTTTGTTGCGAAGGCTTGAATTTTGTGTGTATGTTTGTGTTTGTTTGTGTGTCTGTCGACCTGCCAGCACTTTCATTTGGTAAGTCACATCATCCTTGTAATAGAGGGAAACATTCCATGTAGGAAAAATATATCTAAAAACAAAGATGATGTGACTTACCAACTGAAAGTGCTGGCAGGTCGACAGACACACAAACAAACACAAACATACACACAAAATTCAAGCTTTTGCAACAAACTGTTGCCTCATCATATAAGTACAATATAACTTCTGCACAATTTCAGTGCAGTAATGTGTTCATTGTAAATAAGTGTGTATGTGTGTGTGTGTGTGTGTTAGTAAGTACAATCTAACTTCTGCACCAGTTCAGTAATGTGTTCATTTTAAGTAAGTATTATAGTAGTTGTATTACACGTTAATTACCTTATAAATAAATAAAAAACTTTTTTAATTTTAAATTCAGTGCATTAGTATTTGTAGAATGATTCTTTCATATGGCGTTCATTAAAAAATGATGACCATGCCACTTGGGACCTGTGGAATGGTACATTAGCTTATTTGTTTGAGTTGTAAATATTTGTCATGTATTGATGTTTTTCTGACATGTTCTACATCCTGGAGGACCTCCTCACTACGGATCAATTGGAATGAAAGTAAATCTAATCTACTCACCTGCCTGAGAAATTTCCCACACTGGTGATCAACAACTGCTGTATGTAAGAGCACAAGAACAAGTGAACACCCTAGCTTTTGACACCTTGCAGATTTATTGGTTATTGTTCTTTGAATGCTGTTAAACATAACATAGATGCTGCAGTCTGAAAGATTTGGCACTTAAATCTATGCTACTCTATCCTGTGCAAGCCTCTTCATAGCCAGGTAACTACTGGAACCTGTATACTTCTAAATCTGCTTACTATATTCATCTCTTGGTCTCCCTCTATGATTTTTACCCTCTATGCTTCGACCCAGTACTAAATTGGTGATCTCTTGTGGCCTCAGAATGTGTCCTACCAACTGATCCCTTCTTCTACTCAAGTTGTGCCACAAATTCCTCTTCTCCTCAGTTCTTCTCAGTACCTTTTCATTAGTTATGTGATCTACCCATTTGATCTTCAGCATTCTTGTGTAGCACCACATTTCAAAAGCTTCTATTCTCTTCTTGTCTAAACTGTTTATTGTCCGTGTTTCATTTCCTACAGTCCATACTAATACTTTCAAGAAAGACTTCCTGATACTTAAATCTATACTCGATGTTAATGAAATTTCTCTTCTCCAGAAACACTTTTCTAACCATCGCCAGTCTACATTTTATATCCTCTCTACTTCAACCATCATCACTTATTTTGCTGCCCAAATAGCAAAACTCATGTACTCCTTTAAGTGTCTCATTTCCTAATCTAATTCCCTCAGCCTCATCTGATGTAATTCGAGTACATTCCATTATCCTCGTTTTACTTTTGTCAATGTTCATCCTATATTCTCCTTTCAAGACACTGCCCATTCTGTTCAACTGTTCTTCCAAGTCCTTTGCTGTCTCTGGCAAAGTTGCAATGTCATTGGCAAACCTCAAAGCTTTTATTTCTTCTCCCTGGACTTTAACTTGTAATCCAAATTTTTCATTTGTTTCCTTGACTGCTTGCTCAGTATACAGATTGAATAACATCTGGGATAGGCTACTATCATGTCTCACTCCCTTCTAGACCACTGCTTCCCTTTCCAGCTCCTCGTCTATTATAACTGCCATCTGGTTTCTGTACAGCATTGTCCAAGGCTTTCTGCAAGTCTACAAATGCTAAAAACATAGATTTGCATTTCATTAACCTATCTTCTAAGGTATGTCATAGGGTCAGTATTGTGTCACATGTTCCAACATTTCTACGGAATCCAAACTGATCTTCCCCGAGATCGGCCTGGAATTATTATATTCTTCTTGAAGTCTTAGGGTATTTCACCTGTCTCATACATCTTGCCTACCACATGGAAGTGTTTTGTCATGGCTGGCTCTCCCAAGGCTAATAGTAGTTCTAACACAATGCTGTCTATTCCTGGGGCCTTGTTTCGACTTAGATTTTCAGTGGCCTGCCAGATTCCTCATGCAGTATCATATCTCCCATCTCATCTTCATGTATGTCCTCTTCCATTTTCTTAATATCACCCTCAAATACATTTCCCATATACAGACCCTCTATATACTACTTCCACTTTCCTGCTTTCCCTTCTTTGCCTAGGACTGGTTTTCCATCTGAGCTCTTGATATTCATACAGGTAGTTCTCTTTTCTCCAAAGGTCTCTTTAATTTTCCTGTAGGCACAGCATCTATCTTACCCCTATTGATATGTACTTCTAAATCCTTGTATTTGTCATCTAGCCATTCCTGCCTAGCCATTTTTCACTTCTTGCCGATCTCATTTTTGAGAAGTTTGTATTCCTTTTCACCTGCTTCATTGACTGCATTTTTATATTTTCTCCTTTCATCAGTTAAATTCAATATCTTTGGTATTACCCAAGGATTTCTACTAGCCATAGTCTTTTTACCTACTTGCTCCTCTGCTGCCTTCACTATTTCATCTCTCAAAGCTGCCCATTCTTGTTCAGTATTTCTTTCCCCTGTTCTTCTCAATCATTCCCTAATGCCCCCTCCCCCAACCATCTATAACTCCTGGTTCTTTCAGTTTATTCAGGTCCCATCTCCTTAAATTCCTGTCTTTTTGCAGTTTCTTCAATGTTAATCTACAGTTCATAACCAATAAATTGTGGTCAGAGTCCACATCTGCCCCTGGAAATGTCTTATAACTTCAAACCTGGTTACAAACCTCTGTTTAACCATTATATAAGCAATCTCAAACCTTATAGTGTCTCCAGATCTCTTGTGTGTATACAGCTTTCTTTCAAGATTCTTAAACCAAGTGTTAGTTATAATTAAATCATAATCTGTGCAAAATTCTACCAGGCAGCTTCCTCCTTCATTCCTTTCCCCAGTCTATATTCACATATGAATTTTGCTTCTTTTTCCTACTAGTGAATTTCAGTCCCCTATGACTATTAAATTTTTGTCTTCCTTAACTATTGAATAATTTCTTTTATTTCATCATACATTTCTTCAATCAGCTGCAGAGCTAGTTGGCATGTAAACTTGTTCTACTGTGATGGGTGTCGGCTTTGTGTCTATCTTGGCTACAATAATGTGTTCACTATGCTGTTTGTAGTACCTTCTCTGCATTTCTATTTTTTAGTCATTATTAAATCTACTCCTCCATTACCCCTATTTGATTTTGTATTTTCCGGCCACTGTGGCCGAGCGGTTCTAGGCGCTTCAGTCTGGAAACGCGCGACTGCTACAGTCGCAGGGCCGAATCTTGCCTCGGGCATGGATGCGTGTGCTGTCCTTAGGTTAGTTAGTCCCATAGTGGTCAGAGCCATTTTGATTTTGTATTTGTAACCCTGTATTCACCTGACCCGAAGTCCTAGTCCTCCTGCCACCAAACTTCACTAATTCACACTATATTTAACTTTAAGCTATCCATTTCCCTTTTTAAATTTTCTAACCTGCCTACCCAATTAAGGGATCTGACATTTCATGCTCCGATCCGTAGAACACCAGTTTTGTTACTCCTGATAGTGACAGCCTCCTGAGTAGACCCCGCCCGGGGATTCGTTTGGGGGACTATTTTACCTCCGAAATATTTTACCTAAGAAGATGCCATCATCATTTAACCATACAGTAGAGCTGAATGCCCTCAAGAAAAATTATGGTTATAGTTTCTCCTAGAACCCTTTCACAGTACCAGCACAGCAAAACCATTTCAGTTGATGTTAAAAGGCCGTCAGTCAATTCTTCCAGACTGTTGCCCCTGCGACTACTGAAAAGGCTTCTGCCCCTCTTCAGGGACCACACATTTGTCTGGCTTCTCAACAGATACCCGTCCGTTGTGGTTGCACCTGCTGTAGGGCTATCTGTATCGCTGAGGCCCACAAGCCTCCCCACCAATGGCAAGGTCCATGGTTGATGGGGGGAAGAGCCCTCCAGTGTTAATAGCAGAAACAGTTGGGGCCTTATTACTAAACACACACTAAAATCTCAACAGGGAGATAAGAAGATTCACACACCAATGGCAATTCAGTTTCAAAACAATGCCTTATGGCATAACAGTAGCCAAGGGGCACCACGTGGAATGAAGAATCACCAGGATTTGAATGTTCACATATGGCTGGCAAAGAAACTTCGATTACATTAGAAGACAGTATCTTAAATATTAAAAAAAATGGCACAAATCCTTTTCTCCCAGAATTAACAAGTTAACTAACAAGCATCAAAGCCAATTATATCAATAAATGAGATAACTTAAACCAAAATCCATAAAGCTTAACCAAGGCGCTGGAACCATGGACTTCTGTAATAGGAACAGCTTTGGTCCCCTCATGTCCTCTGGGGCTGCCAGGATGAAAACCTATTCTTGGACACGTGTCCCAACCAGAATACCAAAGCACATTTGTCTGGCAGAGAAATCACATGGCTCAAATGAAAACATACCATGCCTAAAGAGTCCTTCCACTTTGTGCCACTGACCGACTCACTCCTCACACAGGCACTTACTTTTGCTAGGATGGCTAGGATGTGTGCAGTTGCAGGAGGAGTGGGTCACAGTTTGTGAACAGCTGAAAGAGCTTTTGGCTATGGTCAGTCACCTTCAGGCTACTGCCTCAGGGTGCAGCAGTGGCAGAGAATCTGGCGCATCACATGGGACATCTCAAGGGTTGCTTGTTTTTCCCATGGGCTCTGCTTCTGAGGCACCTCCTAGTCAACCGATGCAGTGGATCTGCCCCCACAGCTGGGTGAGTGGCAGGTGGTAAAGCATTTGTGTCACTTGAGGCAGTGGGCCAATGTGGAGTCTTGCCTCCTCTAGAGGCAAAGATGGCATGCGAAAGATGTACCATGACACATTGACATGGTACAGCTCAGTCTCCCCACCCACAAAACTGAAACCGTGTATGAGGGTTTACAAACCTTCAACTATTTATGACCTCATATGACTTGACTCAGATGGACCCTGAGTTCATCTCCATTGTCTTCCTTTTTGCCCCTAGCGTGACTGGAGTGGGAACTTCCAACACTCTATAGAGTCCCAGAAAATGAGGAGACAACTTACTAGGAACTTTACCGTCCCTACCCCCAAAATTTTTGACAAAAACTATATCCCCGACTTGAATGCGTCCCAAACACCCCTTGTTGCATCACACTGCTTCCCTGCTATGGGTGGGCTGATTATCAGCCTTGACTCTTTGCAATGCATACTTGATTGAGTTAATGGCGGGGTTGTCAGGCAACAGATCCTGTATGCACCACAGTTTGGCCAAGGAAGAATTAAGGTGATAAGATAACATAAGCGAAGTTGGAATAGTCTGATGGGTTTCATGTCTAGTGATATTAAAGGCTAAACTTGATCAGGGCAAGGTATGGTCCCAACTAGTTTCAGCCTCAGAGTGGAAGGCATTAAGTGAGGATTTCAAGTTCCAGTTATCGACTGATATGCAAGTACAACTAAAGAGTGGCAAGTTAAGTATTTACCTTTTTCTGTGTTTTCCTCATAGTATAATTGTTAAATATTGTGCATGTTTTTCTGTTTAAGAGGTTTAATCTCACATTTCTGTAAGTGTAAAATCATTCAGTTTGAGTGCAATAGTTGCTCACTGAACATCAAGCTACATAGACCATTAACACATCAGCATCCATTGGTGACACATCAAGAGAGTAGCAAGTTGCATATCTAGAATTCTGTCTGCTTTTATAGTTTGCTTCTTCATTTTACCTTGCTAGGATGGCTAGGATGGGTGCATGCTGTGTACAGTTGCAGGAGGAGAGGGTCACAGTTTGTGAACAGCTGAAAGAGCTTTTGGCAATGGTCAGTCACCGTCAGGCTACTGCCTCAGGGTGCAGCAGTGGCAGAGAATCTGGCGCATCACATGGGACATCTCAAGGGTTGCTTGTTTTTCCCACGGGCTCTGCTTCTGAGGCACCTCCTAGTCAACCGATGCAGTGGATCTGCCCCCATAGCTGGGTGAGTGGCAGGTGGTAAACCGTTTGTGTCACTTGAGGCAGTGGGCCAATGTGGAGTCTTGTCACCTGGCTCTCCCATTCACCCTGTTTGTGGACAGGTGGCCACTCCTTCAGCACGTTCGACCAGGCACTGGGGGGAACGGGTTTACTAGTTACTCAAAGCTCCAATGTTTGGCACGTTTTGGAGCCCATTAGGCAGATAGCGTTCAGGGCTGGAAAGAAAGCCAATGTGCACTCAGTATGTCTGTTGGGGACCCTCATCCGATATGTAAAGGTGGCCTTACCTGTGGCTATTGAGTGTACAGGGTGCAGTCATTTGCAAGTTGTGGGTCACATGGGCACCAAGACTGGTGGTGAAGGCTGCTGGCCTCGTGTGCGGGAAGCAAGCAGAGGTTGCAATTTGCAGCATCATTCCTAGAGTCATTCGGGGTCCTTTGGTTTGTAGCTGAGTGGAGGGTCTCAACCAAAGACTTTCTCATCTCTGTGACGGTCTTGGCTGCAGATTTGTAGACCTGCATCATTATGGGGATTTGTAGGACTCCCCTTGATAGGTCAGGGGTGCACTACACAAAGGAAGCAGCTACTCAGGTTGCAGAGTACTTGTGCAGTGCTCATGAGGGTTTTTTAGGCTAGGTAGTAGTTTGAGGAGCACTGATGAACACTTGCCAGGGTGATATGCAGCAAGGGAAGGCAAACTGTGTTCAGAATTAAGGCACTTCAACTCTCGCAATTTTATCAGTAAACTGTTGAAGTATTCATAATAAGTTTCCCGAATTTACTGACCTCCAGAAAAGTTCTCACACTCAAATTATTCTTGGGACCAAGAGCTGGCTGAAACCCAAAGTGGAAAGCTCTGAGATAGTTAGCGAGTCATTATATCAGAAAGAAAGGTTAGAAGCCATAGGAGGAGGTGAGTCATTGCAGTTGACAAAAATACTTTCGTTTTTGATGTCGAAGTTGAGTGTGACAGTGAAGTCATCTGGTCATGTATAAATGTGTAGGTGAAACCAAGTTAATTATTGGATGTTTTTACTGGCCACTCAATTGTGCTGTGACAGTTCTAGAGTCATTCAAAGAAAGTCTATGAACAATAGTGCATAAATATGCAGATCATGCAATACTAGTTGAAGATGACTTTAACCTACCGAGTATAGAATGGGATGTCTATGGATTCATTGCAAGGGGTACAGACTGACATTCATGTGAAATACTTTTGAACATGTTTTCTGAAAAACTGTCTTGAGCAGCTAGTTCGGCAGCCCACACACAGTGGAAACATCTTAGACCTTGTCGTTACAAATAAGCTGGATCTTATTGACAATATCAGTATACAACAGGGATTAGCGATCATGATGTCATTATAGCAACTATGATTACGAAACTTAATAAATCAGTCAAGAAAGGAGACGGTTTCTGCTAGATAGAGCAAATAAGCAGTTATTACAATTGCACTTAGGTAGTGAACTGGCATCACTTAGTTCCAATAAGATAAATGTAGAGGAATTATGGACAAAGTTTTAGCAGATTGTGGCTAGTAAATGGATAAAAGATAGTGGAGACCCATCATGGTTTAATAACAAAATTCGGAGGGTACTGAAGAAGCAAAGGCTGTTGCAATCTCGCTTCAAAATTGAATGCACAAATGACAAGTGAAGGTTAGTAGAGCAAAACGGAAGCCAAAGTTTTAAGTTTCACGTTCAAGAAATCAGGAGAATTGTATAAAAATATGTCATTTGATCATCGGACGACATAGTAATAAGCATCCCTGGCATGAGAAACAACCGAAATATTTGAAAGCAAATAGATCACAAGGTCCAGATTGAATGCCAGTTCGATTTTACAAAGAGTATTCTATGGCATTGGTCTCTTACCTAGCTTGTACCCAGCACAAAGTACTGAGTGGAGGTGACTCCAGTATATATGAAGGATAAAGGAATGGACCCGCAAAATTACAGATCCATATTCCTAACTTCTGTTTGCTGCAGAATCCTTGAACATATTCTCAGTTCAAATATAATAAACTTTCATGAGACTGAGAAGCTTATGTCAATGAATCTGTGTGGTTTTAGAAAGCTTTGCTCGTGCAAAACTCAGTTTGTCCTTTTCTCATGCTATATACTCAGAAGTATCGATGAAGGACAACAGGCAGATTCCATATTTCTGAATTTCTGGAAAGCGTTTGCATGGTGCCCCATTGAAGGCTGTTAATAAAGGTATGAGCATATGGAATAAGTTCACAGATGTGAGAGTGACTCAAAGACTTCTTAAATAATAGAACGCAGTATGTCTTCCTCAATTGTGAGTGTTCATCAGAGACAAGCGTATCATCAGTGGTGCCACAGGGAAGTATGATAGGACCACTGTTGTTCTCTATATACATAATTGATTTGGTGAACATGGTAGGCAGAATCTGCAGTTGTCTGCTGATGATGCTATGGTGTACAGTAAGGTGTTGAAGTTGAGTGACTGTAGGAAGATACAGGATGACTCAGACAAAAATTTCAGTTGACGTGATGAGTGGCAGCTAGCCCTACAAGAGGAAAAATGTAAGGTAATGCAGATGAGTAGGAAGATTAAACCTATAATGTTTAGATACAGTATTACTAGTGTCATGCTTGATGCAGACAAGTCATTTAAATAGGAAGTAATGTTACAAAATGACACGAGATGGGAGGAGCATGGGAGAACTGTGGTAGGGAAGGTGAATCGCCAATTTTGGTTTATTGGAAGAATTTTAGGAAAGAGTGGTTCGTGTGTAAAGGAGACCATATATAGGACCCTGGTGCGACCAGTTCTTGAGTACTGTTCGAATGTTTGGGATCCGCACCAGGTTGGATTGAATGAAGGCGTGAAAGCAATTCAGAGGCAGGCTGCTAGATTTGTTACCAGTAGGTTTGAACAACATGTAAGTGTTACAGTGATTCTTCAGGAACTCTAATACGAATCCCCAGAGGGAAGGCGATGTTCTTTTTGAAAAACACTGTTGTTGTTGTTGTGGTCTTCAGTCCTGAGACTGGTGATGCAGCTCTCCATGCTACTCTATTTTGTGCAAGCTTCTTCATCTCCCAGTACCTACTGCAACCTACATCCTTCTGAATCTGTTTAGTGTATTCATCTCTTGGTCTCCCTCTACAATTTTTACCCTCCACGCTGCCCTCTAATACTAAATTGGTGATCCCTTGATGCCTCAGAATATGTCCTACCAACAGATCCCTTCTTCTAGTCAAGCTGTGCCACAAATTTCTCTTCTCCCCAATTCTATTCAATACCTCCTCATTAGTTATGTGATCTACCCATCTAATCTTCAGCATTCTTCTGTAGCACTACATTTCAAAAGCTTCTATTCTCTTATTGTCCAAACTATTTATCATCCATGTTTCACTTCTATACATGGCTACACTCCATACAAATACTTTCAGATACAACTTCCTGACACTTAAATCTATACTCAGTGTTAACAAATTTCTCTTCTTCAGAAACACTTTCCTTGCCATTGCCAGTCTACATTTTATATCCTCTCTACTTTGATCATCATCAGTTATTTTGCTCCTCAAATAGCAAAATGTATTTACTACTTTAAACGTCTCATTTCCTAATCTAATTCCCTGAGCAGCACCCGATTTAATTCGACTACATTCCATTGTCTTGCTTTTGTTGATGATCATCTTATATCCTCCTTTCAAGACATTGTCCATTCCATTCAGCTGCTCTTCCAGGTCCTTTGCTGTCTCTGACAGAATTACAATGTCATTGGTGAACCTCAAAGTTTTTATTTCTTTTCCATGAGAAACACTATTGAGAAAATTTAGTGGACTGGCATTTGAAGCTGATTGCTGAGTGATTCTACTGCCGCCAATATACATTACACGTGAGGACCACTAAGAGAAGATTTGAGATATTAGGGCTCATACAGAGGTATGTAGACAGTCGTTCTTCGCTCGCTTTATTTGCAAGTGGAACAGAAAAGGAAATAACTAGTAGTGGTACACGGTACCCTCCACCATGCACTGTATGGTGGTATGAATAATATCTATGCAGGTGCAGATGTAGATGTAAATCTGTTCTGCAAATTGTGGGTGGAGATAGTAGGGCGTAGTTGTGACATGTTTAACCCCGGAGCAGAAATAAAAATTAGGACACTCCGTAGAAGTAAAAGCAGGAGCGTTATTCCTAACTACAACCCTGGAGTGACCAAACCAAGCAAAAATTGTACTCAAATGGCTAATACTTTGTGCAGCTGTAACACCCCTGCTATGCAACAACCAGCTAAACCTGGTAATCCCAGCAACGATGACAAAAATATGTCAATACACGCCCTGGGTATGAAGCAGAGGACTGACTTAATCGATAAAAGGTGTTGCATGGGCATCTCGGCTTGAGTATATTGAAGTAGCCCCCTTTGCCCATCAGCATTAGGTTTGGCCATCTGGCAGTCCTGATACTGAGCAACAATCCTCCTAATATCTCAATACAATGTAGGCTAGGTAAGGGATTCCTAGATATTATGGATTCTTTTATGAAGACCCAGGTGGCCTCTTGATGCTGAACACTGACAGTACTTAAAAACCACTGGAATCAACATGGCCAGAAGGCAAATCTTTGCCTCCTGCCCCTGACCAGCCCTACAACACAAGATGTTTCTCCTCAGCTCGCACACGGGGACCAACTGGCAAGACGCTAACTTACTCCTGAAAGGCCCTAGCTCAGGGTCCTCTTCCTAACGCCCAACCAAATCACCAAATAATGCAGCAATGTCAGTAAGAACAAAATTAACCTGCTGTTCCACCAGGTTAGCAGTACCTGGAGAGCACTCTTGCTCCTCAAACAAGTGACTCAGGGCATCAGCTACAGTGTTATCACATCCTTTTACATGGCACACATTGAACTGAAAGGCGCAAATCCTGACTGCCCATCACTCAATGCATCCAGTTTTATGAGGACAGGCTGGAACCCAGCTGACAGTCTGATTATCTGTCTCTAGAATAAACTTTCAATGTTCCAAGTAGTATTTAAATCCCTTGAGGGCAAAAAGAGCAACAAGCACCTCCAGTTGATAAGCAGAATATTTTCTCTCTGACACTGGTAAACGTTGGGAATTGTAGACCAATGGCCTTGGCTCACCTTGCTCCTGATGAGCTGCCATCCCAGTGTTGTAGGTGTCTGTCTGAATGGCAAAGGGCTAGTTGAAATCAGGTACTGCCAAACGGGACCATTATTTAAGGCAATCTTAAGAGAGTCAAAGGCAGCTTGCTGACTGTCCATCCACATAAAGGATTTTTCTTTCCTGCACAAAATATTCAGAGGAGGTGCTAATTTGGCAAACCTGCTTATGAATTTCTGGAAAAAGGTGGTCATCCCAATGAACAGTGCCACCCCTTTCTTAGTTTTGGGAGGACGAAAGCTATAAATGGACCAGTTCCTTGACTGATCTATTCTTACACTGCCTGCTGAAACTAAATGTCCAAGAAAGGAAATCTTCCTTTGAGCTAGAGTGACATTAGTCAGCTTCACAGTGTTCCAAAACCAAATGCAAGTGTTGAACGTTATCATTAGAATTGGGACTATAAATAACAAGATTGTCTAAATACTTGTAGAAACATTTGAACTTAAGATCGCCTAGCACCGAATCAAGTAACCTTGATAGGACCACTGCTCCAGTGGACAACCTGAATGGAAACATATTAAATTCAAAGAGGTTCCGATTGGTGCAAAAGGTGGTGGCTGGCTTGGATTCATCAGCTAAGGGAGTTTCATAATACTTCTGGATAAGATCAATGACCAAAAAATAAAGGGCCTTCAAAAACCACAAGAAACACCCATGCGAATTGGGAAGGGGTATAGACTCCAGGATCACCTTGTGGTTAAGAATCTGATAATCAACAACTGCTCTAAGCCCCTCCATTAGTCTTCAGAACTAGGAATATTGGTGAGGCATACAGTGAGGTGGACAGCTGTATAACGTCTTCTGTGAGCGTCTTATTCATCAACTCCCACAATATTTTCATTCTAGGAGGTGACAATGGATAAGGTGACTGCGTAATTGGAACCTGATCAGCCAACAAAATCTAATACTCTATATGATTGGTAACACTCAGTTTGGTGCTTGGAACCTCAGGGAAATCATGCAACATCTTAAGAAGAGCCCAAGCATGTTCATGTATCAAACACCCCACATCAAAATATCCTTCCTTGTTCACACTTCTGTGGTTGCTATAGGAAACTTCACCTCCAGGCAGAAACCAAAGTAGAACCTTTTAAGTGCATAATTCAACACAAGCCCTGTCTTGTTGACAAAATTACAACCTAATGGAAGATGAGTATGCAGATCCTTCATGACCAAAGTCTTTACAGAACTGAAAAGACCACGAACACAACAGAAAATCCATACACACCTCAATACAGAAACGGCTCCACCATTAACAGCTCTGCAGGAAAAACCCACTGAATGCAAATCCAGAAACTTATAAATGTGGTGATACGTAACGTACCACTGTTGGCTCATCGAGGAAACGCTGCTACCCGAATCAACCATTGTTAACATAAGTACACAAGAAGGAAAGAAGATTAGTAGTTACAGCTTTCAATGTCTTACAGTGAACAGACATGACAGAGGAAATCCCCCCATTGTCTGCTCCTCTAGCATCAGCTGTTCTGAGCACATTTGACACTAGCCCAGCACTGGCAGGCAAGATGGCCAGGCTGGCAGCTGCAACAGTTGCAATTTCCTCTAATATTGTGTTTTTTACTAAAAGAGGCAACCTCTGGATTGGAGTCCATGTGTGTTAAAAGTACTGCCCTGGCTTCTCCACTTCTCTGATCCGCTTGCTTAACTATTTCCACAAGCATGGAAAAATAATTCAAATCACAGTAAGTCCTTGGTCGCTTCACAAACAAAACTAGCTTAATGCCTTGCAGGGTAATGGCAACAATTTCCTGCTCAGGGAGTTACAAATCAGGGGCTACAGCAGCAGCACACACCTCTCTTACATACTTAGCCAAACTCTCTTTAGTATCCTGAACGTGACATAAATGTTCATTAACAATGTTACTTTTGACTCTGGTTGAGAGACGCTCTCTGAGTACACATGCAGAACTCCTTTATGGATGCCCTGTTGACAAGGACCTTCCCAGTTATCTCCGACAAGGATCCTTGACATGACAGGTATAGGAATCAAAAAAAGTTGTCCATAATAGCTGGAAAACACTAACTTGTACCTGTAACTTCATGATAAACCACAAAAACTCAACTAGTTCCTTCTGGGCCATGAGACTGAGCTGCTCTACCCCAAGAAACACCTGCAAAAAAGGATTAGTTAACTTGAGGAAGGGCACTTGTGCATCCTCCACCTCCTGACTTCAGGCTCCCGGAAGAACTACATTCCTTTCAACAACCTCAGAATCTATATCCCCACCAACATGGCTGCTGCCTCACTCTAAGTTACTCAAACCAATTTGTAAGCTAATTATTTTGCTATGCAGGTGCTTGATAACAGATTGAAATTTGGGATCAGTAGCAACTGCGACAAGGTCGAGTATCCTCCACAGCCAGTGCAAAATATGAGCCTGCATATGATAAATCTGATAATATGAAGGAACACTATCTTTTGAAAGGTTCAAGTTTTCCTTGAGTTCAGGTAGGGAAGCAGTGCAGTACTGCGTGGCAATGCTTACCTGCTAAATCAGCTCCACTGTTACCTGCAACAAAACACCCGCCGTCGCCCACAGTTGTGCTGATAACTCAAAAACATCCCCATCATCTAAAAGGTTTTGGATCTTACATTTATACTGAGGCTGCCCCTTTCTCAAATAACCCCCTCCAATCACAACTTGGGGTTCCAATCGGAAAGCAATGGACCTGCAGCACCCAAAAAAAAAAAAAAAAAAAAAAAAAAAAAAAAAAAAAAAAAAAAAAAAAAAAAAAAACACCTCATCTAGTTGCAACAATTAATTATGCAAAAAAATTGTACAAATTATGTCCAATGCTGTAGATATCTTCTCCACCCAAAGACATCCACACACTGCTACCAAAATGATACATAGCTATTGCGTGATGTTGTCTAGGAGGGGGAGGACTAAACCCAAGCAAGGGCTGAGCATCATTCGTGACCAGAATATTTATTGAACAATGTATGCTTACAGATCAATGAAACCAATTAAGAAAAATTTACATGTAAGTTTTCGACAACTAATTAAAAACACATTAAGAACAACAACAAGAAGTCTCAAGGTAATTGCATTTCAAAAATGTGCACATCCCCGAACATGTGCCGCAGTGTTTAGTTTGCATTCAAGTCAGACTCTAATACTCTGTCACACTGATGCACATTGCACTGTTAAAGACATAGGTAACCCAAAATGTTGTATATGGTTATGAAAATGTGTAGTTCTAAGACAGCAAATGAGCTTTGCGTGTAACTATCACAGCTATGGAAGCAAATACTTTCAACACCTTACATCACAGAGGCAAAGAAATGTGTTGCAGTTCCTTGAGAATCAACCCCTTATCACTAGGTTTCAGTTCTTATAATGAGACACCATGTAATTATTAGGCCACAAATGATTATTATTTATTTTATTTTTATTTTTATTGTTATTATACACTCCTGGAAATTGAAATAAGAACACCGTGAATTCATTGTCCCAGGAAGGGGAAACTTTATTGACACATTCCTGGGGTCAGATACATCACATGATCACACGGACAGAACCACAGGCACATAGACACAGGCAACAGAGCATGCTCAATGTCGGCACTAGTACAGTGTATATCCACCTTTCGCAGCAATGCAGGCTGCTATTCTCCCATGGAGACGATCGTAGAGATGCTGGATGTAGTCCTGTGGAACAGCTTGCCATGCCATTTCCACCTGGCGCCTCAGTTGGACCAGCGTTCGTGCTGGACGTGCAGACCGCGTGAGACGACGCTTCATCCAGTCCCAAACATGCTCAATGGGGGACAGATCTGGAGATCTTGCTGGCCAGGGTAGTTGACTTACACCTTCTAGAGCACGTTGGGTGGCACGGGATACATGCGGACGTGCATTGTCCTGTTGGAACAGCAAGTTCCCTTGCCGGTCTAGGAATGGTAGAACAATGGGTTCGATGATGGTGTGGATGTACCGTGCACTATTCAGTGTCCCCTCGATGATCACCAGTGGTGTACGGCCAGTGTAGGAGATCGCTCCCCACACCATGATGCCGGGTGTTGGCCCTGTGTGCCTCGGTCGTATGCAGTCCTGATTGTGGCGCTCACCTGCACAGCGCCAAACACGCATACGACCATCATTGGCACCAAGGCAGAAGCGACTCTCATCGCTGAAGACGACACGTCTCCATTCGTCCCTCCATTCACGCCTGTCGCGACACCACTGGAGGCGGGCTGCACGATGTTGGGGCGTGAGCGGAAGACGGCCTAACGGTGTGCGGGACCGTAGCCCAGCTTCATGGAGACGGTTGCGAATGGTCCTCGCCGAAACCCCAGGAGCAACAGTGTCCCTAATTTGCTGGGAAGTGGCAGTGCGGTCCCCTACGGCACTGCGTAGGATCCTACGGTCTTGGCGTGCATCCGTGCTTCGCTGCGGTCCGGTCCCAGGTCGACGGGCACGTGCACCTTCCGCCGACCACTGGCGACAACATCGATGTACTGTGGAGACCTCACGCCCCACATGTTGAGCAATTCTGCGGTACGTCCACCCGGCCTCCCGCATGCCCACTATACGCCCTCGCTCAAAGTCCGTCAACTGCACATACGGTTCACGTCCACGCTGTCGCGGCATGCTACCAGTGTTAAAGACTGCGATGGAGCTCCGTATGCCACGGCAAACTGGCTGACACTGACGGCGGCGGTGCACAAATGCTGCGCAGCTAGCGCCATTCGACGGCCAACATGGCGGTTCCTGGTGTGTCCGCTGTGCCGTGCGTGTGATCATTGCTTGTACAGCCCTCTCGCAGTGTCCGGAGCAAGTATGGTGGGTCTGACACACCGGTGTCAATGTGTTCTTTTTTCCATTTCTAGGAGTGTGTGTGTGTGTGTGTGTGTGTGTGTGTGTGTGTGTGTGTGTGTGTGTGTGTCTGTCTATATATATATATATATATATATATTTTAGGAGCTTATGCAAAAATTAAATACAGCATCTATGCTTCAAAATGGCAACTACAAGAAGGATTTGTGTCCCAAACTATTTAGCAATTCACTTTATCATATTTTCTGACAGCCTATTTAATGATTTACAATTGCTTGGCATCATAGAATGTTCCACAACACTACTGAAAACTTACTAAGACGATGGCCTTAAAATTCACATTCAATCCCCCAAAAAGGAGACATACGCATTCCAAAAAAATAAATAATTTAAAAAAATGAGAGAGGTGCAATGTTGTGTCAAGCTTTCTTTTATTTTATTTTCACCATGTGAGTATTGTTGATCAAGAGGCAGCGCAACCCGTGACCTCAGAATCCAAGTGGCTGCACCCAGGAGAGTTACTCAGCGTAAATCAGATATGGACATCTCCCAGATAATTGGGACAATTCTGTGCATGACGCTAGTAACTGCTAGTATTACCTGGCAAGGGAAAGGATCTTTAAGTTCAACAAATAATCAAATCATAAATGATGGTTAGCCTCTCAATCATGGAACTGAACACCATATGGCTATGAGCATGATTACATATCCATGTACCAATAAAGGGGCAGAAACCAAACCCTACAGTATTAATAGAAAAGACAGTTGGGGCCTTATTATTTAACACATACCAAAATCTGAACAAGCAGATCAGAAGATTTTCCAGCCAATCGCTGTTGAGTTTAAAAACAATGGTCGATGGCATAATGGTAGCAAAGGTCCGCCACGCAGGATGGAAAATCAACAAGATTTGAATTTATGTACATGGTTGGTAAAGGAACTTTGATTATATTAGCAGACTATGTCTTAAATACCACAAAATTTGCATGAATCCTTTTCTCCCAGAATTAACAAGTTAACTAACAAGCATCAAAGCCATTCACAGCAACAAATGAGGTAACTTAAACCATACTCCACAAAGCTTTCATCTATAAGAATGTAAAAACACAGTATGTCTTAGTTACTGAAAATAAGTTTATGCTAGTACAATAAGCAAACCAATTCACTCGCCTGAAATAAGGTACCTCACCTTCGATTTAAGATGTCATGCTTCCCTCTTAACCAAGGCACTGCAGATTAGATTAGTTAGATTAATACTAGTTCCATGGATCATGAATACGATATTTCGTAATGATGTGGAACGAGTCAAATTTTCCAATACATGACATAATTAGGTTAATTTAACAACATACGTAAGTTAATATAACAACTTTATTTTTTGTGTTTTTTTGTTTTTCTTTATTTTTTATTTTTATTTTTTATTTTTTTATTTTTTTAATATTTTTTTCTTCTTAATTTATATCTAAAAATTCCTCTATGGAGTAGAAGGAATTGTCATTCAGAAAATCTTTTAATTTCTTCTTAAATACTTGTTGGTTATCTGTCAGACTTTTGATACTATTTGGTAAGTGACCAAAGACTTTAGTGCCAGTATAATTCACCCATTTCTGTGCCAAAGTTAGATTTAATCTTGAATAGTGAATATCATCCTTTCTCCTAGTATTGTAGTTATGCACACTGCTATTACTTTTGAATTGGGTTTGGTTATTAATAACAAATTTCATAAGAGAGTATATATACTGAGAAGCTACTGTGAATATCTCTAGATCCTTAAATAAATGTCTGCAGGATGATCTTGGGTGGACTCCAGCTATTATTCTGATTACACGCTTTTGTGCAATAAATACTTTATTCCTCAGTGATGAATTACCCCAAAATATGATGCCATATGACAGCAATGAGTGAAAATAGGCGTAGTAAGCTAATTTACTAAGATGTTTATCACCAAAATTTGCAATGACCATTATTGCATAAGTAGCTGAACTCAAACGTTTCAGCAGATCATCAATGTGTTTCTTCCAATTTAATCTCTCATCAATGGACACACCTAAAAATTTTGAATATTCTACCTTAGCTATATGCTTCTGATTAAGGTCTATATTTATTAATGGCATCATACCATTCACTGTACGGAACTGTATGTACTGTGTCTTATCAAAATTCAGTGAGAGTCCATTTACAAGGAACCACTTAGTACTTTTCTGAAAGACAGTATTGACAATTTCATCGGTTAATTCTTGTTTGTCAGGTGTGATTACCATACTTGTATCATCAGCAAAGAGAACTAACTTTGCCTCTTCATGAATATAGAATGGCAAGTCATTAATATATAATAAGAACAACAAAGGACCCAAGACTGACCCTTGTGGAACCCCATTCTTGATAGTTCCCCAGTTTGAGGAATGTGCTGATCTTTGCATGTTATGAGAATTACTTATTTCAACTTTCTGCACTCTTCCAGTTAGGTACAAATTAAACCATTTGTGCACTGTCCCACTCATGCCACAATACTTGAGCTTGTCTAGCAGAATTTCATGATTTACACAATCAAAAGCCTTTGAGAGATCACAAAAAATCCCAATGGGTGGTGTTCGGTTATTCAGATCATTCAAAATTTGACTGGTGAAAGCATATATGGCATTTTCTGTTGAAAAACCTTTCTGGAAACCAAACTGACATTTTATTAGTACTTCATTTTTACAGATATGTGAAGCTACTCTTGAATACATTACTTTCTCAAAAATTTTGGATAAAGCTGTTAGAAGGGAGATTGGACGGTAATTGTTGACATCAGATCTATCCCCCTTTTTATGCAAAGGTATAACAATAGCATATTTCAGTCTATCAGGGAAAATGCCCTGTTCCAGAGAGCTATTACACAGGTGGCTGAGAATCTTACTTATCTGTTGAGAACAAGCTTTTAGTATTTTGCTGGAAATGCCATCAATTCCATGTGAGTTTTTGCTTTTAAGCAAGTTTATTATTTTCCTAATTTCAGAGGGAGAAGTGGGTGAGATTTCAATTGTATCAAATTGCATAGGTATGGCCTCTTCCATTAACAGCCTAGCATCTTCTAATGAACACCTGGATCCTACTATATCCACAACATTTAGAAAATGATTATTAAAAATATTTTAAACTTCTGACTTTTTGTTCGTAAAGTTTTCATTCAATTTGATGGTAATACTGTCTTCCTCTGCTCTTGGTTGACCTGTTTCTCTTTTAATAATATTCCAAATGGTTTTAATTTTATCATCAGAGTTGCTGATTTCAGACATGATACACATACTCCTGGATTTTTTAATAACTTTTCTTAATATAACACAGTAGTTTTTATAATTTTTGATAGTTTCTGGGTCACTGCTCTTTCTTGCTGTCAGATACATTTCCCTTTTCCGGTTACAAGATATTTTTATACCCTTAGTAAGCCATGGTTTGTTACAAGGTTTCTTACGAGTATATTTAACTATTTTCTTGGGGAAGCAGTTTTCAAATGCAATTACAAAAATGTCATGAAATAAATTATATTTTAAATTGGCATCAGGTTCACGGTACACCTCATCCCAGTCTAACTGCTGTAGGCTTTCCCTGAAATTTGCAATTGTTAAATCGTTGACCGAACGTACTACTTTGGAGGACTGTTTAGTATTGCTGAATGGAGCTATGTCATATATTGTAACTAGCTGTGCACCATGATCAGAAAGACCATTCTCAACAGGCTGAGCATTTATCTGGTTAAACTTATCTTGGTCTATAAAGAAGTTATCTATCAGTGAGCTGCTATCCTTTACCACCCGAGTAGGAAAATCAATAACGGGTGTCAAATTGAAAGAACCGAGTAATACTTCAAGGTCATTTTTCCTATTACCCTCTTTCAGAGAATCTACATTGAAGTCCCCACAAATAATAATATGCTTCCCCCTGTCTGACAGATAGCACAACAAGGAATCCAAAATTTTCAGAAACAGATGGTAATTTCCTGATGGGGACCTATATACAGTTACAATTATAAATGTGCCTTTATTTAATTTAAGCTCACAGGCACATGCTTCTATATGTTTCTCTACACAAAACGTTTTTGTTTCTATACTTTTTGCACAATGATAACTTTTGACATATTTGGCAACTCCTCCTTTCTCCACATTCTCTCTCATTACATGTGCAGAGAGCTTATATCCACTTACATTTACCTTATCCATATCAGTAACAATGTGATGCTCAGACAGGCATAGTATATCTATTTCATTCTCAGCTTCTAAATCTTCTAAACAAACCAGAAGCTCATCTACTTTATTCTTTAAACTCCCAATATTTTGATGAAATATACTTACATTATTTTTAATTATACTTTTATGAGAACCTTTCCTTATTCTAACCTTTGCAGTACTCTCCTGTCTGAGTTTCTCATTGTGCTTAGGCCTAGTTCCTATACCAGTGGTCACATGGTGTTCAGAGAGGCAGATTATGTCAACTGGGTTGGGTGACTTTAATTCATCAATGCAATTACCTAGGACTGAGATACAACTTGGTGGAGATAAAATTTCTGGTGATTGGTGAAAATTTATAATTGACAGCTGTGATTGGTGATCCAATGTGCTAGAATTGTGCTGTTTAATTTCTTTCCTAAACTGAAGATTTGTTTCAATCCTGACCTCTTGTAGAACTTTACATCTTTCTGTCTTACCTATCCTAAAAAAGGTGCTGCTCCAACACCTGTAACCACTGGTATTTTACCATTCATGGCAGTGCCTCCCCCCCTTAAATTTCCTGCTATTACCCCAGCCAGTTTCCCCTTCCCTTTCCTGTTGAGATGTAGGCCGTGCCTGGTATAGTCCCACCTACTGAGATAATCAACAGGAACCACACCAATATGAGCCCCCGCACCCGACCCAAGCAGCCGTTCCAACTCCAAATTAACTCTCCCAACAGAAGAGTTCAAATGAGGCCGGTCATGGCGTCTCAGGACAGATACAAATTCAACATTGGTGTGTCTCGATGCCGACGCAATCTTTACCGGGTCACACTCTATACTGTACCCAGGATCTCTGTCGATGCTGTTCCCTGGCCCTCCCACAATAACCACGGTGTCTTCCCTGGTAAATCCTTTACAGAGTGAACCTAAATCCTCTGTCACCTGATCCAGACTAGCACTTGGTTTGAAAAAATTTGTGACCTGGTATTCTGGTCCTAATTCCTCCTGCAGAAGTTGGCCTACACCTCTGGCATGAGAACTGCCTAACAACAAAACTTTCTTCCTTTTCGATGACTTTCCTACATTCTTTTTCAATTTCCTATTGAAAGTTTGCTGTGTCCTGTCTACACCTACTTCTGCTTGAGGCTCATCAGTTTCTAACTGAAGCAACAGGTCAAACTTATTTTTGACATTCACCACAAAACTGTCAGACTTAGTTCTAGGCCTGTTCCTTCTGCTACCTGTTGCCACTTCCCACCTCTCTTTGCCCTTCTCCCTCTTTAACCTGTCCAGATCTTCCCTAGCCTGATCTAGCTCAGCCTGAAGGGCAGCAATTTTCCCCTCCTGTTCCACTATCTTCCTATCTCTGCTGCAAATCCTACATAACCACTGATGAGCCTGATCCACTTTCCCAACACCCACGCCACTGCAGTCCCCCCAGTGAAAAAAACTACTACATCCATCACACCAAACCCCGGAACTAACAATTCTACGGCAAGTCAGGCACTTCTCACTCATGGCAAAAATAATACTTTAGCTAGAATAAATCAATTAAATTACCGAAAATAAAAAAAGACGTTACAAGAATTAAGCCTATTCACAAATGTATATAAGCAAGTTTCTGATTTAAAATTCCGCTGTTTTTCTGATATCTGTATTAAAACAATGAAGATATACGCTATTTATTATATATTTCACTCCATGGAATGAAAAAAAGGACAATTAAACGAGATACTTTAACTTTGATTCTCCAAAAACGTTACGAGAATTAGGCCTATAAACAAATGTATATAGGCAAGTTTCTGATATAAAGTTACGCTGTTTTTCTGAAATCTGTATTAAAACAATGAAGTTATACGCTATTTACGGTAGTTTACTTATTTGTTACTGAGAAACTAGTTAAATTACCGTGAAACAAGAAACAAACACGTTTACAAAATTTAAGCCTAAGCGCGACTTCGCGAAGTTACGATCTTTTCATGTTTTCTGAAAAAATAAGGAAAGAAAAGTCAAACCTTTAACGGCAAGACTAAACGATACACTAATGCACGTATTTAATTTGTTGTTGGCGTTAAACTAAATTATATTCCTGTCTAAATCACTTAACTTTCTGGAAATGGTTTCTGGCGTCACTTACTCGGCGGCCATCTGCAACCACTGACTTCTGCATTAGGAATAGATTTGGTCCCCCTTGTGTCCTCTGGAGCTGCCAGGATGAAAACTTATTCTTGCACATGCAGCTCCAAGTGGAATACTGAAGCTCAGTTTTCTGACAGAGAAACAGCATGGCTCAAATGACAAAACGACAACAAGGCATGCAGGAAGAGCCCTTCCTGCTCCGCCGCATGCTGCTGGCTGAGTCACTTCTTACACTGGTATTTACTTACATCAAAATGGCACACCCATCTCTAGAGGAAAAGATGGCATGCAGAAGATGTACCATGATATATTAACACAGTAAGGCTCATTATGTATCAGTCAAGATTATGCGATGAAAAAGGTGTTGCGACATTAGATGATATTTCAGGAACTCAAAGTTCTCTACATTTAGGATTTATAAACATCTAATGCACTAAATGGGACACTGTTTTTTGCTTTTTTCAGCCATTTGATGTATTACAGTTGATACATGTTGTATCGTTGCATATAGTCCTTGACATTTTGATTGTAAAATGACATCTGCATAGTGTTCCCTACAATTTAATATATATGTAGAACAGGTTATGGCATAATATATAGATGCCATTGTACATTGTATTACGTGTTCTTTTACAGTTTATGACTAATTACCTTATGTGTAATTTTACTTGCAAATATTTTGTTTACCAGAATTTAATGACAGTTACTTCTATTTTATTATTTTGGATGCATCATGATTTACATTCCAATAATCAGAAAATTGACATTTTGATGAGGCAGTACTGACCCTATGACTTATCTTAGAAAATAGATTAAGGAAAGGCAAACCTACATTTCTAGCATTTGTAGACTTAGAGAAAGCTTTTGACAATGTTGACTGGAATACTCTCTTTCAAATTCTAAAGGTGGCAGGGATAAAATACAGGGAGCGAAAGGCTATTTACAATTTGTACAGAAACCAGATGGCAGTTATAAGAGTCGAGGGGCATGAAAGGGAAGCAGCGGTTGGGAAGGAAGTGAGACAGGGTTGTAGCCTGTCCCCGATGTTATTCAATCTGTATATTGAGCAAGCAGTAAAGGAAACAAAAGAAAAATTCGGAGTAGGTATTAAATTCCATGGAGAAGAAATAAAAACGTTGAGGTTCGCCTATGACATTGTAATTCTGTCAGGGACAGCAAAGGACTTGGAAGAGCAGTTGAATGGAATGGACAGTGTTTTGAAAGGAGGATATAAGATGAACATCAACAAAAGCAAAACGAGGATAATGGAATGTAGTCGAATTAAGTCGGGTGATGCTGAGGGAATTAGATTAGGAAATGAGACACTTAAAGTAGTAAAGGAGTTTTGCTATTTGGGGAGCAAAATAACTGATGCTGATCGAAGTAGAGAGGATATAAAATGTAGACTGGCAATGGCAAGGAAAGCGTTTCTGAAGAAGAGAAATTTTTTAACATCGAGTATAGATGTAAGTGTCAGGAAGTCATTTCTGAAAGTATTTGTATGGAGTGTAGCCATGTATGGAAGTGAAACATGGACGATAAATAGTTTGGACAAGAAGAGAATAGAAGCTTTTGAAATGTGGTGCTACAGAAGAATGCTGAAGATTAAATGGGTAGATCACATTACTAATGAGGAGGTATTGAATAGAATTGGGGAGAAGAGGAGTTTGTGGCACAACTTGACAAGAAGAAGGGACCGGTTGGTAGGACATGTTCTGAGGCATCAAGGGATCACAAATTTAGCATTGGAGGGCAGTGTGGAGGGTAAAAATCGTAGAGGGAGACCAAGAGATGAATACACTAAGCAGATTCAGAAGGATGTAGGTTGCAGTAAGTACTGTGAGGTGAAGAAGCTTGCACAGGATAGAGTAGCATGGAGAACTGCATCAAACTAGTCTCAGGACTGAAGACAACAACAACAATCAGAAAATTCGCAGAATGAGATTTTCACTCTGCAGCAGAGTGTGCGCTGTTATGAAACTTCCTGGCAGATTAAAACTGTGTGCCGGACCGAGACTCGAACTCGGGATCTTTGCCTTTCGTGGGCAATTGCTCTACCAACTGAGCTACCCAAGCACGACTCACACCCCATCCTCACACCTTTACTTCTGCCAGTACCTCATCTCCTACCTTCCAAACTTTACAGAAGCTTTCCTCTTTCGCAGGAGTCTCTTGATTTTGTCAGTGATAGAGTGGAACAATCTTCGTGCATACTTCATTATTTCCAAGAATATTTCCGCCATTTGTCAAAAATGTTGTTCATGGGAAGGCATGAAAGTTTCTAGACAGGATCAGCCTTATGTGGCCTCTTAGGTTACCTATATAAATAAATGCTTGTACCTTTACAACATACAGGATTAGCTTTTTATTCTTCACTTATGCAAAAAAGAGTGTTCATTAAAGGAAACTGAAAGTTAATGCACTAGACTCAAATTATTATGGCAGAAATAACAAAACTGAGCATGTCAGACAGTACATGTGTACGTCTTGATATTCTCATGACATGCAAATAAATCACTGCCCCAATTTCAATACTAACAGTTTTGGCTAACTTTAGTAATGCTTAGCAGACTGAATTTAATTTACTGCTTATGCTACTGATTGATCTGCCCATGTTAATTTATCACTGAGGTGAAGTCTCAGAAATTTTACAGAAAGCTTTGTTCTCACTGATTTTTTGCATTAACTCTGTATGGTTTTTTTTAAAATTGTTTTTAAAGCTCACAGTGCTTGCAGAACAATGTGTAGCTTCTTCCAGATCCAGCCCCTTCATTAAAATATTCATGTTATCCACAATTAGGGTGACCTTCTGTTGGAGTTTATCAGGTAGGTCATTAATATATACTAAGAACAGTAGCGGCCCTAGATCACTTTCCTGATGCTTGCTGTTTAGGGTCTTCCCCACCTCTGAGTAGTATATATTATTGTCATCATCTAATTTTTCTACTTTTTGACACCTTGTTGTAAATGACACCAAAGTTACCTTTGATTGTAAAAGTTGTTTATTTTAGCTGTGTGGTCATTATAAGGTAGTATAGTGTAAAACATAAAAATTAAAAAAAAACATAGAGTGTACATATAGAATGGTGCTAACTTGACAAAAAATCCTAAGTAGTTCTGGTCTTATGTTAAATCAGTAAATGGATTGAAGCCATCTGTCCAGACACACTGTGACCATAATGGCATTGAAAATGAAAAGGCTGAAATACTAAATGTCATTTTTCAAAACTGTTTCACAGAGGAAGATCACACTGTAATTTCTCCTCTATATCACTGCATGAATGAGAAAATGACAAATATTGAAATAAGTTGCCAAGGGATAGAAAAGCAATTGAAATCACTCACCAGAGGAAAAATCACTGGACCTGATGTCTTGATATCAGTTCGATTATATGCAGAGTATGCAAATAAACTTGCCTTTTTGCTAGCAGCAGTGTTCCATATGTATATAGAGGAGAGAAGCATTCCTAACGATTGGAAAAAAGCATAAGTCATTCCCATTTTCAAGAAGGGATGTCGAATAGATGCACAAATTATAGGCCTATATCTCTTATGCCAGTCTGTTGTAGAATTTTGGAACATGTTTTATGCTCATGTACTGTGGCTTTTCTGGAGACCGAAACTCTCCTCTGTAGGAACCTCCAGGGGTTTTGAGAACAATGACTGTGTGAAACCCACCAGCTTACTTTGTTCATTCACAACAACCAGAAAGCAGTAGATATGGATGTCCAGGCAGATACTACATACCTTGACTTCCAGAAGGCATTTGATACAGGTCTCACTGCCACCTAATTGACAAAATATGAGGTATGGAATATCAGACTGACTGAGTGATTGGACTGAAGAATTTCAAGTAAATAGAATACAGCATGTCAGTCAGAATGGGGAGAATTTTTCAGATGTAAAAGTAACTTCAGGCATGCCCCAGGGAGTGTTTTAGGACCATTAATTTTCATGATATATATATAAATGACCTAATACATAATGTTAGAAGTTCCATGAGGCTTTTTGCAGATGATGCTCTTGTATACAGGAACGTTGTGATGCTAGAAAACTGTAGCAAAATGGAGGAAGACCTACAGAGAATTCATGCTTGGTACTGGGAGTGGCAGTTGACCCTCAGCATAAACAAATGAAACATATTTTGAATACATAGACAGAAGGATCCATTAATCTATGATTACAAAACTGCAGAACAATCACTGGAAGCAGCTCCTTCCATAAAATATGCAGGAGTATGTGTACAGAGTGATATGAAGTGGAATGATCACATAAAAGTAATTGCAGGTAAGGCAGGTACCAGACTGAGATTCATTGGAAGAATTTCCAGGAAATGTAGTCCGTCAACGAAGGAAGTAGCTTACAAAATACCCATTCGACCAGTACTAGAATATTGCTCATCAGTTTGGGATCCATTCCAGATAGGGCTGATACAGTAAATAGAGAAGATCCAAAGAAGAACAGATGTTTTGTTATAGGGTCATTAAGTAAACACAAAAGGGTCATGGAGATGGTCAGTCAACTTCAGTGACAGGCACTGCAAGAGAGCCATTCTGTACTGTGGTATGGTCTACTCTTAAAATTCTAAGAGCATACATTCCTAGAAGAGTCAACTAATATATTATTTCCTCCTAAGCATATCACACAAAAAGACCATTAAGATAAAATTAGAGATTCGAGCCCAAACTGAGGCTTACCAACAGAAGTTCTTTGTGCAAACCATATGTGACTAAATCAAGAAAGGTGTAAATTACACTGGTAACCAAAGTACCCCATGCCACACACCTTAAAGTGGCTTGTGGAGTGTAGATGTAGATGTAGATGCCGTGTACAAGGCAATTATAAAATATTATAAAAAATTTAAAAATAACACATTACTTACATTGTGCATTAGCATATGTCAGTATCTAAAACTCTTCTGACACGTATACATGTCACAAATTTTGCTTGCAACAGTTCTGTTCAGAAATTCTCCCCCCTCTTCATGCTGACATGGAAGGAATGTTAAGCCCAGACACATTCTTTCAGTTTTGTGAACATTGGTTTAACGTTTTGGTACCCAAAGTGCACAAAACGCAGTAACCTAACCTTTCTGTGACTCTTAAAAAGGGTTGTCCTTGAAACCTGAGACACGTGTTCAGACAGTTCAGAAACTGAAAATGAACATCTCGGTTGCACAATTTCATCAACATGTTGCACAAGTTCATGTCATATCTGCTGTCATCATGCACATTTGTGTCACCAGCCATGAATTTTCTTCACCATTTCCTTACAACAGCATCACCCATCCCCATACATGTGACCCAGTAGATGAAGAATCTTGATGGCCTCGACTCCTTCTGCTTACAGGAAGCAAATCATAGAACATACCTCACAAATGATGGGAGACAGCAACACAGTCCATTTCAGTAGCTTGCTACTTACACACTGACCAACAAAACAGAGAGCTGACTGGTGCTACATGACCAACGAAGTCTCTTTTCCAACCACATAAGTGCCACAAAGCTACAAGTGTTTCTTTATTTATAATAAGAAGTTGGATTTTAATTTATGAATAGCCCTCGTACTTAATATTCACAAATTTTAGTTTGTTGTAAGTGTTTCTGAGGTCCAGAAAATCATCACAGAATGTATATTTCTTGAAGTTTTTATCTTTATGAGTAATTTGTTACTATTTATCCATAGAGATGCCAAGGTCAAACGCCTGGAAAAGAAAGTAGTTGAAGAACTGTCAGCATATGATGGAATATGCAAACATGCAAAAGAAACTGTGAAGAATTCACTTTCTGTCAGAGATCGAGAACTAGCAAGAAGAAAACAATTAGATCGTGTAAGGGAGAGAAATCCACACAATAGACAACAGATTGTATCCTTTCTAAGCAAAATACTTCAAGCCAAGACACACTAGAAATAAGTATTGTCATTATGTATGTGATAACAATGAAAACTCAAGGAATTTGACAGTTGATTATAATCAGAAGCTATTCTGTTGCACATTCACTCCAGAGTCTTTAGATTCTGACATTTTAAAGAAGGAGGAAGATAGGAATAGAAAGCTATAGCCCAGAATACATACACATAGGAAAGTATTGTTACAAATTTTGAGAATCCTTTTACTCTGATTCCAGGATGGAAATGTCATTATGGGAGCTTTGGTTTGGGAGTCTTTTTGCTGTAACTACGGGATAGAAAAGTAATTATTGGAGCTTCAGTTCTTGGAGTCCTTGCCTTCTTTGGTGCTAAATCTAAAGTATGTGAAAGAAAAAAGTGGGAAAATAAAATACTGGCTAGTTGCAAACTTTAAATGAAAGTGTCTCCTCACGATGTGAAGACACTGAGGAGTAGCTGGGTGTATAAGTAAGAACTGGACCATGAACTCAGTTTTCTCTCTCTCTCTCTCTCTCTCTCTCTCTCTCTCCTCCAACCCACCACCCTCACCCCCCCCCCCCCCCCACCCCACTCCCCACACACATAACGCACAAAATGTCCCCATCATCTGAAAAGTTTTATTTATTATTTATTTATTTATTTATTTATTCATCCATAAACAAATTTCTTTGTATGGATGACTTCATTATACATATAAATTCATAATATATATATATATGTATATTACACACACAATTTATCATTGAATTACATAATGCAGAAGAACCTGCTTCAATCAAAAGAAATAGATCACAAGACTCCTCTAATACTTGTATGGGTAAATTACAGTCTAGAATGTCCACTTTATAATAGATTAACCTGATTATTTATTTACACCAGTTTTATTCTGCATGAATTCTCTAATCAAGTAAAAACTATTTTTTAATAAATGTTCTTTAAGAAATGCTTTAAATTTACAGAGTTCCTTTGTGTTTTTGATTTCTTTTGGCAATTTATTGTATATCTTGACACCTTGGTAAAACATAGCAGCTGTTTGCTAAATATTGCTCAATATTTTTGTGAATAAAAACTGTAGTTTGCAAGATATATTCAATTGGGATTGTCAGAATACCCCATTTTTTAAATAGTTCACTGCAGTGTGCTCTTTTGTGACTCTTACTCATTATTCTGATAGCTCGTTTTTGCAATCTGAACACATATTTCACATTTTGGGCATTTGCACCCCAGAATGTTATGCCGTAACTTATTATAGAATGCATGTGTGCAAAGTATGTCATTGTCTGGCATGAAATATTGCACACAGTGACTAATATTCGTAAGGCATAGCATGCTGTGCTAATTTTTTTCCCAAGCATCCTAATATGTTCATCCCAATTTTAATTGTTGATCAACATACATACCCAAAAATTTTGTGCTGGCTACACACTCTATGGTTTCATTTTGAACTTTAAGTTTTCTCATATTCGTTTTTTTTCTTTATATAGAAGTTTATGTTATTGTCTTTTTCACGTTAACGGTTACTTTGTTGTTATTTGACCAGTTGTGAACTGCCGTAAGTGCCTTTTCAGCTTTTACATTTAACATTTATAGTGTCCTGTCTGTAATTATTATATTGCTGTCATCAGCAAATAACACTGTTTCACCTTGCGTTACCCACTGTGGGAAGTCATTAATATAAATAAGAAGTAGTACTGGACCTAACACATTCCCTTGAGGTACTCCAATGTTCAAATATTCTTCATTTGAAAGATGTTTCACTAAATAATTTGAGCTACTTGAAATCTGAGATATTT
The DNA here is from genome assembly GCF_023898315.1 of Schistocerca nitens. Taxonomy (NCBI): domain Eukaryota; kingdom Metazoa; phylum Arthropoda; class Insecta; order Orthoptera; family Acrididae; genus Schistocerca; species Schistocerca nitens. Next base: position 138,371,087 of record NC_064615.1, read on the forward strand.
CCACACTCTGCTCTCTGTTCGCAAGGTAAGATCTAAACCATTTATTTACAACCCCCCTGATTCCTAGTGCTTCAAGTTTACCTAGCAGTATTTCATGGTCAACTGTATCAAATGCTTTACTGAGATGTAGGAAAATGCCTGTTACTTGTTCTCCTTTATCTAGGGCTTCTAGAACCACTCTCGTAAATTTTTCTATAGCTGCTTCTGTTCCCTTTCCAGTCCTGAAACCAAACTCTTCTCTGCATAGGAGTTGGTATTTATTTATGTAGTCCATAAGTCTGTTTTTCATAATAGTTTCCATTATATTTGAAAAAGAAGACAGCAATGAAACTGGTCTGTAATTCTCTATATTTTCTGTGTCACCTTTTTTGCCTATGGGAAGAATTTTTGTGTGCTTTAGATAATTAGGGAAGCAACCTGACGAGAATGGCTCATTTATAATGTCTGCTAAGGGTTCTTTTATGCTGCTAATGCAGTCTTTTAGTATACACATTGGAACTTCATCTAAACCTGTGGATGATTTACTCTTGAATTTATGTACAATGCTACTGATTTCCTCTCCATTGGTGGGTAGCAGTAGCATTGTGTGAGATACATAGTTCTTTGCCATTGTGTGTTGTGTTTTAGGAAGCTTTTCTTGCAGTTTTGTTGCTATATTACTAAAGTAGTTGTTTATAAAGTTTGCCAGGTGCTTAGGACTATCTATTAAGCTACCTTTATTTCTAATTTTTATGTTCATCTGCTTTGATTTTAAGTCACCTGTTTCTTGTTTTACTATATTCCAAATGGCTCTGCTGTTATTGTTTGAGTTCTGTATGGTCTTTTCATTTAGGATTCTCTTTGCTTCCTGCAACAGTTTTCTGTATATCTTCTTGTAGCTGAAAAAAAACTATAAGAAGGCTCAGTCACTCATATCATTTTTGATAGCCCTCAAATATTTGAGTGTTTCAGAGGGTTTTCTGATACCTTTTGTTACCTAAGTCTTCCTACTAGATCCCCCAACAGAATGTACTACTTTAGGAAATGTTTTCTCAAATTTTAACTTGACTATATTCATGAATTTGTTGAATTTTTCATTCACATGTGTTTCTGAGTATACTTCTGACGATGTCTGGCCAGTCATCTGTGTTGCAAATTCACAGCTTTTTGATTTAGAAACAACACTTCTGTAGCTAAGCAGTTTTGCTTGTAACTTTGTAGATATTTTAAGTTTTGCCCTTTGACCAAAGTGATCTGATATCCCAAGGTTTTTTAACAGTTACTTCACAGCATTTATGGTTAATATCTGTTAGAAAATGGTCAATTATTGAAGATGAGTGTTTGGTTACTCTTGTGGCATTTGTTACCTGTTGTAAGATACCATTACTGTACAAGATATTCAATAACCTGGTGCTGACTTCAGCCATTTTCAGCATATTGATATTTAAATCTCCACAAATAATAATATGTACTTTAGTATTACATATTATGTCCAACACTTGTATTAATTTAGTGAAAAAGGTTTCGACATCACCATTAGGAGACCTATATAAACACAGTATATACAATTTTTAAGGGTATTTTGTTCTTTTAACTCTACTACTGAAAGTTCAAAAAGTTTTTCTTCACTCAAAGAAATCATATCACTCCTAACTTTGAACTTCAGTCCTTTTTTCACATAAATACATGAGCCCCCACCCCTATTTAATGTTCTGCTATAATAACATGCTAATTCATAAGAAGGTAAAACTGTGTATTCAGTTTCAGATCTTTTGCACCAGTGTTTAGAAATGCGGACTATCAAGCTAGCTATGGCTTCTAGTTCAATTTCTAACTGTTGTACATTCTGGTGAAATATTGTTAAATAATATAGTTACTTATCTTGGGCGCTTCTTCTTCCTTCCTCCTATTAAAAAATCCTTTAGATGTGAAGGAGGCACAGATCTTCTTTTGTTCACACTACTACACGATAGACCTTCTACTGTTGCTGCTGCTGTAGCTGTTGCTTCCTGACCTGTTTGTGGTAATGACACTGCTTCCATCACCACTGTTTTCGTATGTTCACTTCACTGCATCCTGGATCTTCTGTTACTACTGGTTTTGCATTCCTTGTTGTTACTGCTGTTGTAGTAGCTGTTGATGCTGACACTGATTCCTCTTCTGCCATTGTTATCAAAGCTGCTCCATTTGCAACTGTTTCTTCTGTGGCATCTAAATCCTCAATATCTTCAATGGCCAGTTGCTGTTTGAATGTTTGAGTGGAATGTCTTCTGTCTGGATGTTCCGTTGCCTCCAGTGGAATTGGGTCATGTATTTCACTGTTTATGGAAATAGTTTTCATTAACTCCCCAAGCTTTTTACATAAATAGGACTTGCCTTTCTTGTTTAAGTGCATTCCATGTTTTGTGAAGCACATTCTTTCCAAATCAGCTGTATGAAGAAAGAAAACATTGTCCATGGATCTGCAGATTTTTTGGTAGATCCTGTTGGCTTTCTGGATTTCTTTATTTACACAGGACCGTTCTGGTAGATCATGCCTATGAATTAACCCTATAACAATAAGATTTTGATTTTTTATTCTGTTTAGTACTGTCTTTAATGTTCGAGTAGCTTCTCTTAGCTCGTTTTTATAGATATCATTTGCACCACCAAATATTACTATGTACTGATTTTGCCATGTGTGATTACTATTAGATTAGATTAATACTAGTTCCATGGATCATGAATACGATATTTCGTAATGATGTGGAACGAGTCAAATTTTCGAATACATGACAAAATTAAGTTAATTTAACAACATAATTATATCTAAAAACACAGATGATGTGACTTACCGAACGAAAGTGCTGGCAGGTCGATAGACACACAAACAAACACAAACATACACACGAAATTCAAGCTTTCGCAACAAACTGTCGCCTCATCAGGAAAGAGGGAAGGAGAGGGAAAGACAAAAGGATGTGGGTTTTAAGGGAGAGGGTAAGCAGTCATTCCAATCCCGGGAGCAGAAAGACTTACCTTAGGGGGAAAAAGGACAGGTATACACTCGCACACACACATATCCATCCGCACATACACAGTCTGTGGTGTCTGTGTCTGTGTCTGTGGTGTCTGTGTCTGTGCGGATGGATATGTGTGTGTGTGCGAGTGTATACCTGTCCTTTTTTCCCCCTAAGGTAAGTCTTTCCGCTCCCGGGATTGGAATGACTCCTTACCCTCTCCCTTAAAACCCACATCCTTTTGTCTTGCCCTCTCCTTCCCTCTTTCCTGATGAGGCAACAGTTTGTTGCGAAAGCTTGAATTTCGTGTGTATGTTTGTGTTTGTTTATGTGTCTATCGACCTGCCAGCACTTTCGTTCGGTAAGCCACATCATCTGTGTTTTGAGATATATTTTTCCCACGTGGAATGTTTCCCTCTATTATATTCATAACAACATAATTAAGTTAATATAACAACTTTCTTTTTGTTTTTTGTTTTTTTTAATAATTTTTTTTTCTTTATTTTCTTAATTTATATCTAAAAATTCCTCTATGGAGTAGAAGGAGTTGTCATTCAGAAAATCTTTTAATTTCTTCTTAAATACTTGTTGGTTATCTGTCAGACTTTTGATACTATTTGGTAAGTGACCAAAGACTTTAGTGGCATTATAATTCACCCCTTTCTGTGCCAAAGTTAGATTTAATCTTGAATAGTGAATATCATCCTTTCTCCTAATATTGTAGTTATGCACATTGCTATTACTTTTGAATTGGGTTTGGTTGTTAGTAACAAATTTCCTAAGAGAGTATATATACTGAGAAGCTCCTGTGAATATCCCTAGATCCTTAAATAAATGTCTGCAGGATGATCTTGGGTGGACTCCAGCTATTATTCTGATTACTCACTTTTGTGCAATAAATACTTTATTCCTCAGTGATGAATTACCCCAAAATATGATGCCATATGAAAGCAATGAGTGAAAATAGGCGTAGTAAGCTAATTTACTAAGATGTTTGTCACCAAAATTTGCAATGACCATTATTGCATAAGTAGCTGAACCAAACGTTTCAGCAGATCATCAATATGTTTCTTCCAGTTTAATCTCTCATCAATGGACACACCTAAAAATTTTGAATATTCTACCTTAGGTATATGCTTCTGATTAAGGTCTATATTTATTAATGGCGTCATACCATTTACTGTACGGAACTGTATGTACTGTGTCTTATCAAAATTCAGTGAGAGTCCATTTACAAGGAACCACTTAGTAATTTTCTGAAAGACATTATTGACAATTTCATTAGTTAATTCTTGTTTGTCAGGTGTGATTACTATACTTGTATCATCAGCAAAGAGAACTAACTTTGCCTCTTCATGAATATAGAATGGCAAGTCATTAATATACAGGGTGTTACAAAAAGGTACGGCCAAACTTTCAGGAAACATTCCTCACACACAAATAAAGAAAAGATGTTATGTGGACATGTGTCCGGAAATGCTTAATTTCCATGTTAGAGCTCATTTTTGTTTCGTCAGTATGTTCTTCCACCAACGCTCAATGGAACACGTTATCATGATTTTGTACGGGATACTCTACCTGTGCTGCTAGAACATGTGCCTTTACAAGTACGACACAACATGTGGTTCATGCATGATGGAGCTCCTGCACATTTCAGTTGAAGTGTTCGTACGCTTCTGAACAACAGATTCGGTGACCGATGGATTGGTAGAGGCGGACCAATTCCATGGCCTCCATGCTCTCCTGACCTCAACCCTCTTGACTTTCATTTATGGGGGCATTTGAAAGCTCTTGTCTACGCAACCCTGGTACCAAATGTAGAGATTCTTCGTGCTCGTATTGTGGACGGCTGTGATACAATACGCCATTCTCCAGGGCTGCATCAGCGCATCAGGGGTTCCATGCGACGGAGGGTGGATGCATGTATCCTCGCTAACGGAGGACATTTTGAACATTTCCTGTAACAAAGTGTTTGAAGTCATGCTGGTACATTCTGTTGCTGTGTGTTTCCATTCCATGAGTAATGTGATTTGAAGAGAAGTAATAAAATGAGCTCTAACATGGAAAGTAAGCATTTCCGGACACATGTCCACATAACATATTTTCTTTCTTTGTGTGTGACGAATGTTTCCTGAAAGTTTGGCCATACCTTTTTGTAACACCCTGTATATTAAGAACAACAAAGGACCCAAGACCGACCCTTGTGGAACCCCATTCTTAATAGTTCCCCAGTTCGAGGAATGTGCTGATCTTTGCATATTATGAGAACTATAATTACAGACTTTTAAAATTTCTTTTATACAGGCACCTGGTTTGATGAAACCTATAGCTCTGAGTCAATTCTGATATTGTATTTTTTCTGCTAACCATCTTCCATTACTATCTGAATATAAGACAACATCTCTTGTTTTATTCCCTACAATGTTTTGTGTTAATTGATTTCTATTACCATGCGTTTCACATCCAAATGGTCGTTTGATATGTCCTTTTGCACAATCCTGACAGGGAAAATCGGGTATTCCATCATTCACTATATCACGATTTGCCACCTCGAGAATTTCATTGTCTTTGTTTAAGCAATTTACTTTGAGCTTTTCTGGTTTAAATAGTTTGTGTTACCTGAACCGCAGTAGATATATACTTTTGAGTCAGTTTCTTCACAAGTTTCTGATAAAAGTTGTACCATGTGATTCAACATTTCAGCATATGCTGTAATTGCTGCAAGGTCCTGTTGCAGCACGTCTATCACGTTGACTTCCAAACCATTACCACATTTTTGTACTGCTGTCTCGCGACCAGCGTGGTATTTTTCACAATCACAAGATATGTTTTCTAGTTCCAGTCAAATGAAACATGATGCATGATACCATCTGTGTGTTGCTGAACATAGCCTAATACCTTTTGATACAAAATCACCACACATACAACATTCAGCTGACACTAAATAGTCACAATTTATAGTAAGATGTGCTATAATATTATTTCTCGTCGCCATGTTGTGTTCACTTTCTTCCTTATTCTATCAATTGCTGTACCTTAGTTATGGATTTTGTATCAGTGACTTCTTCTATAATGATTTATAATTTCACACACAAACACTTTTTGCAGCTTGTTTTCGACAGTAACACTTGGGAGATATTTCGATTCCTGTTTCCTCAGTAACTGATCGGAGATGCAGAAACAACACACATTGTCTCTTTTGCATTGTTTATCTTGTTTACGTATATTTCTTCCTGTGGTTCTTTATAACAGGAAAAGAAAGCACTTCCTGGCACACTCATTATTAAATTGGATGTTACATTCGTACTGAGCTGTTTTCTTTTCTCAAACACTTCCCTCCAATCACAGTTCAAGGCTCCATTTGGAAGGCAGTGGATTTGCAACAACAAAACCCCCAAAAAAGTAACAACCTCACATAGTTACAACTATCAGCCATGCAAAAAAGAACTTGTATGAATGATGTCCAATACTGTGCAAATCCTCTCCACCCAAAGACAGCCACGCTCTGCTACCAAAATGGTCCACAGCTGCTATGTGAGGTTGTCTAGGAGGGGGAGGACTAGGCCCAAGTAAGGGTTGAACATCATCTGTGACCAAAATATTTATTGAACACTGTGCTTGAAGATCCAATGAAACCAATGTAGTAGCTAGCTAACTAGGAGCTAGGCACGTAAGTAAGAAGTGGACCATGAACTCAGCTTGTTCTTGCTGTCTCTATCTATCTCTGTTTCCATCCCCCCCCCCCTTCCCCCCATGGTCTTACTGCCATTGAACATAACCTTTCACAATGTCCTTCAGACTCAAAATCCACTACCTCATTCCTCATATGCCTAACTAACTTTATCCTAACACACAACTACTTCTCCTTTGAAGGGAAGGTATACAAACAAATCCATGGTGCAGCCATGGGCACCTGCATGGTGCCTTCCTATGCCAACCTTTTTATGGGCCATCTAGAGGAAATATTCCTTGCCTCCCAAAGCACCAAATCCCTAGTCTGGTTCAGATTCATCGATGATACATTCATGATCTGGACTCTGGTCCAAGACACCCCATCTTCATTCCTTCACAACCTCAACATCTCTCCCAATCCTTTCCACCTGGTCCTCCTCAACTCAGTGTGCCACCTTCCTAGACGTCGACCACCTTCTCTCTGATGGTTCCATCCGCACCTGTGTTTACATTAAATCCATCAATCACCAATAGAACCTGCCTTTCGACAGCTGTCATTTGTTTCGACCAAAAAATTTCTCCCATACAGCCTGGCCACCCAGGGATGGTCTGTCTACAGTGACAAGAACTCCCTTGACCAGTATGCTGAAGGTTTCAGCAAGGCCTACACAGATAGGTACTATCCCACAGACCTAGTCCACAAACAGATCTGCCATGCCATTTCCCCTACATCCCAATTCTCCCACCAACCCCAAGAACCAGCCACAAAGGAGTGTCCCCTTCCTCACCCAATACTACCCTGGACTGGAACAACTGGACCATATCCTTTGTCAGGGCTTTGATTACCTACCATCATGCCCTGAAATGAGGAATATCCTGCCTGAGATACTTCCACCCCTCCGAAAGTGATGTTCCATCACCCATACAACCTCCACAGCTTCCTAGTCCATCCCTATGCGACTCCCAATTCCAACCCCTCGCCTTAAGGATCATATCACTGTGGAAGTCCCGGGTGCAAGACCTGCCAAAGTCACCCACACAGCACTTCCTATTCCAGTCCTACCACAGGTTTATCTTACCACATGAGGGGCAAGTCAACTTACCAGGTCTACTGCAATCATTGCACAACTTGTTATTTTGGTATGACTACCAACCAGCTGCCCACCAGGATGAATGGCCACCACCAAACTATGGCCAAGAGCAAAGTAGACCACCTTGTGGCATACCATGCAGCTGAACATAACATTCTTGATTTCAATGGCTTCTTCACTATGCAAGCCACCTGGATCCTCCCCTACACCACCAGCTTTTCTGAACAGTGCATTTGGGAGTTATCATTATAACATATTCTCTGCTCTTGTAATTATCCCAGCCTCAACCTGAGGTAACATATTGTCCCCACACCCTCCTAACAACAGCTTCCAATCCCTCTCTCCTGTCATATTTTCCCCATTCTCTTCTACCATCCTCTTTCCTCTTTGTTTGCTGCCCTCTCCCAATGCACCCTCCCCCCCCCCCCCTATCTTTCCCCGCTCCTCTCCTTTTACACTCCTTTTTCCCCCTACTTCCCTGCCCCACAGCCTCTTGACACAGTGCCTGTTGGCATGCTAGCCCCTGCCCACTCTGCCAGACAGCATTTGTATTTCTCCCAACCCGTACACTACTATCCCTTCCCCTTCCCCACCTCCTCCAGATTGCTGCTTGCATCCCACATGATAGTTGCATTCCGGCCCGAGATACTGGAGGTGGTGGTCATATGTGCACAAGGTGCGCTTGCTTGTGTGTATGAATGGTGTGTGGTTCTCTTTTGCTGATGTAGGCTGTGATCAAAAGCTCTATGTAAGTGTCTTTTAATTGTGCTGTCTGCTGCTTAACATGCCTTCTTTATGGTAAGTAGCAATCTGTCTTTTCCTACATAGTTAATACAAACGAAACATCATGTAAACATGAAGATATATTTGCACTGAGTTGTCCAATATCTGATATGCTGTACTGTATATGTAAGATTTACTGGACCAGATAAATACAAATATAAAAATAAGTATAAATTTATTAAAAACAAAGATTCCAGGACTTACCAAACGGGAAAGCGCTGGTAGATAGACACAATAAAAAAACCCACACACAAAATTTCAAGCTTTCGCAACCAACCAACGGTTGCTTCGTCAGGAAAGAGGGAAGGAGAGGGAAAGACGAAAGGATGTGGATTTTAAGGGAGAGGGTAATGTCTGCTTGTGTCTGTATATGTGTGGATGGATATATGTGTGTGTGTGCAAGTGTATACCTGTCCTTTTTTCCCCCTAAGGTAAGTCTTTCCGCTCCCAGGATTGGAATGACTCCTTACCCTCTCCCTTAAAACCCACATCCTTTCGTCTTTCCCTCTCCTTCCCTCTTTCCTGACGAAGCAACCGTTGGTTGCGAAAGCTTGAAATTTTGTGTGTGTGTTTGTGTGTTTTATTATTGTGTCTATCTACCAGTGCTTTCCCGTTTGGTAAGTCATGGAATCTTTGTTTTTAATATATTTTTCCCATGTGGAATGTTTCTTTCTATTTTATTAATAAGTATAAATTTATTTATTTATCCTTTGGCAAAGTACGTTGTATAGATGAAGATATATTTTCATTTCTTGCACCAACAGGTACATGGTTTTTACTGTCTACTGTTTAACATCTACGCCCAAGAACCATGGACCTTGCCATTGGTGGGGAGGCTTGCGTGCCTCAGCGATACAGATGGCCATACCATAGGTGCAACCATGACGGTGGGGTATCTGTTGAGAGGCCAGACAAACGTGTGGTACCTGAAGAGGGGCAGCAGCCTTTTCAGTAGTTGCAGGGGCAACAGTCTGGATGATTAACTGATTTGACCCTGTAACACTAATCAAAATGGCCTTGCTGTGCTGGTACTGCGAACGGCTGAAAGCAAGGGGAAACTACAGCTGTAATTTTTCTCGAGGGCATGCAGCTTTACTGTATGGTTAAATGATGATGGCGTCCTCTTGCGTACAATATTCTGGAGGTAAAATAGTCTCCGATTCGGATCTCTGGGTGGGGTCTACTCAAGAGGACGTTGTTATCAGGAGAAAGAAAACTACGGATCGGAGCATGGAATGTCAGATCTCTTAATTGGGCAGGTAGGTTAGAAAATTTAAAAAGGGAAATGGATAGGTTAAAGTTAGATATAGTGGGAATTAGTATAGTTCGGTGGCAGGAGGAACAAGACGTTTGGTCAGGTCAATACAGGGTTATAAATACAAAATCAAATAGGGGTAATGCAGGAGCAGGTTTAATAATGAATAAAAAAATAGGAGTGCGAGTAAGCTACTACAAACAGCCTAGTGAACGTATTATTGTGGCCAAGACAGACACGAAGCCCATGCCTACTACAGTAGTACAAGTTTATATGCCAACTAGCTCTGCAGATGATGAAGAAATCGATGAAATGTATGATGAGATAAAAGAAATTATTCAGGTAGTGAAGGGAGATGAACATTTAATAGTCATGGGTGACTGGAATTCAAGAGTAGGAAAAGGGAGAGAAGAAAACAGAGTAGGTGAATATGGATTGGGGGTAAGAATTTTGCACAGAGCATAACTTAATTATAGTTAATACTTGGTTCAAGAATTATGAAAGAAGGTTGTATACATGGAAGAAGCCTGGAGATACTAGAAGGTATCAGATAGATTTGTATTTGTATTTATTTATTTATCCTGTGGATCACATATTGTACAAAGTACACATGATATAGGACAAGTCATTTTTCTTAACAAATATGTAGTTTGGAGAAAAAAAAATAGGCAATGGACAGCCATTTAAAAAATGTACACAAAATTGTTCATTGATGAATATAGTAACTTCACATACAGAGAATACAAACAATTTACATGGGGAACTAAGAAACATGTAGGCAATGTAGTGCTACTTTAAATTTACACAAATAATCACTGAGATTACAGAATAGTGAAAATGTCAACTGGAAACACAACAGAAGGACAATGTCATTTAAAAACTACATTAAACATGAAATTAACATTGAGATTTCACAGACAATTAAGTTTTAATACTTATAGAATGTGTAGTTGTACAGCCAAAAGCGAGTTGAAAAATTTTGGGAAGTGAAACTGAAACATGGTTGTGTATAGTAGAAATTAGGTTATTATTTTGCCTACAGAATGTTTTACTCTAATCACAGTATTTTACAAAGGAACTTTATAATTTTTCATTTCCAGGAATTCTTGTACTGAATAGAAACAGTGCTTTGTCAGAAATGCCTTTAGTTTATTTTTAAATATTGGATCTGGAGCAGTTTTTATTTGTTTTGGAATTTTATTGTGTAATACGACACCCAGATGAGTTATATATTTTTGGTATGATGATGTCCTTGAAAAAATTTGATGGATATTAGATTGCCCTCTGGTATAATGAGCGTGTATATCATTGTTTTGGATTAATTTGCCTGTTCTTGAGAGGTATTCCCTGGTGAATAGGATTGTTTCTTGAATGAATAGGGATGGGATGCTTAGAACATTAAGTTTTATAAATTGACATTTACAGGATTCCAGCTTTTTGAGGCCACAGATTATCCTCAGTGCTCTTTTTTGTAGTTTAAATATATTTGTGCTGTGAGTTGAATTTCCCCAAAAGGTGATTCCATAGCGGAGCAATGAGTGGAACTGCGCATGGTATGCTTGCATTAATGTGGATTTACTTGCAGTAGATTTTAGTATTCTTAGTCCATAGCACAATGATGAGAGTTTCTTTGATACGTTGTTTATATGTGTGTCCCATTTTAAATTTTGTTGGAGCCATAGACCCAAAATTTTTGTTGCATTTACATTTTCAATTTTATCATTATTTAACTTTACTTGGATAGTTTTTTGACTGGATGTGGGAATTAGATGGAAGTTGATACATACAGTTTTCCCACTATTAACAATTAGGCCATTTTTGTTAAACCACTCAGAAAGTTTTTCCATAGAGTTATCAGATATTGTCTGAAGGGATTCAGGGCTAGATCCAGTCAACACTATGCTTGTATCATCAGCAAACAGGATAGTTTTTTGTGGGCTCATACATTCAACAAGATCATCTATGTAAATGAGGAAAAGTAATGGCCCTAGAACAGAACCCTGGGGAACACCATAGCTTATTGTTCTTTCCTCCGAGAGGAAAACTGTGTTATTTATTTTATTCTGTACATTAATACCGCATTGAAGTGATACCTTCTGTCTGCGGTTTTGTAGGTAAGAGCATAGCCAGTTGTGAACCACACCTCTTATTCCTCTTCTTTCCAATTTAGCAAGCAGTATTTTATGATCTAGTACGTCAACGGCTTTAGAGAGATCTAAGAAGATACCTACAGCTATATTATGTTGGTCAATTGATTTCAGTATGTGGTCCAACAGTTCAAAAATTGCTGTCTGGGTGGATAAAGATTTACTAAAACCATGTTGTTGAATGCTGATTGGTGCGTGGTTTTTTATGAAATTTATAAGCCTGTCATAAAAAAGTTTTTCCAGGATTTTTGAAAAGATGCTTAATATGGATAATGGTCTATAATTGGATACTAAATCAGGGGAACCTTTCTTTAGTAATGGTGAGACTTTAGCTATTTTGAGAGCATCTGGAAAAATGCCAGTTTTTAATGATTGGTTGTAGATGGTTGATAATGGCTTTACTATATGGGGAGCGCACACCTTTAATATGAGGTCAGGTATTTCATCATAGCCACTAGAGATTTTATTGCGTAACAATTTTATTATGTTCATAATTTCATCAGGGTTTGTTTCACAAACAAACATTGTAGCATTAGTGCTGTTTGACGTATTGGTGGAATTGAAGAACGATACCTTTCAGTTTGCCTGAATGAGATCTTCTGCTAGTGAGGTGAAATATTCATGGAACTTGTTTACAACTGTGTATGGATCTGTGACCCTAGAATCAGTAAGTGTTAGAGAAATGTTTTCCTTTTTAGGTGTTGAACTACAAGTTTCTTTTTTAATAACTTTCCACATAGCTTTTATTTTGTTTGAAGAGTTTCTTATGAAATTGTCATTCCATAAAAGTTTTGCCTGTCTAATCACTCTAAGATAATTTTTTTTTGTAGGCTTTACAATAGTCAGAAAATTCTTCAGTGACTATGTATTTTCTGGAGCAATATTGGAGAAATCTGTTTCTGTCACTAGAAATTTTGATTCCTTTTGTTACCCACGACATTCTATTTTGATTGCTTGAAGTTTTTGTTTCAAAAGGAAATGCTGTATTAAAGTAATAAAGGAAGGTGTTATGGAAGCTTAAGAACATACTGTATTATCAACAGTTGTTTGCATGTAAACACTGTCCCAATTTTCCTTAGCTAATAGGAAGTTAAAAATCCTAATATTGCCATCTGAAAAGTTTCTTCTTTGAAATACTTTTTTGTGGCTGATTTTACTATTTTCCATGTCAACACTCAGTAGCTGAGCATCATGGTCACTGTATCCCATGCTCAGTACTTCGCCAGTGAATTTGTAACCAGTATCTGTTATGAAGATTTGATCAATTATTGAATCAGTATGCTATGTTGATCTTGTTGGAGAGTGTATTGTGGGGATCATATTAAAGGATTTGGTCATGTTTAACAAATCAAGTTTAGCATTACTGTTTTTTGATAAATCAATGTTAAAATCGCCACAAAGTATTATTCTCATATTTAATGAGCTGACACTATTCAGCAGAACTTCTAATTTGGTCATAAAATTTGGAATATTACTACTTGGTGCTCTGTATACATTTATAATTATATAGTTTAGTTCAGGCAGCTTAACCATAGAAAGCTCAAATTCCTTATCTTCAGATAATGCAATCTGTTCATTTAGGCCTACCTCACTGAATTTTATCTGGTCCTTTACAAATATAGCAGTACCGCCATGTGTGGAGAAATTCCTACAATAGAAGCTTGTTAATGAGTACCTTGGAATAGAGGTTGACTGAATTTCTTCTTTAGACAGCCAGTGTTCGGTAATACATATTACATCTGGATTTATTTGAGACTGAAGTAACACTTCCAGCATTTGAATCTTATTTCTGAATGACTGGACATTATGGTGTAATACAAGAAATGATGGACTTTGTGACTTTTCAGTTAAGGGTTTAATTAATTTATTTTCTAAAGGTATTTCTGACACAGCACTTACCCTAAAAAATTGGCCGAGATTTTATTTTTGTGTGTGGCTTCTTGCACGCAATTTTCGGTAGCAGAGATGGTTTTGAGTGGTTGACACAGTTCTGCTTCCATCAAAGCTTCTGTTTTTTGCCTAAACCATTTTGTAATTTGTGGTTGTTTGGCGATCTTGATACTTGGGGCTGATTTCTTCAGGATATGATTTCGGAGTTTTTCTACTATTTGGTCTTTTCCTAACATATTTAAATGTAGTCCATGAGCTGTATGAAATCTTCTTCCTAAATTGTATGTATCAATCATCTCTATGTTATGAAATGTAGAACATATTTCTGATATCAGTTTGTTTGCAGTGCAAATTTCTTGGTTGACACAGGACCAGGAAGGCAAATCATAACGATGAGGAATGTTAACAACGAGTACATTTGTATGTAATAGGTTGTTTAAGCATTCCTTCATTTCTTTTGCAAACCCTTTTGTTTCATTCCTATATATATCGTTTGAACCACCTAGAAGCATGACAATATCACAATTACTTAAGTGAGATACGTCAGTAGAGTTTGTTAGTTTATTTACCTCACAAAACTGTGCTCCTGGCTTCACAAAACCTGTTACCATTAAATTACATTTATCTTTCAATAGCGCTGAAATTCCATGTCCATGACTGTCACCAAGCACACAAATTTTTGTGTTTATCACAGTTTTGGGGCTAGAAGGTTTTGAAACGTGTTTTTGCTGTGTAGATATATTCTGTTTTTGCACATTTGGTAACCTTTTTTGATAACTATGAACCTGTGTTAACTTTGCGGTCTTGGGAGCAAATTTATTGTATGCAGCAGAAGTTTGTTTTTCACAATGACCATCGTTTTGTAGTAGGATATCGAATTTGTTTTTTTGAGCTATTACTGAAGAGGAAACACTATTTACGATATCTGCACACTTTTTTTTACGCGGACTCTGTTGTGTAGGTTCCACATTTTGCTTAATAACAGGCTTTTCTTTCAGATGGTGCACGATTTGATCTTTTGTAGATAAGCCTACCGTTTTTTGGAACACGGCAGGAGAATTTATTACTAAAGATGACGAAATGATTGCGCTATGGTTAGCGTTACCTGTACACCCAGAATGTGTTGGAAAACTTGAAATGGCGATGGAATCATCGGTTACTGTGTACACTTTATTTCTGTCAAATTCACTTACGCCCTGCTCGGCGGTTTTTAGTTTTTCATGATCATTTTCAAGACATTTGAGTCTATCAGCTAACACTCTGTTTTCTGCCAAGGATCTGCACACAATTTCTTGCAACGAATGAATAGTTTCAACTAGTTTTGCTTTGTCAGGATGGACTTCACATGTTACACACTTACATTTTGATTTGGATGATTTTTCACTGCAGGTTTTTTGCGTAGCACTAGACTTGAAACTTTGCGAAGCACTTTTGTTGATCATCTTCTGCTATTGATGCCAGATAACATTTGAAAATTCGAAATAACTGGAGGCACAAATTCACTAAACTTCTCAATCGCCGCCATCATTCTAACTTTCTAACTTATATAATGGTAAGACAGAGATTTAGGAACCAGATTTTAAATTGTAAGACATTTCCAGGGGCAGATGTGGACTCTGACCACAATCTATTGGTTATGAAGTGTGGATTAAAACTGAAGAAACTGCAAAAAGGTGGGAATTTAAGGTGATGGGACCTGGATAAACTGACTAAACCAGAGGTTGTACAGAGTTTCAGGGAGAGCCTAAGGGAACAATTGACATGAATGGGGGAAAGAAATACAGTAGAAGACGAATGGCTAGCTCTGAGGGATGAAGTAGTGAAGGCAGCAGAGGATCAAGTAGGTAAAAAGATGAGGGTTAGTAGAAAGCCTTGGGTAACAGAAGACATATTGAATTTAATTGATGAAAGGAGAAAATATAAAACTGCAGTAGATGAAGTGGGCAAAAAGGAATACAAACATCTCAAAAATTAGATCGACAGGAAGTGAAAAATGGCTAAGCAGGGATGGCTAGAGGACAAATGTAAGGATGTAAAGGCTTATCTCACTAGGGGTAAGATAGATACTGCCTACAGGAAAATTAAAGAGACCTTTGGAGAAAAGAGAGCCACTCGTATGAATATCACGAGCTCAGATGGAAACCCAGTTCTAAGCAAAGAAGGGAAAGCAGAAAGGTGCAAGGAGTATATAGAGGGACTATACAAGGGTGATGTACTTGAGGACAATATTACGGAAATGGAAGAGGATGTAGATGAAGATGAAATAGGAGATACTATACTGCGTGGAGAGTTTGACAGAGCACTGAAAGACCTGAGACAAAACAAGGCCCCAGGAATAGACAACATTCCATAAGAACTACTGACAGCCTTGGGAGAGCCAGTCCTGACAAAACTCTACCATCTGGTGAGCAAGATGTATGAGACAGGCGAAATACCCTCACACTTCAAGAAGAATACAATAATTCCAATCTCAAAGAAAGCAGGTATTGACAGATGTGAACATTACCGAACTATCAGTTTAATAAGTCACAGCTGCTAAATACTAACTCAAATTCTTTACAGACAAATGGAAAAACTCGTAGTAGCCGACCTCGGGGAAGATCAGTTTGGATTCCGTAGAAATGTTGGAACACGTGAGGCAATACTGACCTTATGACTTATCTTAGAAGAAAGATTAAGGAAAGGCAAACCTATGTTTCTAGCATTTGTAGACTTAGAGAAAGCTTTTGACAATGTTGACTGGAATACTCTCTTTCAGATTCTGAAGGTAGCAGGGGTAAAATACAGGGAGCGAAAGGCTATTTACAATTTGTACAGAAATCAGATGGCAGTTATAACAGTCGAGGGGCATGAAAGGGAAGCAGTGGTTGGGAAGGGAGTGAGACAGGGTTGTAGACGCTCCCCAATGTTATTCAATCTGTATATTGAGCAAGCAGTAAAGGAAACAAAAGAAAAATTCGGAGTAGGTATTAAAACCCATGGAGAAGAAATAAAAACGTTGAGGTTCGCTGATGACATTGTAATTCTGTCAGAGACAGCAATGGACTTGGAAGAGCAATTGAACAGAATGGACAGTGTCTTGAAAGGAGGATATACGATGATCATCAACAAAAGCAAAACAAGGATAATGGAATGTAGTCGAATTAAGTCAGGTGATGCTGAGGGAATTAGATTAGGAAATGAGACACTTAAAGTAGTAAAGGTGTTTTGCTATTTGGGGAGCAAAATAAGTGATGATGGTCGAAGTAGAGAGGATATAAAATGTAGACTGGCAATGGCAAGGAAAGCGTTTCTGAAGAAGAGAAATTTGTTAACATCGAGTATAGATTTAAGTGTCAGGAAGTCATTTCTGAAAGTATTTGTATGGAGTGTAGCCATGTATGGAAGTGAAACATGGACAATAAATAGTTTGGACAAGAAGAGAATAGAAGCTTTTAAAATGTGGTGCTACAAAAGAATGTTGAAGATTAGGTTGGTAGATCACGTAACTAATGAGGAGGTATTGAATAGGATTGGGGAGAAGAGAAGTTTGTGGCACAACTTGACTAAAAGAAGGGATCGGTTGGTAGGACATGTCCTGAGGCATCAAGGGATCACAAATTTAGCATTGGAGGGCAGTGTGGAGGGTAAAAATAGTAGAGGGAGACCAACAGATGGATACACTAAGCAGATTCAGAAGGATGTAGGTTGCAGTAGGTAGTGGGAGATGAAGGAGCTTGCACAGGATAGATTAGCATGGAAGCTGCATCAAACCAGTCTCAGGAGTGAAGACCACAACAACAACTGTTTAACAAAAAAATATTATTTATTACAAAATTATTCTAAGGCTATTTAATATTAAATTAGATTTGTACAATTTTTCTTTTGATACAATAATGGCATTTCAATTGTTTTGAGCTGTAGTGCACATAAATTCATTAACACTGTAATTACAGTTTTCAAATAGAAAATTTTTGAGACTTTTTTGAAAATATTTTATTGTTTATTTCTCTCAAGAATGAAGGTAGTTTTTCAAGGGCTTTTGGTCCAGCATATGATGGCTTTTTTTGTATTTTATGGCCTTGTGTGTAGGCTCATGGAAGAGGTTCCATTTTCTTGTGTCATGGTTGTGTTGTGTGTTCTTATCTCTAGTATTTGCAGAATATTTGAATTTTGTCCAACAGAGGAGTTCGTATAGGTATATACTGGGTAATGTTAGTATTTTGAGAGCTTTAAATGCTAGTTTACATGAATCTTTCCATTTAAGGTTGGCTATCATTCTTAAGGCTCTTTTCTGTAATTTAAGTACTTTATTAATGTTTGTTTTTGTGGTACCTCCCCACAAAATTACATCATAACTTTATGTTGTATGAATTAATGTATAGTATATTGTTTTCATAATGCCTGTATCTTTTAGGTAGCTGAGTTTGTGCAGCACATATACGTTTGCACTGAGTTTCCCCCTTATACGTTCTACATTGTTATCCCAGTTTACATTTTGATCGATAATTATCCGAAGGAATTTTGTATATTTGGTGTTACCTGCTATGCACTCATCTATGCATATATTGATATCTTCACTGTGAAAGTTTCAAAGTCTGAAGTTTACACAAAGTGTGTTAGTAATATTGTTGTGCAGGTTTAATTCAGTAAATCTTTGGATGGCATTTTTTATTTCTATATTGGTTTTCATTTCTAACTTTTCTGTGTCTTTATCCTTGAACAGAAGAGTTGTGTCATCTGCATAGGTAACTATACTACCATACTTAATCATATTTGGGATGTGATTTGTATATGGAATGATGAGTATTGGGCCAAGAATGGAGCCTTGTGGTACAGAGAAGTGTAAAATTCTTGTTTTAGCTCTTATTTTTTCAGCAGTAGTTTTTGTAATTTCAGTATGTTGGTTGCTGTTTGTCAGGTCTGAGAGAATCCAGTCTCCTGCATTTCCTCTTATGTTATATACTCCTAATATTTCTACTAAAGTTTTGTGGTCTACACAGTCAAATGCCTTTGTTAGAGCCGTAAATACTTCTACACATTTATTTTTGGAGTCCAAGTTTGTTATGACATTTTCGATGAGATCTATTATTGCAGCTATGGTGCATTTATCTTTCTGGAAGCCAAACTGATTCTTGTTGATTATTTCATATTTCATCAGAAAAGCAATCAGTCTCTGTGCATAACCTCATTCAAATATTTTTTATATGACTGGTAAAGAACTATAGGCCTATAATTTTCTGGATTGTATTCATTCCCCTTTTTTGTATTGGTTTTATCAGTGCTGTCTTTAAGCACTTTGGAAAAGTTCCTTCTAGGAATGATGAATTGATTAGTTGTGTAAGAGGTTTCTTGAGTTCCTACATTCAGTGTTTAATTTCTATACTTGATATGCTGTCAATTCCACATGACTTTGTTTTAGGTTTTTTATTATCTTTAATGTTTGTTCTTCTGTCACTGGGAAAAGTACCATTGATTTTCCATGGGGATTAATAAATGTTTTTCATGGTTTTTTTTTTTCTCCTACTGTGGCAAAATAGTCATTGAAGAGATTTATGATTTTATTCTGTTCAGTTTTAGTTTTTTTGCTGATCATGAACTGTATTTTGTTGTGTTCCTGTGAGTTGGAGGGTTTGCAAAGTGTATTTGTAATAGACCAACAAGCCTTGCTTTTATTATCAGCACTATTTATGTACTTTTTCGCTTCTAGTCATTAGGCTGCTTGCAGTACTTTAGCATACTCTTTAAAGTTTTCATCAATGCTAGTTTTATATATTCTGTGCATCATTTTTATCTTGTTCCTAGAGACCAAAATGACTTTTGTTATCCATTTTTTGTTTTTATTTGTGGTTTTGGCTTTAGTTTTTATTACTGGGCATGTAATATTGAGATGGTAGGAAAGTGTGTCAATAAAATAAGTCACTTTATGATCCACTGATGGAGAGTCTTTTTTCAGTATTTCCCATCCTTCTTTTTCATGTTTTTTCCTAAGGGCTGTTAAGTTTTGTTCATTTATGCTTTTTTGCCATATTTTTTGTCTTTTCATTTGTGGTGATATGATTTAGACATATTTTTATTGCATCATGGTCTGAAAGGGTCATTTCTATAACTTCAGTTTTATACTGAAAGTCCCTTAAATTTGTGAAGATGTGATCTATTTGAGTACAGGAGTTTGCAGTTATCCATGTTGGAGTAGCTATTGCATCGTATAAGCCATATGTTTTCATTGTGCTTAGAAGCTCCCTGCTGTCATTGGTGTCTTGCAATGTGTTTATGTTTAGGTCACCTATTAGTACAAGTGCACAGTTCCTGCTTAGGAGGATATGTAAGAGCTCTCCTATGTTTTCAATGAACATTTCTCTGCACCCATTTGGCAGTCTTTTTGATGTTTAAGATTTACAGTGAGGAACTACTTAATACTATTTTTTGGGCTGTTACTGCGACTACATTTTCAATGTTGTATTTTTTACATAAGTCAAGGCTGTTTTATGGCTTCTGTTTATATTGTTATGGGTTAGTATAGCAGCTCCACCACTCTTACTATTCCTCCTGCATGAACTAGCTGTTACATTGTAATTTGCAACAGTAAGCTTTAGCATTTCATCCTCATTTAGACCATATTCTGTCAGAGCTAGAGTGTCAAGAGTTTCTTCATTTAGCATTATTTCTAACTGGGTTACCTTATTTTTTATGTATTCTATATCCTTTTGCATTATTTTCGTAATTGAATATCTTGATTCTATGTTTGTTTTTGTCCTATATTCTTTTTTGTTATCACTGTTTTTTGTGGATATCAGATTTCCTAATTTTCACCTCCACTATACAATGTTAGTTTCCCTTGTTTCTAATGATTTTACAAACATCTGCATACATTCTGGTGAGGGTTACTGAACCTAATCTATTTAAATGTGTGCCATCCTTTCCCAGTCAATTTTCACACAGGAATTTGTTTTGGTCTATGAAGATAGCACTGAGACAATCACACTCTTGTTTGATGGCACTGTTTATTTTGGATGTGTATTTGTCACTAACTGACCTCCTTTTTACGATTCTGCTAAGTATGAGCCTGGATCCTTCATAAAGACTTCTTGCTATACGAATCATGTTTCTTGTTTCATTCACTAATTCATATTTGCTGCTGCTTTTGAGCAAGAGTGTTGCAACATGTATAAAAACACCTTTGTAATTTCGTTTATGTTCAATGTCCTGTTCTGTAACTACTTGTTTTTCAATATTTTTGAAATGTTTTCCGAGTTGTTGCACTCTAATTCCAGGTCACACGTCAATTTTGCAGGTGGGGACAGCGATATTTTTCAATAGCGGATCTCCTATTACTAGAAACCCGCTATCTTGTACAGCTGTGGGCTTGTTTCTTCTTTTGGTGTATGTCACCGGCTCCCACTTATATTTATCTGCTGATGTTAGACCTGTTGACTTTTTCGTGTCTTCATTGGCAACTCTGGTATTTTTTTGTTTTTGAAGTTCGAGCCTGCATATGGAGCATGGGATATGTTATTGTTTTCGAGTTCATATATTCACATGTAATTTCGTGGTCTTTTATTTGTTTTTGTGGTTTTCACTGCCTTCCTTGTATTAGTGTGTCATTTGCTTTCCTTGCCTCGAATAGTTCAGTTTTTTCAGTGTCAATGTCGTTTTGTAGCCTCTTTATAGTTTAGTTTTCTGAGGCTTGTGATTCTATTTGATTGATTTCACTCACACAGAGCTGCTTTTCATGTATTAATCTATTATTTTCTTTCTGTATGTTTATATTTTCTGGTTTTAACACCTCAATATCCTCTTTTAGCTATTTTATAACTTTGTTTTTTGAGTCTACTGTATTTAAAAGTTTGGCCATTTCAGCACGTAAACAAACTTGTCGTGTCCATGAAATATTGTCACTGATGTTCTTCAGATTTACCTTTGCGCACTTTTTGCATAGCCAGTAGTTGCACTTTATACACAATATACCTTTCATCACTTGTGTTTTGCATTCTGTTACTTGATTCAGAGAACATTGACACTTAGTTATATAACTGGCAGTGAAAGGGGCAGAAATAACAAATCACCATATAGTAGTGTCATGGGGCAATTAATAGGCACATAAATAAGATTGAAAAATATTGCTAGCCTTTCAAAGACACCCTTCTTCAGAGCATCTGGTACAGAATAGGCACAGAAACATAGGTGCACATCTGCATTGTTCTGGATGACTACACTGTAGTCACAACTCGACTGCATTGCTAGTACAATATGATTGTACTGAATCAAAATTAAATGTTGCAGCCTGTTGATAAAGTGGAGTGTATATGAGGGGTAGCTGTAATGTCATTGATAAAGAGGATGTTGGCTGCAACATTTTGTTTGGTTCCCTTGCTTGGTAGTGTAGCTCAGTGCTATGGAATGAGTGTTTCAGTTGGTAAAACTTTTTGACTAACCCCTTGCACTGGCCCAGCACCTAGCATAATGGTAAGGTTTGGTTTGAAAGTTCCTGGCAGGTTAAAATTGTATTCTGGGCTGGGACATGAACCTGAGACCTAAGCCTGTCAAAAGTAAGTTCTCTACCAACTGAGCTACCTGAACATGACCCACAACTTGTCCTCATGGCTTTACTTCCAGTTCTCCTGCAAAATTTGCAGGACTCGTACTCTTGGAAGAAAGCACTGGTCCAGCATACAGTGTTAATCTTCCACGAAGTTTCATATTAGCACATACTCCACTGCAGAGTGGAAATTTATTCTGGAAACGTCTGGTTTGCATAGTCAGTAATTTGAACAGTAGCCATTACATTTTTGATGTGTTAAAGTGGTGGGTTGTTACATTGTCTTTCAACAAGATGATGCAACAGTGAATATTGCCATTGATTTCCTGACCTACTTTGATACAGAGAAGTTTGTTGCCCTGGCCAGCATGTTCTTCAGATCTTGCACACATTGAAATCATATAGTCATGGGTTACCGAGAAAGTAAGATGTCAACACCTGCTGCCCACTATGATTTGTCACAGAGTTGAAGCGGTTAGGAATGTCACTTATGTCTGTCATCCAAGGTCAGTTTGGCCCAGCACCCAGCCAGATTAGAGCCATTGTTACTGCCAGAGATGGCACCTCTGCATATTAAATTTTTCCCCCTGTATATCCCCAAATCATGTACAAATTTAATTATGTATTCTTCTTACTATACTATAAATGCACAATAAGTAAAATATTATTTGTTCTCTTTTATGTTGTTGCAGTTTGAAAGGCCAGTGTACGTGAATACATGATATCCTTCCTTGTTTGCACTCTTTGTCTTGAAAATGTACAGGGTGTGTACCTGTTGGAATAGACTGAGAAGTTGGTAACACTGTTCCAAAAGAGAATGTAAAATATTTCTTTAAAAAATAATGGTTTATTACTGGACGTATTACAATACTGTGTGCCCAAGTTGTCTACCCATGTGTCAGCTGGTCTGGACAGGGCCAGGATGTGATGGTGCTGAAGACTGACTTTGAAAGTATGGATTTAGGTCCTGTAGAAGTGACAAAAGGAGTACATCCTAACTGGTTGGGTCAAGGCCCAAGAAGGAACAAATGGTAGGGGCTGATGGACCTCAGTGGCTCCCAGTAACATAAATGTAATGCCTCCCAAAAGTTACATTTTGGCTGTGCATGTCTGGTGTTCAGGGGACACATTCTTTGTCACCAATTTGCTGAGGCAATGATCCTGTTTTTGACAGATAGACCACAATGAATTGTAAAACTTAGATGGCGGTACAAAAAATATTGAAACTACATTTACCATTTCTCTCACCTCTCCGGCAGGCTATAAATGCCATGGGGGAGGGGGGTGGGGGAACAGTTCTTTTGAAGCGAACCAGCCAGCAAGCCATTTTTGTACATTTTTATATGAATTGAAGTGTTGTTCAGCGAGAGGGTGTCTCAGTGATGGAAGGAGATGATAATCACGTGGGACCAAGTCTGGAGAATAAGCCGCATGCCCAAGTATTTCCCAACTGAATTCCTCAATCTCTTTCCTGATCTGTTTTGCTGCATGCAATGGTGTGTTATCACGTGTTGCCTTTTTCCATATTCTGGCCATTTTTCATGTAATGCTCAATTTAAATCAATCATTTGCTGTTGGTAGCGATCAGTGTTAATGGTTTCACCAGGTTTTAGCAGCTCATAATAAATGACACCCTTCTGACCCAACCAAACGCAGAGCATTGTCTTCTTTCCAAAGTGATTTGATCTAGCACTGGATGTCGATGATTTGCCTGAATTCACGCATGATTTACGATGCTTAGGATTCTCAAAATATATCCATTTTTCATCACCTTTTACTATTTGACAGAGAAACGACTTTCGTTTGTATATGGTGAGCAGCATTTCGCAGGTGGTCTTTTGATTTGCTTGCTGTCATTCATTCAGTTGGTGCAGATCCCATTTTCCCACTTTCTGCACCTTTCCCACAGCTGTCAACTAAATTTCCTAGAATTTCTGTTGAATCTGAGTATCATCTTCATTGAATAAGGCCTGCAATTCATTGCCTTCGAACGTTTTCAGTGGTTTTCTGTGCTCGTCATTTCTCAAGTTAAAATCACCACTTTTGAATTTTTTGAACCATTCAAAACACTGTGTTTTCCCAATAGCATGTTCACTGAGAGGTTTGACAAGCACTTGATGTGATTCTGCAGCAGTTTTCTTCAAATGACAACAGCAAACCAATGCTGTCCACAAATTATAGTTCATAGGCACAAAACTTAACATGTTCATGGGTTTGAAACTGATACCAATGTAAAGAACTTGGGTTACTGTTTGTTGACATTCATCGTCAGCTGTTACAGGAAGCAGATGGCACTGTAGACACGGTCTCATGGGCCCTACAATGATGGATAGCACCATCTACAGCGAAATTCCTGTTTCATACTTCTACGCCAGGTATACTGGCTAAGATATCTCTCCTTCCATAAAGCTGGTATATGGTGAGTGGAGGCTGAAGTGAGATGTGGAAGGGACTTAAAGAAAGGTGTTACATAATAGAGATATTTATCATGACTGTAAAAGTGGTTGATTTACAAAATTCCCCTTTCACCGCCCGTCACATTAACCAAGCGGCATGGCATTGAAGTTTGAGGTGACAGACTTAGGCACTTGTCCTCATGTCTCTCAGCAGGTGAGTACCATGAGCAGTATAAAGCAGCGTAACCTTGGCTCGCAAGTAATAAGCAGTCTCGATTGCTGTTTTGAGTCTGAGGGCAGGTGTAATGAAGGTCCAGTAGTCTGACCTGTGCAAGCCTCTTCAGCTCTTTGTAGCTGCTGCAGCCTGCATCCATTTGAATTTGCTTACAGTACAGCCAACTGGGGTAACTTTGTACCACTTTTTACTATTTTCTTGAAAATACTATACACAATAAATTACACATCACAACAGACACTGTAACATTTTACATCTGTAATTATTGAGTGCTTGTAAAAGTGAAAATTTATTCTGACTATGCCCTATCAGAGTAAAATTTCAATTTTAATACTAACTGTGCACTGTCAGAGTAAAATGTAAATTTTAAGTCTGATACAAAGTTGCACTGTCCTTCAGAACAACATTAAGCTCTCTTCACTGCCAACACAGTTAAAGGCCAATCACAAGCCTGAGAGCTCCTAGGAAGTTGTAAAGACATTTGAAATATTAACTAGAAATCTCAGAGGTAATAAAACAGTTACTTTTAGTACAAAATAATGCAAGTAGGTGGAGCAACAGCCTTTGTAACAAAAGTGGTAAGTGGTACAAAGATACCTACCCTGTCTGGTAAAAAGTTATCCTGATTGACAGTATTTAATCCTTGGTCTTCGTCTACAGTTGTTACCACCTCACTTCGTTCATTACCAAAATATTCATTCCTTGATGCTTGAGGATTTTGTGGTGAAGCAAGCTGGGATACCTTTAATTCCCCTCTTGTTTTGTCATCTGCCTCTTTAAAATTCATTTTTTCATTTTGACTTAATTAACATTTACATATGTGAGTATAATTTGTATTTTCATAAAAGAGAAAGATTGGCCCTTAGTTTTTAAAGAATATAACACCAGTGTGCTTAGTTTTATGTATGTAATTGATTTTCTAATTTATTTTGATTATTACTAGTTAGAATATTTCATTATAGGGTGAAATCAGTAATTGTTTTGTAACTTAAATTATACTGTTGACTTATAAACAAATATAAATCTGTACTAATTATAAACATTTGGAAGACAAAATACTAGAACCTTAAAGTATCTATCTGGCTCTATTCGAAAACATGTTAGCAAAACCAGCCCTGAATAATTCCAAAGTAATTAATAGTTTTGTCAAAAGTATTGTTTGCATAACTATATTTGTTAATTTCATGATTTAAACAAATAATTTGGCTTAACCCTTGCAGTAGAAGAATTGTTAAAAAGAACCAATTTTTCGATGTAGTCAGTTAATTTAATGAGTTAAGTTTTAATTGTAATTTCTGTAAATTAAACCTCAAACAGTGTGTAGTTTCAGCACCTGTTATTGTGATGATATATAAGGGCCTATTTTTGGTCACAAGTCAATTAGCCCATGGCTGAGTTTCAGATGAGGAACCTGTGTTGGTTAGAACAATAACAATGCTTCAACTTAACTGTGGAATAACTGTTAAACAATTAGGCCATGTGTAAAAGCAATGACAGTGGTAGTGTTGGTACATAAATGTTGCCCTTAATGAAACCTCAAAGGAAGAGGTCACAGGGTAAAAAATCTGATGACTGTGGAGCCCAGGTAAGAAATGCTGAATTGCTGGCTGTTTGATGATCAATCTAATGACTTGATAGAGTTTCATTCAGATATTCACGCCCTTGGCAACTTCAGTGAGGGGGTGCTCAATCTTATTGAATAATGAAGTTGTCCTCATTGAGCCTCAGAAACAACCAGTTTTGTATCATAGCAAGATATTGCTGACTTTTAACCGTGTTTCCATCAATGAAGAATGGGCTGTAAACAGATGCGTGGGATATCGCGCAAAACACATTCATTTTAGGTGAACCTTGTACATGTTCATTGTGTGCATGTGGGTTCTGTAGGCCCCAGATGTGACCACTGTGTTAGTTTACTTTCCATCAAAGAAGAATGGACCACAAACAGATGAGTGGGATATCACACAGAACACATTCAATTTGGGTGAATCTCATACAAGTCTAGTGTGTGCATGTAGGTTATGTAGGCCCCAAATTTGACCGTTGTGTTAGTTTACTTTCCCACTAAGGGGAAAGTCACTTCATCACAGAAAGTGTTATCATTGTCAACAGCATTCTGAATCTTTTCGAAAAATGCCATATGTTTGCATTTGTCATCATGACAGAGCCTGCAACAGCTGTAACTTCTATGGCATCATAACCAACTGATGTCTCAAAACAGACCAAGTTGTTATTATAGGCAGCTGTATTTCCTGACTGGTATGACAAGTTGATTTTGTAGGATTGTGTTGGAAAGCTGTTTGGATTCATGCAATATTTTCATTGGAAATACAAGGACAGCAAGGACTCTTTACTTACACAAACATCTTGTGTCTACCAACTGTCAATACCATCTGTGAATGTTCCATCCAGTCAGAGGATCAGTTTGGTACCTCAACCTGAAACATTTTTGCTCTGTAATTGCAGAATTATGCCTCATTAACTTGAGAACACAAAATGATTTCTGCTGTGAAGTAGCCATTTTTGCAACATGTGACGGTAACCAAGTGAACAGAAGACAACCAACATCTACCGGCAGTCAGGATAAACTAAATAATGTATTTATTCCTCCAATAACTAAGCTATGGCACAGCATTTGATAGTTTTAATAACATAATACTTTTTAATATGTGTATTCTTTTTGAAAAAGCTTCCTTACACAAGCTAGACATATGATGTTTCAAATGCTTTTTATAAATAAATAAGATGATTTCATGAAATTACAATTTATGGTATGTGGTAAACTAATGATCCTTACAACACTAATGTGTGTAAATATTGTACTGAACTTCAGTAAGTATTATTGAGTGTTGATTTCTCTGTTAAACTCTAGATGCATTGTTATATTTCCAACAAAAATATTCATTTGCTACCTGTTCCCCTGTATAACATACTCACAGAGTTCATTTCCCATGTCTAGCCCTTATATATATTCCTTCCAGCTTTCAACTTTCCCTTCTTTGCTTAGTACTAGCCTTCTGTCTGAGCTCTTGATGTTCATCTCTTTTCCCCAAATATCTTTTTTAATTTGCCTGTAGATGGCATTTATCTTTACCCTTCTCTCACATTCTTCTGCAGCCTTGCATCTAGCCAGTCCTGCTTTACTGTTTGACACCTTTTGTCACTTTCACTTTTTAGATGCCTACATTCCCTTATGCCTGCTTTATTTGCAACAGCTTCATATTACCTCTTTTCATCAATTAAATTCAATATCTTGTGTGCTATCCAAGGATTTCTACTGGACCTGCCCTCTCGCCCTTTCTTCTGCTGCATTCACTATTTCATCATATAGTCTGACACATAGAATGCTGGTTTTCTTTTTCCATTCTCGAGAGTAGTCTGCGGCCAGAGATTGGAATGGGGGAGAATTTTATCTCTGCAGTATTTTACTCTGTTGAATGTCATCATTATTAAGCCATGTAGTAGAGCTGCATACCCAGTACTAACATAGCAAGACCATCTTGGCTAAGGTTACAATGAATTATCAGTCTATCAACTAGACTGTTATCCCTGCAACTACTGAGAAGGCTGCTGCATGTCTTCAAGAACCACACATTTGTCTCGCCTCTACACAGGCAGCCTTTGTTGTAATTGCACTTACAGTTGGAGATCTATTGGGGTAGAACTGACCCTCCTCTGCTAACATAAGTCATGGTAGTGAAGTAGTGAGTACCATTGCTTTCAGTGGCACATAAAGCTGCATGTATTCAAGGGCCAAACAACACAGAAGCTGGAGAGCAACAGAATGGAGGTGTGTAATGTCTGACAATGCACAACTTTTCCTCTTTCCAAATGATGCAGTATGTCAAGTGCACCGACAGCCCAATGAGGTATTTAACCTGCAGTTTGTGGAGGGTATAGTCCAGGCCAGAGTTGGTTCTGTTATGTTTTGGAGTTGTTTTTCATACAATGATTTTGGCCCAGTCATTCAGTTTACCTTGAACATGAACTGGGATTTTTGCTTCAACATTTTTCATTAAATAAGTGCTCTCCTTTCTTCTACTTTGTGATGACGAGTATATTGTTCACAATCTTATCTCTCAGAATGACAACAGTCATGTTCATAAGGCTGCACTCATATGTTCCCAGTTTTACAAACATTCAGGCTCCCTATTATGCCTTAACAGGCTTTGTAAATCACCTTATATTAAGCCCATAGAAAGGGTCTGGCAGTATTTGCAACAGTGGGTGAAACAGGAATCAGCATTTCCACAATTTGGTAGCTCTGTAAGACCTAATATTCAATGAACAGCTTCATCTGCATATGGAATACTTGAAGAGACTAGTGGACATTCTTCCTCACCAAATTTTCGCTGTTATCAGGAGTTAAGGTGATTGTGTGCAGTATTAGCATGATGTCTTTTGTCTGTGAAAGTATGACCATGGATGAAAGGCTTCACTACAGTTCAATTGGACTGCATGAACATTTCTCACTCACTACCTGAATTGAGTATTGTTTTAAGTGGAGACACTAAAGTAAAGTTGCTACATAGGAAGGTAACATGCTTTCACTAATATACCATTTTAATGGGTTCCACTACTTCAGTGCACAGCATTGAATAGCAAAGTAGTGTTTCTGTTCAGGATACATGAGTGTACAGCCATCATAATGCTACCACTGTATCAAGACACTGTTCACTTGTATCAAGGTATAACCTGTCAACCACTTCCAAAATTACACACATTTCATAACATTAACATGTTACTGTAGTTCTAAAGCATTTTTGTAAGGAGTTTGTTTAATTCTGTCATGTCACATCTGTTAGGCAGGGCGAAAATGGAAAATGCCACAAATTATTCAGGCATGAGCTGTTGCTATTGTGAACAAAACTATATACCGTGATGTTGTGCCTATAGATGGCTGTAGCCCCCATTCTAGAGCTCATAATTAATCTAAATTTCTTTTTTGTCAGACTAGACTGTACAAAATTGCTGTCTAGTGACAAATTTATTAGAAGCAAACTATTATAAGTAAGACTTTCAAACATGGCAGGCCTCACGTGTTGACAACAGGGGTGGGGAAAGAGATTGTGATATAAATATTTTATGAATGCAATAATATCTAGTACAATGGGAAAAAGTTGAATGTTTGAGACACTTACACATCCCATGGAGGTAAATTATGATTTCCTTAACATTCATTTTACAGAGCATAGCCGAGTCAGAGTTGCTAAAAGCAACAGCTGACCTTTCTCGCACAGTCAGATCTCTTGAAGAACAGACTGACATGTTTGAGAAGAAAAAGCTACATGATATTAAGTCTATCATTTTAAATTACATTATAATTGAACTAAGCTTTCATGCAAAAGCTGTAGAATTATTTACAAAAGCGTATCAACAGGTTTCTGAAGTGGATGAGGAGGAAGACATGGAGGTAAGCACAGTTTTATCCATTTACATTATCATCAATAGAAATGAACAGGTGGAGTAAGTAATTCTTGCTCTTGTCTCTGACTTTAGTATCTACTACAATTTTATTGTGGTTGGTATGCAGTTATTCCGCTATATGATTCACTGATGATTACAAGGGATTTCAGATTAATTGATACTTGCTTACATTATAATGTGTACCTTCTTCTAGACTAGAGTTTCTTAATCTTTTGCAAAATTTGCGACAAAAATGACCATTAATTCCAATAGTATTTGTTTGCAACAAAAAGTGATTTCAAAACTAACACAAACGTTCTTGAAGCAAGATTTCAGATTTTCCCAGTGTAGACAGATTTCAAATATTTCTTAGGTATTTAGCCAAAATGGTGTCATCCAGAATGCACAATATTTTGGCAAACCAACTTCTTGACACCTTCAGGCATTCCTGATGACTGACTGACTTCTAAAATGACTATCAGTCATCAGGAATGCCTGAAGGTGTCAAGAAGCCGGTTTGTGAAAATATCACACCTTCTGCATGACACCAACCAGTTGAATACCTCAGAAGTATTCAAAATTCTTGAAGTAACTTAAATTTAAAATAACATAATCAAAATCTTATTCTGGCAGGTATGCTTAATATTAGGCTTTATAGATGAATGTTCATTTCTCATAACAGATTCAGAAGCAAGTCTCTTGCAACATTTATTTTTTTGTTGACATACAAATTAAGAACCATGTTTTGCACGTTCATACAGTTGCAAATGGTAAATGACTAACATGGCATTTTGTAACAACCAAGGATAGTGATCTTTTACACTACACCAGAATTATGTTAACAGCATTAATTTCAATTTTTCTTTCAAGGATGAATGAGATGTCAGTTAAATAATATATATTTCTGTTGTTGAAATGATTGAAGGTTAAGCCATCATATTGCATTAGTTGTTACTTAAAATGTGTAGTGCACTTAAAATGTGTAGTGCATGCCATGAATGTAAATATATGATGCAGGACATAAAAGCAAACATACGAGTACTACATGTATACAGAGCAGTACTGGAGAGAAGTTTATTCTTTAAAGTGTTTAAATTAGCTGTCTTGAGGTCAGATGGTAGTCTGTTATAAAAGATTGTTCCTACTGTACATTGACTACAGTCTGCAGCCTTTGTTTTTTACTTGAGATTCTGTGAAAGTTTTCCCTTCCCAGTATATTGTACCTATGTGGATTACTGTTTGTTACATTATATTCTGGATTTTGTTTCACAAACATTATTGTCTGTAAAATGTATATAGAGTAAATGATTAGTATTTTATATTTTCTGGAGATTTCTCTGTAAGTCTCTCTCCTTTTTACCTTAACTACCACTCTTACTGCCTTTTTTTGTGGTCTGAAGAGACTGTCAGTGAAGACAGCTTGTGTCCCACCCCTTATCTCAGTACCATACTGAAGATGTTGGTGTATCACTCCGAAGTATATTTGTCTCTAGATGTTATAGTCCAGGAAGGCTGAGACCATTTCAGTAGATATACATTTGTATTGATTTTCTTACAGATATGGTCTATATGTTCTTTCCATAAGAGGTGTTCATCAACAATTATATCAAAAATTTGTGTTTGTTTGTCTAGCTGAGGCTCAATGGAGGTGTAAATTGAATATTATTTATGTTCTGCTTATAGGTAAGCATAAATTGCATTGGCACTGTCTTCTCTTTATTTACAGGTAGCATATTTGAAGTAAGATAATTATATTATAATATTATTTATATATATGTTATAAAATATATTATATTTTATTATTATATTATAACACAAAATTATAATGATTTCACTAATGTTTGTAGTAGTTTGCATATCATGGCCCCAGCTGACAAAAGATATGTCATCAGCATAGTTTATAACCATGCAGTTTTGGGTTCAGTTAAATCATTAACGTACACAAGAAATGGAAAAAGGCCCAGTAAACTTTCTTAGGATACACCACAATGAAGTATCTTGTGGGCCCAATTTGATTGTTACCAACTGTTCATTCCTTTACTTATAAGTTCATTTGACACATTGCTTCCTGTCTTTCAAATAGGAGGTACGTAATTGTAAGGCAACCCCTCTCATCCTGCATGCTTATAATTTATGCAGTGGAATTCTATGGTTCACGGTATCATAAGCTTTACTCATATCCCGTTACCTTGTCTCCTTCCTCTAGTGTGTTTAATGTTTCATGTATAAAAATTGCTATTGCTGCTAAAGTAGATCTCCTTTTCTAAAACCATGTTGCAGATTTTTGAATAGATTATGTTTGACGAAATGTGCCTCAAACTGTTTTAATATTACTTTCTCTAGTAACTTTCCAAGCTCTGAAGTTAATGATATAGGCCTATCGTTTTTCATGTCAGTTTTTATTCCCTTTTTATACACAGTAGGATTTTAGAGATTTTCAAAAGATCAGGGAATTCTACATGGCAGAGGGTGATATTTGTTAGATGTGTCAGAGGATTCACTAACTCTCCTCTGCATTCCTTTAGCAGCTTAGGTAAAATCTGATTCCAGACACAAGATATTTTAGCTTTAAGTTTTTAAATGACTGCTAGGAGGTCCCTCTGAGTAATGCCGTGGATGAATAAAAGATTGGCTATTATTTGTAACATTTAAATTGGGTACCCAGTGACGTGCTTCACTTGTGCCAATTGTACTAAACATCTGTTTGAATTTCCCACACACTTCTTTTTGGGTTCTTTGTTATACATTCATTTTCTTTTAACATTATGCTGGTGTGTTCATGAGATTACTGTCTCCCACATTCTTTATACATTATTTTCCAGTCAGTTTTACTAAAACAAGTTAAGTTGCTTATTTGATAGGCATATTTATGAGCTTTAAGATTAGTTGAGGAAGCTCTGTAGTGTTTCTGATCAGTTTGTACTTTCTTAAATAGTATTGCAATTTAACAATATTATGAAAAGGAAAGTTGCCACTCAGCATATAGTAGAGACCCCGAGTCCCAGATAGGCACAACAAAAAGACTGTCACACATAAAGCTTTCGGCCAGTAAGGCCTTCATCAAAAATAGATGACACGCACACACACACACACACACACACACACACACACACACACACACACACACACACACACACATACGCAAATGCAACTCACACAAACAACTGCAGTCTCAGAGTCTCAGGCAACTGAAACCACACTGTGATCAGTAGCATCAGTGCGAGATGGGAGTGGCGACTGGGTGGCCTTCCTAACTCAGTTCACTCCTCCATCCAACCGTGGTCTATCCCCACTACCCCCAAATCAGCCCATGTTAACCTTCCAGAATTTCATAACATCAAACTTTGCCTCATCATCATTTCCTAAATCCCTCAACATACAAACTAACCTTACATCCACAGAAAGAACTGCAGTCCACCTTCTAAAAACTGATCCCAACCTTATAATACTACCTGCAGACAAAGGCTTTGCCACAGTTGTTTTGTACTGTCAGGACCTGGCAGAAGAAATCTGACAGCTGCCAGATACTTTCACCTACAAACCTCGCCACCGTGGTCCCATTCCAGAAATCCAGCAGGATCTCCAGTCACTCCTCAAATCATTAGGCCCATCCCAGAACCTCTCCCCGGAGTCCATCTCTCTACTCACCCTACCACTCCCTGCAGTCCTACCTTCTACATGCTTCCTTAAGTCCATAAATAACCACCCAGGATGCCCCATTGTGACCGGTTACTGTCTGCTTTCGTAGACCAACACCTCAACCTATTACCCAGAACCTACCCTCCTACATAAAAGATACCAACCATTTCCTCCATTGACTCTCCACAGATCCTGTCCCTTTAGCACACAGTGCCCTGTTCATCACTATTGATGCCACCTCCCTTTACACTAACATTTCTAATGCCCTCAGCCTTACCACTACTGAACAATACCTTTCTCAATGCCTAATGGATTCCAGACCAACTATCTCCTTTCTAGTTGCCATGACCAACTATATCCTCACCCACAATTACTTCTCCTTTGAAGGCATTACTTACAAACAAATCCAGGATACAGCTATAGCCATCCTCATGGCACCATCCTATGCCAACCTATTCATGGGCCATGTAGAGGAATCCTTCCTAAACACCCAGAGTCTTAAACCCCTCACCTGGTTCACATTCATCGATGACATCCTTGTGATCTGGATCGAGGGTGAGGACACCCTACCTACATTCCTCCAGAACCTCAACCGCTTCTCCCCATTTACTTCACCTGGTCCTACTCAACCCAATAAGCCTCCTTCCTAGATGACCTCCACCTCAAAGATGACTACATCAATACCTTCCGTCCATATCAAACTGACTACCCACCAGCAGTACCTCCACTTCAACAGCTGCCACACATTCCATACCAAGAAGTCCCTTCCACACAGTCCAGCCAGCCATGGTCATTGCATCTGCAGTGACGAGCGGTCCCTCTCGAAATATACCAAGGGTCTCACTGAAGTCTTCACAGATCATAATTATCGTCCCAACCTTGTACAAAAACAAATCTTCCATGCATTATCTATCCAGTCTCCCACCACCTCCCAAAGTCCCACTGTCCGGCTACAAACCAGCATTCCCCTCGCAACTCAGTACCACCCAGGAATGGAGCAATGAATTACATTTCCTGCCAGGGTTTTGACTACCTCCCGTCGTGCTCTGAAATGAGAAATGTCTTGCCCACTATCCTTCCTACCCCTCCCACAGTGGTATTCCACCATCCACCAAACCTACACAATATCCTCATCCATCCTTACACAACCCTTGTTCCCAACCCCTTACCTCATAGTTCATACCCCTGTAATATACCTAGATGCAAGACCTATCGCATACATCCTCCCACCACTACCTAATCCAGTCCAGTCGCAAACATCACCTATCCCATCAAAGGCAGGGTTACCTGTGAAACTAGTCACGTGATCTACAAGCTAAGCTGCAACCACTGTGCTTCATTCTATGTGGGCACGACAAGCAACAAGCTGTCTGTCTGCATGAATGGCCACCTAAAAACTGTGGCCAAGAAACAAGTGGACCACATGCCAAACATGACATCCTTCATTTCAATAACTGCTTCACAGCCTGTGCCATATGCATCCATCCCACCAACACTGGCTTTCCTGAACCGCACAGGTGAGAACTTTCCCTGTAATACATCCTACATTTCTGTAATCCTCCTGGACTCAACTTTCATTAGTCACTGTCTTCACCCATTCCAGCTCTACACAGCTGTCATTCTACCACCACACCCATTGTTTTTACTTTTTACTTCTCTCCTTTTCCGCTATGCCCCCACCCCCCTCCCCACCTCTCTCATGCCCTCTATCTGACCTGCAGCACTTCACTGTCCTCAACCCCCACCATATTATCCCTCCCCTCCCTGCCCCAGCCTCCTCCTACCCCCACCCAGTCACCACTCCCATCATGGACTAGTGCTGCTGCTTGCAGTGTGGTTTTGGTTGTCCGAGACTGCAGTTGTGTGTGTGAGTTGTGTTTATGTAAGTGTTTGTGTGTTTGTGTGTGTGTGTGTGTGTGTGTGTGTGTGTGTGTGTGTTTGTGTCATCTGTTTTTGATGAAGGCCTTACTGGCCGAAAGCTTTATGTGTGACAGTCTTTTTGTTGTGCCTATCTGTGATCCAGCATCTCCACTATATGGTGAGTGGCAACTTTCCTTTTCATAATATTTTTACATTACTTCCTGGATTTTCCATTGTGTGAGTGTCGTAATGTAGTATTTCGAATGAGCATGTAACAGCGCTTCATTTTCTCTCTCAGTTCAATGCTTTCAGAAGGGAAATTCTCATCTTTGTGAGTACTAGCTTTGTTTACTTGTTTTACTAAAGGACATGTTTCATTTAAAGTTTTATTGAATAGTTTACAGAAATTGTCCCATTTATTGTTCGCATTTGTTGCATTGTAAACTGGTTTCCATTTTTCATTGTCTAATTCATATATTATTAACAGGCTGTTAATTAATATAAAGCAATCAAAATGTGAAAAAGAGTAATCAAACTTAGAAATAAATCCAGAAGTGATAAGAACTCATGAAAGATATAAGTCACAAATGCAGAAAAGCAGAAATTGATAAAGAAAGGAACAATAAGGAATTTAAAATAAAAATCAATTGAAAAACAAGAAGAAAAGGAATGTAATTGGGACATTGTAGAGGAAGTTTAGCAAAATTGGCACAGGAAATGTGGAATGGTAGTCTTTGTAGGGCAAAAAAATACTATATTCTTTAATCTTCACTATGACCAAGTCCTGACAGCAGGAGACAAAGATGACTCCAGTTATATGTTCAGGGAACTGCGCAAACGATACTCAAAATGTGCCCTAACAATAAACACAAAAAAGATGGAGTATATGGCAGTGGGGGAAGATGACCGAAAATATTTGGACATGAGGTTCTGCAAATTAAAATCTGTACATTTAAATACATGGGCATCACTTTTACAACAAGTAAAAGAAGCACACAGGTAGCAGAAGTTTTATTCAGCCATAGAGCATTTTTACAATGATATTGGACATGTGTTGGTATTACAACTTAACACTAGAGCGCACACGCGGGCTACATGTGTAGCCCAGTGAGTGAAACACTCATTTATTTTCAACAATTGGTGCATTACAGTGCCACCATTTTATGTATTCCTCAGGTAAGAATTTCAGTTCTTGCTAGTAGTGTCCCGACCCACACGGTGCAAGGATGTGTAAATAAATTGTCGTTGAAATCTGTAGCCCATGTGACTGTTCGTGGAAGTTAAATCTCTGATTGCACAAGCTGTGAAACTGAGGTAAATATGATACAGTTGTTGTAATAAATACTACAAAAGCAGTGCACATTTTATAGTATTGTCATTTGTAGGCATTTTTGCAGTTAGTTATTTCTTGTTCCGTATATTGTATTTTTAGATGCTGGATCATATAAACAAGATGGATTAAAAAAAAAAAAAAATCTGAGACGGCAACTGGAGGATGATGAAGATGGTGATGTTTTGAGTGAAAGTGAGGAGGAAGAAGGGTTTGTGGAACAAAATGTTCCACCTGTGTCTCCTCACAAGTCTAATATGGAGCAGGAAGGTGAGAAAGACAATGCTGATGAAGATGCCTGTGTCAGCTTTAGCTACCTTTCAGTCTCGTAATGGCACAAAATGGAGCAAGTTTCCACCACTCACTTCCAGAACCAGATCTCTCAACATTTTGGCTCATCCACCAGGCCCAATAGGTTTGGCCAAAGATGCTAAAACAGCTCTTTTATCATTTCTGCTATTTTTTGATGGTGATGTTTGGAACATTCTTGTTGATTTGTCAAACATTTACATTGACACCATAAAAAGCAAATGTCAGAGTCAGAGATGCATATCATACTGACCTGATAGTAATCAAGGCACTTACAGACATTTTATTAGTAATTGGTACTTACCATAAAGGGCAAAGAACTCTAAAGGATTTTTGGAACAATACGAAAAGTTATGGAATTGGACTAGTATATACAGCTATGTCAGAGAGTAAATTGTAATTCCTACTGCGAGATCTTTGCTTTGAGGGTGTAAGAGACAGGCGGCGTCATCAAGCAGACGACCGATTGGCTTCCATACAAGAAATTACTAACAATGCTTCAGAACTGTAAGAAATATTACACTTCAAGTGAAAATCTTATGATAGCTGAGCAGTTAGCCACTTTCAAGGGACGCTGTGGTTCTATGATGCCAAACAAACCAGAAGAGATCATTATCATTATGGTTGTGGTCGTCAAGTATCCATATTCCTATAATTTTGAGATTTACATAGACAAGCAACCAGACGGACCATTTAGAGAGTCAAATAAAGTGCCTGATATCATCACTCGAATTCTGAGTCCATTATATGGCCTGGGATGCAATATCACTTAGGACAATTGGTTTGCTAGTGTTCCTACATGCAAAGAACATTGCCCCACAAGCTTACAGGCATAGGAACACTAAGAAAGAATAAACCATAGATAACTGAATTGTTCAAAACAATACACAACCAAGAAATAAGCAAATCAATTTTTGGGTTTTGACCTTAAGGCAAGGTCCCTCGTATATATCTCTCACTCTATTTTCCTGGGATTCCTATAGGCCGTGGTCTGTCTGATTCCCATTTCAACCTTGAATTTAATGTACATGTGGTCCGATGAGGATGGCTCTAATGCCACATGCCATTGTGTGACATTGCTGCCCATCATCATGGAACCAAAGGTTATGTCAATTACTTCGTCCCTTCTGCTATTCCTGAATGTAGGTTCGTTGCCCCTATTCAGGACCTCCAAGTTGTTAGACAGGAGAAATTCAAGAAGGTACTCACCTCTATTGTTGGTGTCCTTGCTGCCCCACACTACGTCGTGGGCATTGGCACCACATCCAACCAACAGTTGGTTGCCTTGCCGATGGCAAGCTTCTGTCAGTCTTCTCACCTCCAAAGGAGGAGGAGGGCTGTTTTCATAAGGAAGGTATGCTGAGGCCAAAACAATGTCCCTTGTGATACCTTCCTCACGTTGCTGCATCCTGATGGTCACTAGGTCCCTGGAGCAGAAATCCATTATTGGCATGAAAGCAATTCCATTTCTTACCTAGATGCATGTTCTGGAGTTTCTTAGATTCCTAGCATAAATCAGCTTACCTCCAGTGCCACCAAGGCCCGATAAGCCCCCTTTATATAGGTAGGGTTCTTGTATCAGGGCTACGTCCACTTCCTGTCTCCCCAGGCAGCGGCTCAGGGCAGCAGTGGCCCCTTTACTGTGCTGCAGACAAATCTGCAGCACCTCCAATCTCCATCTTGCTGCCATCATTGTCTTTGAGGTCTTTGATTACCCTCACAGTGACCTGCGAGAACCCTAAAAACAATTTGAGGCCTTGCTCTCACATCGCCTTCAGGGCCTTCTCTCTGACCCCAACCAGCAGGGTTCGTCCTTCCAGTACAAACTTCTGGTTGATTACTCTCCAGTCCTCTGTCAAGACTTTTGGGCTCTGGACCCCTATTTTCTCAAACAGCATCTTCGGAGAGACATCCTTAAGGATGTTTGGTACCCATATTTATACCTTTGTGGTCTTAACAAGCTCTGCTACTGTCTTGATCAACAGCTTTGCATCCTCCCATGGGGATATCATGGGTACCTTGTCCTTAAGCCATTCCACCATGTGCACCCCACATAGACAATGAAGAAGGCACCATGATCTAAATAGACCCTCCTGAAGTTGGGTCCTGGACCAGCATCCCCTCCCAATCTTTCCAAATAGGGCCATCTGTACAAGTTCCTCCTGCTGCGAGATTATGGCTACCAGTGGATAGCCTTCCTGGATAACTGCCATCTTAAAAACTGAGACTGCAGTACTAAATGTCTGTTTCCCTATTTCTTGCCTCTGCTTTTTTTGGGCTCACTTATCCAGGGAGGAGGGAGTCTTAAATTCCTCCCTTATCCTCTTGCTACATGTCTTCGACATTGTGGGGGTCTGCATATCCCCTTCAACCTGAGAGTTTTTTCTGAGGGGTCTTAGGCTTGACCCCTTTTAATTCCCTCCACTTGTGTTTTGGAAGCCATTCTTTTCCTTCCTTTTGTCTCTTTTCCCTGAGTAGTTTCCTCCCCTGGTCCCCAGACAAGGTTTTACTCTTGGTCTGGTACGACTTCTCAGTTACAGTTCCCACTTCTGGCTCAGGTCTAGACCCTGATTCAGTTGTGGGAGTGCACTCCATCAGTCCTGACCCCAATGTCTGGGTGTCTGAGGTCTTAGTTTGCTCCTCAGTTTGTTTTAATTTATTTTCTTTTTTCACGTCCCACGAGATTTGGGGATCTACACGCTCCACTCCGCGAAAACACCGCACGGTGTATACTTACTCAGGGAGGTTGCCCAGTATCCCTGAGGCTCTGTTTGTGACATATCTTCCCATGTGCCTTGCACCCCTCAGCACAGATCACATCACACCTTAGGTTGGGAAGGGAATTGGGTAATGATTAGGAGCGGATAAGAAAGACAAGACATTGTGGGAAACTCTTAGTCTGATCCATCAGCTAGGGCCTTTCTGGCAGTAGGTCCTCTACCTTCAGCATAGCCCTCAGCTTCTCACGGATACACAAGCCTCTGCACCCACACGGACAGTGCTTCATCGAGGTGGTGTGCCCTGGAGAGGCAATTGTATGCTAGTCAGTTATGTGCCAAAGTGAAAGTAGTTTTGTTGTTATGTACACTGCACAATGATGACAAGTGCCTGATATTGTCCGTCAAGTTCTGAATCCATTATATGGCTGGGGATGCAATATCGCTATGGACAATTGCTTTGCTAGTGTTCCTACATGCAAAGAACATTGACCCACAAGATTATGGCCATAGGAACACTAAGAAAGAATAAACCGGAGATACCTGAATTGTTCTAAACAATACACAACCGAGAAATAAACGATCTATTTTTGGATTTTGATCTGATTACACACTAGTCAGTTATGTGCCAAAGCAAATTAAAGTAGTTTTTCTGTTATTTACACTTTACAGTGATGACAAAATCGATGCTGCTAGCGGTGATGTTAGAAAACCGGAAATCATCACATTTTATAACCAAACAGTGTGTGGCATCAATGTTTTTGATAAAATGTGTACACAATACAGCATTACTCAAAACAGTTGCCAGTGGCCTCTCACACTGTATTACAGTTTTGTCAATATGGTGAGGGTAAATGTTCTTGTGATATATGAGAAGAACAACTTTGAAATGAAAGTCGTCTACTGTCACTACCTACATAATGTTGGATTTGCACTAGCAAGACTTTATATTGAACATCTATTATTGCAACAAAACATACCCAGAGCTATCAGACTGAAAGGCATACTACTTCTTGGACTTCCAGAACAACCCATGCACCCTGTTATACTTACTCAGGGAGGAACTGGCTGCTGTTCTTTTTGTAGCAGGTCTCATGATCGCAGCATGCATAAACAATGCAGCAGGTGCACGAGACACATTTGTAGCGATAATCAGGCTGTCTTGTCCCCTGCATGTATGCCATCTAAATGAAGATGATTGTGAAAAATAGTTTATTGGTACCATTAGATGACCAGAAATCAAGAAACTGATAAGTATTATTTTTGAAATTAAAATTATGTTAACATCATCAAAACTGGTGCTTGAACATTGAGTTTTTAAAGGGTTTTTTATTTCTTTGTTTATGATGGATAAAGAGTTAAATTTCATTAATTTTATGTATAAGGGTGGTAAAGATAAAGATGTGTGGTATTTGTACAAAATGTTTTCTTTAAATTATGTCCTAATTTGTAAATAACAAAATTTCTTGTCAGGCCACGCTTGTAGCACCCTCTGTATGCTGAATGAGTGTTATGGGCATGTGCACTCTAGTGTTAAGAACAGGAAAAATACATAATTCATTTACACAGACATTCCTGTCAACAATGACAGGACTCTTGGCCCGGGCCTTGTAATAGGAACCATCCCAGCATTTGCCTGAAGTAATTCATGGGACCCATGGGAAACCTAAGTTAGGATGGCTAGATGAAAATTGGAACCTCCATCCTCCCAAATATAAGGCCAGTCTGTCTAAAACAACAAAATACAATAGTTGCAACATTACCACACAGATATGATCTAATGTATCACTCGTGTGTCAACAAAGAACATTAAAATAAAACAAATGTGTTCTTTGTTTGGAAAATGTAGTGTCCTTGATATAGGCAAATCGGACAGATGTCAGCATACAGAACACGGAATGCATCTAAATTACGAAGGAAAAAACAACTTTGTTTGTAAAACGATAAATGAAATCATTGCGAACAGGAAGAGAGCAAACAGCAAAATTCCATGTACCATTATGGGACCAGTCTCAGCAGCAGGAGAAGCAGCATTGTCAAAAGCAGCATTGTCAAAAGCAGCAGAATTGTCAGTGGCAGGACCAACAGCTGGAACATCAACACATGCAGCAGGAACTGTTGCCCATCCTACATGCAACAGAAAGCAAATCCAACGTTTTTTGTGTTCAGCCCCTCATCCCCTTAACAAGACAAGAACTTCACCACCATGTCATCTGAAGGAGCAGTCAACATTGGAAAAACCATCAAATGGTTCCATCCCATCTCAATAGTTTTTTTGCTGAAGGGCTACAGCAAAACGACAGTAAGATAAGTACAAGTGTAATGTTCTTACATATTAGTGTGCAGTCTCTTAAGAACAAACTTAATGAACTTCAGTATTGGCCGGAAAACTTAAACTGCACTGTTATTTCAATAAATGAACACTGGCTTAGCAATGAGGAACTAAAATTAAATGTGCCATTTGGATATGAATTAGCAACCAGCTACTGTAGAACAAGTATTAACCCTTTGTGTCACAGTGGTTTCACTGCGAAACCACTTTTTGCTGCATTGTATCCCTTTGCGGTATAGACGACTCAATGTGAAACCACCATCTCACCTTTGTTTGTTCGTGCACTCTAGTGGATTTTCAATGAACTAACTCAACAAATCTTGAGAGAGCAAGACTGCGAGCGGGAACCAGCATTCAGCATGTGTTTTCTGTGCAAGTGCAACATATTGCGATTCAGACACATTGTTTTGTGTTATTCAGATACTGTACTTTATTCAATGTAAGTAAAATTTTTATACACGCTACAACATAGGTTCTAGATAAAATATGTCTAAAGTTTGAATATAGCACATTATTTGAAACAATGAGCAGCACAAATGTTGGTGGTTTCACTGTGAAAACACTATGCTAATATGACACCTTTACCATATAAAGCTTCTATTCTTATATACAGTAAGTTCTTTAACTTTTACCTCTATTTAGATGGATAAAAGATACACCTTGGTGGAAGTAGATGAGACTACTGTCTACAACCTACTTTTTGAGGATATTCCAAGCGATTGGTCAGAACTATCAGAATCTCAAGAGGATGAAGATGGTAATCTGGAGGGTATTACTCAGGCCCTTGTACAGGAAGCCCCCATGCTCCTACCTTCTTTAACAGCTGAGAAAGAAGTTTCTGAAGCTCCAGCTGATGTCAGTGAACTACTTCCTTCCACTCAAGACTTGACAGAACCAAAGTGGTCACATGAGTTCGGTGATTATGATCGTGTAAATCTTGTGGAGGAAACTGGGCCTTCGCCCAATTTCGATAATTTTTCTTCCCCAGTTGACTTTTTCCTTGAACTTTTTGCTAATCAGACATTGGAGGAAATAGTGTATCAGACAAATTTATATGCTGTGCAAAAGGGTGGTGGCATCAATCCCCACCCTACAAATGTAAATGAGATGAAAGTGTTTTTAGGTATTAATTTACTTATGGGTGTAAAAGCACAACCTAGGTTTAGAGATTACTGGTTACTGGTCATCTCTCCCAGCATTGTGGGATGAATACATTGCCCAAAGAATGCCATTGAATAGATATGTGTGACTCCTTTCTAATTTACATGTAAATGACAAGTAAATGACATCAATAAACCACCACATAGGGGATCAGCATATTATGAGAAACTATATAAACTACAACCATTGCTAAATTCTCTCTCCACAATCTACAAAAATTGTTACAAGCCATCTAAGAAACAAGGCATTGACAAGTCAATGATTAATTTCAATGGGCAGTCATTTATGAAAATCTATATGCCACAGAAACTCATAAAAAGGGGTTACAAAGTGTGGGTAAGGGCAGACAAAACAGGGCATATTTGTGAGTTTCAAATCTACACAGGGAAAACTGGATCCCAGGTAGAGAAGGACCTAGGTGGGAGAGTTGTTACTGATTTGACAAGATCACTGGTAGGTCAGGGTTATGAA
Source organism: Schistocerca nitens (assembly GCF_023898315.1). NCBI lineage: Eukaryota > Metazoa > Arthropoda > Insecta > Orthoptera > Acrididae > Schistocerca > Schistocerca nitens. Next base: position 138,415,277 of record NC_064615.1, read on the forward strand.
ATCTATGTAGACAACTATTTGACATCAGTTTGTTCAAAAACCTTCTATTACATGAAATATAGGCCGGAGGCACAATTCAAAAATGGCTCTGAGCACTATGCGACTTAACTACTGAGGTCATCAGTCACCTAGAACTTAGAACTAATTAAACCTAACTAACCTAAGGATATCACACACATCCATGCCCGAGGCAGGATTCGAACCTGCGACCGTAGCGGTCACTCGGCTCCAGACTGTAGCGCCTAGAACCGCACAGCCACTCCGGCCGGCTAGGCACAATTAAAAGTGTCAGGAAATACTTGCCAAAAGATTTTAAATCTGATAAATGTTATACTCGTGGGGAATCAGAGTGGAGGAACTGGGAGGGAGTAACCTGCACTAAATGGATGGAAAAAAAACCTGTTCTTTTTCTCTCCATTTTCCATAATCCAAACCAAGAAGCCACAGTGTACTGAAGAGAGAAACATGGCTCTCAGGAAGCAATAAAATGTCCGAAAGTGGTATGTTACTACAATACTTCAGTGGGTTATGTTGATAATGCAGACATGCTCAAATCAACTTAGGAATTAGACAGGAAAAGCAAGAAGTGGTGGCACAGAATATTTTCCCATTGCTCGGATGTCACTGTCGTGAATACCTATGTCATATATAAAATAAAAACTGGAGGATTTTAAGATACTAGTGGTTGAGGGTCTGTTTGTGCAAGGCAGCATTTCTCCTGGCAGGAAAAGGAAAGCAATTTCCCGGCGATCATCATCTAAGAATACATTTAGAATGAAAGTTTCTGTGGATAAAAGACAGTCCAGTGAACCACATATTCCTGTATTCCTGTTCATTGCAAATCAAAACATTGTGCAAATTGTAGTTCAAAAAAGGAGCCTCATAGAACCAGATGGTCATGCAAATTATGTGATGTCGGATTGTGCCTAACAGTTAAAAAAACTGTTTTTTGGAGTATCATGTAAAATAGAAAACAAGTGTATGTAATGTACTTTGAAATTTTGCATTAAACAAACAAATTTTTAGGGACATCAGTTTATAAAAAAAATTGTATGAAAGAAAATGGAACATTAGTGTAATAAAATATTGAAAATTAAAAATTAATGGATTTTTGAAATATGTTGAACAACCCCTTGCATCACAGTGGTTTCATAGTGAAACCACCTATATATATTTTTTATAAAAATCGAAAAAAATTTAAAAAATTTGTAGTATGCTCCAGTAATGCAATAAAGAAGGGTAATATCAAATTTCAGTGCATATCAAGTCCAAAAGTATTTGTGTGACTCAAAGGGTTAAACTTGGTAGTGTATCTGTATATGTTAAAAATAGTGTGAACCTAATCTATGAAGTTATAGATGTAAGTAGACTGTGCACAGAAGCAAAATTTGAAGGTGCAGCCATAATTTGCCAAACCAGGAAATTATAATAGCTTCAGTATACCACCCCCCCCCCCCCAAAAAAAAAAAAAAAAAAAGAAAAAAAAAGAGTACTAATATTTGGTGACATCAATATAGACATTAGGTTTAAAAAGAGAAAGGTTGATCACTTGCTAAATACTTTAAGATCCCTTAACTTCAGTTGCGTAAATGACAAACCCACAAGACAGGAAGCATGTCTAGATAACATAATTTGTAGTTTTCATCTAAACAAAACAGAATTCAACACAATCAAGCTAGGCATTTCAGATCATGAGGGCTATGGCTCACACAAACTCTTAACAGTAAAGCAACTGAAACTTCCACAGACTGTACAAAAATTATAAGACCAATTAAGTTGATAAGTAAAATGAATTTAATAAAATGGGATAAAATAATAACCACTGCAGGTGCAAATGAATCTACCAACAAATTTATGGGACTGTTAACTGAAAATTTGGAAGCATGTTGTCCTAAATGCTACAAGAAAATATAAAGCAAAATCGTTACACCAAACCACAAAATCTAAAAAGCTGCTACACCCCACATCTAAGTAGAATAAGAATCATAATGCTACTCTATCATGATAAGTCCAAGCACAATAATGCTGACAAGGAAATGTACATGAAAGTGAAAAAGATTTCCAGGTCTGAAATCAAGGCAGCTAAGTGCAAAGCAAATGATACATATATACTGAACTCAGGAAATAAGTGCAAAGCTCCATGGGAAATTATTAAAACAGAAACTAACTGTGATGATAAAGTATACCAGACACCAATTCCACCTGATATTCTATCTAAATGCACATTTTGTCAGTCCACAATCAGATAACAGCATAATCTAGAATATGAGTAAGGCAGAGACACTGCTGCCAGAAATGAACAGTAAGCAGACAGACAGCTTTCACTGGACTTGTGTAACTGAGAAGATGGTCTATGAATCAATAGCTAAGCTCAGTAATTCTAGAGCAGAGGATTACTATGGTCTCTCAAATTATGTTATTAAATATATTAGAAAACAAATATTAATGCCACTGACTAAAATAATCAACAAAATTTTAAATGAAGGTAATTATCCAGAATGTTTAAAAATATCTGTAGTTAAACCAGTACATCAGAAAGGAGATATAGCATCACCAGATAACTATCGACCAATATCACTTATACCCATAATATCAAAAATAATAGAATACTGCATGCATAAACAGATGGGTCAATATTTTGATCATAATGATATCCTCACCTCCTCACAGTATGGTTTCAGATCTAGCCTTTCTACAGTCAAAGCAGTTGAGAGTATGGCAGCAAAAATATACAATTGTTCTGAAAAATAAAGATATTATCTGTGCAACACTGTTAGACCTCAGGAAAGCTTTTGATGTGGTCTCCCACAATATTGTGATAAAAAAAACTCTACCACTACAGAGTGAGAGAGAATGCACAATGCATAATGCAGTCAAACTTGGACAATAGAAAACAGTTAATCAGATGTCAGAATGTCTGCCAGTTGTGAAGGATGTACCTCAAGGATCTGTTCTTGGACCTTTCCCTTTCATTATTTATATAAATGATTTACCTGCAGTTGTATCATGTGATGCAGTGCTATATGCTGATGGCACAGCACTCATCACATGCGATACCAATCTTGAAAATGTGCAACACAGCATGGCAGTGGCAATGGAGAGGTGTGCTACTTGGTTTGAGGCAAGTGTACTGCAGAAGAATTATAGTAAAACTGAAGCTATTGTATTCAGTCTGAATGCTCCCAGTCATGATAACAAAACAGTAAAATTATTAGGATTTCATATAGATAAAAAGCTCAGCTGGGATACCCTCACAGGAAAGATATGTGGCAAATTGGCACATGCCATATATCTGCTGTACAAGCTGAGGAGCAGTGTCTGTAAAGAACTTCTGTTGTATGCATATTTTGCATTCTTCTATTCGCATATGGGGCAATTCTGTAGGCTCAAAATTAGTGTTTAAATGGCAAAAGAAAGCCATAGGGTGCATAGTAGAACTTAGCACAAATGAATCATGTCGAGATTATTTTAAGAAACTAAATATAATGACAGTGCCTGGCCTGTATATTTACAACTGCCTTGTCTTCATTAAATTGAATCTGAGTAAATTTGACTTAAGGAGAACAGTTAATGACCATAACATAAGAAATGGACATACAGTTAATGTGCCATATGGTAGGCTTGCAAAGACACATAACAGCTACAAATACTTTGGTCCTGTCTACTTCAAAAAATTACCTGAAAATGCCTACACAGTGCCAGTAAATAAATTCAAAACTAGTCTTTGGAAGTGGATCAAACGTAAAGTAATTTACTCTGCTCAAGAGTTCCTTGAGTATGTGACAAATGACCCACATTCCTTATGAGAATGACCTTTAAATTAATTGCAAACCATACATATGCCACACTGTGCAACTATTTCATTACTGTTTCTTATACTTATTGTTAATTATCTGTTTAATTAATTATTTGTTATTCATTGAACTGTGTAGTTCATTTATCTTGTAATTGATCTATTAGGAAACTTCTTGCTGTTATTGAAATTTGCACAAATATGTATTGTATCCATCCTGGATTATTATATTGTAGTTAATAACATTTGTAATGTTGAAGTTTATATTATTATTATTGTTATTATTATGTTAACACCGACGACACCAATTGCATGTAAATATGCGCAATGGTGGAATAAAACATTTGTATTTCTATTTGTAAAACAGTGCTATCTCATTCATTTTACAATGAAGTTATTAAATAATATCAAAGGTTAGTGCTACACTGTTCATTCATTTCTCACTCCTAGTCAGTGCACACACTACTCACATGATATAAAAATTGTTCATACCTTAACACTACACACTCTCTCATCTGTTGTCAGGGCCATTGTCTCAGTGTCTGTTTCCATTTGGGGTACTGCAGCTTCCCATTTGCTAACCTGAAAACAGGGTCAGCATGTCTCTGTAGTAAGTGGGATGTTGAGCTCAGAAAGAAAATAAGGTGTTGGTATAATACATTGCATAGATTTGGGAGTAAGTTTTTCCAGAAAAGGACAAAAGAAAGAAAAAACATACTGTAAAAGTGATATGTGAAGTTATATATGTTTTATTGTTATTGTTATTTGTGTGTATGACATTTTCTTTAAATCAGTACCCTGTGTTGTCTGAGTTGAGTAATCTTTCAGTGTTCAGTATGTATTGCTTTTTTAAATTGCCTTTTCACATAGGACTGTTTTAGTAATCTCTTTGAATCTCCTTGGGCAATTTGTTGTTCAGTTTTATGCCTTGGTAGAAAATGCTATTTTGAGTTTTATGATTATTCTTCCTTGGTAAATGTAAGTTCAGTTTAACTCTTGTTTCATGGTCATGGACATGTTTGTGCAGCAACTATCAATGTTATTTTCGATGTGACACTTAGTTAGTTAGTTTGTTTGTTTCACATTCCATGGCTCACTCAGCATGACAAATTGCAATGATGTGGAACAAATCATTTTACATTCACATCACAAACTGATATATTTGCACGTGTGTGTGTGTGTGTGTGTGTGTGTGTGTGTGTGTGTGTGTGTGTGTGTTAGATAGATAGAGAGAGAGAGAGAGAGAGAGAGAGAGAGAGAGCAGCAGAAATTCTTCTAGGGAATAGAAGGAGTTGTCAAGGAGAAGCTTTGTCAGTTTATTTTAAAAATTTACTTTGCTGTCTATCAAACAATTTATATCACTGGGTAAGTGATCAGAATTAATTATTGCATTATGCACTCATTCTGTGCTATAGACAAACTTAATGTGAAATAATGAATGCCATTTTTCCTTCAGGTAATGTAATTATGTTTAACATTACCTTTTCAACTGCAGTGCACTAATTACAATAAACTTCATGAGTGAGTAAATATACTGTAAAGCAGTAGTCAGAATGCCCTACTTCATAAACAGATGTCTACAAGATGATTGTGGGTGAGCAGCACATATTATTCTTACAGCATGAAGACATCCTATTTAAAGATGAGTCATCCCAGAACATTATTCTGTATGACATTATTGAATGAAAATATGCAAAATATCCCAATTTACTGATTTGTCTCTTCCCAAAATTTGCAATGATTCAAAGAGCAAATGTGGTGCTTTTTTTTCAGTTTAAATTCCTCATCAATAAAGACACATAAGAATTTTGAAGTTTCCACCCTATTTATTACTTCCTCGCCATATGTTACACTTGTCATTGGTGTAGTACCTCCAGATCTGCAGAACTGAATATGTTGTATATTTTTAAAACTGAGGGCGAACATTTGCAGAAAATCAATCAATGATACTTTCAAGAACTTAGTTTACCATTTCTTCTGTTTCTGTATGTATGCTTCGATTGATTACAATGCCATCGTCATCTACAAAAATAACTAATTCTGCTTGTTATGTACTATACAGAAGATCATTTCCATGTACAAGGAACAATAGTTTTTATAGATTCATAGACATTTACCTCTTCTTATAAATGCCTAATATGTATCAAATGACCTGTCCTATATCATCATGTGCATTTCTGTACAATGTATGATTCAGAGGATCAAAACAAACAAATAAACAAATAGTGGATCTAAGGTTGAGCCTTGGAGAACCTCATATATGATTTCTCTGGTCAGAATTACATGCCCAGAATATATTGATTGAATTACTAAGTACAACTTTCTACATTCTTTTGGTTAGGTATGCCATTGTCCATTGGTTGGCTACACCATCAATCCCATAAAACTTAAATTTATCTAGTAGAATACCCTGGTTCACGCCATCAAATGACTTAGATAGGCTACAGAAAATACTAATCAGCACTATTTTATTATTTAATACTTGTAAAATTTGGAGAGTGAATGTGTAAATGGCATGGTGGACATGTAAATGGCATTCTCAGTGGAGCAACTCTTCTGAAACCCAAATTGTGGTTTGTGGAGGATATTGTTGTTGCTAAGGTTTAATAATGAGTAAAAAAATAAGAATATGGATAAGCTACTACGGACGGCATAGTGAACACATTATTGCAGCCTAGACAGACATGAAGCCCATGCCTACCACAATAGTACAAGTTTATATGCCAAATAGCCCCACAGATGATGAAGAGATTGAAGAAATGTATGATGCGATAAAAGAAATTAACAATATTATGAGATGGAAAGTTGCAACTCACCGTATGGCAGAGATGATGCGTCACAGATAGGCACAACAAAAAGATTTTCACACTTATGAGCTGCTTGATATCTTCCTGGTGCAGGCGATCGGGTGTTGTTGCTTGAAAGGTGACATAGAGAGGTGAGGCAGGAGGCAGTCCAGCAGGTGGGTGGTGATGGAGGGCCGGCCAAAGCCATCACTGCCCCTGCCATCTAAGAGAACCTCTGTCATGGGCAAAAGCCCAGACCGCGACTGCGAACTGCCATGACTCTGCATCAAGCTGTGACAAAGACAGTGTGGTAAATGAGAGTGGAGGTGACGTGCAGAGCACACCAGAGCGAGAGTGCACGGTCGTGTGGACCTCAACAGCCTGGACACTAGCACCTCTTGGGCGGCCACAGCTGCAGTTGACACCAGCAGCACATAAGTGTGAAAATCTTTTTGTTGTACCTATCTGCGACTCAGCATCTCTGCTATGTGGTGAGTAGCAACTTTCCTTCTCATAATGTTGTTACATTCTGTCCTGGATTTTCCATTGTTTGATAAAAGAAATTATTCAGATAGTTAAGGGAGATGATAATTTAATAGGCATGGGGGTCTGGAATTTGATAGAAGGAAAAGAAAGAGAAGGAAAAGTAGTGGGTGAATATGCACTGGGGATAAGGAATGAAAGAGGAAGCCATCTGGTAGAATTTTGCACAGAGCATACCGGTAACTTAATCATTGCTAACACTTGGTTTGAATGAAGGGTGTATACGTGGAAGAGGCCTGGAGACGCTGGAAGGTTTCAGATGGATTAAACACAATTTATTGATTATGAACTGTAGACTAAAACTGAAGAAACAGCAAAAATTTAAGAATTTAAGGAGATGAGACCTGGATAAATTGAAAGAACCAGAGGCTTCAGAGAGAGCATTAGGGAGTGTTTAACAAGAACAGGGGAAATAAATACATTATAAGAAGAATTGGTAGCTGTGAGAGATGACATTGTGAAAGCAGCAGAGGATCAAGTAGGTAAAAAGATTAGGGCTATTAGAAATCATTGGATAACAGAAGAGATGTTGAATGTAATTGATGAAAGGCAAAAATATAAAAATACAGTAAATGAAGCAGGTAAAAAGGAATACAAACTTCTGAAAATGAGATTGACAGGAAGTGAAAAATGACTAACAAGGGATGGATAGAGGACAAATGTAAGGATGTAGAAGCATGTATCATGAGGGGTAAGATAGGTACTGCCTACAGGAAAATTAAAGAGACCTTTGGAGAAAGGAGACCCACCTGTATGAATATAAAGAGCTCAGATGGAAAACCAGTCCTAAGCAAAGAAAGGAAAGGAGAAAGGAGGAAGGAGTATATAGAGGTATGGAACTGGAAGAGGACATAGTTTAAGATGAAATGGGAGATACGATACTGCATGAAGAATTTGACAGAGCACTGAAAAACCTAAGTCAAAACAAGGCCCCAGGAGTAGACAACATTCCATTGGAACTACTGATAGCCTTGGGAGAGCCAGCTGTGACAAAACTCTTCCATCTAGTGAGCAAGATGTATGAGAGAGGCGAAATACCCTCAGACTTCAAGAAGAATATAATCCAATTCCAAATAAAGCAGGTGCTGACAAGTGTGAAAATTACTGAACTATCAGTTTCATAAGTCACAGTTGCAAAATACTAACATGAATTCTTTACTGATGAATGGAAAAATTGGTAGAAGCCGACATCGGGGAAGATCAGTTTGGATTCCATAGAAATGTTGGAACATGTGAGGCAATACTGACCCTGTGACTTACCTTAGAAGATAGGTTAAGGAAAGGCAAATCTATGTTTCTAGCATTTGTAGACTTAGAGAAAACTTTCAACAATGTTGACTGGAATACTCTCTTCCAAATTCTGAAGGTGGCAGGGGTAAAATACAGGAAAGGCTATTACGATTTGTACAGAAACCAGATGGCGGTTATAAGAGTCGAGGGGCACAAAAGGTAAGCAGTGGTTGAGAAGGGAGTGACAGAGAGTTATAGCCTATCGCTGAAGTTATTCAATCTGTATACTGAGCAAGCAGTAAAGAAAACAAAAGAAAAATTTTGAGTAGGAATTAAAATCCATGAAGAAGAAATAAAAGCTTTGAGGTTTTCAGATGGCATGTAATTCTGTCAGAGACGGCAAAGGACCTGGAAGAGCTGCTGAACGGAATGGACGGTGTCTTGAAAGGTGGATATAAGATGGACATCAACAAAAGCAAAATGAGGATAGTGGAATGCTGTTGAATTAAATCAGGTGATGTTGAGGGAATTAGATTAGGAAATGAGACACTTAAAGTGGTAAATGAGTTTTGCTATTTGGGAAGCAAAATAATTGACGATGGTTGAAGTAGGGAGGACATAAAATGTAGACTGGCAATGACAAGGAAAGTGTTTCTGAAGAAGATAAATTTTTTAACACTGAGTATAGATTTTAGTGTTAGGAAGTCTTTTCTGAAAGTATTTGTACGTAGTGTAGCCTTACATGGAAGTGAAATGTGGATGATAATTAGTTTAGACAGAAGAGAATAAAAGCTTTTGTAATGTGGTGCTACAGAAGAATGCTGAAAATTAGATGGGTAGATCATGTAACTAATGAGGAGGTACTGAAAAAAATTGAAGAGAAGAGGAATTTATGGCACAACTTGACTAGAAGAAGGGATCAGTAGGTAGGGCATGCTCTGAGGCGTCAAGGGATTACCAGTTTAGTATTGGAGGGCAGCGTGGAGGGTAAAAAGAGTAGAGGCAAACCAAGATATGAATACACTAAGCAGGATGTAGGTTGCAGTAGTTATTCAGAGATGAAGAGGCTTGGACAGGATGCCGGCCGCCGTGGTCTCGCGGTTCTAGGCGCGCAGTCCGGAACCGCGTGACTGCTACGGTCGCAGGTTCGTATCCTGCCTCGGGCATGGATGTGTGTGATGTCCTTAGGTTAGTCAGGTTTAAGTAGTTCTAAGTTCTAGGGGACTGAGGACCACAGCTGTTAAGTCCCATAGTGCTCAGAGCCATTTCTTTTTTTTTTTTTTTGAGCTTGGACAGGATAGAGTAGCATGGAGAGCTGCATCAAACCTGTCTCTGGACTCAAGACCACAACAACAACAACAGCAAGGTGCGATACTATTCTGGAATACATCACCTCAACAGTTTTGGAAAATGATGTCAGCAGTGAAACATGTCAGTAGTTATTGACATCTCTCCTATCACCCGGGATTGGAATGGCTCCTTACCCTCTCCCTTAAAACCCACATCCTTTCATCTTTCCCTCTCCTTCCCTCTTTCCTGACGAAACAACCGTGGGTTGCGAAAGCTTGAAATTTTGTGTGTGTGTTTGTGTGTTTTTTTTATTGTGCCTATCTACCAGCGCTTTCCTGTTTGGGAACAAAGATGATGTGACTTAATAATGAAAGTGCTGGCAGGTCGACAGACACACAAACATACACACAAAATTCAAGCTTTCGCAACAAACTGTTGCCTCATCAGGAAAGAGGGAAGGAGAGGGAAAGACGAAAGGGTGTGGGTTTTAAGGGAGAGGGTAAGGAGTCATTCCAATCCCGGGAGCGGAAAGACTTACCTTAGGGGGAAAGAAGGACGGGTATACACTCGCACACACACACATATCCATCCACAAATATACAGACACAAGCAGACATATTTCCCTCTCCTTCCCTCTTTCCTGATGAGGCAACAGTCTGTTGCGAAAGCTTGAATTTTGTGTGTATGTTTGTGTTTGTTTGTGTGTCTGTCGACCTGCCAGCACTTTCATTTGGTAAGTCACATCATCTTTGTTCCCCTCTCCCTTAAAACCCACATCCTTTCATCTTTCCCTCTCCTTCCCTCTTTCCTGATGAGGCAACAGTTTGTTGCGAAAGCTTGAATTTTGTATATATATATATATATATATATATATATATATATATATATATATATATATATATATATATATAATAGAGCGAAACATTCCATGTAGGAAAAATATATCTAAAGACAAAGGTGATGTGACTTACCAAATGAAAGTGCTGGCAGGTCGACAGACACACAAACATACACACAAAATTCAAGCTTTCGCAACAAACTGTTGCCTCATCAGGAAAGAGGGAAGGAGAGGGAAAGATGAAAGGATGTGGGTTTTAAGGGAGAGGGTAAGGAGTCATTCCAATCCCGGGAGCGGAAAGACTTACCTTAGGGGGAAAAAAGGACGGGTATACACTCGCACACACACACATATCCATCCACACATATACAGACACAAGCAGACATATATCTAAAAACAAAGATGATGTGACTTACCAAACGAAAGCGCTGGCATGTCGATAGACACACAAACAAACACAAACATACACACAAAATTCAAGCTTTCACAACAAACTGTTGCCTCATCAGGAAAGAGGGAAGGAGAGGGAAAGACGAAAGGATGTGGGTTTTAAGGGAGAGGGTAAGGATTCATTCCAATCCCGGGAGCGGAAAGACTTACCTTAGGGGGAAAAAGGGACGGGTATACACTCGCACACACACACATATCCATCCACACATATACAGACACAAGCAGACATATTTAAAGACAAAGAGTTTGGGCAGAGATGTCAGTCGAGGCAGAAGTGCAGAGGCAAAGATGTTGTTGAATGACAGGTATGAGTGGCGGCAACTTGAAATTAGCGGAGATTGAGGCCTGGTGGGTAACGGGAAGAGAGGATGTATTGAAGAGCAAGTTCCCATCTCTGGAGTTCGGATAGGTTGGTGTTGGTGGGAAGTATCCAGATAACCCGGACGGTGTAACACTGTGCCAAGATGTGCTGGCCGTGCACCAAGACATGTTTAGCCACAGAGTGATCCTCATTACCAACAAACACTGTCTGCCTGTGTCCATTCATGCGAATGGACAGTTTGTTGCTGGTCATTCCCACACAGAATGCATCACTGTGTAGGCAGGTCAGTTGGTAAATCACGTGGGTGCTTTCACATGTGGCTCTGCCTTTGATCGTGTACACCTTCCGGGTTACAGGACTGGAGTAGGTGGTGGTGGGAGGGTGCATGGGACAGGTTTTACACTGGGGGTGGTTACAAGGATAGGAGCCAGAGCGTAGGGAAGGTGGTTTGGGGATTTCATAGGGATGAACTAACAGGTTATGAAGGTTAGGTGGATGGCGGAAAGACACTCTTGGTGGAGTGGGGAGGATTTCATGAAGGATGGATCTCATTTCAGGGCAGGATTTGAGGAAGTCGTATCCCTGCTGGAGAGCCACATTCAGAGTCTGGTCCAGTCCCGGGAAGTATCCTGTCACAAGTGGGGCACTTTTGTGGTTCTTCTGTGGGGGATTCTGGGTTCGAGGGGATGAGGAAGTGGCTCTGGTTATTTGCTTCTGTACCAGGTCGGGAGGGTAGATGCGAGATGCGAAAGCTGTTGTCAGGTTGTTGGTGTAATGGTTCAGGGATTCCGGACTGGAGCAGATTCGTTTGCCACGAAGACCTAGGCTGTAGGGAAGGGACCGTTTGATGTGGAATGGGTGGCAGCTGTCATAATGGAGGTGCTGTTGCTTGTTGGTGGGTTTGATGTGGACGGACGTGTGAAGCTGGCCATTGGACAGGTGGAGGTCAACGTCAAGGAAAGTGGCATGGGATTTGGAGTAGGACCAGGTGAATCTGATGGAACCAAAGGAGTTGAGGTTGGAGAGGAAATTCTGGAGTTCTTCTTCACTGTGAGTCCAGATCATGAAGATGTCATCAATAAATCTGTACCAAACTTTGGGTTGGCAGGCCTGGGTAACCACGAAGGCTTCCTCTAAGCGACCCATGAATAGGTTGGCGTACGAGGGGGCCATCCTGGTACCCATGGCTGTTCCCTTTAATTGTTGGTATGTCTGGCCTTCAAAAGTGAAGAAGTTGTGGGTCAGGATGAAGCTGGCTAAGGTGATGAGGAAAGAGGTTTTAGGTAGGGTGGCAGGTGATCGGCGTGAAAGGAAATGCTCCATCGCAGCGAGGCCCTGGACGTGCGGAATATTTGTGTATAAGGAAGTTGCATCAATGGTTACAAGGATGGTTTCCGGGGGTAACAGGTTGGGTAAGGATTCCAGGCGTTCGAGAAAGTGGTTGGTGTCTTTGATGAAGGATGGGAGACTGCATGTAATGGGTTGAAGGTGTTGATCTACGTAGGCAGAGATACGTTCTGTGGGGGCTTGGTAACCAGCTACAATGGGGCGGCCGGGATGATTGGGTTTGTGGATTTTAGGAAGAAGGTAGAAGGTACGGGTGCGGGGTGTCGGTGGGGTCAGGAGGTTGATGGAGTCAGGTGAAAGGTTTTGCAGGGTGTCTAAGGTTCTGAGGATTCCTTGAAGCTCCGCCTGGACATCGGGAATGGGGTTACCTTGGCAAACTTTGTATGTGGTGTTGTCTGAAAGCTGACGCAGTCTCTCAGCCACATACTCCCAATGATCAAGTACCACGGTCATGGAACCCTTGTCCGCCAGAAGAATGACGATGGACCGGTCAGCCTTCAGATTACGGATAGCCTGGGCTTCAGCAGTGGTGATGTTGGGAGTAGGATTAAGGTGTTTTAAGAAGGATTGAGATGCAAGGCTGGAAGTCAGAAATTCCTGGAAGGTTTGGAGAGGGTGATTTTGAGGAAGAGGAGGTGGGTCCCGCTGCGACGGAGGACGGAACTGTTCCAGGCAGGGTTCAATTTGGATGGTGTCTTGGGGAGTTGGATCATTAGGAGTAGGATTAGGATCATTTTTCTTCATGGCAAAGTGATATTTCCAGCAGAGAGTACGAGTGTAGGACAGTAAATCTTTGACGAGGGCTGTTTGATTGAATCTGGGAGTGGGGCTGAAGGTGAGGCCTTTGGATAGGACAGAGGTTTCGGATTGGGAGAGAGGTTTGGAGGAAAGGTTAACTACTGAATTAGGGTGTTGTGGTTCCAGATTGTGTTGATTGGAATTTTGAGGTTTTTTGAGGTTTTGCAGGGAGTCCTGCAAAACCTCAAAATTCCAATCAACACAATCAGGAACCAGAGAGAGAGAGAGGGAAACATTCCACGTGGGAAATAATATATATATATATTATTATTGAGGATGCAGCAATATCAGTTCTGGAGAAGGGGGTCAACTTCACACCAACACCGACTGCTATACCTGTTGCAAATTTCATCAGTGCTACAGAACAAGTAATTTCCACCCTAGTGACAATGCTGAAGAGGTACACCAGAAAACATGTCGTGCCCTCCATAGAGCTGTCCCACTGAGGACGAACATCATGAAAGCAGAAAGAGTTGCCATTTTAGAACTACGGAACAATCTGAGACAGTCATTCTATATGTGGACAAAAGAAACGCCACAGTTCTAGTATCACTGCTGAGTACAATCACAAAATGTATGACATACTCAAGGATCCAGCATATAGAAAATTGTAGGAAGATCTGACCAACAGATTGAAGAAGAAGACTATTGATCTTCTGCACCAGTTGCCACCAAATGAAATCATCGAGAAGCTTTGAGCATGAGTTGCTGCACCACCAAGGTTCTGTGGCTTACCTAAGGTTGACAAACGGGATATTCCTCTATGTACTGTCATAAGCAACATAGGTACACCAATATACCAGCTGGCCAAACATCTAATGGCAGTATAAAGCCCCTAAATTGATAAATGTCAGCATCACATCAGGAACTCCATACATTTCATTCAACAGGTGCAAGAACTATGCCTCTGCGGCCAGGACCTTAGCTCTCATGTGGTATCCCTATTCACAAGAGTGCCACTTGCTGATTCCCTCAAGTTGATCAAGGGGAGATTCAACCTGACAATGACTAATGTCTTCGAATTGGTCCTCATATCAACATTGTTTCTTTTCAGTGGTGACTATTTTGAACAAACAGATGGCGTTGCGATGGGGTCCCCTCTGTCACCAGTTGTGGCAAATTCGCTCATGGAGAACTTTGAGGAAAAAGCCCTGGAAATGGCTGTACTGAAGCCTACATGCTTTTTCAGATATTCTGATGACATGTTTGTGATGTGGCCACATGAGACTGAAAGACTTCAAGAGTTCCTCCAACATCTGAACTCTTTGCACAATTATCAAATTCATCATGGAGGTGGAAGAGAATGACGAACTCCCTTTTTGTATGTCCTAGTCAAGTGCAGAATGAACCACATTGTAGGACACAATGTATACAGGAAAGCCACCAACACAGATTTGAATCTCCACAGTTCCAGCTGCCATCATCCTTCACACTGTGAGGATGTGCTATGTACACTGGTACACAAGACCTGCACAATATTGGAAGAAGAAAGCCTGTCATGGGAGCTTAACCATCCTAAGCACATTTTCAAGGACAGATATGGTGAGAGAGAAATCAGAAGTGCTTTCAGGCAGAAAGTACAAGCTCATCAGACAGAAAATGATGAGGAGGAAAAGACAATTGCTTACCAGCCATAAGCCAAAAAAGTTTCGAACAAAATCAGCAGAATGCTGGTGCGATGTCACATTAATTGCATTTTTCATCCACCTGCAAGATTGCATGCCCTATCAGGTACATTGAAAGATGAGCTGGAACTCCATAAACCAGGTATTTACTGTGTTTCATGTAAATGCTATAATGCTTATATTGGGGAGACTACATGGACAATTGAAGAAAGACGCAAGGAACACAGAAGATATACCAAACTTAAGCAACTAACAAAATCTGTGGTTGCAGAACACTGTATGGTTTGATGGGACTTCATGAAGAAATGGAAGTGTTAAGACAGACCTCGTCATTTTTGGACTGTTTTCTGAAGCAGGCTATCGAAATATGAGTGCCTGACAGGCTGATTAACAGAGACACTGGGTTTACTTGCAGCAAAGCTTGGGACCCAGCACTCAGCCAACTAAAATCACAGTATCGGGTGAGAGCGACTTCTGCACCCAACGCAGGCCACGGGAGTACTAAGGGACCAGAGTTTGTGCTCAGCTTCCAGCAGAGTATGGTCCCTTCCCACGTCACCATTGAACCTGTCATGGCTTGTAGTCAGCAATGGAGGCAGGGGTGGGGGCTGAAGAGTATAATGGAGGCAGAACATAGCAAAGGTGCTCATTCTACAGGTATCAGATGAAGATGATGACAAGGTATGCTGTCAACATATCGTGTTACATAAATGACTGTGCTTGGCAGGACACCTGACAACAGTACAAATACTGGAGGATTTCTATTGGTTCTTACTAAAAGATAAAGTTCCCTTTTCCTTCCACAAGATATTCTGATGCCTCTACTTATTCATGGTTTTTTACATGGCTGTTTAATGTCTTTTCTGATTAGCTAATGCAGAAAGCTGTTTTCAGGTAGTGATACAAATTTATCATGGGAGAGATTAAACATTATGTTAGCATTTTTTTAATAGTAAATTTCATCACAGATCATCACTTGTGAGCTATTCTTAAAAACAAACAAAGGGAACTCCAGCCTGGAATGTCAACAATATTAGGAAAAGGATAGATTGCTACTCAGCATAAAGATGACTCATTGAGTTGCAGACAGGCACAATGAAAGGACTGTTACATATTTAGCTTTCAGCCGAAGCCTGCTTCAGAAATGAAAAAACACACACACAAACACACACACACAATCACACAAGCTATAGTTGAGTCAGTGTAAGTTGATCCTCTGACAGTTGTAGTGGGCTGGCTGTGGCAGTTTCATGGACCTGCCTTAGCCAGTAATGTAATACAATTTTGTTAACATGTCTACAGCAATCCTTCAGTATTGTCACAGCTCAGTAGGCAGTTACTGGTTTTGCCTGTAGCTGTTAGTGCCTTGCAGTTGAAAGCTGGCAACAGCGCTGCGAGCTGTCTGTGATCTTCTTATGCTGTGTCAACTGTAGCACACCTCATGCAAACATGACCACCATCTCTGGCAGCATTACCATAGGTTTAGATTGTGATATCTTTGAAGTGGGTGTGTGTTGTAAGGGTAATTCCCATCTGTGCAGTTCAGAAAAGCTGGTGGTGGAAGGGAGGATCCACGTGGCCCGGGTTGTGAGGCGGCCATTTAAATCAAACGTGTTATGTTCAGCTATATGTTGTGCCACATGTTGGTCTACCAAGCTCTTGGCTACAGTTTGGCGGTGGCTGTTTATCCTGGTGGAAATCTGTTTGATAGCCACACAAATATAAAAAGCTGTGCAATGATTGAAGCAGAGCTGGTATATGATACGGCTGCTTTCACAGGTGGAGTGGCCTCTGATGGGATAGGATAAGTATGTGACAGGACTGTAATATGAAGTGCTGGGTGGATGGATTCGGCAAGTCATGCACCTGGGCCTTCCACAGGAATATGACCCTCGTGGCAAGGGGTGGGATTGAGGGTGGAATAGCAATGGATTAGGAAGACCTGAGAAAGCCTGTTGTTCAGTTGTTCCAGTCTGGGGTGGTATTGGGTATTGATGGGAGGTACTCCTTTGTTTGCTGGTTATTGTGGGTGGTGGGAGGATTGGGTTGTGTGGGGAAATGGCATTGGAGATCTATTTGCAGGAGCCTGTCTGTAAAGGCCTTGAGGAGACCTTCAGCATACTGGGAAAGGGAGGTTTTGTCACTGCAGATAAGTTTTTCCTGGGTAGCCAGGTGTATGAGAGGGATTTTTTGATGTGGTTGGGATGGCAGCTCTGAGATGCAGATACTGTTTGTGGTTTGTGGCTTTAATGTGGACAGAGGTGAAATTGGAGCCAGCAGAGAGCAGGAGTTCAGCTTTCAGGAAGGTGGTACACTGGTTTGAGGAGGACCAGGTTAAGCAGAAGGGAGAGAAGTGTTGAGGTTGTGAAGAAGTGAGGGTAGGATGTCCTGGGCTGGAGTCCAGATCATGATGATATCATCAGTGAACCTGTACCAGACCAGGGGTTTTGGGAGGCTAGGAAGGTTTCCTTTAGATGGTCTATAAACATGTTGGCATAGAAGGGTACCATGCAGGAGCTCAGATTTGTTGGTATACCTTTCCTTCGAAGGGTAATTAGTTGTGTGTTAGGATAAAGTTAGTAGGGTGTATGAGGAATGAGGCAGTGGATCTGCAGTCTGAAGGACATTGGGAAGTTAGTGTTCAGCAGCAGCAAGAGCATGGGCATGGGCATGGGGGCTGTTGGTGTGTCGGGAAGGAAACCATGTCCTTCATCAGGCCTTTGGTTACCTGTCATCATGCCCTAAAATGAAGGAAATGCTATCCAAGATGCTTCCCACTTCTAAAGTGGTTTTCTGTCACCCACCCAACCTCCCCAACACCCTAGCCCATAATTATGCCACTCCCAATTCCAACCTCTCTGAGAGAATCTCTCTTTTCATGGATGAACACCTTCAACTTATTGCTCATAATCTAATGCTCTGTATGAAAGGCATCAACCATTTCCTCCATCAATGATCCACAGTTCCTTTTCCTTTACCACACAGAGCCCTGCTCTTGCTCTTCTCTGTTGATGCCATCTCCCTCTACAGTAATATCCCCAATTCCCATGGCCTCGCCACTATTGTGCGCCATGTTTCCCAATGCTTGACTGACTCCAAAACTACATCCTCCTTCCTGGTTATCATGATCAAGTATCCTCACCCAGGAGTATCCTCACCCAAGTATTCTCACCCACAATTATTTCTCCTTTGAAGGCATCACCTCCAAACTAATCCATGATACAGCAGTGGGCACCCACATGGCACCATTCTGTACCAACTTATTCATGGGCAATCTGGAGGACTCCTTCCAAACCACCCAGAATCCCAAACTCTTCACCTGTTTCAGATTCATTGATTACCTCTTCGTGATCTGAACTGAGGGTGAGTAAACCCTATCCACATTCCTCCTGAAGCTCGACACCTTCTCCCTCATTCACTTCTTCCAGTCCTCCTCAACCCAAAAAGCCACCTTCCTCAATGTTAACCTTCACCAAATCAGTACCTCTGTGAATATCAAACCTGCCAACTACCAGCAACACCTCCACTTCAACAGCTGTCACCCTTTCCGTACCAAGAAGTCTTTTCCATACACCTCAGCCACCCGAGTTCATCACATCTGCTGTGCGTGTCAAGGGCAGGGCATCCCATGAAACAGTCATGTGATCTACTAACAAAGCTGCAATACTGTGCTGTTTTCTATGTTGGCATTATGACTAACAAGCTGTCTGTCATGAGTGGCCACTCAGTGTCTTCTCTATATGGTGTGTATCAATCGATTCTTTTCTGTATAGAATACATGTAAATTGAAGGGGAAGGGGGGCAGAAAGGAATGGAAAGGGAAGGGATTACTGGTGTAATCTGCATTGGGACATTACACAGAATCAATGGCGATGAGCAAAAATGTGTACTGACTGGACTGGGATCTCCTGCTTACTAGGCAGTTGCGTTAACCACTGCATCATCTGGGATAGAGGGTCATTGCAACTGCATAGACTGCCGTGACGCGTCTCATGGCTGATGCACATTCCCACCGAACACCACCTATCCACAGTTGATGTCCATTTCCTCCATGCTCACAGGAATCTCAGGCATTATTTTCCAAAATTTTTGAGAAGGTGATGTATTCTAGAATAGTATCTCACTTTATAAACACCAATATTCTCAACAAATCACAGTTTTGGTTTCAGAATGGTTGCTCTTTATGTTTCAGAAGGACTGCTCTACTGTGAATGCCATTTACATGTTCACTCACCAGATTTTACAAGCATTAAGTAATAATACAGCCCCAGTTGGAATTTTCTGTGACATTTCTAAGCCATTTGACTGTGTGAATCACAGTATTCTCCTAGATAAATTGAAATTTTATGGGGTTTATGGTATAGCCAACCAATGGACAACGGGATATCTAACCAAAAGAATGTAGAAAGTTATACTTAGTAATTCAACCAATACAGTCTAGGCATGAAATTCTGATTGGAGACAAATCATCTATGGAGTTCACCAAGACTCAATCTTAGCTCCACCATTGTTCCTCATATGCGGAAACGATCTTCCGTCTAGTATACAACAAGCAGAATTAGTTATTTTTGCAGATGCCACTAATATTGTAATAAACTGAAGCATACATACAGAAACAGAATAAATGGTAAACATAGTTGTTAAAAGTATCATTGACTGGTTTTCTGCAAATGTTCACTCTCAATTTTAAAATGGCACTACATATTCAGTTCTGCACATCTTGGGGTACTACACCAGTGATAAGTGTAACACATGCTGAGGGAATAATAAATGGGGTGGAAACTTCAAAATTCTTAGGTGTCCATGTTGATGAGAATTAAATTGGAAAAAGCACATTCTGGAACTCCTAAAACAACTTATTTCAGCCACATATGCACTTTGAATCATCGCAAGTCTTGGGGAGAGACAATCAGTAAGTTGACATATTTTCATTCAGTAATGTCATATGGAGCCAACTGCCTTGTCACAGTGGTAACACTGGTTCCCGTCAGATCACCGAAGTTAAGCGCTGTCAGGCTGGGCTAGCACTTGGATGGGTGACCATCCAGTCTCCCAAGTGCTGTTGGCGAGCTGGGTGCACTCAGCCCTTGTGAGGCAAACTGAGGAGCTACTTGATTGAGAAGTAGTGGCTCCACTCTCGTGAACTGACATGCGGTTGGGAGAGCGGTTTGCTGACCACCTGCCCCTCCATATCCGCTTCCAATGATGCCTGCAGGCTGAGGATGACACGGCGACCAGTGAGTATTGTTGGGCCTTCATGGCCTGTTCAGACGGAGTTTAGTTTAGTTTTGAATGTCATATGGAATAATGTTCTGGGATAACCCATCTTTAAGAAAGAAAGACTTCATTGCACAAAACCATGGTGTAAGGGTAATATGGAATTACTCCTTCACTGTGTATTTACTCTGTCATGAAGTTTGTTGTAATTTATACACTGCAGCTCAAAAGGAAATGGTGTACATAATTACTATACCAGGAGGAGAAAATTACGTTCATTATTTTGCATTAATGTTGTGTTTAGCTCAAAAAGGAGTTCACCGTGCTGCAACAAAAAATTTTGATCACTTTCCCAGTTATATAAAATGTCCGACTGACAACAAAGTAAAATTTTAAAACAAACTGAGGAAGTTTGTCCTTGGCAACTCCAATTCCCTAGAAGAATTTCTGTTGCTGTGATGCGTAAAAGTTGGTGTGTACGATGGCATTTTTTCAAAAATATATGCTGATGTGGGATAGTAAATCCAACATCAGCATATATTTTTGAAAAAAAAAACCATCTTAGAAATGTTCAGAATGTACACATATGCACAAATTAATTTTTGAAGTGAATGTAAAATGACTCATTCCACTTCATTATGATCTATGATGGAAAATGATCCATGGAACATGTAAACAACTAACTAACTATCCATACAAGTTATTTAATCCAAGTTTTGTATGAGATGACTGATTCAAGTGGTGACTCATTGATACTGTCGTCATAGCATACTACATTTTTCCCTTTTGTCAAGTTCACAGTTTTACATTTATGAACATTTAAAGCAAGGTGCCAACCTTTGCATTTGAAATTTTATTAAGATCTGACTGGATATTTGTGCAGTGTTTTTCAAATCATTTATGACTGCATCTTCTGTAAAAGGTCTTTGGTTACTGTTAATAGTACTTGTCAAGTCATTAATATACAGTATGAACAGAAAGAGTCCTAACACACTTCCCTGGGACATGCCCAAAGTTACTTCTACACCTACTAACAACTCTAAGTCTTAAATCCACAAACTCTCTCTCCATACTTTTGTTAAACAGCACTGATTTGGTACCTGACTGGTTTGATCAATGGGTTTAAAGGTGTCGTGTGGGGAAAAGCACAAGTTTGGTTTTTCATTACCAGTGTTATAGGAATTCATTCTGGATGGCATGGTGCACTTCTATTACCCTCTTTGTAAACAGGTGTGGAGTTTGCTTTCTTCCCTCTGCTGGGCACAGTTTCCTGTTAAAGATATCTAAAGTAATTTATTGTTTGGAGAGGGGCTGACACAGTCACAGATTCTGTATGGAATTTTACAGGAGTTCCATTGGGCTCTGGAACTCTGTTCAGTTTTAGCAGTTTTACCTCTTCTTAAAGCTACTGCTGCTAATAACTCATATTTTCAGTGACGTAATATTAAACAGTCTTAGTATTCCTGAATTTTCCTTTGTAAAGGAATATTTGGGAACAGAGTTCAGCATTTATGCTTCTGTTATGCTGCCCTCAGTTTCACTTTGTTCCTGCGTCACAGATGACAGTGCCCGAACATTTAATTTGCTGCCACTGTCAGTCTTTACATAGGACCATAAATTCTTCATGTTTCATGAGTTGTGTTTTGATAAGATGCTGTTATAGTAGTCACTGAGGACTGCATCTATTGCCTTTTCGACTAACAAATGTCTCTGTATATATCCTTTAGGTTTGTTCTACTGATACTGTGCAGTAGTTGCTGTTTTAGAAGATAATTTACAGAAGCTGCCTATCATGGAGATCTTTCCCATCATCAAATCAACTGCTCTACTAGATAAATATGATATCCAGTGCTTGATCAAGTATTATTCTGAGTATGAGGCACAGTTCCTTTTTAAGCTTCAGACCAGAACTAAATGTTTCAAGTTTCTCCTTGAGAAGTGACGCTACTGCTTTATCTCGGTTACTGGATGAGTAAATTTTTCTTTGTGTTGATATTGACCATTTTAGTCTTTTAATCATTGTTTCTATCATTCTCTCATGGTTACTGATACCAGTTTCAATGTGATCACCCTCAGTGAGGTCAGGTTTATTCGTTGCTATTAAATCCAATACATTTCTGTCATGAGTAGGTTTCCAAACTATCTTTTATAATTAGTTTTAAAGAAAATGTTTAGTATTATATTGCTGGATGTCTTTTCTAGGCTTCCTTTTACAAAAATTTAGTTGTCCAAACCTTGCCCGATCATGACAGTATGACTAGGGAAGACGCACATCAGCGAGCTTAGGTTCTCTTTTAAGTTACATCTAGAGGTGAGTCTGGTAGTTAATAGAAGGACCCAGTTGTAAGTTTTTGCACTCCCTTAGTACTAAGTCTTGTCCAAATGACCTCACATTCAGATGCTTCAGTTTCTGTCTTGGTGGATTTGAGTTTCTTGTCTACTGTGATTAAAATACTCCCTGCATTGCCAACTAGCTTCTCCTTTTCATATACACCTACACTTACCCCAAAAATCTTACTTTTGTACTTAGTACTAAATGAGCTCCTTTGCTCTTTAAGACTGCTTCAAACTCAGTACTTTATTGTAAATGTGCCAGCAATTTATAAGTAGTATTTTAATCATTTCATTTATGGGATTCATTTCTTTTGGACTCACTTAGGAATCTCCTAGAGCTATCATTATCTGGAATTGATGGAAAGTCATCTAATCTAAAAAAAAAAAAGTCCTTGTGTGCACATCACCTTCGAAAATGTTATACTGAAAACATACTAGGTACATTAAGTAAACGTTCTGGCAGAATGTAAATAATTTGGAGAGAAGAATTATTAACATTAAGATAGTCTTACTCACATATCAACAGAAAATGATACACATTTGAGCAAATACAAGCATTGTGTCCCAGTTCCATAGTAAGATTGTCCTTAATATGACTGTTATACACTGAAGCACCAAAGAAACTGGTATAGGCATGCATATTCAAATACAGATATATGTAAACAGGCAGAATATGGTGCTGCAGTCAGCAAGACCTATATAAGACAACAAGTGTCTGTCGCAGTTGTTAGATTGGTTGCTACTGCTACAATGGCAGGTTATCAAGATTTAAGTAAGTTTGAACATGGTATTATAGTCAGCGCACAAGCAATGGGACACAGCATCTCTGAGGTAACGATGAAGTGGGGATTTTCCCGTATGACCATTTCACGAGTGTACTTTGAATATCAGGAATCTGGTAAAACATCAAATCTCTGACATTTCTGTGGCTGAAAAAAACTCCTGCAAGAACGCGACTAATGACAACTGAAGAGAATCGTTCAACGTGACAGAAATGTAACCCTTCTGCAAATTGCCACAGATTTCAATGATGAGCCATCACAAGTGTCAGCATGCAAACCATTCAACCAAACATCATCGATATGGGCTTTCAGAGCAGAAGGCCCACTCATGTACCCTTGATGACTGCACCACACAAAGCTTTACACCTCGCCTGGGCCCATCAACATCAAAATTGGACTGTTGATGACTGGAAACATGTTACCTGGTCAGACGAGTCTCATTTTAAATTGTATCAAGCAGATGGACATATACCTGTATGGAGACAGCTTTATGAATCCGTGGACTCTGCATGTCAGCAGGGGACTGTTGAAGCTAGTGGAGGCTCTGTAATGGTGTGGGGTATGTACAGTTGGAGTGATATAGGACCCCTGATACGTCTAGATATGATTCTGACAGGTGAGACATATGTAAGCATCCTGTCTGGTCACTTGCATCCATTCATGTCCATTGTGCATTCTGACAGACTCGGGCAATTCCAGCAGGACCCAGCGAGACCCCACACATCCAGAATTACTACAGAATGGCTCCAGGAACACTCTTCTGAGTTTAAATACTTCCGCTGGCCACCAAACTCTCCAGACATGAACATTATTGAGCATATTTGTGATGCCTTGCAGTGTGCTGTTCAGAAGAGACATCCATCCCCTCATACTCTTATGGATTTATGGATAGCCCTGCAGGATTCATGGTGTCAGTTCCCTCCAGCACTACTTCAGACATCAGTCAAGTCAATGCCATGCCATGTTGCGGCACTTCTGCATGCTCATGGGGTTCCTACACAATATTAGGCAGATGTATCAGTTTCTTTGGCTCTTCAGTGTAAATTATTACTGTATGTGTCTCTAGTCTTCTTTGTTAGTGGTGCTTTATCACTACTGCAGTTTTTCTGTCAATGTTATTACTGATTGTATTATTTTAGATTATATCTTCTGTATCTAATGATTATTTGAAATTAAAAGAAATGGTAATTTTTCAGAACTTTCAGCAGTTGAGAGGAAACTTTGATGGGGTAAAACATTGTTATTTTCTGCATGTTGCATACAACAACTTCACTTACACATCCTGAATGTGAACAATAATATTCTGTAATTGCATGATATGGCTTCCTTATTTTGTCTGCACATCAGTTTGCTTTTGCAACAACTATTCATCACAGTTAGAAATAAAAAATAAAAGCCAGCCACTTTCATTCAAATTTTAATATCACCTAGCAGCTGAATCAGTAAGTGTTAATTAATTCTAGACTCATTATGATGCTGCAAGAAAGAATTATGGAGAGGAAATAAAATAATAAACCACCGTGAGCTACAATGCATATATGAATCACAAATTTTGCAAAGAAAAATGTGAAAGAAAGGGAAAAAACTTTGGAATCAGGTATATAATCAAGTTCGAAAGTGGAGGCTTCATATACATATTTTTTAAATTGTTATGCAATCTTTTGTTTAATTGAAATTTTCCATGCCATAATGCTTGTCATGAAAATAATGTATGGAAGATAATAAAAATGGAAAAACATTTTAATCTTAACACATTCACAATTTAAGAATTAGAAGTAAATGGCGTGACAATATAGGGTAATATTAATGGTATCTCAACTTGGTGTCTCAGTGTGTAATTGCCAGATTACAAACCTAAAAGTCTGAGGGTTTGATCCTTTGTCAGTTCTAAGCTTTTATCTGTCACTTATCACTTCTTTCACCTCTTGCAATGTTTGTTATCATGAAAAAATGTCAATTCAAACCCGTAAGGCTTTCTATGTCAGTGACTAAAACTGTTTCATGATTTGTTAACCAATTTTGGTTTTCCATTTTGAACAAAACTAACTACCTTTGCAACTGAACAGAAAATATGTAAATATCACAAACTTATCTTTTGGTGTCCACAATGATGATGTTCCACAAAGATATTTTCCATAAATCACTTCCTCATAATCATTGTCCTGCCATGCAGTCACATTCTTGGCTAATAATGCTGGTTTTGACATCCATAATCTATCATGATTTTTAACATTTTCCTTCCAAATTTATGTTTTTACGATGCAAATCTGAAACTTGGAAAGAATTAATATAATAGTCCTGATGTTTTTAGCATATCCCAGCTCTTCCAGCAAATTTAAACATGCCAGTCTCCTAGGAGCCCACTTAACTTAAAATCTACAGCTTGAGTTGTGGGTTGTGTGACTCAACATGACAAAATATAAATAACTTCTCTTATAAACAGTGCCTGCAATTCAGTATGCAATATCAGGACATTTGTTCAGTATACTAATTACAGATAACATAGTCAACACACCACAGTTAAACTTTCACGTTTATGAAAAGGTTAGACTGTTACTCATCATAAAGATGACATGTTCAAATCAAACAATGGAAAATTCAGGATGGAATGTAACAACATGAGAGAAGGAATGTTGCTACTCACCATATAGCGCAGATGCTGAGCCGCGATAGGCACAATAAAAAGATTCAAACAATCTAGCTTTCGGCCATTCAGGCCTTTGTCAGCAGTAGACCCACACCCCCCCCCCCCCACACACACACATGAAAGCACAACTTGCACACACATCTGCAGTCTCAGAGAGCTGAAACTACACTGTGAGCAGCAGCACCAGTGCATGATGGGAGTAATGGGAGTAGTGACTGGGTAGGGGTAAGAAGGAGGCTGGGGAGGAAAGGGGGAGGGATAGTATGGTGGGAGTGGTGGACAGTGAAGTGTTGCAGTTTAGACGGAGGGTAGGAGAGAAGGTGCAGAGGGGGGAGGGCATAAGTAGCGGAAAGGAGAGAAATAACAATAAAAATAAAATGCCACCTCTCTGTACACCAACATTCCTAATGCCCATGGCCTTACTGCTATTGACCACTACCTTTCCAGACACCTTATGGATTCCAAACCAACAACCTCCTTCCTAGTCTCCATGACCTCACCCACAATTACTTCTTGTTTGAAGGCATTACCTACAAACAAATCCACGGTACGGCTATGGGCACCCACATGCCACAATCCTATGCTAATCTATTCATGGGCCATCTAGAGGAATCCTTCCTAAAAACCCAGAATCCTAAATCCCTCACCTGGTTCAGATTCATTGATGACATCTTTGCTATCTGGATTGAAGGTGAGGACACCTTATTCACATTCCTCCAGAACCTCAACAGCTTCTCCCCCATTTCCTTCATCTGGTCCTACTCAACCCAACAAGCCACCTTCCTAGATGTTGACCTCCGCCTCAGAGATTGCTACCATCCATATCAAACCTACTAACCACCAGCAATACCTCCACTTCAACAGCTGCCATCCATTTCATACCAAGAAGTCCCTACCGTACAGCCTAGCCACCCGTGGTCATCGCATATCCAGTGACGAACAGTCCCTCTCTAAATATACTGAGGATCTCACCCCGTAATTATCCTCCCATCCTGGTACAAAAACAAATCTTCCATGCCTTATCTTTCCAGTCTCCCACCACCTCCCAAAGTCCCACAGTCCGGCCACAGAGGAGCATTCCCCTCGTAACTCAGTACCATCTGAGACTGGAGCAACTGAATTACATTCTCCACCAGGGTTTCGATTACCACTCGTCATGCCCTGAAATGAGAAATGTCCTACTCACTATCCTTCCCACCCCTCCTACCGTGGTATTCCGCCGTCCATCGAACCTACACAATATACTCGTCCGTCTTTACACAACCCCTGCTCCCAATCCCTTACCTCATGGCTCATACCCCTGTAATAGACCTAGATGCAAGACCTGTCCCATACATCCTCCTACCAACACCTACTCCAGTCCGGTCACTAACATCACCTATCCCATCAAAGGCAGTGCTACCTGTGAAACCAGTCATGTGATTTACAAGCTAAGCTGCAACCACTGTGCTGCATTCTATGTAGGCATGACAACCAACAAGCTGTCTGACCACATGAACGGCCACCGACAAACTGTGGCCAAAAACCAAGTGGACTACCCTGTAGCCGAACACACTGCCAAACATGATACCCTTCATCTCAATGACTGCTTCACAGCCTGTGCCATATGGATCCTTCCCACCAACACCAGCTTTTCTGAATTGCGCAGGTGGGAACTTTCCCTGCAACACATCCTACATTCCCGTAATCCTTCTGGCCTCAACCATCGTTAGTCACTGTCCTCACCCATCCAGCCCCCTCCCTGTTCTCATTCCAGCACTACACAGCCATCATTTCATCGCCACACCCAGTCTTTTAATTTCTTTTATTTTTATTTCTCTCCTTTCCGCTACTTACCCCCTCCCCCCTCCTCAGCTTCTCTCCTACCCTCTGTCTAAACTGCAACACTTCACTGTCCGCCACTCCCACCATAATATCACTCCCCCTCTCCGCCCCAGCCTCCTCCTTACCCCACCACTCCCATCATACACTGGTGCTGCTGCCCGTGGTGTAGTTTCAGCTCTCTGAGACTGCAGATGTGTGTGCAAGTTGTGCTTTCATGTTCTGAGACTGCAGATGTGTGTGCAAGTTGTGCTTTCATGTGTGTGTGTGTGTGTGTGTGTGTGTGTGTGTGTGTGTGTCTAATGCTGACAAAGGCCTTAATGGCCGAAAGCTAGATTGTGTGGATCTTTTTATTGTGCTTATCACGGCTCAGCATCTCCGCTATATGGTGAGACGACATGTTCAATCGCAGACAGGCACAATGAAAAGACTGTTATACACTGAACCTTCAGCCAAAGCCTTCTTCAGAAAAGAATCGGGAACACACACACATTCACACAAGCAGACACACCTCACACATGTGCGAGCATTATTTCTGGCCACTCTGGCCAGACAGAAACTGTTGTAAATGAAAGCTACAATCTGGAGTGAGGCAAGGAACATGGTGGAAAGCACGGTATGGATTGGGGGAGTGCCTGGCGGAGTGTGATCAGGGACTAGAAGATGCCAGGACAAGGTTACCACGCAAAGTGTCAAAAGGCTGTGGAGGAGGTGGGGCGGTCAGGGGGGTGGGCAGAAAAGGAGAGGAGCAGAAAGGGGAAAAGACTGATGGGTGCATTGTTAGGGAGTGACATTCATTGAGAATGTGGGGACATGAATTGGGACTAAGTGACAGTAGGACAGAGGAGGTGGAAACTGTAGGGTGAAGGGTGTGCAGACTATGGTTTGTTGTAGGCTAAGGATGGGATAATTTTGAGAGCAGAAATGTGTTGTAAGAATAACTCCCATCTGTGCACTTCAGAAAAGCTAGTGGTGGAGAGGAGGATCCAGATGGCGCAGGGTGTAAAGCACCCATGGAAAACAAACAAGTTATTTTCAGCTGCATATTGTGCCACAGGGCAGTCCACTGTGATCTTGGCCACAGTTTCACAATGACAGTTCATTGTGATGGAGAGCTGGTCAGTAATCATGCCAATATAAAACCGTTGTGCAATTAATGCAGCAGAGCTGATATATGACATGGCCGCATTCACAGGCAGCCTGGTCTCTGATGGGGTAGAATAAGCCTGTCACAGGACCAGAACAGGAAGTGCTGGGTGGGTGGATTTGGCAGGTCTTGCACCTAGATCTTCCACGTGGATATAATCCCAATAACAAGAGCCTGGCACTGGGAGTGACTTAGGGAAATGGTGGCTGGGTTGTCATGAGAACACCACTTTAGGAGGGGTGGGAAGGGTCTTGGGTAGGATGTCCCTCATTTCAGAGCATGATGATAGACAATTGAAGCCTGATGAAAGATATGGTTCCATTGTTCCAGTCAGAAGTGATATTGGGTGCCTAAGAGGGCAATGCTTTTTAGTTGGTTCTTGGGGTGGTGGGAGGCTTGTGATTGTTGTGTTAGAATGTGGCATGGGAAATCTGTTTGCAGGCTAGGACTGAGGGCAGTGCCTGTCAATAAAAGTCTTTGTGAGACCTTCAGTATACTGGGCAAGAGAGCTTTTGTAACTGCAGATATGTTGTCCCCAGGTGACCACACTGTATGGGAGGGATTTGTTGGTAATGAAGGGATGGCTGTTGTCCAAATGCAGGTACTGCAGGTAGTTGGTAGGTTTAGTTTGGATAGAGATGTGGATGGAGCTATCAGAGAGAAGGATGTTAACATCCAGGATGGTGGCACATTGAGTTGAGGAGGACTAGCTGAAGCATACGGAAGAGGAGGTGCTGAGGTTGTGAAGCAATGATGACATGAACTTGCACCAGACCAGGTGTTTGGGTTTTTGGGAGGATAGTATGGTTTCTCCAGGTGGCACATAAACAGGTTGGTATAGGAGGGCACCATGTGGGTGTGCGTGGCTGTACCGAAGATTCGTTAGTATACCTTTCCTTCGAAGGAGAAGTAGTTATGTAATAGGACATAGTTAGGAAGGTATACCAGGCAAAAGGTAGTGGGTTCAAGTCTGAAGCACATTGGGAGAGGTAGTGTTCAATACTGGCAAGACCGTGGGCATGAGGACTGGTGTATAGTGAAGTGGTGTCAACAATGACGAGTAGGGATCCAGGTGGTAAAGGAGTATTGGACTTGTCAGAAGAGTACTTTCTTTCTCCTGATTCCAGCAATGGAAACACTTATTTGCCACCTTCCAACCAAAGCCAACATAATCTGAACATTGAACCCTGCCTCTCTTAGTTCATATCACCATTCAACTGTGACCCCCCCCCCCCCCCCCCACCTAACTAGCTCCTGGTCTCTTTGATAAATTCCTTACTTTCATCCTGGCCTCATCATCCTTTCCCAAGTCCCTTCCTAAGACCACCAACCTTTCAGCAGAAGAATAGACACCCTTACACAGCCTCAACGCAGATCCTAACCTACTCAAAGTACCTGCATACGAAGGCTCCAGCACTGTTATGAATCACAGTGACTACCTTGTGGAAGGCATCTACTAGTTGTCTAATTCCTGCATATATAAACTCTGCCAGAGTGATCCCATCCCAGATGTCCAACATGACCTCAAGTCACCACTTTAAGCCTTTGGCCTTTCCCAGAATCTATCCCCTGAATCCATTTCCGTCCTCACCCCAGTGACAACCAGCACACCTACGTACATGCTCTTGAAAACGCGCAAACTCAACAGTCCTTAACACCACACCATAACTGGTTATTGTGCCCTCACTGAAATAATTTTGGCCCTCATTGACCAACACCTCCAACCCATTGCCAAAAATCTAGCATCCTACATCAAAGATACCAACCATCCTTCACAGACTCTCCACTATTCCCACCCCTTTACCTCATAGATCCCTACTTGTCACTGTTCATGCCATTTCTCCATACACCAACACCCCTCATTCCCATGACATTGGTACATTGCCACTATCCAAATGTCCTTCAGACGTCAAACCCACTACCTCATACACCTTACTAGCTTTATCATAACACACAACTATACCTTCTCTGAAGGGAAGGTACATAACCTTCCTAGCTTCCCAAAAGCTCAAGTCCCAGGTGTGGTTCAGGTTCACTGATGGTATCTTCATGATCTGCACTCAAGGCCAAGACACCCTATCCTCACTCCTTCACAACCTCGATACCTTCTCTCCCATCCACTTTAACTGGTTCTCCTCAATGCATGTGCCATTTTCCAGGGCATTGACCTCCTTCTCTCTAATAGCTCCATCCACATTCAATCAACCAACCACCTACAGTACCTACATTTGGACAATTGCAATCCCTTCCATACCAAAAAGTCTCTCCCATACAGCCTGGACACTTGGAGACAGCTTATCTGCAGTGACAAGAATGCCCATGCCCAGTATGCTGACGGTCTCACAAAGGCCTTCATAGACAGACAATATCCCCCAGACCTAATCCGCAAACAGATTTCCCATGCCATATGCCCATACATTCCTGCCTATCCTCCCACCACCCGAAAAACCAGCTACAAAGCACTGCTCCCTTAGGCATCCAATTCCACCTCAGATTGGAACAACTGAACCACATCCTTCATCAGAATTTGATTGCCTATCATATACTAGTTCTGCTGCAATCATTGCACAACTTTTTGTATTGGTATGGCTATTAACCAGCTGTCCACCAGCATGAATGGTCACTGCTGAACTGTGACCAAGAGCAAAGTTGACCACCCTGTAGCACAACATACAGCTGAACACAACATGCTTCATTTCAATGAATGCTTCACAACCTGAGCCATCTTTATCGTCCCCTCCACTAACAGCTTTTCTGAACTGCACAGATGGGGTTTATTCTTACTACACATTTTCTGCTCCCAAAATGAACCTAGCCTCAACCCACAACAACCTACTGGTCCCACACCCTCCACCAAACAGTTTCCACCCCCTCTGTCCCACCACCTCCTCTCAGTTCCCACCCCCTTGCCCTTACTGTGCACTGCTCTCTGCCAGTGCACCCACCAGTTGTTTCCCCTCTGTGCTCCTCTCTTTGGACATGGTCTGCACATTGTGTGTCCCAGTTGTCGTTATCTAGGTCATCTAAAGTAGCTACAAGCAGCCCCTTGATCACCTTCACCTCAGTGGCACCAAAATTAAGCTACCTCTGTCTCCTGTACATGTACAATGCTTCTCCAAACAAAACAATATGATGCATCCAACATATCTTTTTCTTCTAGTGGCTGCACTGCATACAACATGTCGACAGGCAGCTCCTGCTCCATACACATCCAGAGCATCTTACCACGCACTATAACAAGCAAATTAAGCCATAGAGTTTTTGTCCAAAGTTTAACCAATGTGCCCTTTAAGATACACAAACACTGCAACAGTTCTTCACTGGCAACTGCTTGCCCTCTAAGTTTCTCCATGTGTCACTGAAGGTCAATTTTGGCATGCAGTTGGAGCAGAAAGTCTAACCCCAGGATTGTGCAGTAACCCTCACTCACATGAGGCACTACTACATGTTGCTGGTATTTCTCATCCCCAACCTGAAAAGTTAATACCACTTAACCTAGTGATTTTACATCATTCCTCCCTGTATGAGATCCACTGACACAGCCATCTCTGTGTCCAACAGAAATTTATGTTTCTAGCTCCTCACAATTCATACTGCACCACATTCAGTCTCTGCATACATATCTGTGGCATCAAAACTTAACATCCATTCCTTTTACAACCCCATTGTCAGTGTCCTGCCACACCACTCTTTTTCACACTGAAGCTGACGACTTTGTCTTTGGGCATGCCTTGGTTGTTCATACCTATAACACCTTATGTCAGTGGAAATCTTGTGTATCATTCCCCTCTGTCACTATATCAATCTCCTTTAACTCCATAGCCATACTGATGGCAGCGCACAGGTCTTTCATGATACCTGTCTGAATTGTCATAGAATTTCAGGTGGAAGACCCCTCAGGAGGGTATCTAGTGCCCTGTGCTCAGCTTTTTGGAGTATAATCTTTTTTTCCTCATTGATTTCCCCCAGCTTGTAAATCTGTACATTAATTTTCTGTATTCTGTCAGCAAAACTTTCCTTTGTCTCATTGTGTTTCTTCGCATTTCCACTTAATTGCCTGTGGGAAAACAGTGCACTTTTGTTTGTTTTTTTTTTTTTTTTTATGGTGTTGCTGGAGACCCTGCTTCAACTCCTCAAACATCTGTGCATTTTTTAACCCTCCAAACATCTGACATTTTTTTAACTTTTCCTGTCAACCTCAACGTTTCCATTTGCAGTAGGTGAGTATCCACCTAATCCCAATTTCTGCTGCTGCTTCCAGGTCATCCAAGAAAGACATTACAGCCTCAGTTGCCTTGCCATGGAAGGGGGTAATCAAAGTAATGATAGCTGAATCTATTAGAGGGCTAGCTGACTTGACAACATCTCCTTTTCCTTCATAGCTGCCAGTTGTCTGTGCCTCTCTCTATTATCCATCGACAGCTGCGCTATCTGATTACCTAGTAACTGACTTGCCCCCTACACAGAAACACTCTGCATCCCAGACTCCGCCACTGTGGAGTGTTTACCCTCAAAACTTGATCAAGTATACAAAACAAAAGCACTGCAAAATGATAGTTTACACACTAATAACCATAACATACCACACACACCTGGTGTCAAACCATAGCTACTTTGACTCAGTGCATTGCCTACCAGTTGGCCATAATGGCAACATGTAAAACACTCCACTCATACAGACTCAGTTAATGGTGCACAGTGATAGTAGATTGCCCTTCGAGCACCTTGTGGTTACAAATAGTGTTCCTTGGCATTGCTGTGAAATTGTGATAAATTAGTTGATTATAACAGCTTCACAAATGCCATCTTTAAATTCCAATGAACTCACCTCCCATACACACTAAAATAGGAGGAACAAATCAGTCCATTCACTCACCACATGATTTGTTGACACTGTGTGCTGTGAGTGTGATGTGATGCTGCTTGTGGCTGCACATGTCGGTGGTGGTCAACTATTCCAACTCTTCAGATGCCAGTTGTAGTGGCCCAGCCTCTATGGTGGCCAGGTTGAGTGGCAGCAGTGGGCCATTGTCAGGATACTGGCTGTCAGTAAGATATGAAAACAGTATAAATAGTCAAAACTTTTATTCATATTCATGCTGCAACACTCATAATACTGCTTCACAGTGACCACACCCTCCTTTGGTGCACAGTGAGGACAGCATATGGAGAACCACTGAGGCCTGTGCACATCCAGAGGCCAGCTGTGACATGAGCGACTAGAGTAATACTTATGTGCAGAGTCTGTGCAGCAACATGTGCACTGGCTATGCACAGTGCAGCTGCTTGCGGCAAGGTGTGCCAGCAGTGCAGAGGTACATGTAATTCTTGCAGGGGATATCAGTCCTCGGAAGTGGAACTCTCCTTTGCAAGTGAAGGCACAGAGTTCCAGGATGCCCACACCAGTGTAGAAGGGCAAGTAGCTGCAGTACATTGATCTTGAACAGCTGCCCACCAGGGCAGGAGGGGGCTTGCCAGTGGGAAGGCATGTAGACTTAGAGCCTGCAGTCGGACCAGTGGTGGTAGAAGCCCAAAGGTGTGGCGGCTGTTTACAGAACCATATTGCCCTGTCACCTGGTGCAGCCCTCTCCTTGAGATTGGTGCTGCCAGCCTGGAACACCTCTGGCTAGAAATGATGGGTATTTTTGAAGGTAGCCATAGGCCACAGCTTGTAGGTTTGGGGCAGTGCCAGTGGCTACAACTGACAACCCTGATATTTATCATACTGATGTACCACTTCTAACCAAATATGATTCTGTTAAAAAAAATTCCAGAACATTCATAATTTCACGCCAATAGTGTATTGGAGTGAAATGTGGTTGGTATCCCTGCACATGCCTGTGTTTAATGTATAACTGCCAGAAGTTTCATTATTGTATGTCTGTTAGTAATTGTTCAGTGCTGCATTGAGTAGAATGTTGTGTTGCACAGTTTGTGAATTTCGAGCTGACAGAGTTAGAGGAGGAATGAAACTGTGCATGCCAATCGAAGACTGTCTGTCCAAGAGATTGCAGAAGAATGTAACATTTCAGTTGGATCATGTCATGAAAGCCTGACACAGCAGAAATGGATCGCGCAAATGAGAATGAGCTGTTGCTTAGAGAATCATAACTGGTGATGAGACATGGATCTACAGTTATGATGTTGGGAATAAAATTCAGTCCTTACAATGGGTTGGCAAAGGTTCTCCAAGACCATAAAAAGCTCATCAGGTCTGGTCAAACGTCAAAGCCGTCCTGATAGTTTTCTTTGACTTTGAAGGATTAGTTCATCATGAATTCATACCACAGGGACAAACTGGTAATCAATGGTACTATCGAGATGTGCTGAGATGCCTTTGAGAAAATATGAGAAGGAAATGGCCTGAAATGTGGCGAGACAATTCATGGCTCTTGCATCATGATAACGCACCTGCACATTCATCCCTATTGGTGCATGACTATTGCACAAAAAATGAAATCACTGTGCTGCATCATCCTCCATACTCTCCAGACCTCCCCCTGTGGAATATTTTTTATTTTAAAAGTTGAAAACCCCATTGAAAGGACAAAGATTTGCAATGATAGATGAGATAAAAAAAAATTCACAGAAACTGCTTCACAAGATCCAGCAAGAGCCAATGGAAATGGTGTTGGAGCAGTGTATCAAATGTGGAGGAGAGTATCTCAAAGGAGACCATGCATAATAAGTAATAGGCAAACATACAAAAATTTTGTGGACAAAGTTCCAGAATTTTTTGAACAAATATCACAAATGGTATAAAAAGTCCATTGCTTGAAGGTGTAGAAACCAGCCAGCTGCTCCAACAGTGCCCCTGTCCTTTTTCTGTATCATTGTTATTGCAATGCTTGGCTCTTAATGTATAGAAGGGTGGTTACTGCAGCTACCATTATGGTGTTTTGGTTCTCGCCAGTTACCATGGCTTCTCACAACTGCTGCTATTTTCATAGTAGTTCCCAAAAATTAATGGCTACTTATAATGCTAAAGTTCTGCCAGGCTTTGGACTTGGAATGGTGTTGCCCAGTGTGAGGGTAACATGAAGATAAGCACATAATTGATGGGAGTGGTTGTCATTTTTTTCCTTCTTTGTCTTACATTTGTTTACTAAATCTTCTGTCATGCCATTAGATGTAGGCATGACAAGGGTGTGTAACATACGTAATTCCATAGCAGATGCAAATCACAGGAAACTTAAGAAGTAAACTCTGCACAATTATCTGTGACAAGATTTCATGGAGTGTATTTAACAGAAAAAATATTTGAAAGGCCCTTAGTGGTATTTTCTGTCATGGTCTGTTGCATTTTTATTGTATATGGAAATGAGAATATGTGTCTATCAAAATTAACTTCGTGACCTTGAAAAGGCCCACAACATCTGCATGCATCTGATCTCATGGCTAGGTAGTCATAGGCCATATTTTATAGATTTGCGGCAGTGTTTGTTGCTGCAACTGACAAGCCTGACATTTCTGAATCACTCTTGCAGTACCCTCATCTACCTCTTCACATGGCCAATACACATGCAGCCAGGCAAGATTCTTCATTCCAGAAATGAGTCAGTGATAACTGATACATGAGTTGCAATATATAGGAGCACAGAACCTCTGATTCACTACTCAACAATGGCGGTCATCCTGATTCAATAATAACATCTTTGATGAGATGTCACGAGCAAAAAAAGGGCCACACACAACAACAACAACTAGTTTCTGTGGAGTTTACCTAAAGAGGCACCTGCCCCATTTTGTACGAGCTGGAAAATCTGCTTCAGGAGTAGATTGTAATGCATGGCTACTGTTACATCTGTGGAAGTGATTGTAAACTCTTCCACCAACTACTCTTAATTGTGAATCAGTCTGGAAACAAACAGTCTCTTGTTTATCAAATTCCTCATCCAGACCATTGGGAATCTTAATAATGAGTCAGCATTCATGTGCTAAGTTGATGTACCGTAATGTATAGAATAGTGCTAAATGAAATTTGTTGCCATACAGGAATATTGGGAACTTCTGGGCACAAAATATAAGTGCCAGTGCCTCCTTCTCGTATTTGTCATTTTGTACGAGCTGGAAAATCTGCTTCAGGAGTAGATTGTAATGCGTGGCTACTGTTACATCTGTGGAAGTGATTGTAAACTCCTGTTACATCTGTGGAAGTGATTGTAAACTCTTCCACCAACTACTCTTAATTGTGAATCAGTCTGGAAACAAACAGTCTCTTGTTTATCAAATTCCTCATCCAGACCATTGGGAATCTTAATAATGAGTCAGCATTCATGTGCTAAGTTGATGTACCATAATGTATAGAATAGTGAAAATGAAATTTGTTGCCATACAGGAATATTGGGAACTTCTGGGCACAAAATATAAGTGCCAGTGCCTCCTTCTCGTATTTGTCAGTAAGTTCTTTGTATTGTGATAAACATCTTAGAGATGAATATGATAGGTTGTACTGAGCCATACAAGTACTTGTGTGATAGAACAGCCATGTTGGTGTCTCTGTGGCTAACATAAATGGTAAATGAGGCTGATACAAGCCTAGACTTGGAGCAATTTGGAGGCACTGCTTCAACTTCAGAAATGCTTGGTGACAATCTATGGACCATTGGGAAGGGATCTCTTTTCTCTGCGGCTGTTTCAGTGGATGGGCTATCACCACAATTTGGGGAATAAATCTACATCTACATCTATACTCTGCAAACCACTGTGAGGTGCGTGGCACAGGGTATGTCCCATTGTACCAATTATTAGGGTTTCTTCCTGTTCCATTCACATATGGAGCATGGGAAGGATGATTGTTTGAATGCCTCTGTGCATGTAGTAATTATTCTAATCTTGGTATCACAATCCCCATGTGAGTGATATGTAGGGGATTGTAGTATATTCCTAGAGTCCCATTTAAAGCTGGTTCTTGAAACTTTAATAATTGACTTTCTCTTGATAGTTTATGTCTGTCTTCAAGAGGCTTCCAGTTCAGTTTCTTCGGTACCTCTGTGACTGTCTCCCACAAATTAAACAGACCTGTGACCAGTCATACTGCCCTTCTCTGTATATGTTCAATATCCTCTATTAGTCCTATCTAGTATAGGCCCCACACATTTAAGCAATATTCTAGGATGGGTGACATGAGTGATTTGTAAGCAATCTCCTTTGTAGACTGATTGCGCTTCCCCAGTGGTCTACCAATAAACTGAAGTCTACTATCAGCTGTACCCATGAATGAGCCTATGTGATCATTCCATGTTATATCCCTACAGAGTGTTACACCCAGGTAATTTTATGAGTTGGTCGATTCCAAAAGTGACTCATTTGGTTTTTTGAAGCACACAATTTTACATTTCTGAACATTTACAGCATGTTGCCAGTCTTTGCACCACTTTTAAATTTTACCAAGAACTGACTGAATATCTATGCAGCTTCTTTCAAATAGCACTTTGTTACAGATAGTTGCATCATTTGCAAAAATCCTGATTTTACTATTAATATTGTCTACAAGATCATTAATACACAAAATGAACAGCAAGGGTCCCAACATGCTTCCCTGGGGTACGCACGAAGTTATTTCTACATCTGATGAAGAATCACCATCCAAGATAACATGCTGTGCCCTCCCTACCAAAAAGTCATCAATCCAGTCACAAAGTTCACTTGATATCAAACATTATGACAATAAGCATAGATGCGGTACTGAGTCAAATGCTTTTCAGAAGTCAAGAAATACTGCATCTACCAGATTGCCTAGATCCAAAGCTTTTAGTATGTCGTGTGAGAAAAGTACAAGTTGTGTTTCACATGATCAATGTTTTTAGATTCCATGCTGGTTGGCATTGAAGAGGTCATTCTGTTCATGATACCTCATTACATTTGAGGTCTGAATATGTTGTAAGATTCTAGATCAAGTTGATGTCAAGGATATTGAACGGTAGTCTGTAGCTCACTTCTACAACCCTTCTTGTAGATTGGTGTGATGTGTGCTTTTTTCTAAGAACTGGACATGGCTTTTTTGTTCAAGGGATCTACGATGGATTGTAGTTAGAAGAGGGGCTAACTCAACCACAATTTCAGTATAGAATCTGACAGGTATTTCATTGGGCCCTGGAGCTTTGTTCAACTTTCCAAACCACTGGCACTAACACCTATTTCATTCACCTTTTCAGAGGTACGAGGATTACATTGGGACGGTTCTCCTGGGTTTTCCTTTGTAAAGGAACATTTGAAAATGGAGTTAAGCATTTCAGCTTTTGTTTTATCACCATCAATTTCAGTTCCAGTCCCATTTGCTACAGACTGGACACTAATTTTGGTGCTTCTAACAGTCTTTACATTCGACCAGAATTTCTTTGGGTTCTGTGAAAGATCATTTGACAATATTCTGCTGTGGTGGTCATTGAAGGCATTGTGCATTCTCTCTTGACAGCCAAACATGTTTCATTCAGCATCTCTCTGTCTATAGCCCTACACCTTGTTTTACACCTGTTATGCAGTAATCTCTGTTTCTTTACAGTGGCTGTATGCCATGGAGATTCCCTCCCATTATGGACTTTTCTACTGGGTACATGTCTGTTCAATGCATGGTCAACTATTGTTTTAAACTTGAGCCATAGTTCCTCTACATGCTCCTGCCCTGTCCTGAAATCTTCAAATTCCTTATTGAGATATGACACTACTGTTTTTATCTAGTTTGCTGAACATATTTAACTTTGGTAATCATTGTTCCCAGAACTGTGTCATAGTCTCTGATATCAGTTTTGATGTGGACACCCTCAATGAGGTCAGGTCTGTTGGTTGCCAGAAAGATCATTTGACAATATTCTGCTGTGGTGGTCATTGAAGGCATTGTGCATTCTCTCTTGACAGCCAAACATGTTTCATTCAGCATCTCTCTGTCTATAGCCCTACACCTTGTTTTACACCTGTTATGCAGTAATCTCTGTTTCTTTATCCAATATGTTTCCATCATGAGTGGGGTTCTGAACTATCTGTTCTAGAAGTTTTCAGAGATGGCACTTAGTACTGTTTCACAGGATGTCTTATCATGCCCACCACTAACAAAACTATAATTTTCCCAGTTAATTGTTGGATGATTAAAGTCTCCAGTAATTATTACAATATGATTGGGGAACTTATGTACAAGTGAACCGAGGTTTTCTCTAAAGTTTTCACTTACATCAGGAGACAAGTCTGGTGGGTGATATAAGGGTCCAGTTATCATTTTGTGCTCACCCCTGATACTGAGTCTTGCCCAAACACATGCAGCTCCAATTTCTATCTCAGTGGATTTGAGTTTCTTGCCTATAGTGACAAATACACCACCTCCATTACCCATTTGCCTATGCTTTTGATATACATTTAAAATTTCCCCAAAAATCTCACTGCTATGAATTTCAGATTTCAACAAACTTTCTGTGCCTTATATTATGTGAGCTTTCCTGTTTTTCATGAGCACTTCAAATTCTGGCAGTTTGTTGCGAATGCTTCAGCAGGGATGTCTTTCAGTCTTACGCTGATACTTCTGGGTTTCCTACAGCTATCATTATCTGGATTGGATGGAGAGTCATCTAATCTAAAAAAAAAACCTTGTGTGCACCCCACACATAATCAGCTACCTGGGTAGCAGCCCCTGATGTGCAGTGCCACCTGACCCAGTTATGGGGCCCTACAGTTCTCAAACCTATGGTGCAAGTCGAGGAAGTCACTGCCTAGCTTGTCACACAACCTTTGAAGTCTCTGGTTCAGTCATTCCATTCATCTCAGAGCCCAAGGACTTCAAACAGTTCTGGGGACAGTGCCACAAATTGTGAGCTTCATTAAAACTCTATGCGCAAAGCTGGTCTTCTCAACCTTCTCTGCCAGTCACTAGAATTATCCGAGTATGACCTTGGAGCCTAGACAACAAGCATCATTTGTTCCAATGTGTGCCACAAGCTGAAGTTGGTTGCACCCTGTTCCCTCAATGGCTACTGATATAGCCTCTTCAACATGCTGAATGAAGCCCCAGGCACACACACTGAATGCACCTGGTGCCCTTTCCCATCCCTTGCTGCCATTTCTCTGAGGTGTACCATCATTCACCGTATGGTTGAACTGCTGATGATTAATAGACCACTACCCTTTTGTGTTTGCCTCCTCTTGCCACCACACAGAACAGGTTTCCCCAAAGTAGGTGAAGTGAGTCCCAAATGGCTCAGTTTCAGTTTCAGTGAGAGAGAGTACCTCAAACTTGTTGGTTATGAGGCTTGGTACAACACCTTGTGTCCTTCCTATTCCCTGTTCAACTGTACAGGATGCCTAGATCTGCCATTGACACACCACTTGCAGTCAAGTTGGCAAGTAATGACAGAGCCTCTGTTTTTGCAGAGGACAAAGGATCCACAGAAGAGGGTAGTACTTGAGGTTCTTCTGATATCGGTACCACAGGTACACAACTCACAAACTCTACCAAAACACCATTTCACAGCAGCTGCCAATTGTTTGACAGTAGTCGGGCTGATATCCAGCTGCTTACGAACTTCAACCAGTTCAACCCGGGTTCAAGAACAGCATTCACAGTGGGGCTGTATTTTGGCTGGTGCAGTGTAGTTATTACAAGGCAGTGAAAAATGACCTTTAAATTAATGCCACTGATTATCTTTTAATCTGTTGAGCTAAAAAGTAGCTAATTCCCTGTAAGAACTGAAACAACTACACAAAATGAGATTTCTATTATAGCAACACAGAAACCTGTGGCAAAAATTACTAGTTTTCTAAAACATTTTGAGGTTAATTATGCAAACTCGAATACAGAGTTATTTACTATAAATGCTTATAGTATATGGGGCTACTCCTCTTTAAGGGAAAACTAGCTGTAATTACACATAATACATAACTTTAATCATAGAAGCCTTCATATCCTTGATGTTCTTTGGTATTGAAATATAGGAAATAGCCCATGTTCTCTGGCATCTTTTTGAGATCTTTCCAGTTAAAGACACATATATGTGATTAGCAGAAAGCTGAAAGAAGGAGCATTTTTCAAGTTACATTTGTGCATTGTAGTTCCAAACAATCTTCGCAACTACTATTGTAACTCTGTTTCATCAACAACACAGTATTTATTGAATATCAGTTAAATGCTATTAAAGCACTGAACCTCCTCAGGGGACACTACTTTAATGTAGCACTGTCCTTGTGGGTGAGGAGGTTTGTGTGCTCTGGATCCGGAGGGCTATGCCGGCCATAGCTTAGCTATCAGAAGGGTCGCCCAAGCCGGACAGGCCAAAGGGGAGGAGCCAGACAAAGTGTGTCCCACAACGGCCTATCGCTCCCCCTTTCCTATCCCAAACCTGTCCTCTCCATGTCCTTTTCCTGTCATTTCCTGTTATATGTATAAGACCTCAATGACTGCAACAGCGGAGAAAGAGTCTTTCGGAATGGTGAAGCAGGCAGAAGAGGCACCTTTTCTCTTTGGGTACAAAAAGAGTACATGTAGTGACTGTACCCCAGAGGGGCAGCTACAGACAGCGTCTGACTCATAGTGAGTGGCTGATTTTGGGCTGGGCACCCTACTGCTTATGTGGAAAATAACAGGAAACTACCACTTTACATTTCCAAGCAGTACATGGTATGTCTCTCCATGTGAAAGATTCCGGAGTTAAAACTTCCCCTCATTCGGATCTCTGGGAGGGGAACACATTAAGAGTAGACATATTTGAAAGGAAGAAAGGGACAGTGAAGGAAGGAAAGACAATGATTGGAATATGGAATGTGAGGACACCGCTGCAAGCAAGAAAGCTAGAGAACGCAAAACAGGAGATGAAAAGGAACAGATTAGATGCCCTTGGTTTGTGTGAAATGAGATGGGAAGAGAATGGGGAGATAGGAAGTGGATATTATAAGCTCTTTTACTCATGGGAAATCAAGAGCGGTGAAAACGGAGTAGGGATATTGATAGGGCAAAAACTGAAAAGTAGGGTAATGAAGGTAAATTCTATTGATGGAAAACTGATGATAATATGACTGAAGGGTAGTTCAAAAGATTTGGTGTTAATACAGGTATATATGCCAACCAGCCAGCATAGAGATGAAGAAGTGGAAGAATATTATAATAAGATACAAGAACTCATCAAGAAAGAAAATAGAAATGCCTTTATCATCAAGGG
Source organism: Schistocerca nitens (assembly GCF_023898315.1). Taxonomy (NCBI): domain Eukaryota; kingdom Metazoa; phylum Arthropoda; class Insecta; order Orthoptera; family Acrididae; genus Schistocerca; species Schistocerca nitens. Next base: position 138,458,385 of record NC_064615.1, read on the forward strand.
GGACTGGAATGCAGTGGTGGGTGAATGAAGAGATGAAGATACAGTAGGAAAATTTGGATTAGGGATAAGAAATGAGAGAGATGAATGACTAATTAGCTTCTATAAAGAAAATTCATTAGCAGTGGGTAACACATTATTTGAACACCGCAAAAGGAGACGTTACACATGGATATCAAATTTGAATAGGGAAAGATATCAATTGGACTACATCCTGATACAAAAACGGTTTAGGAACTGTTTGAAGAATGCTAAAGCTTATCCAGGAGTGGATATAAATTCAGACCACAACCTATTAGTGGGAGAAATACAAGTGAAGTTGAAGAAAGTCTGGCGAGGTAAAGCAAAAGAAAGACTAAACACATAAAGACTCAAAGGGTTAGGAAAGGCATCAGATTTGGAAAACAGATTTATTGAAAAATGGGAAAGGGGTAGTGTTGATGACAAACGGATAAAAATGAGGGGAGGACTCATGGAGTGTGCCAAAAAAGTAATAGGAATTAGAGGATCCCAAAGTACCAGGAAAGAACGGATAACAGAAAACATGTTGAAAAAGATGGAAGAGTGGAGAAAGTGGAAAAAAGTAGAATCTGAAGAACACGAACAGAGGTACAGGAAACTGAATAAGGTATTAAGAAGAGAAACTGAAGAAGCAAGGGAAAAATGGATGAAACAGAAATGCGACGAAATAGAGAAAATGAAGAAAGAGGGAAAGTATGAAATAATGTATAGACTGGCTAGTGAGATAGTTTTTTAACGTAAAAGAAAGAGGAATAACATGGAAATAGAAAGAGTGGATGGTACTCTAGCAGAAGAACCACAGGAGGTTTTGAACAGATGGCAAGAATATACTGAAATGTCTGTATAAGGGGGATGAAATACAAAGCAAAATTAAGGTTGAAGAGGAGCAATATGTGCTGGAAGATGGAAAGGGATTCACCATCTTGGAAGCAGAAGTAGAAAAGGCACTGAAGGAGACGAAGAATAGGGAGACATGTGGAATTGATGATTTGCCAGCAGAACTGTTGAAGAGTCTGAGAAACAAGGCAAAAAAAGAAATAGTCTACCTCCCTAATGAGATATTATTATACCAATAGAGTAAAAGAGAAAATAAGACCATCAGTCTAATTTCTTATGCAGCTAAAGTCTTGCTGAGAGTGTTGAATAGTAGGTATATGGCAAGCTGGATAGAGGAATTTTAGAGGAGCAGTTCGGATTTAGAAGAGGAAAAGGAACAAGAGATGCTATTGGCCTGTTAAGTACTGCAGGGAAAAGATATATGGAAAAAGGTAGAGAAATCTTCGCTGTTTTTATAGATTTAGAAAAGGCTTTTGGCAGAGTTCAGTGGAACAAGCTGATGGATATTTTGAAGAGGAAAGGAGTGGATTGGAAAGAGAGATAACGGATACAGAATCTGTATTTACACCAGAAAGTAAGGATAAGGATGGGAAATGAAGTGTAAGAAGGAAGCAGCATTGGACAAGGTGTTAGACAAGGTTGTTGCCTTTCCCCACTGTTGTTTAACCCATACCTTGAAGAGATTATTGCGAAAGGCTTAAATGGGAAAAGAGGAATGTGTATTGGTGGAAAGAGAACAGAATGTATAAGATTTGCTGATGACACGGTATTAGTGGTAGAAAGTGAGCAGACAGTGAAAAACATGCTGAAAGAGCTGAATGAAGCTTGTGTGGAATATAGGATGTAAATAAACACAGCAAAACCAAAGAGTATGGTCATCAGTACAAGAACCAGACTGTTCAATATTAAAATAGGACAATCTACCATTAGCCAAGTAAGTGCATTTAAATATCATGGAAGCACAATAACTGGAGACTTGAGATGTCACCAAGAGGTGAAAACTCGAATTGCCATAGCAAAGGAGGCATTCAACAGAAAGAGGAGACTCTTATGTGGCAAATTAGTTAAAGGTCTAAGGAAAAGGCTTGGCAAATGTTTTGTCTGGAATGTGGCACTGTATGGGGCAGAAATATGGGCACTGAGATGAGAGGATGAAAAAAGGTTAGAAGCAATTGAGATGTGGATGTGGAGGAGAATGGAGAGAATAATCTGGATGGAAAGAGTGAGTAATGAAAGAGTATTGGAAAGGGTTGGTGAGAGAAGATGTGCTGAAGGTTGTAAGAGAGAGGAAAAAGAACTGGTTGGGTCATTCATTGAGAAGGGAGTGCTTGCTAGCAGATGCTTTGGAAGGATTGGTTTGTGGGAGAAGACTGAGAGGAAGAAGGTGATACAAGATGATAGACGACTTAAAGGGAAGAGGAAATTATGCAGACCTGAAGAGGATGGCAGAAGACCGGACAGTGTGGAGAACTACCATGTGAAAACCTGCCTTTTGGCAGAACACTGATGATGATGATGATGAAAGCACAGAAAATAATAGATCCTGACTGTCTTTGAACCCAGCAGAAACAAATACTTCTAGAAGTGGATACCTTTTGACAATTAAAGCACTCTGAAGATTAACTGAGTAACTCAAATGTTAGTTTTGGGGAACACTGTAACTTTGCCATGTTGGGGAGCACTCTACAGACCACTCTCTTGGACCACATTCATGATGTTGGTGCACTCACACTAGCTACAAAATGCTGTTGAAATGAAAATGCACATCATTATGATAATAGACATGTCTTATGCAAGCCCAACATTGATGGCTGGGAATAACAGAGTCTGTATCAGTGTCACAAAAATAGCTTAATATTACTAGGTCATAACAAATAAGTCCACTTCAGAGCATTTAGTACACTGTATTACTTGTTGAATTATCAAGAGTCCAACCGTTTCAAAAATTTATAAGTCCAACAAGGATAGAAAACTTTAAGTCTGATGCTATCTTGTCAGACAGTAGAACAGTGGCATAAATTATACCATGTTCCAGTGGGCACATCACAAAACAGCGAGAGTCCCAAGGTTGTGGAGGCAGCATACTGCCCAAGGCAGCAGCTGAGTCCTTGGTGCGGCATAGGGGAAGATCTTCCGGTTGCTGGCTGCAATGAAGCTGCTGTCCAGAGCTTATGTGCTGGCCAAATAGCCACCTCACTGAAGGATACTTGCAGGCCTTTTTTCAGCGTGTGACATGGCCAATGCATGAAGAGGAGCAGATTGTCAATGACCTCTGTCATCACAGTGTACACTGCCTGATGGCCTGGCCGGAGCACTGTTGATGCCAACTGCTGGCCTGGCCCTGAGTTCTGGGGTTGTGAAGTCCTGCATTATCTGAACTGCAGGGGCTGAGCTTAGCTTGCTGCAACACACACAATGTATATGTTGTGCATGGTGTCATTGGCACCTGGTGTCTAGGGTGCCATGGCAGAGACGGTCCTTGGCAGTCCTTAAATCTGTCACTGTTGTTTACCTGTATGACTTGGTGCTACCAGATGAATCACTATCACTCTGCACCACACATAGTGACCTCGCCAGGCATATCTGTCATTATATGGACTATATGTTGATAAGTCTGGCACAATTGTAAGATAACCCAGATCTATATTTATTACCACACAGTGCATGGCATTGCTTATGTGTTTGCTCTCAGCTTGTTGCTTTCAAGCTTTAATTCAGTATATGTTATTATTTCTATTTTGAATTTTATCATTAAATTACACACATCAAAAAAAGTATTGCATCACCTCGGTTCTGAGAGTTCCGGAACCTGTACAGAAAATTGGAATAAACATCATTTCCTCCCTTTTTATTGCTCATGAAAACCACACATTGCATGTTGTACCACCATACAGCGAGACTTTCAGAGGTGGTGGTCCAGATTGCCATACACACAGGTACCTCTCATACCCAGTAGCATGTGCTCTTGCATTGATGCAAGCCTGTATTCGTCGTGGCATATTAACCACAAGTTCATCAAGGCACTGTTGGTCCAGATTGTCCCACTCTTCAGCACCGATTCGGCGTAGATCCCTCAGAGTGGTTGGTGGGTCACGTCATCCATAAACAGCCCTTTTCAATCTATCCCAGATGTGTTCAATAGGGTTCGTGTCTTGAAAACAGCTCTAGTCGAGTGATGCCATGATCCTGAAGGAAGTCATTCACAAGATGTGCTTGATGGGGGTGCGAATTTTCATCCATGAAGACGAATGCCTCGCCATTATGCTGCCAATATGGTTGAATTATCAGTTGGAGGATGGCATTAACGTATCGTACAGCCATTATGGCACCTTCCATGACCATCAACGGGGTACGTTGGCTCCACATAATGCCACCACAAAACAGCAGGGAACCTCCACCTCACTGCACTCACTGGACCGTGTGCCTAAGGCATTCAGCCTGACCGCGTTGCCTCCAAACATGTCTCTGACAAGTGTCCAGTTGAAGGCATGTGTGACACTCATCAGTGAAAAGAACATTATGCCAATCCTGGGCAATCCATTTGGCATGTTGTTGGGCCCATCTATACTGTGCTGCATGGTGTCATGGTTGTAAAGATGGACCTCTCCATGGACGTCGGGAGTGAAGTTGCAAATCATGTAGCCTATTTCACACAATTTGAGTCATAACACGACGTCCTGTGGCTGCACGAAAAGCATTGGTCAACATGGTGGCATTGCTGTCAGGGATCTTCTGAGCTGTAATCCGCTTGCAGTGGTAATCCACTGCAGTAGTAGCCCTTGGGCGGCCTGAGCGAGGCATGTCATTGACAGTTACTGTCTCTCTGTATCTCCTCCATGTCCAAACAACATTGCTTTGGTTCATTCCGAGATGCCTGGACACTTCCCTTGTTGAGAGCCCTTCCTGACACAAAGTAACAATGCAGATGTGATTGTCTAGGCATGGTTGAACTACAGACAACATGAGCTGTGTACCTCCTTCCTGCTGGAACAACTGGAACTGATCAGCTGTCGGACCCCCTCCGTCTAATAGGCACTGCTCATGCGTGGTTGTTTACATCTTTGGATGGGTTTAGTGACATCTCTGAACAGTCAAAGAGACTGTGTCTGTGATACCATATAGACAGTCAACGTCTGTCTTCAGGAGTTCTGGGAAACGGGGTAATGCAAAACTTTTTTTGATGTTTGTATGTTTATAACATCTGGTGCTTCTATCATCAGTCTGCTTTTAATGTAACTAATTTATAAAAAAATCTTATTATTATATATGTTTACAAGTACGACAATATTATGGAAAGGATAGTTGCTACTTACCATAGAGTGGAGATGCTGATTCACAGAAAAAGACTGTCAGCAAGAAAGCTTTCAGCCAAAAAGGTCTTCATAACAATTAGACAACATACACACTCATGTATATGCAACTCACACACACATGACCACAGTCTCTGGTTACCGAGGCCAGATACATATTTTCTCTAACAAACTTTTGATTATCTGCCTTTCAGTCTCAATATTTGATATATTTTACATGGCCTAGAAATTTTATTATTATTTTTGCACTCTGTTATATGTATTTGGTTTAGAAGAAAATTACTGATTAAGGAAATTGTAAAACTACTTTTCGTGTTGTCATTGACTCTGTAGAGTCTTGCACCAGAGAAAGCAAGGGAGAGAACGTTGTGGCCAGTATCCTCTTCTGCAACATAACTCCACACATGTATTAACAGGGTTCTTTATTTACCAGAAGACAAAGCTACTTATCTTTAAGCTAGTCCATTTGTTGTGTGTACAATATCTTCTGTGATAGTCCATGTTGGCCTCACTGCTGGTGAAGTACAAGTCCCTCTATAAACAATATACTCTCGTAGCCGGTAATGTAAACTGACAGACACCAACTAGAATAGTGACTGAGCTAGAAATGCGACTGACTCTGATCTGCAACTGAGCTGTCTGCCTGTGACTGACTCTGTGGGTCTGCAACTGACTGGACCCTCTGGTCGATGGCGGCGATCTAAATACTGGGGGCAAGAGGGCATTGGCGGTGCATTGCCTTCGAGTCTGTCTTTCTCCTGATGGGTGTGCTTGCTTCAGTGCCTATTATCAATCTTCTTGCAGCCTCTTTGCCGACTTGTGTGCTGCCAACTGCTTACACCAGCAAATTCTCCCCCCCCCCCCCCCCTCCCCGCACCATTGTCGTGGAGTGAGGCCGCAAATGACAACAGGAAGAGAGGCAGGATGGTGGATGTAGAGGAGAGCTGGGAGCCATAGCTGTGGAGGACAGCATACTCCTGACCATGTTCCACCATCTGGCTTGCCAGGGCACACGCCCAGGTCTGAGGGCATGTCCTGGAGTGATGACGGTTACGGCGATGGTGATGGTGATGGTGGTGGCAGGTCCAGGTCCATCGAGTCGGTGAACAGGTACAGCGGGGGCGAGGGTGCATCATCCTCCTAGATGCCCTCGTGCCATCAGTAGGTGGCTGTCAAGGCTGTATGGTCCCATGAGACCATGAACATGGGGGAAGAAAAGCAGGAGAATCATGGGTCAAATGACATGCACGAACTTGGTTTTGGTGACGGCGCTGCAAACCATCAGGACCTGCAAATACATAAAAGAGCCGATGCATTCCTGGATCACACCTCTTTCCCAGCACCCACAGTTGTCATAAACCTTGAAAAGAACAAGATTGTACAGCACAAAGTGATACTTGTGGACCATTGGCAGCGCTGGATGCTGCAGTGAGTGTAGTAAGTGTAGCAGCATTCGATGGCGGCGGCCATGCAGAAGTTCCTCTGGTCACGGTCCATCTCATGGGTGGGAATGATAGGAGGTGAGAAAGAGTTGCAACCCCTGATCTCATGTGCGACAGGTGCGAAGCTTGGCCATTTCTTGTTTGTAAGTGCCTATAAAGTTTGCTGCTTCTCTGTTGGACTGGGGGTGAAATAGGCACCTGTTAGATGACAAATTTCGTTCACAAAACTGTTCAACATCGCGTGAAGTGAACTGTGGTCCATTATCCAACACAAGTACTTCTGGCAAACCTTCTACGAAAAATATGGAGGACAACACTTGAATGGTGCTATGTGATGTGGTAGAGTTCTTAGGCACCACAAATGGAAACTTGTTAAAAGAGTCTACCACTATGGGCCAACGAGAGTACCAAAATGATCCTGCAAAGTTTATGTGCACTCTTTGCCATGGCAATTGAGTCTTAGACCAAGCTGAGAATGCCTGTGGTGGAATGGATTGGTTTTCCCCTCATGCACAACTCTATGATGTTATCTGTTCAATGTGGGCTTCCATGCCATGCCAAGTATGGTGCTGGCACGCTAACTGTTTAGTACAAGCAATTCCCCAATGTCTTTGATGGAGCAATCACAATACATCCTTTTGCAACACTTAGGGAATAAGCACACACAATTATCCACCATCATTTTGAACTAGAATCACACCTTGTTGAACTGTAAGATTATGGCGATGAGCAAAGTATCAGCGCACAACTGAGTTCTGGATACTGTTCAATGAACGAGGCCAAGACATTCAAATGTAATGCAACAAAATATTGAGATCTGGGTCTGCTTTCATGGCCTGTGCTATTTTTCTGTAGTGAAAGGGAAAACATTCCAGCAATTCAGAGTCCTGTGCATCAGTTTGGTAACAAGATGCGGCAAATGCACTAAAATCAGAGTCTGGGTTAATCGGAAGGTGAGATACGGCATCTGCATTGCCATGCTTTGCCATAGGATTGTACACAATTTCATACTGATACTGTGAAAGCAACAAAGGCCAGCGTTGCAACTTTCGAGCAGTGCATGTAGGAATCAGCTTTGACGGATGAAACAAGGACTGTTAAGGCTTGTGATCTGTCACTAAATAGAACTTGTGACTATACACATAGTGATGGAATTTTATCACACCATACACAATAGCAAGAGCCTCTTTTTCAATCTGAGAGTAACTGCACTGAGTTTGAGTTAACAATTTTCAGTCTTGTGCACCAATTCTGCGTGAAAGCACAGTGCCAATTCCATAGGAAGAAGCATCGACTTGCAAAGCTGCTGGCTTGGCAGGGTCAAAATGCACTAAACATTTGTCACTAAGCAAAGCATTTTTGAGTTTCTTAAATGCATCTTGACAATCTTTACTCCAGACAAAACATACATTTTTGCGATGCAAGCGATGCAGTGGAGCCACAATCTGAGTGGCATTCGGTCTGAACTGAATGTAGTATGTTATCTTGCCTAGTACTGACTGCAGTTCAGACACATTGTGAGGACCAGGCAGGTCATGAATTGCAAGCAAATGGGATTGGAGGAGATACAGTCCCTGACTGTTTATCACATGACCTAAGTACTGTAGTTCAGATTGAAAAAGGTCACACTTTTTGAGCTAACACTTGAGTCCTGCTTCTGACAACTCTCAAAAAAGAGTATGCAAATTGGCAATGTGTTCCTCTGGTGTACAGTCTGAGATGACAATATCGTCAAGGTAGTTTGAACAAAGTGGCACTTTTGCAGTCAGCTGTTCCAAGTAACATTGAAAAATGGTGGGTGCAGATGCACTGCTGAAGGGCAAACCCAAATACTTGAACAGTCCTAAGTGTGTATTTACATTGAACACTTTCTGTGATTCTTTATCCAATGGAATTTGCAAGTAGGCATCACACAATCCTATCTTAGAAAAGTAATGTCCTGCACCAAACCTGTCCATGAGTTCCTCAGGGTGAGGTAACAGATAAGTGTCAAGTTTTGACTGTAGACTTGAAGTCAACACAAATGCAAATGATACCAGAAGGCTCAGATAACTAAACGAGAGGACTTGCCCATTGGTTATCTTGAATGGAAGCAATTACACCATTATCTTGCAATTCTTTCAATTCACTGGTTACTTTGTCTCTTAAAGCAATTGGAACAGGGCAGGCCTGGAAAAACTTAGGTGGCACATTGTCTTTCAATGTAACATGCACTAAAAAGTTATTTGCTTTTCCCATTCCTTGTGAAAATAGTTCAGGAAAGTCTTTAAGCAAGTTAGCAACACTGTCTTTCATGCAAATGTAGAGACTGACAGTACATTCTCGTGGATGGTAATGGCAAACAGATCAAAGGCATCTAAACCAAAAACATTCTCACTGTCTCTGGATTTCAACACAGTAAAGTTCTGCGTCCTAGGGTGAGACTTGTAAGTGGCAGGCAGACTGCACTGTCCAAGCACTGGAATTTCATGTCCATTGTAAGCAGTGAGGTGCTTGTTAGATTTAGAAAGATGTGGTGAGCCTAACTGTTCATACGTGGCATGATTAAGCAAAGTTACTGAGGCACCTGTGTCTAACCGAAAGTTCACATGACGGCCAGCAATTTGTAATGAGACAAATAGTTTGTTAGAATGTTGTTGCACAGCACTAGGGTGAGAAAGAAGCACAACCTTAATCTTACTTTTGTCACAACCAGTTGTAGGTTTGGAAAATACAGCGTTCACTGCATGCACACAAGCCTGTTTTTTTTTTTTTTTTTTTTTTTTTTTTTTTTTTTTTTTTTTTTTTTTTTTTTTCTGGGAGCAGGTAAGATTGGCATTTTTGTGCTGTTACTATCAAACTGCTTGGACATGGCCTTGTTTTCCACACATGTAACAGGTTGTGTTACGTAATAGGCAGTCCTGTCTTTTATGGTGTGCAAAACATAGACTTCACTAAATTCCCAGGCTTGTTTACATGTCTACATATCTGTCAGTGCAGCTGTGTGTATGCTTGTTGTTGTGGCTGCTTGGGGTGGTCATGAGTAAGGGGCAACTCTACCTTACAAATTGGGGCTTGGTCAAACTTACCAGCAGCTATGGCACCCAAATCATATTGCTTTAAGATTTGCAACACTTGAGGAAGTGATTGGTCAGAGTACTTTAGGATCTGTTCCCATATTCTACTATCAGGGACACTGAATGTTACTGCGTCCCTGATCATTAAACCACTGTAAAAGTTGCCCAAATACACTTAAATTTACACTTCCTAGTCATGCCCATTAGCTCTGTGTACCACTGACAGTACATCTGTTCCAGATTTTCATGCAAGCAAAAGAACTGATACCTGGCTGCTGCAACATGGACTTGCTGGTCATAACATTGAGTTAACGTAGCGATTACTTGGTCATATCTGTGTTCGTCAGGAGAGGCGGTTGGAAATAGTTTTTGTGTCAGCCTGAACACTGGGGACCCTGCAATATTCGAAAGATAGTATTGTAGCTTTACAGTACCTTGAACACGATGGACTTGACAATGTGCTTGGAACTGTGTCATTAAATTGCCAGAACATTTGTATGCTGGTCAGTGGCACTTGTTGGGCTGGCCAGTCGGTTGGTTGTTGTTGTGTGGCTTACGCAGCTTGTGCAGCCAGAAGTTGTTGTACTGTCATCAATAAGGCAGCAATTTTTTTGGTTCTGAAACTGAAATTCTCGAGTTACATCCATCACATTGGCCATCTGCGGCTAAGGTGCGTGGGCAGGGGGTGGAGGGGCTGGGGAAGCCATGGTTTCACAATTATGTTACAGCAAAGAAACAAGCAAAGCCTTGGAAAATAGAAATGTGATTAGTTCTGTGGCTCCCCTCCTGGAGTTCATGCAAGAGCACAACAAGAAATTAGCAAAATGAGAAGCCCTACAAGCTAAAACACAAGAGAGGCAATCAAAATCTTCTTCTGCACTAAATTACCCTTGTCGCTACTTTCGTGTCGTCGTTGACACTGTAGACTCTTGTACCAGGGGAAGCAAAGGAGAGGACATTGTTTGGTGGCCAGTATCTTCTTCTGCAACACAACTCCACACATGTATTAACAGGGTTATTTATTTACCAGAAGAAAAAGCTATTAATCTTTAAGCTAGTCCATGTGTTGCGGTACAGGTTCTTCCGTAACAGGGTTCTTTATATACCAGAAGAGAAAGCTACTTGTCTTTAAGCAAGTCCATGTGTTGTGGTACAGGTTCTTCCGCAATAGTCCATGTTAGCCTCACTGCTGGTGAAGTACAAGTCCCACTATAAACATTACACTCTCATAGCCAGGAATGTAAACTGACAGACGCCAACTAGAATAGTGACTGAGCTAGAACTGCCACTGACTCTGATCTGCAACTGAGCTGACTGTCTGTGACTGACTCTGTGGGTCTGCAACTGACTGGGCCCTCTGGTCCATGGTGGCAATGTAAATATTGGCAGTTGAGAGGGTGTTGGCGGCGCATTGCTTCCAAGTCTGCCTTTGACCTCATTCGTGATAGATGCCCTTGCTGCAGCACCGGTTATTGATCTTTTTGCAACCTCTTTGCCGACTGGTGTGCTGGCAACAGCTTATGCTAGCACACTTCATGGAAATACTGAGAGATAAGAAGTTTAGAGTTTAATGCCTCATCAATCAACAGGACATTAGAGATGGAGAACTAGTTCATTTGAAGCCTGTAGAAGGAAATTGACCATGCGGTGTTCAAGTAACCATCTCAAGTTATAAAGAAACTATACAGAACATAAATGTGGCTACCAGATAGGAATGTGAATCCCAGTCCAGTCTGAATATGAGCTCAGTGTGTTAACCACTGTGCCAAATTAGTAAAAATGAGAAATATGAGCTATATGGTAGAGGACTCAGTGAAAACCCTAATAAAAAAATTCACTTGGTTTCTGCAGACTCAAATTAGTTGGAAATTCGTTTACCAATTTTGTGAAGCAGTCCCAGTAAAATTAGTCATACAGTCACCATAGTATGTGCCATGGTATACAGATTTAATAAGTGATAACATTTTATATATTAACTAAATTCTCCATTCGTTCTTGGCAGGATATGGAAATAACATCAAAAAATGGAACTTTACTGAAAATAGGTTTCTGAGTAAATAAGAAATAGTTGCAAGACATCAGAAAAATACTTCATTTGTATAAATAGCTATGTAAATAACTTCAATGTTTTCATAAGATGGAATACATCTCAACAAGATTCTAAGTCCTTGTTAAAATAACTAGAGTTGAATGTAGTTATAGGGAAGTAAGGGCACAAGCATGTGTGCTCATTTGCATTTGCTTGTACGTGTACTTACACAAGAAAAAAGAGTGAAAGTTCTAGGAATTTTCTGATCTGCTACATGCCACAGACCAGTCATCTGTGGACGAGTGACTGCTTTCCCTCATTGTTGCTTCCATCCTGCAGTTTCAATTATTGTAACAATTATAGACTGCATATTCAGTGTGAAATGACATTTGAATCGTTAGTTTAAATTTAATTATTTATGGGACTGCAGTCTTTCAGGAATCTGAACAATAAACGTAATATTACACTTTTCCTAATGAATACTTCTTCTGTACTATGAGATTAGTTTCACATTTAATTTTTGTGATCATTTTTATTTTATTTTTAGAAAGAAGTATTGAACTTGAAATATATGTAGTAAAAATTTCATCTTCTTTGAATGAGCCACTGAGTAAGAGTACATAGCTGTTGAGTATTATCACTATTATGCTAAGGAGCAAATTCTCAACTGTCAAGTTTGTGTTACAACTATTGAAACTATGAACCGAAATTATGCATGCTACAATTCAGGCATAAGAGTTGCAGATTTTGACAGCTGCCTTTTAGAGCATAGCTTGTGATTGCATTTTTTGTTGGCAGTGTAGATTCTGTCTGTGACCATTTATCTCTTTGAATGGTTAATAGTTGTCACAGCAACATAAAGTTGGCATTTGGTATACCTTAAAGGTTATGAAAATGATATGTGAATTAATTCAAGACAGGGTTTGTATCAGAGATCATCACACAAATATAAACAAACTTCGTGAGAGAAATATGGGTTGAGATGGAGAAAAATAATCAGCTGTCAGTTTTGAAGACTGCATTTTAGGTTCTGTGATCCTCATTTCAAAACACAACTTCTGCACACTTTAGTGCTGATGAAAGTGTTGATTGTGGCATTCTGGCCATCACAGTATTGTGTTAAATAAACGTAAATGTCAAGTGATTAGGGCTCCAGTTGGGTAGACCGCTCTCCGGGTGCAAGTCTTTCGATTTGATGCCACTTCGGCGATTTGCATGTCAAAGTATTCTGTTAAAGGAGATACACTCCTTGGTTGTCAGATGTATTTCAAACACAATACTTATAATTGTAATACAGTATAGATAATACCATTGGTAATTAATGGATGATCCCTATTGTTAATAACAGTTAAGTAGTTGACTCATGCAAATAATTTGCACTCTATCCTACTCAGTCACTAGAAGGTATGAGGTTTTTTTTTAAGTAAGGGCCGTTCGCGCGTATAGTCCCGTAGTTCGCACGGATGCCGCAACAAGCCACCGTGCCACTTGCCGGCATCCTTCCTGTTCACACTGATGCAAGTTGCAGCTCTGTAGCTGACGTGTACGCATCGCTGTGCTACTTTATTATGTTTACGATTATTGAATCGCCCGTCGCGTGTGAGATACGGTCAGTGATACGTTTTTTGACCGCGAGAAGCCTATCAGCTGCAGAAATTCATCGTCAGTTAACAGAAGTTTATGGCTTGAATGCAATGAGTGAAGGTAAAATACGTCAATGGGTTAGAGAGTTAAAAATGGCCGTCAAAACGTCCATGACGAAGAACGCTCAGGCCGGCCCTCTGTGATCACTGATGATTTGGTGGCTGCAGTCGAAACAAAGATTCGTGAGGACAGAAGATTCACAATTTCCACTCTTTCTTTGGAATTTCCACAAGTTTCAAGATTGGTTTTGTACAAAATTGTGTCTGAAAACCTAAACTTTAAGAAACTGTGTTCTCGGTGGGTACCCAGACTCCTCACAGAGGACCACAAAGGGAAGAGATTTGCCACTTCATTGGACTTTTTGATTCGTTACGAGGAAGAAGGGGATGACATGTTGAGTCAAATTGTCACTGGAGATGAAACATGGGTATCCCATATCACTCCCGAAAGCAAGCGACAATCGATGGAATGGCGACACACAACCTCACCCGTCAAGGTCAAAGCCAAACATACGCTGTCAAAGCGCAAGATTATGGCAACTGTGTTCTGGGACAGGCGCGGTGTTTTGCTAGTGGACTTTATGCCACAAGGAATGACAATCAACTCAGATGCCTACTGTGCAACTCTAAAGAAGCTCCGCAGAGCAATTCAAAACAAAAGGCGCGGCATGCGGACAAAAGAAGTTTTGCTCCTGCACGATAACGCTAGGCCTCACACCTCTCAAAAGACTCGGGATTTAATTGATTCTTTTGGCTGGGAAGCTTTGGACCATGCACCATACAGCCCCGACCTTGCTCCTAGCGATTTTCACATTTTCCGGTACCTGAAACACCATATTGGCGGGCAGTGCTTCAATGACGACGATGAAGTGAAAGCGGCCGTGAACTCTTGGCTGTCGGAGCAGGTGGCCGAATTATTTGAAGAGGGAATTAAAAACTTAGTTGTACGGTATGACAAGTGCTTAAATAAACAAGGAAACTATGTAGAAAAATAGGTAAAAGTGTGTAGAATCAGAAAATAAAAGTTTTTTTACAAAAGTATTTGTATCTTTTTTTAAAAATAAAAACGGCCCTTACTTAAAAAACAACCCTCATAAATAAGTAAATGCAAGTATTTATTAATAAAAGGTATTATATTTTGAATAGTAGTAAAAATAACAGTCACACTGTAAAAAACTGTTATCATTATATACAATATGGTTAACTGTAAAACATTTTATTATTTTTTTTAAACTTCCTTATTTTAGAAAACATTTTCCAAAACAATGTTATCAGTTATAATATGATCATTGTTTACTTTTTGGCTGTATGTGTCTTTAAGACAAACATAAATATCACTGGAAGTGCGAACTCCTGACAAAGCCATAGGTTCTGGTAAATACAATCCAGTCCTTTGAATTGTCTGATCTTGTGCTTTGGTAATGCTCATAGCAAACGGTACTTTTATTGGACATTGTTTCTCATCATTTCTGCAAAGTACACAATTATCGCTCAAACAAATTAAACAACTGGAACCACATTTGTGTGTAAAAGTAACGTAAGATTGTCAATTGATCACACTCTCTAAACTCCTTACGTCGACAGGTGCGACCGAAATCACTTGATAGACTAGTTTGCGTATCTAATCTAGACAACTGCAACAGCTGGCATTCATGATAGTTAAACAGACTGTCAATAGGTGGCACCTTCTACATTGTTTTTATCAAAATGTTTTCAAAGTAAAATTTTTAATAAGAACAGCAACTTTAAACTATTTGCATGCTTTTATCATTAATGGTGAACAAAATCTTGCAAATGATGTCTCAGTCACTAATTTAAAAACAAACCTGTTTAGAAATAATATATATGACTGATAATGTAGTGTACAGAGCAGTTTAGCAGTCTGACATTGTTGTGTCTTCTTTGAGGTGTTTGTAGGTGTAAAAATCAATTTTGTTAAATAAATTATATATTGGCTCATTCTGTGTTATTATATGATAAGTCATGCAAATTATTTTTGGAACCAGTAACTACTGAACTGCATTTCCAATGTTCAAGATGGACTGGTGGATAATCATGTATTTAATCCAGTATATTTTATAAGCATTCAACATTTCATCTCTATATTTCAGCCACTGAAGCACTGTATATGAGTAACTACTTATTTTAGAATAATAGTATTTTTGTTTGTTACACTTCTGCACACACGTAAATGAAACTATCTACTAAAAATTATTAATTTCCATTGTGTTGCTGTCAAAATGTTTGTATGTAACTATGTTCTAAGGTAACAGTTTTGTCTCTCATGCTTTCAGGACTTTCGCAATGCACTTCAGATTCCTGATTCAGTAGCACGACTGGAAACAGTGAAAAGGATGTCCTTCAAAAATTCATCATTTTCTTTGTCGAATCTGTTTGCTACACCTCATTCAACACATGGAGGACTTCAGTCAACTGGATCATCTGCAAGGGAATCTTCTGTAAGTTTATTATTCATTTATTTACTGGGTGGGCAAAATAACACTGACCCAGAAAATATTTACTATAAGATTACATAGTATTGATGCTTGTTAATGAAACTCATACAAGATGCTGGAAATTGCCATCATTGACTTTGATGCAGTACTGTGCTTGATTTATCAAACTGTGGGACACATGTAGTAGCTTTGCCTAAGGGATAGATGCAGTAGCACTTTGAATGGTCCTCTGTAACTCCTCCAGTGAATGAGGATTATTTGAGTCCACTTAACCATTCAGTTTGCCCCACAGGTAAAAATCACAGGGAGACAGATCAAGCAATCAAGGGCACGAGAAGATCACTCTGCCTCTGCTGATTGTCCTCTCCTCAACAAACACCTCATGCTGTCATGACAAGGTCATCAAGGCAGTGTGTGCACTTGCTCCATCTTGCTGAAAATATCCATACAGTTGTTCTTCTGTTAGTTGATTCACTTGTGGATTAAACAGTTTGTGCACATACCAGTTAGCATTCACAGTTTTTGGGTCAGTTTCATGTTGTCCATCCTGTATATCGATTTTCAGAACAAAGAATTGACAACATTTCATCAACCCAATCTGAATATTACTTTTTAGGTATAACACTCATCCTGAGAACTCATGGGAGAGTGCATGTAGAATGTGAAATGCATTAAAAAGTTGACCCAATTTTATCCATATCTTACGATTAATATCTCTCACCAAAAGTATATCTGTGATACCAATGAGACCAGAAAGACAACTTGACCTGCATTCATTCTCATTGAGAAACCCAACAGATTAGTTACCACCCAACATAAATTAAATATTTTTTAAGATCCCAACAGCCATCTCATATGTTAGCACTAAAAATTTGAAGGAGAAATACTTGTCACAGAACACCAGCATGTTGGCCAAAAAACAACCTTACATCAGAATGTGTAGCAGGTGCTGTGAATTGAAACCTCATATAAATGTCAAAACAAATACTAACAATACCACACAGTCTGAATGAAGTCCATGCAGCTAGCACACAAAAGACCATAACTAACAGCACTTAATAACAAAGCCATTTCGGAGATCTCAGCATTATGTTATTACCTTTGCATAGGCTTTTGAAAATATAATGTAACCAGATAACAAAACTGCTCACCAAGCAGTGGCAGGAGAGAACACATGTAAAGGGTTGAAGTTTGGAAGCTTTTTTAACCAAAGGCTCCTGTTTTCTGGCAGAAGGGTTGAAGGGGAAGGAAGAGGGGTGAGAAAAAAGGACTGCTGGGGTTATGAAATGGGGAGAGTTTGGAAAATTTGCCTGGTACACCAGGCCAGAGGAGACTTATAGTGCAGTATGAGAAGAAAAGATTGATTGTTGGGGACTGCACAGGATGAAATTTGAAAATCTGAGAGCTTAAGAATGGAAAATAAGGTAATATGCAAGACAGAGATTGCTGACAAATCATTGTGTATCAGTTAATAAGAGCAAAAAGCTAAGTGCATTTTATGGGGTAGACAGATTGGGGGGGATTGACAGGTCAAAAACTAAAAAAACTTTGAAAACTAAAAGGGAGTAAGAAAGGGATAGTTACTGAGAGAAAATGCTGAGACCAAAGAAATTAAGGCCAGATAGATAGCAAGAACCTACAACATGTTATAACACCAGTTCCCACCTGTGGAGTCCTCAGAAACTGGTGTCTGGGTGTAATCCAGATGGCACATTTGGTGGAACAGGCACCGAGGTCAAGATTGTCATGTTGTAAGAGCACGCTCAGCAACAGGCTGTTGTGTGTCACCAGTAAATACACTCTCCTTATGTTCATGTATTGTAACTAATAACTTGGTGCTAGTCATGCCAATGTAAAAGGCCAAACAGTGTTTACATTGTAGCTGGTACACAACATATGTCATTTCACCTGTCACTCTCCCTTTAATAGGATATGTTTTGCCACTTACAGATCAGGTATAGGTGGTGGTAGAAAAGTGCATAGAGCCAGTCTTAAAGTGGGGATGGTCACAAAAAAATGGTTCAAATGGCTCTGAGCACTATGGGACTCGACTGCTGAGGTCATTAGTCCCCTAGAACTTAGAAATAGTTAAACCTAACTAACCTAAGGACATCACAAACATCCATGCCCGAGGCAGGATTCGAACCTGCGACCGGGATGGTCACAGGGATAGGAGTCATAGGTAGGGAAATGAGTGGAGAAGGAGCTTAGGATCTGACAAGGATATTGCGGAGATTGGAAGGGTGGTGAACAACTATTCTAGGTGTAATGGGCAAAATGTCAAACACAGTGGACCTCATTTCAGGGCATGATTTTAGGAATTCATAGGCTTATCGAAGTAGCTGATTAATACATTCAAGGCTGGAATAATACTAAATGACAAAAGGTGTACTTCTAAGCTGTTTATCGGAGGGGTCAGCATTACCAGGATTAGATGTGATGGCCCAGGAAATTTGCTTTTGAACTAGGCTGATAGGGCAATCATGTCTAGTGAAGGCTGAGGTGAGAATTGTGGTGTATTGCTGTAATGAGTCTGTTTCTGAACAAATATGTTTGCCTCAAATGACAAAGCTGTGGGGGAGGGAACATTTGACTTGGAAGGGATGGAAACTGTTAAAGTTTAAGTACTGTTGTTTGTTACTAGATTTAATGTGAACAAAAGTGTGTAGCTAACCCTCACTGAGGATGAGGTCAGCATCAAGAAATGTGGCATAGGACTGAGAATAGGACCATGTGAAATTTAGTTGGGAGAATGTATTTAGAGATTCCAAGAATTTTAACAGGTCACCTTCACCAAGAGTTCATATGGCAAAGATGTAATCAGTGATTTGTATAACTTCAGTTAATTTGTTGGAATATTCAGTATCTTGCTTGTAGTACAAAATTTAATTCTGTTAACATTTTCAAATGCTTTTACGAGTTCTGTAAAAATTATATGACTGTAGGTTGAATTTTTGTCTTCTCATATAATTTTTTACACCATGGCCCGTTTGTCCTTTGATACCCATATGATTTACACATTGTTGCCCACGGCAGGTGTCTTGAGCATGGCTATTTCTCTCCATTCAAGTTAGATTCTTGATATGATTACACATGAAAAGCCCAGTGCCTGGTCTGCGTCAAAGATGGAGTGACCATGTGTCAGGAATCTAAGAGCTGATCACAATCAGATGCAGTGATATTATGTGTCTTGTCTATGCTGTGCTTGATTATTCCGCTGATTGCCAGTTTAAGTTGTTGACATCCCCATCATGTGACTGTCTGAATTATACCATTTGCCAAGGCAACAGAAGTGTTCTCTCCTCAGAGGAGATCTCTCTAATTCAGTTGCCCACAATTTTAAATGTAGTGTCTGTACTTTTGTCTTACCTATTTAAATTTAATCTGTACTTCATTTACCATGCTTCAACGAGCAATTAGATAAAACATCACTTCCAGTAGCTATCTTCATAGCCTCCTAGACATCAGGATTGTATACTTTCTCACTCCTTGTAGCCCACCAAAACTAAATGCCTATTCATTTCACAAATTTTAACATTTTTTAGCACCTGCTTTGTCCCTTCCCCAATCATTCATTCTAATCACTATTATCATATTTTCACCTTCACAGAGTGCCCTTACCATGATACAAGTACAGACTCCAGTACACTCATTTGCTACTCGATGCTACTCTTAAAATCTGTCGGTGCTTTGGTATGTTTGGCTTCAAAAGACCTCCATTGGCTTCAAAATACCTCCATGCTCAGCTGCATAGTGCACTCGCCTGAATTAAGCAGTATTTGGTAGATAATTTCATTATTGAGAAATATGCTCCTATTTACCTATGCCAGTCACAACAGTCACTAAATTTTCTTGTCTGATTATTACAATGAGTCTCCACCACTTAAATAATTTCAGAAAAGTGCTTTTCCAGCTTCTCTGCCTCCCTTAATACTTACTTTCAATATAATTTGTCTGTCATTGAGAATGTAATTTGATCTCAGTCACTCCTAAATTCTAAAAAATTCTAGTCCACATTTGAGACTTTCTGGTCCATACTTGGAAACCTAATTGAAAACTGCTGGTCTGAATTTTGCCTAGTGCCACCTGGTTCATAAACTGCAAGGTCACTTGTAATTTCAGGTCATTGTCTGTAATCATATTGCATGTGTTTACTACTCCCACATCTGTCTCTGTTTCTGCTCCATATTTCATCTGTGATTGAGTCCTGTTCTGTAATATTTAGCCCAACTCATCAAAATCATTAGCTATTATCCCAGAATGAGGATATGAGGTGCTGGCAGAAGTAAAGCTGTGAGGGTGGGTCATCTCTGGATAACTCAATTGGTAGAACACTCTTTCACAAAAGGCAGAGGTCACAGGTTCAAATCCCAGTCCAGCACACAGTTTTAATCTGCCAGGAAGTATCAACTATTACATTCTAACAATCTTAAGCAAAGTCATGTAGTAATTCAGTTTTAAGAACATCATCACTTTCTGACATGGCAGGCTCCATCCCTTGTACCCATAAAACATTAACAGATTCACAGGTATTAAAAAGTTTTGCTTTTTATCGTTTTCCTTATGTCATACTCCAGTCCAACAATCTGGCTAAAGCTGCTGGATATAGTGGTCATGTGTGCGTGAGGTGTGCCTGCTTATGGAATGTGTCTGTGTTTTCCTTTCTTTTCTGAAGAAGGCTTTGACCAAAAGCATAGTGTGTAGCAGTCTTTTCATTGTGCCTGCCTGCAACACAATGTGTCATCTTTACAATGAGTAATCTGTCCTTTTCATAATTTTTGGTATTACAATCAGCAAGTCATTATGTGTAACAGACGCAAGCTAAAACAATAACTGCCCACTAGTATCACCACAATTCCTGCATCAGCAAATACAGAAATTTACAAAATTGTCATGGTCTAAGAAGAATTGTAACCTGAATGTACAGGGTGATTCAAAAAGAATACCACAACTTTTGGAATTTAAAACTCTGCAACGACAAAAGGCAGAGCTAAGCACTATCTGTCAGCGAATTAAGGGAGCTATAAAGTTTCATTTAGTTGTACATTTGTTCGCTTGAGGCGCTGTTGACTAGGCATCAGCGTCAGTTGATGCTAAGATGGCGACCGCTCAACAGAAAGCTTTTTGTGTTATTGAGTACGGCAGAAGTGAATCGACGACAGTTGTTCAGCGTGCATTTCGAATGAAGTATGGTGTTAAACCTCCTGATAGGTGGTGTATTAAACGTTGGTATAAACAGTTTACAGAGAATGGGTGTTTGTGCAAAGGGAAAAGTTCTGGACGGCCGAAAACGAGTGATGAAAATGTAGCACGCATCCAGCAAGCATTTGTTCGCAGCCCAGGAAAATCGACTCGCAGAGCTAGCAGAGAGCTGCAAATTCCACAATCAACTGTATGGAGAGTCCTACGAAAAAGGTTAGTTATGAAACCTTATCGTCTCAAATTGGTTCAAGCACTGTCTGCAGCTGATAAGATTAAAAGAATCGATTTCAGTGATTTTATCCTTGCTCAAATGGAAACAGATGAATCTTTCGTTTCAAAGATTGTGTTTAGTGATGAAGCAACTTTCCACACTAACGGGAAAGTCAACCATCACAATGTCTGTATATGGGGCACTGAGAATCCGTGGGAAACAACTCAGTATGAACGTGACTCGCCTAAGGTGAATGTTTTCTGTTCCATTTCAGCCAATAAAGTTTTTGGTCCCTTTTTATTCGAAAGTGCTACTGTAACTGGACTACAGTATCTGGAGATGTTAGAGAATTGGCTGTTCCCTCAGCTCGAACAAGAAGCACAACAATTCATATTTCAGCAGGATGGAGCGCCACCACATTGGCACTTATCTGTCCGTAACTACCTGAACGTCAACTACCCGAGGCGATGGATCGGCCGCCAGGCAGCCCGTGACAGAGCACTTCATCACTGGCCTCCAAGAAGCCCTGATCTTACCCCCTGCGATTTTTTCTTATGGGGGTATGTTAAGGATATGGTGTTTCAGCCACCTCTCCCAGCCACCATTGATGATTTGAAACGAGAAATAACAGCAGCTATCCAAACTGTTACGCCTGATATGCTACAGAGAGTGTGGAACGAGTTGGAGTATCGGGTTGATATTGCTCGAGTGTCTGGAGGGGGCCATATTGAACATCTCTGAACTTGTTTTTGAGTGAAAAAAACCTTTTTAAATACTCTTTGTAATGATGTATAACAGAAGGTTATATTATGTTTCTTTCATTAAATACACATTTTTAAAGTTGTGGTATTCTTTTTGAATCACCCTGTATAATTACATGGAGAGCTTGTGTACTATCCCGTGGACTGTCATATGGTGGAGGGCCTTCATGTTCAGAGACAGTGGCTCTGTGTGTGTGTGTGTGTGTGTGTGTGTGTTTCATTGTACCTGTCTGTGACTCAATTCCTTCTCTCTGTGGTGAGTAGCAATCTATCCTCTCCATATTGTTGTTATTCTATCTTAGACTTTCCGTTGTTTTATGTTCTTTTTATGAAATATAGTGTAGGCAGTATGGTGTGTACACCAAACATCAATTCAAAAATTAAAACTAAGTGTTGACTGTAAAAACAGGTCCCCCAAGAGTAAAGACTATGAAGAACAGGGTGTATATGATCCGGGACAACCGGGAGATCTGGGAAAAACCCTGGAATTTTTTCATCCGGGAGAAAACCGAGATAAACCCAGGAATTTTTCGGAATTCTGGGAATTTTTCGGAATTCCAGGAATTTTTCGGAATTCCGGGAATTTTTCATTGTTTTAGTTTTCAGTTAAATTTTTTTTGATTTTGATGGGTAAGAACCAATACTCTAACAAAGGATATTACTGTGTCCCACTTCTGCAGAATAATACTGCTTCAACAAAACATGAATGAGAGAAAAAAATGAAAATAAAACTTAAGTCGCAAAAGAAATACGCCTTATACAACAATAAAACACAGTGCTCATACAAGCAGTTTGCCAACTGCAAAGTGTGTCAAAGGCTTTGGGAAGACTATGCAATGCTTCCTAACAACAAATTGTCTCCAATGAGCGTGACGTCACAACTGTTAACTTTAGATTCGTTTGAGCAGTTGCGGGCCGGCTCTTGTCCATGTGCAGTTGAGTCGCATGTGAGAAGTACCTTCTCCAGCTTATGGCTACAGATGTGTGGTTGGGTGCCACTATCTAGTATTGCCCCAGTTCGGAAATATCAGAGATCCGGGGCTGATCCACAGAGCAGGATGAGTTGTTGTGGGGAGTCTCCACGTGACCCGTGTATATGTTTAGTGATTTTGTTGTTTCCTCTTCATTCATTGCTCTCACATTAAACGAAAACAAAACAGGTATCTATGGCCGTGAGCTATCAAATGAATTAAAATATGTTCGCATAATTACGGAAGGCTAAAATATGTTATTAGTTTCAGGTTTTATCTCCACCTTTCTGACAGTCGAGCATTAATCGCCTTGCAGAACAATGAAGTTATTTTTGTCGGTTTGCTAAAGAAATTTGTCTTTTATTAATCTTTTCCGCTGGGTCAGTCAATTTATTTGAAACGAAGTGTTTAATTCCATACTATGGGCTAGTTTCAACTGTTTGCTGCATTTCAAAAGTGCATGTTTTCATCTTCTAGCACGTATGGCATTATGCCATAATAAAGAACCAAACATGAGATAATACAGTACCGGTACTCAGGAAAATTTACATCCGAATCTGGACATACGAATGTGCACTTTAAGCTGAATTACACATTGTAGTATGGTTCACGAAATTCCGATGTTCTTGGAGTATCCTCTTAAGTCTTGTTTCTTTTATGACATAGTGTAAGATCTTTTAATGTTTCACACCTACGAACATATGGGCTTCCTGCATCATCATAGCTGTGCAAGCATGGTGACGCCTGTTTCTGGCGCTCTCTGACGACTACTTAAACAAACTTATTTCTAACAGGTCACGGGAAAATATTGTGAATGGTTGTTTGAAAAGCGTTACTTTCAGAGTAAATTTCCTTTTATGGAAGATGAATTATGTGCGAGAATGTACAATGAATTTCTTAAATCACAGAGCATTTGACTCTCATTTAAAAATCAAGTCTTTGAGGATGTACATTTAGAAAAATTTCGATCTCCAAAGATCAGACATTTATGTCTTTATTAAAAATTTTACTGACACATGTGTGTGATGTACCTTAAATTGTAACATGCACAAAAAAGTCAACATTATATGTGAAAGCTTTTCTTTTCTTGTAGTAATGCTGTGTATGTTTTTTTTACTGAGTTTGGTTTTATAAAGGTCTGGGAAGTTTTACGCCAGTGTATAAAACCATGACCATTCAAATGATTGATAAGTTTTACAGTTCTGAGGAAAAGTATACTGTCACTTCACATGGAAAAAGTGTATTTACACCTGGAAGAAAGTGTAATTTTAACCGGGAAATCCAGGAATTTTTTTTCTTGTTCGCATATACACCCTGAATAAGTACTACACACAAACACACACAGATACACACACACACAGAGAGAGAGAGAGACACACAGGCATATGCAAACGCAACTTTCACACATATGAACACTGTCTCTTTCTGCTGAGGCCACATTGTGAGCAGCTACACATGATGGGAGAAGCAATCTGGATGGTGAGGGTAAGGAGGAAGCTGAGAGGGGGAGGGACAGCAGGGTAGAAGTGGGGGCAGTAAAGTGCTGCTTGTGGGAGCACATAGGGACGAGGTGGAGAGAGGACATGGCAGCTAGGTGCAATCAGAAGGTTAGATGGGGGAGGGTGGGGGGGGGGGGGGGGGAGCAGAAAGAAGAGAAGTAAAAAGACTGTGGGTTTGTAGGTGAAACAGAGGGCTGTATAGTGCTGGAGTGGGAACAGGGAAGGGGATAGTTGGGTGAGGAACAATGACTAATGAAGTTTGAGGCCAGGAGGGTTAAGGGGATGTAGAATGTGTTGCAGGGAGAGTTACAGCCAGCACAATTCAAAAAATCTGGTGCTGGTAGGAAGGATCCAGATGGTACAAGCTGTGAAGAAGTCATTAAAATGAAGAATGTTATGCTGGCCAGCGTGCTCAGCAACTAGGTGGTCCAGCTGTTTGTAGGTGGCCATTCATGCAGACAGACAGCTGGTTGGTTGTCATGCCCACATAGAATGCAGCATAATGGTTGCAGCTTAGCTTGTAGATCACATCACTTGTTTCACAGGTAGCCCTGCCTCTGGTGAGATAGGTGATGCTTGTGATGGGACTGGAGTAGGTGGTGGCGTGAAGATGTGTAGGATAGGTCTTGCAGCTAGGTCTGTTAGAGGGATATGAGCCATGCGGCAAGGGGTTGGGAGCAGGGGTTGTGTAGAAATGGATGAGGATATTGTATAGGTTTGATGGGTGACAGAATACTACTGTGGGAGGGGTGGGAAAGATAGTGGGTAGGACATTCTTCACTACAGGGTATGGCGAGAGATAGTCGAAACCCTGGCAGAGAATGTGATTCAGTTGCTCCAGTTCTGGGTGTTATTGAATCACAAGGGAATGCTCCTCTGTGGCTGGATGGTGGGACTTTTGGAAGTGGAAGGGGGGGGGGGGGATGACTGGAGAGATAAGGCATGGGAGATCTGTTCCTATACAAGGTTGGGAGGGTAATTACGATCTGTGAAGGCCTCAGTGAGACCCTTGCTAAATTTTGATTTTGAGAGGACTGTTCGTCACTAGACTTGCAATGGCCATGAGTGTCTAGGCTGCATGGAATGGGCTGGTTGGTATGGAACTGACACAGCTGTTGAAGTGGATTAATTGCTGGAGGTTTGATATGGACACAGGTACTGATGTAGCCATCTTTGAGGTGGAGATCAACATCAAGGAGGGTGGCTTGTTGAGGTGAGGAGAACCAGGTGAAGCAAGTGGAGGAGAACATGTTGGGGTTCTGGAGGAATGTGGATAGAGTGGTCTTACCCTTGATCCAAATCGTGGAGATATTATCATTGACTCTAAACGAGGTGAGGAGTTTGGGATTCAGGGTGGTTAGAAAGTATTCCTCCAGATGGCCTATGAACAGATTGCCAGTACCCACTGCCATACGCCAGATTTAGTTATAGGTGATGCCTTCAAAAGAGAAGTAATTGTTAGTGAGGATATAGTTGTTCTTAGTGACCAGGAAGAAGGTTGTAGGTTTGGAATCTGTCGGGGACTGGGAAAGGTAGCGTTCAATAGTTGCAAAGCCATGGGCATTAGGGATGTTATTGTAAAGGGAGGTGGCATCAATAGTGTCGAGCAGGGCACCATGTGGTAAAAGAACAGGAATTGTGGAGAGTCAGTGGAGGAAATGGTTGGTACCTTTTATATAGGAGAGTCTGTCCTCCATCTAACCTCCTTATTGCACCTAGCTGCCCTACACTCTTAACACTTCATCCCTGTATGCTCCCACAAGCAGCACTTTACTTTACCCCACTCCTACCCCGCTATCACTGCCCCTTCCAACCTCAATCTTACCCGCACCACCCAGACCGCTTATCCCATCATGCACAGCTGCTCGCAGTCTGGCCTCGGTAGCCAGAGACATTGGTCATGTGTATGTGAGTTGCTTTTGCGTGTGTGTGTGTGTGTGTGTGTGTGTGTGTGTGTGTGTGTGTGTGTTGGCCAAAAGCTTACTTGTTTGTCGGTCTTTTTGTTGCACCTATTTGCAACTCAACATCTCTGCTATATGGTGAGAAGTAATCTACCTGCTTCATGATATTGTCAATATGATTCAAAATATCAGCAGAAATATGTCTAGGTAGTAGGTGAAAGTTTCTCTCTTAACACACTTCTTGACCAGATGATATAATGACTGGCATGTGTTGTCCACAATGTCTAATTAATATATGCATGAAAAGTGCAAATATGTTTAATGTAGGTGAATTTATACCGTAAACACATCAATCAAAGTGTCCTGTAATTTACCAAGTAATTTTCATATCCTTGAGACCTAGGACATAGTTATAGTCTTCATTGTGTTACATTTTATCGCCTGGCAGACATCAGAGACGTTCTAAATTTTCTTATATTTACTAAATTAGTAAACAAATACTTTCAACAGTGGGAGTAGAAAGAACACTTAACTGTTTGTTCATACACATGCTGTGGCCACTGCATTATGAAATAGTCCAAATATTGCCATGGAGTTCATTCAGTGGCAGAATAAGCACTGACCTCTCCATATGTTCTAACATACTAATAATTAGTCTTGCACCCTGTACTAAATTTATTTCATTTTTATCATATTCAGCCCTTTCCTAGACCTAGCATTCAGTTTGGATGAAAAATGATCATCATTATTTATTTAGAATGTCTTGGATATAAATATTATAGGAATTTTAAAAAATAAAATAAAAATATGAGATCAATTTTAACTGGAGAGAAGAGTCAAATTGAGTTTATTTTACATAAAACTTAAATGGTATTTCAGCTGCTCAACAAGTTTCAGTCCTTGAAGTATTTTCTATTAGAGCAGATTATGTGGTAGTACGCAAACACCTTTCTCCATAACTTATTATTATTCTTCCCTGTAGCAGGTGATGAAATGTTGTATGGGAAACTATGCCCAAGACTGTGGGTTAAAACCCAAAACCAGGTGATGCCAAGATAGTGAATATTGGCTATGACATCCTGCATTATGTGAAATTTTCACTGTTATTAAAATACATTGCCTGAATCATCAATTCCTCAATAACTTTTTTTATTGTTTCTAGGGAAGTTTGAAGGAACTGTCTCAAGTAGAAGATTTTGCAACTGGTGATTCATCATCAGTAGCATCGGAAGAATATGAGAAATATTCAAGAAATAGATCTAAGTAATCTGTTATATTTCCTGAAAAATAAATACATTGATTTTCTCACTGAGTACAATTATTTGATTTCTTTACACTGATAGAGTGATACCTCCCTATAATGCTGTAGAGAAGTTACTGAGTATATCTCCATCATATGTTGTTTCTTTCTTGATCTAACAGTCAGAGTGCCTAATTCTATTTTTCAGTTCACAATGCAACAGTTGCCATAGGAATGCTCTGCAGAATTTTCCCAGCTGGCCTCCATGTTGGTAAGACGCTTTTGTGATAGTGCATTCCATTCCTCAACCAGCACAGATGACAACTGCTGGATGGTTGTTGTGTATGCGGACATGCTGCAATAATATCTCCCCAATGCATCCTACACATGTGATATAGGATTTAAGTCGAGAACATACCGTAATATGGAGAGAGGTGGAAACACATAATACACCCAGGAACTTTGTCAGACATGAACTTTTCAGGGTTGCATTCGGCCCTAATTCTACTTGTATGGATGACATTGAGCAAACACATCGAACAGCACAGGTGGAGGAGCTCTTGGAACAAGAGGATATTCAGCAAATAGATTGGCCTGTCTGTTACCCCAACTTAAATATCACTGAGCAAGTGTTGATGCATTGGGACAGGTATTGCAGCAGGTCAACATGCACCAACAGTGCAGCAGTTCTCAACCACACTGGTGGATGAATGAAATGCTGTACCACAAGAACTGCTTATCGCCCTTGTGTCCAGTATGGGAAAATGTTGTAGAGCATACATTGCCATCCAGCTGGTCACACATCCTAATAAGAACCACATCTCATCTCACCTTTGTAACATCCAGGAGATGACCATAAATGGCAGTGACATCAGTGTAATTATTGTCAGTGAATAAAAGTGTGATATCTGTTGGTCACATTGCATATCTTTTCAGTTACCTTCTGTACCAGAGTGTAGCACTTCTTTCTAAGTATGGTCCCAGTTTCATCAAGCTGCATTACTTGACAATGACACATCATGCAACAGCATCACAAGGAATTAAAAATATAACCAACAAAACAACTTTTTTCACAGTTGTTTCAGATAACATGATAAAATAAAACATAAATAAATATAAAATAAGCACATGTTGTAAGTCCATGTACATTAGCACTGTCACACAAGATGATGTAGCAAAGCAATAAAAGGAATAAAAACTCCAACTCTGCAGGAATTGGTAGTGTCCCTGGAACAATCTTAAAGAAGAGTGTTCTAAACCTAGTTGAAATACTTCTACATATATGTGCCTGTTGACTTCAAGCATGCACTTTCCTTAATGCACTGAAAGCAACTAAGGTAATTCCAGTTTATAAACAATAAGGGAGGAATAATGAAATCACCATTTCCTCTTGCATCTCAAAAATATTAGAAAAAATTGTGTATGACATACTTGTGGAATTTGTAAATAAAAACAAAATTCTGTTTAATGAACAATTTGGATTCAGAAATAAGAGGTCAAAGATAATTGCATTTTATGAGAGTGTTAGTTGCATACTAAGCCTATAGGAGAGTATTTATTGGCCAATCAAAGGCTTTTAACGTGGTGAAATGCAAATGCTGTCAGAATTTGAAAAGTATGGTATTTGAGGTCTGTCCAATGACTGGATTAGTTCCTTGCTGAGCAGTGAGCATCAAGCACATTAAGGTCAACCTTAAAGTTATTTCCGAACACTTTTCAGAGTGTAATCTAATTAAATATGGTTCCTTTTGCGCATTAACAATCAAAGCTTAAATGGAGATTGATGGTGTGTACGAAAATAAGGTAAGCAGTTACAAAGCAACAACAGGCCATTTTTGTATGTGAAAGTACCTTATATGTAATAAGCTGGATCTTCCTTTCCTTCTTCACAAATTCTTTGAATCCAGGTTCAGACGTCAGCTGGTGCAGGAGATTCTTTTTCACTGATAATAGAGCTAAGTTTGTAAACCATTCTTGAGTTTGTGAACTATGTACATAGTTGTTTATTGTTTAGGACTGAAAAGCTTCTCTCAACTGAGCCACTGGTTGCAGAAATAGTCAAAATAAGCTCACAGTGCTATACAATTCTTCAGTACACTGTTTGGAGTTCATGTGACTTAATAAATCTCAACAAATACCAGCAATTTTATTATGCATTTCTCCTGAAATATGCATAACCACTAGCTCTGATCTTAAAAAGGAAAAATAAAAAGTAGATCCATTGTAGTCTTTTAGTAATTTTAATGCAAATTCTATGAAACACTATTTATATTGACAAAAATGTACATTTAGAAGTTCTAAACATAACAGAGAGTGCAAATTAGTGAACCTGTCTTGTAACTGTCTCATCAGTGTGTCCAAAATTCACTGCAGATTATTCTGAAATTTGCTTCCAAATTGACTGCAACATCATACCTAGGATGTTTAGTTAGTGGTTCATCCATATGTTGGCCATGAATAACTCTTTTCTATTTTTTTTTCCAAATCTGTCATGTTTGGTTTACAACATTTCTTTGAGTTTATTAATTTAAGTTTCAAAGTAGCCCAAAAGAAAAAGGAAAAATCTCCAGGACCAGATGAGATCCCTGCTGAAGCAATACAAGCCTTATATGACGTATTAGATATTTGTTTGTGTGAAATGTATGAGTGTCTTACAAGGAAGAGTCTCTGCACCATGGTAGAATGCTGATGTGATTATTAGTAATAGGCAAGACGAGGATCCGATGACATCTAAATCCTTCAGACCAGTTTGCTTTCTGAATGTTTCCAGTAAGGTATTTGAAAAACAATTTGGCAAAAATTTACAAAATCTTAAAATGCTACATGGGATGAGTCCCTGCCAGTGCAGGTTTAAAAGAGGCAACTCAACAGAAGTTGCAGTTATAATGTAATCTTGCAAGCAACAGACATCTATTCTAAGAATGTTCTAGCAATGATGACAGATGTTACTGACACTTTCAATAACCTATGGAGGCTGTCTTTCTTTGCTTGCCTTAGGGAGGAGTACCCAGAAGTGCTGCACAACTGCCAAGAGAGCATCTCTGCAGGAGACGTATCTTTAATATGTCAAGGAAAGGAAATGACAAAGACCACTGTCTGCAGGGATGAGTGTGTTGTTTAGTTTCAGGATGTAGAATTAGAGTCCATACTACAGAAGTTACATTACAGAAGTAATGTAAATTGACTGGTAGCATTTGCATATGATGTGTTGTTAATTGTCAGTGGTGACTCCAGTAGAAGTATAGAAGACAAATATAATGCAGCAATCGATGAATTTGAAGTATGGTGTCCGATTGTCACTAGCACCTCACAATGCTACATACCTACTGCTGAAAGGGAATCCAGCAAGCAATTCTAAAATAAGATTAAACAGTGTGTTGTTTCAAAGTAGTGCACTAACATGATATCTAGAAGTATTCCTGGACGAATGTTATTATAGGGGTATGTGACGATTTTGTGGAAATTGTCTTAAGCGATTAATTACATCACTTTATGCTCCTAACATGCTTTTTTCCCTCTTGAATTTTGGTATTCCTTTATAAAAATGGAAACGAAATCCAAACAATTTGAAAGCCCACTAAAATACTCCATTTGAGTTGTGTGATACCTGTGATGTCACTGGCTAGCTTGTTGCTCCTGCTGTCATAATGCTAATTCACAGTGATGTCATGTTTTGTAATTTATGTTTTGGAAACTGGGTTACAAACAATGTGTATTACCATTCTGTACAAATACATTTATAAAAACTCCAGAAAAGTTGTTTTTGAGTTCCAGACAAGGAGAAGATGTTTAAAATGTCGTTGCACTGTACCAGATAATTGTCATCACATTGACACATAAGTTTACTAACTTAATTAAAAATGTGTCACACTGTGAAGTTATCATTAACTTACTTCCAAGATATACTCTCCCACTGTTACAATGAAGAACAGCATCATTTAAAGAAATTAAACTTCTAGTGAAAATTGTCATTTTACCCAACTACACCTCAGTTATTTGGTAGCTCAGTTGTTAGAGTGGTAGACTGTCGAATTTTATAAGATTATTCCATAGATCGCTGGTTTGAATCTAGGCTGAAGGAGCCTTTTAATTAATTTGTAAAACAACTCAACAGTCATCTGGCATGAAAACAAATCACAACTACAAAACTTCAATGTGTTTTCCTTGCTGTTCACATGCACTTACATTTGCAATCACTGTTCACACACATCACGATCAAAAAGATATTTTCTACTTAATATGTCCACACACTTTTTACTTTATTAGAAACAATGCTTTCATCTTTGTACTGCCCAGCTAAGATCCTTATTGTTTAAACTTTTGCTGTTTCATCATCTTACATACAGATGAAGGTAAGTCTGCTTCAGACGCTAACATTAGTTTACTCTCACAAACAGTACACCCCTTACGTTTGTGTTACCTGCATGTTGTACATGCTTTATGTCTCTCCTTATAACCTCATCGTCCTACATATTGTGGTACTGTGGGCGTATGGTGATATCATCACTACTAGCAATGCTTTCCAAAAAAGTGAATTGTTTTTTCATGAGTAAATGCATTTATACTCTGTTGTCTATTTCTCAGGCTGAGAATGATGTGAAGCAATATATAATAAGTTCCACAATTAAAACAGCTGCTACAGTTCCTTCTTGCTAATTCTATTTTTGTATTTTGTGTAAAACTTTTAAAAATATATGATCTCATACTTTGCAGTTGTGCTATCCATTGCACCACTTGCTCCATGCTAAACAAACTATCACTGCTAAATGTCTTTTAAAGAGCAAATCACCACCAAGTTTCACCAAGAATAATTTATTGTGCTTTGGATCATAGCTCATGACTGACAGTCGACAATCTAGTTGTAATATACAGACCCATTTGCAAAAGATCTACAAATCCTTACTTTTGAGCGAGTTTAATGATATTGCAGGAAATAGGGAAAATAATGTCTGTTGTTGTACATACTGCCACTATGAATGGGTGGAGCATAAGTGCATCAACTTTTGCAAGGCTGCCACCATTGGTGTTCACAAAATTACTTTCTGTTGCTGCTTAAAAGTTGTAATTGCGTTTTCAGTCACTAAAGAGCTAAACTGTTTTCAGAAAAAGTACATAAAAATCTCATAATTTCATCTAACACTCCTATAACATGTCTAAAGCTTCATCTTACTCCTGGTCTGTGATGTCACCAGAGTGTTAGCCAATAACAGAGCATTTTCGATCATGTGACAAAATCTCGATATTTAATGATTTTTAAGCTTTGATTACATAAAAATTATGGATATTTTGTGAGATGTTGAGTAAATGCTATTTAAATGTTATAAATCAGAATAACAACAGTCTGAACCATATTTTTAACATGAGGCGATAGCCAATTGTGCACATCATGTAGAGGATATTATATCTCTTTAAAAAAAATAATGTGTAACTAATATATTTTAGAGGAAACACTCTCCTGGTAAATTTGTTTGTCCTTTGATTTATCATGATCTGTTACTGATTTTTAGTGAAGTTAGTTTTTACGTTTAGCTTTCAAAAAAATACAAGAGAGATATAACAAGCAAAATAATGAATTTCGTAGGTTGCCAATTATGTATTATATCTGGTTTCATCCAGCACCAGGCTCTCTACAAATTACTGTAAATGCAATAGCGTAGTATTACTCAGCTCCAGTTCACTGATTTGAAATTATTACTATCACAGAAAATAGACAAGTTTTAATAAAATTATTTCATTGGATTCCTTCACTTAATCTCACTGAATATTTTTACATAATTTCTTCTGCTCCAGCTAACTGACATTGTGCTGTGAAAAAATATTTTTAAATGTACCGGGTAATGGCGGCTAATTGTTAACAGTCAGAGATCACTGTTACTCGCTCCGCAGCAGCTGGAAACATGCTAAATAATTTTCATTAAATATTCTTTTCATAAGATAAATGTGGCATAGGTTCTTGAAATAACACACAGAGATCACTTTATACTAATATATTCCTACTAGGACACAGTTTACACCATTAAATATTTGCAATTACGTTATGACAGAAACAAATGCTAGCGCAGCACAATAGCTTGCGTACCTTATTCCAGCTAACACCAGAACGAACAGAACAAAACAGACTAGACAGAAGAATGAGCATTGCATTGTTTTTTATACTCTTACAAAGATAATAATAATTCTTTTAATTACTTACACATTATAATCTCATACAATAAAAATAATGTCTTTTCTGCATCGATCGATCTATATTGTATATTTTTACAGTTAGTGTTATTACCTTTCACAGATAAATCGATGTTTGCAGTTCATTTTGAGTCACATACAGTCATTTTTATTTATGTTTCACCTCAGTAATGGTGAATATTGCAAAAGGGACACTACGAGGAGACAGGCATAAAACGTACAAATGAGATGAACAAAACTGTAATCATCACAAATAGTCAGTTTAGACTTTCTTGAAAAAAAAATCAGAATGTACCACCAATATGTATTAGCAGCAGTCATAGTATATGATGAAACTGTTTGGATTCAGAGATTGCAGCTTGTGAAGCCAGCTTCATTAGTCAAAAGAGTTCAATGAGGAGTGCTACTTAGGTTAAATGGCACCTACTGCACTACTCTGAAAGATGCATTGTTAGCAATTCAAACTTGGAAATCAGAAGAGCGGAGCCCTTTATTAACTAAAAATGCAATCAAATGGAAGTATGAAAGATGCTTGGAAATGAAGCCAATATGAAAAAATTATTACAAGATTGCATAGTACAACTGTTGGGAAAATGAATGAAGCACTTACAGGCGCAGGCAGAAGAACGTAATGAATCTCTTCCTACCATCAGGGAGATACTTAAAATGAGATTCCTTAACCCATGAAATGGACTGATGAACTACCTGACCAGTCATACCCCATGTTACATTTCTGTACAAAATCAAAGGCAGACTGAAATGTAACAAGGTAGGGCGGTGGGACGGTAGGGGGTAAACTTACTTGCTACAGTTCTACCCCTTACAAATATAATTTTTTTCTATCTTCTCATCATGTGTGTTATACACACTGACAGAAAAAAATTGAAACACCAAGAAATAATTAACCCTCTGGTGAGCAAGCCTATGTATAAAGTGTGCCAAACACAAATAACATTGTATTGTACCACTCCACTGTTGTTTTACAGTTGTGAGTGCACTTCTATTCCTTCATTATTGCTTCAGATAATACAGCAATAAAACGTGTTGTTATATGTTCAAATAAGCATCAGTAAAATAAAATAAACAGTGAGGCAGGTGAGAAAAAATTTACAACAGTGCAAAAAAAAAGATCCAGATTTTGAACTAGCAGCACAACCCCCTAATCAGGCATTTCCCTACGAGATAAGTGCTTATCAAATAAATGTTTGGTGAGGATCTCATGCTGCGTTGTTTAATGCTTGTTCAAAGAAAACTTAGTCTTATTTCAAATAGGTACCCCATTCATATAGTTATAGTCAGTGGTGACTTCAATTTACCCTGGATATGCTAGAAAAATTATATGTTTAAAGCCGGCAGCAGGCATAAAACATCATCCAAAATTGTACTGAATTCTTTCTCAGAAAATTATTTTGAACAATTAGTACATGAGCCCACTCAAAGCGTAAATGGTTGTGAAAGCTTACTTGACCTCTTAGCAACAAATACTCCTGGACAAATAGGGAGTGTCATGATGGTTACAGTGATTAGCAATCACAAGGCAGTTGCTGCTAGGCTGAATTCCGTAACACCTTCAACCATCAAAAATAAACGCAAAGTACATTTATTTAAAAAAAGCTAATAAAAATGCTCTTATCGCCTTTTTAAGAGAGAGTCTCCACTCCTTCCGTTCTGATCATGTAAGCAAAGAAAAGATGTGGAATAATTTCAAAGTGGTAGTATTGATGGCAATTGAGAGATATATACCACATAAATTAATAAGTGATGGTACTGATCCTCCATGGTACACAAAACGGGTCATATCACTGTTGCAAAAGCAATGAAAAAAGCGTGCCAAATTTAAGAGAACACAAAATCCCCAACATTGGCAAAGTTTTGCAGAAGTTCAAACTATAGCGCATACTTCAATGCCAGATGCTTATAATAACTTCCATAATGAGATTCTGTCTTGGAATCTGGCAGAAAACCCAAAGAAATCTAGTCATATATAAAGCACACCAGTGGCAAGACGCAATCAATACCTTCACTGCGCAATAACAATGATGAAGTTACTGATGACAGTTCCATGAAAGCAGATTTATTAAACACGGTTTTCCAAAACTCATTCGCCAAAGAAGACAAAGTAAATATTCCTGAATTCCAATCAAGAACAACTGCCAAGATGAGAAACATAGAAGTAGATACCCTAGGTGTAGCAAAGCAGCTAAATCACTTAATAAAGGCAAGGCCTCTGATCCAGATTGTTTACCAGTCAGTTTACTTTCACAGTATGCTAATAAAATAGCTCCATATTTAGCAACTATATTCAACCACTCACTCACAGATAGATCTGCACCTAAAGATTGGAAAATTGCTCAAGTCACACCAATACCCAAAAAGGGAAATAGGAGTAATCCGTTGAATTACAGGCCCATATCACAAATGTTGACTTTCTGTAGGGTTTTGGAACACATACTGTGTTTGAAAATTATGAATTATCTCAAAGAAAATGATTTATTGACACTTAGTCAGCACAGATTCAGATAATATCATTCTTGTGAAACACAACTAGCTCTTTATACTTATGAAGTAATGAGTGTTATCGACAGGGGATGTCAAATTGATTACATATTTTTAGATTTCCAGACAGCTTTTGACACCCTTCCTCACAAGCGTCTTCTAACCAAACTGCGTGCCTATTGACAGTTGTGCGACTGGATTCATGATTTCCTGTCAGAAAGATCACAATTCGTAGTAATAGATGGATAGTCATTGCTTCCCCAAGGAAGTGTTATAGGCCCTCTGTTGTTACTGATCTATATTAATGACCTAGGGGACAATCTGAGTAGCCCTCTTAGATTTTTTGCAGATAATGCTGTCATTTACCATTTTGTAAAGTCATCAGGCGACCAAAATGATTTAGATACGACATCTGTATGGTGCGAAAAGTGGCAAGTGACTCTGAATAAAGATAAGTGTGAAGTTATTCACAAGAGTACTAAAAGAAATCCGCTAAATTTTGCTTACACAATAAGTCACGCAAACCTGAATGCTGTAAATTCAACTAAGCACTTATGGATTACAATTACAAATAACCTAAATTGGAACAATCACGTAGGTAGTGTTGTGGGTAGAGCAAACCAACAACTGCGATTCATTGGCAAAACACTTAAAAGGTGCAACAGGTCTATTAAAGAGATTGCTTACACCATGCTTATCTGCCCTATTCTGGAGTATAGCTGTGCGGTGTGAGATCCGCATCAGGTGGGACTGACGGATGACATCAAAAAAGTTCAAAGATGGGCAGCTTGTTTTGTATTATCGTGAAATAGGGGAGATAGTGTCACAGACATGATATACGAATTGGAGTGGCAATCATTAAAACAAAGGCATTTTTCATTGGGACGGGATATTATGAAATTTCAATCACCAGTTTTCTCCTCCGATTGTGAAAACATTCTGTTGGCACTCACCTACATAGGGAGAAATGATCATCATGATAAAATAAGAAAAATCAGTGCTCACACAGAAAAATTTAAGTGCTCATTTTTCCCGTGTGCCATTCGAGAGTGGAACAGTAGAGAGACAGCTCGAAGGTGGTTGATTGAACCCTCTGCCAGGCACTTTACTGTGAATAGCAGAGTAATCACATATATCTAAAAACAGAGATGATGTGACTTGCCAAACGAAAGCGCTGGCACGTCGATAGACACACAAACAAACACAAACATACACACAAAATTCAAGCTTTCGCAACAAACTGTTGCCTCATCAGGAAAGAGGTTAGGAGAGGGAAAGACGAAAGGATGTGGGTTTTAAGGGAGAGGGTAAGGAGTCATTCCAATCCCGGGAGCGGAAAGACTTACCTTAGGGGGAAAAAGGATAGGTATACACTCGCACACACACACATATCCATCCACACATATACAGACACAAGCAGACATATTTAAAGACAAAGAGTTTGGGCAGAGATGTCAGTTGAGGCAGAAGTGCAGAGGCAAAGATGTTGTTGAATGACAGGTGAGGTATGAGTGGCGGCAACTTGAAATTAGCAGAGATTGAGGCCTGGTGGATAACGGGAAGAGAGGATATATTGAAGAGCAAGTTCCCATCTCCGGAGTTCGGATAGGTTGGTGTTAGAGGGAAGTATCCAGATAACCCGGACGGTGTAACACTGCGCCAAGATGTGCTGGCCGTGCACCAAGGCATGTTTAGCCACAGGGTGATCCTCATTACCAACAAACACTGTCTGCCTGTGTCCATTCATGCGAATGGACAGTTTGTTGTTGGTCATTCCCACATAGAATGCATCACAGTGCAGGCAGGTCAGTTGGTAGATCACGTGGGTGCTTTCACACGTGGCTCTGCCTTTGATCGTGTACACCTTCCGGGTTACAGGACTGGAGTAGGTGGTGGTGGGAGGGTGCATGGGACAGGTTTTACACCGGGGGCGGTTACAAGGGTAGGAGCCAGATGGTAGGGAAGGTGGTTTGGGGATTTCATAGGGATGAACTAAGAGGTTACGAAGGTTAGGTGGATGGCGGAAAGACACTCTTGGTGGAGTGGGGAGGATTTCATGAAGGATGGATCTCATTTCAGGGCAGGATTTGAGGAAGTCGTATCCCTGCTGGAGAGCCACATTCAGAATCTGATCCAGTCCCGGAAAGTATCCTGTCACAAGTGGGGCACTTTTGTGGTTCTTCTGTGGGAGGTTCTGGGTTTGAGAGGATGAGGAAGTAGCTCTGGTTTTTTGCTTCTGTACCAGGTCAGGAGGGTAGTTGCGGGATGCGAAAGCTGTTGTCAGGTTGTTGGTGTAATGCTTCAGGGATTCCGGACTGGAGCAGATTCGTTTGCCACGAAGACCTAGGCTGTAGGGAAGGGACCGTTTGATGTGGAATGGATGGCAGCTGTCGTAATGGAGGTGCTGTTGCTTGTTGGTGCGTTTGATGTGGACGGACGTGTGAAGCTGGCCATTGGACAGGTGGAGGTCAACGTCAAGGAAAGTGGCATGGGATTTGGAGTAGGACCAGGTGAATCTGATGGAACCAAAGGAGTTGAGGTTGGAGAGGAAATTCTGGAGTTCTTCTTCACTGTGAGTCCAGATCATGAAGATGTCATCAATAAATCTGTACCAAACTTTGGGTTGGCAGGCTTGGGTAACCAAGAAGGCTTCCTCTAAGCGACCCATGAATAGGTTGGCGTATGAGGGGGCCATCCTGGTACCCATGGCTGTTCCCTTTAATTGTTGGTATGTCTGGCCTTCAAAAGTGAAGAAGTTGTGGGTCAGGATGAAGCTGGCTAAGGTAATGAGGAAAGAGGTTTTAGGTAGGGTGGCAGGTGATCGGCGTGAAAGGAAGTGCTCCATCGCAGCGAGGCCCCGGGATGTGCGGGATATTTGTGTATAAGGAAGTGGCATCAATGGTTACAAGGATGTTTTCCGGGGGTAACGGATTGGGTAGGGATTCCAGGCGTTCGAGGAAGTGGTTGGTGTCTTTGATGAAGGATGGGAGACTGCATGTAATGGGTTGAAGGTGTTGATCTACGTAGGCAGAGATACGTTCGGTGGGGGCTTGGTAACCAGCTACAATGGGGCAGCCAGGATGATTGGGTTTGTGAATTTTAGGAAGAAGGTAGGGGTGCGGGGTGTCGGTGGGGTCAGGAGATTGATGGAGTCAGGTGAAAGGTTTTGTAGGGGGCCTAAGGTTCTCAGGATTCCTTGAAGCTCTGCCTGGACATCAGGAATGGGATTACCTTGGCAAACTTTGTATGTGGTGTTGTCTGAAAGCTGACGCAGTCCCTCAGCCACATACTCCCGACGATCAAGTACCACGGTCGTGGAACCCTTGTCCGCCGGAAGGATGACGATGGACCGGTCAGCCTTCAGATCACGGATAGCCTGGGCTTCAGCAGTGGTGATGTTTGGAGTAGGATTAAGGTTTTTTAAGAAGGATTGAGAGGCAAGGCTGGAAGTCAGAAATTCCTGGAAGGTTTGGAGAGGGTCTATGATTTTGAGGAAGAGGAGGTGGGTCCCGCTGTGACGGAGGACGGAACTGTTCCAGGCAGGGTTCAATTTGGATAGTGTCTTGGGGAGGTTCAATTTGGATAGTGTCTTGGGGAGTTGGATCATTAGGAGTAGGATTAGGATCATTTTTCTTCATGGCAAAGTGATACTTCCAGCAGAGAGTGCGATTGTAGGACAGTAAATCTTAAGGTAAGTCTTTCCGCTCCCGGGATTGGAATGACTCCTTACCCTCTCCCTTAAAACCCACATCCTTTCGTCTTTCCCTCTCCTTCCCTCTTTCCTGATGAGGCAACAGTTTGTTGCGAAAGCTTGAATTTTGTGTGTATGTTTGTGTTTATTTGTGTGTCTATCGACGTGCCAGCGCTTTCGTTTGGTAAGTCACATCATCTCTGTTTTTAGATATATTTTTTCCCACGTGGAATGTTTCCCCTCTATTAATTTATATCATAGAGTAATCACATAGATGTAGATGTCAATGTAGATGTAGATGAATGCTCCGAGTGGGTCATTACTGTCCAGTAACACTTCTATGCAGCAACAGAGTGTTACAATGAAAGTTATTTTGTTATTGCTTAATTAAACAGTGATTTAGCTCATATAAGTTTATTTTATCATCTTTCAATTAAACTGAAACTAAACTGTGATTTTTCTCTAACATGTTTACCTCAGTAACATAAAGACAGCTATCTTTCACATATGTATAAAGGTATAAAGTACATCACACATCCACTTGTCTTATGAAAATTGGTGCACTGCCTTGAGCATTAATGTAGAGTAATGAAATTGTGGGAACACGTTTGCCTAGGTAACATATTTAAGTGACTAACATTGCAAGATCACAGGTTAATGTAAGTGTGAGATAAGCCATTACAAATGTGAATTGCTGGTACATTAATAACCAGTGTAACTGCCAGAATGTTGAATGAAAACATGCAGTCTGTTGTACAAGCACCAGATGTCAGTTTGTGGGATGGAGTTCCATGCCTGTTCCAATTGGTCAGTCATACAGGAATAGTTAATGATGTTTGTGGATCATGTTGGAGCTGTTGTCTGGTGTTGACCCGTATGTGCTCGATTGGAGACAGATCTGGTGATTGAGCAGGCCAGGGGAACATGTCGACAGTCTGTAGAGCATGTTGGAAAACACAGCCCTGGAATGCTGTTCATGAATGGCAGCAAAGCAGGTCAGATCACCAAATTGACTTATGGATTTGCAGTCATCAAGGTGCATAAGAAATCGCACCCAACACCATAACTCCAGGTGCAGGTCCAGCATGTGTAGCACAATCGTCACTGGCACTGAGGTGGAACCAGTTTTCATCAGAATACACAACAGCCCTCCACCCTGCCCTCCAGTGATTGCTTTACATCCCAGAAGTTGCAAAAGGCAGTGGTGTGGGGTTGCTGGAATGGACGCAACAGGGCATTTGGCTTGGTGCTGATCTGGAAGTAACTAATTTGTAACAGTTTGTTGTGTCACTGTGGTGCCAGCAGCTGCTCTAACTGCTGCTGCAGATGCAGTATGTGTGCCAGAGCCATACACTAAATGTGATGGTCTTCACTCTCCACAGTCCCATGTAGCAGTCAGGAGCCCAGTCTTCTTGCGACCATACATTCTTGTGACCACC
This sequence comes from Schistocerca nitens, assembly GCF_023898315.1. Classification (NCBI taxonomy): domain Eukaryota; kingdom Metazoa; phylum Arthropoda; class Insecta; order Orthoptera; family Acrididae; genus Schistocerca; species Schistocerca nitens. The sequence continues at coordinate 138,499,770 of NC_064615.1, forward strand.
ATTGCTGGCAATCGCGCAGTGGCTGCATTCCTGCCAAGTCTTTCTGCAGTATCACAGAGGAACATCCAGCTTCTTGTAGTCCTATTACACATCCCCATTCAAACTTAGTAAGTTGTCGCTAATGGCATCTTTGTCGCCGTAGAGGTGTTCTTGACTAACAGCAACTCACCATGTCCAGTCTACAACTAATGATAGTTACATCATGTATTTAAGGCAAACCTGATTTGCATGCTTATATTGGTGCTACTAGCACCACTCTCGTGCATCTGGTGCAAAATCCGAAATGGCATCATCTTCCAGTTGTAGAAACATGCCTACCAACTTTCATTTATGTCGCACCATTCCCTCTTGACGTTTTCTTGTGTAAGTCTATATGCTACAGACAATAAAATTGCATTTATTATTCAAGAAACATTATGGTTCACCAAGTACTTTTATGAAATTTAAATGTAAAAGAATAGTTAATTTACCTAGATACAATTCATTTGAAGAATTATTAAAAATTCCTACAGAACATGTGGAGTTAAGATTTCCAGTGAGCAAATAATTTGCGGTTTGTCAGACAATATACCTTAGTCAAAAGCCTTTCAGTTACTTCTTTTTGAAAGCTAATCATGTTTCCCAGATACCTATTGTTTAAAAAGATCTCCGTGGTGGCACACAATAAATTGAAGTCTCATATTCTGAAACTGTCTTTAATTTAAAGTTTCACTGTTCAACAACACAATAGGTTTTAGTGTGGGTTCCTTTCACATTTATGTATATTAACCAACTTTTGTGATAAGCAGTTCAAAATTCGTCTTTCTTTTCTTTCTTTCTTTCTCGGGGCCTTTGTCCTGCTCCAACTCGGGGTCGGCTTTGTTATGACGGATTTGGCAGTGTTAATGGCAGAGAGTGGCCGGATGCCCTTCCTGACGCCACCCCGAACCCCCCAGGACAGAAGTAGTGTACCCCAGCTGTCTGCGTCGAGTGTATGTCATGAAATAGTGCGAACGCTTTCAAATGTCTGTGAGTAGTGTAACTGAGGCAGAACTTGGGGACCAGCCCAATATTCACCTAGTGAAATGTGGAAAACCGCCTAAAAACCACATCCAGGCTGGCCAGCATACTGGCCCTCCTCGTTAATCCGCCAGGTGGATTCGATCCGGGGCCAGCATGCCTCCCCAAGTCCAGGACGGCTACCCTGGCAGGTTTAGCAGTTGAAAATTAGCCTTGTAACATTATTAATTGTTTGTCAGTAAGTACACAGTCATTAAATCTGTTCTGACAAACCCATTTTCCTTCCAGCTACACTACTAAACAAAGTTAATTAGTGCCCATAATAGGTTAAATAGAGGTAATTTGTCCAAAACTGATTCCTGTCTTGAATTTGGATGAATGCTGATGACAGACTCAAATGAAGTTCTCAAAAGGTATTTACAAATAGATGTTTGTGATTTGATGGCTAAATAGAAACTTCCACACTGGCAAACTTTTACACTAAGGCATGGACTTGAGATTGAGATGTTAACTGGCTGATTCCCAGGAGCAAACTCTGACACATAGATGTTAATCGAGTGACTTATAGCCATGAGCTCTTTCATAGAGATGTCAATTGTATAATTGCTATCCTCAGACTTTGTCTCTGATGCTGTAACAAAATGACTGCTGCCTTGTGCCTTGTAATAATGTGAACTAACAGATTAACTAGGTGATAATGGCAGAAACAGCAAAGGTGGCAGCATATTCAGCAACAAGTGTACCAACAGGTCATCCAGCTGTCCATTCTGCAGCAACATTTGAAATACCTACAGTGGGAACCCAGCCACTTAGATCATGTCATGAACAAGAAGAAGAGAAGAGACCTCCAAGAGTAGAAGCAGTATCAAGTGTAGCGGGCAAACGGAAAACTGTACCTCCATTACGTCTAAATGGTTTTTTAGTAGAAGGCAGCAAGGGGAAGAAGCCCATAAGATTAATAGTACCAGAGATTTAATAGCCTCTCAGCAAAATAGTGCATCTGTAAAGAAAGACAGGTTTGATTTTATAATCTGTTATCTTAACATTGAAGGAGTAAGGGATAAAGAATTTATTGTCAATGACTTTGAATTAGAAAATAAGTTTGATATCTTTTGTTTAAGTGAACACTGGGCAAGTGAGAGTGAACTTACATTTATTAAATTAGATAATTATAATCTAGCCAGTAGCTACTGCAGAAAATTGCATTTAAGAGGTGGTGTGGCAATCTACGTTAACAAGTCACTTAGCGGCATAGTCAGTAGATTAGATGTAGATTTTCTGTGTGATGAACAAAACTTTGAAGCTGCTGGTATAGTAATAGACAGTTTTAAGTTAGTTGTAATCTCCCTGTACAGGTCACCTAAGGGTATAACTAATGCATTTTTAGAAAAAATGGACCTGCTGTTACATGTACTTACAGATACTGGATGGATACATTATGATATTGTGATAGGTGGAGATGTGAATGCTGAATTCGATGTTACAACACAAAAACACACTGTCACTGAACTCCAAAACCTACTAAGACAGTGCAACTTACATTCAGTCAATAACAAGCCTACAAGAGAACATGCATGTCTTGACAATATTTTTGTAAATTTTAAAACAACAGAAGAATCATGTTTTGTGACAGTATTTCCATATTCTGATCATGATTCAGTATCTTTAAATTATACAAGTAGGTTCCCTCTTGATAAGAGTAATATAAATAAGCCTGTCCCAGAAGTTGTGGTCACTAGACCAGTCACAGATGAGAAAATTGACAGGTTTCATACGTCCCTTTCTAACAGAGATTGGTTCGGCATGTGTTATGATGACACACATTATACTCTAAGCAATTATCTGCCAGCAAAGGTACTGTTTGATAGGTTTCTTAAAGCATTTTTGGGACACTTTAATGACTGCATTCCAATAAAGAAATGCACAGTAACTGACAGAGTCCTAAAAGCAAAAGTTCAAAATAGACAAAATACATGGTATACAAAACAGCTGTCTACTATGAAAAACCAAGTTATGTTGTTGTACAATATTTATAGAAATCTGAAAACTAACCATGCTAAATTAGCCTATGTCAGATCTAGGAATGAGTACAAAAATGTCAATTGTGGAAGCCAAACAAGCACACAATCTCAGAAGTATTGAGAAATCCACCAATAAGTGCAAAGCAGCATGGACACTAATAAATAGTGTCGCCAAAGATAAAAGAAGTGACAAAATTAGTATATCTCCCCAGGAATTCAATGACTTTTTTATTAAATCAGTTGAGGAAGTAGGAAGTGCTATAATTAAACCTGAAATCAGCTCATCACAGTTACTGTCAAAAAATGTTGCTAGGTCATCAACAAACACAAGTACCTTCAATTTTTCTGAGGTCTCACCTGGTTTTGCGTTAAGAATAGTGAAGCAGTTAAAATCATCAGACAGTGTAGGCATATATGACCTGCCTTGTAACATGCTGAAGAAAGTAATAGACTGTATAGTGTACCCCCTAACATATTGTATAAACAAGTGTACTCTGGAGAGTTTTTTCCCTGATGAGCTTAAACTGTCTAGGGTAGTTCCAGTACTTAAAGAAGGAGATAAAAATTCTGTCTCAAGTTACAGGCCAATATCCATAGTCCCAGTTTTCTCAAAAGTTCTAGAATGCATAATTTACCAACAAGTATCTGTTTACTTTGATAACATAGGATTAATAAGTGGATCACAGTACGGCTTTAGGAAAAACCTAACCATTGATGCCACAGACAATGTTGTTAAATACATCCATCAAGTATTTGAAGATAAATGCTTTGCTCATGTGACTTTTTGTGACCTAAGCAAAGCCTTTGACTGTGTAGAACATACACTACTACTCGAAAAAATGGACTTTTATGGTGTTAAAGGTAACAGCCTTAAGCTATTAAGATCATATTTACAAAACTGTAAGCAAGCCGTCTGTGTTGGGAAAGAAATGTCCAGTATAGAACAAGTTAAGGTAGGTGTTCCACAGGGATCCGTGCTGGGCTCTTTTCTTTTCCTAATAATGATAAATGACCTGCCATCATTTATTAAATCCAGAACAGTACTCTATGCTGATGATACAACGTTTCTGAACAGCAGTAATGATCTTAATAGCCTTAAAACATGTGTTACAGAGACAATTGAGCAAGCTTGACTCTGGTTTAAAGAAAATGGGTTCTTGCGTAATGAAAGCAAAACCCAGCAGATGGTATTTAGTTTAAAAGACAAGTTTCCATCAGATGATCCTAGTTGTGTTAAATTTTTGGGGGTATATTTGGATGATAAACTTCCTTGGAATCCACATATTAAGTATATTAGTGGTAAATTGTCTAGGGTAATCTATTTGTTAAGGCAATTAATGCACTGTGTACCTAAAAATTATGTTAGAGTATCTTACTACTCATTTTTCCAAAGCATCATATCCTATGGTATTATTTTATGGGAAACTTCATTTGTGTGCTTGATATACTATTGCTGCAAAAGAAAGCTACTAGGATAATTACAGGCTCACCATACAAGGCTCATTGTAAACCTTTGTTTACTCAACAAAAAATCATGGCAGTAATAAACCTATATATTTATTATGTTTTAATCTACACAAAAGAGAACTTATCTAAAGTAAAACGTGGGGCAAATATACTTTGTTACAACACTAGGACAAACAGCTGTATCTATACGCCCTACCACAGACTGTCAAAATCAGTTAACAGTTATGAACTTATGGGCCACAAATTATTTAACAAACTTCCACAAGCTATACAAAATTTTCCAGAGCAACAATACAAACAAACACTTTATGACTGGTTAGTTGTAAACCCATTCTACAATATAAAGGATTTCATGACCTGTGATATTAAACTGTAATGTTAATAACAATTCTATTCTTTTATAGCATGTACTGCATTGCATTTTGTGTATGACTTTGTCTATTGCTGTAATGGCTTAAAGACAATAAAATTATTATTATAACCAGATGCCACATTTTTACACTGAGATGTTAATGCAGATTCCATGAAGGAGGCTGTCACCCAGGTAGTAGCTTAACTTGCCCTTTGACCTACATGGTGGTGAGTGTATGTAAAGACAGGCATAAGGATAGTTAGTGAAATTTGTAATTGCATTTTACCTTACAATAATACAAGGACCAAATTTAATAGTAGTTAATGAGATAACCGCAAAACTGATGAAGCCAAAGAAGAGCTGCCTGGATAGGAAGTTTGATATTTGAAGTAAAAGACGTACATCTGTTGCCAGTATAATAATTAAAAGAAAAAAACACTTATCTAAAGGGTTAGAAGAGAAGGAAATGAAGAAATTACACCTCGATATGTTTCATTACCCCCATTGGATTATATAGACAGGTGAAACAAACAATATTTAAACATTTATATTTCACACATATATTTTGAAATTAGAAAAAATAACAGATACAAAAATTCCATAAAATATAGTAACAAATGAATGTGAGGCTGAAAGTGGTCATTGTTCTACACCACAAAATTTCAAACTTTCAATTTTTTATCAATCTCAGAGTATGATTATAAAGTGTTATTTAATAATATAGATAATTTTTAAGTCTTTTCAATTTTTGATTGTTGTTACAATTTTTACTTTAGCTTGTAAATGTCTTATTTGAAGCATTTCACATCATTCAATATGATACCCATTTCCTCTTAGGCTTTGATTAATAAAATCACATTCGTACGCATTTCCAATCATTGCACAAAGGAGATATGGAAAGTCTTACTTTGACCCCCCGCCCGCCCATCCCCTGGCCACCATTATTTCTGTCATTCAACTTCGAAATCTTACCATCATCATCATCCATTAGTTCTGCCCGAGGCTTAATTTTTTTAGCACTGTTAACCTTCCGCTGTGTCCATTATCCCAATTAAATGTGTGTCCTTGCACACACACATGAAAAAAGATCAAAATTTATGCTATGTTAGTGAAGTAAAACGTTTCAGAGAAAACCTGAAAAAGATATGAGTAATCTCTATACTGATTAAAATAATCAAAGCATATATACAATAAAGTTTCACTTAGTGAAGTATTAATTACTTTAAGGGCATGGAAGCTGCCCAAATCAAAATGATCTTGAAACCAAAGCAAATTACTTAACTTCTCAATCTTTAATTGTTCAAAAACTGTGTATCACTGTTGTTCATTCTTGTCATGTTTTTACAAATTTATTTTAGTTGTTTAAAATTATTAACCACCAACATATTTTTCCTGGAATATTACAACTTAAAATCATTAGTACACAATAACATCAATAACAATGTCATATCAGAAGAAGGTAAGAACAGCAGTATCCCAAAAACCTTTTATTTACAGCAGTTTTTATCTAAGGGACTATTGGAGAAATTAGGATTTCATCCAGCCTTTTCAAATAATTTATTGTATCCATTTAATGATATCATCATTTTTGATAAAATAACCAATTGTTTTTATCTATAGTGCCACAATTTTCCTAAAAGTTCACAAAATGTTGATTTATATAATACAGATGTTTCATTACAGTGAAAACTATACATTATACATAATCATATTCTACCACTTACTAATGGCTGTTATCTCATTAAATTCTTCTCTTACAGACTTCTTAGCTAAAGAAATTCATCCACAAAATAAACTAATACAAAGACAGAGTCTCTAATAACTTTCTGAAACATCTCTTCAGTGCTTAATACTTCTCACATTTCCCATTATTACTTCATGAACATCATCATTACATATACCTCATTATATAGGGAGATTCCATGATGTTACAACAATCTTTCAGGGATGATGAAGAAGGGTTAAACATGTCTGTATGAGGTAATGGACCCTGGTCCGAAAATGCCAAGAGTTGAAACTTATAACCAAATTTGTTCTGATATCTCTTACAGTGGACCATTTTACAGCAATCTCTTTGCTTTCCATAATTTTGGAGTACATAGTATGGACCAAAACAAGAAAAAATATCCAGTAAACATGGGCTCTAATGTACATACCTTAAGAGCTTTGAGAGCTTATTCAAATTTGCAACCATGAAACATCTCTTCTATTGAACACGTGCTCATAGCTTTTAAAGTATGTATTTTATAGCCTTCTTTATTAGACGGTTTTTCCTTCTTTTGGTTCATACTCCCTTCTCCCAAAATACGAAAAGCAAAGAGCTTGCAGTAGAAGAGGTTCACTGTCGGAGATGTCAGAATGATTTTCGCTTATAACTTTCTACTCAGTTGTGTCCAGACCAGGGTCTCAAAACTCAGTTTGATGCATTTAGCCTACTTCATCATCCGTGAAAGTTTGTAACATTATCACAGAATCGCCATGTATATCGTCACTTTATTACACCTCATTGATTTATGGGTTTAGTGTTGTAGGATTACCAAATCCAATGATGCACAGTATACCAAATGTAATGAGCACTAGTTTATTACTCAGAAGCACACATATACAGTTATATACATTCTTGATTCTCTGTGCACATGTGTACTCTTTTGTGCACAGCCACAGACTGCCGCAAAGAGCTTGCCAAAACAAAGAATTACCCATTACTTGGTCGATAGTTGTCACATTATGCCCCCACCCCACCAGAGTGTGGAGCACAAAACATAAATATTGGGGTGTACATGTAAAGGAAGCACCCATGGTGGAGGGAGAGAGTGTTTAAACTGAAACCATACCTTACATTACATTACATTATTACATTAGTAACTGAAATCTTCGAGCTAGCGAGGGGGGCGGATGGTCCTGCCTGACCGGGTGAATCATCATACAGCAGTCGAGGGAGACAGGGAGGAGACGGTGGGTTGCGAGGAGCTGGGGCAGTGGACCTGAATGCCTGTTGTGGTACATAGTACTTTTACCGTTGATGGGTCAGTACCAACAAGCAAGGGGACAGACTGGAGAAGATGAATGTGGGTTAAGTTGTCATTGGAGGAACTGGCTTGTTCCTAGAAGATACATACATTATCCAGCTGCATAACAAAAAACACTTTAGAGCTGCAAATAAAATCTGTGTTGACATTCACTACCACTTCCGTATATGGGTTGACAAGCTTCTAAAACACAGGTGAAGAAATATTGGCCAATGCTCCAACAGATGAAGAAATAATGGCTGACAGATGAGGCACCAACACTTTTTCTAAGTCCCTACAGATTGACGCTGATAGGGAGGAAGAATATGGTGTAACTTCTCCATGGCTGTTAGCTACACAACCTCCTCCATTTCTTGTTGCTAATGCCTTGGGGCTGTCCACAGTGGATCTCCACACAGCTACCTTTGTGTGGGCATGGGTCTTTGGATGCCAAGAGAAGTGGATTCTGGCAGTCATCAGCAGCCATTCAGTGGCAGTGGGGACACTGTGTGTTCATTTCAGCCACAGGGGACCAGACGATGATATGCCATCAAAATCAGCTCACCTGAATTGGGGGATACATTTGCTGCTGGCTGCAGGCCCTTCAATGGGCACACATCACAGTGACGCCACCCTTTGTTTCTCTTCCACCGGACCCTTAGCTATCTTCCCTTCTGCTTTTGAGCTGTTGCTGCCCTCTAGTTATCAGCCATGTTTGCCAATGCCACCCACTCCCTCATCTCCCTCTTTTCATGTCTGCATTGACTGGGAGCTGGTACAACTGGAGGGGGCATCCATGCTTCTGAAGAAATTGGCCTGGTTCAGAGCACTGCCTAGGCGTCCGGCTAGATATGTCTCAATTTACAAGACACAGTTAGCCACTTCCCCATGGAAGAAGGAATGTGGTAATTCAATTGGCTAGCAACTACACATCAGGCACCAGCCAATGCCTCTCACATCACGCAACTGGCACATACAATGCCACAGTCACTCTGCATCTACTATTATGAAACATGGCTGCCAGGGGGAGAAACTGTGGCTGAGCAACTGTTCATGATGGCTGCGCAGGCATCTCTCAGTACCACCTGCGACACACCATCTACATATGCAATCACTGCCTGTTCACCGCCCTCAGTCTGCTCTCGCTCAGCGTGATATTTACTACTCTAACTAGAACTGTACTGTACCTGTCTTGCCATATGCCTAGGCTATACTCTGTATCTGTTGTGAAGTATTGTCCTTCAGGAACATTAAATATACTCATTCTGGAGGTACCTTCTCATGCTTTTCCTTTCTTTATGGTGATTGTTACAACATACAATATGTCGAGATATAAGGTGAAAGTGATACATTGCAATTTATATAATTATAAAATATTGAATTTTTTAATTTAAGTAAATAGAAAAACATTAAAAATTAGAAAATTGTCTGAAATTGTATAGATCAATAAGATAAATTGAAAATAACAAAGGAAACTAGAAGTTATATGAAATTTTAAGATTTCTAAGTGCTCAGACTGTAATTCCACCAAATTAACTTTAAGTCCAAATTAAACCTATTGTGAGAGGATAGGGTAGCCAGAGTCTGTTATGCTACATATAGGAGATCAATGATTTTTAAGATTATTTCTTGTAACTACAGAAGGTAAGCACAGTCTGTTCTGATTATTTGAGTTCATACTCAAAAGCAGGCGCTTGTAAAATCTTGCTACTATAACTATAGAACTGCAGCAGAGTCAATTTTCAACCCGTACAAAGTGTAAAACCCGATTAACAGAATCAAGAGGTTACCATAAATGTTTGTTGCATTTAAGCAGTACCATATCCATGTAGAAAGTATGTTATTATCATCCCCATGTATTTTTCATTAATTTTCTAACATTCAGTCAAATGTCATTGCCAGAAGCAAAATCAATAAATAATATGTAAGATGATTGTTACCATAAGAAACATTACCATATTGTTTATTTATGTATAAATAAACGTAGAGAGAGGTAGCAGGAAGAGTTGTGACTCACAGCTGAAGACTTTTTAATTTTAAAAACATTTCATAGTACATATGTCATGTAAATAAGTCTACACTGGAATAATTCATCTACATGAGGGAGTATGCAATAATACTTATGGGTGGCTATCTTCTTGATGGAATTAGGGAACATTTAATGGTAATTTTGAGCTGTAAAATTTTTCTTTCCCATCTCAGACATAGCATATGTTTGTGGAACTGATCCCATCCAGAAATGGTACATGTTGCAGGCCAAATGCAGTTCATGAGTTGGAAACTGATGACAAGGTACGTTTCCAAGTCTTACCTGCAGCAGGCTATCAACAGAAAATGTGACAAGACTGTCACATGTGTCTCTGGAGATTGCAGACACAGTATGGGTTCTGAATCTGTCTCTTTCTGCCTTCAGCCTCCGAATGACAACATGCAATCTTCCTTTCTTCCTGTAACTTTGCTCCATTTAGCTCCTCCAAGCAGCTGGTGATGTGTTCACATTCCCTACATGCACCTCTTGTATGCTGTACACAAAATATAGAAAACTGTATACCTATCTAAGTTTCCTGTTTTCATTTCAAATAACTCCCCTTGGATGCCCACTCCATAGTCCTTCCCTTGGTCCTTATACAGTACAATACGGATCAAAGTTTCAATGCCCCAGTGCCTAAGACTGTGTAGCCTGTCAAACATTTTGTGGTGCATGGTGAGCAAATTACGGGCTGTGGTCTATCCTGAGAAACATTGCACAACAGTTTTGTATAACTGGTGGGCAGAGTGCAGTGTTCCATCTGCAGGTTTGAAGCAATATTGTGAAGAACATCCATGATGATGAAGTCTTTTGCTTGCCCAGCTGCCATGAGTTCATAATTGTACTGCAGGGAGACCATACAGATTCAGGACAGATAATCAGTAACAATGTTATCTGCACCATGAATGTGATGCACATCAGTAGGGTACTGCATGATGAAGTATAAGAGTCTACACTGCTGAGGCCTGGCATTGTGAGAGGGATTTGTAATGGCATCAACCAGTGGCTTGTGGTTAGTGTATGTAGTCACCTAATGAGATATAGTGGGCATAGTCTTAGAGAATAATCCTTAAACACAAGCCCCAGTACTGTGGTGCATTAGTGCTGCGTACACTACGTTGGGCAAAAGTTTTGGTGGTGAAGGAAGTCCATGCTGATAATAGACTCATGCACACCCAAGACATAAAATTTTGAGGTACATTGTAAATCTGGTGTAAGCTAAATGGTGGAGATTTCCAAGTCATCTGCCAAGTGTAGACTAATAGTTGGCAACGGCTCAAAAGCAGGTTTACTGTCATAGTGCAGGGAACTATCAGAGCTCCTATCAACAAGGAAGAATTGGTTTGCAGTTAAGTCTTGAATGATGAGGCATCTGTCCACTGGCACTGTAGCAGTGATGTAAGCTCATGCAATAAGTGAAGGTGTTGTGGTGAGTCGGTTGAAGTGCCTATTTCAGCCCACTGACAGTGTTTGAGAACTCATATGGTTTCAGACATTTTCGAGCTGACTGCCTGTAGGTAGTATGAAACCAGCAGAATGACAGTCATGAAGAGGTTGCATCACCAGGTGTTTTCTTTTCCCATAATAGGGGTGGTACCCTCCTGCTGCCGTGTGTTGGTGCCGGAAGATGAGGTGAGCCATCACACTCGGGTTGCATCAAGTTGGCTCAGCTGGCAGTGGTTGACATTGAAGAAAATAATGCCCTTGTGCTGCCTGCGGTTTCATCATCCTGGTTGTTTATGAATCAATGATGATGGAGAACATACAGCTGGCTAGTATGAGTCGTTTGCCGAGAGATTCAGATTCATGTGTAATCAGTGCTAGTTGTAGTCCTGTCAGCTGTTTAAGCATCCATAGTGTCCATAGCACCATGTTTGACATGAGGGCACAGTCAATAGGTGCATGGAGATGTCATCAGAGATGTCATGGAGTGTTGACATGTAGCTGTTCATCATATGTAGCTTCCTGTACTTGTTGTTCTGAGGTACACGAGAGGCGCTGCTGGAGTGTGGATTCACTGCATCGTACTCATTTGTTTGAGATGGTAACAGTATGCCATCACTGATGACTTCTGCTTCACCTGCTAGATGATAGAGTAAACTGACTTATCTAGCAATGTCATCAACGACTCCTGTTGCCTTACAAATACTGTCAATCATCACAAACCACAAGGAGGGGTTGGCAACATCAAAAGGTGACAATTTGAGGTGAGTAATAAGCTTTGGACATGAAGCAAAGGACGAATTCCAAGCATTGTCTCTTGCAGAAGGCAAGGTAGCTACTGATTGTGCATGAAGCCCTGTTGGTTGTGGTGAAACAGTAAATGACTGGGTGTTTGCATTTCGTTGCAAGGAAGATGCAGGAGGCATGCAATTTGTGTCATATGTATGTTGCACTATGTATTGAATGGAAAAATTGCCCACAAAGGCACTATCCCCTCCAAATCTAAAAGCAGGTCCATAGTGTGAGTCAACATGGCTGGCAATTGTTTGTGCCACATGAATGGTTGGTTCAAATGGTTCAAATGGCTCTGAGCACTATGGGACTCAACTGCTGAGGTCATTAGTCCCCTAGAACTAAGAACTAGTTAAACCTAACCAACCTAAGGACATCACACACATCCATGCCCGAGGCAGGATTCGAACCTGCGACCGTAGCGGTCTCGCGGTTCCTGACTGCAGCGCCAGAACCGCGCGGCCACTTCGGCCGGCATGAATGGTTGTTGCAGGGCAGTATGCAAATGTTCATATTACATATGCAATGTGGAAAGTACAAATGATGTGAAAATGTTCCTACAACCAGTCTGGAATCATACTACACCCTTAACAATATTAATATTGGAGCTGTACTCAGGGTGTATGAATGGATTCCTCAGTTGTAGGCATCATTGATGTATTGAGGATTCCTCCAAGCCATAATCCGTAGGTAGTGGTCATCCACTGCAGTAGTAGCCCTTGGGCGGCCTGAGAGGCATGTCATCGACAGTTCCTGTCTCTCTGTATCTCCTCCATGTCTGAACATCAATTTGGTTCACTCTGAGCTGCCTGGACACTTCTCTTGTTAAAAGCCCTTCCTGGTACAAAGTAACAATGCAGACGTGATCGAACTGCGGTATTGACTGTCTAGGCATGGTTGAACTACAGACAACATGAGCTGTGTACCTCCTTCCTGATAGAATTACTGGAACTGATCAGCTGTCAGACCCCCTGCTAGGTGCTGCTCATGCATGGTTGTTTACATTTTTGGGAGGTTTGCAAAAACAGACATAATGTCTGCAGGGATACCGCAATCACTTTTTATGCAGTGTTACTTATAATCCGTCTTAATTGCAAAATATTTGTTCACATAACTGGTTTCGGTTCCTCTAGAACCATCTTCAGATCTTCAATTTCGGTTACAGGAGTAACCTGTCCACACTCAGCAACCTTCACATGCTGCGTCACATTAATTTACAGCTATCAGAAAAGCCTCTGATTTTCAGGTCATATTTATTGCAGGGAAGGACATATACTTTGTAGTCATCCTCACTGGTATCAGGGATCCCACAAAAGGTACCACATACCTTCGGAAGTGTGGAAGAGGTGAAATGCCAGATGTCTTCTACTCAGTCACCTCAACATTTGCAGAGTGTCATCTCATCACTTTCAGTCATGCCTTCAGTGGCTGTGATTCTAGCCCATTCTGCTTTGGTCTGGGGAAACTGAAATTGCTTCAAATCTGCAGCAACATGTAGATCTTAAAGAGACAGGTGTAGTTTTCTCTAATCCAGCTGTGACACCTGCTGAAGTACAATAGCTGAAACTGGGGAGAAAATTATCATTGAGCTCTATGGTGGGGAAAGGTCCAGTCAAACACTCAATGACCTGTGCTATCAGCTTATCACAAGAACTGCAACCAAGAACAGCTTCAACTTGGCCAGACTTCCTCCCATGCAAGATGCTACAAAGCTACATTCATTTTGCATGTAGCAGTAACTGGGTTGAAAAAAAAATCTGCTTAAATGTGGTTGGGTTGCTACAGTCCAAGGCCTTGCCCAAGATGTCATTGAAGGAAGTAGGGCTGCTAAATACAATTTCCTGCAGTTGCAAGAATGGTTGCAGAAACGCTTGCAGCTGCAGGAAATTGGGTTTGAGGTGTTTAATTGCCTGCAGAACCTGCAATCCTGCGATAACCTGCATGAAAATGCAGTAGATGTTGCTTTCAACACCCATATTTGGGTGATGACAAATGAGATGGAAAAGCTGCTCAAACAAGTCAAACAATATCAGGTTACTTACACTCATATTGTTGTTTAAATTTACTGTTATTACTTTTAATTAATACTTACCAACATGTGTACTGCATATGTATTAAGACTTTTTTACTTTGGGATAAACAACAAATAAATATTTACATTCCATTTCAGGACATCCAGGGTGAAAATGGCAATGAAGAGACAGATTTGCTTGGCTCTAGTCCTTTGAAGAGGGGAAAACAGCTTGAATTCACATCTTGTGTATAAAACCATTACTTCATGTACACTTTTTGTGTACATCTCATGTAAATGTTTGTTAAATAAAATTTTATATACAGTCTAAAACAGGCCTCAAAAACTAAAACTAACAGCCTGCTATGTAGAGATCTTAACATAAGCACAGCAAAAATAGATAATGTTACTAATGCTTTTCTGAGCACTTTATGTAACTTTGGAATGGCATCACTAGTCAGCAGAGCAACAAAGGAAACAACACACTCAGCCTCCATTATTGATCGTATAGCCACTGATATTGGCACAAAAAACTGTGACTTAGAACTCAAAAATCTGGAACTTTCAGATCGTCTTTGTCAAATTGCACAAATAAATGATCCTATGGAGAAAGCAACCAAGCTACATTCATGCAAAATAATCTACTCAAAATCAGCCATGCATAATTTTACTGTACAGTTAAGTCACTAAACCTGGGACAATGTATATGCACAAACAGATGCCAACAAAAAGTTCTGTCATTTCATGTCATTGTTTAAGCTCAAATTTGAAGAATCGTTTCTCAAAGTCCTACTTCCTGTTGGAGCACAGAGCAAATTGAAATGGATTACCAGTGGGATTGCAAAATCTGCCCAAACCTGCAGACAGCTCAGCTCTATAAAGAATTCATGCAGTGACCCTGGTTTTGTAAGCTATTACAAAAACTACAAAAAAAAATTACAGAAAGGTACTTCAGGCAGCTAAAAGTCAGCTAACAACAAACTGATAAAAAATGCAAATAACAAAAGTAAAGCTGCTCGGACTTTAGTTAAGCATGAGACTGGAAACAAAAAACACACACACAGCCAAGCATTAAAAATCAAGAAATCAGGCAATACAATCAGTGATCAAAAAGAGCTGGCTAACTTAATAAACTTATCCTTCACTAGTATTGCAAAAGACCTGCAGAACAAATTTCCAAAAGGATCTGATATTCCAGTGCAGAAGCACATAAAAATTTCAATGGTTCTGCTCCCCACTACTGAGAGAGAAGCAAGCAGTACCATAAAACAAATCCTCAATAGGACTGGACAAAGTCCCAGTTTGTGTGTTAAAAGAGTGCATAGGCAGCATTATAGCCCCTTTAACTTACATCATTAACCAGTCTTTTATGACTGGCTGCTTCCCAGACTACCTGAAACTAGCTAAAATCATACCTCTTCACAAAAAAGAATGGAAAATTACAGACCAATTGCTTTACTTCCAGTATTTTCCAAAAGAGTGGAGACTAATGAAAAATAGACTTACGAGCTACTTAAATAAATATAATCTTCTCTGCAAGGAACAGCATTGCTTCAGACTGGGCAGAAGCACTGAAACATCGCTCAGTTTACAAAAATTGTTCTTGAATCACTAGACAAGGACAGTTATATAACTGGAATTTTTCTAGATCTATTGAAGGCCTTCAGTACTGTTGACCATGACATTCTTCAACACAAGTTAGAGTCTTTGGGAATCAAGGGAGTGATAAATAAATGGTTCCAATCGCACCTAAATAACAGAGGGCAGAGAGTAGAAATTTCACATAGCACATCCAAATATGTGGTAAATCACCCGATCCACAGTATGTTAATATAGGAGTCCCACAAGGAAGTGTCTTGGGCCCAATATTGTTCTTAATTTATATTAATGATTTCTCACTATGTATGGAGCATGGAGAAAAAGTACTTTTTGCTGATGACAGTAATATACTGATTACCAGCAAGACACCTGATCTGCTATTGGTAAAAGCCAATGAAGCACTAGCAGATGTTTACAAATGGTCTACAGAGAACAGAGTAACTCTCAATATTAAGAAAACAAGCAGCATGTACTTTAGAATAAACAAGAAGTACATGTCCATAAATTAAAAACTACACAACACTTCAATAACAGATGTAACTAGCACTAAATTCCTAGGACTGTACATCGGCAGCCCACTAAAATCGAATGAACATGTCATGATTAACTCAAAAAGGGTCTCCACAGCATGCTACGTGCTTAGAGTTCTTGCATCAGTATGCAGTGACATCTGTGTAAGGTGAGCTTACTTTGGTTATGTGCATGACATCCTTAGCTACAGAATAAGATTTTGGGAAAATAGTATCCAGAATCTACAAACAGTTTTCAGATTACAAAAGAGAGCTGTAAGAATAATGACAAAATGCAATAAATGGGCTCATTCTGAATGTTCCTTGTGAGTTTACTTTTCAGATCATAATGTATGTCAGAAAAAAATCTTGACAATTATAGCTTGAAAAACATTATTCATGATTGTAACACAAAGTTGAATCATTGCCTCCATTTAGATAGAAAGAATAAGCTAAAAGCTCAGAACAGTCTTGATTATCTAGGTGTGATAATCTATAATAAGCTGCCACAGAATATAAAAGAAATTAGCAGTATATATTCTTTTAAAAAAAACTGTAAAACTGTTTTTGCAAGAGCATTGTTTCTACACTTTGGATGAATATCTTAAATGAAAACCAAAGAATTGTTGGGAACACCTACCATAAGTTAGACCTGACATCATATATATAATAGAGGGAAACATTCCACGTGGGAAAAATATATCTAAAAACAAAGATTCTGTAACTTACCAAACGAAAGCGTTGGTATGTTGATAGGAGACAATAAAAAACACACAAACACACACATAAATTTCAAGCTTTCGCAACCCAAGGTTGCTTCATCAGGAAAGAGGGAAGGAGAGGGAAAGACGAAAGGATGTGGGTTTTAAGGGAGGGGTAAGGAGTCATTCCAATCCCTGGAGTGGAAAGACTTACCTTAGGGGGAAAAAAAGAACAGGTATACACTCGCACACACACACACACACACACACACACACACACACACACACACACACACACACACACACACACACACACACATGTCCATCCGCACACATACAGACACAGGCAAACATATGTAAATGCAAAGAGGTTGGGCAGAGATGTCAGTCGAGGCGGAGGTACAGAGGCAAAGATGTTGTTGAATGACAGGTGAGGTACGAGGGGCGGTAACTTGAAATTAGTGGAGGTTGAGGCCTGGTGGGTAACGGAAGGAGAGAATGTATTGAAAGGCAAGTTCCCATCCCCGGAGTTCTGATAGGTTGGTGTCAGTGGGAAGTATCCAGGTAACCCGGACAGTGTAACACTGTGCCAAGATGTGCTGGCTGTGCACCAAGGCATGTTTAGCCACAGGGTGATCCTCATTACCAACAAACACTGACTGCCTGAGTCCGTTCATGCAAATGGACAGTTTGTTGCTGGCCATTCCCACATAGAACGCTTCACAGTGTAGGCATGTCAGTTGGTAAATCACGTGGGTGCTTTCACACGTGTTGTGACTAGAAGATGACACCACTCGGCTGATAACCCATGAAGATTTCATAGCAGATAAAATTCATACATATCTCCATAAAAATCTTAAAAATTCTATGATTGCACAAAAATAAAGTACATATCAACTGACGAGAATGTGTAGCTCGATACCAGTCCAAAAAATAAGAATGAGCAGCCTTGTGCTTGTCTAAACATGCAAACAATATTTATTAACTACATGAAAGTTGCAGGACACCGTGAATACAAAACAGTTGCACACAAAGAGACTGCACACTGTGCTTTGGTCATCTCCCAAGCTGCAATTGTTTGTTCCTAACTTTCCTTGCTGCTGTAACTGATAAATATCATGGCATCAAGTATGATAAATGAAGTCATGACTATTTTGTACATAGGTTTTCTGTGATTTCCCTAAATCACTTCAGGCAAATGCCAGGATGGTTCCTCTGAAAGGGCATGGCTGATTTCCTTCCCCTTCCATCTCTAATCCGAGCTTGCACTCCATCTCTAATGAATTCTTTGTCAACAGGATATTAAACACTAATCTCCTCCTCCTCCTCCTTCACTATTTTGTATAGTTGTCTCTGATGTGTATAACTGTTTCACAGACTGCATCATGCTTACAGAATTGGAACAGTGCCTTTGGATTTGTATGAGATTCCTCAATAAATCCTTCCAGATGATAAATCCTGCAGGTATTATTGTGAGAAATGACTGCACAGCCAAGGCTGAACATAGGGTAGACTTGTCTCTGCATAAAACTTAAAACCATTGATCTCTTTAAAAATATTGTAAAAACCTTTGTTAAAAATATGATCTAGGATCATCTGTAGCTTGTTAAATTTAATATTTCCCTGGTTTTTCACTAAATAGGATGGAGACTTATTCTGAATCCTTTCTGATGCTACATCATATACACCATGTCCATTAGACAGGACAGCCATTGATAACATTTTTATAGACAAATCAAAGGAACAAAATCATATCATAAAACCTGTTATAAATGGACTATCAGATCATGACATGCAGCTCCTTGTTTTAGATGTAAATTCTAAGCAGATTATCAAGACTGCTAAATCTGAGTACAGGAGAGTAGACAATCAACCAAAAATTGAGTGTTTTAGAAAACTGCTCAAAGATATGAACTGGAAAGATGTTTATAGTGCTCATGACATGAATGAAAAATATAACACATTCATGAACAATGTCAGTACCATGTTTGAAAACTGTTTTCCTCTAAAAGTTACTCAAATTAAACAGAAGTCTATAATAAAATCATAGATTACACAAGGAATAAAGATTTCCTGTAAGACAAAAAGGAAAATGTATCTGTCGACCAAGAATAGCTCCAATGCTGATGATTTAGCTAAATATAAGGAATACTGTAAAACATTAAAAAAAGTAATTCAGACGTCTAAACAAATGCACTACGAGAAGAAGATAGCAATGTCAGGGAACAAAATAAAAACAATATGGGATATAGTGAAAGAGCAGACTGGTAGAACCAGAAAGGAACAGGAGCAAATAGCACTAAGGGTAGATGACACATTAGTAACTGATGGGCATAGTGTGGCAAATCTATTTAACAAGTACTTTATATCCGTTACTGATACAATGGGACTTTCAGGATCAGTAAATAATGCCCTTGAATATCTGAAACTAGCCTTCACAAATAGCTTCAAGTACATGAATATATCACTCACTTCACCAAAAGAAATAACGTCCATAATAAAATCTTTAAAAACAAAGCATTCTAATGGGTACGATGAAACATCAACAAAGTTAATTAAGGCATGTTCTTGAGAGTTTAGTACAATTCTAAGTTACTTGTGTAACCAGTCAATTATAACTGGGACATTTCCTGACGGGCTAAAATATGCAGATGTTAAGCCTCTATTCAAGAAAGGGGATAAAGAGATACCATCAAACTACAGACCGATTTCACTTTTGCCAGCATTCTCAAAAATTTTAGAAAAAGTAATGTACAGGCAGCTTCTCAACCATCTGACCACAAATAACATATTATCAAGAACACAGTTTGGATTTCTGAAGGGTTCTGATATTAAGAAGGCTATTTACACCTACAGTGAAAATGTACTGAATTCATTAAATAACAAATTACAAGCAGCAGGTATTTTCTGTGATTTGTCAAAGGCATTTGATTGTGTGAACCACAACATCCTTTTAAGTAAATTAGAATTCTACGGTGTCACGGGCAGTGCTGCAAAATGGTTCAAGTCATACCTCACTAACAGGAAACAAAGGGTGTCAGTGCAAGGGACTAGTGAATTAAGTCATCAGTCATCATCAGAATGGGAAGAAATTACATGTGGTGTCCCACAAGGATCCATCTTAGGGCCATTGCTTTTTCTTGTGTACATTAATAATCTCTCATCAGTTACACTGCCAGAAGCAGAGTTCGTTTTGTTTGCAGATGACACAAGTATTGTAATAAATAGTATGTCAAGTGTAGTTCTAGAAAGATCTACTAATGATATTTTCATGGATATTAATAAATGGTTTAAAGCCAACTCACTGACATTAAACTTCGAAAAGACTCACTACATGCAATTCAGAACCTGTAAGAGTTTTCCAACCAGCATATGCATAAAATACGAGGAAGAGCAGGTAGAAGAGGTTGACAGTCTTAAATTCCTGGGATTACAACTTGATAATAAATTCAGTTGGGAAGAGCACACCACAGAACTGCAGAAACACCTTAACAAATCTGTATTTGCAATTCGAGTGTTAGCAGACATAGGCGACATAAAAATGAAAAAGCTTGCATACTTTGCCTACTTTCATTCCATAATGTCATATTGTATAATATTTTGGGGTAACTCTTCAAGTCAAACAAAAGTTTTCAGTGTCCAAAAGCGTGTAATACGTATTATTTGTGGAGTAAATTCATGGACATCCTGTAGAAACCTCTTCAAAGAACTGGATATACTAACTACTGCCTCTCAGTACATTTACTCATTAATGAAATTTGTCCTAAATAATATATCTCTTTTTCCAACAAACAGCTCAGTTCATACATACAATACCAGGAACAAAAATGATCTGCACAAGGACTTAAAAGCACTTACTTTAGTTCAAAAAGGGGTCCACTACTCAGGAACACTCATCTTCAATAATTTGCCAGTAAACATAAAAAATTTAGTTACAAATAAAGATCAGTTTAAAAGGAGCCTGAAAGACTTACTAGTGGCCAACTCCTTCTACTCCATTGACGATTTTTTTAATAGAAACAAATGATGTATTGTATATATTCATACTATTAGTATTGTTATTTCAGCTTAAAAAAAAAAAAAATTGACGTTCCACATCCACGAGGATCTCCTCAGCACGGATCTATGGAACGTAAACTAATCTAATCTAATCTCTAGATACAGCTTCACTTTAGTTAAGCAAGAGTACTGTCAAATACAAAATCCACAGGCCTCACTGAAATCCTCCAGTGCAGTCACAGCAGGAATGATTAACAGTTATGCATGCATTTGTGTCCGTGGAAAACTTAAAACCAGTATTATGTGAAAATAAATACAAGATATGTTTATAGCATTGAATCCATGTCATCTTATTTGTTTTTTCCTGAATTTCTGGATTTTTGATTAGCCAGATCCCTGTGGTCCCACCTGATCCATATAAATAAAGTTCCACAGCACTTCCAACATTACATCTACAATATTGGCATTTACGGAAGGATAAAACAGGGGCATGATAACGGAATGTATAGTTGTAGGATTTGAAAAGTCACTGCATTTAAAGTAGTCATCCTCCTTTCCTATGTCAATGGATATTATTGTCACTTGTGATCCCTGTATACTGAGGAACTATTGTTGAAAATAGTGTGACATGGCTAAAAATGGAGAGTTAAATGTACAAGTCAGAGGGACATGAGTCACAGATCATCCTTTCATTCCTCCTCACACTGGTAAGGGATGCCACCTGGAGTGCGCAGGTCTGCACTACATTTTTTTTTATTTTTATATTTTTATTTAAATGTCAAGTTCCGTAGGACCAAGTTGAGGAGCAAATCTCCAAGGTCATGGAACGTGTCAGTACATGAACTTACAACATAAAAAGTAATAACAGATAAAAATAAATGTTCATGAACCTGAAAGAAAATCAGTCCATAAGTTAAAGCAAACGCTATCAGCAATACAATGAGAATCATCTTAATTTTTCAAGGAACTCCTTGACAGAATAGAAGGAGTGACCCATGAGGAAACTCTTCAGTTTCGATTTGAAAGCACGTGGATTACAGCTAAGATTTTTGAATTCGATTGGCAGCTTATTGAAAATGGATGCAGCAGTATACTGCACACCTTTTTGCACAACAGTTAAGGAAGCCCGATCCAAATGGAGGTTTGATTTCTGCCGAGTATTAACCGAGTGAAAGCTGCTTATTGTTGGAAATAAACTAATATTGGTAACAAGAAACGACAATAAGGAATATACATATTGAGAGGCCAATGTCAAAATACCCAGACTCGTGAAAAGAGGTCGACAAGAGGTTCGTGAACTCACACCACTTATTGCCCGAACCGCCCGTTTCTGAGCCAAAAATATCCTTCTAGAATGGGAAGAGTTACCCCAAAACATAATACCATACGAGATAAGTGAATGAAAATAAGCAAAGTAGACTAATTTACATGTCGAAATATCACTCACTTTCGATACCGTTCAAATAGTGAAAATGGCAGTATTAAGTCTTTGAACAAGATCCTGAACGTGGGATTTCCACGACAGCTTACTATCTATCTGAACACCTAGGAATTTGAACTGTTCAGTTTCACTAATCATATGCCCGTTCTGGGAGATTAAAACGTCAGGTTTTGTTGAATTGTGTGTTACGAACTGTAAAAACTGATTCTTACTGTGATTTAATGTTAGTTTATTTTCTACAAGCCATGAACTGAGGTCATGTACTGCTCTACTTGAAACCGAGTCAATGTTGCACACAACATCCTTTATTACCAAGCTAGTGTCATCAGCAAACAGAAATATTTTAGAGTTACCCATAATACTAGAGGGCATATCATTTATATAAATAAGGAACAGGAGCGGCCCCAACACTGATCCCTGGGGCACCCCCCACTTGACAGTACCCCACTCAGATCCCTCATCACAGCTGTTATCAACATTGTGAATAATGACCTTTTGCTGCCTGTTGCTAAAGTAAGAGGTGAACCAATTGTGAGCTACTCCCCGTATTCCGTAATGGTCCAACTTCTGAAGCAATATTGTGTGATCAACACAGTCAAATGCCTTTGTTAAATCAAAAAATACGCCAAGCATTCGAAACTTTTTGTTTAGCCCATCCAGTACCTCACAGAGAAAAGAGAATATAGCATTTTCAGTTGTCAAATGACTTCTAAAGCCGAACTGTACATTTGATAGCAAATTGCGTGATATAAAATGATCAATTAACCTTACATACACAGCCTTTTCGATAACTTTTGTAAACACTGATGGCATAGAAATAGGTCTAAAATTATCTACATTATCCCTTTCTCCCTTTTTATAAAGCGGCTTTGCTACTGAGTACTTTAATCGCTCAGGAAACTGACCATTCCTAAAGGAAAAATTACAAATATGGCACAGTACTTTAATATTCTACTAGACACTCCATCATAACCATGACAGTCCTTAGTCTTCAGTGATTTGATTATTGCCTCAATCTCCCTCTTGTCTGTATCACAGAGGAGTATTTCAGACGTCAATCTCGGAAAGGCATTTGCTAAGAAATTTATATAATTTCCTGTAGATACTAAATTTTTATTTAATTCACCAGCAATGCTCAAAAAATGGTTGTTAAATACTGTACATATATCTGATTTATCAGTAACAGAAATATTATTATTGCAAACTGACTTTATATCGTCAACCTTGTGCTGCTGACCAGACACTTCCTTCACAACTGACCATATGGCTTTAATTTTATCCTTTGAATTAGCTATTCTATTTGCATACCACATACTTTCTGCCTTGCTAATAAAATTTTTAAGCACCTTACAATAATGTTTGTAATGGGCTACTGTAGCTTGATTGTGACTACTTCTAACAGTTTGATATAATTCCCGCTTTGTTCTACACGATATCCTTATCCCACTAGTCAGCCAACCGGGCTGTCCATTACTGCTAGTACCCCGTTTAGAATGTTCTAATGGAAAGCAACTCTCAAAGAGCATGAGAAATGTGTTATGGAAAGCATAGTATTTATCATCTATATTATCGGCACTATAAACATCTTGCCACTCTTGTTCCTTGACAAGTTTTGAAAAACTCTCTATTGCTGTTAGATTAACTTTCCTACGTACTTTGTAATTAAATATGACATTGGTTAGAGTACAAAAACCTTTTAGTGTTAAAATTTGTGCATCATGGTCTGAAAGGCCATTCACCCTTTTACTAACAGAATGCCCATCTAGTAATGAAGAATGAATAAAAATATTGTCTATGACTGTGCTACTGCTCCCCTACACCCTAGTTTGAAAAAACACAGTTTGCATCAGATCATATGAATTTAGGAGATCTACCAACATCCTTTTTCTTGAACAATCATGTACAAAATTAATATTGAAGTCACCACATAGAACTACTTTCTGGTACTTCCTACAAAGTGAATCAAGAACCCTCTCTAGCTTAAGCAAAAATGCTCTGAAGTTGGAGTTAGGGGACCTATAAACAACAGCAATTAGAAGTTTTATTTCACTAAATTCAACTAATGCTGCACAACTTTCAAATATCTGTTCAGTGCAATGTCGTGATACGTCTATGGACTCGAATGAAATACTGTTTTTTACGTACAGAGCCACTCCCCCACCCCGCAAGGAACTCCTTGAGAAACAGCCAGCTAATCTGTAGCC
This sequence comes from Schistocerca nitens, assembly GCF_023898315.1. Taxonomy (NCBI): domain Eukaryota; kingdom Metazoa; phylum Arthropoda; class Insecta; order Orthoptera; family Acrididae; genus Schistocerca; species Schistocerca nitens. Next base: position 138,524,345 of record NC_064615.1, read on the forward strand.
TGGTAAAGGAAGCCTCTGAATTATCAAATTATTTAAGTGGTGCTCTGATATACCAATAATTTCAGAGTTAACATCTATTAGCAGTTCACTAACTTTATCTCTAATACCTCTTATATTTTGATGAAGTATGCTAATTCCTTCTCTACTTGGAAACATTACATCCTCTGGAGGTGAGCCCTTAGTTAGAGGCACTTCCTTTAAGCAGGTATACCTATCAGCTGACTTCAGTCTAAAAAAGGTGCAGCTCTAACACCAACTACTATAGGAATTTTTCCATGAGTGATACCACTACCACCAGCACCCACTACACTGTCACCTGTAAGCTTAGCCAGCCTCCCCTTCCCATACCTATTGAGGTGCAGGCCATGCCTAGTGAAAACCCATCTACTGATCGACCCAACTGGCACCACTGAGATGTGATCCATGCCCTCCGCCATCAGTGCCCTCCCCAGCCCCACATTAACGCGCCTAACAGCCGCATTAAGGTGAGGCCGATCATGACGCTGAAACAGTTGCACGAAATGCACATTAGTACCACCAGTTTGAGTAGCTATCTTAACCAAGTCACCACTGACATCATATTCCCCGTCCCTATCGAGACTGTTCCCTGCTCCACCCACTATCACTACCTGATCCTCTTTCGTAAAATTCTTACATAACTCCCCTATGCTTTCAGTCACCTGAGCCAACCCTGCACTAGGCTTCACAATTCTGGTGACCTGGTACTCACTCCCCAACACTTCCTGCAACTGCTGGCCCACACGTCTACCGTGGGAACTACCTAGCAGCAGAACCTTCTTTCTGCTGGACTTTGCAACTAACCTAAGCCTCCTAATTGCTGAGGACTGCTGCAAGTTACCTACATCTACGGCTACACGAGGCTCCTCTCCACTCAACTCTGACAGTTGGTCGTATCTATTGCATGTATGCAAAGTAAAACTGTCTGAGTACCTCCTCTTCCTAGCTACCTTCTTGCCAACTGCCAGTTCCCATTCCCCACCACCCTTCACCCTCCTCAACCTATCTAGTTCCTCCTTTGCGCATTGTAACTGCACCTGAAGGGCACAGATCTTACGCTCCTGCTCCTCTATTAACTTGTTTCTACTACAGATTCTACATTCCCAGGAGAGGATCTCCCTAAGATGACCACTACATTCCCCCAAATGAAAATACTTTGAACAAATCCCACACCGTAATCCACTGCTCAGAAACCTACGACAGAGCCCACACTTTTCACTCATGGTAAATTTTACAGTTACTGAAAAAAAAACTATGCGTCTACGTTACCAAAGTTCAGTTACACCAGTAGAACTATTAAAGAACTAACAATAATGGTCTCGAAATTCTCTGCCTACTAAGAAAGCAGCTACTTGTATTAATACTACTACAACTCAGCCGATACCAATACCAATAAAACTTCACAAAATTATTAGCTACAACAAAAAAATTAAAACTACCACTGTAACACTAAGCGAAGATAAAACACTATATGAAAATTTTACTGAAATATTTCACTAGAAAGAATAATAAACATCAGTTGAAAACTAAAGCACGAAAATTACTAACGACTTCAACACACTGAAAACTCTCTAAAACACAGCGAGCAAACAATTACAAAAGTTTATTAAGTCATTATTTCGCCACAAACGGCACGCAACACCGCTGAAATCTATTAAATTTAATAACTGTATTACAGATCAGAAATAAGTCTGTCAGTACTTAGCTTATAACCGCTACAGCTGCAGTGCACGCCGCAAAATGTAAACACACTACTGAGGCGCGAGGCTTAGACGAACTACGAAAGCAGACTCACAAATAACAGACCACTCGAGTCAATAACACAGGAAGAAAGACTGAGATTAATGAAAATCCACTAATAAGTTACTTTTACGGCAAATATTAAAACAAATAAACTTTAAAATAAGTAAATGAAGTCTAAAATTTATAAAATATTAACGAGCTATTTCAACAGCAGTGCAGCACACGTGACATCACGTCTCTTTTTCCATCTCAATCTTGTAGTAATACTTCAGTACAAGCTCGCTTCCACAAGTGGCATGGGTAATCATTTTGTAGCAGAATTACATCACTAACTGTTGGAATGACACAGCATTTCTTTCTGTTGTACCTCATGGAAACTCCAGACTAACAAAATATATTCTCTTCCTATTGCTTCCAAAAGTCCACTGAGACAACATATGGCTACTCACTGTTCTAGGCAAAATGATGAGAGATAATTACAGACTCATTGTTAACAAGGTTTGCCGAAAGAGACATTTACATGATCCAAGTTCATCCAAAAAATTTTTCTTAAGCAACATTTAAGTGCTGATATTAGCCTTCCTCAGTGTGATGATGTGCTGGATGAGAAATTTGTGCATCTGGATGGCAGAGGAGAAGTTCCAGAGTTCAGTAATGTGGTGGTGTTGCGCACGTGAAAGGTATGTGGCAGTCTTGCTCTTCCAACAAACTGCTCAAATTTTAACAGCAATTTTTCCATAGGTATATCAGAAAAAAGTTTCAAATACACATCCCAAGTAATAGCAAATGTGAATTGTGTGGTGTAATAATGTTGTGGAAGCTGTACAATATTTCAACGAGACAGCTACTCATCATCTTCACATGCTCACGACATGTTGCTACAGTGGCTCACAGATTTATATGCTGGCTCATTAGAAAAGTGCAGGTGCCAAGGGGTAGGGCTACAGCATCATTTTGAACAAATCATAGAGTTCGGTGACATCCAGTGCTCCCTGCTGGAGAAATGGGTCACAGTTTTCGCATGTGGGCTGCAGGAAAAGCATGGTCGCAAATCACAACCCAGCATATGTGTGGGCAGAATGTTGATGCACAGTTTAAATGTGCGGATTCCAATTGCCCATCTGTGTTGACTCGGATTCATTCGTTTACCACAAATGATGCCTTAGTACCACCAATGCTGTTTCCCACATATTGCTGAGTTGCAATCCCATGTCTCGCGTCTCTGTTAATCAGGCCATTATGTGTACATAGCTTGACTGTTTCTTTAATGGTGGAGTCCCAGTACGTGGAAGCAGATGAAAGGATCTTTGTCTCTCCACAGTTTGTGCTATGTCCTGTGTCAAGACAGTGTTCAGCAACAGCAAACATTTCTGGTTGACCCAATCTGGCGAGGCATCTATGTCTAGTGTATCTATCCTTAACAATGGGACCCGTCTGGTCAGTTTATGATTTTGCACACTGGCACAGGATTTTATACATTACTGGTCTCCTTAGACTTAGGTTGTCTTTAATAAAACCCAACATTGTTTGCTCTTGCCCTGTATGGTGGAAGACACATTTTAATTCATGTTTCTTGAAGAGCCTGCCAATCTTAAAGGATAAGCCACCAATATAAATTAGAAAAACTATTTTGGTTGGAGTCTTCTGTTTATTCTGGCTGTTCTTGAAGTTTAGTATGTGCATTTTGAACTGCACTATGAATCTGTTTATCAGAGTACCCTTTTTATACAAACACAGACTAAAGATGGCTAAGCTGTGGTGATAAGCTCCCTGAATTTGAGATAATGAGATAACTGCATTGAGATGGGTGATGAATCTTCTTTTCTGTGGACCAGGACATCTAAGAACAGGAGGTCTCCATTTTTCTCCACTTCCATTTTCAAGCAAATGCTCAGTCGGAGGGAGGTAAGGTGTTCCAGAAATGCAGAAAGTGTTGCTGCAGCATGTGGCCATACTACAAAGATGTCGTCCACATATCTCCGGAAACATTTAGGTTTCAACACCGTTGACTGAAGTGCTTTTTCCTCAAAGTATTCCATAACAAGATTACCTACTATGGGAGGCAAAGGCCTACCTATTCCATCTCCACCAGTGTGCCCAAAATATTGTTTATTAAATAAAAGGTAAGTCTAGGTAAGGCACATGTTTGAGTAGATGTAAGCTGTTTTCCTCCAACTTAGCTACTGTAAGTTAAAATGAATCCGCCGGATGTACTCGCGTGAACAAAGAAGAGACCACATCGAAACTCACTTATATGTAAGTTGGTTTGAGATGCAAAGTCTTCAATTGCTGTTGCCTGCAACATCTTACATTGGTAAGGTGATGGATTTACTGCAGGGCTCAGTGTATTAGCATCTCCAGAAGGATACAACTGATGCAGTACAACGGAAGGCATCTGCCCTCCTCAAATCCAGCCAGTTTCTTGAACATCTTAAAAATAGCACAAGAGTACAAGTACCAGTTCCACCACAATTTCATGGGCTGCCTAATATCCATAAGGAAAGGGTTCTGGTTCACACCATTGTGAGCAATATAGGAACCCCAATATATTACCTAGCAAAACATCTGGCTTCGCTTCTGAGCCCTTTGGTAAGAAAATGTGAACATCAGAAGAAACTCAGAAGATTTTATACAGCAAATGAAGACTTTGTGTCTCGAACCATCTGATGTATTAGTGAGTTTTGACGTGGTCTCTCTGTTCACATGAGTACCTCTGGTGGATTCATTATGACTTACAGCAGCTAAATTTGATGAAGACAGCTTTTATCTATTCAGACACATGCTTACCTTGTCTTACTTTATACTTAATAAACAATATTTTGTACAAACTGATGGAGTTGCTGTGGGTAGCACTTCACCTCTCATAGTATCTAACCTTTTTATGGAAGACTTTGTGGAGAAAGCACTTCAGTCAGTGGTGCTGAAACCTACATGTTTCTGGAGATATGTGGATGACACCTTTGTAATATGGCCACATGGTGCAGCAACACTTCATGCGTTTGTGGAACACTAACTCTCTCCATCTTAGCATTTGCTTCACCATGGAAGTGGAGAAAAATGGAGATCTCCTGTTCTTAGATGTCTTGGTCCACAGAAAAGAAAATGGTCCCTTGGGACAGAGTGAGTTTCATAAACAAACTAACACTTATCTGTATCTACGAGCTATGAGCTGCCATCACCCATCTCAATTCAGTGGCATATTATGGACTCTCATTCATAGGTTTAGAGTTATCTCAGTTGCAGGAAGATTATCAGCAGAGCTTACCATCTTTGCTCTGTGTTTTTACGAAACGGTACTCTGTTAAAGAGATTTGTAATGCATTTAACCTGCACACACTAAACCTCAAGAACAGCCAGAAGAAACAGAGAACTCCAAAAGGTTGGTTTTTCTACCTTATGTTGGTGGTATATCCTTTAAGGTCAGCAGGTTGTTCCAGAAATATCAAATAATGTGTGTCTTCCACCCTCCATCACAATTGCAAACTATACTTGATTCTGTTATAGACACCCTAGGTTTAAGGAGACAAGGGATGTATAAAATCCTGTGCTGGTGTGGCTAGACATCTCACACTGTTAAGGATAGATGTGCTGAACATAGATTGGTTCAATAGGAAAACTCTCTTGTTTGTGAACACACTCTTGACATGAGACATAGGATGAGCTAAGCAGAGATGATGATCCTTCCATCCACTTCCTCATAATGGGACTGTATCATTAAATAAGCAGTCAAAATATGTATAAGTCATGACCTGATTAATAGAGATAAGAGACATGGGATTTCAACTCAGCAAGGCATGGGAAACAGCAATGGTGGTATGAAGGCATCACCAGCCATAGACGAATGAATCTGAATCAACACAGATGGGGAATCAGATTCTGCACATTTAAACTGGATGCCAACACTCTGGTCATGCACATGCTGGCCCACAATATGCACCTGTGATTTTCCTGCACTGGGCATGTGAAGACTATGCCCCATTTCTCTAGGAGGGGGCACTGGAAATTGCCGTACTATACGATTTGTGTACAATGACACCCCTTGGTGCCTGCACTTTTCTAATGAGCCAGCAGATATATTAGACATCCACTGTAGAAACACATCAGTAAGGACATGAAAAATGATGAGAGTCTGTCCCATCGACATATTGTGCAGCTTTCATATCTTTATCTGACACAATGCCCCTGAAGCAAGTAAGCATTTATTATGTCAGGAAAGTCTCAAACAGCACATTGGTGTGATGTAGCTTTGTCAATATTTTTTATTAATGGTGGCTGAAAGTAGATTCCCAAACTGCAAAAGACTTTCACAGCTGGAAGCAATCAGCAGGAAGTGGCACCTCTATTTGTTGACAAAGTGATAAGTCCTTTGTAGCTAAACCTCACAAAAATAGGTCTGCCATTTTGTCACAACTTTCACAAAAGAACTATACAGGTGGTGGTGAGCTGTTAATGGTTCCCATCATCCAACAGCAAGAAGAGTTTTTCCATCAGTTGCGGTCATTTTTTGTCCAGCGTAAGGTAATGACTGAGACTGTCCACAAAGTTGCCTTTAGAAGTGCAGAATTCATAACTTTGCAGATGAACTGTAGGAGTCTTGTACTTACAAGTGCTGCAAGGAGTTCAAAATGTGCTAGTGTTATCTTTTCAATCAAATATAGTATTTCCTTACTGCATCCCAAAAGAATGATGGGAGTTTCATTACTTCATGACCATAGATAAATAACAGTCACACTGCTATCTGGAAACAGAGGAAAAGATGTGCAAAGAAAAAAATGTAAGAATCCAATTCAATTGCATCTAACCATCATGGAGTGCGTATTTCATACGTAAGTTCAATATCACAACACTGCTTGGCAATGTCTGGAGGTAACGTCTCATGAAAAATGATACCTCTGATCCATGTGCCCTGCAATAATAGTTTTCCCTGAATAGTAACTTGTGAGTACAGATTGTATAATCTTGAAGTAATTTGCAACTGGCAAATACTTACTAGTTGAATTAAAGTAGCCTTTACTGTGTTTGCAGTTGGAGCTCTGATTGTATCACACCTATTTTCAAATAATTCCAAGGATGTGTATGTTCAATGGGAAAGATGAATCTTGAGGACAGTTTTGCTGGTGCAGTGAAGAAGAGTTCAAGGCCCATAAGAGCTACTTCAACAATTTCATAATGTCAGTTAGTTCAGTGTGTACTTTGTGTTCAAAGGCAGTGATAAAATCTCCACAAACATGTTATTGATGAGAGGATTGGCCACTAAGTAGTCATCTGATTATTTTGAAGCCAGTTCTTATGGTGCTGCTGGCAGAAGTCATAATGGACATCATGTGAAATATGTCACCACTTCACCAGTGGTGTGATACTTGCTTTTGTTGTCATACAGTACACTGGAGCAGAACAATATTGCGAGGTCTCCATCACCATGGTGTATGAAAAGCATAGAAAGGCTTGACAGGTGTCTCCTTTGACCATATACTCATGCTTCAGAATTAAATTCAGTCATCAATTGACAATTATTTTTATTTTGATTTATCAGTTTCAATAGATTAATCTGTCATCTTCAGATGCCTACAAAATTTGGGATGTAATAGGTTGTTCAAAATAATTAGAGGAACACCTGTGCCAACATCTGGTATGTTACATGTATTTTGATACACGTGGTACCTGTGGTCTTACTGCATGGGTTGAGATCTTTGCTTTCAATGTATGCACGTAGGTATCAGGTAGTGATGAATGCTCACGGAAGGCATACATGTTATTGAAGCTCTCAAAGTCAAATGAAAAGCCCCCAGGATTATGGGATGAACGATTGTTTGCACTTTGTTTTCAACAGCTGTCAGACATTTCAATTCTTTTTATGTAAATGTCTGAGGATGTAATGATGTTTTGTGGGGTACTTAATTTTTGAAAGACGAGGGTGTGATGACATATTACAGTGATATGTGGCTGGTTGAGAGTTGAGAGTTGATCATAGTCCAAAGATAGTACTTAGGTGGCCAAGGAGTTTGGCACTTGCATTTATTCTTTGTGTTTACTGGTTGTCAAAGCTCTGATGTTTTCCAAGAAAAAAATACATGTACAGTTTTTGTTTGACATGAATTAATAACCTAGTTACTATAGAACACAGAGAACTGCTACAAAGGTATAATTTGGTAACAAAACCAGTCCTCAATTATTGCTCAATGGAATATGGCAGATGCTTAAAGTCACTTTCCCCTAATTCATTCGAGCAGTGTAAATCATTAGGCCTCAGCCATATATTTATGTGACGTATAGTAAGTGTATTACAAAAACTTATTTAGTATTGGTTTAGCAGATGTCAATATCTTCTTCACAGAAGCATAGTGCCATAACATGTCCAAAAATGTACGTACTGTATGTGATAATTTTGAACACAAATTGATAAGTTACAGGAAATAAACCACATTTTTGTATACAGTTAAGTTTTGCTAGCAGCAAGGAATATTTATAAAAGCATATAAAAATATAACTAAGATATATAAAGGAAGTTATATATTGCCTTCGGAGGAAGGCAATGGTGAACTACCTCCGCTAGGACCATGCCTACTCGGCGGTGCAGGTCTCCCGCATCATCCCCTATGCTCCTTTGAATATGGGACATCATCATCATCATCATCATCATCATCATCATCATCATATATAATACATTTGAAAAACATGGCACGTAGTTCCACACAAGCTATTGCTGATATTAATATCTAAAAGGAATCAGCTAATTTTCACAGTTTTATGGGATGCTATACAATCAAAATAGTGTCTAATTTTCAACAAGCTGACTGTTCAACAAATCTTTTGAATTTAGGTAGGAATGTTTATATATTTCAAACAATTATAAAAACATTCATTTTGTAACTTTTTTGAACTGCGTGTAAAATTTCCATCTTAAGAAAGTATGGTAGAGGAAAAGTGTGTTTCTCGATTTTGAAATTTCTGCAAAAGTTGCCTGATATGGAGTGTCATCATCTTCATTGAGAAATTGCTCATGAAAGTAGGTCTTACAGGCCTCCCTACCCCTCATTTATAAAAGCTTGGCATATATATATTACATTGAATTTTTTGAACCCCAGATTTGAGAAATTTGTCTGTTGCAGGCAAAAGAGCAGCTTAGTGACATTATTGGTGGTATAGGAATCCAGTCCTGGACTCCTACAGTCATCAGGAGAGAGCCAGGTGGGATGCATTGGTGAAGACCTGGTTACACTCGAGAGGACCAAGAAAACATCATTGACAATAACATATTTATTAGGCGATACACAGGATTCTCTTCCAAAGTCAGCTGGGCCAGGAGAGCAGCACATCATCAGCAGGAAAAGGTTGACATGTCCTTTTCTTGCAGTACTGCCAGGCCATCAAAGTGTTAGGTGGCAGCTGTTATGTCTTGGGGCAACAGCCGACTCACAGACTACAGTGGCCTCCAGCTCCATAAATCAATCTCCAAAGTGCACTCATTGACATCAAAGATTTGCACTCAAGAATCAGGCCCCAGGTCCATCTGAAGTACACTCTGCCATACTGCCATACAGGGGTTGGCTCTCAGACCCCATTTAGGACACAGAGTTAGCAGCTCCAGTCTGCCACAGAAATGAGATAAGCAGCAGCAGTGTCCCCCCCCCCCCCCTCTCGAAGGTGGATGACAGAAGACAGCATCAAGATCACACAGGTCAAGCATCCAGCAGGCCTGGGGGGCAATAGTGGCCTCTGTGCCCCATCAGTGTTCCTAGGAAATTGGCAATATAGCTGGAAGCAACAGTATCCTTCCAGCTGGACTCATGGTTCCATTGACAACTGAAGACAGCTGTAGCTGGAGTCAGAAATGTTGAAAGGCGAGTTGTGACGTTTGCTTGCTTTATTGCTCTTCGTTGATTCGTTGATAGTCCTTGGTGTTGATGTGCCACATTTTTATATTGGTTGAAAAATTGGGGGGGGGGGGGGGGGTGGAAGTTTGACACTGACTACTATAAATGATGTAGTGAACTGTTGCACAGTTGTGTTTTACAGTTCTTTACTCTCAATGTTCACCACCCCCCAATATTACTGATATATGGCCAGTTCACCATTGGTAAATTTAGATACGCCTCATTAATAGCTTGCAGACAAACATCAGCTACTGGAACAATAATTTGCTGTTCAACATCTATGAGCAGTAAAAACCTAACCATACAGTTAACAGTTTGTTCAGAATAATACAGAAACTGTCATTGTTTTAACACACGACCTATTGCTGTTACACTAATTCCACTGCATTATTGTTACTCTAACTGATACAGATTTCCCGTCTGAAAATCAGCCATGGACTGACTGTCTCAGGACCAAAAATTGGGCCTTTATATATCCTCACAATAATAGGCACTGAAACTATACATTGTTTGATGTTTCAGTTATAGGAATTACAATTAAGTTTGAACTCAATTAACTGAATACATCAAAAAATCCGTTCTTTTTAACAGTTTCTTCTACCACAAAGGTTAAGCCAAATTATTTGTTTAAATAATGAAATAATAGATATAGTTATACAAACAATACATTTTGACAAACCTTGTAATTATTTTGGAATTAAATAAGTGCTGGCTTTGCTAACATGTTTTCAAATACAGCCAAATAAATACTTAAAAGAATCCTAGTAGTTCTTCTTCTAAATGTTTATAATTAGTACAGAATTTATATTTGTTTATAAGTAGAAAGTAAGTCATGAAACAATTACTGATTTCACCCTATAATAAAATATATTAACTAGGAATAGTCAAAATAAATTAGGAAATTGATTACATACACAAAACTAATCACAGTATTAGACCTGATGCCATATTTTTTAAGACTGAGGGCCAACCTTTCTCTTTTATGTAAATGCAGATTATGTTCATGTATGTTAAAGGTAATTAGGCAAAAAGAAAATAAAATGAATTTAAGCAGGTAGATGGCAAAACAAGCGAGGCAGTAAAAAGATACCAGCTTGCTTCCTCACATTACCCCCTCAATGGATTGAACAGGAAGATATTGCAAATAGCTAACTGGGCAATTCAGTGGCCACAAGTGACCCCATAAAGTGGATTTAACATTCTACACACAAAATAATATTACATGATAAATCTCCTTGTCAAAACTACAGTACATATGTTTTTCAAATTTCTACTTATATGTACTGGCCATATGAAAATTCCCATACAAAATATTTACAAATAGTGTATTGTACAATGGCACAAAATATTCACAATTTATATTTTTAATAAAAATTAGGCATCTCCATCATAAGTGATGTCCTTTTTGGATAAACAAAGATTACATTCTAAGATATGTATCACTTTATACAAGCCCTGTCTTGCTTCAGAAAATAAATGTTCATGGGTTGCAAAAAATTAAATTGCACTGCACATTGCATTTCATTTTCAGACAGAAAATTTCACTTTTGCAATGTTTAGTATTTTGCACAAGCACTTTCACGCTTTTAATGAGATTCAACACATTTTCTCACCAAGTCATCCACACCTTCAACAGAGCCAAGTGGCAGTTGGTAAGGAAATGCACTGCTATCAGTTCCTTGGAGGTGGTTCTCCTCCGCCACAGTACATGAAAAAATTAGACAAAATACCCTACTTTAGTACACTCACTTTTACTTCTAAAAAGTATAGGAAAACAATGTTTCACACTAATGGCAAATAATAGTCATTACTTCATAAATAGATACATTACACAGTTCTCATAACATCACAATAACTAGCACTAAAATTGACTATAGTGGAAGGTGGGGACTAGTAAAAATTTTGAAATCAAGTACACATTACACTACAAAACATTACTCTAGGTCATAATTCTGTCTCAAACTGGTTAAACTTGAAAGATTTGGGTTTCTTTTCCATCTGCAAAATGACTGATATGCCAAGTCCTGGTTTGAAATTCACACCGTTTATGGACTCATCTTAATGCCCAAAATATTTACTTTACCACTAGCAAAAACTCAAGATGTTCAGTAGCACAGATATACTAATCATTACATTATGAAAAAAGAACACAGTCACCATCACATAACTTAATTGCTACTCAAATCAAAATTAAGGGGATGGAAGTTGTACAAAATCATTGCCCTACTTCTCCACTCAACTCTGAGCACTACTCTCATTCAACCAGAAAATTAAAACCTCACAAAATGTCAAAATGTTACCAAATAGTTGGTCTGTCAGAATATTCACATCACTCAAGCGCCACAGTTATCAGTTAATCAGCAAAATTTCTTTTCTTTGTTCCAGTATTACTACTTTAAGCTCATAATTCCGCAGAACAGAAATATAAGTTTTCAGATAACGTATAAATCCAATAATGCTGAATTATATGACTTGTACTTCACTAAAATATTGCTCTTTCTGTTAAGCCCTCATTCCCAGCTGCAGTGTCATGAATTGCACAATGTACACAGTAACCGATGTTGCCTAGTTCGAAAACTGATCATATATATAGATACACCACATTTGTTTATATACAGTTACCTTTTTCATTAATCAATCATGTCTGTCATCTCCATTATTTTTACAGGATAAACACTGCTACACACACCATCATTCAACTTCTCACTAGGATTAGACATTACACTCGTCTTACTACTATCATTTACATTAACCTTACCTGTGATTATAGCACATTTGCGTACACATGGCTCTTCATCACCACCTGCTCTAGTGCAAGCCAAAACTGGAGCATTATCTAGTTTAAATGGTTTGATCCAAAATTAAAATCATCTCCTCCATTTCTGTTACTTTAATTTCTCCTACCATTTCTGTGCCCATTCTGGCTATCCTTCACCCAACCATTCCTTGACTTTCTAGTATAATTAGTCCTGTTCTCCTATTTACCTGAAATTCTCTCCCTGATTGATTATTGTCATCAAAATTCCTCCTAGGATCTTCCACTGAGGGCTTCACGCTCTCCACTTTATCAACATAATTCAAGAAATCACTGATATTACCCCTAGCAGGTACAAGCAATTCTCTAACTTCCTGAGGCAACTTAGTTTCTAAACCCATAATTATTGATTCACTGCCTGGGCCAATATTCATCTAAAAATGCTTTCTTAAAACTATGCCACAAAGTACAACTATCAGCTACCGGAGCTGCCCATCCGTAAGTCTCCACTTTCAAATAACTCACAAATGACATTTCCTCTTTGTCATTCCATTTTTCAGGCAAATCATTAAATTCCCTATTGAAGTCCAATGGCTGCACTTCCCCATATGGTTCAAAATTATTAAATATTTTACAACTACCTAATGAAGGACTGTTTGGGACCCTACATACTCTGTGTACCTCTTCCATCTTCTTCTCCATTTCACCAATTTTGAATCTACATATTTATTCACTTTTATCAGTTTTTCCTCTACCACTACAGCACACTAGGATTCTACCTCCATTTCCAAATCATTTTTAATCTGATCAATTTGGTTCTAAAGTTTAACCCTATTTTGAGCACCAAATTTCCTGGCTGCTTTGACTTCATCCTTACACTGTTTCTCAGAAGCCTCCACCCTCCTACTATAGTCATCACAAAGTTAGTTTCTCTCTTCTACACATTTACTAACTCATTAATATAATTTGTCATTAGTATTCTGCTATACTTTCTTTATCTTTTCATCACAATCTTTCACTACTGCCTCAACTTCTGATTTAATTCTCAAAGATTAAAACTGACTACCTTAATTTCCTTTTCAGTTCATCATTTAAGCTAGCCATGCCAGTTTTAATGCTCTCAGTTCTATTTTACACCCTACTACTGTCTTCTTTCATACTCATACTACTCATAATTTGTCTTAACATCGCTTCCAGGTTTCCATCTGCCATAAACGTTTTTGCCCTTGCTAACTTTTGGTATCAGATTCCTCCCACTTAGCCCTATCCATTTCACCCACTTCAGTACTGTTTTCATCAATTTCGCTCACATCACCACACAGTGTAAATGATGCTTTTACCATCTCATCTACAATAGGACTTTCATCCCCATCATTCAATGTTACATTCATATGTGATTTATAACCACTATCGTCTACTGAAGCAGTCCCCATGAAGTCTTTCCAATCATTTAAAAACTGAACCTCTTCAGCTTTGTTATCAATCACATCACTCCCCTGTTGTCCATCCTCCCCCACCACACTGTCTTCTTCGTTAAGACCACTCATTATGTATCACTTAATATAAAACAGTTTTTGCTATGAATTAACTTATTGAAGGAGAGTTGTTACTCACCATATAGCGGAATGGTGAGTACCAACTTTCCTTCTCATAATGTTGTTACCTCATTCTTATTCACACTGCTGCTGCAGTTGTCATCTCAATTAGTCATCTGCACGGCTGCTGCAAGTTGTAATTTTCTCAGTGATGCGTGTTGTTTATCCCAGTTGGTTGCGTCCACCTGCATACTGATTGGCTGCTCCTGTACTCAATAGCTGCTTCCATAGAACCCACTCACTGATTGGCTGCTGTCATACTGTGGCCATGAAACCCATGCACTGATTGGCTGTTGCACTCCATTTGTTAAAATCACTGTATTGTAGACCATTCTTGAGTTCACTGTTCAAAGTTTACAAGTCCTATTTTATTGTGCCCAAATACAATAGTCTTCACCCAAAAGGGCACTATATGTGACATTCACCTGCTTTATTGTTCTCTGTTGATAGTCCTCAGTGTCGACGTACTGCATTTTTATACTGGCTGAAAAATGGGGGTGGTGGAAGCTCAACACTGACTGCTATAAATGATATAGCCAACTATTGCACAATTGCATTTCACAGTTCTTTACTCTCACTATTCACAACCCCCCAATATTACAGATATATGGCCAGTTCACTATTGGTAAATTTAGATAAGCCTCATTAATAGCTTACAGGCAAACATCAGCATACTGCAACAATAGTTTACTGTTGGACATCTGTGAGCAGTAAAAACCTAATCACACAGTTCACAGTTTGTTCAGAATAATACAGACATTGTCACTGTTTTAACACATGGCCTATTGGTGTTACACTAATTCCACTGCATTATTGTTACTCTACCTGATACAGATTTCCCGTCTGAAAATCGGCCGTGGACTGACTGTCTTGGGACAAAAAATCAGGCCTTTATATATCCTCACAATAATAGGCACTGAAACTATACATTGTTGTTTAAGTTACAGAAATTACAATTAAAATAGAACTCAATTAACTGAATACGTCAAAACATTGGTTCTTTTTAACAGTTCCTTCTACCACAAAGGTTAGGCCAAATTATTTGTTTAAATGATGAAATTAACATATATTGTTATACAAACAATACTTTTGACAAACCTGGTAATTATTTTGGAAGTGCTGGCTTTGCTAACATGTTTTCGAATAGAGCCAAATAAATACTTAAAGAATCCTAGTAGTTCCTCCTCCAAATGTTCATAATTAGTACAGAATTTATATTTGCTTATAAGTAGAATATAAGACATGAAACAATTATTGATTTTGCCCTATAACAAAAGATATTAACTAGGAATAGTCAAAATAAAATGTGAAATTGATTACATACACAAAACTAATCACAAAATTAGACCTGGTGCTATATTTCTTAAGACTGAGGGCCAACTTTTCTCTTTTATGTAAATAGAGATTATATTCATGTATGTTGAAGGTAATTAGGCAAAAATGAAAATAAAATGAGTTTAAGGAGGTAGGTGGCAAAACAAGAGAGGAAGTAAAAAGATCTCAGCTTGCTTTGTCACATAGTTTAGGCTCATTCTGCGCATCTACGTCACACAATCTCAGACAGCCAATGAGTGTCCATTGGTGTTATGAACGCTCTGCTGTGAATTTCGTAGCCAGTGTGAGCATTTATCATCATCGTAGCAAGTTATTTTGTGAATTTTTATCCTATTTGTTATGAGTTGTCATCAATGACTTGTTGGTAAGTGACAAATTCTACATAAGCAACTGAGACATACACTTTGCAGGATACATACTTTCTCGAAGCACAAAATCTGTGTATGCCTGTACCGCAGCTGTACCTTGGAACCGGCAATAACACAATCACAGCTCATGCCTTGACCTGTGCAAACTGCCATCATTCATGAATCAGACTACAGGCATGCCTAGTGTTGACCTCTGTAGCGTCCCCTCTCACTGGTGGATAGCTGCAACTGATACAAGGGCTGACCCTATGCACTGCGTATTTGGCAATATGCACTAAGCACTAAGCAATCAGACATTTGTTAAGAAGGGTTGGATATTTATGTTGGCACTTCCCATGCAGTCTGTGGCAGTGTGGGTCACAATAGCATCATGTGTCCTAGTTTTCCCTCAGTGTCAACTCTTCTAGTGACTTTAGAGTTCTGTAGCTTCCTTTTCTGCTAACTCAGCACATGAATATTTATTGCTGCTTTGTACCTAGCCATTAGCCACCTTCAGCAGAGATGTTTTGTTGTCAACGAATACAGTTTTCTGCAACTGGCAACGGTACTTCTCCGAAATGACTGAATATGATGCTCCAGAGTCCACAAGAGCTTGGGCTGGTCGGCCATCCATGAGGATATCGACGTGGTTCCCTATCGTTTTTGTACTGATCGACGGTGGAGGATTTTTCTCTTCACTGGCCTCATCTCCAAGGAAGGTTGCACCCTTTAGTTTTCCAGGTTGCGGCAGCTAAGTGATCGGCTGGAGCTTCTAAACAGCGATGTAGACCTTGATCAGGAACTGTTTCAGCGTCACGATCGGCCTCATCTTAATACAGCCGTCAGGCGTAATAACATGAGACTTGGGGGTGCGCTGATGACAGAAAGCATGGGTCACATTTCAGTGGTGTCGGTGGAGTCTATCAGCAGGACGGGTTTCACTAGACACGGCCTGCACCTCAACAGGTATGGGAAGGGGAGGTTGGCAAAGCTTATAGGTGACAGCATAGGTGGGGTTGGTGGGATCACTCATGGGAAAATTCCTGCAGTAGTGTGTGTTAGAGCTGCACCTTTTTTAGATTGAAGTCAGCTGATAGGTATTCCTGCTTAAGGGAAGTCTCTCTAACAAGGGAATCACTTTTGACAAAGCTTAGGTATCCGAGTAATGAGGGAATTAGTATATTTCATCAAAATATACAAGGTATTAGGGATAAAGTTAGTGAACTGCTTATAGATGTTGACTCTGAAATTATTGGTATATCTGAACACTTCTTAAATAAGGAGATAATTCAGAGGCTTCCTTTACCAGGATACAGGTTGGCTGGCTGCTTTTCGAGGAGCTCTTTGCGGTGTGGGGGAGTAGCCATGTATGTGAAAAACGGCATCGCATTTGAGTCAATTGATGTTTCAAAGTACTGCACTGAAAAGGTGTTTGAATGTTGTGCAGGTGTGGTTAAATTTAACGGAGTTAAACTTGTAACTGTTGTTATTTATAGATCCCCAGACTCCGATTTCACAGCATTTTTGCTAAAGCTAGAGGAGGTTCTTGGTTCACTTTATAGGAAATACAAAAAGTTAGTTATATGTGGTGACTTCAATATTAATTGTATAAGTGATTGTGCAAGGAAGAGGATGCTGGTAGACCTCTTTAATTCATATAATCTTATGCAAACCGTATTCTTTCCAACGAGAGTGCAAGGGAACAGTAGAACAACCATAGACAACATTTTTGTTCATTCCTCATTACTAGAAGGGCATTCTGTTAGAAAAAAGGTGAATGGCCTTTCAGATCATGATGCGCAAATTTTAACTTTAAAATTTTTTTATGCTGCAACTCGTGTTAAATATAGTCATCAGCTGTTCAGGAAAGCTGATCCGGTTGCTGTAGAGACCTTTGTAAACCTTATAAAGGAACAAGAGTGGCAAGATGTTTATAGCGCTGAGACAGTAAACGATAAATATAATGCTTTTCTAAAGACCTTTCTCATGCTCTTTGAAAGTTGCTTTCCGTTACAACGTTTAAAACAGGGTACTAGCACAAACAGGCAGCCTGGGTGGCTGACTAGAGGGATAAGAATATCTTGTAGAACAAAGTGGCAATTATATCAAAACGTTAGAAACAGTCAAAATCTAAATGCAGCAGCCCATTACAAACAGTATTGTAAGGTGCTTAAAAATGTTATTAGGAAGGCAAAAAGTATGTGGTATGCAGATAGAATAGCTAAGTCTCAGGATAAAATTAAAACCATATGGTCAGTCGTAAAGGAAGTTGCTGGTCTGCAGAGACAGGTCGAGGATATAGAATCAGTGCGTAGTGGGAATGTCCGTGTTACTGATAAGTCGCATATATGTACAGTATTTAATAATCACTTTCTGAATATAGCAGGTGAACTAAATAGAAACCTAATTGCAACAGGGAATCATATAGCGCTCTTAGAAAAAAGTGTTCCGAGACTGTTACCTGAAATGCTCCTCCATGATACTGACAAGAGGGAGATTGAGTTAATAATTAAATCACTAAAGACCAAGAACTCTCATGGATATGACGGGGTATCTAGCAGAATACTGAAGTATTGTTCTATGTATGTTAGCCCAGTACTTAGCCATATCTGTAACTTTTCCTTTAGGAGTGGTCGGTTTCCTGATCGATTAAAATACTCGGTAGTGAAGCCACTTTATAAAAAGGGAGACATTGATAATGTTGACAATTTTAGACCTATTTCTATGCCATCGGTGTTTGCTAAAGTTATCGAGAAGGTTGTATATACAAGGTTACTGGAGCATTTAAATTCACATAATTTGCTGTCAAATGTTCAGTTTGGTTTTAGAAATGGTTTAACAACTGAAAATGCTATATTCTCTTTTCTCTGTGAGGTTTTCGACGGATTAAATAAAAGGTTGCGAATGCTAGGTGTTTTCTTTGATTTAACGAAGGCTTTTGACTGTGTTGACCACAAAATATTACTGCAGAAGTTGGACCATTATGGAGTAAGGGGAGTAGCTTACAATTGGTTCGCCTCTTACTTTAAGAACAGAAAGCAGAGGGTAATTCTCCGCAACATTGAGAGTGGTAGTGATGTTCAGTCCCAATGGGGCACTGTTAAGTGGGGCGTTCCCCAAGGGTCGGTGCTGGGGCCACTGCTGTTTCTTATTTATATAAATGATATGCCTTCTAGTATTACAGGTGATTCAAAAATATTTCTGTTTGCTGATGACACCAGCTTGATAGTGAAGGATCTTGTGTGTAATATTGAAACAGTAACAAATAATTTAGTTCATGAAATAAGTTCGTGGCTTGTGGAAAATAATTTGATGCTAAATCACAGTAAGACTCAGTTTTTACAGTTTCTAACTCACAATTCAACAAGAACTGACATTTTAATCAGACAGAATGGGCATGTTATAAGCGAGACGGAACAGTTCAAGTTCCTAGGCGTACGGATAGATAGTAAGCTGTTGTGGAAAGCCCATGTTCAGGATCTTGTTCAGAAACTAAATGCTGCTTTATTTACCATTAGAACAGTATCTGAAATAAGTGACACTTCAACACGAAAAGTAGTCTACTTCGCATATTTTCATACGCTTATGTCGTATGGTATTATTTTTTGGGGTAATTCTTCTGATTCAAAAAGGGTATTTTTGGCTCAAAAACGGGCTGTTCGAGCTATATGTGGTGTAAGTTCGAGAACCTCTTGTCGACCCCTATTCAAAAATCTGGGAATTCTGACATTGCCCTCACAGTATATATTTTCTTTAATGTCGTTTGTTGTTAGCAATATTAGCCTATTCCCAAGAGTTAGCAGCTTTCACTCAGTTAATACTAGGCAGAAATCAAATCTGCATGTAGAATGCAGTTCCTTGACTCTTGTGCAGAAAGGAGTGCAGTATTCTGCTGCATCCATTTTCAATAAGCTACCACAAGAACTCAAAAATCTTAGCAGTAGCCCAAACTCTTTTAAGTCTAAACTGAAGTTTCCTCATGGCTCACTCCTTCTATTCTGTCGAGGAGCTCCTGGAAGAGCTAAAAAATTAAGCAAATTCCAGTGTTACATTGTTGATTGTCTTCATTTAAACTTATGACTTGTCACCTGAATATGTTTTTTTTCTATATTTCATTTTATCTGTTTCTAATATCGTGTTATAATTTCATGTATTGACTCGTTCCATGACCATGGAGATTTCTCCTTAATTTGGTCCCACGGAACAATAAATAAATAAATAAATAAATAAAAAAAATCAGTGTGTTGGGGAGTGTCCTCTCCAGCGGCTAGCTTGCAGCGATGGTGACCTACATCATCCTGCACCCACATCATCTTGTTCATCTTCGTCGTCCCGGAGTTGGCATTGGCTAAGATCGGTCTGCTGTATTCTGGCAAGGGCGTCATCAAATATCCACCGCCTTCCTCGACAATAGCACACCACATGTCCCGGTTGTCCGCAGTGGAAACATACTGGTTGGTTATCCTGGGTCCTCCAGACGTCAGTCTTCCTTGGTGCCCAGAAAGGTTCCTCATGTGGCAGTGTAGGAACGTAGCTTTGCCTGGGTCTCAACTTTTTCACCATTTTAAAGGAAAATAAAGGATGAGAGATTGTGTTCAATGTTTGTTCCACTTCCTTCCTTATGACCTCTTGAAGCATCTCAGTTTTTTTTTTTTTTTTTTTTTTTTTTTTTTTTTTTTTTTTTCCTCACCGTGCAATCCAAGTGCCTTCTGAGCTTCCCCTCTCACCATATGACATAGAACACTTGTGAAATCAGTTCCTGCCTCTATCACAGAGATCAATACGACGTTTGGAAGCCATTCCAACTTCTTGCATGTAATTCTTTTTTGATGCATTGTCTCAATGTACTGGCACCATCTTTTGAAGTTGTCTGCTGTCGAAACCTCCCTCAGGAGTAGGGCATGATACATGTCCTCAGCAACACCCTTCATGAGATGTGCAACCTTGTCTTCCTCCATCATTCTAGGATCCACTATTTTACATAGCTCCAAGTCATCCTGAAAGTAGGATGCTGTAGTTTCTACTGGACGCTGTGCCCTGCACTTTAATTTATCTTCAGCCTTACACTTCTGTCATCATGTGTTGCCACAATACTTCCACAGTTTCGCCTGGAATACTTCCCAGCTTGTGAGCTTCTCCTCGTCGTTCTCATACCATTGCTTGGCAGTGCCCCCCAAGTAGAAAAATACGTTAGTCAAACACATCGTGTCATCCCATTTGTTAAATTTGGCTATACGCTCATATACTTTCAGCCACTTGTTTGGATCTTGGCCATCATCACCAGAGAACCCGGAAGGATGTCTCATATGGTGGCACACAGTTGCTGTCATCGTAACGTCCTCTTCTTTTTCTGTCTCCGATAGATTGCAATCTGTTGAATATGGCTCAAACACGGGTTTCTCGCCGTGTAAACGGCAGCTCTGTCATGGCCTGATGGGAGCCACTGTGTCGTCGATAATGTGCGCTACCACAAGTTCCAATACCCAGCGCATCCACCAGAATAATGTCATGTAGAATAAGGCGTAATTAGATGAATGATGAACACTAACTTCACTTAATGAAGGTTTATTCAGCACTTCCACATACAAGAGCACGGATCGAACTGCCTCGTGCCAGAACACATATGGTATATATACAGTTACATAACATTCCAGTACAATGATTCTTGAAATTTGTGGATACTTCTAGAATGTACTCGAACCAAATATAGAAATTAAAATTTTACAGTTCAGGTAAGTTTTGAACTCACGACCCTCCAAGGAACAGTCTACTATCATAACCACTACACTACAGAGCTGTGCTACTCAGCTTCTTCTGCAACAATTGACACAGGCTGTTCAGAGCTTCCGGGAGTGGGAACTGCCAAGCTAAAATTTGGAAGAAATTTTACTGTCTGTTGCGAGTACTATCCTGGTTGGTTTTAGAGAGAGGGAAGGGACCAAACTGTGAGATCATTGGTCTCTTTTTCCCGGTAAAATAATTAAGACAGTGGAAAGACGAAAAGAAAGGAGATGTACAGCACAATAACAAGAGAAAGGAAGAACCAGAAGAATGACAGAAGGACAACCAACACTACTATGGACAAAACAAGAAAAGAAAACCACAGAGAGAAGCAAGAAACAGGCAGAAGGGGTAAAAATAAGAGAGCAGATGACTGTGGCTACCCGACCACAAGAATAAAAAGGAAAAGCCAGCCACTCTGCCACACATTGAAACATCCACCCTAAAAGCATTAGAGTGTATAACACAAAGGGACATGCGCTAAAACTTATGTAGAATGATAAAACCCACCATCACATATAAAATGTAAAACTAAATTAGCCGATGAGGCGTTGCCAGCTAAAAATAATGGCAACGAGTCCAGTAACTGAAGAGTCTGTCACAGGGTAGCCAAAGGAGGACAGTTCACCAAGATATGGGCCACTGTGAGCCGGGCGCTGCATCAACACTGAGGTGGGTCTTCACGGCACAGGAGGTAGCCCTGTGTCACTCAAGTGTGGCCAATGCGGAGCCAGCAGAGAACCACAGAGTCCCTGTGAAAGGCCTGCATGGAGGACAGCCACACATTCGTAGTCTCCCTAATGGCACGCAGTTTGTTATGCGTGCTGAGGTTATGCCATTTCGTCTCCCACAGCTGCAAAACCTTGTGGGGTAGTACTGAACGCAGGTCATTTGCAGAGGAGCCGATCTCCATAAGCGGTTTCCGCGTAGCCTGTTTGGCCAGCCCGTCAGCAAGTTAGTTGCCTGGGATTCCGACGTGATCTGGGGTCGAGAGAAACACCACTGAACGACTGGACTGTTCCAGGGCATAGATGGACTCCTGGATGGTTGCTACCAAAGCATGATGAGGGTAGCACTGGTCGATAACTTGTAGGCTTCTCAAAGAGTCAGTATACAGAAGAAACGACTCCCCAGGACATGAACGGATGTGCTCGAGAGCATGGTATATAGCCACCAGCTCAGCCATGAAAACACTAGAGCCATCGGGCAAGGAATACTGTTCAATATGTCTTCCATGAACATACACGAAGCTGAAGTGAGCATCAGCCATTGAGCCATCAGTGTAAACCACTTTGTGGCCTCGGTACATGTCAAGACTCGAGAGGAAGTGGCAGCGGAGAGCCGCAGGGTTAACCGAGTCCTTAGGGCCATGTGAAAGGTCCAGGCAAAGCCGTGGCCTAGGTGTACACCATGGAGGTGTACGTGACTGGACCTTAAGTATAGGTGGTAAAGGCAAGGACTCCAGTTCGGAAAGAAGGGATTGGACACAAACTGCAATTGGAAGCCCTGACATGGGTCGCTGATGCGGGAGATGAACTGCCATGGGTGGGAAAAGGAGACGGTGATTCGGATGTGCAGGAGAACTACTAACATGTGCAACGTAACTGGCCAGCAGTTGTACACGCCTAACCTGCAATGGAGGGACTCCGGCCTCCACAAGGATGCTGGTCACCAGACTCGTCCTAAAAGCTCCTATTGCTACACGAATGCCACAGTGGTGCACTGGGTCAAGTAAACGTAACGCTGAGGGTGCCACCGAACCATAAACCAGACTCCCATAGTCAAGGCGGGATTGAACAAGGGCTCTGTAGAGCTGCAGCAGCGTAGGGCGATCTGCACCCTAATTGATGTTGCTCAGGCAGTGGAGGGCATTGAGGTGCTGCCAGCACTTCCACTTATGCTGAAAGTGAGAAAGCCAAGTCAATCGGGCATCAAAAAACAATCCTAAGAATCGATATGTCTCCACTACAGTGAGTGGATCGTCATTAAGAAAAAGTTCTGGTTCTGGGTGAACGGCATGATGCCGGCAAAAGCGCATAACACACGACTTTGCGGCCAAAAACTGGAAACCGTGGGCTAGAGCCCATGATTGCACCTTGTGGATGGCTCCCTGTAGGTGCCGCTCAGCAACACCGGTACTGGTGGAGCAGTATGAAATGCAAAAGTCGTCTGCATATAGAGAAGGTGAGACAGATGGCCCTACAGCTGCTGCTAGAACATTAATGGCCACAAAAAGTAGAGAGACACTCAGTACAGAGCACTGCGGGACCCCATTCTCCTGGATATGGGGGTAACTATGGGAGGCACCAACTTGGACATGGAAAGTAGGAAGCAACATGAAATTCTGGATAAAAATCAAGAGCAGGTCTCAGAGATCCCACTCACATAATGTAAAATGTGGCAAGAATATAATGCCACCAGGTGGTGTCATACACTTTTTGTAAATCAAAAAAGACGACAACCAGGTGTTGAGACCAGGAAAAGGCTGTTCGGATGGCAGACTCGAGGGACACAAGATTATCAGTGGTAGAGCGACCCTGGCAGAAGCCACCCCAACATGGAGCCAGTAGGCCACATGACTCCAGGACCCAATCCAACTGCCGACACACCGTACATTTCAGCAGCTTACAAAGAACATTGATGAGGCAGATGAGCCGATAGCTATCCACATCAAGCGGGTTTTTACCGGGTTTGAGCACCAGAATAATAGTGCTCTCCCGTCATAGTGATGGAAAGATGCCATCACACCAGATCTGGTTAAAGACGATGAGGAGATGTCACTTGTATTCAGATGGGAGATGTTTAATCATCTGACTGTGGATCCGACCTGGCCCAGGACCTGTGTTGGGGCAATGTGCAAGGGCACTGAGGAGCTGACACTGTAAATGGAGCATTATTGGATTCACTGTGGCATGTAGCAAATGAGAGGACTTTCCATTACAGCTGCTGTTTGAGAGTGTGAAAGGCTGGCGGGTAATTCTCCGATGCAGGGGCTTGAGCATAGTGCTCAGCAAAGTGCTCGGCAACTGTGTTTGTGTCAGTACATAACACGCCATTTATGTTGACACCGGGAACACCTGTTGTGGTCTGGTACCCGAAAGCACATTTTATCTTTGCCCAGAATTGTGAAGGTGATGTATGGCACCCAATGCTCGAGACATATCTCTCACAACACTCCTGCTTTCGTCGTTTGATAAGTTGGTGAACGCGGGCACAGAGCCATTTAAGGGCTGTGAGGTGCTCCAGGGAAGGGTGCCGCTTATGCCACTGTAGAGCTTACTGATACTCTTTAATTGCTTCAGCGACTTCCGGTGACCCCCAATGGATTGCCTTTCACCGGGGGCACCCTAAAGAGCGAGGGATCGTGTTTTCTGCCACAGAAATGATTGTTGTAGTCACTTGCTCGACCATCACATCGATGTTACTGTGTGGGGGAGATTCAGCGGTGACAGCAGAGGTTAAAGTTTCCCAGTCCGCCTTTGTTTAAAGCTCATCTGGGCAGGCGTCCGTGGGCCTGATACTGGGGCAGTGACAGGAAGATGGGGAAGCGGTCACTACCACACAAGTCGTCATGTGCTCTCCAGTGGATAGATGGGAGAAGTCCTGCACTGCAAATTGATAAATCAATGGCTGAGTAGCTACCATGAGCCACACTGAAATGTGTAGTGGCCCCAGTATTTAGGAGGCAGAGGTCGAAATGAGACAGTAAAGTTTTGACATCTCTGCCTCAGCCAGTAAGCGTGGTGCCACCCCACAAGGGGTTGCGGCGTTAAAATCTCCCTAAAGTAGTAAAGGTTTAGGGAGTTGATCAATGAGTGCAGTTATTACATTCAGGGACACTGCACCATCTGGAGGAAGATATACGTTGCAGACAGTTATTTCCTGCGTCATCCTTCTTCTGGCACCCACAGCTTTAAGAGCGGTTTTAAGGGGCACAGTTTTACTACAGACTGAGTTTAGGACATAAACGCAAACTGTACTTGACACTCGATTAATCTCGCTATGGTTCCTGTAGTATCCCTTATAGCCGCGGAGGGCAGGGGTCCGCATTGCTGGGAACCAGGTTTCCTGGAGGGCAATGCAGAAAGCAGGTGTAAAGCTTAACAGTTGCATAGCTCAGCTAGGTGGTGGAAAAAACCGCCGCAACTCCACTGGAGGATGACGTCATCGTGAGACTGGGAAGGCATGGAACATTCAATGAGGCAGTTTTCACCTCAGTGTCATCTGCTGCTACTCAACTTTTTGCCTGAGCAGTCTATATCCATTGAGTCCTCAGCGGACGCCAGAATCTCCACCTCATCTGCAGTCGCAAAGCTTGTAGGTAGCAGTGGTGTGGGTGCCACTGCAATTCCCTTGGTATTGGGGATGTTCTTTTTGGATTTCTCTCACTGCTCCTTTGGTTTCCCTGGCTGGGAGGACTTCACTGGTTCAGTCTCTGGGACTGAGGATGAGCGTGAAGCCCTATTGACCAGCTGCTTTTGGGCTCTTCAGCCACTGGCGGGTGTCATCTTTCCCACTTGCGGAAACCTGGGAAGGAAGTGACCCAAGAGACCCACTCCTAGCGAGAGGAGCTGAAGAAGACTTACACTTCTCTGGTTCAGAAGTGGGGACTGATATACCTGATGGTTTGGGGGGGGGGGGGGGGGGGGTTGCTCCTGAAGTAGGTGGTGCGGGAGCAACAGGGAGGGAAGTGCCCCCTCACCATCCAAGGGGCAGGTGTAGTCTTCTGGTTCAGAGACGTGACAGGAATGCAAGGAACTGATGGGGCGACAACTGTTCTCGCAGCGGCAGTGTAAGAGGAGGTCACAGCCACAGGATGTAGGAGCTCAAATTTCCTCTTAGCCTCAGTGTATGTCAGACGGTACAGCGTCTTACATTCCATGATTTTCCTCTCTTTCTGTAAAATCCTGCAGTCTGGTGAGCAAGGTGAATTATGCTCTCTGCAGTTGACACAGATGGGAGGTGGGGCACATGGAGTATTGGGATGTGATGGACATCCACAATCTCGACATGTGATGCTGGAAGTACAGCGGAGAGACATATGACCGAACTTCCAGCACTTAAAGCACCGCATCGGGGGAGGGATATATGGCTTGATATCACAGCAGCAGACCATCACCTTGACCTTCTCGGACTGTGTGTCACCCTCAGAGGCCAAGATGAAGGCACTGGTGGCAACCTAATCGTCCCTCGGACCCCAATGGGTGTGCCAGACAAAATGAACACCTTGCCACTCTAAAGTGGCGCACAGCTCGTCATCAAACACCAAAAGAAGGTCCCTGTGGAATACAATACCCTGGACCATATTTAAGCTCTTATGGGGCGTGATGGTAACAGAAACATCCCCCAACCCGCCACAAGCAAGTAATGCCCAAGTCTGGGCAGATGATACTGTTTTTATCAAGAGTGACCCAGAGCGCATTTTGGACAAGCCCTCCACCTCCCCAAACTTGTCCTCCAAATGCTCCACTAAAAACTGAGGCTTCACAGACATGAAATATTCCTCATCAACTCTCATACATACGAGGTACTGGGGCGAATAAGCTTCACTGCCATCCTTAGCCTGGTATACCTCCCATGGTGTGGCCAGGGAGGGGAACGATTTGGGGTCATATGTCTAGCGTTGAAGTTAGACTTTGCCTGCTTAGACACTGCTGGTGGCAGATGACCAGCAAGAGATGACGTACTACGCTTCATGACGTGTCATCCGCCCTGATGCCACCCACTCTGACCATGGGCCCTACCCACGGGCGCCACCCAGCCTCAGCAAGGGCCACCTGGCAGGATGGCCATTGCCGAGAGTCTCTATGCCCCAGGGAGATGGGCATCTACTCCAAGGCATATGTGGTGAGTTAATAGCGCAGTCTTCAGCAAAGCTATCCCTGTGTTGTCAGTGGGCTACAACCAACAGGGTACATGGAGGCCCCCAGCACAACGGACTGGCTACCATACAAAGAATTCCATGGTCGTCGTCAGCACAGAAAACGACACTGCATAGTGGGTGGAGGAAAATGCACACAGGAAGGTGTCCTTGCTCAAGAGATGGAGGATGAGTGGGACTGCAATGCCACGACAAGAAAGTGGGCTAAAGATCTCAATGCGCGATGGACACGATGCATCACGTAAGGCGCCCTTCCCCAGTTGGCTCGCTCTTCAGGAAAATTTTGAAAAATGGAGGTCAGTCACTACAGGAGACCATAACAAAGGCCGGAAGTGTGACTCCTTTTAGTTGCCTCTTATGACAGGCAGAAATACCTCAGGCCTATTCTAGCCCCCAGGAGAATACTATCCTGGTGTGAAACAGTGGTAAAGGACACAGTTATGTCACATGTTTGAAACAAAGTAGCAACACAATATAAAATGTTAGCTTATAATAGAATTGTAGTGTATTTCTTAATAGTAAGGTCACTTTTATTGATTGAAGAGAAGTTGATATTCTTATTGGTTTTATTTTCGTAAAGCTTTTGTACAAGGCTTGACTGATATATATTTTTGTCTGCCGTATACTTTAACAGGGAGGCTGTAACGTAGCAGGTTATTACGAGATGACATTTATTGCAGTAAGGCACACAGCCGTTGGTACTGTGGCTGCAGGATGGCTACTTTTTTTTTTCTCTCTCTCTCTTTGCTCACAGCGCAGCTGATGCTGCCTGCCGTGAGCACTGCATAGAGTAACATTCAGTTAGTACAAAATTCGTACCCTCTAAGAATCTAAATTATCTATATTAGTTATTATTCGAATTTGTTCAAATTTGGTACACAGCCTTTTGTTATTAATGTAATGATGCTGTCAAAATTTCAAATTTTTTATTTATTATAGTTCCGGGGATAATGAAAATTACCTAAAAGTCCTAAAACCGACGCTTATGTTTTAAAACCCAGTTAGGAACAATAACAAATTCACTTTCATTATCATTTGAAGCCATTACAAAGTTATCAGTGCATAAAATCAATTAATTAGAATTTTCTTTTCAAAACTTTAGTTACTTTATATAATGTAATACAAAACTCACTCAAAATTATTAATTGCTTATAGTTTTGGTGTATGAGTGCATGAGAATGATTGAGAGAGTATATTTGGGACATATGTTAAAACTTAATATGTCATTTTATGTAAGACCTTGTACAAACGAACCATGGGAAAGTTATAGTGCAACCACAATTCAGATGACTTATGTTGCTGTGAGCTTGCTTTTGTATAAAAGCAGCCAGAATGAAAGTTAGAGGTGGAATAAGTTTATTTACCAATTTGGAGAATATTTTGAACTTCACTTATTTTGATTAAACAATCCACTAGAAAGTGAAGTTTTAATGACATTAATTACTATCAGATTAGTGATTGGATATGGCAAGTTTTGCTGCGAGAATGATGTGGAAGAAACATTCTGATTGGTCGTTTGGATCAATAGCCAATCAGAATTCAGCGGTTCCCGCACAAATACAGTGAAGTGGGCAAAGAGTAGAGGAGTTCGAGATAATCACTTGCTAACGGGCCTACGGATAACACCATGTTAAAAGCTCCATAAAAATAGTCTGTAAGATGAAGAACTAGTGAGTTCATTTCAGTTAGAACATGTGAATGAAGAGACTAGAGTTATGAACATTTTAATGAAAGTTTGGTGTTTCCAAATTAAGTAGTTGGAGATTTACGAGAATGTGAACTTTCTGGTCATGACTACATTTCACAGAATCCATTTACATAAAAATATATAATTATTAGAAGTTCTGTCATAGAACAACCAGCTAAGGTTGTTTTAAATATTATGTAAAAGACAAGCCTCATAAAAAGTTCAAAAGCAGAGAAGAAATCATTATCAAGTAACATTGGCTCATTTAAATGTAAGATATCCTCTACAGATACCTATGGTAATATAAGTGTAGCAAAGAAAGTTGGTAGGATGCCAACTAGTAACCAAGGAAACAAAACTTGGCTCGACATGTTCTGCCATCTGTCAAAGACGTTGTGAAACCCAGCTGGATGGAAGGACACCAACTAGTAATACGATCAGTCATACATACTGTGGAATGCTTGAGGTGTGGTGCTGTAGGAGGATGCTAAATATTAAGGTGGACTGATAACATAAGAAGAAATGAGGTGGTTCCCTGCAAAATCAGTGAAGACAGAGTTACAGAATCAGTAAGGATAGAATTATGTGAAAAACCTTGACAAGAAGAATGGACACAACTACAAAATGTAGGTTAAAACTTCAGGGAATAACTTCCATGGGAGTTATAGGGGGCAAAAATTGTGTAGGGGAAAACAGATTGGAATATATCCAACAAATAATTAGGCCTAAGGACTTTGGGTGTATGTGCTGTTGTCAGATGATGAAATTGCCACACTTTAGGAATTTGTGGTGGGCCACATGGAACCAGTTAGAAGACTGATGACAAAAAAAAACTACATACTAAGTTCTTTAAATATAATTTTGTATTTGATTTCTGAGCATACAGTCTTTAACTTTCCTTAAAAAATTGTTTCAGCCAGTTATGTTCATATTATGTCTTTCTTAGTTGATGTCCAAGAATCACTTCCATATATTCGAATACAGATGACAATTACTGTACACAATTTCAACTCTGTATTATTCCTTAACTTTGAGGTTCACCGATGACATTGTAATTCTGTCAGAGACAGCAAAGGACTTGGAAGAGCAGTTGAACGGAATGGACAGTGTCTTGAAAGGAGGGTATAAGATGAACATCAACAAAAGCAAAATGAGGATAATGGAATGTAGTCGAATTAAGTCAGGTGATGCTGAAGGAATTAGATTAGGAAATGAGACACTTAAAGTAGTAAATGAGTTTTGCTACTTGGGGAGCAAAATAACTGATGATGGTCGAAGTAGAGAGGATATAAAATGTAGACTGGCAATGGCAGGGAAAGCGTTTCTGAAGAAGAAAAATTTGTTAACATTGAGTATAGATTTAAATGTCAGGAAGTCGTTTCTGAAAGTATTTGTGTGGAGTGTAGCGATGTATGGAAGTGAAATGTGGACGATAAATAGTTTAGACAAGAAGAGAATAGAAGCTTTCAAAATGTGGTGCTACAGAAGAATGTTGAAGATTAGATGGGTAGATCACATAACTAATGAGGTATTAATTAGAATTGGGGAGAAGAGGAGCTTGTGGCACAACTTGACTAGAAGAAGGGATCGATTGGTAGGACATGTCCTGAGGCATCAGGGGATCATAAATTTAGCATTGGAGGGCAGCGTGGAGGGTAAAAATCGTTGAGGGAGACAAAGAGATGAATACACTAAGCAGATTCAGAAGGATGTAGGCTGCAGTAGGTACTGGGAGATGATGAAGCTTGCACAGGATAGAGTAGCATGGAGAGCTGCATCAAACCAGTCTCAGGACTGAAGACCACAACAACAACATTATTCCTTGTCTTATCACACAGTATTCAGTGTACTGTGCCACGTATTATTTGAAACATATTTAATATATTGATGACATAATTTTCTTATTCTTAATATCTCATTGAAACATATGAAATGTGACATCTGTTCTACTGATTGTTGATATAGTATGTAATGAAATTTTTAGGTGGTTATTTTTATAGTTTTGATTCAAGTGATGTATTGCAGACTGGACACCATTTTCTTTTAGAATAATTATTTGATAATAAGGAGCGAGAGCTAGCTACACCCTTGCTGCACTCCTCTGTTGATCTTTATTGGTCCTGTTTCCTTTTCCAAGAAATTGTTGTTGAAAATAATGTGTAATGGCTTGAACAGCAATTTAAATTATTTTGCAAAGACATTCTAAATTAATAGGTACAAGTCATACAGATACAAGTTAGAGATCAGCTTCTCAATCCTTCCAAATATATTTAAAGGGTGTTGCTTGACAAAGGAGGAATTTTGTATAGTTGCCTCTATTTGAACACAAGTTTTAAGAACTATTGATTTGGTCTCACCACACATTGTGTTATGAAACTAATTTGTAACTGAATATAAATATTGCATAATAGTTGATAAGCTTCAAAATACAGGAAATTATAATGTCACAAGATGGTTATCAAACGACAGCCCAGTGAATGAAATGACCATATGGCATTATTGGCTGTGATACCTTGTGTGGTATTGTTCAGCCACCTGGCGCAAGTCGTTTTATTTGACGGTACTTGCACTTCAATGACAATGAAATGGATAACATGAAACAGTCCCACCTTTGATCTAGAGACAGTGATGATACCCAACCCCACACCTTTTCCTTGTCATTTTTTTTCAGTGGTTCCTTGCGGAAATCGAATGACATCTTTCAAATTGTTACAGAGGGTTGACAGTCTCCTGACCAAACATGCTGAGCTACCATGGCAGCTTCATAGGTACAAGTCATATAGACAGACACCAGACCATGAGATGCAGACACACAACACGGTGAGAAGATAGGAGAACACCTGGTCACTCAGTTTAGAATATAAAAAAATGTAAGGAAAAGACAGATTGGTACTTACTGTAATGATGACAAGTTGCATGCAGGCACAATTAAAAGACACTTACATTAGCTTTTGGCCATCGCCTTCATGAGAGAAAGAAAGAGAGAAACGCACAGATATTCAGTCACACAAGAAAGCACACCTCACTAACACATGACCACCGTCTCCGGCAAGCTCATGCCAGAATGCAACTGTCACATCGAATGGAAGCAGCAATCACTCAATTTGGTGTACATCTATACTCAAAAAGATTTACTACACAGTTTGCAAATATTTTAGAATAAATGTAGGAGAAAGAGAAAATCAAATTTCATAGTCAGAAATATGAAGTAGCACTGTGTTAAAATACTCAAGTCTTTAACGTTCTAACAGACAAACTTTTGTATCAGACTTAAACCCTGCTCTCAGCTTCCATGGATAACAGTCTGTGAACTAAGCCATCCTATCTTGCAAAGACCTGTCTTAAAGCCTCAGTTTGTTAGTACACTTCTTATTACCCAGATGCCACATACAGTGATACGCATATAACACTGGACTTCCAGACTTTTGAGTATGGATAACTACAGTGAAGTAGCACTATTTATGGTTGGTTTCTTCCTGGACATTGCTCTTAAACTGCATAGTGCACCTAGGTTCAGATCTTAAACCTGACAGTCCACATTTGTAAATCTCTTTAGCAAATATCCAGATAGTTCCTTCTATAAGACTATAATTATTTTGCCACCCCTCTTTCCCTCCCCCCGGATGATGATGACAACAAAAACAACAACAACAACAACAACAACAATAATAATAATAATAATACAGAAACAGTACCTACTCCTGTAATGGCCTTATCTTTGAGGGCCTTAAAAGTTCTTTAAAACAATGTTATCTTTTGCAAAAGGCAATAAAAATACCTTCACAAAAATATTTTAAATGTGTTATCAAATTATGAAAAAGATTTTATTTACCAAATGTCAGCAGGTAACCACACATATGAAAAATGTGGCTGGACTGTGAAGTTTTGAAATCAATAGTTCTATCACTCACTGAAAGAAGGAACCACAGGTGTAAACTGGACTCTTCATGGATTGAATAGGAAACTTCTTCATCACCCAGTATCATGAGAGACATAGCAAAACCAGTCATGAAGAGAATTGACATTTAAGTATCCCTATCATCACATGAAACTGGAAACCTGACAATTTAGCAGACACACAATGGTACCTTGAAGTTTGAGATATGAAAAGGCCAGACTGGAATTAATAGTGTTGAAAGGACGAATTTAATTAAATATTAACAGAGGTAGTGAAGAAGAAGACAACATCAGAAGTAGGAAATTATAAAAAACGAAAAAGAAAATAAGTGAGGTACAGAAATAAGGACATGAACAAATAAGAAGAGTAGCTAAAGTGACCTCAATGTGGTATTTTGAAAAGCGGTGCAAGTAGTAAAAATGTGGGACAGCAAGGAGAGGAAGTAGATAATGGGAGAAATTAGTACTGATTTGAATGTAGTGGAAATGAAGCACATTATGTAAACCACACTGTAAAGTGAATAAATTAAAATCACTCACAATGTAAAGCAATCAATAGGTTTGGGGCTATTGTCTAAAGACTACTCTACTGCAGCATATTGTGTGATATTGGCACATAAAGCCTTACTGGTTTTGTGTGACAAAGAAAATTATTCAGGACAGTTATAAAAGACTGCCTTGGTTGTTACAGATATTATGAATGCAACAAAGAGCTTTTGTGGGAGGGATTTATTTTATGAACAATGCTGAAAAAAAAAAAAAATAAGAAATCCAACATTTCACAAAAAATCTGAGTGCAATACTGCAGGCAAAGGCAATAAATATGCAACAAAAATTAGATTATCTTTGTTATTGTTCAAATAAGTCAATAGTTTTCGGACGGCCTGAGATATGACAGGAAAACTACTTGTGAATTAAGTTGCTGGGATTATTGGTATGAAGCAGTAGGACAGCAGGCTGCATGGAATCACCATCCAATGAAACACACTTTTTTGGTACTGATGAGAAAAAGTTCCAAAGAAGACATATCACATACATAGTGAGTATCAGTGTTGAGGAAAGTGGCAAGGTTTTGGGATCAAAGTACGGCACACACAGATCATGGAAAATTGATGATGTCCATCATAAAAAATCCAAGTTAACTAACTCATATTACATGGAGTTTTCATAGCCTAAATTATTGTGACTACTGTGTTTTTCCACACAAGTCTTTGTTTGTTATGTAAACAAAGAGTCTACTTTTAAAACTTTTATTAGATCAAACTGACAAAAAGGGTGTATTAATAATGCTCACAGTACTATAAGTTAAGGAAGAGAAGGGGAAAATGAAAAGAACATTTGATAAAACATTACAAAAGTTCATGATTATTTCATTATAAATATTATATACAAAGTTACACTCATACCCATTAATGACGAATTGCCTCTTGTGTATAAAGGCTCATGACTGGATGAGTGTGTCTTGAAAATACTTATATCATGAACAATGACAGATACTGATCATACAAAGGACATAAAAAATTGATTAAATTTTGAATCATATTGCTGATTTACAAAAATTATAAGAAAAACTTTCTGACAACATTACAATACGTAATACTCTGAAACTAAACACACTCCAATACACTTGGGATTCCAAAATGGATATGCAATAACTTCTTATCAAGTTCAGGCCACTACAAGATCAAAAGTAACACCACACTGTTTCATTTACTTTCCAGTCATGAAGTCACTTCCACCGTTACTCAAGCCTTAATTGTGCAATGATAAATAGAAAATAACTATTAACAACTACACAACACTTTATCAGAACTATCTAATGCTTGTGGTGCAACATGACTCTTCAAGTTAAAGATGTATCTTCAGTCTGCAAATTTAATTTTCATACAGTGATCTGAAATACAAACAGTTCCCTTTTTATTTTTCAGGCCCTTCCACACCAGCTTGCGTCATTAGTTCTGTTATATTTTTCTCCAAGTCATCAATGCGATTACCCATTTCATCTAGTATCTTCTGTTAAGGAAAAAAGCATAACATTTTTAACAAACACAATGAACCTGTTATTCTAATTTCTTGTTGTTAACATATAAATATTATACAATAACACTTGGTTGTACTGAAGATTATATTTAGTAACTCAAATTTATCTTTCATCAATTATTTCTTTAAGTTCAGTTCAGTCTCTCTCACTCACTCACTCACTCACTCAGAGTGTGTGTGTGTGTGTGTGTGTGTGTGTGTGTGTGTGTGTGTGTGTGTGTGTGTGTGTGCGTGCGCATAGGGGGGGGGGGGGGGGGGGGGATGGCCAGAGTTCCACCTTTGTGAAAACTAATCATCTCCAGTCTTCTATCCAACAACAAGCAGTCATTTGGAACAAAATGATGTCTTCTGCTATCTCTGTCCTGCTACAGTTACTGTTTGGTTCTTTATTTGTCCCTACAAATGCTATCTTACCAATCATCTAAATGTCTACTATTTCCATGATCTTTGTCCTATCGAACACTGTTTCCCATTACACTGCAAGTGTCCAACTCAATACATATATAATGACAACTATTTTCTGTGGTAAATGTATCAGAATATGGCAAACATCTAGGAGCTTGTATGAATGTCTCATACACCAAAACAGTTATGTGTTAACTTAAGTGGCTATTTTTCTATCCCTAATGGTATGCAGATATATAAAAAAATATATCTAAGAACAAAGATGATGGGACTTACCGAACGAAAGTGCTGGCAGGTCGATAGACACACAAACAAACACAAACATACACACGAAATTCAAGCTTTCGCAACAAACGGTTGCTTCAACAGGAAAGAGGGAAGGAGACGGAAAGATGAAAGGATGTGGGTTTTAAGGGAGAGGGTAAGGAGTCATTCCAATCCTGGGAGCGGAAAGACTTACCTTAGGGGGAAAAAGGATAGGTATACACTCGCACACACACACATATCCATCCACACATATACAGACACAAGCAGACATATTTAAAGACAAAGAGTTTGGGCAGAGATGTCAGTCGAGGCGGAAGTGAAGAGGCAAAGATGATGTTGAATGACAGGTGAGGGATGAGTGGCGGCAACTTGAAATTAGCGGAGATTGAGGCCTGGTGGGTAACGGGAAGAGAGGATATATTGAAGAGCAAGTTCCCATCTCCGGAGTTCGGATAGGTTGGTGTTGGTGGGAAGTATCCAGATAACCCGGACGGTGTAACACTGTGCCAAGATGTGCTGGCCGTGCACCAAGGCATGTTTAGCCACAGGGTGATCCTCATTACCAACAAACACTGTCTGCCTGTGTCCATTCATGCGAATGGACAGTTTGTTGCTGGTCATTCCCACATAGAAAGCTTCACAGTGTAGGCAGGTCAGTTGGTAAATCACGTGGGTGCTTTCACACGTGGCTCTGCCTTTGATCGTGTACACCTACCGGGTTACAGGACTGGAGTAGGTGGTGGTGCGAGGGTGCATGGGACAGGTTTTACACCAGGGGCGGTTACAAGGGTAGGAGCCAGAGGGTAGGCAAGGTGGTTTGGGGATTTCTTAGGGATGAACTAAAAGGTTACGAAGGTTAGGTGGACGGCGGAATGACACTCTTGGTGGAGTGGGGAGGATTTCATGAAGGATGAACCTCATTTCAGGGCAGGATTTGAGGAAGTCGTATCCCTGCTGGAGAGCCACATTCAGAGTCTGATCCAGTCCCGGAAAGTATCCTGT
The DNA here is from genome assembly GCF_023898315.1 of Schistocerca nitens. Classification (NCBI taxonomy): domain Eukaryota; kingdom Metazoa; phylum Arthropoda; class Insecta; order Orthoptera; family Acrididae; genus Schistocerca; species Schistocerca nitens. The sequence continues at coordinate 138,560,972 of NC_064615.1, forward strand.
CACAAGTGGGGCACTTTTGTGGTTCTTCTGTGGGAGGTTCTGGGTTTGAGAGGATGAGGAAGTGGCTCTGGTTATTTGCTTCTGTACCAGGTCGGGAGGGTAGTTGCAGGATGCGAAGGCTGTTTTCAGGTTGTTGGTGTAATGGTTCAGGGATTCCAGACTGGAGCAGATTCGTTTGCCACGAAGACCTAGGCTGTACGGAAGGGACCGTTTGATGTGAAATGGGTGGCAGCTGTCATAATGGAGGTACTGTTGCTTGTTGGTGGGTTTGATGTGGACGGACGTGTGAAGCTGGCCATTGGACAGATGGAGGTCAACGTCAAGGAAAGTGGCATGGGATTTGGAGTAGGACCAGGTGAATGTGATGGAACCAAAGGAGTTGAGGTTGGAGAGGAAATTCTGGAGTTCTTCTTCACTGTGAGTCCAGATCATGAAGATGTCATCAATAAATCTGTACCAAACTTTGGGTTGGCAGGCCTGGGTAACCAAGAAGGCTTCCTCTAAGCGACCCATGAATAAGTTGGCGTACGAGGGGGCCATCCTGGTACCTATCTATGGCTGTTCCCTTTAATTGTTGGTATGTCTGGCCTTCAAAAGTGAAGAAGTTGTGGGTCAGGATGAAGCTGGCTATGGTAATGAGGAAAGAGGTTTTAGGTAGGGCGGCTGGTGATTGGTGTGAAAGGAAGTGCTCCATCGCAGTGAGGCCCTGGACGTGCAGAATATTTGTGTATAAGGAAGTGGTATCAATGGTTACAAGGATGGATTCCAGGGGTAACAGATTGGGTTGGGATTCCAGGCGTTCGAGAAAGTTGTTGGTGTCTTTGATGAAGGATGGGAGACAGCATGTAATGGGTTGAAGGTGTTGATCTACGTAGGCAGAAATACGTTCTGTGGGGGCTTGGTAACCAGCTACAATGGGGCGGCCAGGATGATTGGGTTTGTGAATTTTAGGGAGGAGGTAGAAGGTAGGGGTTTGTTTTTGTTTTGTTTTGCTTTGGTTTTAGGGCGCAAAACTGCTATGGTCATTAGCACCCGGTCAGTGACTTAGGAAATAGTAAAAAACCGAAATTGAAAACCAGCAGCAATGGGAACGAAAGTCATAAAATTGGAGAAACTAAAAGCAGAAGGAAGGCTTAAAAATTCACTACAGAAAGGGGTTGGTTGTCCCGAAAAAAAGCTTCAAATGACTGACGTCATTTCACTGGCACTAATAAATTTGAGAACGCGGTCGGCTGAGCGCGTGTCATCTGCTAAAATCGACGATATATCAGGCGATAGCTGTAGACGGGAGCGTAACGGATTAAAATAGGGGCACTCAATTAAAAGGTGTCTTACCGTCCACAGCTGAGAGCAGTGGGGACAGAGTGGGGGAGGATCGCCGCTTAAAAGATGTCGATGGCTAAAAAGACAGTGCCCTATCCGGAGTCTAGTTAAAATTACCTCCTTCCGACGACGCGTTCGGGAGGAAGAGGTCCAAGCACAAGGAAGAGCTTTCACGTCCCGCAATTTATTATGGGGAAGTGTCGACCAATGCGCGTGCCATAAATGAACAACACGACGACATAAAACGCTCCGTAGATCGGCGAAGGGAATCGATTGAATAGCTGGCCGAAGAAGAGAGACTGCAGCCTTGGCTGCAATATCGGCCGCCTCATTTCCACAGATACCAACGTGTCCCGGGAGCCAGAGGAACGCCACCGAGATGCCCCCCAGGTGGAGCAAGCGCAGACAGTCCTGAATCCGGTGGACCAGAGGGTGCACAGGATAAAGAGCTTGGAGACTGAGGAGAGAGCTGAGAGAATCTGAGCAGATAACGTACTGTATCCGCTGATGGCGGCGGATGTAGTGGACAGCCTGGAGAACAGCGTAAAGCTCCGCAGCATACACCGAACACTGGTCGGGAAGCCGAAAGTGATTTGGGGTGTCACCAACAATATAGGCACTCCCTACACCTAACGATGTTTTCGAGCCGTCGGTGTAAATAAATGTGGCGGCCGTCATTTGAGAAGGTAGGGGTGCGGGGTGTCGGTGGGGTCAGGAGGTTGATTGGAGTCAGGTGAAAGGTTTTGTAGGGGGCCTAAGGTTCTGAGGATTCCTTGAAGCTCCGCCTGGACATCAGGAATGGGTTTACCTTGGCAAACTTTGTATGTGAAAGCCGCTCATACCTCACCTGTCTTTCAACAACATCTTTGCCTCTGTACTTCCGCCTCGACTGACATCTCTGCTCAAACTCTTTGCCTTTACGAATGTCTGCTTGTGTCTGTGTATGTGCAGATGGATGTGTGTGTGTGTGTGTGTGTGTGTGTGTGTGTGTGTGTGTGTGTGTGTGTGTGTGTGTGTGTGTGTGTGTGCCGCGCGCGCGCGAGTGTATACCTGTCCTTTTTCCCCCCCTAAGGTAAGTCTTTCCACTCCCGGGATTGGAATGACTCCTTACCCTCTCCCTTAAAACCCACATCCTTTCGTCTTTCCCTCTCCTTCCCTCTTTCCTGATGAAGCAACCGTTGGTTGCGAAAGCTTGAATTTTGTGTGTATGTTTGTGTGTCTATCGACCTGACAGCGCTTTCGTATGGTAAGTCACATCATCTTTGTTTTTAGATACATCTTACACTTTAATTTTTTTATTTTTTCCAATTAAAATGTTATTTTTTTCTATAATTTAGTTGATTCTACAATAAACCTTAGGTCTACTACATAAGTATGGGCTACTGCAAGTTACAGAAAAAAAAATAGAGCAATGCTTTATAAACTATAAGAAATATTTGTAACCTGAATTCTGAAAAATACAACTTGCAGGAAATTGCAAATGAAGATATGAGTCCAATTAAACTGTGCCTCAAAACTTTCCTAAAGCATAGTCTTCATCCTGCAGCATTTCTTCATCTTCAAGCTTCCTCTTAGCACTCCTTTTAGCACTTCTTGCTTCTTTGGTAACTTGAAGAGTGAATCTTTCAGCTTCATGCACCCATTGTCTGTCACATGCAAGCAATTGATCTTCCATATTAGAGCCACATTTTATGCCTAAATTTCTCAGGACTTCCAAAATTCCTATCACTCCATCATTAAAATATATCACTGCATCTAGTACACCAACTTTTAATGTATTTAGTCATAAAAACATTCTTGGGTAATCTTTCCCATATGCAATGGTTGAAACTTTCATTTGTATTCTGATTGCCCCCATGAAGACATTTACTAAGCAAAAAAGGGTCATTCAGGTCTCTAAAAATTGGTTTTATATCATTAATAACAAGCTCAGGGGGAAAACACTTATGATGGTATATTTGCCCACTTTCTTTTGCTTTTTGGTAACCACACAAAGAATCTGCTCCTTTAGGGCAAAGTCCATGAACAGGGTGGTCATATGTGGGCAACTTATGAAAATAGGTGGCCCATACAGCTTTTCTCATTGCTGTAACATTATTTAGAGGTGCAGTTCATCTAATGATCAGTCCATAATAACTCTGAAGAAGGTCTATTTCAGTTTCTGTCAATCTGCCTCAGCCAGACAAATTTTCCATCAGATAGCAACTTTCCTTTCATTTCTCTTCATAGCTTGCTCAATCTAGCACCCACCCTCTTTTGCACAAGTCCACAACACTCCAGTTTTGTTACCAAGGTATCCCCATAAACATTGAACTCATTAATTTTATTGAAAGCTTTAGAGTCCCCATTGCCTAGGTACTTCGTATATCTAACGTTATAAACGGGCACCGACCTCTGAAATATTTTTAGAGCTCCATCACACTCCATACCTCCACAGTAACCACCAAAATTCTTAGAACGCTGATGTTCAATATGTCCTTCAGTGTTACCATGGCTGGTGTGCCGCACTTAGATAAGCACTCAACATCAACACCTTTTCCAATCTCGGGGAAGTAGCACTTACAACACCATTCAAGGAACGATGTCCATGATGTTGCCATGTCCTATCAAGTGCAACAGCAATGTCCCTATTTCCACTAATACCATTTACAGTTTCTTCTACTGCATGTTTCATAGATGCTTTAGACACAACTGTCAAGGCATGTAACAGTAGTTTTATGTACTTGCTGAACCTACAGGGAGGAGAAGGAAGGTCCATCAAACCACAAAACGTTTGAGCAGCCTTTTTTCCTTTTCCTACTGCACGCATTGCATACACTAACTTCAAATTCACATCATATGAATTATGCACAATGTTTGAAGTCGTTTTTTAGGCAGATTTATTTCAGGATCTATACAGAACAACTAATTTTGACACTAAACCCTTCCTGCTACTTTATTGTTCAGTTATGTTCAGATAGCCTACACCATTACATTGTTTACATTTTGCCACTTCCCTTATCAAAGAAGATAAGATGCCCACATCAACAACAACAAATCCACTACAAACAGTGTCATTGTTAACACAAAAATTTGAATCACCAGGAGGTGTGCTGTGTGGGAGTTTCTTCCCTGAAGAACTGATACATAGGTTACTTTCAACAGTGTGGCTTGCTTTGTTTGTGAACTGGTTACCATGGAATTTCCTTTAATTGAATTTCTTGATGCGTGGCATAGTTCATATTTATTGCACACTAAAGGATATGTACTTCCACAAATACATGAAGCACTTTGGCAACAAACATTCAGTAACATGTGAACAAACTGCTTCAGCGAAACAAAAGTAAATACTCGCAAAGGTAATCATTTACAGACACTAGAAATCTGCACTGTTACCAACATATACAATGTATCTTACGCATTTTTGCTAGAAACAGAAAGTTCACAATTCTTTTCTAAATAATACTGGTTTCTGTAAAAGAAATAAAGGGGGTGTGGCGGCATACATGACCGTAACTTTAAAATTTGTTATATATAGGTTATTTTTCATTTGAAACCCTATAATGTATATATCAATGTAATCAGGAAAGACTGTAGAATTATATTAAGTCATAAAAAATTCGATTTTCCCACGATTTGTAAGTACCCTGTATCCTTAAGGCACAACATTCTTCATAATAAAATGGTGCATTATAACATTTGATTATTCACGTCTATTAATATTTAATACGTTTATTGAATGTGCTTTCTCTGATGGAGTAAAATGGCAGTCATCTAGAAAAGTCAGAGTGATTGCAAATGGTGGCTGAATATTTCACAGCAAAAATATTGGGATGAATAAATGAACTACTAAAAGCTGTGTGCCCACCTCCATAGTTGAGTGGTCACAGCATGGCTGGTTGCCATGCAGAGAACCCGGGTTCAGTTTCTGGTAAAGGCAGAAATTTAACTTTGGTGGGAAGATGAGTCCACTCAGCTTCATAATGCTGAGGAGCTACTTGACTGAGAAGTAGTGGCTCAAAGGTCTGCAAAGCACAACGGCAAGAAGAGCTGTCTGCTGACCCTGTGCGCCTCCATACCGCATCCAAATGACACCCTTCTCTGAGATTGATAGTTTGTCAACCAAACCAGTACTAATTAAGAAAACAATAACCAAGCAATAATAGAATGAGTAGGATAATTATGCTTGCGAAGTCATTCAAGATGGAGCACAAAGTTCTGCCTGGACGAAGATGACTCAGGAAATTTCCTGTGGTCTTCCTATTGTCACCATTATAAAATTTGCCTCAAATGATTTCTGGAAATACTGAGAAACATAAACCTGGGAGTCAAGACAGAGAATCATCCCCTTCCCCTTGTATCTGAACGTGGGTATTGTGTCTCAACATACTGAATGACTACTTGAAAGACATTTTAAAAATTAGAAACTTAATTTTTTTTACATGCAATTTCTATAACCAAAAATGACCTACGAAGGTGTTATTAAAGGATATTTCTTGTTATGATCTGATCTGACATTGCTTGAAACTTGTCCTGCATTCCTTGAAGTAAGGTCTGCACCTGTAAGAAAAAAAAAAAAAGGTTAAAATGTAGTTTACTTTCATCAACCTGATAAATGTAGCAAATTTTCTTAATTCATTGTTGACGTTATTGCTACATATGGCACAGAGATATGAGAGGCGAAGAGAGAGAGAGAGAGAGAGAGAGAGAGAGAGAGAGAGAGAGAGAGAGAACTACAGAACTAACACTGAGGAAGGTGTTTAAGGGATAATGATCACCAGTCGCCACCAGGAAAGAAATTGGCTGAAAATGGGAAGGGAGAAGTGGCAGCAGCTGTAAATAACACAAATTCCAAGGAGTATTACAGGGCAAATAATTTACTTAAATGATCTTGTGGATAATGTAAAAACTCCATTATACTATTTGCAGGTCATGGTTCTTTTTTTTATGGAGAAACAATACAGACAGAAAAATTGTTGTGGAATTCCAGAGGACTGCAGAGGATAATCACTTGTTGCAGAAGTGAATATGTGGATCCTGGGATTTAAAGCAATGCAACCAAACTGGTTGCAGGAAAGGCACATACCACACAGATTTATTGGAAGAATCTTACAGACCTGTAATTCATTTATGCAGGGCGATGCTGGTGATTTTAGTGAACTCAGCAGCATTATTAAAATGCCCATTGCTGTGTTAAGTAAAATAAAAAAGAAATTGTCTTCACAAGGAATCTCCTGCGACAAGACCCAACCAACACATAAACTTTTCTGGAAATACGGAAGCGTCTGCTTTGACCCATGACGTCACAAATATGGCGGAAACGACCATAAACGACGATTCCAATATGGTGCATATAAAGTCGGTATGTACACATTATGAGGGCGAAAATACATTGAAAAACAAACACACACACTTTCCACAAAAAGCCTAATGACACTAATGGGACAAGTGCTCTAAACGCTACTGTAGGCTTTCTCAATATCTAAGAAGAATCCAGAGCATTTGTGGAGCAAGGCTTCCCGTACCTACATCTTCAATAGGTGAGATTAGCCAGGACCGCATTAACTGCAAATACCATGGTTACCACAAAGTCCAAAGTGACTGGAAAAAAAAATGCTGGTGACTACTGTATGAACAGAGAGTAAAAGAACAGACACACAAAAAGAGAGGCCAACATCTGTAAGTCAGTTTGTTGCAGAATTTTTGAGCATATTCTAAGTCTGAATATAATAAATTCCTAGAGACACAAAAGCTTCTGACCACAAATTAGCATGGATTTAGAAAGAATCACTTATATGAAACTGAGCCTGTCCTTTCCTTACACAACATCATGCAATCATGGATGAAGGCTAAAGGCAGATTCTATATTCCTGGAAAATGTTTGACACAGTGGTCCACTGCAGGCTGTCGACAAAGGTCCAACTATATGGAACAGATTCTCAAATATGCTAATGGCTCAAAGACTTTTTTTTGAGTAATAGAACCAAGTACATTGTCCTGGACAGCAAGTGCTCATCAAAATGTATCATCTGCAGAACACCACAGTTATTGAGTGACTGCAGGAGGATAGAGAATGATTTGGATGGAATTTCTATTTGCTGTAAAAGAAGAAAAATGTCAGTTAGTAAAACAATCCTCTAATGTGTGAATACAGTATATGTTGAGTGCTGCTCGACATAAGTCACATTGATTAAATACCTAGACGTAATTTTGTAAAATGTCACAAATTTGAACAAGCATATAAGGTCAGCAGTAGGAAGAGGTTGATTTCTCGGAAGGTAGCTCATCTTTAAACGAGACTATATTTAGAACACCAGCGTGAGCAGTTCTTGAGTACTGCTCAAGTGTTCGAGATCCGCACCAGGTCAGATTAGAGGAGACATCAAAGCAACTCTTTAAGGCATGCTATTACATTTGTTACTGGTAGGTTCAAACAATATGAGAATAATCAGGGAATGCTCCATGAACACAAATGGGGATCCCTGAAGGAGAGGGGGAGAGAACAAATCTTTTGCAAAACACTGTTGAGAAAATTTAGAGAACCAGCATTTGCAACTGACTGCATAACGATTCTACAGCCACCATAATATGTTTCACCCAAGGACTGCAAAGATGAGATAAGTGAAATTAGGGCTTGTATGGAAACATATATACAGTAATTTTTCCTCATGCCATTTATGGGTAAAACAGGAAATTGAATGACTAGTGCTGTAATAAGATACCCTCTACCACGCAGTGTGTGCTGGCTTGCAAAACATGTATGTAGAGGTAGGTGTAGGTGTATCAACTAAACCCAACTGGGAGAAGCTACATCGCCTTCTGGGCTTCAAATCCCAAACAAGATATCAGTTAACAATTACCTCAAGCATACAAGATATTAAGGCAATTCAACAATAGCTGCTGAATAGTGAACCTGAATGATGTCTGTGTGATTAGAATGTATTTTTGTGAGGGGTAAGTGGATACAGCACACTTATTATACATCAAATATGAACAGTTACAGCTGTAGCTTAGGGCAACGATTTAGGATTGATGGGTGAGGACTGTTAAGAATCATTGATAAGCACAACCCCACCTCTTCCATGGTTTCAGCAATGAATCTTGTAATCCCTTAACAGCGGGACTCGGGGATAACTTCTCTTTAAGAGTCTAGTAACCAGTTGATATCCACTTGAGTACAGATGCAATCTGTCAGAGACACTTCTCTTTCTCATTGTCCTCTTTTCTTTACATTTACTTTAAGACAAGTGAGAGAGTAATAAGATTAATGGATGATTTTGTTACTAATGTCCCATGACCCTACCCCCTACGTCATATATATATTGGAGGTTGACGGAGATCCCTGACCATATAGCTTTTGCTCTACTTCCTTAATTCTGGTTTACCTTTTGTTGCAAAGTTCCCCTTCTGTGCTGAGGGATAGAACTGTAGCTGATTAGGCATTACATACGTTCAGTGACAGATTTCTCCAGTTCCCAAGTGGATTTAAAATTTACCATGGATTTATTCACAATGTTACCCATGCAGGTGTTGGTGCCAGCTTTAGACATTGCTGTTTGTGTTGATACACCGGTCCTCGGATACTAAAGCTAGTTGGCCGCATTACTTTAAAGATCTGCAGATAGGTAGTAGATTTTTGTAAACAATAAAATTAGAAATCAAAGCGGCTCTAGAGTATGAAATAAACAGTTTCTCTTGCCCAAGTTGTAAGCAGATAACAGCCTTTGTAAACAAGTGGTCAACTGAACTTGCCAATATCAGATGTCAGCTTCATCTCTTAATGATAAGGTAGCATGTGATGTCAACATACACAGGCAGATAGAGCAAAACAATGACAATATTTCTGTTTAAATTAGTTCTTGGGATGTAGATTGTGGTGACAGATCTGTGATTTAACCTGGAGCCTATGTTAATTTCGAAGCTGGTAATTTGGTTATAAGTTAGCAAAGCCAAAGACTGTGATACGAAATCTTAGATGTGGTGACATACCGATCTGTAGTGTAGCCTGACATCCACATCCAGTTAAAAAGTGGCAGTTTGGTTGTGAATTGGTGAAGCAAAACTTAACACTTCGCTAAATCCAATAATTACCTCATCATGCAATCTTACTTGGCAGGAGAGTTATGTCTGTATAGGTGATATTAAGTATTAAGTTCTGTAAATACATATTACATTATGTATCAGTCTATGTACACAAATATGACAGGCCCTATGTATCAAAATTTGTACCTAAACATGACAATTGCTGAACACATCATCTGACAAGAAGCAAGAAAACTCTAAATAAATAAATGTGAATTTTTTGCTGTGGTCAAGATTATAGTTTCACATTTTGTTAACATTTAGCTTACTGGAATGACAAATAACATTACAAACAGTTCAGTTATTAACACATGACAAGTACCCACAAGGATATATATACACACACACACAGAGTCTTTGAAAGCGAACACAGGGGCTGGGCATAACAAAATTAATAAAAACCTATGGAGCCTCTCTATCCTTTATATGAGGTGCAATGATATCACCAAGTTTGAGTATTAAAATACAAGATTTTTTAATATATATATTCAGTCACATGATGGGTCATTTAGTCAAACACAGTTCCTATACACAGAACAGATGAATTTTATTCACGTAAAACACCTCAGGTAAATTGAAAAAGACCCAGTAAATACTTACGTGCGCTCTACAAAATACTATAGAGAATAAAAAGCATAGGAAAAACATATAAGAAATTGTTTACAAGGTCTGTTGATTTATCTGAACAGTATAGAAGAATATCGGGATATATGCTCGAATTTTTTCAACAATAACACGAAAAAGGCATAATATTATAATTGCTTCAAGCAATTGGTATGGTAATTTTATATACAATCAACACGAAAACGGGGGCTGGGCTGAATCAGTCTGACTTGCTACTTGTATTCACTGGTAACACGCATAGAAACTAAATTTACAGTGTGAGGCATTCCAAAAAACATGTTACGAAGATACATTAGACTGATATTCTCCAAAAATTCATGTTTTTCCATGGTTTACTTACATATTGTGTTAATTCCTGCATATTTTTTGGATCGCTGTTGTTACTCATTGAATAATTCTGTTGCTCTTCCTCCGTTTTGATTTCTTGCTTTATATTCGACATAATTTCACGCAGATGTTCTGCACAGCCACACAAAAATCGCACCTGTCAACCAACAACACAAACTAAATACTCTGATTCGGGCCGCTACAATCGACCAGTGCTATCCCGTAACAGGCGCCGAACGAAAATATCTCTTAACAGTCGTTTAACACGCAACTCTGGATCCTGTGATTCATCACAGATAAGTGGTTCGAAAGTGATATTAACTTTTTCATACTGACAGAAACAAATTGTCTCAAGAGATATTTTTATTCTTGTAGTGCATTGAGTACGGGAAACATTGATATGTGGCTCTGAAAGTGAAACAACCGTTAACGTTAGTTAGTTAGTCTCTTGTTTCATGAATCATTTGCTCTATAAATCGCAATGATACGGAAAAAACCATTTTACATTCTAAAAACAAATTAATTTGTGAAAATGGTTATATGTGGCCCATTTTTTTAAAAATATACTTAAGTGTGTTAGTAATTGCTACCCACCACCTTTTACACATAGAAATTCTTATATGGAATAGAAAGACTTCTGAAGGAGAGATTTTCTAAGTTTTTTATAAAATTTTACTTCGCCGTCTGTCAGACATTTTATATCACTGAACAAGTCATCAAAAATTACGTTTCCAGCATGATGCACCCATTTTTGTGCTAAAGACAATCTCAAAGTGAGTAATAAATGTTGGTTTTCTTTATTTATTGTAATTATGTACATCGTTGTTCCTTTTGAACTGAAGTGGATTCGTGAGGGAATAAATATACTGTGAAGTAGTGCTCAAAATGTTTAACTCATTAAACAGATGTTTACAAGATGACTGTCAAGAGAGCACCACAGATTATTCTTACAGCACAAAATGATTGTCCCCGAAAATTATTCCACAAGACATTACTGAATAAAAATATATGATTATGCCAACTTACTGATTTGTCTCTTCCCAAAATTTTCAGTGATTTTAAGTGCAAATATGACTGCACAGAGTTGTTTTAGGCGTTCCAAAACGTGCCTTTTCCAGTTTAATTTCACATCAATATGGTCATCTAAAATTGGAAATACAGAAGCGTCCGATCTTACCCGTCGGCTTTGACCCATGACGTCACAAATACCGCGGAAACGACCATAAACAACAATTCCAATATGGCGGATATAAAAACATCGAATACGTAATTTAAACACTGAAATACACAAGTTTCACAAAAAGCCTAATGACTGTAACGGGACAAGCGTGGGAAATTGGGGGTTTTTGGGTGGGGAGAAACTAAATATGTCGTTATGCGGTGGGGGGAGTCTGCAGTGCCCCCCCATCCCCCCACAGGCTTCATTAGTGTCAAATCAATATTTTCGAATCATAGGCGGCCGCTGCCGCGGCCGCATTCCAAAAAAAAGACTCCCAACCTAACCTCAAGTGGGCTACGCTACAGATCAATATGTTCATCAAATTGCTTCATATTACGTATACATGTTCTTTAAACAAGAGTACATCAAACCATGTATTAGGTTTTCCGCGCCGTAATGACGTCACACACCACAAGAGTAGTGACCCAGAAACTATCAAAAATTATAAAAACTACTGTGTTATATTAAGAAAAGTTATTAAAAAATCCAGGAGTATGTGTATCATGTCTGAAATCAGCAACTCTGATAATAAAATTAAAACAATTTGGAATATTATTAAAAGAGAAACAGGTCAACCAAGAGCAGAGGAAGACAGTATTACCATCAAATTGAATGAAAACTTTACGAACAAAAAGTCAGAAGTTGAAAATATTTTTAATAATCATTTTCTAAATGTTGTGGATATAGTAGGATCCAGGTGTTCATTAGAAGATGCTAGGCTGTTAATGGAAGAGGCCATACCTATGCAATTTGATACAATTGAAATCTCACTCACTTCTCCCTTTGAAATTAGGAAAATAATAAACTTGCTTAAAAGCAAAAACTCACATGGAATTGATGGCATTTCCAGCAAAATACTAAAAGCTTGTTCTCAACAGATAAGTAAGATTCTCAGCCACCTGTGTAATAGCTCTCTGGAACAGGGCATTTTCCCTGATAGACTGAAATATGCTATTGTTATACCTTTGCATAAAAAGGGGGATAGATCTGATGTCAACAATTACCGTCCAATCTCCCTCCTAACAGCTTTATCCAAAATTTTTGAGAAAGTAATGTATTCAAGAGTAGCTTCACATATCTGTAAAAATGAAGTACTAACAAAATGTCAGTTTGGTTTTCAGAAAGGTTTTTCAACAGAAAATGCCATATATGCTTTCACCAGTAAAATTTTGAATGATCTGAATAACCGAACACCACCCATTGGGATTTTTTGTGATCTCTCAAAGGCTTTTGATTGTGTAAATCATGAAATTCTGCTAGACAAGCTCAAGTATTGTGGCATGAGTGGGACAGTGCACAAATGGTTTAATTCGTACCTAACTGGAAGAGTGCAGAAAGTTGAAATAAGTAGTTCTCGTAACATGCAAAGATCAGCACATTCCTCAAACTGGGGAACTATCAAGAATGGGGTTCCACAAGGGTCAGTCTTGGGTCCTTTGTTGTTCTTATTATATATTAATGACTTGCCATTCTATATTCATGAAGAGGCAAAGTTAGTTCTCTTTGCTGATGATACAAGTATAGTAATCACACCTGACAAACAAGAATTAACTGATGAAATTGTCAATACTGTCTTTCAGAAAATTACTAAGTGGTTCCTTGTAAACGGACTCTCACTGAATTTTGATAAGACACAGTACATACAGTTCCGTACAGTGAATGGTATGACGCCATTAATAAATATAGACCTTAATCAGAAGCATATAGCTAAGGTAGAATATTCCAAATTTTTAGGTGTGTCCATTGATGAGAGATTAAATTGGAAGAAACACATTGATGATCTGCTGAAACGTTTGAGTTCAGCTACTTATGCAATAAGGGTCATTGCAAATTTTGGTGATAAACATCTTAGTAAATTAGCTTACTACGCCTATTTTCACTCATTGCTTTCATATGGCATCATATTTTGGGGTAATTCATCACTGAGGAATAAAGTATTTATTGCACAAAAGCGTGTAATCAGAATAATAGCTGGAGTCCACCCAAGATCATCCTGCAGACATTTATTTAAGGATCTAGGGATATTCACAGTAGCTTCTCAGTATATATACTCTCTTATGAAATTTGTTATTAACAACCAAACCCAATTCAAAAGTAATATCAGTGTGCATAACTACAATACTAGGAGAAAGGATGATCTTCACTATTCAAGATTAAATCTAACTTTGGCACAGAAAGGGGTGAATTATACTGGCACTAAAGTCTTTGGTCACTTACCAAATAGTATCAAAAGTCTGACAGATAACCAACAAGTATTTAAGAAGAAATTAAAAGAATTTCTGAATGACAACTCCTTCTACTCCATAGAGGAATTTTTAGATATAAATTAGGAAAAAAAAAAAAAAATTAAGAAAAACAAAAAACACAAAAAAAATAAAGTTGTTATATTAACTTAAGTATGTTGTTAAATTAACCTAATTATGTCATGTATTGGAAAATTCGACTCGTTCCACATCATTACGAAATATCGTATTCATGATCCATGGAACTAGTATTAATCTAATCTAATCTAATCTAATCTAATCTAATCAACACGCTTACGTCACGGGTCAAAGCCGACGAGTAAGATCGGACCTTTCTGTTGACCCCTAAAATTTTTGAAGTTTCTGCCGTTTTTTTTTTATTTCCTCACTGTGTGTTACAATTATCATTGGTGCAGTACCTCTAGATGTACAGAGCTGAATAGGTTATGTCTTTTTTAAATTAAGGGTGAGACCATTCCCTGAAAAGGAGTCAATGATACTTTTAAGAACGTTTTTTAGCGTTTCTTTTGATGCTGTATGTATGCTTTGATTGATTACATACTAGTGTCATCCACAAAAAGAACAAATTCTAATTGTTGTATATCAGATGTAAGATCGTTTATGTATATGAGGAACAGTAACTGGGGAACCCCATCCACGATTTCTCCCAGTCAAAGGAGTCTCTCCTGATTAATTGGATGAATTATAAAATACAATTTTCTGCATTCCTTTCGTTAGACACGACCTTATGAATTGTTTAGCTATTCTGTCATTGCATAAAATCTCAATTTATCTAGGAGAATATTGTGATCCACACAGACAAATGCCTTACGTAAGTCACAGACAGTACAAACTGGTGCTTTTTTGTTATTTAATGCTCATAAAATTTGGTGATGAATTTGTAAAAGGCATTCTTAGTTGAGCAACTCTTCTGAAATCCAAACTATGATTTACAGAGGATAATATTGTTGCTGGGGTGGGATACTGTTCTAGAATAGATAAACTTCTCAAAAATTTTGGAAAATATGATTGGTGATATGTTATAGTACCAGTAAGGTCATTACTTCTTGAGTTAACTGTTTCTGCTATTCAAGTACTATTACCCCAGCAATTTAAAAATTCTCCCAGACAGAAGGTTATTCAGATAAAGGAATAATTTCATATTTCATTTGGATTCTTACAATGAACTGGTAGAACAGTTAGGAAAGTCTGCAGTAACACTAGGAACTTTGTATCACTCATCAGATCCCAAACCAGACCTCAATCCATGGATCAAAGAGAAAATTATAATCTATTGCAAAAAATATTACAATGTATCCACATCTCGTAAAGTTAAATTATATCCATTGGTACATAACAACTATTCAACTTAATCCTCAGTCTCATGGTGAAAGGTCTTTAATTGTGTAAATCATGGAATTCTTTTCGATAAGCTAAATCATTATGGTTTGAGGGGGGCAGTGCACAAATGGTTTAATTCATACTTAACTGGAAGAATGCAGAAAGTTGAAATAAGTGGTTCATGTAATGTTAAAACAATAGCTGATTCCTCGAACTGGGGGGGGGGGGGGCTATCAAGTACGGGGTCCCACAGGGTTCGGTCTTAGGTCCTTTACTGTTCTTGATATACATTAATGACTTACCATTCCACATTGATGAAGATGCAAAGTTAGTTCTTTTTGCTGATGATACAAGTATAGTAATAACATCCAAAAACCAAGAACTAAGTGATGTAATTGTAAATGATGTTTTTCACAAAATTATTCAGTGGTTCTCAGCAAACGGACTCTCTTTAAATTTTGATAAAACACATTATATACAGTTCCGTACAGTAAATGGCACAACTCCAGTAATAAATATAGACTTTGAACAGAAGTCTGTAGCTAAGGTAGAATTTTCAAAAATTTTAGATGTGTCCATTGATGAAAGGTTAAACTGGAAGCAACACATTGATGGTCTGCTGAAACGTCTGAATTCAGCTACGTATGCTATTAGGGTTATCGCAAATTTTGGTGATAAGAATCTCAGTAAATTAGCTTACTATGCCTACTTTCATTCACTGCTTTCGTATGGCATCATATTCTGGGGTAATTCATCGTTGAGTAGAAAAGTATTCATTGCTCAAAAACGTGTAATCAGAATAATTGCTGGAGCCCACCCACGGTCATCCTGCAGACATCTATTTAAGGATGTAGGGATCCTCACAGTAACCTCACAGTATATACATTCACTTATGAAATTTGTTGTTAATAATCCAGCCCAGTTCCAAATTAATAGCAGTGTGCATAGCTATAACACCAGGAGAAAGGATGATCTTCACTATGCAGCGTTAAATCTGACTTTGGCACAGAAAGGGGTAAATTATGCTGCCACAAAAATCTTTGGTCACCTACCAAACAGCATCAAAAGCCTGACAGATAGCCAACTAACATTTAAAAATAAGTTAAAAGAATTTCTAGATGACAACTCCTTCTACTCATTGCCTGAATTTTTAGATATAAATTAAGGGGGGTAAAAAAAAACTTAAACATTAGTGTCATGCAATATTTTGTGTAATGTAATATCTTGTACAGACATCTTTTATTAACCAACACGTTCCACATCATTACGAAGTTTCGTATTCATGATCTATGGAACAAGTATTAATCTAATCTAATCAAGGAAATTAGCAATACCTGACAAAGTTCTAAAGGAGCCTCATTGTGGGGTCTCCTCTTGGCAGCCAGGTCGATTCGTGCTATATCCACATAGAGATGTGACAGTGGCCTGACATTGGACTGATTGGATATGTGTTGGCAGGGTTACTCCTGAAGGTTCCAGTTAACCACATCTGAACACCATAAGTGAGGTTTGCTGTATTGTGCACCAAATACATTGTAACCTTTTCATAACTGCATCTATTATCTGAGAACAAGGAATGGTCTTGAAGCGAGCAATGTGTGGTTCTTTGCTGCTGTCGGATCTGTCATACTGTGGCCTGGCTTACGAGTAGTAGTAGTAGTAGTTTATTCATCCAGAGACAATGTACATTGCATGGATTTCGACAAAAAATACATTATATATATATATTATTATTATTATTGGTGTTTTGCCCTTAAAGAGTGCATTTGGACTAAACTACATGGCCAGTTCCTTTTGCTGCCTTCCTTGCTGCCCAAACTTCCCTCATTCGCTCGCTGTGTTTCTGTTTCCGGTCCTCTGTCCATGCTTCTTGTCGGCTTTGTGTCTTCGGCTTCATCTTGATTGCCTTTTTGGTTGTCCATATTTCTTTCATCTTCTGGTTGTGATCTTGCTTGCGTTCTTCAGTCCATTTTATGCCTGTTCGTTTGTCACATTGTATCTCATGTAGTTTACTTTTCTTAATGATGTTTCTGAATTTTATTCTGTCGTTTATTACGTCTGCTGTTATGTTGAGTTGGTTCAGGTAGTTTTCTACCTCTGCCACCCATTTGTTGTTTCTAGTGGTTACCCAGTCAAAGATCTGTTTGGTCAGCTTGTGTGATGCATTCTGTATAGGTGTTCATAGAATTGTAGTCTGCGTTTTCTAATCTTTTCTGTGATTGTCTCCGTATGTTTGTACAGTTCCTCTGTAGGTTTCTTGATCCATATTCCATTGTTGTTAGTTGCGCCAAATATTTTCCTAAGTATTTTCCGTTCTACTTTTTCTAATTGTCTGATACGTGTATGCCCTAGGATTAGTGTGGTCTCTGCTGCATATAGTTCCTCGGGGAACACCATCGTGTCGTAATGACGTAATTTGGCTTTTTGTGAGATAGACTTCTTGTTGTAATGATTCCACACGACTTTGTATGCCTTGTCCAGTTTAGTCTTTCTTTCTTCGTTTGAGTCTCTGTTATGTCCACTCATTTGTAGTGTTTCACCGAGGTATTTGAAGTTTGCCATTTTGTAAATCGTGCCATACTTTGTGTTCAGAGATGAGAGTTTCTTTGTGCTCATAAACAGTGTCTTTTCGTAAGAGATCTGTAGTCCAGTTTTGGAAGCGATATCCTGCAGTTTTTCAGTAGCGTCTTTTGTTTCCTTTATACCTTTCGTGACAATCGCCAAATCGTCTGCAAAAGCCAGGCATTTAATCTGTAGGTTTCCTAAGGTTATCCCCTGTTGTGATGTTTCCCATTCTTTTATGACCTTATCTAACACCAGATTGAAAAGGAGAGGTGAGAGGCCATCGCCTTGTCGGACACCTGTGCGAATTTCAAAGGGCTCTGATAGTTCCCCACAGAACTTTACTTTGGAGGTCGTGTTGGTTAAGGTTTGCTCTAAGATAGCCCGTGTTTTCTTGTCTACTTTGTATTCTGCTAGAATTTTGAAGAGAGTTTTCCGGTCGATAGAGTCGTACGCCTTTTTGAAGTCGACAAAGGTAATGATCAGGTTCTGTTTGTGTCGTAAAATCATTTTCAAATTCCAAATTTGTTCCGCACAAGACCGCCCTTTACGGAAGCCTGCTTGGTATTCCCCAATCAAGTGGTCGGTCTGGCATTCTAGTCTGTTCAGTAAAGCTTTAGAGAGGATCTTCTATGTGACTGGTAGTAGGGATATTCCTCTGTAGTTGTTCGGGTCAGTCTTGTCCCTTTTTTGTGTAGTGGGTGTATCAGGGCAGTTTTCCAGTCGTCAGGAATTTTCATGGTCTTCCAGATGTCTTCCAAGATCCTGTGGATGTCTTTGATGAGTTCTGGGTCTTGTAACTTCCAGATTTCCGCGATGATTCCATCTTCTCCTGGTGCTCTACGATGATTCTTAAGTGACTTGATTATTTCTTTAACTTCTTCTAGAGTTGGAGATTCACTATCTGGATTGTACGTGCTCGTTTCTGTCATCATTTCTTCCATAGGGGGGTCTGTGTTGAGCAGGTTTTCGAAGTACTTTGCCAGAATGTCACAATTGTTTTTGGTATTGGTTTCTAGGGTTCCATCCGGTCTTCTGAAGCACAAGTTGGGTGGTTGATATCGAGTCATATTTTCTCTGAACGTTCTGTAGAAGTTTCTTGTATTGTTCTTCATGAAGTCCGATTCGATCTCTGTCAGTCGCCATTTGTCGTACTGTCGTTTTTCACTGCGAATGAGTTTGCTTGATTGCTTCTGTGTTTTCAAGAAGTTCATCCAATTCTCTTGGGATTTATGGCTACTAAATTTTTTCCATGCACTGATTCGTTGGTCAATAGCTTGGTCACATGTGTGGTTCCACCAACGGTGTTTCCGTGTGCATGGTGCTTGTGCTAGTTTCATGGCCTCTCGGATTCTTCGTGAAAGTTGTGTCCAGTCTGTCGTTTTCTCCATTTTAATTTTGTGAAATATTTGTGTCTGGTTTAAAGTAACGTATTCTTGATCTGGTCTAACAATTTTATTCTTCTGGAGCTTTTTCTTGGGCAAAAGACGAATCCTGATCTGTAGTAGGTGGTGGTCTGAGTCGTAGTAGCCTTTACGGGTGTCTATGTTCAAAATTTCTTTTTGTGAGTCTTTCTGGACTATTACGTGGTCGATTTGTAGTTCTTGCTTTCCGCTGGGGAATTTCCATGTGGTAAGTTTTCGTGTTGGGTCTTGAATTTTGTTGACATTATGGCGAGGTCGTGGCTTTTGCAAAAGTCTGTCAGATGTTTTCCGTTTTTGTTGGTGTCCTTGTGTGGAGTATGTTTTCCTGTGATATGTCTGTATATCTTTTCTTTTCCGAGTTTAGCGTTGAAGTCTCCCAGTATTATTTTGACTCTATGTGCAGGAATTTTTCTGATAGTTTCTTCCATTGTCGTCCAGAAGTCATCAATTTCGTCCAGGTTTTTCCTGTTATATATACATATAAAGGGTGGAAAATGGACAATACTATACACAATACAAATGTGCACAGTAGTTACAAAACATCAGACCGCATTGAAATAGCATGTACAACTTTGATTAATTACATTAATGTATGAGAAAGAGCTTTTAATTGGAATACGCGCTTGATATTTAGATATAACATATAATAATTCTAACACTTTTGTACATATTATTTATTTAGATCATAGCAACAGTAAGATAAAAATTACTACTGGCACAGAGTACATAAATCTAATTGTTTTGTATGAAGCTATTCCGGGTATTTGTTTACACTATAATAGCAGTTGGTCATTAAAAATTTAAATACTACTTCTTTAAATAAAGACAATTTTTCATTTCTTTTATCTTTACCGGTAGTTTGTTATACAATCTAGTTCCTTGTATGTTTGTTTGTTTCTGCGCCAAAGCCTTGTTAACTCTTTTAGTATGAATGTCATTGCACTTACTTGTGTTGTAAGCATGTAGATCCGATTTGGATTGGAAATTGTCAATATTTCTTTTTCCATTAATTACGCGTTTTTGTATATAGAGGCAAAGTAGGGGTAGAATATTTAACTGTTGAAATAATTGCTTTGAAGGAGTTAGCTTTGAACTGTTGGTAATTATTCTAACAGCTCGTTTTTGTAGAGTGAAGATGGTTTTGAGATTTGTCTTACTATGACCCCAGAAGGTGAGGCCATAGGTAATAGCAGAATGTATATAAGCAAATTAAACAGTTCTGCTAAATTCCCTACTTCATACAAAGCTAATAAAACGTAATGCAAAGCAAGCAGAGCTTAACTTATGAGAGAGATACAGGATGTCAGATTTCCAGTCTAAATTTTCGTCTGTATGTACACCTAAGAATTTTGTGGTGGCAACTCTCACAATTTCTTTATTTTGTATTCTGAGATCCAGATCAGAGTGTGACTTCGTTTTCCTGTAATGGATATAATTGGTTTTAGAGATATTTATGGTTAATTTGTTCATTTCAAACCAATTTTGCAAATATCCTATAACTCTGGTTGCAGATGTTGGCAATACCTGGTTTATGTCAGTTACTACAATGTTTGTGTCATCCGCAAACAGAGTTATGTGAGTCTCTCTTTGTGTCCTGTGCTCCAATCGGCGCTGCATCATTGTCGTGCTTTGGCCTGATGGTACTTTAGTGTGGTGGTGCATGTGGACGAATGTCGGCTCATTGACTGTGTCATCTATAATTGCTGTGCTGCTGTCTGAGGCTGTCACACAGATACACCCCTTTGGGGAGCAGAGCTCGGTAGGTGTGTGAGGCGAAAATGTTCTGTCTACGGACAGCATATGTTTGGGCTTGGGGCGCTTGCGATGACGTCAGTGTGAGCTCGGTGGCGGCAGTGCATGACGTCAGCACGAGCGCGAAGGCGACAGTGTGTGACGTCATGAGCGGATGGTGGGGCATGCACGAGTATGTTTCTGTGCGACCCGCTAGAACAGCAGTGCCCAGTAGCGCTGTGCAGTAACTGCCTGTAGCAATGAGTTCAAATAGTTCAAATGGCTCTGAGCACTATGAGACTTAACATCTGAGGTCATCAGTCCGCTAGAATTTAGAACTACTTAAACTTGACTAACCTAAGGACATCACACACATCCATGCCTGAGGCAGGATTCGAACCTGCGACCGTAGCAGTCATGCGGTTCCAGACTGAAGCGCCTAGAACCGCTCAGCCATTCTGGACAGCAGCAATGAGTGACTGCAGATCTAGTGTGCAGATGTTGGATCAGAGAACACCGATGCACATACAAACTCTGGTTAATTGCTATGATGGATAAGAAATGAAGTGTTGGTGAAGATGCACTGTTCGTAACACTAACATTGAATTCAGACACAAATAATGGAGATCTCATTAAATGTTGGAAAAAAATTAACAAAACTTTCAAAGAGACGACTGTTCATAAAACACAGTTTTTTGTTTCACAAACCCAGCGCAGAAGCATAGTGCAGCACTCGATCTGGTCCAAGCACTCACGGCAGCAGAGACTATGGAGAGTTTAACACGTGCAAATGTGATGTCATTGAGGCCTGAACATGGCCTCTGGAGCTGCGGCAGATATACCTGGCGGCGCAGGAGGTGGTGTCCAGAGCTCAACAGAGACACGACACAGAAACCAGCTTGGGAGTCAATCCAGCCTCAACGCCCAAAGTGGAGGGTGCTCAGGGACATGACGGTGATTCCAGTAGCTGCGACAGGCAAACAGCTGGTGAAATGGGGTTTTCGGTCTGGCACTCGACTGGAGATTTGTTGTTAGCTGGTGAGGCAGCCCACCAGAGACAGGGTCTCAATGCCAGGAAGTTGGTGGCGTGCGTGGGGGCTGCTGTTTTCGACATGATGTCCTTATGACGCAGCACAGGCATTTGAAGAAAACACAGTGGCCAACATGCATGACGTAATCCGTGATGGGGCCAGTTGTTGCGTCTGTGTGGGGCATGGTCCAGGCGGCTGTCTGGATGGAATGAGGGTAGGCTGGAGTGCACATGGCTGCTTGGTGGCAGCTGGTGGAGCACTTGAATCACTGGCAACTGCTGAGGCGAGCTCTGCCTGGACCATTGCATGCACAGCATCATCCGCTACCAAGTCCTCTTCTGGGTCGAAGAAGTAGACATCGATTGATTCTGTCATGACGTACTGGTTTAACCCTGTTGATCGAGACTTTATCCAGCCTACCATTATTGTCGATCTCCAGCGTCTTATGACTGTGGTTTATCATGCAGTGTGGTCCCAAGTAGGGTGGCGAAATTGGTGGCTGTACTCTGTTTCTGCACAGCATCACACATGTGCACTGTTGCACGTCTGTGTGTATGGAGGCTTTGCTTTACTTGGTCAGTGGGTGCGGTCGGATGCCGCCCATGTGACTGAATTGGCTTTCTGCCAGTGGAGGGGCTGAGGCATCGTGTGATAGTGGTACTTCCTCTTTGAATTCCCCAAATGACTGACTGTAGACGAGGTCCTCAGGTCAGATGCTGATCTCTTCCTTCAGTGTCACTTGCAGGCCGAGGAGTAAGGAGCAGTAGTGCTTCCACACAGATGGTATCATGACATGTCAGAGACACCATCAGCGTCTGATGAAGCTGCTCGACCTATAACTATATTTGTTTATGGTTCATTTACATTTTTATAATATTTTGCTTTGATATTTTCGCATATTGGTACTATATTTATTGTATATGTAAAGTAAAGTGTACTATAATAGAGATTAAAGTTCTTTGCATTATATGTGAGTAATGTATGTAAAATACCATGTAAATTGTTTATTACGTTAAATAATTTTCTGATGGAGTCTCGTATTTAAAAATGTTTATGAGTATAAATTGTTCATGTTGATGTCAATTTGACAATATAAGAAATAGTCATGATTAGCAACAATATAAGAAAAGGTGTTATGTAAAAACAGTGTGCTTTTGTTTAAAACGAAAGAGGCTTTGGGGAGTGGAAAAGGTAGCAAGGGCGAACTGGCACACTACCGAGAACAAGTCACACAGTCTGTAGGCAGTAGTGATTGAGGCAACGCCTTTGTGGGGCAGGAGAAGCTGTGTCTGCAAATTCGCACTAAATGCCTTGGATGGAGACTGCAAACGGCTTACAACATAGCTGCGAGTTGTTGGGCTACTGAATGTAGAATTGAACGACGCCAAGAAGAGAAATTGAATACATACAGCAAGAGATTTGCAGGCCGTAATATGGGTTGTGTAGCCGCCACAATCGTTCACCACACTCAAGCCTACAGCCACTAGATAAGACTTTTTATAGTAAATTTATATTTGTACAGTGTGAACTATTAATTTAAAGTATGTTTCAATAATCATTCTTGAACTTTAAAGAATGTGGTTCACCCTGTTATTTCATCGTAATCATACACATATATAGGGTTCCTTCCTGGTGTTTGATGAATCTGAGTATCCTATTTTAGTTCAAAGAATAATAGCTTTTGAAAGTAAATTCCAGTAAGAAAGAGGTTTTCTCGAAGTGAAATGTTCGATATAAAAAGTGTGTGCTTTAGTATGTAAGTATTTTAGTATTTAAGTTGTTTATTATAGAAAATTCTTTTCTATAGCTCCCCCCCCCCTTCCTGGCCATATTTTTTTAGCTTTCCTGAAGTTATCTACTGGGCTTTTTCTCTTTTAAAAACGTAATGTATAAGGATGTAGTAGTCTTAAAGAAAGTCCAGTGTCTGCACCAACACTGTTTACGTGGAGTAATATATTTTAAGAACTAAATTAAAGAGTAGGAAGAAAGTAGGCAAGAGCTCATACTTCTGCTTTTCCAATACTTCACTGTTTCATTGCCTGGATAGGCTGGTGACCTTTAGTACATGTTTTGAAACACTAAATGAACTTGGAACTGAGTTGTCCTAGCTTCAATATAATATTATTCATACTGCATTTCTATTTAACTGCTGGGTAAAATCTTAGGAAAAGAGTTGAATAGTCTGATTTACTTATCCATTAGACACAACGTAGGGTCAAATCCTGTAAAAAGGGTAACTCTATAAGATTAGCTTTCCTATTAACAGAACTGTCCTCACATAGTGTACTTTATTTGGAAACTAAACTAAATTTTAGGAAGAGGGCTATACATGGCTTTTCCCATAACAGGAGTATTTGTTTTGTTGGGGTACAGTCTACGTTACAACATAGAGACAGGTTTTACTGTTATTTAGGTAAAAGCATACTAAATTACAATGCCAATGGCCTTACCACAGTGGTAACACTGGTTCCTGTCAGATACCTGAAGTTAAGTGCTGTCAGGTTGGGCTAGCACTTGGATGGGTGACCATCCAGTCTGCCCAGTGCTGTTGGCAAGCTGGGTGTACTCAGCCCTTATGAGGCAAACTGAGGAGCTACTCGTACTTGACTGAGAAGTAGGGGCTCCAGTCTCGTAAACTGACATACGGCCAGGAGAGCGGTGTGCTGACCACATGCACCTCGATATCTGCGTCCAGTGATGCCTGTGGGCTGAGGATGATACGGCGCCCGGTCGGTACCGTTGGGTCTTCATAGCCTGTTCAGACGGAGTTTAGTTTAGTTTTATACTAAATTACAATAGTGGTCGTAGGATTACAGACCATGCCTTTAGACGCTGTGTGGTTGCTTGTTGTGTGCTGTAGCCATGGGCCACACAGCCAGGTGAAGTGTTTGAACAGCACACAGTCGAAGTGTCAACTGCGATCCGTAGTTATGTGACTGGAGCAGTCGAAGTAT
This sequence comes from Schistocerca nitens, assembly GCF_023898315.1. NCBI lineage: Eukaryota > Metazoa > Arthropoda > Insecta > Orthoptera > Acrididae > Schistocerca > Schistocerca nitens. The sequence goes on from NC_064615.1 coordinate 138,585,812, forward strand.
GGCACACAGATGTCAACAAATGCAGTAACGACCACCTCAGCGGGGATGTCCACTATGCGCGTTGCCTCTGACCAGTGGATTAAGCAGTCCACCACTGGTGAGGAGATAGCGCTTTCCTGGGGATGGAGGAAGCAGGCTTACGTCATCCATGTGGACGTGTGTGAAGTGGCATGTCGTGTTGGGGAAGGCACTGATGGGCGACTTTGGTGCACTAGCATGCTGCGCAGTCGTTTACCCACTGGTGACAGTCCTTTCAGAGTCTGAGCCAGACAAAACGGGTTGCCACAAGTGATACCGTGGTGTTTGCACCATGATGTGATTTCCTGTGAACAGAGTCGAAAGTGCTGTGCTGGAATTTTTTTGGGAGAAACAGGTGATGCATGCCTGTTGTAACGCCACACCGAATCTTCCGGGAGGAGCAAGGGACAGGCATCAGTTCTAAATGCAGGCCACTGCAGGAATCCTGTCAGAAGCAGTCCAGTTCTTCGTCGCCCTCTCGTGCGACGTTTTTGAAGTTCACTGGACAATCGTGGGGCAAGCATTCGATGAAGACATTGTCCATCCTGGAAATGTGTCGAATGTCCATTGTGAATTGTGACACATACTCCAATTGCTGTAGTTGTCACTGTGTACTGTAGGTGTTGTTGGTCTGGAAAGTGTGTGTTATAGGTTTATGGTCGGTGAAGATAATGAAGGGATGGGCTTCTACCAATGAAAGGAAGTGTTTCACCACCTGATACACAGTGTGCAGGTCACAGCTGTACACACTGCAAGAGTACTGCACTGTCGACAACTTACGTGAAAAGAAGCCAAGTGGCTGGGCCGAGTAGCTGTGTTGATAGCGGTCTTAATGCTGTACACAATGACAGCTAACTCTGCATTGTGTACTGGATGAGCAAGAAGCGCCACTTCGGTGTGGCATCATTTAGATGCAGTAAATAAAACTTTTCTCCATTTTATGAGTCCAGGTAATGGGAGCCCTTTGTTTCACCATGGTGCCACGTTGAGCTGCAGTCAGGGGTTCGAGCACCGCATTAGCGTTTGCAGATGGCGTTGGTAGAAGCTGATCACCCAGAGATAACAAGGAGGCCTTTGTGAGTGGTTGTGACAGGTTCAGGATCGCCTGCACTTTGTCTGGCAGAGGTGTGGATCTGGTAGGGGTGATTAGGTGACCGAGAAACTCAATCTCACTGACCCAAAATAAACATTTCAATGGACTGATCACTATCCCAGCCTCGCTGAGGCCCCGGAAAATGGTTGTCATGTGGCTGCAGTTGAGTTCGGGTGTCATTTAGAATGGAAAGACGTTGTCCGGATGATGAAGCAGCTTGGTAAACATCGCAAGATACGCTGCCAAGTCTGGGCAGTACTCCTAAGGTTGAACATCCTGAAAATACTCTTGAAGATCCTGAAGAGAGTGGTAATCACAGGTTTCTCTATGGAATTCAGGTCCTTCGGGGATCTGCCTGTATGGCTTCATGCAGTCACTTTTACTAAACACGGTCGCACCTGCCAAAGCATGGCTCAAGTTCAACAGATGTAGCACCAGACATCTGTCTCGTACTGTCCTTGAATTTAGCGTGCGGTAGTCGCCACATGGACGCCATGAATTGTCCTTATTGAGCACCAAATATAAAGCAGATGACACCGACACCTTGTCACAACACTGCCTCGAACTTGGCCTTTGCAACTGTGAGGCTACGGGTGCGAGATTACGTGGGCGGCAAGAGATGAGGCGGGGTCTGGGGGGTGGTGATGATACGCTGGAGGGTTGAATGCTTGACGACCTGCAGTGCCACAGACAGTCGAGTTAGCTTCAGAAATTTGTTTAGAACGTCTGTGAACTGTCTGGGGCATGCCACAGGTTTAATAGTGAAGAAGGTAGCCTGCTATTGTTGTCCCACTATCTTCAGACTCTTCGTAGTGTCGATCAACTGTGGGTTTGCAAAATACGCAAGCAACTGGTAGTATCCAAGGAAATCTGTACCCTGGATTGGCGCGCTGACATTGGCCACACAAATGTGTTGCGCAGTCCAAAATACACATTTTGATGATGAGTACCATACGTTTTTATGGCGGAATTATTGCTGTGGTGAGGCACATTATTTTGGTCTTCCCGCAAGCTTTTAACATTATTCTAGGCAAAATCTATAAATCCGACCCAGTGTCTACCAGGTACCTCACGCTCCCACCCCATTCTGCCACAAACAGACGATTCTATATAGCACTGCAGCCGGGAGTGTCTAGGTCCAGTCACAGCTGGCGTTTGAGTGCTAGCAAGGGATACAGCACTTGATTGCTTCGCTGCCGAAATGGGCGTGGTACTAGCAGATGCCGCTTGGAGTTTGATATGACATTAGTGGGGTACTGTTAGAGCAGCTGTTCCTGCGGTGCTGGCCGTGCAAACCATGCTGCTCATAGCCTGGTCTGATGCTGCTGTGATACATACTACCCTCTTGCCGTGAGCCCGTCAACCAGTTTACCTGTGTGCTGAGCACTATCACCTGGGTGCCATTGTACTATTGCTCTATGTTCTCTTGCAAAGGGACACACTAAAAGTACCGAGACAGACGCAAAGAAAACATACACAAAAACAATAAAAGAGAAAAACAGTAAACTTAGAACAGAAAAAAATACAACCAAGAAATTAAAAGAAAACAACATCATAGTCACAACAGCTGATAAAGGAAACAGTACAGTACTGATCAATACAGAACAATATAAAGAAAAAACTAAAGATTTCATCTCCTCTAACAGTATCACAAAACTGAAATCTGATCCAACAGCATACTTCTTGACATACATAAAAAACAATCTAAAAGGCACCGACACATACTCACAGATAAACAAAAACTACACATCACACAGAAGAACCCAAAAGCACCGACACTCAGAAGCCAACCCAAGGTACAGAAACCTCACATTCCAATGAGACCCATTAATAATTTCAAGAACGCACTACCATACCATGTGGCAAGACACATCAAGAAAATCATAATGCAACATTATGAAATGAAAAACTGCAGAACAGTGAAAAACACAAAGTGACTCATAACACAATAAAAGACTTATACATCCCACAAACTTTATCACTCATCTCTCTCGACATGGAGAACATGTACAAGCCAATACCCACTGCAGACACAATAAAACTAATTGAAGAAAACTTACTGATATACAACAAACAACCTGCAGACAATGTTAATGAAATAACTAAAACCCTCAAAGCAATCACATCCCAAAATTACTTCTAATTTGAAAATGAATTTTACTTACAAGGCGATGGGCTTCCAATAGGATCCCCAATTTCAGCAACACTGGCAAACGTATTCATCAAACACACAGGAAACACAATCTTTGATACAGTCATCATAAAGAAAGGATACAAAATTGTTTACTGGTACAGATATGTGGATGACATAATCTGTATGGTAGATGAACCAACAGAGGAAATTGATAAAGTGCATACAGATATAAACAACATACATAAAAATATTGAATTCATCATGGAAAAAGAAACACAAAAGAAAATACATTTCTTGGATATAACAATAAAGAGAGACAACAATAAACACACATTTGACATCTTCAGAAAGCCAACAACCACAGACATAACTATACATGCTTCACCCAACAACCTGAAAAATCAAAAATTAGCAGCTCTTTGACACGTTACACACACTAAATAACATCCCATTCAGCAAAGAAAATTACGAAAAAGAGTTACAAACAATACAACTCATACAAACTTCCTTTCAGAGTAAAACTGTGTGCTGGACAAAGACTCGAACTCGGGACAATTGCCTTTCATGGGCAAGTGCTCCACCATCACCATCTGAGCTATCCAAGCACGACTCACACCCCACCCTCACTACTTTACATCTGCCAGTACCTCGTCTCCTACCTTCTAAACGTCAAAGAAGCTCCTGCGAACCTTGCAGAACTAGCACTCCTGGAAGAAGTGATATTCCAGAGACATGGCTTAGCCACACCCTAGAGCTATTCATTCTGAATACAACTCATAGCCACAAAAAATGGTTACAACACCCATCTAGTACAAAAACGCAGCCAAAAAATTAAAACACAACTAAAGAAAAATGAAAACAAGCAAAGCACACAAAACACCAAAGAACTCCATGGACACTAAAACACACATGGAAACACAAAACAGTAACTCTTGACACGAATAACAGAAAAAATGGTACACACCTACATACAAACACAAAGCAACACAGAAGATAGCAAACATACTAAATAATCAGGGCTTACCCATAGCTTACAGAACAAGAAACACACTTCAATCATATTTACTAACAACAGATAAACCAGATAAATACCAAGGAGCAGGTATATACCAGCTAGATTGCCAAGAATGTAAATCAGTATACCTGGGGAAGACAAGCAGGAACTTCAAAACTAGGTACAAAGAACATGTAATAAGTTGGACATACGAAAATAGCCATTCTATCTTCGCCAAACACCTGATAAAACATGGACATGAACCACCTAACATGGAACGTGACATGATAGTTATCAGAGTGAATAATCACAACAAAAAGCTTCTGACATTGCAAGAAAACTTTCACACACAAAAAGCCATTGCAATGGAAAAGAAGGTACTCAGCGACCAAATCCATATAAGCAATACATATATTAAAATGAAACATCATCTCAAGAATGAATTACACATACACACACACACACACACACACACACACATACACACACAACAAACAAAAGGCGACAGACAAACACAAAACAACAGTTGGCAACACTACACAGCGAAAGCATATGCATGTTGATCACAAATAGGAAAGTGCAAGCAATATATGCGATGTGACCAATTTTGGTGAAAGAACGCCTGAAATCGGCCAGCTGGACCATGAAAACTAACGAATACATCTCTAGAACCACACGCACGAGTTAACAGCGCTGGAAATCGTAAGTAACACCAAACCATAACTTAACATGACGAAAATTGTGCTACAAAAGTTGATTCTAACCTAAAAAGCGAAAGCAAAACACGACTAAATGTTACATAGCAGCAATTGTATCTAGCACATAATACGTTTGTAGGGCCTCTGGCGTGAAGCACCATGTCTTTGAACCAATGTTCTTTGACTTTACTTTTAGTTCACTTTGTCTGTGTCTCGCTGTATGCCATGTTCGACAGCTTCTCTTGTATTCGCTTTGGTCAGTGTTACAATAAAATGTTCATCCGACTGCAAAAGTGTGTTATTATGGTTCTACGCCACGTAATATCCACAATGGTGATCCTGACATCATCGTGGTGTGTTCAGGAATAATTTTGTGCTTTTTTCATTTTAAACGAACTTCGTGTGCAGGTCCACATTGTCCTCGGCACAATGGATCCACCAGTGTCGTTTTTGCCAGTGACTCGCACCCTATTACCTGTGCTTGCGTTTCTACTAGCGTTCCCAATGTACATTTGGTTAAAAATGAACAATTACTTGGCCCCAAGCATGCTGGCAGCCACTTAACCATTACTGGCCCAACATGGCCACTGTCAAATGCTACTACGTAGCAAAGCCTGCTGCACAACCAGTGCACGCCGCTTAGTGACATTGTGAACGATAACCATGTGAAGGATGTTGTGTTTCACACCTCAGCTAAACAGTCGCCTTCGAGTTGGTTTTATATACTGAGAACTGTAATTCGAACGTTAATGTACACAACACAGGGTTGCACATCCTTATATGCCTGATGTCAGTGCAACCCCCCCCCCCCCCCCTATTCCGCCTCGGCAACACCAGCCGCCTCAACCGCGCCGGTTTCTGTTGTCACACCATGCTCACCTTCTGCCCACTCTCGTAATGGAATCGGCAGTTTCATCCGCCCCAGATCCCAAATCAGCGGCCCCTTGGCTGCATCGCGACCACCTTGCGCCTGCTGTTGCAACAGTATTAGCCATCACGCCGGCGCTGCACCCACCTCCTGGCCCGCAATTTGGAGACATTGTACCGTCGGTTGCACCTGCTCACTCCACAGCATGTGCTGCCTCTGGCCGCCCCCCCCCCCCACACACACACACAGACCTCTAGTGATGCATCATCCACTGCTACTGCACTCCCGGCGTCGGGGGTTCCTACTTCGCTAACACAGATCTTTGCCTACCTGTACTGCATCAACATGTGTTACCCGGCAGATTTCCTAAGCTGCCTGCATTGCAAAAGGACAACCCCAAGACTTGGTTAACATTGGTGGATCATCTACTGGATACCCACAGGATTTTGGATGACAATGCATGTTTCTTATGCCTGGGGAGCTACCTCCATGCTCACCCAGACCTCATCAGTGATCTGCTCCTCTCACCGCCTGCCTCGTCCAAGTATTTAATGGCAAAAACATTATCCACTGAACGCCTTTCTCGCCCTCCAGCAGAGGCTATCCACCACATCATCCATGATGAGCATCTCGACGACTGCACACCTTCGCAGCTTTGGCAGTGCCTTCATGCATTAACTGATGACCAACCTCTACCAGACACCGCGCTGTGGACCTTGTGGATGGTCAAGCTTCTGTCGGACCTACAACTTTACGTACTATCTCTTGTACAACACCCTCTCGATGTCCATCTGCACATGACCGATCTGGCCTACGCAATCATTTGACACCAACACCATCTGTCACGGATAACATCGCCTTCACCTTCAGTTGGCATGCCTGCACCTTTGGTTCTGCACCCTGCCAGTAGGGGTCAGCGCACATGCCTCATCAGCTCAGTGGCCCACCAGGAGCTGCCTCATGGCGGCCTACAGGAGGTACTGCCTGCGACCTCCCACCAGCATCCGACCTCGCCCGAGCAGCAGCCCGAGCGGTCTCAGGCAACGAAACAATCAGATACGTCCTCACCCACCCCACACCACCTCGCCTCCAAGCTTGCGCGCTGTGCTGGTACCATGTAACATACAGGGACGCCACTCACAATTGTAGCGTACCCTGTGTGTACCCAAATGATTCCAGTGGGTGCGTTTAGGCACCACACCCCACCACAATAGTTGATGGTGCCTACCTTCCAATGCCACACCGCTTGCTCCAACAACACGACGCCTCTACGTCGAGGACCTGTCATTGGGCACGCGCTTTCTCGTCGACACTGGCCCACCCGTACGGCATAAAGCTTAATGTCTTAATGCTTGCAAATTGCTATGAGTGAAAGAAATTGTTCAGGATTTATTGGCTTGGGGCATACTCTGACCACCGCACAGCAACTGGTCTTTACCTATCCATCTTGTGCCTAAGAAGGACGGCTCACTACTTATGCGTGGGGACTACAAGTCCCTTAATGCTAGGACCATAATCGATAACTATCCTATCCCTCATATCCATGATTTTACTCAGTTATTGCATGGCTCGAAGTTCTTCTCTGTCATAGACTGTTTGAAGGCGTACTAACAAATTACCATGCACCCACCTGATATTCCGAAGACAGCCATCATTACACCCAATGGTCTATCTGAATACTGCTACATGCTTTACGGCTTGAAAAACGCTGCCCAGATGTGGCAATGCTTCATTGATTCAATTTTGCTACCTCTGCCTTTCACTTTTGCCTATTTTGATGACACACTTATCTTTTCCCCATCTGCCAAGGAACAAAAATTTCATTTTGATGCAGTTCATACAGCTCTCGCAGCCAATGGTATGATTATCAATGACGATGCTCAGCATCAGTTATATTCCTTGGTCATATGGTCTCTGCTGACGGCCTCCGACCAATAGATTCTCGTGTTGAAACCATTCTCGCACTGCCTATTCCTGAGGAATATGCGTAACTCCAGTGCTTTCTGGGTATGGTAAACTTTTATCAACTCGATATCCTCTGGGCTGCCTCTGTCCAGTCGCCCCTTACCGATGCCCTCGCCAGTAAAAATACCACAGGGAAGCGAAAGTTGGACTGGACTCAGCCCATGCTCGATGCTTTTGACAATCTGAAATCGGCCATCGTGAAAGCAGTCACTCTCGCTCACCCCAACCCTTAGGCCTGTATTTCTATCACTACAGATGCCAGTGAGTTAGCTGTGGGTGCTGTCTTGCAACAGCAGCCACTCCGTTTCTTTTCGAAAAAACTAACAAAGAGTTAGTGTAAATGGTCAGCCTTCAACCGCGAACTTCTCGCAGTTTATGAGGCAGTCAAACTCTTCAGGAGTGATGTGGAGGGGCGTCCTTTCACTATGCACTCAGACCATAAACCCCTTATTGACGCAATACACAACCCTGCGAAGGATCTACCACCATGCCGCTTCCAACATGTGAACGTCATTTGCCAACATTCTTCAGACGCTTGTTACATCCACAGTGCAGAAAATGTTGTAGCTGACTATCTGTCTCGTATCTCGGTGAACTCCACACCTTTGAACTTAGATGAACTGGCGCGACTTCAGACTGGAGACACGGACATCAAGCAACTGGTTTTGGACGACGAGTCTTTGCTCACCATCAAACTCTTACCTTGCATGGGTCATCGACCCGGGCAACGACAAGACTATTGACTGAACGTTTCGTGTGGTCAGTCATACTTCATGATTGCCGCTCCTGGGCATGCCCCTGTGTTCCTTGTCAATGTAGTAAAGTGGGCAGACACGCACAGCCTCCTTTAGGACAGTTCGACATCCCCAAGGGATGCCTGCAGCACGTGCACATTGATGTGGTTGGTCCTTGTCCCCATTCTGAGGGGTACAAATACATTTTGTCTATGATCGACCGCGTAACCCGTTGAGTTGAAACGGTTCCTCTGGTTGACATTACTTCAGAGACTATAGCTCGCGCTTTCTTATCTGTGTGGGTGGCTAGATTTGGCTGCCCCCTTTCACTTACTATGGACCAGGGACAACCATTCGTCCTTAGGTTAGTTAGGTTAGTTAGGTTAGTTAGGTTAGGTTAGTTAGGTTAGTTAGGTTTAAGTAGTTCTAAGTTCTAGGGGACTGATGACCATAGATGTTAAGTCCCATAGTGCTCAGAGCCATTTGAACCATTTGAACCAAGCCAACAATTCGAGTCCTCACGTTTCGTTCAACTGTGTGAGCTGTGCGGGGTAGCAAAACTGACAGCCTATCATCCATAGGCGAATGGCTTGGTTGAGCGATCGCACAGAACTCTTAAAGCTTCACTCATGTGTCATGGTGGGCTTTGGTCTGGGGATCTTCCTTGCGTCTTACTCGGCACTCTCTCTGCACACAAGGAAGATCTGACTGCTTCGCTGGTGGAGGTTTTATATGGAGAACCTCTCGTCCTGCCAGCCGAATTCGGCCCTCGTAAAATGAGTGCGTGTGCACGTCGCTCACCTACACCCACCCCCACCTTGTGCTCATTCCACGACGCCAGTGTTTGTATACAAAGACCTGGCATCGTGCGAATTCGTCATGCTTCGAGACGACTCTGTATGGGCGGCCCTGCACCACCATACTCTGCAGAGTTAATATCTTCATGATACTACTCAATGGACGACCGACTACAGTTTCAGTGCACCGATTAAAACCTGTGTGGTCCATCTCCGAGCCACACTCTGCCGCACACTGCCTGCGCAGCTGTCCGACACGGCTTCTGAGGTGCCCATTTCACGTGCCAGCCACCACCTCCATCCGCCGCGCTGGCATGAGGATTTTGTGTTGATGTGAGCTAGCTTCATCCCCATGCTCCACACTGCCGGAGGGGGGGGTGGAGGGGGGGGGCTCTCTGGCACCTCTGGCGTGAAGCTCCATGTCTTTGAACCGATGTTCTTTGACTTTACTTTTAGTTCACTTTGTCTATGTCTTGCTGCGCGCCATGTTCGACAGCTTCTCTTGTATTTGCTTTGGTCAGTGTTAAAATAAATGTTCATTCGCAGGAAAAATGTGTTATTACGGTTCTACGCCACATAATATCCACACGTTTATTGTATGTGTAAAAAGAAACATGTATTACAGACCACTGAAAATGCTTCCCAAATAAAAGAAGCGAAATGCATAGGGCAATAAACGAACTGCCTTCAATTACTTGCATAGACGGAACATACCTCCACGAATTTAAAACAACTAAGGAAAGACGGAAAACAGAAAAAATGACGAAAAAGAATAAGTGTTTGAGGTCCAAATATTGTCTATGCGAGGCTTTGGGTGAGCACAGAAACGTTCGAAAGTGAGTCCCTTTGCGACTCTTCGTCACTCAGCCGATGGAGTCCGTCACCACATGTTTTTGCCTACAACCGATCACGTCAGGGTCGCCAATGAAGCGTGAAATGTATGGTTCTTTGACGCTGTCAAACCTGTCGTAATGTGGGCTGGTTTGCTGCCATACCAATGCACAAAGTCCAAGCTGCAGGCAAGTGTGACGTTAATTATATACACATGGTTATGCATGACACATTTATTGACAGCAATATATATACGCCGAAAAGTTATAATAATTACACGGGAAATGTCTGCACGGGTGATTGGGTGGCGTCAGTGAACAGCTGGACCACTGATCCCAGAGGGCATGCGCTCCTCACAAGGGAACCTCCCCTCGCACCCCCCTCAGATTTAGTTATAAGTTGGCACAGTGGATAGGCCTTGAAAAACTGAACACAGATCAATTGAGAAAACAGGAAGAAGTTGTGTGGAACTATGAAAAAAATAAGCAAAATATACAACCGAGTAGTCCATGCGCAAAATAAGCAACATCAAGGTGGCTTAAGCTCAGGAGCGCCGTGGTCCCGTGGGTAGCGTGAGTAGCTGCGGAATGAGAGGTCCTTGGTTCAAGTCTTCCCTCGATGAAAAATTTACTTTTTTATTTTCAGGCAATTATTATCTGTCTGTCAGATGCGAGATAACTGCGCCGTAGTATGGGGACGCTACACCTAAACAAACATCGAAACACAGTTTTTTGGGAGTGATTATCACATCCACAAGAAAACCTAAATCGGGCAAGGTACAAGAATCTTTTTACCCATTCGCCAAGTGTACAAGTTAGGTGGGTCGACAACATATTCCTGTCATGTGACGTACATGTCATCACCAGTGTCGCATAGAATATATCAGACGTGTTTTCCTGTGGAGCAATCGGTTGACCTATGACCTTGCGATCAAATGTTTTCGGTTCCCATTGGAGAGGCACGTCCTTCCGTCTACTAATGGCACGGTTTTGCGGTGTGGTCGCAAAACAGAGACACTAAACTTATTACAGTGAACAGACGTCAATGAACGAACGGACAGATCATAACTTTGCGAAAATAAAGTAAGTAAACTTTCCGCTCGAGGGAAGTGTTAAACCAACGACCTCTCGTTCCGCAGCTGCTCACGCTAACCACGGGACCACGGCGCTCCTGAGCTCATACTATCCTTGATGTTGCCTATCTGCGTATGGACTACTCAGTTTGTATATTTTGCTTATTTTTTCATAGTTCCACACAACTTCTTCCTGTTTTCTCGATTGACCTGTGTTCAGTTTTTCAAGGCCTATCCACTGTCCAACTTATAACTAAATCTGAGGGGGGTGCGATGGGGAGGTTCCCTTGTCAGTGATCGAGCGTGCACTACAGACTCGTTTCTGGGGTAGACTATGGATGTGTGTCCACCTGAGCATGCGAATGTTCTCTCGTCTCACGAAAGCTGTTTAATTTGCAAGAGCAAGAAACTTAGCAAACGATTGATAGATGTCCAATTTGTGTATGCAACAGTGGAGAGTAAGTGTTGTACTCGACCTTTGTGGACAGGCGGAAGTCATCTATCCTCTCTTATCAACTTACAGAGGTAGAACAGATCCATTCTCTTTCACCATTATAACTCTTATTACGGTACATCACGCATTACATCGTAGCTTCGTGCATTGAGTTAACCAATCAAAGAGCTACCAGTTACTAAACACAGAAGGCATGGATAGAAAAAGAATAAATGATCAGGAAAGAGGATGTAGAGAGATGAGAAGGAAAAGAAAGAGAAGGTATCAACAGTTTATTCCTTTCGTTCCGCAATCCAGCATGTCACACAACGTCCTATCGATTTCGGCAACACAAGCGCTAATTGTGTAATTACGATTGTGTATGCGCTTGGGGCCTAAAGTCACCTAGTACTAATAGTAAACAACGGACATCACCAGGACCGTCAGAATCCAATGGTTCGTCGCTTTTCTTACAAGGCCTAAACGATTTCGAATCTGTGCCTGGTCTTGCAATAAAAACAAACTCCCATCAACGTAAAAAGATTTAGTGCGCCAACGATTTCGGAAAACTTGCAGATGCGGTATCACGGCGCATGGCGTTACAGAGCTCTTAAAGCAGTCTATGGAGCAAGGAGAAGGAACCTACTTTCATCATAGGGCGGAAAAATGATACTTAGAGGAAAGATGAAAGAAAAAAGAGTTGATCATGACACGAAAACGAAACGAAAGAAAATGTCATAAATGGCTGGGAGACTCTGTCGTTGCCAAACACATTGTGCAAGCTGCACATTCCTGGAGATTAACTGAAAGCTCTAAAAAAAGTCTTATAAACTTCTCATCACAACAACTAGGCATGACATACCTCGACGACAAAGAGTTTAAAACGATAAGAAATTTATGGCAGTACACATATTCAACAGAAGTATATTTTTAAACTAACGTCCACCTAACATATATTGACCTCTAAGTTCTTCTCTCGATAAATGACTGCAAGGCCTCAGCGCATATCAACACTCACAGTACAGAAGAGACGGTGGCGGCGGCAGTGCGGCGGCTGAGGGCCTTACACACGTGGTACCCACGTAGCAGCGGCATGGGCGGTGGTGTGGCTGGCTCTCTGCATGACGCTGAAAGTAAGCGCCTCGGGCGTTGGTGTCAGGATCGAAACGCAGATGGCAGCGCGGAGCTGCCCGGCGGCGAACGTGGGGACTTGCGTCTAGGGGACGCCGAGGAATTGTCTTCGCTGATTGGCCACGTCGTGCCATGACGTCGTCTCCCACACCAGCCAATCCAGATCGTTGCTACTTTCTGAAACGCGCTATTCTTTAAACGATGACATTTGTCTGTCGATACGTTGTGTGGCTAATTCGTTATAGTACTTCCCTGTTGTGTGTTCTAGGCCTACGTCTATAATGGCATATTCCAACACGTGTTTTGTGTGCGATAAAGCATTTCAGCCTCGAAAAACGTTATACGCGCACATCAGGAAAATGCATGCTGTAGAGCCAAATACAGAAAGTAAGATTAAGTGCCCACAAGTCGACTGCAGCTATTCCTTCAATAGATTGGGTAATTTGAGAGCACGTGTGGAGAAAAAGCACATGGTTCGAACTGTGGATATAAAGATTGTATTCCAGTCAATGGACGGTAAGAAACACCGCATAATAATTCGTTTTTACTATTCAATATTAGGAATGTTTCTGGTAAAACTATAGAATTTCGTTCTTTGTGCATTTATTAATCTGGTGCAATGTTGTACTGCAAAATTTCTTTCAGTTCACATGAAAGGATTATTTGTATTAATGGCCTAGTCTTAGAAGACATTAAAGTCACAATCATTGTAATCCACAATGGGTAATTAATAAACTTTATTTTTACTGTCCATAAATTGTGTAGAAACTGTTTTTTTTTTCGTACCGCTCAAGGCATGAAACCGAGACTGGACTCCAGTTTCATGTGTAACAGATTTCTCTTAGCAAAACGAACAATGTAGACATACCGGGAGATAGTGAGCAAATTCTGAAGCTGTGGGAAAAAATTGCTGTCACTTGTTAACTCTCGCTCCAAGAAAGAAGGCCAGACGCGGTGGCCGTGAGGTTCTAGGCGCTTCAGTCCGGAACCGCGGGACTGCTACAGTCGCAGGTTCGAATCCTGTCTCGGGCATGGATGTGTGTGATGTCCTTAGGTTAGTTAGGATTAAGTAGTTCTAAGTTCTAGGGGACTGATGACCTAAGATGTTAAGTCCCAAGTGCTCAGAGCCATTTGAACCATTTTGAAGAAAGAAGGTCAATACTGTGCCAGCAATGAGAAGGTGCCAGTTCAACGAAAATCTAAGAAACAGAACTTCAGTCAAAAAAGTGTCTTTGGTAAATCGACCCTGGCTGAAAAGTCAAATGTTCCAGGTGCTTTGGTGCAACCTGACAGTGAAGTGTTGAGTATACATGTCAATAGAGCTCATTACACTTCTTGTCACCAGCCGGCACTGCTACACACGTTCTGCCTCCCTGATGACGTCATGAGCCTCAACCAATCAGCAGACCCAATTCCTTGGCGTCCCCTAGACCCAAGTAACGTGGGGTGGCAGACGGGCGGCGGCAGATGGGCGGTGGCAACGGCAGGAAAGCCGTGCTGACAGTGAACAGCGCGCTCGTGCGCTCAGCGAGCCACGGCACCAAGCTAGGGCGCTGAAGACCTTGCTGTCGTGCGCCCACAAAACCACTCTACTACTACTACTACTACTACTACACCAAGCTAGGACGCATTGCGCCTTTTCCTTTCATGCCTCGGTGCCCGGTTGAAAGGCAGCTGGAGGCGAACGAGAAGATGGGCCGACTGCGACCGTCAAATGGGGCCGCAGTGCACGCCCTGCACACGTATGCTGTGGAGCGCACCTCGGTGGACTCAGCGGACACATGTAGGAGAGGCGCGCCTGCGAGAGGCAGGAAGTAGACATCGCCCCGAGCGGTGGTTATGTGCGGACGCAGCGTATGGCGCGACATCGCAGCAGGTGCGCTGCAGTACCTAGGCTCGGCTTGTAGCGGAATAACAGCAGCGAATATTGACCGACCACACAACGTTAAACATGAACCAAAAGTAAATGGCCACCCTATGGACCAAAAAGTGGGAACGAATCGCGATTCTGATACCAATGTTAATGTATATCATCCCACTCCCGACACCAATGTTAATGTATACGATCCCACTTCTGTTCACCAGCGTTAATGTATACGGGCAGGGAAGGGGGGAGAAGGTTGTTACATATGCCTCGTGACGACAGTGTGCAAGAGGTTGAGCGTTCAGGATTTGAGAGTGGGCATCCAGAGTTGCCGTTAAATGACAAAACAGGAAATTAGGTACAATAAAGAGGACATACTTCAATGTACGGCGTACAAGGGGCGCGCCTAGGGTCGGAAGTTACCAGGTTTAGGCCAGTCTAGGAGGTCGAACAATGAATTGAAATGAGAAACGGAAGGGGAAGTGGTTCATTTTAACTTACGTTGGTGGCCGGTCGTGAAAAGCGCAGCCAGATTCTCTGCCTTCCGAAAAGACGTATGTTCTGCACAAGGTGAGGATTACAAGAGAGAGAGTCATCTGTGTTCTGCACCGCAGAACACTCCAGCGTCCACGCACGTGAACTGTATGCCACGCACGCTATTGGCTAAAACCAATGGCATGAATTCGCTAGCAGTTTCAGCAGAGATCTCAGGGCGTCTTTTGTCAGCAGCTTTAACTGGACAGAACTGCCTCGGTTTTGAAAGACATGCAACTTGTGTCACGGAGGCACAGCATAAGTTACTGGGGGAGAAAACTTGTAAAGATTTCACTGGACCTTTGAAGTAAATTTTTTAAACCAATCCGCTAAAATATTCCCTGACTTGCTGCCACCACATAGAATTGTATGTACTGTGTTTCCTAAAATTTAGTGAGAGTCCATTTACAGAGAACACTTGATAATTTTCTGAAATACGTTATTTACAATTTCCGCACCTCATTCTTGTTTGTTGGGTGTGATTACTATACTTGCATCATCAGCAAAACGAACTAGCTTTGCATCTTCATTAATATAGAGTGACAAGTCATTAACGTATATTAAAAACAATAAGGAACCGAAGACTGAACCCTATGGGGCACCATTCTTGACACATCCCCAGTTAGAGGACTCTACTGATTCTTGCAGACTATCTGTACTGTTAATTTCAACCTTCAGCATTCTTCCAGTTAAATATGAATTAAATCATTTCTGCACTGTCCCACTCATTTCACAACACTTAAGGTTATCTAGAACAATTTCATGATTCACACAGTCAAAAGCCTTTGAGAGATCACAAAATATCTCAATGGGTGATGTTCGGTTATTCAGAGAATTTAATGTGTGGTCAGTGAAAGCATATATAGCATTTTCTGTTGAAAAGCCTAGTTGATATTTTGTTAATATTTCATTTTTACACATATGTGATCCTACTCTTGAACACATTATTTTTTCAAGAATTTTGGGTAAAGCTGTGTGAAGTGAGATTGGATGGTACTTGTTAGCATCAGACCTATCCCCTTTTATACGCAATGGTGAAATAATAGCATATTTCAGGCTATCTGAAAAAATGCTCTGTTTCAGTGAGCTTCTACGTATGTGGCTTAGAATCCCTCTCATCTGTTGGGGACAGGCTTTTAGCGCTCTGTTGGGAATGCCATCAATTCCATGCTAGCATTTACTTTTGAGTGAATTAATTATTTTCACAATTTTACTAGGTGAGGTGGGTTGAATTTCATATTTATCAAACTGCAAATGTATTGCCTCTTCCATTTACTGGCTTACGTTTTGTAACGAATAGCTGGATCCCATTTTTCTATAGCACTTAAAAAATGATTATTAAAATTTTTTTCTACTTCAGACTTTTTGTTATGAAACTTTTCATTGAGTTTGAAACAAATACAGTCTTCTTGTGCTCTCAGTTGCCCTGTTTCCCTTTTAACAATATTCCAAATTGTTTTAATTTTGTTATCAGAAGTGCTGATCTCAGACATAATGCACATAGTTATCGTCTTTCTAATAATTTCTGTTAACACAGTGCCTGTACTTTTTGTAATATTTCACTGTTTCTGAATCATTACTCCCTGCTAGCTATAAGATACATTTCCCTTTTCTGTTTACAAGATATTTTTATCCCTTTAGTAAGCTATTATATTTCACTTTTTTATTAGGGAAACTGTTTTCAAATATATCCACAAAGGTATGATGAAATGGGACAAATTTTAAATCAGCATCAGGTTTCCTGTACACCTCATCCCAATCTAACCGTTTCAAGTTTCCCTAAAATTTTCAGTTGTTAAATCGTTAATTGAATACACTATTTTGGAAGATTGTTTTGCATTAGTGTATGGATTTACGTCATATGCTGTAACTAGCTATGCATTACGATCAGACAAACCATATTTAACAGAAAAGTTTTTATTTGATTAAACATATCTTAGTCTATAAAAGCATTATCTATCCAGCACCACCCAAGTAAGAAAATCAATAACTGATGTCAAAATGAAAAAAAGTAATAATTCACAATCAAGCTTTTTATTGAACTCTTTGGGAAAATGTACACTGAAATCACCACAAACAATAATTTCCATCCCTCTGTCTGACAGACAGCACAACAAAGAGTCCAAAAGAGATGCAAATTTCCCAGTGGGGACCTCTACACAACTACAATTATAAAAGTACCATTATTAAGTTTAAAGATCACATACACTTTCTTCTCTATGTTGCTCTATACAAAATGTTTTAGTTTCTAAATTTTTCACATTATGTTAAATTTTAAGATATCTGGCAACGCCTCCTCTCTCCATAGTATCACTACTTACATGTGCTGAAAGCTTATATCCACCTACATTTACCTTTTCCTTATCTGTGACTGACTATATGATGTTCAGACAGGCATAGTACATCTATTTCACCCTTAGTTTCTAAATTTCCTAAACAAACAATAATATCATCTACTCTGTTTTTTAATAGCCTGATATTCTGATGCAACATACTAACATTATTTTTCACTGTGCATTTATGAGAATCTTGTGACATACTAATTTTATTTTTCACTGTGGACTTAAGAGAATCTGTCTGAGCTTCTCATTAAGCTTAATTTCATTCAATGTTGAATCACTGGACACTGATCTTAGCCTACAAAGGAGATACTCTCACGAATTTCAGTGTCATCCCTTAAAAAGTTTGCTATTATCCCAGCCAAATTACCCTTCCCTTTCCTACTGAAATGCAGGCCATGTCTTGTTAAGTCCCACCTACCAATACCATCAACAGGAACCAAACCTATGTTTAACAAAGTACCCACCCAAAGCAGCTAACCTAGCACCATACTGGCCCTCCTAACAGAGCAGTTCAGTTGGGACTGAAGATACGACACATACAGCACATCGTAATCATTAACTTTTCCTGTAAGGAGGAAAATGTTTAATAACTGTTAACACCTCTTCATATAAATCAACAGAAATTATGTGCACAGGTTGCACAGAAAAAACAGTATCATTAGCGAATCATCTCCTCTTTTATCTGCTTCAGCATTACTGAACATACCTTCTGATGCAATGATGTATGACTTTCAACGTTCTTCAAATATATTTCCATAAGCTCCGCAATTATGATACCTCAACTGTCCATTGTATTCAAACATTCTCAGCCTACACATAAGGAATATTATTATACATATAACTACATAGTACATAGCAGAAATCTGCAATATGGAAAATTTCACTACAGTGGTACTTAAATAGTAACCAACTGGTTAACTAACGTGGTACATCATCTTACAACTTTGCATCAAATAGAGCATTATTCCTCATGCGATAATCAAATTGGAAAAAAACAAGAATTTGTATGTATGTGACAAACATCATGATCTCAAGTTCAAGCATATTAACTATCATGACATTATTTATGTTCTTGTGTGGGTTATGTAAGACAGGCAAAGAATCTGGTATTTAAAGTTGAAAACATAAATTTGATACGTGAAGTTGAAAACACAAAGACATACAAGTTAATGATTAGTTGCCTGAAATAAAACACTTGCAAACACACAAGTAATTGATGTATTAACTTTCCGCTCAACACTTTTAGCAATGCACACACTAACTGAGGTGGACATACTGCTAATTTTGACGTTTCTGTTCCTGTTGATGATGCCAGATGAGCGCTGCAGCTGGCAGCTGTTTCATAACAGCTGGTGGCTTGCTGTAGAAATGAAGGTCAGTGTCCTCTGGTGGTTTGATCAAGATGTAAACAGAGCAACTGCGCAGCCCTTTTGCATAGCATCGACTCTGTGAGGTGTGAGGACTACCAGTGTGAGTGCTTGCCTGGACCTGCACAATCCTATCTACTGGGCTGTCTACGAAGGGGGGTGCGGTGGTAGCGATGGATGACTGTATCACCAGAACCCCCACTCTGTGACGTAGGGCATCCAACGAACATGGAAACAATTTTGTGTCTCAGTGTCGGCACACTCAACAAGAAATCACAGCATGTGTAGCCGTAACACTCCTACATTTGTAAGTGTTGCAATAGAGAAATGAGAAAGTAAGAATATTCACTCTTTACTATCACAAAAGTCTGCATGGCTGTTAGCCAAACACACATGAATATTTTAAAACAAACAATATGTAATTACTAAACAAATCACTATACATAAATATTTGACATTCTTTTACTTTTAAGTGTCACTGAGGCTTCTTGCAGCCATACAACACGCACAAATGCATCATGCCGACCTCTTCTTTTTTCTTTTCTTCTACTGTGTAATATTTACATACTTGTGAGAGACCAACTGTGAATATGTCATTTGAGCTCTGCTTATTCTGCTTTGTGTCAGTTCATGATTTCTTTTCCCAGTCCACTTATTCCTCATTCCCGTGAGTCGATGAGCCGCAATCACCTTGTGTGTCTTCATGGTGGTAACCTTGCCTTCTCTTGTTTCCTTCTCCTGCAGTTTTTCTTGACTACCTTGCTTCTCCTCTATTCCAATTTGTTTGGATCTTCAACACACCTGCTCTACAGTTCCCATTGTTGCACAAATTACATGACCATTGCATTGCACTGGGTACAATGTTATTTTCCTTATACTGCGCCTCAAAATACTGAGTCCATGCTAATACCTCTTCTAAAAACTTCATAATATCTCTGATAGTATGGAAGGTCCCAAATAATATTTAAGCTCTCATCTTTCGGCATTTAGACCAGAATTTACCCAAGAAAATCTCAACTTCTATGTACAACAAACTTTCTTTTTCTTGTTTCCCAAATAATATATCTTCAGTTTCCTTCTTGTCTCTCTTCAGACATCTTCACCATTACGTCACGAGCCTCCTTAAATGCAGATTTTATTTCTTTCTTTTATGCTTTTGCCATTTCTTTTCGACTATCTTCTAATTTCCCTCAGTTTTCCCTCGGCTTTTTTCCTTGACTTTCCCTTATTGTGTTGAAAAGTGCAGTAGTACCCTAATGACTGATATTTGCGAGTGACTGTTCTTTGGTTTTACTGTTAAGTAGGGTCCACTCTAGTTCTTCTTATTTTGTATCAGTAGCATTGAGGTTTTACTTGCACTTAATTCGGTCGTTAATTCCATATCTACGGATTATCTCTTAGTCATTTCCTCCAACCCAGAATGTTAGAATCCTGCACTACTGCCTTCTCCTCTTTATCGAACTCATTTCCTCGATACTATTGTCTAGTATTTACTCCATTTCTGAAATTTTTCCACCTGAATGTCAAACGTTCAAAACACAAGCCTAGCTAACTTCCTCGATGCAAAATTGGTCACACTCCAAAAAATCCCAAAGTTTCGCCTACAGTAGCAATTTCTAGCTATGAGCAGTTGGCAGTATTACAACAGTTTATTACAGCAGCTGTTGGTTGCTGCTTCGTGGTGTGATCCTGCAAACTGCGCCGCTTCCTTGTGTCATCGAGATGGTCGTCTTTAACCACTGCAAAGTAAGGTGACATAGAATTATTCTTCTTATCTTGAACAACTGCAATCCAGAATGCCATAGAGTTATGTTTCAGACACGTTCCGTTGATGATGACGTGCTCTTGTTGCAATCTCAGCACACAGGCTCGCACCTCTATTGCGCACAGTTATTTCTCATTAATGCGTTCGGAATCACTATTCTTCATCGAAGAGCAGTCGTCCTTCCACGTGTCACCAGGTGTAAAACTCCGGCCATGTCTTTTCTGTTTATTTTTGATTAATTTTTGCAGGTATCAGACTAACAGCTGCGGAGAATTCTTCTGGGTTCATACACTACACTGTTTCAACCATAAATCTCACAATCAACCCTGTGTGCGTTTCTGTGAAATAATTAAACTACAGTAACACTTTTCTTCTACAATGCGACATAACACCTATAACGCTTAGTTATCTTTCTACCAAATTCTTCATACTGTTTATCCGTGATGCAGCTGCACTCGACCACTACGTGCAGAAGACCAACAAGACTCTCATTAACTCACCAACGTCGGCCCCCAGTAGCTGAGTGACGCCGGCACGGTAGGTCAGCGTGTTCGGTCAGAGGGCTGCGTGCTCTATGTAATAAAAAAAATTAGTCAAGGAACCAACGATCAATTTGAACGGATGTATTGTGACGTCCGCCCCGACGCAGCGAACTATATCGAACCAAAAAAAACCACACAAAAAAGTGGTCAGGGCAACAGAATGTCAATCCTAAGGGCCCGAGTTCGTTTCCCTCTGGGTCGGAGATTTTTCTCCGCTCAGGGACTGAGTGTTGTGTTGTCCTAATCATCATCATTTCATCCCAATCGACGCGCAAGTCACCGAAGTGGCGTCAAATCGAAAGACTTGCACCTGGCGAACGATCTACCCGACAGAAGGCCCTAGTCACACGACATTTACATTTGAGGCGTTTGGTCGTAAAACATGGTAACCAACAAAATGAAAACTTACGGGAAATCGGCTGTTAAGTTTTGAGGAAAATATCAAATACTTTGCTCTAACAAAACTCACATAATTATGTTGCGCAGATATTCTATGTGTACTGAAAAGTAAAATTCGTCTTAGCTGCTCCTCATAACATTTTGTTTGCGAATATAAGAACTAAAATCAGAGGAAAGATGCCCGTAGATACCATATTTTTCATTCACGTATGAGACATTGCTACCTTGTTATCTGCCAGATACCATGTTTCACAACAACTGACGTTAAACGTTGCTTCTGGTACGTGGCAGTTACCACATAGATGGAACCTTACCAGGATGTTTACAGTGCAGTGGTGTAACATGATAATCACATTGGAAATAAAATAAAGTAGCCGAAAGTTGCATTACCAATTGTTTTATTAGTAGTTTTCAGGTACGATAATTTTAAATTTAATGTTCAGGAACTAAGCTCGTGTAATATCCCTGATATGCCTTTGGAATATACTTGAACAGGCTGAGGACATCGCGCAATATATCCGTTTTGACTGATATTGGTGTAATATACAGCAGTGGAAGAGGTGCGTTAAATTTCCCCAGAAAATCTTCTGTAAGAGAACGACCTTTCAGCTTCAATGATATTTCTTCACCAGATCCGAAATATGATTTATAAACAGTCAGAAAATCTGGTTCTTCGCGGACCAACAGAAGTTTGACAAACGCAGCAATTACATTCTTGGGTGGTCTAAACAATGCCTTCAGTGAGGGAACTTGAAAGAAATCTCCCTGCTGCATTCTGTACACATTAAAGGGAGGTGAGCGTTGGGCGTTTCAAGATCTGTCCCCATTCCTCCGGGCAGTACACATACTGAATGTGATCCCCCACATACTGCTCTACTCGGCCGAAATCTCTATCTGATGGTAGCATAGTATGTCCAACTACTGGAAAAACATGTTCAACACGTTTTACACGACCACTTGCCAATAATTTAAGCCAGAGAGCGACTATTGTCCGGTTTTTATTTTGACCACAGCAGTTATCTGATATTACTATCAGTTTCTTGCACTGTATGTTATTCACGGTGAAGTGTTTCAATATGCAACTTGCAATTTCATCACTTCCTCTCCTAGCAGTAGCCTCGTCGCAGTAATAAAAGTACCCTACGTTATTGGAGCAATCATGAATGCTGAGGTTGTAGCAAAACAATTTTCTTTTGTAAAATGCAGGTCCAATGGATAATTTTGGAATGGGAAACGCCTGTTGGAGATCAAATGTTAGCACAAGGGCTTCTTTGTCCTCTGGGGCAACTTGCGAAAATTTTTGGCCGGCATGTAGGTGGTGTCTCTCGATTTTGTGTCCAATTTCTTGGACTTTATCGTCATTTTTATCGTTTTCGGCTTGTTGCAGTTCAATTCTCATTGAGTCGCAGTCCTTACATGTGTCTGTCTTAGGAGACTTGAATCCTATATTAAATTCTTCCCTAAATATTCTTCTGAACTTGTCTGAAGATACAGGACTGCTACCACTTTCTGAACAGAACTGAGTATATTCTTCAAAACAACGTTTAACTGTGTATTCCATAGACATAAACATCTTATGAGGATTTTTGCGCCTGGTATAGTGACTTTCGTATTTGGGAAGTTTTGATATAAAAGTATGCACTTTTTTATATCGTCTTCTGAATACTTTTTCTTGTGGTGCCCATGTGCACCTCTTTTATCTGATGGTGGAGTATGAGCGCCATTGTTTTTTTATTTTAAACCAAAATTTCGACTCTCCCCCTACTTTTTTGCAGTCCTTGGATGTTGAGGAAAGCAGTTTGCCGGCCGCGGTGGTCTCGCGGTTCTAGGCGCGCAGTCCGGAACCGTGCGACTGCTACGGTCGCAGGTTCGAATCCTGCCTCGGGCATGGATGTGTGTGATGTCCTTAGGTTAGTTAGGTTTAAGTAGTTCTAAGTTCTAGGGGACTAATGACCACAGCAGTTGAGTCCCATAGTGCTCAGAGCCGTTAGAACCATTTTTGAAAGCAGTTTTACATACTTTTACTTTTTGCCCTTCAACCAAGATATTGTAAGTAATGGTAAATTTTCTTCGAGAGGGACTTCCACTCTTTTTCGTACTTCTGGCAGTTTTTTTAACATCTATTAGACCAAATATATAAGCGTTTTGGATGTTGTAGTTTCCCAACTCTTCAAACACCGAGTGTCGTTCGTCAGCATAAATCTTTGAAAAACATTTTTTCTTACAAAGGCAATCTGGGCCTGCTTCTCGAGGTGCTTGTGGATTTCCTTTTCTCGACAAGACAAATAGCTTTTACCTAAATTTCTTAATTTTTTATTTTTTTCCTGTTGGTTTACCCCACGTTTCCTTTTTCTACCTTTTGTGTTTGATTTTTGCTGATCATCTACAGTATCCTTCTGTTCAAGAGGTATCGACGATCATGCATAACGGACTCTACTAGGCGGATTAGATTTTCCAGAAGCAGTAGGTGACCTTACATCCGCATTGTTTTCATCATGACTGTTGGTTGTAGACCTACTGGTACATGATTCCGATACACAATCCTGGTTGCCATTGAGCGCGCTCGATTTATGAAACAAAACAAGGAATACTTGTATCGAAAAGCTAATTACCCTTCTTTCTAAAAAAAAAAAGTGCAAGGGATAATAATAAAAATCTCGTGTGCCTCCCGATTCTGTTGATAGTCTAGCAACTTGAAGCCACTTGGGAGGTTCCCGTATCCCCAACCTGCAAGAGAAGGGATCTACAGTTCATCGCGGAAGCCGAACCGCGGCTGTATCTGGCGTAATTCGTATCTTATAGAAAACGATCGGTCCGAAGATTAACTGAAAACGCTTCGTGATCCGACCAGAATTCAATCTCGTGACCTTTGGCTTGGTAGTCAAGCGCTTAAGTCGCTACACTACAGGACGTAAGGTAAAAGTGTTGTGTTTACGTTTCAGGTAGACATTTCTTCTGAAGAGCTGAGTTACACCATGATAATAGAAAAAATCCTGAATGATTTAACCTAGTGGGTGTAAAACATGGTAACTCTAGTAGATACCGTGGTCACCTTCGCACATATTTATAATTTGCGAGTCAAACTTAAACCTATTTCGGTTATTTCTATATAATGCATTGTGTTTATGTTTCACGAAGTTTGGTTACCACGTGCTCAGTTCATATTTGATGAAAGGAACGTTCAGAATATCCGTTTTTGAAAAGTTTCAATACGGAACAGGCAGTAAAACTTGGTAAGTGCAGTACATACCATCTTTTACTTCAAACAGATTAAGAAATAAAGGCATCTGATCTTACCTTTTTAAGGAGTAATTTGCATCCGATTTGTTTGCACTCATAAATAGGATAATACTCTGGGCTTTCATCTTCGTCATTACAGGAAGAACCGTAGTCAGAATTATTGTTAGCGCTCGAAACTTTCGATTCAAGTTCCTCATCACTACGGAACAGACTGTGTCGGGCCGCCATGTTTGTTACTTACAATGTTTCACCTGCAGTCAGCTGTCACTTACCATAACATAATACCAACATAATTTCTTACATCGTACACATCTCCCACAGATTCCTTCACCAACCTATGAAATCAGCTGTAAGGAGTCCGCCGTTGCCAAAAACGCCAATTGGTAAAAATTGTTAGATACCATGTTTTACGACCGAGTGCCTCATTTAACACACCAAGAACGTGTTGCGTGACCACTAGCGCTGGGACATCGTTGTCATTATACAGCAAGACAATGCTCCTCGAGAGAAGGCGCCAGAAGCCAGCGATAATTAACAAGTACAATATCGATAATTGACAACATCAAAAAGGCAATAGTCCTTACATCGTTCAGATGTACGGACTCTTCTGAAAGAGCATTTTAATCAACTCTATTTTGTTCATTGTTATCCAGTAAATTGAATCTAAGTTAATCTTATTGATGACCTACTATCCATTTCATAATGATCGTCCCCTGAAGTTGAGCTCTTAGTCTGGTGATACTGCATGACAGATATCGCTGTGTTGTACCTTGCTGGAATCGTGGAAATGTTTACTTTTTTTGGTGTCTGAATATTACATTTAGATGAAAAGGGGGCGACATACACGATAATATTTAAGAGAAAGCATACTTTTTCGAGCATTTTTTGGCGAGTGTCAACTTTGAGCAGAGATATAAAACAGACCACAACTGGCAGAAAAATTTCCTTTGCACTGTTTAAAGATACAACCCTTCTCTACAGGCGTATTTTCGTTGGTTTCTGGTTAGTCATTCTGTCGTAATAATGGTGGATGTACATTGCTGTAATTCGCCTAATGCTGGCACATATAAACAAGACGAAAGGTGTTTTTTTCTTTCAAAATTATTGTTTTTATACACAGATGTCTACAAAGCGCTAATAGCACATGTGAAATTTATTTGCTTTTGCGTCCTTATGCCCCGCTGCAGCGCGCTTGTTTACTTTGTGGGCGCAGAAGAAAGGGGCGTGAGTAATTCTGTATCACGGCCAATAAAGAAAACATCTGAATGTCAAGGTGAAACGAATTTTGTGAGAATGAAGAGAAACTTTATGTCCCTTATCACTGAAGAAAGAGTACCGGCAGGAGACAGAAGTCTGCGTTGGACAAGTCTACACAGGGAGTCATAAGAAGCAAAATCCACTACTTCAGTGTGGAAAAGCACTCACTACGCTTACATGCGACACATTTTCCGAAAGACGGAAACCGAATTTCGGAAATCTTTTTTCGTTGTTGGGTTTACATGTTAAGGTCTGATGTGTTAAATATGGCGTCTCGAGAACAGCTAATCCAGTTTCTGATTCAGTCAACACAATCGTTTATTTCTCTTCACTTAAATATTACAGGAAGACAGCTTCATGATCATTCTAATATTTCTGCTTCTCCTTTACTGCAACGTAAGTCCAAATTAACCGAATATTCTAAAAACAAGATGTAAGTTGACAACCCAAGCACGTTTCAAAATTGTTTGCATTTACATGGGAGTGAAAATCGATTGTGGAATTGGAAAACCGGCAACTAGAAGTGGATTTACAGAATCCATTTTTAAGTGTTTACATGACAGCCCAGTAGCGGTATTGGGAAATCGGTTTACGAAATCCGGTTTTGGGAGCCCCATGTAAACGGGGTGTTTTATTTTATTGAGAGTTGCTTGTATATCGTGTGTTCACTTGGAATTTCTCGTTGTGCTGCTGCCTACTTGCAACAACTGTACGTAGCAATGCTGTATTGGAATGCTATAGTGCGAAGTTGCCGTTCTGCGCTGCTGAATAGGCGCTTATCATGCAGTACAAAGGCACCGCGCTGGTATGACAACTACGCAGCGTCGCATACGTTGCAGCTACTAACGCAATTGTTTTACAAACTTTTAACTAACAAACACGGTACTATTCATGGGTAATGACATGCGACACAATCAACACGAGTTGAAGCTTCGCACCCATGCTTTCTCAGCCGACATAGCTACAATCGCAAGCTCAATCTCAGCGCCTAGCGTTTGACATTGAAGCGATGAAACGACTGATCAGAAAGTAACAAAAATACTACTGCGAATGGAACAAGGTTGTATCTCTAAATTGTGCAACACACATTTTTCCCCCACTGATGGTCTGGTTTCTATGATTCCTCAAAGTTGACAATCGCCAAAAAAATTCTCTAACAACGCGCTTTCTCTTAAATATTACACAGTAAATCTTCCCTTTTTCGTTTAGAATGTAATATTCATAAACTAAATAAAAGTAGACATTTCCACAATTCCGGAAAGGTACAACACATCGATATTCATCACGTGATGTAACCAGAATATAATCGCAAAGTCAGGGGTCAATCATTATGAAACGGATATTTATCCAAATTGTTTTCAAAGCCCTTCACAGTG
Organism: Schistocerca nitens; assembly: GCF_023898315.1. Taxonomy (NCBI): domain Eukaryota; kingdom Metazoa; phylum Arthropoda; class Insecta; order Orthoptera; family Acrididae; genus Schistocerca; species Schistocerca nitens. The sequence goes on from NC_064615.1 coordinate 138,613,266, forward strand.
GTCATCGATGCTACATGAAGTGAACAGAAAAGTCCCTCGTTTCGAACGTGAAACGGAGTTTTAAATCAATAACTGTGCAAGTTGCGTATTAAAATAGTCACATTTAGTATGGCTCGAGCAAACTGAGCTTACACCTTGGCAAACTACTGCAATTACTCAACCAAGAGGGCTCTATCCGAAATTAGAGCACCCAGCATTTCGATTTTAGTTGCCTGTATTCAGTTTCATAATTCTACACGTTGACATATTGTACAGTACAAAAACGAGCAGTTGGTCCAATGACTGAATAACAACATTTCAGAAGAGCCATAGAGGTAGAACATTTCAAAAGAGCCATAGAGGATGCCCGAGGTAGCATCATTCACTCAGTTCCCACGTGCAGAGCCGCTATATTCTGCAAAGAGACAGACATAAGGAAACGAAATTCCATCAACTATTGCTGCAAAAGAAGTGTATGATACAGTTATCGCTTAGGTCGTCGAAATCTTTGACTTCAAAAAACATCTCGTCGCTACAACTTTGTGCTAAATAGTTTGTTTCATATACAAGCCAATTTTCGCAGAGCTATTGAAACATATTCCTTCCCTAAATACAATAAGCCGAGAAAGGAGCTTCGGATACTATACACGAGGAATGGGTGCAGAACTGTCACTGGTACTTTTCCACTGCTACTGTTCCTGCTCGAAAATGATGTGAGGCGGGATTATCTTTTTGTACCCTGAGAGAATAAAAAGTTTTCTGTGAAGTCAAGAGCGGCTAATAGTACTAGCAGAACGTTGTAGGGAGAAAGACTTCTTATTCAGCATCGTAGACTTCAATGAATACATCGTTGGCAGATTCTCTGCCCGTTAAGTAGAGCCGAATGGATTTCTCATGCAAACGTTCATCATAAGGTAGGCCTATGTGTATTCCCATACAGAAATAATTTTGCTATTAATTTTTGTGTTAGTTATTTGGAACTTTGTAATACACCTCCCATTTCACACCCTAGAGAAAATTCCAAGAACGGCGACTGTTAGTGCCAAAGACACAATAATGCTGCGTTCGTAGAACTAACACGCTGTGCCCACTCAGTCGTGTACTCTTCCGCTCCCTACAGTGTAAACGCTTGTTCGTAAGATAAGGGACTGTTAGTGAACGCTGAGGAATTGCCTATGAATGCTAGTTGGCCTACGTTCGCTTCCATTCGCTTTGAGGCATTTTACGATACATGATGCGCAGTTAGTGGGACACATGACGCATTTTCTGTCGCAATGTGTGTGACGACTGCAGCTGGCGCACGTAGATGTAAGTTATTTTTAGGAACGACTAAAGGCGACTAGCGCCCATGATATGCAGACTGTGGTAGCGGATGCATATGTTTTACTGTTAGTGAACACTTTTTGCCATAGTAGTTAACCACTGAAAACGAACGGTGAAGTAGATATGCCAACAAACAAGCAATGAAGACATTAAGATGCAATCGAAATGTACAACAAGAATAAGATTCTTTAAATATTGTCGAGTCAGTACTTTCATGCGAAAGCATGAAATACCAAGAGTTTTTCAAGCTACATACATTCCTGAAGTATTCAGCTTCTGACGAAAAAATAGCTTAATACTGATGTAAATAAAGTGAAAACGTTTCATAGGATAAACTATGATGTTACACAATATACTTTTGTATTCATACAAAAAATGCAGCAATAACATTTCAGTTTTCAAGCTACGTGATATGTTTTCGTGAGCCTTGCGTTACAATGAATGGTATTTGGTGGGTGATATGGTGAAATATTTGTTGTAGTGCTTACCGGTAATAATGATATTCTCTTCCCAGAATGCTTTTCGAGTTAAAGCTATTTTAAAGGCCCAGAAAGATCAAGTGAAAGCAAACTAACAAATCACTGCTATTTTTTGTACATTTCCTTTACAACTTGTCTTCAAAAGTGTCACCCGCCGAATCAGTATTTTTTTAAAATTGTGTTGCTAATCACAGCTATTATCTGTATTCATGTTCCTTAAATGTACACAATTATTTTGAAACTAAATAAGGAATAGCCGTATTTAAAGCCTATGCGAAACGGATTACATGGAAAATGCTCAAAAATAAATAAATCCTTTCTATTCTATTCTGAAATCCTCCAACTCTCATATTTTCAAATTTTACACGTCGGACTTTGACCCAGCCCATCAACAATTACTACATGGCAGAAATATCGCATAGTTGATATCATGCCGAAGAAACCGTGATCCCTTTTGTTACAATAAAGAAACAAACACCGTCTGGATCAGTTTTGCCCGCATCTCGTGGTCGTGCGGTAGCGTTCTCGCTTCCCACGCCCGGGTTCCCGGGTTCGATTCCCGGCGGGGTCAGGGATTTTCTCTGCCTCGTGATGGCTAGGTGTTGTGTGCTGTCCTTAGGTTAGTTAGGTTTAAGTAGTTCTAAGTTCTAGGGGACTTATGACCACAGCAGTTGAGTCCCATGGTGCTCAGAGCCATTTGAACCATTTTTTTGATCAGTTTTTTTGTTACCCACTCCGATTTTAATCTGCGCTGCAAATCATCTTTGAGTCTGGCGTAGCTGACAAACTGCACTTTGCGGCGCCAGATCCGAAGATGATACGCATATAGGGATGGTAGTTATGGCTGAAACAATCGGTTTGCAGTTAGACCAGTTCCTTTCGTCTCCAGTTTATCCTGACTGTTAAAACAGCTCAAAATAACTGGTTGGGATTGTGACTGCAACAGAAATCTGTACCACTGTCTCCAACAGAGATTGCAAAGATCAAGGAGACGGGCGTGACAACAGGGAGAGTGAAATGCCACAAGTTGATGATTTTCATTTTTGGATGGTAGCAATTTTTCACCCTGAAGCAACCACAAAATTAAGGGTTCAGTTATTATCCCAAATAACATATCAGTAAAACTACAGGTACATCATTCAAAGTTATCTTCTCTTCTAAGGAATATTGTGTGTGTTTTCATCTTATATGATGTCATTAGCTTGTTGGACCTCCTCCCATTTTTAATCTTTTAAAGCAAATGGAGCTATATACTTCATTGCTACCGCACTTCGTAAAACATTTCCAAAAACGAGGGACGATAACATTCTGTAGTATTACTGATGCTCGAAGACGATAGTGAGAAACTACCGTATAGACTATGAGGGCAAGTCTTGCACACTGCACGTACAAGTGTACCGTCTAACAGGCCACGCCGCACGGCAATAGGTACACCGTTTTCTCTGCAATGCTCTACCGATTCTTGTGTCATTTGTTTGTTGCTAGTTTTTAACTGAAGGCATCTACATCTACATCTACATGACTACTCTGCAATTCACATTTAAGTGCTTAGCAGAGGGTTCGTCGAACCACAATCATACTATCTCTATACCATTCCACTCCCGAAGAGCTCGCGGGAAAAACGAACACCTAAACCTTTCTGTTCGAGCTCTGATTTCTCTTATTTTATTTTGATGATCATTCCTACCTATGTAGGTTGGGCTCAACAAAATATTTTCGCATTCGGAAGAGAAAGTTGGTGACTGAAATTTCGTAAATAGGTCTCGCTGCGACGAAAAACGTCTTTGCTGTAATGACTTCCATCCCAATTCGCGTATCATATCTGCCACACTCTCTCCCCTACTACGTGATAATACAAAACGAGCTGCCCTTTTTGCACCCTTTCGATGTTATTAAAATACGGCCGGTCGCTATTCCCAGTTTTTTTAATAACCCAATATTTCAAAGCAATATATGCAATTGCTGCTGTATCGCGCGTGATATGTCTTTATCTGTCCATTACATATAAATTCGATTACCTTCTTATAGGTTTTAATTTTGGGTACAGGTAGCAAGGACTTTACCGACATTGGTTGCGGATTTTATTTTTGATAACAAATGCTAAACACTTGTTCCTCGCCTCACTATATTTCTACATTGATATAATAAGGTTCATATCTCTCTGTGTAGTATCGTCACAATCACAGGCTGGTGTTTGGTTTATATGCAGTCGGTATAAATGTTCTGGACATGTCCTATGATTAAACCTTGTTCTACTTAATGTGGCTGTTGCTTGCCGGGGTCCACAAATGCACTCAAACCAAGGTCTTTTCGTAATTCATGGTTGTATTTCCACTTAGTCGCCTCCTTTGTATCGTGAGCTGTGTGACCATTCTTCCTGCCAGGATTGGAATGCCCTCTCCTGAATATTCCGTATACAGAAGCTGTATGTCTAGTGTTGTCCCATTGCTCGTAGCCTGCTTTGCCAACTGAACTGCTTCTTCATTGCCTGGGATTCCACAATGTGCTTTCACACACATAAAGGCAATTTGTTTCTGCCTTTTGAGACATTCTTAATACCAATAACGAATTTGGAGTAGCTACTCACTGGTGGTTTGTGAGATTTTTATGTTTGATATTGCTTGAATTAGACTTCTCCAGTCTGATAAAATTACGTAGGATGTGTATTTCTCATTTGTGCACTACTGTATAGCCTTTAACACTACGACTTTTTTGGGCAGATAGGTAGAAGTAGTTGCTGGTAACTTATATTTTTGGGCCATCTGCAGTTGTGAACTAAATATAGCACATCCAGTATTGTCCTCTCCTGCTTTCTTTGATCAATCTGTGTTAGTAGGGGGGCCAGGCCGGTGCGAGCGCAATTTGTTAGTGTGGGTTGCCTACATCAGGGGCAGGTATGCACTCAGGGGGCAAACCTATTGTTTTCCTTTGATTGACAGGTACTTAACCTATTGTTCTCCTTTGATTGACAGGTCCTTAACCTATTGTTCTGTTAAGTGGGTTTCGATGTCACTGCATTTAACCTGTAGTCACCACCCCTCCCACTCCCCCCCCCTCAGGAAACCTCCCATCGCTGCTACAGGTACACTTTCAGGTCTGAGTTATTGGAATATCCCCTGTCACTACTATGAATTTGATTGACTACTTAATTAAGTTGATCAATTAATTAACCTCTCTCCCTCTGGTAAAACCCCTCCCCTCCCACCCTCTTCTCCCTCCTGGAAAATGGCGGTAAAAAGACTCAATTGATCGGTCATTTGGAGGGAAATCGATTGCTCTGTATGGAATATTGTTTAAACAATTTAGACAATGAATGGAATATATGGAAAGGGTATATTGTTTATTTATAAAAAATTCAGTTTGTGGGGGTTGGATTTTTCTTGCTCATCATTCTCTGCTGTTTGGAAACATTTAGGTCTTATAAGAAGCAATTACATGGAGCAAACATGTTGCATAACCTAATGTTCAGCGGTGTACTCTGGGTGTCTTAACCTAATGTTTGGGTCTTTATCGGCACTTAACCTATTGTTCTGTTCAGTGGTTTTCCATGTCACCCCACTTCCTTAAACTATTGTACCACCTTTGATACCAAATTAAGTAATTAGTTCTCTCCTCCCACCATTTTCTGGTACGCTTTTGGAATTTCAGATGCCTTTGAACGCTGTTTCTCATGCATTCTTCTCTGTCATCCATACTCTTAAACTATTGTATTGCGTTTTATATAAAACTTATTCAAATTATCTTAGTTTTCTGCACTAAACCTGCTGTTCTGCTCTACGTCACCCACTCACACACAGCCTCCCCTTAACTATTGTACTGCTAACACCACGTTAATATAAAAAATTGATGCAAATTAATTCAATCGATATTCTTCACATGTATGGGGTAGTTTTTCTTAATTCACTGCATTATATTGGTCTTAGAGTATTGTTCGTCTGTATGGGGCCCTTACCAGTTGAGTCTGATTCAAGTAATTGAGAAGGTCCAAAAAAGAACAGCAAGATTCGTGACTGGTACATTTAGGCATCGTGAGAGCATTACAAATTTCACTGAAAGTTTGGAGAGGGACACTATTGCAGATAGACAGCGCCCTAAACGGAAGGGGCTGCTCACTAAATTCCAAAATCCCATCTTTGCCCAGGATGTAGAGCATATACACTCCTGGAAATGGAAAAAAGAACACATGGACACCGGTGTGTCAGACCCACCATACTTGCTCCGGACACTGCGAGAGGGCTGTACAAGCAATGATCACAAGCACGGCACAGCGGACACACCAGGAACCGCGGTGTTGGCCGTCGAATGGCGCTAGCTGCGCAGCATTTGTGCACTGCCGCCGTCAGTGTCAGCCAGTTTGCCGTGGCATACGGAGCTCCATCGCAGTCTTTAACACTGGTAGCATGCCGCGACAGCGTGGACGTGAACCGTATGTGCAGTTGACGGACTTTGAGCGAGGGCGTATAGTGGGCATGCGGGAGGCCGGGTGGACGTACCGCCGAATTGCTCAACACGTGGGGCGTGAGGTCTCCACAGTACATCGATGTTGTCGCCAGTGGTCGGTGGAAGGTGCACATGCCCATCGACCTGGGACCGGACCGCAGCGACGCACGGATGCACGCCAAGACCGTAGGATCCTACGCAGTGCCGTAGGGGACCGCACCGCCACTTCCCAGCAAATTAGGGACACTGATGCTCCTGGGGTATCGGCGAGGACCATTCGCAACCGTCTCCATGAAGCTGGGCTACGGTCCCGCACACCGTTAGGCCGTCTTCCGCTCACGCCCCAACATCGTGCAGCCCGCCTCCAGTGGTGTCGCGACAGGCGTGAATGGAGGGACGAATGGAGACGTGTCGTCGTCAGCGATGAGAGTCGCTTCTGCCTTGGTGCCAATGATGGTCGTATGCGTGTTTGGCGCCGTGCAGGTGAGCGCCACAATCAGGACTGCATACGACCGAGGCACACAGGGCCAACACCCGGCATCATGGTGTGGGGAGCGATCTCCTACACTGGCTGTACACCACTGGTGATCGTCGAGGGGACACTGAATAGTGCACGGTACATCCAAACCGTCATTGAACCCATCGTTCTACCATTCCTAGACCGGCAAGGGAACTTGCTGTTCCAACAGGACAATGCACGTCCGTATGTATCCCGTGCCACCCAACGTGCTCTAGAAGGTGTAAGTCAACTACCCTGGCCAGCAAGATCTCCGGATCTGTCCCCCATTGAGCATGTTTGGGACTGGATGATGCGTCGTCTCACGCGGTCTGCACGTCCAGCACGAACGCTGGTCCAACTGAGGCGCCAGGTGGAAATGGCATGGCAAGCCGTTCCACAGGACTACATCCAGCATCTCTACGATCGTCTCCATGGGAGAATAGCAGCCTGCATTGCTGCGAAAGGTGGATATACACTGTACTAGTGCCGACATTGTGCATGCTCTGTTGCCTGTGTCTATGTGCCTGTGGTTCTGTCAGTGTGATCATGTGATGTATCTGACCCCAGGAATGTGTCAATAAAGTTTCCCCTTCCTGGGACAATGAATTCACGGTGTTCTTATTTCAATTTCCAGGAGTGTATTATTAACACCAATATTCATATCGTGCAATGATCACCATTCAAAGATAAGGGAAATTGGAGCTCGTACTGAGGGGTTCAGACAGTCGTTTTTCCGTCGTGCGATCTGCAAGTGGAACAGAGGGGGGGGGGGGGAATATGACTTTGGCTCGAATAGTGCCCTCCACCACACACCGCTTGGTGGCTAGCAGAGTATATATGTAGATGTAGGTGGAACATAGTTTAAACAAAAGATCGCTAATAAAAAACACATCCCGTCAACTGACGCCAATGCCGGAGTCGGGGTGCAACGGCGGTCCCCACAAAGCTACAACGCGACAGTTCGGGTCCCGCAAGGATGAGGCACCGGCATCTCTTTCATACTTGACACCTGAGTTATTCCTGTAGAAATACGTATTCACCCAGGTACCATTGCTGGTGCGATGACGCATAGGGTCCAGCGCAGAGAGAGAGAGATGTTCCACTACTTCCCAGAATAGCACAGGGTGCATTCCTAACGGTACAGCCCATCCGTTACTGAACTTACCCATCAAACTGCCGCTGCTACCGGTGCAGACGAGACTTTCAGTCGCAATATTATTTTGCAGAGATCGCTAAATTTCACTGACAGTTAAACCCGCAAAAGTTGCCTACAGATCATCAAATACACACAAGACTCACAAGAATATTGGAAGCCAAGAACATATTTAGCAGTTTCAAATAACTTCTGGGAATTCAGCCAGGTAATACTTTCAGTGACCGCCGATATTTCGGCTTGAGAACACCCCGGCATTTTCAAGGCAAACTGCAACTGACAGGCAACGTACATGAAGATTTAAATCCTTGGGTCTCGGACTGATGCAGGAAAGATAACACACACACTAGACACTAGTGCCACCAAAGATGACCAAAGTCAGAGATATCGATAGTGAGACTATGAACTCGCAGGTGAGTTAGCATTGACTCTGTCCCTCTCTTTTTTGACAAGGGAGAGAGCCGGATTCCAAACAGAGTTTAAACAGAAATCTCCATTCCTGTTAACGAGGTTGCTTGCTAATTTAATCTCAACTGCCTCCTTAATAACACTGTCCCAATACCCGGACGTGCATGCCAATATTTCGGAGTTTGTATATAACATGGGGTGACCAGTATCCAAGCAATGTTTGGCAATAGCAGATCTACTTGGCTGTTGTAGTCGTGTGTGCCATTTATGCTCAGTACATCGGTCCTCCACGGTCCTGATAGTTTGACCAATGTATGCCATGCCGCAGCTACAAGGAATGCAATATACACCCGCCTTACACAGACCAAGATCATCCTTAACAGAACTCAAAAGCACTCTAGTTTTAGATGGAGGTCAGAAAACACATTTCACATCGTATTTCCGTAAAATACGACCGATCTTGTTGGAAGTGTTTCCTACATAAGGCAAAAAGGCAGTAGACTTAGGTGTCGACTCAGAATTATCATCAATCACCCGATGCACAGTTGGTCGATAGTGCAACGCACGTTCAATCTATCACTACAACCATTTTGACGAAATGTAACTTCAAGATGGGACAACTCTGCTGGTAAAGTCTCTGCGTCGGTAACTACATGTGCCCTGTGTACCAAGGTACGAAGTACCCCTTCACGCTTAGCCGGATGGTGACAACTATTAGCCTGTAAGTACAAGTCGGTGTGAGAACGTTTCCTGTAGACTGCATGTCCCAATGATACATCATCCTTCCTCCTAACCAGCACATCAAGAAAGGGAAGGCAATAATCCTCTTCCACATCCATCGTAAAACGAATGTTCGGGTGGGTCGAGTTCAGATGTTCTAGAAAGGCATTCAAATTCTCCCTACCATGCGGCCAAACAACATATCTAAAGAAACAGGAGTGTTTCAAAGGTGCCGACTCCAATGCACGTTCCTCGAAGTCTTCCATAAACAAATTTGCAATCACAGGAGACAACGGAATACCCATCACAACTCCATCTGTCTGCTCGTAATACCAGTCATCGAAAAAGAAGTAAGTGGATGTCAAAACATGCCAAAAGAGATAAGTTAATTCAGCACCAAACCTAGCCTCAATTAACCGCAACGAATCATAAAGAGGAACATGAGTGATGAGAGAGACCACATCGAAACTCACTAAAATATCAGAGTCATTCAACCGCAGTCCCTCCAAAAATCAGCTGCAACCCCGGCAGCCACAACCAGACGCCTCTTCTAGCTAGCCGATCTCTTGCAGATGGACTTGGTATAGTCGACAACCATCTTGACATTGTAGAATTGTTTGTTTGTGATCTCTCCTTGTGAAGAGATGGATCTTTCCTATTATTATTTGTTATTTTATATTTCTGATGATCCGCAGCTGGAATGGAGTCTGTTGTTCTTTTGGAGATTGTGTTATTGTTTCATTTTGATGAGTCCAATAAATTGTTTTGGGAATTGTGTGTTCCGCATTTCTATTCTGCTAGTGCAGATACTTCACTGCATTAAACAGTTCATCCCATTCCAACTCTGTAAACTGCACTTTTACACTTCTCGGTGTATTTTCAATCTCTAACACAACATGACAGTCACTGTTCACTGATGCTTCTATACCAATATTTAAATGCTTTGAAGCGCTAGCTGTTAAATTATAAGATGGAGTGAAAAGCACTAAAATACTAGGAGGAATTGGCAGCTTCCCATCCACATCAGAACTCTTTCCTTGCAGTGGTGTTCTTGGATGGCGCATATGTCGGAGATCAGTTATGACTTGCACTGTGTGGTGTAGGGCCCCTAGCACAATTCTTCTCAGAGTTAGGGACTGGCTGGGTATCTTCATTACACAAATCGATGAGTGGGATGGACAATAGCAGCTTGTTGTCCTGCTACAACATGTTGGTCAAGTGCACTGCAGGATTCCACAGTGCTGCTGCCAGTTCTGTCAGGCCAGGGAACGCTGCAGGTCCCAACGAGCCTCTGGTGGCTACTGATGGTATGGATACCCCAGTGGTCGCTGAACAAAGAAGAGGAAACAATTAGCATCCACAGACAAAGACATGGAGTTGAACAAAGACATGGAACTAAACCACATGTACTTAATTTTACACTTCTTCTACAAGGCATAGGTGGATGATGATCTTGGTTGCTGTTGGCACTCCATGTTTCTTCCACTGACTAACTATGACTGAGACCATATCTGCCTTACATCCTGCAACATAATGATTGTGAGATCGGATGTAGTATTCCTGCATTCCTATTGCCCCCCACCAATTTTCATGGTGGGGGGGATGGGGAATGCTGTGTTTCTTTTGGTTCCCACCAATTTTTCGCTCATATTGTCACACTTTTGAGCACCCTCTGGTGGCGGAATTGTCAACTAGGCCACTCGGTCTGGGCTGCTGAAGAGACTGAAGACGAGGGGTCGCTGCAGGCCCATCTGGCTGCAGTGGGAACAGTTATTAGTTCAGCATATTACCAGTATTGGTGTACTGCCTACTACAAAAATATAGCACATAGGAATAATAACTTACCTACTGGATTGGTAGCAATCACCCTTGCGAGGTGGAAGAGACATATTGGCAAGCCATTTCAAAGGAGGAGGTCGGCAGTTCAGGTACCAGCAACTTTCTGTATCAGTTGCAAAATGCAACTTCACCCATCCCACTGTATCGCGATTATTTCGCTCCTCCATTATCTCATCTTCCCAACCATCAAGAAGAACGCTATTGATGCAATCCTTGACTGTATGTTTACATATAATATGGTTATTAAACTCCTCTATGACACACATAGTACTTATGTGCCGCCGGCCGGTGTGGCCGTGCGGTTAAAGGCGCTTCAGTCTGGAACCGCGTGACCGCTACGGTCGCAGGTTCGAATCCTGCCTCGGGCATGGATGTGTGTGATGTCCTTAGGTTAGTTAGGTTTAATTAGTTCTAAGTTCTAGGCGACTGATGACCTCAGAAGTTGAGTCGCACAGTGCTCAGAGCCATTTGAACCATTTTTGAACTTACGTGCCAACAGTTCAATATAGACGAACTTTTCCCAGAAACTCACAAGTGAGTGAGGGGAAGCAGTTGTAGGACAATCCACATATAAATAAATAAAGGCATTACCTTAATTGCCCCTCTCCAGCAGCTCAGCATAGACTGGGTCTTTCTACTGCCAATTCCCAAGTGGTGGAGGGAAGGGGAAGTGAGTGAAAGGAGTGGGGAAGTGGGGGAGGGAAAGGGAAGTGGGGGAGGGTGCAGGAATGGGGGTCGTGACCTCATGTGTCATTGTCACATCTACACCCCCGAAGAAGTGATGAAGAACCTCCAGGGAGAGCCGCCATCTTGAATAAATTCAGAAACAATGCAGACTGGGCTGACTTCAGCTTTATTCAATTACTCGTGACCTTCCTGGCCCAACCTGAACAAGTGCTCAGCTGACCATCATACATGACGATTGGTAGTAACCAAGTAGGGAGGCATGTGTTTCCTCAGTTCAGTTTTTAACTGCCTTAATTGACACCATTGAGGACATGGTAGGTTTAGAACATCTTCCACATTTCAGCAACGTGACTGACGACTTTGCCATAAGGTTTGAAGTCCGCCACCACAACGTCCGACGGCACTTCAATGGGGAGTTCGAAAACCCTCAACGGTTGGAGGCCAAAACTTGCGTGACCAACCACGACAGTCGCTATATGGTCGTCAGAGTATCAGAACTTGAGATCATTATCATGACACCACACAACCCCGGCTCACAGCTCGTCATTCGCGAGCTTTATATACACAATAGTACTGAGGATCGAAAAATGAATTCCGAGAACATCTTCGGCTGGAGACGCATTTCGTCCCGTATAAACCGTTCTACTTCCTTCGCCTTTGGTCGTCCATCACCGAAAGGAAAATTTAATTTAATCGTGGCTTGCTGATAGGAAAACGCTATGATGATCGATGAAGTCGGACTCTTTAAGACAAGAGGCTATACGAAAGTAAACAAACGCGCGCTAGCTCCCAAGCAGCAAAACAGGCGAGACGCAAAAATGGCGTGCTTGCTGCACCACTGCCGAAGGCAGACTTTCGAACTTACATAAGTTCTCCTGCGAAGGTGGGAGATGACGTAGTGGCGGAAGTAAAGCTGTGAAGGTGTGCTTTGGTATCTGTCAGTAGAGCCCTATTTTCAGCCGTTCTGCAAATCCCCTACCGTTCACAGCTAGTAGCCAATAAGAATCATTCTCTTTCTGAGCGGCTAGTCGTGCGTTACAAATTGGACTGCAAGAATCTACTCCCACATGCTGCGCTGTTGCTGTATTTTGCGACAATGCAGTTTCATTCACAGTTCACTCAGATGTGATGTTACTTTCTTGTAGCAGTACAGATGTGAATTTGTATCTGTGAACGTTTTAGTGCGATTTTCAAATGAAACTGTCGTGTGAAGGCAATAAATGTGAAGTTCCTCACAAGTAACTTTACTTAAATTGCGTGCCTATGTAGTATCATTTGTATGATGAGAAAGGTCGGAATTGACTCTAAATAATGAAAAATCTGAAGACATCCACTTGAACACTAAAAGGAATTCGCCAAATTCGGTTTACAGGCTGTAAATTCGACTAAATACTTAGGGACGACAGACTGCGATTCATTTGTAGAACACTTAGAAAATGCAACAGGTCCATTAAAGAGACTACTTTCAGTACGTTTCAGTCGTCAACTTTCTCCTCAGAGTGTGAAAATACTTTGTTGGCACCCACTTACATTATGAGGAATGTTCATCATACTAAAATAAGAGAAATTACAGCTCGTAAGGAATGATAAAAGCGTTTGTTTCCTGCGCGCTGTTCGAGAAGGGCACGGTAGAGAAATAGCTTGAAGGTAGTTCTATGAACGCTCTGCCAGGCACTTAATTTTGAATTGCAGAGTAAACATTTAGAGGTAAATGCTTCACAAGCAGTCGAGGAGGGTTATGTCCCGCATTTATAACTGAACCTGAAAGCGATGCTCCTATTTTTGACACTTCAGACTCAAGAACGAATTGCAGAAGCACGTATCGGCAAGAGAACTGTACCGAGAACTGAAAAACAAAAGTGTCGGAGCTGTAGAAACCTCAGGAAAATTTGTTTTCGTGTCCCCTGAAAACTATCAAAATCGCAAGAAACCTGTAACACAAATATACGGTTTTGACAACTATGTTTCAAAGTGCTCCATGTTTGAAATGTATAGAAGAAGTGAATAAACAACATCACAAAAACGTTTTACAGTTATGCCTGAGCAAATTGACTTCAAAGGTAGCGCTTCGTCAATGTAAAGAATTTTAAAATACATTGGTTTTAAACATGTTAAGAAGAGTGTTTTTAACATAGACATAGTTTTTGACATAGAAGCAGCATGAAGCATGTATGTTATAAAGATGCATTATACAAGAGCAGGAGGTAGTTCTACAGTGTATTACATTGATGAAACATGGGTGAATCGGAATCATTCCATGAATACCTGCTGGAAGATGAGTAATAGTACTGTCGGTTTTAAAGTTTCCTTAGGAAAAGGTTCTCGGATACTTATTCTGATTTGGTTCCTGAGAGTAAACTTGTATTTAGGCGTAAGAAAAACAGTAGTGACTACCATTCGGACATGAACGCTGTCACTTTCAAGAATTGATTGACTGAACAATTCTTGCCATACGTAGCTTCAAAGTCGGTCATTGTAATTACCGTGCCAGTTATCATTAAGCTGTTACAGAAAAAGGACCAAGTACGAGCACCAGGAAAGGGGATATTGTGCTCTGGCTAAAAAATATAAATATACCGGACAATATAAGCCAGTTGAACTCCTGCAGTTGGCTAATTTATAAAACTCACGCGACAGAATGTACATCTTTGACTTACATTTGAATGTGGTCACACCTGCGTATAACTGTCAGTATAATCCGATAGAATTAATTTGCGCACAGGTAACAAGCAATGTGGGGAAAAAATAAAACATTCAAGATAACAGACACTGAAAGACTTGTGCATGAAGCAATAGACAGCATCCCCCTTCAGCGTGGGCACACTGTGTACGTCGCGCTGAAAAGTTTCAAAAATAAGACTTTCACATGGAGGTGAAGATGGATAAAATCCTTGAACATTATCATCCCAAATTTACAATGAGATGGTTCGGTCGTGGACTCAGAAAGCAGATGGTATTACAATGTAGACTTTGAAACGAAGTAAAATAATGATCTTTCTTGGTTCTAAAGACTCATGGTTTAAAAATGTTTTTGTCAACATATGAACTGCATGCACTGTACATGAGAACTTCATAGCTTTTATTGATTAGGACTATGTAGCCTTTGAAGTATTCAGACTATAACGTTCAACACATTGCCCAAGGAGAAGTTAAGCTTTTTCCAGCCTGTTGTATAACTTGCCAGAATGTGGCTGGATAAATTCGTCATAAACTCCAGTATTTCGACACGTAAACCCCTGTTACTTTCATGGCACGAATTGAACAATGCCTTAAAATGAAATGGAGAGTTACCTGTCGAGATATCGGTGGTTTTTGACGTTATCGGTCAGCATTTCGTCGAGTTACTCACAGAAAATGGTTAATTGTTAGCTTGTTCAGTGGATCGTAAATGTGTTCTCCCATTGTAATGTCGAACGAGTTAGTTTAAACTCATAATGTCTGTTGACATCGAAAAATATTATAACACACTGACATGTTTTACAGTGATTTACATTGAACAGCAGTAAAACACACCTGCATACGCGCATTACACAAATTTAAAAAATTATATGTCAAACAAATATAATGATTTCGGTTTGAGTTTGCGATGATCTTGTCGTTAGAAGATCGTCGTTTTGAGAAAAATTGTTCTTGACATCTTCACAAAGCTGTAGCAGCTGTTCTCGCCTCCCAACATCATGCAGACAGTTGCTTTGTAGCAGTGGACACAACTTCAAGACTCACAAGTAATATTTCTCTCGTGTAGACGAATGATCGAAATCTGTTTAAAAATGTATCATTCCCTCATAGATTTGAACGTGTAATACGATGTACCTACGACAATTGAACATGATTGTTGTCCGTTGCAACACAATTCGGCAACACGGACTTGGTTTGCACTCTGTCGCCAGGCATGAACAAAACTCATCCCCACCACGCCTCGCTATCGCTCCGTCTCTATGAGCGGAAACACCGGCCTACGTGCAATGAGCTATAGAAGTTTACACTCAGTGCCACTAGGTGGTAGCACACTGCGGCAGACTTTTATCCCAGTCCGCTCGCCATAAATCCTATTAGACCGTAACACCCACATCTCAGATATGCTAATTCACTCACTGTATCCTGTAGTAAAATCAGATACGACGTCGGTATTTTTTAAAGCTGTATAGGCAGTTTCTGAATGAGTTATAGCGTATTAAGTTATGAATTTTATCATACAGTAATCCGAGATGCAGAGAATCATAAGGGCCTATTGCACATCGCCACTTATTGTGAGACTGCAGCATTTATTCATCCTTCTGAAATCTGTTGATGTTGAGTCACGTTTATCTGTACTGCGCCTCACGTTGTATATATGAAAATTCACAAAAAAAACTGTATCACTAGTTTCTCTGATATTCACTTAATATGGGATCAACGGCAGTGTGCTGTAGGCCCCTATGGATCTCAGCGCCTTATTTGTAGTCTAGTCAAGTGACCATGTTGGTAGACATTACTAAATTTTCACAAACGGCGCTTTATTTATGGAGTTGGTTGGTTATTGTGTGAGAATCGGCTATCGTGTTCAATATAAACGTGAACTACATTCAATCTATTTTAAATACTAACAAAAAAGTAAAGCTGTGAGTCATGAGTGGGTAGCTAATTCGGTAGAGCACTTGCCCGCGAAAGGCAAAGGTCCCGAGTTCGACTCTCGGTTTGGCACACAGTTTTAATCTGCCAGGAAGTTTCATATCAGCATCCACTCTGCTGCAGAGTGAAAATCTCATTCTGGGAAAAGGAAATTACCAGGAAACGTTAGGCGCAAAAGAACTACGTCCACAGAGAACAGATCCTTTCACAGGGAGAGTGACGAAATCAACATTTAACAAGGAAGTGTACAGTTAGCACAAGTTGTGGTGCTGGTGCAGCATAAGAATGTCCATCTATGACTCATAGATATTATCGTTATTGGATATTACTTTTTTTCGGTTTGTGAAGTGCACAGTTTTACGTTTTGAACATTTAAAGCAAATTGCCAATCTTTGCACCACATTGGAAACTTATCAAGATCTGGCTGAATATTTATGCAGCTTTTTTCAGACAGTACTTCATCATAGATAACTGCAACATCTGCAAGCATCTGAAGTTACTACTAATATTGTCTGAAATGCCATTGATTTATTACATAACAGCAAGGGCCCCAACATATTTCCCTGGGGCACACCTGAAGTTACTTCTACATCTGATGATCACTCTCTATCCAAAATAACATGCTGTGTCCTTCCTATGAAAAAGTCCTCGATCCAGTCATAAATTTCACTTGGTACCCAATATGATCGTACTTTTGACAATAAGCATAGTAGGTGTGGTACTGAGTCAAATGCTTTTCGGAAATCAAGAAGTGCTTCATCTACCTGATTGCCTTGATCCAAAGACGTTAGTATGTCATGTCAAAAAAGTGAGAGCGAGTTTTACATGATCGATGTTTTCGGAATCCATGATAGTTAGCACTGAAAAGGTCATTCTGTTCAAGATATATCACTGTCCTTGAGCTCAAGAATATGTTCTAAGATTCTACAACACATCGATGCCAAGGATATTGCACAGTAGTTTTGCAGGGCACTTCTACAACCCTCATGTAGGTGGGTGCAACATTTGCCTTTTTCCATGAACTAGGCACAGTTTTTTGTTCGAGGGATCTACGATAGATCATAGAAGAGGGGCTACCTCAGCCCGCAGATTCAATATAGAATCTGATATGATTCGATCTGGTCCTGGAGCTTTGTTCACTTTTAACGATTTCAACCGTTTCTCAACTCCGCTGACACTAATACTTGCTTCGTTCACCTTTTTGGTGGTGAAGAGATTAAATCTGAGCAGTTCTCCTGGATTTTCCTTTGTAAAGGAAAATTTGAAAACGGAGTTAAGCATTTCAGCATTCATCTTGCTACCCTCAATTTCAGTTCCTGTCTCGTTCGCTAGGAATTGGACACTAGATTTGGTGCCACTAACGACCAGAATTTCTTCGGGTTTTGTGAAATATTTAACGATATTCTGCTACAGTAGTCACTGAAGGCATTGCAATGTACCAGGGAGACGCGTGCTCTAATAAAAACCTGTTGAGCCTATGAAACTTCAGTAATAGAAACCAACGCTACTTTTCCACCGAAGGGGCAAGTAAACACCTAAATTTAACAGATGGCTCACCTACTAAGGAGAGCAGTTACTCATCGTTGCACTTACATCCTCATGTTCATGGTATAGTTTTACCAAATGGTAAATTATTCTCAGTCAGTGAATTATGCCACGCCCGGGTTCCCGGGTTCGATTCCCGGCGGGGTCAGGGATTTTCTCTGCCTCGTGATGACTGGGTGTTGTGTGATGTCCTTAGGTTAGTTAGGTTTAAGTAGTTCTAAGTTCTAGGGGACTGATGACCATAGATGTTAAGTCCCATAGTGCTCAGAACCATTTGAATTATGAAAAAACACATTGACACATCATCAATACGATATTATTCCAAGTACAGATTGAATTGGTCACATGTCTGACAGTGCATGGAAAGCAGCTTTCAGGCAATGACGTATATGCGAATCCAAAAAAAAAACATTATGTAGTGCTCAAAAGACAACTGTCTACTGGTGTTTCAGAAGCAATGAAATATATATTTCAGACCTAACGTTAAAACAGACTTCCAAAATGCCACATTCTGCACCCATACCTGGGCGGCACTTTGCCACCTTAGAAACCACCTAATCGTCGTGCACCGGCGAAAGACCCCAAAAACATCCCTGAATGCTCTCAGCTCCATGAGTCACGTGACCACTGCCCTAGTCAAAACTTCATCTGCAGCCAGCCACATTTGGCCGCAAACGGTCGTTTATTTTTAACATTTAATATTCATTAAAATTATTAGTAACAGAATTTAAAATATTCTTTCATTCATAATTATTATAAAATTCACTTCTTTCTTTTAAATCGTTTTGACACTGCATTATTCAAATGTTATTTTTATTTTTAATACAAATTTCTAATTCCTCATTCAAAATGCAGTCAAATCTTATATGGATTAAAGCAGAACTATTTGATTATAGATGACATGTCTTGGCACTTTCTTTTTCCTGAATCATTTTTCTCTCTCGTTGGAAAATTCTTGGCGAAATTTCCATCAATACATATGTTCCAGCATATGGTGCCACAGCTGTGATACGTATCATCATGCGACATTGCCCCCTGTTATCTTACAAGACTCCCGCTTTATGAAGACATTGTCTCAGTAATGGCTGCATGAAGCAGCACCAAGACTTCCATGTCCATACTGCTGAAAACGTGAATAGGGCTGCATGTGTTGAACAATTCAGCATTGAAAGAAGAGATATATAAGCAAAGCAATTACATGTCACAACTTAAGTGATGTTTACATTCTAAAAATGGCTCTGAGCACTATGGGACTTAACTGCTGAGGTCATCAGTCCCCTAGAACTTAAAACTACTAAAACCTAACCTAAGGACATCACACACATCCATGCCCGAGGTAGGATTCGAACCTGCAACCGTAGCGGTCGCGCAGTTCCAGACCGCCTAGAACCGATCGGCCACCCCAGCCGGCCCACATTCTAAAAATGTCTATAAATTTCAATAATAATTAGTCTCTCTGTGCATTAATTGCCTGTCTTCAGTTCTCAATGTCATTACACATCACTTCACTGGCTATGCCTTCAGTGCAGTCTTCCAATTGCTTCCACAACATGGACCTTCTCCTTGAGTCCCAGTTCCATCTGCACATCAGCAAGACCATCCCTCTTGCATTAAAGTACAGTTGCCAGAGCACTGTACTCCTCGTCAGCCAAGCCATGCCCTGACAAATGTCAAACAAATCATCCAAAACAACAGTTACTTGTAACTGTGATGCCATGACTTTCCAGTGATCAGGCTACTGAAATCCTTCCTGCATCAGCTCACAAGTGAAACATCTTAAGGACAGTTGGGCAAAATTTATTCTTCTACTTAAATATACGAGGGCCGTTCAGAAAGTAACCTCCGGTTGATTTAAAAAAATACACAAAGTTAAATAAAAATATTTTAATATATACATCTTACAACTACATCTTTGCACTATTTTTCGACATAGTCTCCATAGCGATTGAGGCACTTATCGTATCTCTTCACAAGCTTTGAAATTCCTTCTGCATAAAAATCACCCGCTTGTGCCTGGAGCCAGCCTGTGACCGCATCTTTGAGCTCTTCGTCGTCATCAAACCGCTGTGACCCGAGCCATTTCTTCAAATGCATGAAGAGGTGATAATCACTTGGCGCCAGGTCTGGGCTGTAAGGTGGATGGTTGATAACGTCCCACTTGAAGGACTCAAGAAGGGCCGTTGTTCTGCGAGCAGAGTGAGGACGGGCGTTATCGTGCAAAAAAACGATACCGGAAGTCAGCATACCACGGCGTTTGTTCTGTATAGCCCGTCGTAACTTTTTTATTGTTTCACAGTACACGTCTTGATTAATGGTCGTACCACGTTCCATGAATTCAACCAACAACACCCCTTTGGCATCCCAAAACACCGTTGCCATCAGTTTTCTGGCAGAAAAATCTTGCGAGGCTTTTCTTGGTTTGGTAGGCGAATTTGAATGTGCCCACATCTTTGATTGTTCTTTTGTCTCAGGGTTCACGTACTTAATCCAGGTTTCGTCACCGGTCACGATTCTGTTTAACAATGGTTCTCCTTCGTCCTCATAACGTGACAGAAAGTCTAATGCAGAGGCCATTCTTTGAGTTTTGTGGTGGTCGGTAAGAATTTTGGGCACCCATCGTGCACAGAACTTACGGTAACCCAATCTTGCTGTCACTATCTCGTACAAGAGAGTCTTAGAAATCTGTGGAAAACCAGTAGACAACTCCGACATTGAGAAACGTCGATTTTCACGAACTTTTGCATCAACTGTATGAACGAGTTCGTCAGTCACTAATGATGGTCTACCACTCCTCTCTTCATCATGAACGTTTTCTCGTCCACTTTTAAATAAACGTACCCATTCACGGACAACTCCTTCACTCATAACTCTTGGTCCGTACACGGCACAAAGCTCATGATGAATAGCTGCTGCAGAATATCCTTTGGCTGTAAAAAACCTTATGACAGCACGCACTTCACATTTGGCGGGGTTTTCTATTGCAGCACACATTTCAAACTGCCACAAAAACTAAACTAGCGCAGGTACGACGTTCACTCGACCACGGCTTGATGCCGACTGACCTGTTGAGTGCGTGAACGCACAGATGGCGTCGCTGCTCCCCCCACAACCCGCACTGTGACCAATCGGAGGTTACTTTCGGAACCGCCCTCGTACATATCTTCAAAGGTATTACAGCTAAAATAGTAAAACTTGAGACTATTATGTACAACATAATGCTTAATATTTTGTGCAATTTTTGTTTGAAAGTGCATATCGACATACATTTTATAACAATTTGAATTTTTAATTACGATTGTTTCTGTAATGTACCTTTTTGTGTAAATTAATCAAGCAATAAAACTGGAATTTCACATTTTACATCTGCATAAGAGGCCAATAAAACGTGAGGAACAGATTTTTGTTTAAGGTCATAGGTGCTTTGAAATTAATTTTTCAGTTTTGTCTCACACAGTCCTGCTCTATTTTTCTCAACTTTTAAAAGATAACTTTTCTCTGAGAAAAGTTAACATTAAAGTGCAGCATAGGATTCTCAAGAACTATGTTAAATTTCAGGATGTTAGCTTTCATATCCTGAGAAAAGATACATTATAGCTCAAAAAAGTCAGTTTATGGCAATTTACATTTACAGTTTTTATTTCAATTTTTGACAATATTACTTTATCTCTAGTAAATACTGCTGTCCCTGTCCATAATATTTATTCTCCTCCTCATCTTCCTGGAGTAATCTCTTCCCATGCCTTTTTGCCTAGCCAACTTTTGCATTTTTTCTTCTATTCCCTGAGCTTTGTCCAGCCACACTTCATCGATACTTCTGAGTCTGTTCAGAGTGAATGCACCTGGATGGAAACCTAGTCTCTGCAGGCTCTTAATACCAGCTACATTTCCACTATTTAACACTAGACAGGCATTATATACAGCTATCTTCACAGCAATCGAGGACACAAATACTGTTTTCGGACAATGCACCCATATAAGATGCTTGTAGCTCTCATTTGTATTCTGTGTTCTCCTATGTACACATTTTTTTCAGCAGTTCAGATGAGCTAAGTACCTGAAAGATGGTTTTAAAAATCTAAAACAGGAAGTGGCAAACCTTGTTTGTGGGTGTATGGCTTTCCACTGGCTTCTGCCTGAGGATACTTGCGCCTCAATATGTCACAAAGAGAATGTTAAGGATAATCATCTGTGGAAAGTTTGTGATAGAATATTGCCTACTCACGAAATTCGACACCTCCTCACATTTTTGAATATGCGTCCACTGTTACGACCCATTTCCAGCAAAACAGTTGATATATCCAAAAGCATGTACTATTAAAAAATGTTTAAACAAAGAAACAAGCAAAGATAATCTTTCTCACAGCCTTCTAGACTCATCTGCAGTTCATTTCGATCGTGTGAACGAAAAAATAACACACACAAAATTTCTAGCGTAGGGAAAGTGTGAATCACAGCATAGAAGGAGGGGGTATAGCAGGTGCAGACACCAAATCAGATTTTTTTAAAACATATTTGTGGCCAGACTACGATTATGAAACTTTTCGATGTTACTCTTTCAGAATCAATCTAATAAATTATGCAATGAAAAATCGAACTTTTAGCAATTTTCCCTACAACTGTTCTTAATGCACAGTGCAAAGCGTACAGATAAACTTTAAACAATTGCAGATTCCTCATGAATCAATATCAGAATCTAATTATGCCCACAGACTTCACAACTGATAAACATTTTGTATAAATATATAAATTGTCTGTTATTTTTTTAGCAGATACTCAGCTCATTGCATATATTCGTACTACACTCATCAACTTTTTCTTTTTTTATCAGATTACAGAAACATTTTCCCTTATTAAGACAACATATCAATTGTGGCTACTTTGCCACAGACACCACTCCCACAAACCTGCCTCAAGATCTGGGTGTAAATTGCCTTGCCATGTTAAGAGACAAACTATCTTCCCCCCGCCCCCCTCCCCCCCACTACAAACTTTCTTCCTACACCTGAGTATAATTCCTGAATATAATTACTGAAGAAACCCCTACAATCATAACTACATTTACCCTATATACACCAGAATACTTCCAACATTTCGTACAAACAACAGTAAACAATACACATTTCAACTCTCATACATTTACTTCCCTTCATTTTTAACCTATTCTCCTCCTTATCTATCCAAATACAAGTGAAGTCTTTCTCTACAAAACATGTTATAATCACCTTCTATAAAACTTGTGCTTCCACTTCCACATCAGGGCAAATTTCATTAATAACACTTCCATTACAATAACTATTTACAGTTCTTCATCTGTGTAGCCATATTGTTCATAGTTGCTTTACGGTTCTTGAGGTTATTTTCGTTCTGTTGCTTTCACTCAATGAAGCAAAATGTGTGTGGTGAAAAGAACACGCATTTTTTATAGTTGAAACAACAGAACGAAAATGCTCCCAAGAGTTTACCATTTCACATGGTCAACATTAGCACCATATTCACCAAGTTGTACACCCCTTGAGACTGGCAAATATATAGAACTCGAAGAACTTCAACTCTATCTGCTAGCTTACCATCAATAACCTTAGTATCAGACACAAGCTCTCTTTGAGCCGGCCAGCATAATAATAAACAAAGAATCCCATCATTACAAACTTGCCAAAACATCCTCTCCTTGAATAAACCATATAATAATAAATGAAGAGTTTATCACAAACCTACCAGAACATACTCCCTTTGAACATGCCCATATGCAATAACTTTTATGCCACAAACTAGATTGCGTTTCAGCTCCATTTCCACACTTTTCCCTACACCTTTCAACAGTCCAGCCTCTCTCACAGATACCAAAGTAATTTCAATAGATACCACTGATGATGCCAATTTTCACTCCATTCTCTTTACATCTAGAACACAATTTTGAAACAATACACGCTATATACACCACTTTCTAATTATTACTACAAACATGACATATATTCCCTCTATTCAGATATTTCTCACTCGTTTTGTCGTTACATGCCATGGTGGAAACACCACTTTTTCAGTCTTTGTCATTTTCAAATCAGATTCCTCCAATAAACCAGCCTCAATTTCGATCTTAATCTCTTTATCGAGTATACATACATCCCATTACCTATTCCCATCTTCAATCTCCATTTGCACTTTAAATAAATCATTAAATATTTCACTTTCATTCTCATCATTCAGTTCCTCTATCTTTCTCGGCACTTTGAATTCCTCTGGTACCAACATGTGGTGCACCTTTGCATATGACACCCACTCATTTATATTATACTCATGCTCATCCTTCCCCATCCATTCAGACCACGTAACCTCCATCTTCCTGAGTACAAATGTTTTCACTTTTAGAAGACTTCCTTTCTCAGATCCTGCACTAACCATACCTCTTCTTAAACTGGATAACTTCCCTCCACTGTAAAGTTCATAAAGTTCTGTATAATTACACTACACAAGTCCCTTGGCATATTGCACTGATGAAACTGCTTCTTGTTAGTTCACAAAACATGGCATTCCTTAAACTGAACCCTCTCTTTCAATATTTCTCACTTCCTTTCTTAATCTTTTACTGTAATTTTTAATGC
Source organism: Schistocerca nitens (assembly GCF_023898315.1). Classification (NCBI taxonomy): domain Eukaryota; kingdom Metazoa; phylum Arthropoda; class Insecta; order Orthoptera; family Acrididae; genus Schistocerca; species Schistocerca nitens. Next base: position 138,637,548 of record NC_064615.1, read on the forward strand.
CCTCCTTAGATTCAGTTACACCTAAATATTTTAATTCTGCATCTGTCTGCAGTATGTACTCTGCACATTCTCCAACTTGTGCCTAAACAATGCCAAGATCACAAAATACCATTTTTGCATTAATCTCCATTTCCTGTCCTACATATTCTATTCCTGAACAGCTTTCTGCAACTTTAATATCATCCTCAATACTATCATTAAATTCAGTTATACTGTCCTCATTGTGATCTAACTCTTCACAGACTTCATTTGTTTCTTTCATTAATTTGTGATTCTGCTTCCTCATTAGTGATTTCAACCTTCTCACAGTCTGATATATACAGGGTGGTCCATTGATAGTGACTGGGCCAAATATCTCACGAAATACGCATCAAACGAAAAAACTATAAAGAACGAAACTCGTTTACCTCGAAGGGGGAAACCAGATGGAGCTATGGTTAGCCTGCTAGAAGGCGCTGCCATAGGTCAAACGGATATCAACTGCGTTTTTTTTTTAAATAGGTACCCCCATTTTTATTATGTATTCGTGTACTACGTAAATATGCGAGGTGCCGGGGCTAGCAGTGTATTTAACACTAAATTCTTCGAGAATCTTCATATATAAATGATGCTCTAAGCCCCCCTATTCTAACTCCGACTTTTGCTGTTGCACATGGATTAAAAAGAAACGCGAACCGACTGTAATCGACCCTGCAAGTGGAGTAGAAAAGAGTTTGGCACCTGCAATAATTTAGTTTGATAGACATTCATTAAATAAAGGAAAGTTTCAGTAACGTAGTGAGAAATGAAAGGGTTGCTCTACCGATTAACAGAATGAAAGTTCTGTCCAAAATAACAATATGATTTATTATGACTAAACTCAAAATAATAAACAAAACACATGAAACATTTACAATACATCAAATTGGCTCAAATTGGATACTCAAATAAATGCTGTGAAGGTGAAGTTGTCCCTAAACTAGATTGTGACATTTATGACGAAGTGGTATGTGGAGCCAATTCCTTGCAACTCAAATCTTAAGAGAAAACACACAGCCAACCCAACATTAATTGCTGCTACCCAAGACAGTCAAAGTTAGAAAAAGACGAACCGGCGCGCTCTGCTGAGCTCTGATTATCACCTAGGAAAATCCCTATCTGCCGGTGCTGCGGACATACATTACCAAACTGTCTTCTTAACTGCCAGAACACGATCTGGCGTACCGGAGGCGATGGCTGGTTGCTTCGACGTCCTGTCGTGGTGATGATAATGTCGCGAGTATAGCCCGAAACAAATTATCCTGGTTTGGTTGTTCCGGACTAAAGACTTCCTGGCAATACAAATGCGCCTCTGAGGGAGACGAAGAAGGCTCGCCACACAATCACTGATGGTACAGTGATTGATTTTAACAAGCGAAGTCACACTGTAACACCGATACAGTCAACTTTAGCCAAAACTGCTGAAGACAGACAACATAGGCCGCTTGTACGCAGAACGCTCAATTGCCAACTGTACTCGGAAAGTTACGTTGAAGTCGAAACTTCAGCAACTTCATCAAACAGTTACAATTAAATAAAAGTATATTAGACAGCCAACGGAAGGCAGGCTGTCCAGACCAGCGAGAGCTCAGTCTTGTATCCTACTCTGACCGAAAGGCGAGAGCCGACTGCCACAAGAGCACCTGTACAAACCGAACACATATCATTCCCGCCCCCACCACAGTGGCCGTGGTTAAACGTTCCAATCAGCAACTCGAAAACCGGCGGAAAACGCGGGAATTTGCGCGCCAAGGCTACTTGGGAACACAAGTCATTCCCACGCCTCGCTGGTAGCCCGCCAGAAAGTGTTTTCGTTAAGTTTCTGCGAAGTAACGGAACCTCTAGCCCAGCCGCTACTTCAGGCCCCAGCGAGCGTGTCTGCACCGCTATTCTACAATGTCGGCGTCTGGAAAGTATTCACTCGACTCCCTCACACCCGTCGGCTTACCCTTTCAAGATCAGCAGTGCCCGCCTGTCACCGGACCACCCGGGTGACTAGAGACGCAGCATGGGAAGTCCGCGTGGGAAGTCCGCGTGGGAAGTCCGCGTGTGAAGGAATAGCAACTTTTCACCGCATGCAATTAAAGAGGAAAATCGTAAGATAGAAATATGAGAGGGGGCTCAAGTCACCTCTCATAGCCCCTGCGCCATTTTAGATTGTAATTGGTGAGTGGTTGGCTCGCTTAGGAGCAAGGTAGTGAGTCAGTCGCCCAAGAACAATCTTGCAAATTGACTCCAGATTCCACGCTCTATAAAAAAAATCACTGCAACTGAAAAATGCAGCTCATAGAGGGAGGATTATTTATGATGTAGCCAACTTCACCTTCTTAATATGGAACTCTAACACTCACATCACACATCCATACCCAGGGAGCCCCTTCCAAACACCGATTCACACAGACATTCACGCTCTAAATATGGCCCGGGCACTTGAGCCAAATATGGAGCAGTTTATTCTTTACAATCAGAGTTGGAGTGCTCCGCAATTAAATGCCCATGATGTTACAACAATTTGAATCATTAAGCTGACCTGAACTCACTCACACATGATACTATTTAAGTTAACAATCTCTTTGTGAGCTTTCAGAATCTAATTACAAACTCCGATTCATTCTGTCTCCCTGCAGCAAGAATAACCTTTACAAAATGTTCCCTGAACTGATGGTTCATTCACAATGACAGTGGTGGTATCTGCTTCAGTTTATGGGGACTTCAGGCACACTGTTTGCATACACACAGCAATAAATACAAAATACAAACAGAAAACATGGTGTGGAGAACAACACAGTAATTTGTAATTTGTGCGCCCTACTCTATCACTTACATAAGAATTACAGTGTAAAACACAAACCCATACAAGGTATAACATACATTACAAAAACAACATAAGAGAAAGAAATTTAAGAAAAAAACAAGGTTCATGGGATGTCACATTGTGCTTGCACATTGCACAATGTTCACGACTGTGCTGAGAATGAGGCACTAAATCACATTGTTAGAAATATTCGAAGCACTTCACAAATTCGTTAGTTTCTCTGAGGGGGTTGGTATGTTGAGTCGATGCACGTGGTTCCATGTCTTGAGCATCGGAGGGGGGCTTTTGGGATGGGGCCACAGTGCGAGGTGCCGGGGCTAGTAGTGTATTTATCACTAAATTCTACTAGAATCCACATGTGTAAATCATGCTCTAAGCCCCCCCTATTCTAACTCCGACTTTTGCTGTTGCACAAGGATAAAACAAATACGCGAACTGACTCTAATCAACCCTGCTAGTGGAGTAGAAGAGAGTTTGGCACCTGCAATAATTTAATTTGATAAATAAGTTAAATAAACAAAGGTTTCATTAGCATAGTGAGGAATGATAGGGTTGCTCTATTGATTAACAGAAAGAAAGTTCTGTCCAAAATAACAATATGGTTTATTAAGATTAAACGCAGAATAGTAAAAGAGACACAGGAAATATAAAACATCAAATTGGCTAAAATTGGAGATTCATACAAACACAGTAAAGGTGAAGTTGTCCCTAACTTAGATCGTGAGGTTTAAGACGAAGTGGTATGTGGAGCCAATTCCTTTCCACTCAAATCTCAAGAGAGACACACAGCTAACCCAATAGTAATTGCTGCTACTCGAAACTGAACAAAGTTAGAAAAGGATGAACAGGCGCGCTCTGCTGAGCTCTGATTATCACCTAGGAAAATCCCTATCTGCCGGTGCTGCGGACGTACATTACCAACAGTCTTCTTATCTCCCAGAACACGATCTGGCGTACCGCAGGCGAGGGCTGGTTGCTCCGACGTCCTCGACCGAAAGGCGACTGCCGACTACTTAGAGCACCCGTACAGGCCGAACACCGAACATTCCCGCCCCCACGACAGTGGCCGTGGTTACGTTCCAATCAGCAACTCGAAAACCGGCGGAAATTCCACTCCATTGCCGGAGCACTACCATTCCACCAATGGAGATTCTTGGCGCCAATTTCTGTGCTGATTTTGCAGAAAGTGCGGGAATTTTCCCGCCACAACTGCGTGGGTACACAAGTCATTCCCACGCCTCGCTGGTAGCCCGCCAGAAAGTGTTTTCGCAAAGTTTCTCTGAAGTAACGGAACCTCTAGCCCAGCCGCTACTTCACACCCCAGCGGGCGTGTCTCTTGACAATGTCGGCGTCTGAAAAGCATTCACTCGACTGCCTCACACACGTCGGCTTAACTCTCTCCAGTTCCACAGAGCCCGCCTGTCACCGGCCCACCCGGGTGACGAGAGACGCTGCGTGGGAAGTACGCGTGTTAAGGAAAAGCAACCCTCCACCGCATGCAACTAGAGAGGAGAATCGTAAGATAGAAATATGAGAGGGGGCTCATGCCACCTCTCATTGCCCCTACGCCATTTTAGATTGTAATTGGTGAGCGGTTGGCTCACTTAGGAGCAAGGTAGTGAGTCAATCGCCCAAGAACAATCTTACAAAGTGACTCCACATACCGCACTCTATAAAAAAGATCATTGCAACTGAAAAATGCAACTCATAGAGGGAGGATTATTTATGATGTAGCCAACTTCACCTTCTTAATATGGAACACTAACACTCACATCACACATCCATACCCAGGGAGCCCCTTCCAAACACCGATTCACGCAGACATTCACGCTCTAAACATGGCCCGGGCATCTGAGCCAAATATGGAGCAGTTTATTCTTTACAATCAGAGTTGGAGTGCTCCGCAATTAAATGCCCAAGATGTTACAACAATTTTAATCATTAAACTAACCTGACCTCACTCACACATGATAATATTTAAGTTAACAATCTCTTTGTGAGTTTTCAGAATCTAGTTACAACCTCCGATTCATTCTGTCTCCCTGCAGCAAGAATAACCTTTACAAAATGTTCCCTGAACTGATGGTCCATTCACAATGACAGTGGTGGTATCTGCTTCAGTTTATGGGGACTTCAGGCACACTGTTAGCATACACACAACAATAAACACAAAATACAAAAAAAACATGATGTGGAGAACAATACAGTAATCTGTAATAAGAATTACAGTGTAAAACACAAACGCATACAAGGTATAACATACATTACAGAAACAACATAAGAGAAAGAAATTTAAGAAAAACAAAAAAAACAAGGTTCATGGGGCATCAAATTGTGCGTGCACATTGCACAAAGTTCACGACTGTGCTGAGAATGAGGCACTAAATCACATTGTTAGAAATATCCGTGGCACTTCACTGATTCCACTGTACTGACATCACATAAGGCTAAACGTCGGTTGTAGTTGCTACGTTGTGGCAACAGCAATAGGGAGTTCTGGAGTGTCTGCAGTACGCTGTTGAGATTGTAGTCAGACCCACGCATATGATCACGGCAGTACGGTAGGAAGACACAGTGATAGGTTCTCCTCACGTCGATTAATTGTCTCTGAGATCTCCTTGTTGGGATACATCACTAGTCTAGGTCTCTTCTCTCGCTGGACAGAACTTTACGTTTCCCAATATTGCAGTTCGACGAGGGATGATGGCACGTGGAGTGACTCCACAAGTGTGTGAGGTCATCCATACAGGATCGAACTAGGAGCGACTATTGTTAAAAACTGCTCTCTAATAGAGAGGAGAAGTAAGACATGAGACCATACATTTGTTAGTGTGGCACGATACTGCTTTGTGTATGCAGATCGGCCAATGCTAGTGAGTTGTAAAAACCCAAACAGGTGAGTATAGAGCGTCCCTTTCTGTCCTGAGGCACATGAGGCGCAGGTTCTGACACGATATGTGATCTTCTTCGTGTACTCACGACAACGTGGTCTGCCGCAGGGAATCCCTCCAAGCGGCTGCCGCGTCCGGAGAGCTAGCAGGCTGTCGCGTGTCAGGGTCAACGGCCAGCCCCACTTTCGCTTGTGGCGGGGCAAGGGTCCCGTGTAATCCCTCAGGTAGGCAGCCGGGTGACTGTCAGCGTGTAGGACGGGACGCTCGCCCTCTAGCAGGTAGCCGAAGACCTCTTGTTTTTGCGCTGGCTGGCCTCTGCATTGCCACGTTCCTCGTCAACTGTACAATTCTTACAAAAGTCTTATGCCTAACTTTTTCCCATGACCTTCTATGTTATAATAAATTTACCTAATGAAACATTGATGGTCTGTCATTTCAGACACTCTTATTTTACTTTTATAGTTATTAATCTATGGCAATCATTATAACATCTAATCTAGACATGGAAATAATTTATTTTGATATACGTGTAGAGACCGATCTCAGTAAGTACATGGTGTGTGATAACTGATGCTTTGTAATGGATGAACAACTAAATGTGCGGGCCCGCACTAATATTGCTATTAATTATATAGATCGACAGTAGACATGCTTCAGGAATTAACTACCATATCCCAACGATCTACATTCTACGTCTTTTAATTAAATTATGTTGTTATGCAGGTCTAAGTTTTACTGTGCTATAAAGAACATGCAACTACGCTACTTTCGCTCGCCCGTCGTCCCTCCATCTCGGGTCTGTGGTTTGGTGACCTGAAAAATAGCAACTCAACAGGCGCGCGCCACACTTGTGGTAGAAAACCCCCACAATATTAATCTAGTTATTGTTAAATCCTACAGTTTAACTTATCCTAGTATCGTACTTTCCCTTTTATTTATTTATTTATTTATTTTATTTTATTTATTTATTTATTTATTTATTTATTTTTTTATTTACCTTATACAATACCCTTACATAGTTCCTGTTACGCTGAGATGTCTTGCTGCTCGCCGCTATTGACGACAGTGATGTGCGCGCCGTACGACATGACCTCCGAGTTTTCATTACGCCTCACTGAAACTCCAGAGACTGGGTTAGCCATGGCTATACACGACAATAAATTTATAGTTGCAACTTCCTTCTCTATGTGAAGCGGTTTTCGCGATCGAAGTACACCTTTCCAGAAGCAAAGTAATATACCCAAGCCAGGACTGGTTCCTGTTGAGGATTCAGACACCCAACACACGCCAGCTACACAGTATGTCACGAATATCCAAGTACAATTCCTTGGTGATTCATCTGTGACAAAAACGAGCAGCACGCTAAATCCCCAACCAGCACATTAGCATGGTAGGCTTTTATGCCCTCATTTCTCTCGTCTAGGGCACCATTAGAGTCAAATGCTCACAGGTTCACCCCGACTTGCAAGACAACGATACCGGCGCAGCTCTGCAAAAACTATACTGCCCATATTCACCCTCGAAATCGCGCAATATACCACAATCGTGCAGTGCACTGACGCGTGCCTGCAAGCATTGGTATGAACGTCTCACGAACTGGTTGTGGCCGCTATGGAGCGTATCACGACCTCTCAGAACGCTTCTAAGAGCACGTTCTTGTATGCGCCCGTTTGTGCGACGTCTCGTCACTCATCCTTATCCCTTAACATGGACACCAGATAGGAAAGGACAAAAACATTGCTCATGAAAAGGTAGTGTCTCCTACTCCATCGACATTGGAGATCGCAAACATAAACAAAAAGAGGATAGCAGCAGTAAATTCTTATGCAAGACAACGCAGCGTGTTAATACTTTAGCAATCTTAATCTATTAATGTAACGATTATTGTTCCCCGAAAAAAGGTTCATATCTTTGCCTATTCTACTATGTACATTTCTTACACTACTACTATTCTACGAACTCCTTTATGTGAGAGAAGTGGTGGAGTCCTATGGACTAGCGTCAATCCCTTCTTAGACTCCCCCTCCTCTGACGTGCATTAGGATTTGGAGGTCTAATTTCAATCTCCTGGTTCTCCCGTTGTCCTTGATTTCGCTCCCTCCAATTACGGTCGCTTTGCCGTTCGTCATTCCTCCTGTCCCAGATTGCTTGTCTGGATTGACCCTGTTCCCTGACGTTCTGGTTTCCGTGTCTCTGGTTTCCATAACCTTGAATAGCGTAACCTTGATCTCGGTAACCCTGGTTTCCTAACTGACCAGTGCGATTATGCGATCTGTTGTCGTCTTCCCTTGCTGGCCCGTGGTATTTGTTATTTTGCGCCTTCTTCCTGTCCTTTGCGTCTTGTTTATCGAAGACTACTTCGAGTTCGCGCAGTAGACTCTTGAATGCATCTATGTCAGATCCACACTTCCCGACAAGTGTCTGTTGATACCTAACTGGCAATTTCGAAAAGCAAAATTTAATAATTTCTCCGTTGCTGTATGGACTATCTAAAAACTGATTCTTCTTGAGTAAGTCATCAAAAAATTTGGTTGCGCTCTTATGCCCGGACACTTCCAGTTCAGGACAAAATATTATTTCCTCTTTAATCCTGTCTTGCGTTTCCTTTGACCAGTAGGTCCGCAGGAATGCACCAACAAATTCCTGATAAGTCCGACACGTCGCTGCCACGCCCCGCATCTTTTCCGCGGCTTGGCCTTCGATGTGTCCACACATGAATTCTAATTTTGCGTGGGTTGGCCATGACGACGGTAATGAATTAGTAAATTGCATCACCCAGCTCTTCGGATGCATCGACCCTCCATTATCTTTGAACTTCTGGAATTTGAGTATCGACAGGAAGTGATTGTGATCAAAATTCTGTCCGATCCTCGCACTGGTGTTGTCAGACGTTTCCGATACTTGCACGTCTGCGGAGTGTCCTGATCTATCTTGCTGATAACTGTGATGTGCTACGTCTGTATCACAGTGGAAGTGGCATTCTGCATTCACTCTTCTAAGTGGGCTGCAATTATTGGAGCTATTACTCGCTGTTTCTGCGTGTGCATTGTTTGTTCCGCACGCTGTCACTGGGCTAGAGCACGGCGGGCTTTTCCTCGGAGACACAATCCTGTGTGCTCCATCATTGGTATCCGAACGCGCAGTGCTCGTGTGCCCATTTCGCTCTAGTTTTGCTATCCGACTCTCTACTTCTTTCATTCGTTTCGTGATGTTCGTAACCGCAATATTACCTTGAGTCTTTAAGGCCGCTAGGGATTTCGAGTGGACTTGTGTCGCACGTCGCAAGCGCCCTGCGAGTTTAGAAGTTACTCTTGCGATTTTCATTGCCCCTGTTGCTGCAGTTTTGGCTAGGCCTGCTACTTTTTGTGCTACCATTGACATTTGTTGTTGCTTCTCCACATTCTTTCTTTATTGTTAATAATTCCCCACGAATTTCCCCTATATGCGAAATTATTGCCTCCGTGTCCTTCTTACGCTGTTCGTCAGCTTCTTCTTTCTCCTTTTTACGCTGTTCTTCAGCTTCTTCTTTCATTGATCGTAGGAAGCTCAGTATTGGGTTAATGTCATCATTTTGATCCTCGTCACACCTGGGTGATGTAACTCTGGACACCTGTGCACTAGAGCTCTGACGTGGCCGAGCTGGCCCCTGTCTGCTCTCGTTCGTTTGATTATAAACCTCTACTACCGTCTCGACCTGTGTGCCCGTCTCTGTTTCATCCTCTACCTCACTCTCATAATCACGGCGGCGACGTTGCTCTAAGATCGCGTCCAAATCACCTTCCTCATCAATGACCCTGGCGTCCTGTCCTGCTAAAAATGTGCCCATCTCATCTCCGAACCTATTCCCGTCAATAAACTGCCCCTTATCCATTATGCTATCCTCTTTTGTTTTAGCTTCGCCCGATAATAGTCGTGCCTTGCTTCTCGTTATCATTCATAAAAACAAATTCATCTAAAATGCACAATAAAATTAATCTACTCCATATATTTTTTTCACATAAACATAAAATTTCAACAACGCTGTTCCAACGCTGTAATCACAAACACAATTTGATGTGGTACAGAAACCGCACACAAATCCGACAAAGTGCGATGCGGTACAGACACCACATCAGCGAAACACAAAAAAAACAATGAACAAAAAATATATACACTGAAAACAAAAACTGTAGTCATGCGCCGCTACTTAAAACTAAACGCGGAACTACCAAAAAAAACTTGGGTATTAATCATTAAAAAAAATAGAGAGAAAAAAATTTAATGTTCCTACTAAGAATCCTGTTTGTTTATCAGAGATTCACAGGAAAGATCCAAGGCCAAGGGTCGCCATATTATGCGAGGTGCCGGGGCTAGTAGTGTATTTATCACTAAATTCTACTAGAATCCACATGTGTAAATCATGCTCTAAGCCCCCCCTATTCTAACTCCGACTTTTGCTGTTGCACAAGGATAAAACAAATACGCGAACTGACTCTAATCAACCCTGCTAGTGGAGTAGAAGAGAGTTTGGCACCTGCAATAATTTAATCTGATAAATAAGTTAAATAAACAAAGGTTTCATTAGCATAGTGAGGAATGATAGGGTTGCTCTATTGATTAACAGAAAGAAAGTTCTGTCCAAAATAACAATATGGTTTATTAAGATTAAACGCAGAATAGTAAAAGAGACACAGGAAATATAAAACATCAAATTGGCTAAAATTGGAGATTCATACAAACACAGTAAAGGTGAAGTTGTCCCTAACTTAGATCGTGAGGTTTAAGACGAAGTGGTATGTGGAGCCAATTCCTTTCCACTCAAATCTCAAGAGAGACACACAGCTAACCCAATAGTAATTGCTGCTACTCGAAACTGAACAAAGTTAGAAAAGGATGAACAGGCGCGCTCTGCTGAGCTCTGATTATCACCTAGGAAAATCCCTATCTGCCGGTGCTGCGGACGTACATTACCAACAGTCTTCTTATCTCCCAGAACACGATCTGGCGTACCGCAGGCGAGGGCTGGTTGCTCCGACGTCCTCGACCGAAAGGCGACTGCCGACTACTTAGAGCACCCGTACAGGCCGAACACCGAACATTCCCGCCCCCACGACAGTGGCCGTGGTTACGTTCCAATCAGCAACTCGAAAACCGGCGGAAATTCCACTCCATTGCCGGAGCACTACCATTCCACCAATGGAGATTCTTGGCGCCAATTTCTGTGCTGATTTTGCAGAAAGTGCGGGAATTTTCCCGCCACAACTGCGTGGGTACACAAGTCATTCCCACGCCTCGCTGGTAGCCCGCCAGAAAGTGTTTTCGCAAAGTTTCTCTGAAGTAACGGAACCTCTAGCCCAGCCGCTACTTCACACCCCAGCGGGCGTGTCTCTTGACAATGTCGGCGTCTGAAAAGCATTCACTCGACTGCCTCACACACGTCGGCTTAACTCTCTCCAGTTCCACAGAGCCCGCCTGTCACCGGCCCACCCGGGTGACGAGAGACGCTGCGTGGGAAGTACGCGTGTTAAGGAAAAGCAACCCTCCACCGCATGCAACTAGAGAGGAGAATCGTAAGATAGAAATATGAGAGGGGGCTCATGCCACCTCTCAACAGTAATGACATCACATAGGGCTAAACATCGTGTGTTGTTGCTACGTTGTTGCAACAGTAATAGGGTGTGCTGGAGCATCTGCAGTACTCTGTTGAGATTGCAGCAAGACCCACGCATATGATCACGGCAGTACAGTAGGAAGACACAGTGGTAGGCTCTCCTCACGTCGATTAATTGTCTCTGAGGTCTTCTTGTTGGGATACATCACTAGTCTAGGTCTCTTCTCTCGCTGGACAGTACTTTACGTTTCCCAATATTGCAGTTCGATGAGGGATGATGGCATGTGGAGTGACTCCACAAGTGTGTGAGGTAATCCATACAGGATCGAACTAGGAGCGACGATTGCTACAACTGCCCTCTAATAGAGAGGAGAAGTTAGAAATGAGACCATTCATTTGTTAGTGTGTGGCACGATACTGCTTTGTGCATGCAGATTAGCCAATGCTAGTGAGTTATAAAAAAGCCAAGCAGGTGAGTATATAGCGTCCCTTTCTGTCCTGAGGCACATGAGGCGCAGGTTCTGACACGATATGTGATCTTCTTCGTGTACTCACGACAACGTGGTCTGCTGCAGGGAATCCCTCCAAACGGCTGCCGCATCTGGAGAGCTAGCAGGCTGTCGCATGTGGGTCGCGTGTCAGTGTCAATGGCCAGCCTCATTTTCGCTTGTGGCCCGGCGAGGATCCCACCTAATCCCTCAGGTATATGGCCCAGTGACTGTCAGCTTGCAGGACCGGACGCTCCCGCGCCCTTATCGTTAGGTGGCGCGCTGACGCTCCCCTTCTTGCAGGTAGCCGAAGACCTCTTGTTTTTGCTCCGGCTGGCCTCTGCATCGCCACGATACCCGCCATCTGCACAATTCTGACAAAAATCTTATGCCTAACTTTTTCCCATGATCTTCTATGTTATAATGAATTCACATAACGACACATTGATGGTCTGTCATTTCAGACACTCTTATTTTACTTTTATAGTTATTAATCTATGGCTATCATTATAACAAAATCTTGGTGTATCTAATTTAGACATGGAAATAATTTATCTTGTTATATGTGTAGAGACCGATCTCACTATTGTATATGGTGTGTGACAACTGATGCTATGTATTGGATGAACAACTAAATGTGCGGGCCCGCACTAGTATTACTATTAATTATATAGATCGACAGTAGACATGCTCAAGAATTAACTACCATTTGCCAACGACCTTCAGTCTATGTCTTTTGATTAAATTATGTTGTTATGCAGGTCGAAGTTTTACTGAGTTATAAAGAACATGCAACTATTCTACATTCGCTCGCCCGTCGTCCCTCCACTTGGGGTCTGTGGTTTGGTGACCTGAAAAATAGCATCCCAACACGCGCGCGCCAAACACTTATGGTAGAAAACCCCCACAATATTAAGGATCTAGCTATTGTTAAATCCTAAAGTTTAACTTATCCTAGTATATAGTACTCTCCTTTTTTCTATTTTTATTTATTTATTTTTTTGTTTACCTTATACAATACTCTTAGATAATTCCTGATACGTTGAGATGTCTCGCTGCTCGCCGCTATTGACGACAGTGATGTGCGCGCCGTACGATATGACCTCCGAGTTTTCATGACGCCTCACTGAAACTCCGGAGACTGGGTTAGCCATGGCTATACAATAAATTTATAGTTGCAACTTCTTTTTCTATGTGATGCGGTTTTCGCGATCAAAGCGCCCCTTTCCAGAGGCAATGTAATGTGACCAAGCCCACCACACACCAGCTACACAGTATGTCACCAATCTCCAAGTATAATTCCTTGGTTATTCATCTGTGACAGTCACAAGCAGCACGCTAAATCCCCAACCAGCACATTGGCATGGTAGGCTTTATGCCAGCATTTCTACCGTCCAGGGCACCATTGGAGTCGAACGCTCACAGGTTCACCCCGACTTGCAAGACAACGATGCTGGCGCATCACTGTAAAAACTATACTGCCCATATTCATCCTCGAAATCACGCAATATACCACAATCTTGCAGTGCACTGACGCGTGCCTGCAAGCATTGGTATGAACGTCTCACGAACTGGTTGTGGCCGCTATGGAGCGTATCACGACTTCTCAGAACGCTTCTACGAGCACGTTCTTGTATGCGCCCGTTTGTGCGACATCTCGTCACTCATCACTATCCCTTAACATGGACACCAGATAGGAAAGGACAAAAACATTGCTCATGGAAAGGTAGTGCCTCTTATCGCATCGACAGTGGAGATCGCGAACATAAACAAAAAAAATGTTAGCAGCAGTAAATTCTTATGCGAGAAAACGCAGCGTGTTAATACTTTAACAGTCTTAATCTATTAATGCAACGATTATTGTTCCCCTTGGAAAGATTCATATATTTGCCTATTTTACTATGTACACCACTTAAACTACTATTATTCCACGAACTTCTTTGTGTGAGAGATGTGGTGGAGTCCTATGGACTAGCGCCAATCCCTTGTCAGACTCCCCCTCCTCCGACGTGCATTAGGATTTGCAGGTCTAATTTGAATCTCCTGAATCTCCTGTTGTCCTTGGTTTCGCTCTCTCCAATTACGGTCGCTTTGCCGTTCGTTATTCCTCCTGTCCCAGATTTATTGTCTAGATTGACCCTGTTTCCCGACGTTCTGGTTTCCGTGTCTCCGGTTTCCATAACCTTGAATAGCGTAACCTTGATTTCCGTAACCCTAGTTTCCTAACTGACCAGTGCGATTATGCGATCTCTTGTCGTCTTCCCTTCCTGGCCAGTGGTATTTGTTATTTTGCGCCTTCTTCCTGTCCTTTGCGTCTTGTTTATCAAAGACTACTTCGAGTTCGCGCAATAGACTCTTGAATGCTTCTATGTCAGATCCACACTTCCCGACAAGTGTCTGTTGATACCTAACTGGCAATTTGGAAAAGCAAAATCTGATGATTTCTCCATTGCTATATGGACTATCTAAAAACTGATTCTTCTTGAATAAATCATCAAATAATTTGGTTGCGCTCCTATGCCCGGACACTTCCAGTTCAGGACAAAATATTATTTCCTCTTCAATCCTGTCTTGCGTTTCCTTTGACCAGTAGGTCCGCAGGAATGCACCAACAAATTCCTCATAAATCCGACACGTCGCTGCCACACCCCGCATCTTTTCCGCGGCTTGGCCTTCGATGTGTCCACACATGAATTCTAATTTTGCCTGGGTTGGCCATGACGACGGTAATGAATTTGTAAACTGCATCACCCAGCTCTTCGGATGCATAGAACCTCCATTATCTTTGAACTTCTGGAATTTTAGTATCGACAGGAAGTGATTCTGATCAAAATCCTGTCCGATCCTCGCAATGGTGTTGTCACTCGTTTCCGATACTTGCACGTCTGCTGAGTGTCCTGATCTATCTTGCTGATAACTGTGATGTGCTACATCTGTATCACAGTGGAAGTGGCACTCCGAATTCACTCTCCTAAGTGGGCTACAATTATTGGAGCTATTACTAGGTGTTTCTGCGTGTGCCTTGTTAGTTCTGCACTCTGTCACTGGGCTAGAGCACGGCGGGCTTTTCCTCGGAGACACAATTCTGTGTACTCCATCATTGGTATCCGAACGCGCAGTGCTCGTGTGCCCGTTTCGCTCTAGTTTTGCTATCCGACTCTCTACTTCTTTCATGCGTTTCGTGATGTTCGTAACCGCAATATTACCTTGAGTTTTTAAGAACGCTAGGGATTTTGCGTGGGCTTGTGTCGCACGTCGCAAGCGACCTGCAAGTTGAGAAGTTACTTTTGCGATTTTCATTGCCCCTGTTGCTGCCGTTTTGGCTAGGCCTGCTACTTTTTGTGCTACCATTGACATTTGTTTTGCTTCTCCACATTCTTTCTTTATTGTTAGTAATTCCCCACGAATTTCCCCTATATGCGAAATTATAGTCTGAGTGTCCTTCTTACGCTGTTTCTCATCTTCTTCTTTCATTGATCGTAGGAAGCTCAGTATTGGGTTAACGTCATCTTTCTGATCCTCGTCACACATGGGCGAGGTAACTCTGGACACCTGGGCGCTAGAGCTCTGACGTGACCGAGCTGGCACCTGTCTGCTCTCGTTCGTTTGATTATAAACTTCTGCTGCCGTCTCGACCTGTGTACCTATCTCTGTTTCATCCTCTACCTCACTATCATAATCACGGTCGCGAAGTTGCAATAAGATCGCGTCCAAATCACCGTCCTCATCAATGCCCCTGTCGTCCTGTCCTGCTAAAAATGTGCCGATCTCATCTCCAAACCTATCCCCATCAGTAACGGCCCCTTATCCATTACAGTATCCACTTTTGTTTTAGCTTCGCTCACTAATAGTCGTGCCTTACTTCTCGTGATCATTCATGAGAAACAAAATTTATCTAAAATACACAGTAAAAATTATCTACTCCCTGTATTTTTACACATAACATAAAATTTCAACAACGCTGTTCCAACGCTGTAATTACAAGCACAATTTGATGTGGTACAGAAATCGCACACAAATCCGACAAAGAGCCATGTGGTACGGACACCACATCAACGAAACACAAAAAAAAACAATGAACAAAAAAATATATACACTGAAAACAAAAACTGTAATCATGCGCCGCTACTTAAAAACTAATCGCGGAACTACAAGAAAAAGAACTTGGGTATTAATTAGTATAAAAAATAGAGAAAAAGAAATTGAATGTTCCTACTAAGAATATTGTTAGCTTATCAGTGATTCACAGGAAAGATCCGAGGCTAAGGGTCGCCATTTTATGCGAGGTGCCGGGGCTAGCAGTGTATTTAACACTAAATTCTTCGAGAATCTTCATATATAAATGATGCTCTAAGCCCCCCCTATTCTAACTCCGACTTTTACTGTTGCACATGGATTAAAAAGAAACGCGAACCGACTGTAATCGACCCTGAAAGTGGAGTAGAAAAGAGTTTGGCACCTGCAATAATTTAGTTTGATAGACATTCATTAAATAAAGGAAAGTTTCAGTAACGTAGTGAGAAATGAAAGGGTTGCTCTACCGATTAACAGAATGAAAGTTCTGTTCAAAATAACAATATGATTTATTATGACTAAACTCAAAATAATAAACAAAACACATGAAACATTTACAATACATCAAATTGGCCAAATTGGATACTCAAATAAATGCTGTGAAGGTGAAGTTGTCCCTAAACTAGATTGTGACATTTATGACGAAGTGGTATGTGGAGCCAATTCCTTGCAACTCAAATCTTAAGAGAAAACACACAGCCAACCCAACATTAATTGCTGCTACCCAAGACAGTCAAAGTTAGAAAAAGACGAACAGGCGCGCTCTGCTGAGCTCTGATTATCACCTAGGAAAATCCCTATCTGCCAGTGCTGCGGACATACATTACCAAACTGTCTTCTTAACTGCCAGAACACGATCTGGCGTACCGGAGGCGATGGCTGGTTGCTTCGTCGTCCCATCGTGGTGATGATAATGTCGCGAGTATAGCCCGAAACAAATTATCCTGGTTTGGTTGTTCCAGACTAAAGACTTCCTAGCAATACAAATGCGCCTCTGAGGGAGACGAAGAAGGCTCGCCACACAATCACTGACGGTACAGTGATTGATTTTAACAAGCGAAGTCACACTGTAACTCCGATACAGTCAACTTTAGCCAAAACTGCTCAAGACAGACAACATAGGCCGCTTGTATGCAGAACGCTCAGTTGCCAACTGTACTCGGAAAGTTACGTTGAAGTCAAAACTTCAGCAACTTCGTCAAACAGTTACAATTAAATAAAAGTATATTAGACAGCCAACGGAAGGCAGGCTGTCCAGACCAGCGAGAGCTCAGTCTTGTAACCTACTTGGACCGAAAAGCGAGAGCCGACTGCCACAAGAGCACCCGTACAAACCGAACACAGATCATTCCCGCCCCCACCACAGTGACCGTGGTTAAACGTTCCAATCAGCAACTCGAAAACCGGCGGAAAACGCGGGAATTTGCGCGCCAAGGCTGCTTGGGAACACAAGTCATTCCCACGCCTCGCTGGTAGCCCGCCAGAAAGTGTTTCCGTTAAGTTTCTGCGAAGTAACGGAACCTCTAGCCCAGCCGCTACTTCAGGCCCCAGTGAGCGTGTCTCCACCGCTATTCTACAATGTCGGCGTCTGGAAGGTATTCACTCGACTCCCTCACACCCGTCGGCTTACCCTTTCAAGATCAGCAGACCCCGCCTGCCACCGGACCACCCGGGTGACTAGAGACGCAGCGTGGGAAGTCCGCGTGTGAAGGAATAGCAACTTTTCACCGCATGCAATTAGAGAGGAAAATCGTAAGATAGAAATATGAGAGGGGGCTCATGTCACCTCTCAAATAAATATGAATGTTTTAGTTGGACCACTTTTTTCGCTTTGTGATAGATGGCGCTGTAATAGTCACAAACGTATAAGTACGTGGTATCACGTAGCATTCCGCCAGTGCAGACGGTATTTGCTTCATGATACATTACCCGTGTTAAAATGGACCGTTTACCAATTGCGGAAAAGGTCGATATCGTGTTGGGGTACGGTTATTGTGATCAAACGGGCGTGTGCTATGTATGCTGCTCGGTATCCTGGACGACATCATCCAAGTGTCCGGACCGTTCGCCGGATAGTTACGTTATTTAAGGAAACAGGAAGTGTTCAGCCAGATGTGAAACGTCAAACACGACCTGCAACAAATGATGATGCCCAAATAGGTGTTTTAGGTGCTGGCGCGGCTAATCCGCACATCACTAGCAGACAAATTGCGCGAGAATCGGGATTCTCAAAAACGTCGATGTTGAGAATGCTCCACCAATATCGTTTGCACCCGAACCATATTTCTATGCACCAGGAATTGCACAGCGACGACTTTGAACGTCGTGTACAGTTCTGCCACTGGGCACATGAGAAATTACAGGACGATGACAGATTTTTTGCACGTGTTCTATTTAGCGACGAAGCGTCATTCACCAACAGCGGTAACGTAAACCGGCATAATATGCACTGTTGGGCAACGGAAAATCCACGATGGCTGCGACAAGTGGAACATCAACGACCTTGGCGGGTTAATGTATGGTGCGGCATTATGGGAGGAAGGATAATGCCGCCCCCATTTTATCGATGGAAATCTAAATGGTGCAATGTATGCTGATTTCCTACGTAATGTTCTACAGATGTTACTACAAAACGTTTCACTGCATGACACAATGGCGTTGTACTTTCAACATTATGAAAGTCCGGCACATAGCTCGTGTGTGGTTGAAGCGGTATTGAATAGCATATTTCATGACAGGTGGATTGGTCATCGAAGCACCATAGCATGGCCTGCACGTTCACTGGATCTGACACCCCCGGATTTCTTTATGTGGGGAAAGTTGAAGGATATTTGCTATCGTGATCCACTGACAACGCCTGACAACATGCGTCAGCGGATTGTCAATGCATGTGCAAACATTACGGAAGGCGAAGTACTTGCTGTTGAGAGGAATGTCGTTACACGTATTGCCAAATGCATTGAGGTTGACGGACATCATTTTGAGTATTTATTGCATTAATGTGGTATTTACAGGTAATCACGCTGTAACAGGATGCGTTCTCAGAAATGATAAGTTCACAAAGGTACATGTATCACACTGGAACAGCCGAAATAAAATGTTCAAACATACCTACATTCTGTATTTTAATTTAAAAAACCTACCTGTTACCAACTGTTCGTCTAAAATTGTGAGCCATACGTTTGTGACTATTATAGCGCCATCTATCACAAAGCGAAAAAAGTGGTCCAGCTAAAACATTGATATTTCTTTACGTACTACACGAATATGTAATAAAAAATGAGGGTACCTATTTTAAAAAAAAAACGCAGTTGATATCCGTTTCACCTATGGCAGCGCCATCTAGCGGAACAACCATAGCGCCATCTGGTTTCCCCCTGCAAGCTAGACAAGTTTCGTTCTTTGTAGTTGTTTCGTTTGACGCTTTTTTCGTGAGATATTTGGCCCGGTCACGATCAATGGACCACCCTGTATATTCCCTCAGATTACTTTCATCAATTTTTTCACAAGAATTATTCACGATTATTACTTCTCCAGACATTGATAGCATATTACCAAACCTGCTAGGCCCTTCATCTATTTTTAAGCAAGTTCAGCTTTTAAATCCTGAACTTCATACTTTATACAATCATCAGTTTGAGACCTTATATTATCAAATTTTGCGCCCATTGTGCCAATTAGTTTCTCACTCAGTGAGGTGAAGAATAGTGTCAACTGATGGGCCATGGCTGACCACTAGCAACTCAAGATATATAACGTAACTGATGATTGTACTCGTGGCTGCTATGACATCGAATATCACTGCGACACTTGGAACGGGCGACGATTCAGTGAAATCGGCCGGCGTATCGCTACAGCTGCCACGTGCACTGGCGCTGCATAAACACGGCTGGACCGGCGACGTCCCGAATTCGTGAAACAGACTGATGCACAAAATGTGGCCGCACGAACTGGGCATACACTGTGGAGGGTCTTACGCTGCATCCTATATCAGTGTTCACATATGCACAATTATTGCAGTGCGAGACTATTACAGCAATGCACTCCATAACTCTCAGCTTCCACACATACAGTTCACAGGCCTATACATTTCCTGGGACACTCAATCCCGAAATACTTATTGAGTGGAAAGGAAACAATCCAATACAGGACGAGCCTACCCAGGTGCCGGCCGGAGTGGCCGAGCGGTTCTAGGCGCTACAGTCTGGAACCGAGCGACCGCTACGGTCGCACGTTCGAATCCTGCCTCGGGCATGAATGTGTGTGATGTCCTTAGGTTAGTTAGGTTTACTTAGTTCTAAGTTCTAGGGGACTGATGACCTCAGATGTTAAGTCCCATAGTGCTCAGAGCCATTTGAACCATTTGGAGCAGTTGTCCACTGTTGCATTTATGTCCTCATGCGCATGGTATAGTTTTATCAAATGGCAATTTAATCTTAGTCAGTGAATTATAAAAAAAAACAACACGTTAACACTATGTCAGTAGGATATTATTCCAAGTACAAATTGAATTGGTCATATGTATATTGAGCAAGCAGTAAAGGAAACAAAAGAAAAATTTGGAGTAGGTATTAAAATCCATGGAGAAGAAATAAAAACTTTGAGGTTCGCCGATGACATTGTAATTCTGTCAGAGACAGCAAAGGACTTGGAAGAGCAGTTGAACGGAATGGATGGTGTCTTGAAGGGAGGATATAAGATGAACATCAACAAAAGCAAAACGAGGATAATGGAATGTAGTCGAATTAAGTCGGGTGATGTTGAGGGTATTATATTAGGAAATGAGACACTTAAAGTAGTAAAGGAGTTTTGCTATTTGGGGAGCAAAATAACTGATGATGGTCGAAGTAGAGAGGATATAAAATGTAGACTGGCAATGGCAAGGAAAGCGTTTCTGAAGAAGAGAAATTTGTTAACATCGAGTATAGATTTAAGTGTCAGGAAGTCGTTTCTGAAAGTATTTGTATGGAGTGTAGCCATGTATGGAAGTGAAACATGGACGATAACCAGTTTGGACAAGAAGAGAATAGAAGCTTTCGAAATGTGGTGCTACAGAAGAATGCTGAAGATAAGGTGGGTAGATCACGTAACTAATGAGGAGGTATTGAATAGGATTGGGGAGAAGAGAAGTTTGTGGCACAACTTGACTAGAAGAAGGGATCGGTTGGTAGGACATGTTCTGAGGCATCAAGGGATCACCAATTTAGTATTGGAGGACAGCGTGGAGGGTAAAAATCGTAGGGGGAGACCAAGAGATGAATACACTAAGCAGATTCAGAAGGATGTAGGTTGCAGTAGGTACTGGGAGATGAAGAAGCTTGCACAGGATAGAATAGCATAGAGGGCTGCATCAAACCAGTCTCAGGACTGAAGACCACAACAACAACAAGAACAATATGTCTGAAAGCGTATGGAAAGCAAAAATGGTTCAAATGGCTCTGACAAGGGAACCTCCCCATCGCACCCCCCTCAGATTTAGTTATAAGTTGGCACAGTGGATAGGCCTTGAAAAACTGAACACAGATCAATCGAGAAAACAGGAAGAAGTTGCGTGGAACTATGAAAAAAATTAGTAAAATATACAAACTGAGTAGTCCATGTGCATCATAGGCAACATCATGGAGCGGTCGAGTTCAGGAACGCCGTGGTCCTGTGGTTAGCGTGAGTAGCTGCGGAACTTTGCGAAAATAAAGAAAGTAAAATTTTCAGTCAAGGGAAGACTTGAACCATGGACCTCTCGTTCCGCAGCTACTCACGCTAACCACAGGACCACGGCGTTCCTGAACTCGACCGCTCCATGATGTTGCCTATGATGCACATGGACTACTCAGTTTGTATATTTTACTAATTTTTTTCATAGTTCCACGCAACTTCTTCCTGTTTTCTCGATTGATCTGTGTTCAGTTTTTCAAGGCCTATCCACTGTGCCAACTTATAACTAAACCTGAGGGGGGTGCGATGGGGAGGTTCCCTTGTGAGCACTGTGGGACTCAACTTCTGAGGTCATGAGTCCCCTAAAACTCAGAACTACTTAAACCTAACTAACCTAAGGACATCACACACATCCATGCCCGAGGCAGGATTCGAACCTGCGATCGTAGCGGCCCCGCGGTTCCAGACTATAGCGCCTAGAACCGCACGGCCACTCCGGCCGGCTGTATGGAAAGCAGTTGGTACGCAATTACATATATGCGAATCCAAAAAAAGATGTTACTCTATATATGTCAGTTATAACGTCAAAGCAGACTTTTAAAATACTCAGCTTACATACCCGAGCGGTGCTTTGCCGCCTAAACAACCTCACCCGATCGGCATTCACCGGCAAAAAACCCAGAAAACATCCGGCATGCTCTCAGCACCGTGAGTTACGTAACCACTACCGTTGCCAAATGGTTCAAATGGCTCTGAGCACTATGGGACTTACTGCGGCGGTCATCAGTCCCCTAGAGCTTAGAACTACTTAAACCTAACTAACCTAAGGGCATCACACACATCCATGCCCGAGGCAGGATTCGAACCTGCGACCGTAGCAGTCGCGCGGTTCCGGACTGAGCGCCTAGAACCGCTAGACCACCACGGCCGGCACTACCGTTGTCAAAACTCCATCTGCCGCCAACCACATTTCGTCGCAAATGGACATTTATACTTAACATTTAAATCATATCATTAAAATTATTTATCTCAAAATTTAAACAATGGAAAATCCAGGACGGAATGTAACAGTATTATGAAAAGGATAGTTGCTACTCCCCATATAGCGGAGATGCTGAGTTCAGATAGGCACAACAAAAAGACTGTCAGCAAATAAGCTTTCAGCCAACAAGGCCTTTGTCAAAAATGACACACACACACACACACACACACCCACACACACACACACACACACACAGTCACTCACTCACAGAAACGCAACTCACACACACATGACTGCAGTCTCAGGCAGCTGAAGCCAGACTGCGAGCAGCAGCGGCAGTGCATGATGGGAGATGCAACTGCTAATTAAGACTTTTTTAATGTTTTATGTGGTCGTTCTGCTGGAGGTCAGAGTATCACTTCCTCTCTCGTTACTGCTGCTCTGTCGTCAAGTGCATTAAGGATACTTCGAACTTTTGTGCTCGTAGGAGATCCCGTTCTGGGCGAACGGCTCTGTGTCTGTCATGGAGACTTACTAACTGCATCTCCTGAATTTTCCGTAAAGCCTCTGGACTCGAAATCTCCGTCGGTACAAGCTGTGCAAAATGTCGTTCTACCATTAGAACCTGCGTGTACTGAATACGACGGAACCACTCCACACAAACACGCCATCGAACAACTAACGTTAGCTTTATTGGTCGCAACCACCGGAGACGGCGATAAATACACAGCTCGTTCGATCGTTCCCAGCTTGGAATTCAAAATTCACATGCACGTACTAACTACGGGTAACGCTCGTTTCACAATTCCCGCATGCACGAAGTAACTACGGGTAACGCTCGTTTCACAGTTCCCGCAAACGTGACGTCATTTTGAACTTACACACAATATCGACGACCGCACAGTTGGCTGTCGACTTTCGTTAGCATTCGATACGGACCTCTCACAAGAATTCATGCAAGCGTACCGGAGATTTACAAAAACACGTCATTCTTGGAATGATTTATTATAATTATTAAACGATTGAAAATCCAGGATGGAATGTAACAATACGAGAAAAGGAAATCTGCTACCGAACACATAGCGGAGATAATTATTAAACGCCGGCCGATGTGGCCGAGAGGTTCTAGGCGCTACAGTCTGGAACTGCGCGACCGCTACGGTCGCAGGTTCGAATCCTGCTTCGGGCATGGATGTGTGTGATGTCCTTAGGTTAGTTGGGTTTAAGTAGTTCTAAGTTCTAGGGGACTGATGACCTCAGCAGTTAAGTCCCATAGTGCTCAGAGCCATTTGAACCATTTAATTATTAAACGATTGAAAATCCAGGATGGAATGTAACAATACGAGAAAAGGAAATCTGCTACCCAACACATAGCGGAGATACTGAGTCGCGATAGGTACAATAAAAAGATTCATACAGTCATAGCTTTCGGCCTTTGAGGCCTTTGTCAGCAGTAGACACACACTCACACACGCGCACACACACACACTCACGCAAGCACAAGTTGCGCTTGCGTGAGTGTGTGTGTGCGCGCGCGCCTTAATGGCCGAAAGCTATGATTGTGTGAATCTTTTTATTGTGCCTATCACGACTCAGCATCTCTGCTATATGGTGAGTAGCAACTTTCCTTCTTTCGTATTGTTATTATAATTATTGTTATAATAAAATGTCATGTGATGATTTATCGACGGTTAAAGCCATCATATAAGACTGCTCGCTTAGGAGTGAGTTGTTATCCATAATTTACAAATTACGAATGTAGCGCCCTTGTTTTATAATTTGCAGGATGCCGTTTCAGTGTAACAGAGCATTGAAAATATATCACAAACACATCACCATGTCACTTAATAACGAATCAACCACACAAACCTTCAAGATAGAATGAGATAACCAAGACCGGACTTAAGCAACGCATGGTTAAATACTAGTGCAATGAATACCGTCGTAGCTGCTGGAGTCGAAAGTTGTTGGTCCAGATCCGGTTACAAGCGTTGTTAAAACATTCTGTTACTATGAGTGTATTAAAAGTATGTTCTGCAATACTGGATGTTATTTACATTCAGTCTTATCTGAGAACGAAGGGTGAAATAAATATTTAGCGATTTACGAGTATGTGTTTAAGTACGAACCTAAGAGGACAGAAACAAGCAGCAATAAAATTTATATTCTGCCTTTTCAGTAATATTTGGCGCCTTATTTCGGAATATGTGGCGGTTTCCGAGTGTCTGGTTAGGCTGAAACCTAACAGCACAGCTCTAAATGCTGCGACTAAAAAGAGCAGCAATAAATTTGTATTTATTCTTCTAAAAAATATTTGTCACCTTATTTCCGAATGTAGCGACCTCCGAGTAGGAGGTTGTGCAGGAACCTACGAGGACAGCTTAAACTGCTGCGAGTGAATCGAGGAGCACAAAGTCGACGGCAGATCATGCGGTCGTCGATACTGCGCGTGACGTAAAATGACGTAACGTTTGCAAGAGTTGTTGTGAGAAGAGCACACACTAACTACATGCATGGACGATACAAAAAATAAAAAGAATAATCAAAAGAGTAACAAAACCAAAACACAAGTAGGTAAGAATAGTTAGTGTTCCAGTTTTTTTTACGAATAATCTGGAAAAAGTTATTAGGACACATACGTGTCGAGTGTGTTAAATAAATACAGCAGGACCGAAACAATAAATACGGACAGTGGCCCATTTGGAGAGGGAGGAGGTCTCCCTATCCCCCTCCCCTCCGTCTCCCCCCCCCCCCCCCACCCACCACCCGACGAGTAGTTATACAATCGAGAATTACAGGGAGCGGAAGCTCTTCTGAACGTGAGCATCGAGCAAACGACGAGTTCTCCAGCAAAATCCACATTGGAGCGGAAGGAAGAATTAAAAGACAAGAGACGAGCAGTCACCATTCTACAACACCAGCAATAAATAATTAAGAAGGAAAAGAATCCGACAGCGCTCAACACAGGTATGTCTGACTCTCTTATCACACAACTTGTGTAAGAAAAGAGTAATAAACCAAGGGGAAATCTTTCGCAAACAAATGTACAGCTAATATATGATCAAAACAGAGGTAACACATGTCAGAGTGATGCAGTTGGTCCATTTTATGTATTTGTTGAGGGATTTAACGGTAATGTAAGTAAACACCACCCCATGGCCTTGGGAAAGGTACTACTTACCTCAGATTCTGAGTACAAGCAGAAAATCACAAATCTGAAGGATGTGCGGAAAAACTGAATTAGGACTGATTTATCAACAAGAGAGTCTGCAAACAATTTTGTGGAGAACAGACCGCTACATCAAAGACAGATGGTAGCATACATACAAAAATCCCGAATTAACAAAGTTAGAGTTGAAAGACTCTATTCAATCTACACTAAAGAGCCAAAGAAACTGCTACACCTGCCTAATATCGTGTAGGGCCCCGCGAGCACGCAGAAGTGCAGCAACACGACGTGGCATGGACTCGACTAATGCCTGAAGTAGTGCTGGACGGAATTGACACCATGAATCCATAAATCCGTAAGAGTACTAGGGCGTGCAGTTCTCTTCTGAACAGCACGTTGCATTGCATCCCAAATATGCTCAATAATGTTTACGTCTGAGGAGTATGGTGGGCAGCGGAAGTGGTTAAACTCAGAAGAGAGTTCCTGGAGCCGCACTGTAGCAATTCTGAACGTGCAGAGTGTCCCACTGACCTGCTGGAATTGCCCAAGTCCATCGGAATGCACGATGGACGTGAATGGATGCAATGATCAGACAGGATACTTACGTATGTGCCACCTGTCATAGTCGTATCTAGACGTATCAGGGGTCCAATATCACTGCAACTCCACACACCATTACAGAGTCCATTATCGGTGTTGATGGGCCCAGGCGAGGCATAAAGCTTTGTGTCGTGCAGTTATCAAGGGTACACGAGTGGGCCTTCGGCTCCGAAAGCCTATATCGATGTTGTTTCGTTGAATGGTTCGCTCGCTGACACTTGTTGACGGCCCAGCATTGAAATCTGCAACAACTTGCGGAAGGATTGCAGTTCTGTCACGTTGAACGATTCTCTTCAGTCGTTGTTGGTCCCGTTCTTGCAGGAATTTTTTCCGGCCGCAATGATGTTGGCGATTTGATGTTTCACCGGATTCCTGATATTCGCGGTACACTCGTGAAATGGACGTAAGTAAAAATCCCCACCTCATCGCTACCTCGGAGATGCTGTGTCCCATTGTTCGGGCGCCGACTATAACACCATCGAGTCTGTGACTGACCACGACCACGTACTCCTGAACCACAACAGGCAATTATGCATCAGGAGTGGAGGATAAGAAAACGGCCATAATGGAACAGCTGACGACTTGAATAACAAATCTAATAACACAGCTAACCTCATTAAACAAAGATAGTATGAATCAAACTAATATATACAATATGACTGCTTCGATAGTATCAAAAAAATAAATATGGATCAGTACACAAATCGATTATACTTACGCTCTACTCATATAAACGGAATAATGGATATATTAAAGTTCTCCAGTGGAAATCCAGATCCTTATATGTTAATAGAGAGTCACTCACGCATGAACTTTATACTAATGACTACTCTATCGCTGTTATAAGTGAAACCTAGATTAAACCAAATATGTCTATTAGATGTCGAGGATATCAGGTAATAATGCCGAATCGAGAGGATGGAAAAGGTGGAGCAGCCATATTAATTAGTACAAAACTCAACTAAAACCAATTATCGTGCCCCTACCTAACCTTGACTTTCAAACAATAGCAGTAGAAGTAACTACTAACAAACGCCAATTCTCCATTGCATCTGTATATCGTCCCCCAACATGTAGGAATTTCAAACGACACATGCACACAATGTTGCAACATATGCCAATACCCTTCCTAAAATGTGGCGACTTCAGTGGCCTCTGCACAGTATGGGGGTGTGGCTGATAAGGCAGGGAGTACATCATGTCTTACACTGATGATTATAACATGATCACATACAATGATGGGCCGGCCTGAGTGGCCCTGCGGTTCTAGGCGCTACAGTCTAGAAGCGCGCGACCGCTACGGTCGCATGTTCGAATCCTGCCTCGGGCATGGATGTGTGTGCTGTCCTTAGGTAAGTTAGGTTTAAGTAGTTCTAAGTTCTAGGGGACTGATGACCTCAGATGTTAAGTCCCATAGTGCTCAGAGCCATTTGGACCATTTGACATAAAATGATGGATCTGTAACATTAAACCAAGGGCCATGGATGAGATCAGCTGAAGTGGATACGACATTAGCTTCTCCCTGTATGAACCTAATCACAACATGGTCGGTTCTGCAGGATACCATGGGATCAGATCATTTCCCTATAACTGTGAATATACAATACGAGAAAAGTAAGCGAGCACATTGCCAACAAATTGACTTGGAACGTGAACAAAACGGATTGGTGTAAATATCGCGAAATTCTTGAATTATAAGTAAAATGGAAAGGAAAAAAACCAACATCCACACAGGGCCTACACCCAACTACAGAACAGCATATATCGTGCAGCCAATGAATCCATTCCAAAACGACCGTTATCAACAAAAGACTGCAATAAAGCAAGACAAGTCAGAAGAGCAGCATTATGTGAATATGTTAAACAACCTAACGTGAATAGCTTTTTGACCTATAAACAAACGGCAGCTAGAACCAAGTAAATACTGAAATCCATTAAGAAGAGAAGTTTTTTTTTTTTTTTTTTTTTTTTTTCAACTTGGTTCGTTGCATCTGCTCGGGGCGGACGTCGTAAGACACCCGTTTTGGTTCGTTGTGGATCGTTGAACTAAGTTTTTTTATTACAGAGGGTAGCTACCGTGCCGGCGATTAAGAAGAGTAGTTGGATAAAATATTGTAGCAGTTTGACCAAGAATACTAGATCATCAGATGTATAGCATAAGTTCAACAGATTTAGGGATATCACCCCGGCAGTCATGGGACTGGAGTGGACTGAAGAATTCTGTGACCTCATTGCCCCACCAAGTGTTCGCAATAAGCTAATCAGGAGACAAAGGGGAACTCCTGCAACTCAACATGTGCTAACTACATAGTTTAGTATTGACGAGCTGAAATCCGCCATCAAGGAGAGCCCTAATATTTCCCCAGGAATGGATCAGATCACATATTCCACTGTACAAAACACGCCTGACAATGCTATAGAATTACTTCCTCAAATCTATAATGAAATTTGGATGCATCAAGAATATTCCATATGTCCATCTTTTCAGAGCTGGTTGGGGGACTCTGCTCTTAGATACACGATGTCTAATTAAACACTTTTCATCTGTCTGGTTTCCAAACTTATTTTATTTGGCTATCAGTTTCGTCTGTTTACTACGCCATCTTCAGGCCCCTGACCGGCGTGTAGGAAGATTCCATCTCCGTTCTAGCCCCTGTTTTGCACAGAACCGAGGTGGAATCTTCCTACAAGCCGGTCAGGGGCCTGAAGATGGCGTAGTAAATCGCCGAAACTGATAGCCAAATAAAATAAGTTTGGAAACTAACAGGCATAAAGGTGTTTCATTTGACATCCTGCAACAAGAATTGGACTCAGAATGGAAGACACAGATCATAGCCCCCATATATAAAAAAGGGAAAGATCCGTTATTGGCCACTTCTTGCAGACCGCTTTCATTATCGTCAAGTGTTGCTAAAATATTGGAAAAACTAAAAAACAGACGATTGGAATGGTGTGTAGAATCTTCGACCTTAATAACTGGATCGCAATTCTGGTTCCGTAAAGACAGAAGTTGCATGGACAACATTTCAGTATTACACTGTATAGCGTCCCCAGTGCTATATTACGAAAAGACTTAAAAAACAGTATTTATAAAGAAGAGATATTTAAAAATTGAATAATATATTTTTATCATGTAGCCGTAAAATAATGATTTCTATGTGTAAGTTTCGAGGGCAAAGAAATATAACAAAATGATCTAAAGAGACGACAAGATTCGCTCGTTTGTTAATTTTTTTAGTCGTCTTCACTTCTTCTCTTGTCTTGGTTGTGTGTAGACGGACATCTTGCGAGTGCTGGCAAATGTAAGCATATTTGTATGAGTTAAGCAGATAATATATTGATTTAATATTATCGTGCACTTTTAATTTGTAAGAGGTGATCCTGATTTCATGTCCGCCTTCCTTGAATTAACCTGCATTCAAGTAATTTACAGTTCAATAATCGCAGCGGCCGATGCAGCCAACGACGCCATTACGTGGCGATATTAACTTATGAAAAATTAGCGGAAGCGAAAAACTCGCCCGCTATTAACATAATATTAATTTTTCTCCACAGCCGCCCGACGTTGCAGAAAATACGTAGCTTTAAGATTCTTATTTTCAGTACCATAGCCGAGAGCCAGAGCCAGGACTCCGACTACAATACAGTGGTTAACGGAGGTAAGAAAAAATACTCTCGCGCGTGTGTGGGCCGCAATTCTAATTAATAACTAAAGATCTTTTGCTTTAAAGTGAACTGACTAGCCGAGGAAATTAAAATGAAAAGTTTATTCCAATGTTCAACTTGTATGCTCATGTTTTAAGATTCAGCGAGTCTAACATTCATTAACGAAACAAATAATTTAAGATTAATATTGTTAAAAAGGAGAACTTCAGGAAAGCATTTAACCGTAAATCAAAACTGAATGAAACATCATTTTTATTAACGCCCACCACGTAAGTCGGCAACAATCAAAATAATGATAATAATATATTAAATTACGACGGCCGACGGACGCGAGATTGGTGCCGCAACTTTGGGGCCCGATCAAAGAAAATACGAAATTTACTAAATCTGACTATTGTAATGAATGCAATTATGTATGTGTCTAATTGTCGTAAAATATTAATGCCTATATGAATTCTTTTACATGTACAACAACAAAACCACACCCTGAGGAGAGCTGGAGAAGAAAAAGTGTAGAAAAGAAATAGGATTACGAGAAAGAAAAATAAAGGTAAGGCCTATTGTGCAAGCATCCTGTGTAGCTCTGTGCGGAATATCGAACCCATATGCACATGAGATACCTTCGGTGAAAAAACAGTAAGTAAAGTGCAAATTAATCTTTGAGTATTTATGTTTATTTTTGGAGGGGATAGTTATTCGTGTGTGTATCAGTGTTAAAGATTCGTCAGTGGCTTAAAGTGAATTTATTATGGGTAAGATAGGACAAGCTAAAGCATCCGTACCAGACGAACAAAATTTTGTTAATATGGAAAGTGAGGGTCATTTGCAATATGCAAACGAATTCCAAGCCACCGCCTCGGATAACATAATTTCCGGAGCGGGGGGCGAGGATCTGTGGACGGTGAATGACGCTCCACAGCAGAATGGGAATAGAGTAACAACTCCACTGCCTGGGCAGGGGGGCCAATCGAGTGCTAGATTAAGCGGGGCACCAGTATGCTCACCGATTGCAGCCCCATTTGCAGAATTTCTGCGCAGGTTAGAAGAAAGATAGGGAGAGAGATCAGAAACTGGCTCAGATGCTCTATGAGCAAGAGCAACAAAGAGAACAGAAAGAAAGGGAAAAAGAAAGAATGTCAGAACAGAGGGAAAAACAAAGAGACGAAAAACTGGCTCAGATGCTACATGAGCAGGAGAAAAAATTAACGCAAAAGCTCATTGAGCAAGAGCAGCGCAGTGAAGCGAAGCTAGACAGTATCCAAAGCGAACTTGCCGAGATGCGGGACGCTTGCAAAGAAATACCCGATTTTGTGCAAAGCTTAGCCGGCGAGATGCAAAAATTACAGATATCGCAGGCTAGGCTTGAAGACAATGTCCAGACTTTAACCAACCGCGTGGATAATGTGGAAATAGATCCACGGAAAAGTATTGACGCATATTTGGAAGTGCAAGCTCAAAAAGTAGAAAAAGAATTAAATGAATGGCTAGAAGTAAAGGATCGCGAGATATCTGCTAAGATTGAAAGCGACGTAAAAACAGCTGTAGAACAAGCGACTGCGGCCGCGAGTGTAAATATTGACGCTAGCGCTGCCGCACTACACGCCGAATTAACACAGATCAAATCCCGTGTGACAGCGGAGTTGCCGAATTGGCAATAGCAGGTCGCGCGGAGACTGTCTGCGTTGGAAAGCAATGTAAACTGTGGCGGACAGATAATGAATCCGACTCCACGTACTGATTACTATAATAACGCTGACTGTATGCAGGGTGCGAGTGCGCAAACGCAACCAAATGTGAATTATGAGCACGAACAACATGCGATACCGTGCTGCGCACATCACGAAGTAATGAAGGTCACAGAATGTAGCAATCAGATGTGCAAAAAAGAGGACAATGTAATAAAACACAGGACATTCCAACCCTTCAATAGCGAAAAACGAAATGTCCATCCTGTGGTATTTGTAAGAGCTTCAGGAATGTGTTTCCCAGGACATGGACGGAAAGACAAAGAATACAGTCTGTGGTCTCCTTTATTCAAGATGACGCGGCACTGTGGGCGACCGACGTGTCCGAAAAATGTCTAACGATGCAAGAGTTTGAAGGTGCATTCTTGCAAAAATTCTGGTCCGATAGCGTCCAAGAAAGACTACGAAAGGAGTTGTACAGTCCAGAAATGTACAATCCTAAGATGAGAACGTTACGCAAATATTTTGAAAAGTATATAAACAAAACCAGGTACTGGGACGAGCCAATGTCCGATCGTGACATAATCAGATTAATAAAAATGAAGTTGCCCAGTGAAATCAAAAGATATTTCATCAATGTGCCGGAATTCGATATAGAACAATTCATGGAAATAGTGGATTCTGTTGACTTATTGATCGAAGAAATGAAAACCGAAAACAAGTGGAACCATGCAGGCTGTAATCAACAAAAAGCCGATTACAATGGCAGCCACAGTAACGGTAGTAGCTTAGTACCAAATGGTAACGGGAATAGGCAAGAGCACCGGCAACAGAATCGAGGCACAAACAATGGCAATGGTTATAATGGCAACGGTTGTAACTGTCAAAATCGAAAGAGACATCATGATGCACGTATGACTAATGGATATAATGGTAACGGCAATCCGCAATGGCGGAACAACCGAAACCAGTGGCGTGGTAGTAATGAACCGACACCACAGTGGCAACAAAACACAGCGCCACAATGGAACGCCAACCCAGGTCCGTCACAGAACATGTCAGGAAGTTACAACCGACCGCCGCAAAACCATGGCCATACACAGTATCAAAATACACCATCGGCGAGGCAGGGCGGCCAACCCAACAGTAGCAACAACAGCAACGAGAACCACATTGTGAGGTTAGTGGAAGTGACAGACAACTGTCAACCCACTAATGCTCATCCGTTAAACTAAAGACAGCCACAATACGCTCTCCGTTGTTGGCTGCAGGATGGTGTAGTGAGGGCACATTCACGGATGACAGCCATAAACTTTGTATGCTGAGATACAATGAGGGAATAAAAATAGAAAAGGAACTTGTAGACATACCACAAAAATGTAACCGGACCGACAAAAGTGTTGTGCAGGCTATATTGCAAGCAGATATGTACGGAGCACCAATACAGATAATAGTCGATAACCGGTGCTTCAACCAATGTCATGAGTGCAAATTTTTACAAGTACTTGAGTCAAAATAATAGAATACCAGTATTGCCAGTGAAGAATTGTCGTGTAACAGGTGCAATAGGTGCACAATCTCATATCATAAAGCACCAGGTGCAAGTCGAGTTTACGGTAGGAAATGAAGCAACGAAAAGCTTGTTCCGAGTAGTTAAGGGATTAGGTGTTGCTTGCATCCTGGGGATGGAATTTTTACGCCTGAGGGACGCAAAAATCGACCTCTTGTGCAGGGAAGTAAGCCTTATGAATGAGGGTAGACGTGTAGTTTTGCCATAGTGAGGACACGGGAAGCGCACGGTAAATATTGCCGGAGCTTTCACTCTAGATTCGAAGGAATACAGGTAATGAATTTATATTCTGACTTAAGTACAAGACAAGCATATTATAAAGAATTTATTACTGAAGACAAAGAGGAAAAAAGGACACTGATAGCCATGAAAGTCAGGGAGTCAGAACATTTGACTGAAGCACAACAAAACGAATTGACTCAACTACTTACAGGTCATGAGAATGTGTTTTCGGAAAAACCCAGGGTGATCGAGGGCTACGCCTATAACATCGAAGTGGTACCTCACGATATTTTCTGTCACGCAAACTTCACCATCCCGTGGTCAAAGAAGGAGGCAGTTACGAAGGAAACAATAAAAATACAAAGACTTAAAGAAGTTAGCACAGTAGAGTAACTTTTACATATATGAGTAGTATGTTAAGTTTATAGTGTATTTTTCTCTGTGTGTAAATGTTCAGATTTTAGTGTAACAGGTAAAGACAATGAGGCACACAAGATTAGTGCGATTCAATTTTGTAGATGTTAAGGAATAACAGTATTTTTAAGCAATTGCATTTTGAAAGCAAAAATGAACGTAGGTTTAAGAATATTTTACAAATTTCATTTTTAAAAATGCTTTAAAAATATTTTTAAAAAATTCAACAGCATGTAATGATGAAAGAATTTTTCATTAGTGTGTCATGAATATTTTTGAACTGTAGTAGTAATGAAACTTATGAAATTCAATATTATAGTGTATATGTTATTCCATGTATTTATGTCTATACCGATCCTGAAATATGCTCAATCATAATTTACTATACAACATGAGTGCAGGGTGCATATCACCTAAGGTACCTCATGTGTTGTGGACAAGGTACAAAGCAAATCAATAAACGCGACTACCGCTAAGCACTGTTAAAATATATTGCCATCTGCTAAGGCAGAGATTTGCACCAATTTATCGTGTAAACAAAAGTCACAAATCTAACACTAATCTAGGAACTTGCACGCTAGGCCTAGATTATAAAATGTGTACAATAATGCGAGAGCAAAGTTTTGTAAAGTCGAGCCTGGCTCTGGAGGGCAAGTACGCAATGAGTGGGCAGACATGACAAATCTGAAAGCAAGTACGACTCTAAGTGGAAAATGAAAAGAGATAATTAGGGCGAAAGACTGGTAAAATCCAGCACGAGCTAAAATCCAGTTCAGACTGAATGAAATACATTAGTGTTTGTGAACTAATCGAAACAGTTACTTTAAGCAGTGTGAAAAACTGTGAAGGTGAAACTACGGAACGTTCAACAGCGGTAAGGACGCCAAAAGCCAATATTACGCACGAAAAACAGTGAATTTGCTTATAAATGTGAATTGTTAACGTGAAGTGAACCCACATTCAATATTTTTGGGACAGACTGTAATTTCAGTGAGTACAACAATGCGAGATTGGAATGCGATGCGTGGACTGTTGCAAAACAGCGACCGCAGAAACGGCGTATGTTTGTGCTAAGCTCGTATTGGGACACTCACCAGTGCCTGCGAGTGCGGCGAAAACATAAATAATTTTATCAAGACAAAAACTGGCGTGTAATGGAAACAGTGGCGCATCAAAACTTCATTCACGGGAGAAGAACCATGTCCTGTATTCTGCAAGACAGTGCTAGCTTGACACTCGGAAACTGGCGAAAACTGACAACAACTGCCGCACTAATAAATGCTTCTTTACAAATCTTTAACATATTGCAGCGTGTCAGCAACTGTGAAATGTACAACAATGCTTCTTTCCCACTAGCGTAACCATCTGCAGCGGGAAACAAATATTACGTTGGTTCTGTGTATGTTTCATGTACTACGTCGGAGATGCGTAGCAGAGCTGACTCCTGCCAATCAAGCGCGGGTGGCGGATACCATCCCACTCCATCACGCCCGGCCGAGACAGAAACGCATCGCCAACCGTGCAGCCGATCAGCTGATTCTGACGTTCCGCGACGGCGAGAGACACGCTGGCGTGGAGCGGGCGTTGACCTCTCCGCAGCCGCCGCCAACGCCTAGTACTGAACACACCACCCGGCGCCGTCGCGAGCTGTACTCCAATGACATCCCAGAAACAATTAAGTGAAAATAACCAAAGCAGTTAGTCTGTCGCTCCCCGAGGTTTTCCCCAGGTTTCCCTACGGCCGCGCCAAATGGGGAGCGAACAGTTGACACCCCTGGGACTTCAAGTATTACGGACTAACTCGTGATTGTATACCTTTGAACACTGCAAAAGTTGCAACCCTAAAACGAAGCAGCCAAAATGAAATTAATTGTATTCTATGTCCTTTTCTTTTGTACCTGACTGTATACGTAACCAATTGTATATTACATTGTTACGTAGATAACTTCATCTGTATTACACTTTGTGTGCAAGAAACCTCAGTAATTACAACGGTTTAAACAGACGATGTGACATATGTAGACTGTGAAAGAAAAATCTGCGTGTGGACACTGTGGACATGAAAGAGGAAATATTTATGTCAAAAAACACGAAAATTTTTTATGACATAAACATTTCGGGGGGCAATATAGCGTCCCCAGTGCTCTATTACGAAAAGACTTTAAAAAAACAGTATTTATAAAGAAGAGGCATTTAAAAATTGAATAATATATTTTTATCATGTAGTCGTAAAATAATGATTTCTATGTGTAAGTTTCGAGGGCAAAGAAATATAACAAAATGATCTAAAGAGACGACAAGATACGCTCGTTTGTTAATTTTTTTAGTCGTCTTCACTTCTTCTCTTGTCTTGGTTGTGTGTAGACGGACATCTTGCGAGTGCTGGCAAATGTAAGCATATTTGTATGAGTTAAGCAGATAATATATTGATTTAATATTATTGTGCACTTTTAATTTGTAAGAGGTGATCCTGATTTCATGTCCGCCTTCCTTGAATTAACCTGCATTCAAGTAATTTACAGTTCAATAATCGCAGCGGCCGATGCAGCCAACGACGCCATTACGTGGCGATATTAACTTATGAAAAATTAGCGGAAGCGAAAAACTCGCCC
Source organism: Schistocerca nitens (assembly GCF_023898315.1). NCBI lineage: Eukaryota > Metazoa > Arthropoda > Insecta > Orthoptera > Acrididae > Schistocerca > Schistocerca nitens. Next base: position 138,673,996 of record NC_064615.1, read on the forward strand.
GCTATTAACATAATATTAATTTTTCTCCACAGCCGCCCGACGTTGCAGAAAATACGTAGCTTTAAGATTCTTATTTTCAGTACCATAGCCGAGAGCCAGAGCCAGGACTCCGACTACAATACAATGGTTAACGGAGGTAAGAAAAAATACTCTCGCGCGTGTGTGGGACGCAATTCTAATTAATAACTAAAGATCTTTTGCTTTAAAGTGAACTGACTAGCCGAGGAAATTAATATGAAAAGTTTATTCCAATGTTCAACTTGTATGCTCATGTTTTAAGATTCAGCGAGTCTAACATTCATTAACAAAACAAATAATTTAAGATTAATATTGTTAAAAAGGAGAACTTCAGGAAAGCATTTAACTGTAAATCAAAATTGAATGAAATATCATTTTTATTAAGGCCCACCACATAAGTCGGCAACAATTATAATAATAATAATAATTTATTATCCAACAATTACTGCAAAGCATGATGGGAACGTCGTCAAAGATAGACACTACTCCAAGAGGTAGACCGAATGGCAAATCCTCCTTTGTTCGTAGAAACAATGCAAAGGGGTCAAAGGATTTTGGAGGACCCCGACCAACATGTATGCAGCCCTCAACTATGTTTGCAACCCTAAATGTAAACTCTCTAATTAAAGTAGGAAAATTGAAATTATTGATTGAAAAGCTGAACCAGAAAGAAATTTTAATATGTGCATTGCAAGAAACAAGGTTTTTAGATGAAACTGCTTTAGATTTTGAAAACTATCGTTTATTTAAAGGAAAACCAGGTAAAATCTTAATGAAACAAATGCCATACCTGGGAACAGCATTTCTGGTACATCACTCAATTTTAGATTCAGTTACTAACTTCTACTCGAGTTCTGAGAGACTATCCATTCTTGAGATTAAATGTAAAATCAAAGGATACTCTATAATCAACTGCCATGCACCCATAAACCAGGACAAAAAAATAACCCGGAGAAAGTTGAAGAATTTTGGGAGATACTTGAAATGGAACTGGATAGGTGCTCAAAGAAGAACATCAAAATGTTAGTAGGCGATTTTAACGCACAAATAGGAAGGGAGAAAAAATACCATGGAACAGTAGGCCTCTTCCCAGGTCACAAAAGAACTTCAAAAAATGGAGAAAGGCTTATAGAGGTATGTAGGCATTTCAACTTGAAAATAATGACAACACATTTCAAAAAGCTGAGCCGAAAAACTAAAACATGGAGATCACCAAATCCACTTCTCGGAGAATTCCAAATTGACCATGTGGCTATCTCACTTCATTGTCAAGAAGAAATTCAAAACACTAAAGTGCTGAAAAGCCTTGATGTTGATTCAGACCACTATTTGACTACGATTAAATTCAGACCACTCCCATTTCGAAAAGAGAAGAAAACCTTTTACAAAATTCCAAAATATAACACAGAAACTTTAAAAAATGAAGAAATTAAACAACGGTTTCAAAGAGCATTGCACAAAGATAGCGATGGCATATCCACAATAAATAAGGAAGCGGGATGGGAGGAGATCAAAAACGAAATAGTTGAAATAGCAAAAGAAAATTGTCTCGTGAAAAGAGTAAGAAGACATCCATGGTGGGACAATGAATGTGATGAGAACCTGGAGAAGAGACAGAAATTGTGGCAGAAATGGAACTCCACAAAAGATCCTCAAGATTTTGACAATTTTAAAATCCAGAGAAGAGAAACAGCTAAGCTTTTCCGTAATAAAAAAAGAAGACAATTTCAGGATAACCTAGAACAGATTGAGGAAGACTTTAAAAGAAATAATTCTAGAGATTTCTACAAAACTTTTAGAAAACAGCTAACCAAATACCAATCCCCAAATTTATGTTTTAAAGATGAAGAGAACAAGCTAGGTTTGACAAACAAGACTAATTGTGAAATATTAGCAAAATATTTCGAGAATCTACTAAATTGTGAACCCCCCAAAGATAAAATGAGTTTTGAAAACCACCGAAATACTAATACCGAGTCAAAACCTCCAGACGCTGAAGAAATAAAACACATAATACACAGTTTAAAAAAGCAATAAAGCCCCAGGTGAAGACTCCATAGTACCAGAAATCCTAAAAATAATGGATGCCAACCTCCCACAAGTTTTGGAACATATGTTTAAGAAGATCTGGGACGAAGAAAGAATTCCTGAAGACTGGCAGTGTGCCCTGATACACCCACTACACAAAAAGGGGGATAAGATGAATGTTAATAATTATAGAGGGATCTCGCTACTACCAGTAGGATACAAAATTTTGTCAAGGAAATTACTTCAAATCGTGGAGCCAGTTCTGCATAAAAAAATAGGTGAATATCAAGCAGATTTTAGACAAGGTAGATCCTGTGTTGAACAAATATTTAACCTGAAAACACTAATTCGTTACAGAATCTCAAGAGGCCAGAGATTTGCAATAGTATTTGTAGATTTCAAAAAAGCATACGACTCGGTAGATAGAGAAACACTACTGAAAGTATTGGAAGAATTTGGGGTCGATAAGAAAACAATTCAGATTATCAAACAGACGCTAACAAACAGTAAGGCCAAAGTTAAATTTATGGGTGAAATTTCAAGGAAGTTCGAAATTAAAACAGGTGTTAGACAAGGTGATGGTTTATCCCCAATCCTCTTCAACTGCGTACTGGAAAAGATATTGAGAATATGGAAAGAAGAACTCAAAGGCACCAAGAATGACATCAGAATTGGAACAAAAAAAGAAAAAATAGAAGTGGACTGTTTAGCTTTTGCAGACGATCTGGCAATAATTACAGAAAACGAAGAAATAGCTCAGAATTACTTGGAGAAACTACAAGAAGTTTCGGCCAGAGCTGGACTGCAGATTTCATTTGAAAAAACCGTGTATATGTCTAATCATAGAAATAACAAGAAAAATCTTATTACTAAATACGGCAATATTAAGAGAGTAGGAAAATTTAAGTATTTAGGTGAAATAATCCAAGTGAATGGTTTAGACAAGAGTGCAAACCAGGCGAGAGCAAGGAAAATGGAATTTGCTTTTCAAAAAACCAAAGACATATATAACAAAAAAAAACATTTCGATTCAAGCTAAATTAAGACATTATAAAACTGTCATTAGACCAGAATGCCTGTATGCATCGGAGTGCCTAACTCTTAACAAAAAGGGGGAAATAGAAAACATGGAAAGGAAAGAAAGGAAAATTTTGAGAAAAATATTAGGACCGAGAAAGATTGGAGAAGAGTACAAGCTAAAGAGTAATAAGGAAATATACAAAACTATTGAGAAAGTGAGTGATGCAATGCGTAAACGCAGACTAACGTTTTATGGTCACCTGTCGAGGATGGATGGAAACAGACCAACAAGAAAAGTGTTTGAACATAGTAACAGGAACGAAAAAACCAACAATAAATGGATACAGATGGTGAAAAAGGATTTGGCCTATTTTAATGTCACCCGTGAGTCAATCAGGGACAGGAAAAAGTTTAGACAAATAGTGAACGAAATTAAGTGTTTTCCAGAAGAAACGAAACTAAAGAATAATAACAGGAAATGGTCGGAAGAGCGGAGGAGGAACCATTCGAAAATGATGAGGAAATATTGGGAAGAGAGAAAAAAGATAAAAAAGCCGGGCAAGTGAATTGTTGAACGTGGTCCAAAGATGGCCGAAATCGAAAGAAGAAGAATAATAATATATTAAATAACGACGGCCGACGGACGCGAGTACTGCTGGCCACAAAAATTGCTACACCAAGAAGAAATGCAGACGATAAACGGGTATTCATTGGACAAATATATTATACTAGAACTGACATGTGAATACATTTTCACGCAATTTGCGTGCATAGATCCTGAGAAATCAGTACCCAGAACAACCACCTCTGGCCGTAATAACGGCCTTGATACGCCTGGGCACTGAGTCAAACAGAGCTTGGATGGCGTGTACAGGTACAGCTACCCAAGCGGCTTCAACACGATACCACAGTTCAGCAAGAGTAGTGACTGGCGTATTGTTACGGGCCAGTTGCTCGGCCACCATTGACCAGACGTTTTCAATTGGCGAGAGATCTGGAGAATGTGTTGGCCAGGGCAGCGGTCGAACATTTTCTTTATCCATAAAGGCCCGTAAAGAACCTGCAACATGCGGTCGTGCATTATCTTGCTGAAATGTAGGGTTTCGCAGGGATCGAATGAAGGATAGAGCTACGGGTCGTAACACATCTGAAATGTAATGTCAACTGTTCAAAGTGCCGTCAATGCGAACAAGAGGTGACCGAGACGTGTAACCAATGGAACCCCATACCATCACACCGGGTGATACGCCAGTATGGCGATGACGAATACACGCTACCAATGTGCGTACACCACCATGTCGCCAAACACGGATGCAACCATCATGATGCTGTAATCACAACCTGGATTCATCCGAAAAAATGACGTTTTGCCATTCGTGCACCCAGGTTTGTCGTTGAGTACACCAACCCAGGCGCTCCTGTCTGTGATGCAGCGTCAAGGGTAACCGCAGCCATGGTCTCCGAGCTGATAGTCCATGCTGCTGCAAATGTCGTCGAACTGTTAGTGCAGATGGTTATTGTCTTGCAAACGTCCCCATCTGTTGACTCAGGGATCGAAACGTGGCTGCACAATCCGTTACAGCCATGCGGATAAGATGCCTGTCATCTCGACTACTAGTGATATGAGGCCGTTGGGAACCAGAACGGCGTTCCGTATTACCCTCCTGAACCCACCGATTCCATATTCTGCTAACAGTCATTGGATCTCGACCAACGCGAACAGCAATGTCGCGGTACGATAAACCGCAATCGCGATAGGCTACAATCCGACCTTTATCATAGTCGGAAACGTGATGGTACGCATTTCTCCTCCTTACACGAGGCATCACAACAATATTTCACCAGTCAACGCCGGTCAACTGCTGTTTGTGTATGATCAATCGGTTGGAAACTTTCCTCATGTCAACACGTTGTAGGTATCGCCACCGGTGCCAACCTTGCGTGAATGCTCTGAAAAGCTAATCATTTGCATATCACAGCATCTTCTTCCTGTCGGTAAAATTTCGCGTCTGTAGCACATCTTCGTGGTTTAGCAATTTTAATGGCCACTAGCGTAGTTTCCTCCGTGTTAGTTGACTTTGGTGAGAGCAAATATCCAGCAGTACTGTTTTCGGATATTGCAAAAGCTCATGATAATATTTATACAAATTGACTATTAGATAAGTTACTACTTTTAGGAGCTCCACCTCAGTTTGTAGAAGGTACGTCATCATTAATCAGTGAACGAACTGTATATGTTAGAAAGGATACTGGATTCAAGGGCCCACGCTTGGTGGACAACGGGACGCCACAAGGATCTGTACTCAGCCCACTTCTATATGCAATATACACCTATGGTATGGAAAGGGCAATAACTCAACGAGTTAGAATTGTACAGTTTGCTGATGACATATGTGTATTTACTTCCCATGTAGTATTACAGGAGGCGATGAACATTCTTACGACATCGATAAAGAACCTGCGTCAGTGGCTTTGTGGAAATGGCCTGATAATGGCACTTGAGAAATCTTCGGTAGTCACATTCACCAGGAATGGTTATATACCAAGAAATTGTTTAATACATGTAGATGATAGAGTAATTCAAGTTAAAGCACTTATTCAGTTCTTAGGAATGACACTGGACAGCAAGTTTACTTGGACGGCCCATATTAAAACCTTAATCGAAAGCAGTGAGCAAATGCTTAATATTATTCGATCACTTCCTACAACATGGTGTGGAGCGCATCCTTCAGTGCTGCTGCTCCTATATCCCTCCCTCATTAGATCCAGATTGGATTGTTGTTGTTGTGGTCTTCAGTCCTGAGACTGGTTTGATGCAGCTCTCCATGCTACTCTATCCTGTGCAAGCTTCTTCATCTCCCAGTACCTACTGCAACCTACATCCTTCTGAATCTGCTTAGTGTATTCATCTCTTGGTCTCCCCCTACGATTTTTACCCTCCACGCTGTCCTCCAATACTAAATTGGTGATCCCTTGATGCCTCAGAACATGTCCTACCAACCGATCCCTTCTTCTGGTCAAGTTGTGCCACAAACTTCTCTTCTCCCCAATCCTATTCAATACTTCCTCATTAGTTATGTGATCTGCCCATCTAATCTTCAGCATTCTTCTGTAGCACCACATTTCGAAAGCTTCTATTCTCTTCTTGTCTAAACTATTTACCGTCCATGTTTCAGTTCCATATATGGCTACACTCCATACAAATACTTTCAGAAATGACTTCCTGACACTTAAATCTATACTCGATGTTAACAAATTTCTCTTCTTCAGAAACGCTTGCCTTGCCATTGCCAGTCTACATTTTATATCCTCTCTACTTCGACCATCATCAGTTATTTTGCTCCCCAAATAGCAAAACTCCTTTACTACTTTAAGTGTCTCATTTCCTAATCTAATACCCTCAACATCACCCGATTTAATTCGACTACATTCCATTATCCTCGTTTTGCTTTTGTTGATGTTCATCTTATATCCTCCCTTCCAGACACTATCCATTCCGTTCAACTGCTCTTCCAAGTCCTTTGCTGTCTCTGACAGAATTACAATGTCATCGGCGAACCTCAAAGTTTTTATTTCTTCTCCACGGATTTTAATACCTACACCGAATTTTTCTTTTGTTTCCTTTCTGCTTGCTCAATATACAGATTGAATAACATCGGGGAGAGGCTACAACCCTGTCTTACTCCCTTCCCAACCGCTGCTTCCCTTTCATGTCCCTCGACTTTTATAACTGCCATCTGGTTTCTGTACAAATTGTAAATAGTCTTTCGCTCCCTGTATTTTACCCCTGGCACCTTTAGAATTTGAAAGAGAGTATTCCAGTCAACATTGTCAAAAGCTTTCTCTAAGTCTACAAATGCTAGAAACGTAGGTTTGCCTTTCCTTAATCTTTCTTCTAAGATAAGTCGTAAGGTCAGTATTGCCTCACGTGTTCCAGTATTTCTACGGAATCCAAACTGATCTTCTCCGAGGTCCGCTTCTACCAGTTTTTCCATTCGTCTGTAAAGAATTCGCGTTAGTATTTTGCAGCTGTGGCTTATTAAACTGATTGTACGGTAGAATGAGATTTTCACTCTGCAGCGGAGTGTGCGCTGATATGAAACTTCCTGGCAGATTAAAACTGTGTGCCCGACCAAGAATCGAACTCGGGACCTTTGCCTTTCGCGCACACTCCGCTGCAGAGTGAAAATCTCATTCTGGAAACATCCCCCAGGCTGTGGCTAAGCCATGTCTCCGCAATATCCTTTCTTTCAGGAGTGCTAGTTCTGCAAGGTTCGCAGGAGAGCTTCTGTAAAGTTTGGAAGGTAGGAGACGAGGTACTGGCAGAAATAAACCTGTGAGTACCGGTCGTGAGTCGTGCTTCGGTAGCTCAGTGGAAGAGCACTTGCACGCGAAAGGCAAAGGTCCCGATTTCGAGTCTCGGTCGGGCACACAGTTTTAATCTGATTGTACGGTAATTTTCACATCTGTCAACACCTGCTTTCTTTGGGATTGGAATTATTATATTCTTCTTGAAGTCTGAGGGTATTTCACCTATTTCATACATCTTGCTCACCAGATGGTAGAGATTTGTCAGGACTGGCTCTCCCAAGGCCGTCAGTAGTTCCAATGGAATGTTGTCTACTCCGGGGGCCTTGTTTCGACTCAGGTCTTTCAGTGCCCTGTCAAACTCTTCACGCAGTATCGTATCTCCCATTTCATCTTCATCTACATCCTCTTCCATTTCCATAATATTGTCCTCAAGTACATCGCCCTTGTATAGACCCTCTATATTCTTCTTCCACCTTTCTGCTTTCCCTTCTTTGCTTAGAACTGGGTTTCCATCTGAGCTCTTGATATTCATACAAGTGGTTCTCTTATCTCCAAAGGTCTCTTTAATTTTCCTGTAGGCAGTATCTATCTTACCCCTAGTGAGAAAAGCCTCTACATCCTTACATTTGTCCTCTAGCCATCCCTGCTTAGCCATTTTGCACTTCCTGTCGATCTCATTTTTGAGACGTTTGTATTCCTTGTTGCCTGCTTCATTTACTGCATTTTTATATTTTCTCCTTTCATCAATTAAATTCAATATTTCTTCTGTTACCCAACTATTTCTACTAGCCCTCGTTTTTTTACCTACTTGATCCTCTGCTGCCTTCACTACTTCATCCCTCAAAGCTACCCATTCCTCTTCTACTGTATTTCTTTCCCCCATTCCTGTCAATTGTTCCCTTATGCTCTCCCTGAAACTCTGTACAACCTCTGGTTCTTTCAGTTTATCCAGGTCCCATCTCCTTAAATTCCCACCTTTTTGCAGTTTCTTCAGTTTTAATCTACAGGTCATAACCAATAGACTGTGGTCAGAGTCCACATCTGCCCCTGGAAATGTCTTACAATTTAAAACCTGGTTCCCAAATCTCTGTCTTACCATTATATAATCTATCTGAAACCTGTCAGTATCTCTAGGCTTCTTCCATGTATACAGCCTTCTTTTATGATTCTTGAACCAAGTGTTAGCTATGATTAAGTTGTGCTCTGTGCAAAATTCTACCAGGAGGCTTCCTCTTTCATTTCTTAGCCCCAATCCATATTCACCTACTACGTTTCCTTCTCTCCCTTTTCCTACACTCGAATTCCAGTCACCCATGACTATTAAATTTTCGTCTCCCTTCACTATCTGAATAATTTCTTTTATTTCATCATACATTTCTTCAATTTCTTCGTCATCTGCAGAGCTAGTTGGCATATAAACTTGTACTACTGTAGTAGGTGTGGGCTTCGTATCTATCTTGGCCACAATAATGCGTTCACTATGCTGTTTGTAGTAGCTTACCCGCATTCCTATTTTCGTATTCATTATTAAACCTACTCCTGCATTACCCCTATTTGACTTTGTGTTGATAACCCTGTAGTCACCTGACCAGAAGTCTTGTTCCTCCTGCCACCGAACTTCACTAATTCCCACTATATCTAACTTTAACCTATCCATTTCCCTTTTTAAATTTTCTAACCTACCTGCCCGATTAAGGGATCTGACATTCCACGCTCCGAACCGTAGAACGCCAGTTTTCTTTCTCCTGATAACGACATCCTCTTGAGTAGTCCCCGCCCGGAGATCCGAATGGGGGACTATTTTACCTCCGGAATATTTTACCCAAGAGGACGCCATCATCATTTAATCATACAGTAAAGCTGCATGCCCTCGGGAAAAATTACGGCTGTAGTTTCCCCTTGCTTTCAGTCGTTCGCAGTACCAGCACAGCAAGGCCGTTTTGGTTATTGTTACACGGCCAGATCTGTCAATCATCCAGACTGTTGCCCTTGCAACTACTGAAAAGGCTGCTGCCCCTTTTCAGGAACCACACGTTTGTCTGGCCTCTCAACAGATACCCCTCCGTTGTGGTTGTACCTACGGTACGGCTATCTGTATCGCTGAGGCACGCAAGCCTCCCCACCAACGGCAAGGTCCATGGTTCATGGGAGATTGGATTATGGATGTATATATTAAAAATACACGACACGCAAAAAGTGAGAGGAGCTGGACAGATTGCAGTACTGCAGTATATGCTCCTGCTTAACAGTAATGGAATCTACACCAACAAATGCACTCCTGGCGGAAGCGCAAGAGATTCTCATCCTTAGAAGGAGGAAGATGATCATGAAACGATACATAGTAGAGAAATTATCGTGCTCGCAGCATCCAGTTCATCAGATTTTACGACTCTACCCTCATTCTACAGGTAATTGGAGCAGAAAGCCTTTTGATTTCATTCCGGCATATAATGATATGGCAGATGAATGCAAAGATATTGCAACAAGTACACGATAGCCTATTTACCAACATGACTATTTCATAATCAGGGATGTCATGTCATTCCAAACGACAGAGGGAAAGTCTGACAATTACAGCACTGCAAAAACAAATGGAGGAAACAAGACAATCGGTAATGTACATAAGCCCTGATAGATGGAAAACAGCAGGAGAGGACAACACCTGATGTGCTACATTTAGTCCACAGCTGCAGATGGCCCAAAAATACAAGTTAACAGCAACAACTTCTACCTATCTGCCCGAAACAGTCGCAGTGTTAAAGGCTGTACAGTCGTAGTGTACGATTGAGAAATACACATCCTACGTAATATTATAGACTCGAAAAGTGTACTTCAAGCAATATCAAATATAAAAATCTCAAAAACTACCAATGAGTAGCTATTCCAAGTTCGTTATTGGTATTATGAATGTCTCAGAAGGCAGAAACAAATTGCCTTCGTGTGGATGAAAGCCCATTGTGGTATTCCAGGCAATGAAAGCAGATCAGTTGGCAAAGCTGGCTACGAGTAACGGGGCAACACTAGACATAAAGCTTCCGTATACGGAATATGCACAACTTATTCGGAAGAGCCGGCCAGCGGTTCTAGGCGCTACAGTCTGGAACCGCGTGACCGCTACGGTCGCAGGTTCGAATCCTGCCTCGGGCATGGATGTGTGTTATGTCCTTAAGTTAGTTAGGTTTAAGTAGTTCTAAGCTCTAGGGGACTGATGACCTCAGGAGTTAAGTCCCATAGTGCTCAGAGCCATTTGAACCATTTTTGATTCGGAAGTGGGTATTCCAATTCTGGCAGGAAAAATGGGTGCAGAGGTCATGATACAAAGGAGGCGACTATGCGGAAATACAACCACGCATTCCGAAACGACCTCGGTTTGAGTACATTTGTAGACCCCGACAACCGACATCTACATTAAGTAGAATAAGGTTTAATGATGGGACATTTCCTGAGCCTTTATACCGAGTGCATATAAACCAACCACCAGACTGTGATTGTGACGATACTACACAGGGAGACACGAACCAGATTATTTCAATGGTCAAAATATAGTGAGGCGAGGAACAAGTTTTTAGCATTTGTTATCAAAAATAAAATTTCGCAACCAATGTCAGTCAAGACATTGCTACCTTAACCCAAAATTAAAATCTATAAGAAAATAATCGCGTTCATATGAAATGGACAGATAAAGACATAGTTTAATAGCAAACTATAAGGGATAGGAAGAAACAAGCTACACTAAAAGAAGCGGATATTTAATGAACAAAGATATTATTACGCAGCAGTAACTGAATGGTGTCCAATCCAAGTCAAAAAACCAAACAACAAACAAACATGAACGTAAAACACATCGCCTCTGGTGTCTGGCCGCGCGGAATTAGCCGAACGGTCTTTTAGGCGCTGCAGACGTGGACTGTGCGGCTGGTCCCGGCGGAGGTTCGACTCCTCCCTCGGGCATGGTTGTGTGTGTTTGTCCTTAGGATAATTTAGGTTAAGTTGTGTGTAAGCTTATGGACTGATGACCTTAGCAGTTAAATCCCATAAGATTTCACACACATTTGAACATTTTTTTCTGGTGTCTGGCGCGCAATGCTTGACGGCGCGGTGTTGGAGGCACGCACGAAACGCGCGTGATACAACACTTCGTAACTGCGCGACTCGCCACATCAGCTCTCAGGATGGAAGCGGAGCGTTATTCCAAATAGCGGGCTGGAAAGTGGACGCGGCTACCGCATCTTGAGGTGCGTGTTGGTAGGTCCGCTTAGTGATGGGAACAACCGAATGAAAACAATCAACTCATTCGGTCGTTGGAAAACGGTCGACTCATTCGGTTGGGGTTTTACGTAGCTGTTGAATTATTCATTCATTCTTTTGAATGAAACTGGTCTGTGGGAGCTTTCGAATGAAAACAGTCGAGTCAGTCGGTTCGATTATTATTCATCTATTTTTTTCCAGTGAAAGCAGTATGTGTGAGCGACCGAATGGAAACATTCGACACAATTGTAGCTTTGCATATTGATTGAGTTACTCACTCTCTCTTTTCAAGTGACAGGTCAGTAGTTTCGCGTTGCTGTCAGGGTTCCTCGGAGCCATAATCCATAGGCAGCGGTCATTCACTGCCGTAATAGCCCTTGGGCGACCTGAGCGAGGCATGTCATCGACAGTTCCTGTCTCTCTGTATCTCCTCCATGTCCAATCAACATCGCTTTGGTTCACTCCGAGACGCTTGGACACTTCCCTTGTTGAGAACCCTTCCTGGCACAAAGTAACAATGCGGACGCTATCGACCGTCGAGGCATGGTTGAACTACAGACAACACGAGCCATGTACCTAGTTCCTGGTGGAATGACTGGAACTGATCGGCTGTCGGACCCCTCCGTCTAATAGGCGCTGCTCATGCATGGTTGTTTACATCTTTGGGCGGGTTTAGTGACATCTCTTAAACAGTCAATGGGACTGTGTCTGTGATACAATATCCACAGTCAACGTCTATCTTCAGGAGTTCTGGGAACTGGGGTGAAGCAAAACTTTTTCTGGGGTGTGTAGATGAATGGGTGAAATCATATGACTGAGCAAGAAGTGATCCTCAAGTTAAATTCACTGCGATATACAACAACTGCACGGATGGTTTATATTATGAAACTATATCAAGCAAAGAAATTCAGAGTAAATTAACAAATGCTGATAAATATTTTTCGTGAAAAAATAGTTGCCAGAAGTGGCAGTATATGCTTAAAATGCAAAAAAAGGTCACCAATGTAAAATATTGTCTTGTATGATGTTTATGTACACATCACCTCAGCATTTACTAAAAAAGTACTATCGATGTTGGTTGCTAACTAGTGGGAAGAGAGAGATAGAGCTTCAACAAATTTGCATTAAAAATCAATATTTAAGTAAAAAATATTTTCATATAATACATTTTTAAAATAGGCTAAGATGTTTCCTAATGCCATACAGATAGGCCTGAAAATTGGTGCTTGTGAATTTTTAATAGCTGTGACAATAATTGTAAAATTTAAACAAAAAACGTGGGATGCTTACAATGGGTAATTGATGCACGAATAGTTCACCTAAGTCGCTAACAGTTTTATTGCACTTCAATTGATATGAAATGTTCTGAGATTTTGCTCAACGACGGTTACTCTTTACACTCCTTACTGTTATCTGTTTGATGATATTACAACAGAGACATGTGGTAAATATCAGGTTTATTTCAGTTTCTCTTCAACTGAGTCAATCAGTATAGTGTTTCCTCCTGCGTATATCTTGTGTTTCGCTAATGTAAAAATCAGAAAGAATCGAGCTCACACGGAAGCTCAGCACCAATCGTTCTTAACTGCGAAACATTCGCAACTGGAACGGTAAAACAGGAAAACAGCAGTGGTGCACCAAGTTCTCTCCGCCACACACTAGAAAAGAAAGTGAGTTAGTGTAGTTTTGTTATCCAGTTAGATTATCGGGAAGTTAGTTTACAATCAGTTGTAAAATTTGTACCAAACAGACAGAGAGGGAGACCGAAAAAAAGCAAAGTACCCTCCTCTACATACTAGACTCGAAAGCGAGTTAATATTGCAGTGTCATCCAGTTCTGCGCCATGTTGGAAGTTTCAGGTCTCTGAAAGTTAACTTAAAATCAACTGCAAAAATTTGCACCAAACAAAGACAAGAAACGGATGTAATAAAAACGTGTTAAAATGTGATCTACACGTAATGTGTGTAGCACCAGGTATTAAATCTTTAAAAACAACCGAAAATTGATATCTAGTGCACCAAGTACGAAACTTCTTATTTAAGTCAGTAAATACATTTCGAAAATACTTTGTTTTTAGAAATATACGCTTTATTCACAGCTTCTTGAAATAAGATACTTTATTTATCTGTAAAAAAGTTGTAAATCTTAATCATGATTCATGTATAACCGAAAAGGCTGAAAAAGCATGTACAGAGACTTGTGTCAATCGCATTGAGTAAATCCACTCAGAGCTGGTCTGTGACAAAACTTTCATTTAAAGGTCGCAACCGACGGAGACTTTTTTCAATCGGTTTTCTCGCTTTGAGTGAAGCCACTTAACCCGGGGCTTTAGTGAAAACATTCATATAACTGACGCGGTCCCAAAGACTAGTTTCATTCGGTTGTTCCATTCAACTGAAAAAATCGACTGAACGAAAAAACAATGACTGAGCAATCGGTTGTTAAAATCAGTCGGTTGTCCATCACCTTTTTTTCTTTATCTCTAGGACCGCTGCTGTTGTAATCTGCCCCGGCGGCTGTGAAAGCGGTGATTATTGGGTGAGGCCGTAGCCTTGGAAGCTCTGTTATTGTTGCTTCTTCGAAGACTCCGTCTATAGAAAGAGCGGTCGCCTTTCTGTTAGTTGAAATGTAAATTGTCTTGTCTCCACTTGCGACTACACGGCAGGGTCCTGAGTATGGCGGATGCAACGACGATTTGATGCCTTCCGTGCGTGACGTGACGTATGAACAGGTTTTCAGCTCTTGATGAGCGAAGGCGGTAGCTGTAATGTGTCTGTGAGGCTGTTGTGTGGATTCGGGCCACGTGCTCTCGCAGTTGGCGTCGAAATTCTGGTTGATCATCCATTGGTTGTGACAGAGCTGGAATTTGGATAAATTGGAGACCCAACGCCAATATTCTTGCTGGTAAAAGTCCTTGTAGTTCTCGATCTGATTGTTGAACGGCGGCGAGTTTGGCGTATTCGATTGTGCTTGTAATGGTTCCGACCAGTGACAATCGGCCATCTCACTGTCGATGCCGGACGTCCGAGCTGAACTGTGAGATGAACATCAGCTGACTGTATTGCCTAGGTGAATAGTTCGTATTGTTCTGGTGAAAGCGTAAGTTAGTGGTTTGTGATCGGTGTATATAATAAAGTCTGTAGCTTCTAGTTGAGGCCTGAAGTATACATTCGCCACGCCGGACACACTTGCCCCTTCGCCAGGTAGCTTGAGTAGCGATCCCTCAGGTAAGGGATGCCCTTCCTCGTACTTCTTCTGTCCGCTTTCAAACCGCCGTCTCCACATCTTACTCGATACAGCCAGTACGTAAGGGACCTTCTTCTTCGACATCTTGGCGAAATACAGAGCTTCTTTTCTGAAATGGAAATATTTATAACTTTTGGGAAACGAAAGCAATACCGACGATTATGTCAGTATGTAATTAGTTCTGCCAAGTATAAATATAGATACCTCTCTATGTACGGTAGCTTCCTTTGACGCTTACTGATTGCGATAGAAACAGTCCATCGCTATGGGAGCAACAAGAAAGGAACGATGTAAAGACAATGCAAATGTGCGCTAATCATTTCTTTTTCATCACTGCATTTGTGCCTACTTTAATTACTACAACTGCACGCCCAAAAGACATTAAGGAAAGAAGAAACGGGTATATGAATCTTTGAAAAGAAGAACGACATACTCCATATTAATTTACTCTCTGAAATCCGATATCCCGTGCGGCGAAACATTAATTAATAAAGTGTAGCGGGACAATGTTCAAAACATGACTGAAAATACGTTCACTAAATAGAGATAAGAACATCTATGATTGACATGTCATTTAAGGTCGACGTACAATTTTAAAATGTTAGAAATAAGGAAATGAAGTAATACAGAATGCTATGCTTGTAACGTACGTTGTTGTTCTACATTGTTTAGCTCTGGTATTTACAGCGTCACAGAGAAAGCGTCCTAGGTTTTGAAGGGAAAAGCCGTAATTGTGATGATCTACACAACAACAGAAACAAGAAGCATAACTTAAGGAAAAATAATGTAATGTGTGTTCCAGCTTACAAGCGACATTGAAGCAGATAGTTTCTGTGACTTAGTATGGGAAGAGGTTATATTCGACAACCGGAATAAATTAATAACTGGCTCCATTTACCGACCCCCCGGTCTCAGATGAAACAGTTGCTGAACAGTTCAAAGAAAACTTGAGTCTCATTACAAATAGGTAGCCTACTCATACAATTACAGTTGGCAGTGACTTCAATCTACCTTCCGTATGTTGACGAAAATACATTTTCAGTCTCTATTGTAGATAGAAAACAACTTCCGTAATTGTTCTAAATGCGTTTTCTAAATTATTTTGAACAATTAGTTCACGAGGCCATTCAAATTGTAAATGGTTACGAAAACACACTTGACATCTTAGTCACAAATAATCCTGAGCATCACGACGGATACAGGGGTTAGTGAAAACACAGTCGTAGCGAGGCTCAATTCCGTAACAAAGAATTTCAACAAAACTAAACGCGAAATATATCTATTTATAAAAGGAGCTAAAAATTCGGTTGACGTCTTTCTAAGAGACAGTCTTCAATCTTTCGAAACTATGTAAGTGAAGACCATATGTGGCTTAAGTTCAGAGAAATACGGTAGTATCAACAGCACTCGAGAGATTCATACCAAATAAATTAATAAGATACGGAACTGATCCCCCATGATACAAAAAACACGATAGAAAGCTGCTGCAGGAGCACCGATAAAGGCACGTATAATTTAGACGAAAGCAAAATCTCCAAGATTGGCGAAGTTTTACCGAGGCTCGAAATTTGGTGCGGATGTCAATGCGAGATGCATTTAATAGTTACCACGACGAAACTCTCTATAAAAATGTGGCGGAAAATCCAAAGAGACTCTGGGCCTATGTTAATTAAGCCGGCGGAAAGGCTCAGTAAGTAAGTGCCTTTACTGCGCGACAGCGACGGTAATGTTACTAATGACACTGTCACTAAGGTGGAGTTACTACATGCAGTTCCAGGAGTCGGGCGGCGGTGAGGAGGAGGAGGGGGAGACAAGGGACACAACCTTTCGCAGCAGGTAAAATCGTGGCAGATGTCCGGCGTGGCAAATGTCCGATGTGGCAAATGTCCGCACACCGTCGTAGGCGCTCCACAGCTTTTGTTAGGGCGACAGTTTTACCCGAGGAAAACGAAAGTGGTTGCCACGTGTCACTACGTCTTTGTTGTAACGTTGCTCCGATCGCCATCTGGTTAGGGTCAACCACTAGTGCCAGAGGTGCGGTAGACCTACGATACGCCAGTAGTGCGGCGTCTGCAACGCCTTTATCGGCCGCTTCAAATGCTACACTCATGCTCTCAGTCCATGTTATAGGCTAGTTACCCTTGTTCTTTGGGTAGATGTGCACTGCAATTAACGGCTCCTGTAACTCGGCAGACTGTGGCAAGTGACAGCGATAAAAATTTAATGTACCGAGGAATCGACGCTGTTCCTTGGCCGTATTCGAGCGTGAAGTCTCTGGCAGTGGTAGCGATCTTGCTGCTGTTATCCTGTGCCCTAGGAAATACACTTCGGACTGGCCAAAGACACATTTAGCGGTGTTTAAGACGATGCCTTGGTGTTCCAACCGCATCAACACTTCCGTTAAATACTGCCGTTGACGAAAAAACTAAAATATCGTCAGGTAAGCGAAAGAAAAGTAAGGCCCTCACTGAGTCAATGAAGCGTTGCCATGTTTGAGCAGCATTCACGAGTCCAAAAGTCATAAATCTGCTCTCAAATAGGCCAAATGATCATTGTGCTGGGAATGTCTCGTTCTGCTACAGGGATCTGTGTGTACGCTTTTGCACAGTCGAGGACGCTAAAAATAACTGTATCACTCACTGCATAATTATTGTGACGCAACAACGGCACTGGATATCTGTCCGGTATTGTTCTGGCATTCGGGGCTCAGTAATCACCACAAGATCTCCATGTACCACCTTTTTTTTGGGACCAAATATAGCGATGAGGACCAGGGGCTGTTGCAAGGTCGCATTACACCTTCACGAATCATACTGTCGAACTCTGCTTTCTCTACTTTAAGACGATCTAGACCCAAACGTCGTTGTCTACAAGACGTGGCGGGACCGTCGGTTGTCTCTATGTAGGGGACAATGTCGTGCCTTACCTCCTTAGGCACTCCAGAGGGTCGTGTCAAAACCCAAAGTTCATTAGCAGCTTCGCGGACTCGCGTCCGTCACCTGTATTACTTTGGCAGTATGAACGGTTGCATCCCGCCGATATCCGGACACTGTTAAGCCTGTGGTGTCGTCAACAAAGCGTGAGTATTTCATGTCCGGCAGTAGATTGTAATGGGCGAGGAAATCCACTACGATTATGGGTGGTTCGGGGACGCCTGCAGTGGGTAAAATACCACGCGAAAGCTCGTCGTAAATCCAAATATAGTTCCAAACGCAGAGTGCCGTACGTTGTTATGGACGAGTTGTTTACCGCGGTCAGACAGACAAATGTGGGTGGTCGCTTCCTGTACAACGTAATCTGTGGATAAATGGACAAATCGGATCCAGCATCTATTAAATATTTCCAGCCGGACCGCCGATCACTAACAGACAGGGGCAGAGACTGAATGAAATTTTCACTCTACAGCCGAGTGTGCCCTGATATGAAACTTCCCGGCAGATTAAAACTGTGTGCCGGACCGAGACTCGAACTCGGGACCTTTGCCTCTCCGGGCAAGTGCTCTACCAACTAAGCTACCCAAGCACGACTCACGCGCCGTCCTCAGAGCTTTACTTCTGCCAGTACCTCGTCTCCTACTTCCCAAACTTTACAGAAGCTCTCCTGCGAACCTTGCAGAACTAGCACTCCTGAAAGAAAGGATATTGCGGAGACATGGCTTAGCCACAGCCTGGGGGATGTTTCTAGAATGAAATTTTCACTCTACAGCGGAGTGTGCGCTGATATGAAACTTCCTGGCAGATTAAAACTGTGTGCCGGACCGAGACTCGAACTCGGGACCTTTGCTTTCGCAGGAGAGCTTCTGTAAAGTTTGGAAGGTAGGAGACGAGGTACTGGCAGAAGTAAAGCTATGAGGACGGGGCGTGAGTCGTGCTTCGGTAGCTCAGTTGGTAAAGCACTTGCCCGTGAAAGGCAAAGGTCCCGAGTTCGAGTTTCGGTCCGGCACAAAGTTTTAATCTGCCAGGAAGTTTCATATCAGCGCACACTCGGCTGTAGAGTGAAAATTTCATTCTAGAAACATCCCCCAGGCTGTGGCTAACAAGGGGAAGGCCTCAGACATGGCCAACAGATTCGGCTCAAATTCGGCGGGTCGCTTGTATACAATCTAAAACGAAGAAATCTAAGCTATTTTGGGTCAATACCCCCGCGTTTTTGAGAAAATCACCCCTAAAGGTTATGACGAGCAATCTACTCAAAATTGGCGGGATCGATAGATAATTGTAAATAGAACATTTTTCACCGTTAGGTATGGGGTCCGAAAACGCATACTTTTCCAGAAATCGAGATAAGAAATTTTACAACTGCCGCTTCTCTATCCACATGGTAGATGCTTTTCGCCGATAGCGTCGATAGCGCAACAGCCAAGGTAGCTGGATGGGAATCACAAAACGCGGCTTCGAATATCGAAGAAACCTAACGGATGTTCTTCTTTTCCTTTGTATTTTTCCATATTTCAATTGATAGGGATAGGAGGGTTAATAAGGTAACTAAATCAATAAGGAATGATAATAATAAGGTAGAGAAATAAATTTCTCAAACGTCTTGGGATAGTAAACAACTAAAATGTTACTGCAGGTCACTTTACAATGGCTCTTCCAGTCACTGCTACGTGTCCTCACTTTTCTTCGAACAACTAGATGGGTGGTACTTGTCATATAAACATTCGAAACAAATATACTCATGGCACTAAGAACATCTAATGAATGCAATCTTTCGACAGCTACACTGTTCCTTCTGAAGAGTCGGCGGTAAACAAACTTGGTTTACATTTAAACATATGTCTTTTTCGGGAATTAATTTTGATACGTACCACTCATACGATATCATTGCCTAAAAAATCGGTGCTGAAAGTTGGTTATAAATTTTGCTGTGAATGGTTATTGCATCTGTGCGGTTGTGCAATTCCCACTGGGTTTCCAGAAGCACACTGCAATTCTGAAACCTGGAAATAAAGCTTTTAACCTGACGATAGGAATAAACATCACACGGCTGGCACACATGTGTGCAGTTTGGCGGTATTACTTTTACTGCGCATGTCGGTTGACCCTCGCCATCTGTATATATTATGTCATATATTGCAATTATAATTTGTCCACTCCAGGAATCCAACATTAGAGAAAACTTGTTATCAGAAACGAATGGTTTTACAACATTCTCAAGAAATGTTCTGTAAATCGCATTCGTCAGTTTCCCGGATTTGGAGCAGGTAATGTAAACATTTTCCAATGAGTCGATTAAACGATTGACCTCTTCTATAACCCGAGGACCAAATGTAGCATTCGTTTCTTTTAAACACAGGAAAACCTTAGGCAACACTTTTCCAGAGGCTGTGATGGCATATTGCGCCGTGTACGAATGTGTTAGTTTGTTTTTACTACCAACTGCGACAAGGGTTCGTTTTTCTCCCTTATGCGATTACGTGCGTCGAATGTTCACCCGATACTCGCATCCTGTTTGATCGGTGTTGATCAAGTAATCACGATTAAAACCGGTCATAAGTGATGCCGTTTAAGTTCTGAAAAGAGCCGCCACTTTCTGTATATCTTCTATATTTTATACCTCCTTATGAGAGACGCATTTAGTGACGTGCCGTTGAATTTTATACTCCGATTTGAAATTTCATGCCCAAGATAATGATGCAGCAAACGTAAAATCCTTATTGGCCGTTTATTGAAGCGCTGCACCTGCAGCCCACTCCTGAAGTATTCTCGTTATTACATTCTCGTTACGACAACGAGATTCGACAAATCGGTCGTATGTCCACTTATTTATCGCCTGGTATTTCTCGTATCTTCTCTCTCCTTTAACGATATCACTTTCCCACAATTTCAAGTCCTTCCTCCTTTTCAGGGCTGTTGTTGCTCCATTCTTTTGCAGTGTTCGTAAGTTCCAATTTGGGTGAATCCTGGCTAGCGCTACCGCCTTTATTTTACTTCAAGGGGCATAGCGCCGCAGTTCAATCGTTCAGTAATCGGTTCGTAATACTCATCGGGAACAGATGAAGCACATATTCCCAGTGACGTGGAGAATTCCAAAGTGTTACGACCATTTTACGATTCACTAGTCGGGATATCATCCACTGAATCACCTTCTGCTTCGTCTTCATGGTATAGCACTTCGGTATCAAGAAAAGTCATTTCGTTCATCAGCTCCAAAAATCGCTCGACGATAGCCGCTCCTATCAATCTGGAACGCTGAGAAACAGAACTGCCTGCTTCCGGTAGTGCACTGATAATGCATCTGTCTGCAACACTTTTACAAACCAAAACACAGCGTCGATAACTTCCCGCTTGCCATCGTCTGTGACAGGCTCCAAACTATACAGGGTGATTCAAAAAGAATACCACAACTTTAGGAATTTAAAACTCTGCAACGACAAAAGGCAGAGCTAAGCACTATCGGTCGGCGAATTAAGGGAGGTATAAGGTTTCATTTAGTTGTACATTTGTTCGCTTGAGGCGCTGTTGACTAGGCGTCAGCGTCAGTTGATGCTAAGATGGCGACCGCTCAACAGAAAGCTTTTTGTGTTATTGAGTACGGCTGTTCCCTCAGCTCAAACAAGAAGCACAACAATTCATATTTCAGCAGGATGGAGCGCCACCACATTGGCACTTATCTGTCCGTAACTACCTGAACGTCAACTACCCGAGGCGATGGATCGGCCGCCAGGCAGCCCGTGACAGAGAACTTCATCACTGGCCTCCAAGAAGTCCTGATCTTACCCCCTGCGATTTTTTCTTATGGGGGTATGTTAAGGATATGGTGTTTCGGCCACCTCTCCCAGCCACCATTGATGATTTGAAACGAGAAATAACAGCAGCTATCCACACTGTTACGCCTGATATGCTACAGAGAGTGTGGAACGAGTTGGAGTATCGGGTTGATATTGTTCGAGTGTCTGGAGGGGGCCATATTGAACATCTCTGAACTTGTTTTTGAGTGAAAAAAAAACCTTTTTAAATACTCTTTGTAATCATGTATAACAGAAGGTTATATTATGTTTCTTTCATTAAATACACATTTTTAAAGTTGTGGTATTCTTTTTGAATCACCCTGTATATTACAGCGGTAGTCAAAGGGTGTACATCCTCCACTATTCAGATTATGCATCTGAAAGATATGACACAACAAACAATAACTAGTTATGAAACGTCCCCTTTGAACAATTATACACGACTGTGCTTAAACTGACACACAGTATTTTTTAGCGCAACGCAATCTGACTTTCAAAAAAATCCCTACAAAAGAATGGCCCTGATTAACATTAAACTATACCTTTCACAAATCACTTACCTCACAAAAATCTTCGCTACTCAAGCTACTGCAATACAGCGAGCGCCACTACTGCCAGCTAAATAAAAGATTCAAAGTACTGAAGGCACTAACTACTGATAGGCATAGTTAGCAAATGAAAGATTTTGATAGAGAACAACCAATGTATTTACCTCAATAGTCATAATATATATAGCAGTTCATGACAAATTTCAAAACTCCGCCATCTCTCTCCCTACATCCACCACTGCTGGCGGCTCACCTCCAACTGCGCAACGCTACGCGCTGTTCACAGCCAGCTGCCTAACACTACAATGGCGAGTATTACAACAATGCAAAGCAGCCACAGACTGCACACAGCACAGCCAGTGATTTTCATACAGAGGTGGCGTTACCAATAAAAAAACCTAAACAGCCTACTTACATAGCCCCCATGCTACCCACAAAAAATTTTACAAATTTTTTTTGGGAACTGGCCAATACATATTTGTTAAAATTTTTCATAATCGTAATTACAATAACAAAGAAATCAAATGCACACAGTTACTGATACAATGTTGGTCAAAAGCTAAAATTTTCTCACTGTCCATAAAGACAGTCCTGATCGTTCATCACAGTAAAATAGCAGTGTTTTTCTCAAAGTCTGAGCAGTAAAACAAAATGCACACGGAAGTAGTGGATTTCCATGTAGTCTTGAAGAAGTAGTGTTGTCCTTCTAACGGAAAGAGAGTACTGACTCTTGACATGCAGACAGGTAATGGGCCACAACAGAGCAAACCCACTGCAGAGTCAGTCGAAGTTTTGAAGAATATTGGTACGTAGGTCATCAGAGAGTAGACCCACTGCAGTCCTGGTAGAGATTACGGTATTGGTGGGTCATCAAAGATGCAGACCCACTGTAGTCCTCGTAGAGATGCCCAGCAGCCATCTGTTGTGACTGTGCAGGTGCACAATCACCATTGAAGAGTCTTGCGGATAATATAGCAAGTCCATAACCACCACTTGTGCACTCACAAAGTTTTTGGAATTGTCCTTAGAACCAGCAATGCTGTTATCCAGTCCCTTGCTGAATTATTAACACACGCGCAAACACTAACAGTCCCTACTTCTCACATATTGTCCATATACTATGACCAATAGAAACGTGTGCAGTGAAATGTAACTTACAAGTTACTTAATTTGATGAACTGCTGTCAATTACAATTTTATAACATAAGAATACAATAACAAAGTACAAAATACATCATTCAAGAACATAACAATACAGATAACATTTGTAGTACAGGCTTTACAACAGAATAGAAATAAACATATACATCAATGTTACAGGAATGATGAGATAAGTAGATACATAAAAGTTCAGAATAACTTTCGAAACATCAACTTCACACATGAGCATTAAAACAAAACAGAATAAATAATATCTAAGCATATTTACAAGTTAAATAACATATTATTAAAACCAATTATATTTGAGGATAACAGTATTCCTCATCATAGTGAATAGTATTAGAAAAAAAATTCTATGAAACTACACAGAGACAGGAAGAAAACAAATACACAAGGGTACACAAACACATAGGGGGATAACACAATGGAAAGGACAGGGTTCGTTTTCAGTGTAACTTTTGGTACTGCAGTATTTTGCGAACAAAACCTTTTTTGTTCTTGGAGATCTCCCTTCGTTCATCATTATTCCCAAAAAGTCCTATCTGTACCTCTTTTCTGTATTCTAACCATATTTCTTTCAAAATAAATATGGCTCATTGTACAATACTCATTTAGGCCCAAATCGTTTTCATATACCTTGTTAATGCATTGCTTCCAATTCATCATAGTTAGTTTCTTATATAGTCTACCCCCTCTTAAGCTAACTTAAATCTACTGAGCTCAGATGCTAAACTAAGGGACGAGGCAATGCAGCAGCACAAATCAAGTAACACAAACATCAATGACAAAAATTTCAAGCTGGCAAAGCAAGCTACAGTAAATCTAAATTACCAAGCAATTCAACATTACAACTAATATGAGGCAATGCGCAGCAAACAAGAAAAATAAATCAGTAGTAAAACTGGCTTAACAGCATAATACAAAGTCAAATTCAGTAACATTATGCCTGGCAAACAGCAGAAGCAAAAGCAATAAATTATATCTAAACATGACAACGCTGAAGCAGAGAAATATTACAGTAAAGACAACAATGCAGATAAGCGAAATGTATAATCACATCTTAATGTCTAAGTAATTAAAGTGGTGCACCACAGGACGTTATTCTACCAAAAAAATTACCCAGTAGTTGAAAAGAAAATTCCGTATGCAATTCCTGTGAAGGGAAATATCTTTTTATGCTCCTTCGTTTTTTTGAATAGATCATAAAATTATTTACTGGATCTGTAGACAGAAAATATTTATATTAGTACATCTATAAAATTTTATTTTAACCAATGCTGCAGTGCAGCTAGAAACTAGATATTAAACAAAATGAGTAAACACATACATAAAGCAAGCCATATAGCATTTCTCTCAATTAGCAAGACAAGAGCCGTGAAATGTTTCTCATCGTTTCATTAGGCATTTTAGTAAATATCATAAATTAAGAGCTCCACAGTGTCAACATATGTTTTCAAGTTCGACCGTGTCGTTTTTGCGATGCTCTCTACAAAGAAACGTCAATAGCGAGGATAATGGCCTCTCTTTTTTTTTTCTACCTGTGCCGCTGGAAAGGGCTCGCAATAATGGCTTTTTCTCCAGGCGTCTGACACCTGGCCGCTCACAACGAATTACTTCACGGTCACTTACCTTTCTTAACGAAATATTTACGACAGCAGTTTTCGCTACAGCGACAGTCTCATATAAAAAAATTCACAGGTTGAGAATTTGGTTACAAATGTGTAGAAACAAAATCCTATAAATATAACAGTGTCCAAAAATTTTTCGCTGGCATTGTGATACATTCACACATTTACACACATTTCATAACCTTGAAGTACGATTCTTAGTTTCCAACACCCTTTTCCACAAGTCAGAGTCCCTAATCACTTTTCATTACTCCTTACCTTATTACACATATACATATTCGTCGACACGTCAATCTTGCGACGACACTTCACTATTTCATCGTAATAAATACATAGCATAATCAAATTCCCCATATAGCGTCAAATTGTTCATCATAAACATACCTCAACAGCATAATACACATCGTCGTCGTAAAAATAACATCATAATACCTCAGTCAACTCTCAAAATCGTCGTAGCTTCCTCCAATAATTTCAAAACCTAAAAAAATTCTCTGCTCATGTCAAAAGTGTTATCCGCCTCAAACGCACTTCAAAAATCATGATCCCATACCAAATACATCATTCAAAGTTCTCATAGTATCACAATGGTTCCAAAAAAATATGAACAGTTCACAAAGTACTGACAAAATGCAATTTCATACGTGTGAAGTTATTCAACTGTGTAATTACGTAAACATCTGTCACTGACGTAAAATAAATGTTTGTCTCTCTCAGTTAAATGATCAGATAGCTGTGTAATTCTGTGTTAGAGAAATATGGTACCGATGTGTAAAGTTGTATAAGCAAATACCATATTAGCTAGGGTTCCTTGTGGTTGCCACACACATGGTACACAAAGTAAGCGTGTACCCCCCTGTGAAGACTTTGTCCCATTTGTCTCTGATTTTGTTCCATTTGTTGCATTAATTGCAATAATAATGTATTAGTGTCTGGAATCTGTTTCTCTATGCTTTTCGTCAGTGCATTTGCACCGGCAACATTCACATTTTGACAAGCAGAAAATGTGTTTTGACTTATTTGAGAAAACGGTGATGACCCAAAACCTGAATCTACAGTATTTGCGAAATTGTGTCCTGTCATTTCGGATTCCTAAGGCGAGCTGTTGCCGACCAACCGATCGATAATGCTTCCCTGCTCACTAATTGTTTCACTGTCTACGCCATTGTTTGCCGCCCGCTCCATTTCCCTATGCACAATTACCAAATTATTACTTTGAACATCAGTTAATTCATTACTCGGTGGCGCTAACACACTGCTTTCGTTTTCACTGTCATTTCGCAGTTTACTTTGGAGCCTAGTATTACGTTTTTCACACGCCATTATTGTCACAATATTTCACACGATAACACAGAAAAGCACAATTTGAAGAGCAAAAATAAGAGAACACATTAACATAGCACTGAAAATAATATCTAGTTAATTGCAGCTGCGAAATACTTGGTGCAAATCTACATGCATGCCACAACTGTTTTACTGTACAACAATGAAAAACTACAACTACAAAGGAAATTCTCTCTATAATTACGCGCTAGCAATAAACAATAGCTACACTAATTACACAAACTACAAGAAAAAATCAGAAGATTCCAGTGAGGTATCCTAGGCTAAGGGTCGACATATGAAACATCCCCTTTGAACAATTATACACGACTGTGCTTAAACTGACACACAGTATTTTTTAGCGCAACGCAATCTGACTTTCAAAAAAATCCCTACAAAAGAATGGCCCTGATTAACATTAAACTATACCTTTCACAAATCACTTACCTCACAAAAATCTTCGCTACTCAAGCTACTGCAATACAGCGAGCGCCACTACTGCCAGCTAAATAAAAGATTCAAAGTACTGAAGGCACTAACTACTGATAGGCATAGTTAGCAAATGAAAGATTTTGATAGAGAACAACCAATGTATTTACCTCAATAGTCATAATATATATAGCAGTTCATGACAAATTTCAAAACTCCGCCATCTCTCTCCCTATATCCACCACTGCTGGCGGCTCACCTCTAACTGCGCAACGCTACGCGCTGTTCACAGCCAGCTGCCTAACACTACAATGGCGAGTATTACAACAATGCAAAGCAGCCACAGACTGCACACAGCACAGCCAGTGATTTTCATACAGAGGTGGCGTTACCAATAAAAAAACCTAAACAGCCTACTGACAGTTACTAAGGCATAAAGAGACGAGCTAATTACTGCAAACTACATACAGTACTCGTCATATGCGGAAGAACACTGTATTCATCCACAAAACGTATTTCATTCGGCCCATTAACGATGGAAAAATCACTACATGTATCCGCAAGGTTCGTTGAGCCTAATGACGGAAAACAACCCTTTCCGATCGACTTTTATACGGCTCGTGCTGGACATCTTCACTCTTCCAGGTTCATAACTATGATATGACGAAGAGGCAACCGGGACAACATAACTCTCCCCGCGTGCATTCTGTTCCGTGCCTCGTTGTACACAAGCATCGCGCGGTTGACTATATGTGATCCATCGTGAGGAATTCGCAGCACTCTTACTCTGAGTTGTTTCATGTGACAAGGCTTAAAAGTTTAATGCTTTACTAACTCACGGCGTTTGGGAAATTAGTTTGCCTACCTTATTATTCCTTATTGATTTACCTACCTTATTAACCCTCCTATCCCTATCAATTGAGATATGGAAAAATACGAACGAAAAGAATAACGTCCGCTAGGTTTCTTCGACATTCGAACCCGGGTTTTCCGAATCCCACGCGGTTACCTTGGCTGTTGCGCTATCGGCGCTGTGGGTTCAGTAGCGGCAGTTGTAAAAGTTTCTTTTCTCGATTTCTGGAAAAGTTTACGTTTGCAGACTCCATAACTGATGATGAAAAATGCTCTATTTACAATTATCTATCGATCCCGCCAATTTTGAGTCGATTGCTCGTCATAACCTCTAGGGGTGATTTTCTCAAATACGCGGGGGTGTTGACTCAAAATATCTTAGAGTCCTTCGTTTTAGGTTGTACACAAGCGACCTGCCAAATTTGAGCCGAATCGGTTGGCCGTGTCTGAGGCCTCCCCCTTATAAGCCATGTCTGCTTGGGTAGCTCAGTTGGTAGAGCACTTGCCCGCGAAAGGCAAAGGTCCCGAGTTCGAGTCTCGGTCCGGCACACTGTTTTAATCTGCCAGGAAGTTTCAGGAGCAAAGACACTAATCGGCAATCGGAGGAGGTGCCAACTTCCATCCACCATTGCCATTTGGGTAAATGTAGAGGTTGTGCATCTGCGCGCTTGCTCCCCGAATTTCCGTTACTACCCGCAGATACCTTGCTGCTCAGACTTGGTTGCGGAGGGGGTCGTCGATGATATGCTGCGCGAGCGTCAGCGGTTTCACTTTCGGCTTCTGTCGTTGCTCGGGTCGCGTCGAGGTAACAGATCGCCCAACTGTTGCGCCAATAGATCTGCCTTGGCCACTAGGGAATCGTAATCTGAGCCTAACTGTCGTCGCGCTAGCGTAGTGATTGCGATGCCTGGAGCCAGCATCATCGCGTCCTGCATTTTATCGGCTAATCCCGCTACGACGTTCAAGGGCGTGTAACTGCTGTGACGGCGGTGGCAAACGACTGCTACATATTGTGCGCAGTAAGCTGTCCGGAACGGTTCCCACGTCAACGTTGCTCCTTAGGCGCCGCTGCTATTGCCAAGGCTATCTGTCTCCAATATCTTCCTGCGTGAGAACCTGCTCTTCCTGCGATGCTAATACTCGCCGGATCAATTCTGCTTTAAGCCGGTCGTAGGAGTTAGCCTATGGCGGCGATGTAATTTAAAAAATGGCTCTGCGCACTATGGGACTCAACTGCTGTGGTCATTAGTCCCCTAGAACTTAGAACTACTTAAACCTAACTAACCTAAGGACATCACACACATCCATGCCCGAGGCAGGATTCGAACCTGCGACCGTAGCAGTCGCACGGTTCCGGACTGCGCGCCTAGAACCGCGAGACCACCGCGGCCGGCGATGTAATTTATATCTTGCACTTCCGCAGCATACTGGTGATCTAATTGGCTTACTACCAGCGCAAACTTGGTAGCGTCCGCCGAAATTCCAGAATATGACAAAACTGGCCTCCACTTGTGCAAACCACAAAGTTGGACTGTGTAGTCAGAAAGTTGGTAGTCGTACAGCTAATCGTGACACGGCGGGATTCGCGTCAGTCATTCTGCAAATCTCTTCCGTAAGCGTTCGTTAATCCAATAATGCTACGCAGGTAAACCACGTCGGGATCACCACTTTGTCAGTACATGCTGTACAGACTGTCGTTCGACAATTATGACCTGCCTGTACTTCATACAACGGAACCAGACTACACAAGCACTTCCTCGAAAAATTAAAGTTAGCTTCATTGAGGCCCACCGCGGTGGCCGAGCGGTTCTAGGCGCTTCAGTCCGGAACCGCGCGACTGCTACGGTCGCAGGTTCGAATCCTGCCTCGGGCATGGATGTGTGTGATGTCCTTAGGTTAGTTAGGTTTAAGTGGTTCTAAGTTCTAGGGGACTGATGACCTCAGATGTTAAGTCCATAGTGCTCACAGCCATTTGAACCATTTAGCTTCATTAATCGCAGCCACAGGAGACGGCGATAAATACACAGCTTGTTCGGTCGTTCCCAGTTTGCAATCAAAATAATTTAACATGCACGGAACAAACAACAGAGTGCTCTCGTAACTATGCGCGAACTACACGTGTGGAAGATACAAAAAATACAGAGCATAATCAAAGAATAACAACCCCAGAACGGATATACACAAAACATAGCGTTTCTGGTGTCTGGCGCAAAATGTTTGAAGGCACGGCGTTAGTAAACTCGCACCAGCACGCGCGCTACAAAACTTACACAAGTGAGCTATGTCGTCAGTCTGGAACACCTGGGCATACTACTTCTTGTTTACCGTTAGTTTTCGTGGGCACCACTTTATCCTATGCGGCTTTTATAACAGTTTATTTACAGATAAAACTTCGGTTGACCAAACTTTCTATTTTGCGAATCAGATTACAAAGACAAGTAAACTGAAGGATGAACAAACGGAACTGTCTCCGCCAAGAAAACCAAGAATAAACGTATTGATTCAAAATTGCTCTGAGCACTATGAGACTTAACTTCTGAGGTCATCAGTCCCCTAGAACTTAGAACTACTTAAACCTAACTAACCTAAGGACATCACACACATCCATGCCCGAGGCAGGATTCGAACCTGCGATCGTAGCGGTCGCGCGGTTCCAGACTGTAGCGCCTAGAACCGCTCGGCCACTCCAATAAACGTATTATGGCTTGACATATGTCATGAAGTAACCACCAATGTACACTGTACGTTTTCGCTTCGTTGGTTGGTTGGTTTGTGGTATAAAGGAAGCAAACTACAGGGTCATCAGTCCCTTACACTACGTGGTTGGTGGTTCCTGCATTTTTCACAGCCATATGCAGAAAGAGGGTATGAACAAAATCAGTATTTTAGGTACATAAAGCGGGAGCACAGTGAAGGAAAATAAATCGAAGATCTCCGATTCTTCCACGCACGATGTGGGCTATTATGTTCCCCGTGTGGTATATTAATGAACTGTTGTTAGTGGACCAAGTAGACGAGAACGAATTTTCACATACTTGTTTTGTTTTTCAATGTGAAGTTGACGTAACACTAAACAAGTTGTCAAACGTTTCACTCTCCATTCACAGAAAGTTAAAGTAATCATCAGGCTCTAGGTGCAACATTTCCATTAAAAGGTTTTCATGTGCATATTTCTCTCTCATTTTAAACAATTCCCTGGCCAAGCGTCTTATTTTCTTCTTTGTATTCTTTTTTAAACACAGTGCCAGAGTCAATGCAAGAAATGCTTTATCTGCGTTTGCAGCCGTTCCCACTAGTGCCAAAATACATCATATGTGAAAAGCGTCTGCTTAAAAAGTAAGGTGAAATTGACAAGGTTACTTGGTATGTGTACGTCTTGTTTGACCCTTCGTAGCGAATTTGTCAGGTAAGTTTGCTCTTTCAGGAGGGTCTTGACAAGTTTTTAAAGGTTCAGTGTCCATTTGAAGAAAGTTGATGTAATCATCAGATTCTGAGAGTATTATTTCCTTTTGCAGATTTTAATGGGGAAATCTCTCTCTCATTTTAAGCCGTTCCCTGGTCCATCGTCTTGTTTTCTTCTTCTTCTTAAACACAGTGTCAAAGTCATTGCCAGGACTGTTTTGCCTGCATTGTGGCTATTCTCACTTCTGTCAAAATATTCACAAACACGAACAGTGATTATAGCCCTGCAACCATGTGGCCTCTCCGCGTGGCCCGTGAATAGTTTTATTACTCTTATATGTGGGGGATAATGGTGGAAACTGATTATTAGTTACTGGAATAATTGGAAAATTGATTGGAGAGAATAGTTGAAAGAAGTTGGAAGGTAATTTATGAATCTCTACACGATCCTGGTTGACTTTAACTGATACCAATATCTACAGACCTTCAATATCAATACATCAAGGTCAATATCCATAATTTGCATTACGTACTACTTCACTTTCATTCCATTATGTGTAGTCTTGATTATAACAATGCCGATGCAGGATCGCTCCTCCGCTGCTCGCGCAAATTACTCTTGTCTACTCCGAACCCCCTGATGCAGGATCTCGGCGACAGGAGAAATGATGAACAGACAGGCATGGACGTCTTGAAACGTACGGTTTCCAAATAGCTTTTTACAATACTTTTAATGTACAGTTGAAATACACATTTTTTGAACAATGCTGATACTACAGATCCAAGCATACGTCTGTACCCTACCACTTTCCGAAACAAACAGTTGAAGATACAGGAATTAACAAACTGAAGAGCATATTTCTCATTTTGTTTCACACAGATGTATCAAAACACTATCCTTGCCACAAAGCAACTCGTTAATTTACCATTGTCGGTATTTGTAACCCATTCAGTTTACATATGCTTTACATGTATAAAAAGAAAGGCAAGCGCCTGTGGTGTGCGAGTGAGAGCGCGAAAACGCCTAGCCGCTTCAGGCTTGTCTGCAAAATGGTTCAAATTGCTGCGAGCCCTATGGGACTTAACATCTGTGGTCATTAGTCCCCTAGAACTTAGAACTACTTAAACCTAACTAACCTAAGGACATCACACACATCCATGCCCGAGGCAGGATTCGAACCTGAGACCTTAGCGGTCGCGCGATTCCAGACTGAAGCGCCTAGAACCGCTCGGCTACACGGCCGGCTGCTTGTCTGCAGGCACGCGGATTTCACGCGCCTGGTCTCGCTTGTACATATTTTGCGAGTATGGAGTGTGCGAGATGTATTTCGCTTAGCTCCACACTTGGGCGAAATTTATGTTAATGACGAATAACGAATAGAGACCGTCCATATTTTACGTCACACGTTGAGGTGGGTCAGAGTGGGCAACGAAGTGTGACATCGTGTGAAAAGGGAGGGGTGGGACGAGTCATAAGCTTAGTAATATTTCATCTTTAAAGTTTCGTTTTGTTTTGTACTACAACTTTAAGCTTCAACTCTAACGAAAAGCTTTTAAGACATTACCAATTCGATCATTATTATTCACTAAGGTTTAAATTTGTTTGTATCATTTTTTGGCAAGTGGCGGCAGGGCGGTGAGATTGTTGTTCACGCTCGCTGTACGTACACCTTTAGCGTACGCGAGAAGGCCAATGTCGCTTTTGAGGATTTGACAAAAGTTGCCACCGCCCTGACTTCGTCTATATTGTATTGTTTATATCATTCAGCCGAAACTTGACTATCGCCGAGTGATGGAAGTGTTTTTTGGTTTTACTATTTTGTGGTTTTGAATTTATCTAACAAATTTAAAATGAATAAAAAAAGTGATTCAGGTAGCCTTCGCCGCAAAATATGTGAAGCATAGAGTGCAGCGTATGCTGATAAAAATAAACAAAATATACAAGACGAAGTTAACACCTGATGATGAAGTTTGAAAAATAGTGACCATATTTAAGGTGAAATGGATTCGAAAATCAAAGAACTGCAAATAAAACTGGCGAAAATGGAAGCGACACGTACAGATCTTTTAGAAAATTTCTTCGGTATCAAAAAGAAATAGAGCTGTGTACTTAAAAGTACGTTTGAGTTTTACATTATTTTAACATTTCGTTCTCTACCACTAAAAATAAATTTGGTGTTGTGTGGCAAATTGGGACAAATTGAAAAATACAACAACTAAGTTATATTCCATTGTTATTCATTAATTAGTTTAAAGCAAAGTTACAAACCATATCTGTCTGTCTGTTAGAGGTAATCTCAGGGGGTACAGGGTCGATTTCATTGCAGTTCTCACTATCGTGTAGCTGAATTATTCAGGTTAATTTAGTACATATTTTGTGTGAAATGCCCATTTTGAACATTTTACATGCTTAGTTTTAACTGCAGTAAGATACGAAACAGGACATACCAGAAGACACTAAAGATATTCTTATGTAACGAAGCGGAAGCCAGTTACCTCAAACAGTACCTAAATCAACGCCCGATCAGAATACTTCTAGGAATAAAATTGTAATGCTATAGGGTACCGCAGATAAAAGTATCCCGTTCTAAGTATAAAGGAAATGGAGTGAAATTACTGAAACGAAGAGCTGAAATGGACTTACCGCTTATTTACAATGAAAAGTACAGTGAAAAATCCATTTACAGAAGATGCTGAAGGTGATCCCTGCAACGTCAATACACAGCCGTGCACAGCTAAGCACATTTAGATATATCCAGCGTTAAGTTCGGATGTCGATGGCGGCAGCTTCACTGTTTTCAGTCCCTGTATTGTGTGTGGATTTGTTTCACAGACCTTGCTCTTCAAGTGTTCCCACAGCAAAAAAAAAAAAAAAAATCATATGATATTAGATCAGGAGAACGTGGTGGCCATAAATGTTTGCTGACAGTTCGTTTCTCATTGAAGACATTATGGACTCATTCCAGGGATACCTCAGGGGTGTGGCATGTTGCCCCATCTTGCTGGAAAAAGCAATATTATTTTTCATACTTAGTGAGTTGAGCACAGAATGTATCAAAAATTTCCATATATGCAACCGTGTTGAGTGAGGGTAGTGTCGAAAAATATCGGTCCAATGATGGACGTACCTGTTATACCGAACCAATCGTCGAGTTTTTCATCATGGAGTGGATGCTGACGCACAATGTCAGGGCTCCCCGTTGCCCAGTACCTCGTGTTCTGTGAATTCACTTGACCAGAAAGGTGAAATCATGTTTCATCACTCACGATTTAATGGAAAAGGTCTAACAAACCACCGTTGATGTTATTCGAAAGTCACGTACAGTAATCTACATGTTTCTGACCGTCATCCTCCCGTAATTACTGCATAACCGTCACACAATATAGCTTCAAATTAAGACTTTTCAATATCCGCTGACAACTCCTACTTGCATGCGCGATGCGCCTGTTGGGCAATTTACGCGTAGACTTCTTTGGGCTCTGAATAATTCTTCGACGAATGTGTGCAATAGCTTGTGTGCGAACGGAAGGAATTGTCGTTTTACATTTTGCACAGACCCGTAGATGCGCTAGTTTTTACACAGATTCTGTATTGCTTACTTTGCTGGTAGCCCTCTATCCGGAGTTCCGCGATTTTCCTTAATCGAACTGTTTTCACGTATGCTTCCACAACATCAATTCTTTCTTCTATCGAGAAAGTCATTCTGCAGACCACAAAGAGAAACGTTAACTTCACTGATAAAATAAGCTCAAATACTGACAGAAGAATGCTAGCAATCGATTATTGCATAAAACTGTCAGTTGTTGTAGCTCTTTACTGTGAAGTCGATGTTGCATTCGCACCCAAAGGGGAGGCGGGCTACTTTTAACTGCGCAGCCCTGTAGAATCAGATCAATAGCTTGCTGTTAACACACGATGCTGGCTTGGCGACAGATGAAGCAGCAAACACATTCAACTGGAAGAAACACACTGAAGAGAAAGATCAGCGCAGCCGAACGACAGAAAAGAAGTCATGATTCTAAAAAAATTATAGAAATTTATGAAATAAAACATAGCAGCAGCTCTTACAATTCGAAATACTATGGTCGGCCTAGATCAGAAGAAAATCAATCCGATTTAGAAGAAGTTCAAATGGTTCAAATGGCTCTAAGCACTATGGGACTTAACTTCTGAGGTCATCAGTCCCCTAGAACTTAGAACTACTTAAACCTAACTAACCTAAGGACATCACAAACATCCACGCTCGAAGCAGGATTCGAACCTGCGACCGTAGCGGTCGCGCGATTCCGCGATTCCAGACTGTAGCGCCTAGAACCGCTCGGCCACTCCGGCCGGTTTAGACGAAGTCATAAAGGTGATTGCAGTTTTCGGCGGTGCAGCTGGTGACTAACGTGTGTTGCAAAACACTGGACGACTTACAAGCAGAACTATGTACACAAGGTTATACCATCAGTCGATCAGGGTTATGTTTAAGACTCCTTTCCAGACGAGTGAATACAGAGAAAGGGGAAAAAACACGTGGTAACTGTTCCTGTTAAATTGTGCAAACCAGGCTCTAAACTTCATGTAAGGCATGTTGTTGTTGTTGTGGTCTTCAGTCTTGAGACTGGTTTGATGCAGCTCTCCATGCTACTCTATCCTGTGCAAGCTTCTTCATCTCCCAGTACCTACTGCAACCTACATCCTTCTGAATCTGCTTAGTGTATTCATCTCTTGGTCTCCCTCTACGATTTTTACCCTCCACGCTGTCCTCCAATACTAAATTGGTGATCCCTTGATCTCTCAGAACATGTCCTACCAACCGATCCCTCCTTCTAGTCAAGTTGTGCCACAAACCAATCCTATTCAATACCTCCTCATTAGTTATGTGATCTACCCATCTAATCTTCAGCATTCTTCTGTAGCACCACATTTAGAAAGCTTCTATTCTCTTCTTGTCCAAACTATTTATCGTCCACGTTTCACTTCCACACATGGCCACACTCCATACAAATACTTTCAGAAATGACTTCCTGACACTTAAATCTATATTCGATGTTAACAAATTTCTCTTCTTCAGAAACGCTTTCCATGCCATTGCCAGTCTACATTTTATATCCTCTCTACTTCGACCATCATCAGTTATTTTGCTCCCCAAATAGCAAAACTCATTTACTACTTTAAGTGTCTCATTTCCTAATCCAATTCCCTCAGCATGACCCGACTTAATTCGACTACATTCCATTATCCTCGTTTTGCTTCTGTTGATGTTCATCTTATATCCTCCTTCCAAGACACTATCCATTCCGTTCAACTGCTCTTCCCAGTCCTTTGCTGTCTCTGACAGAATTACAATGTCATCGGCAAACCTGAAAGTTTTTATTACTTCTCCATGGATTTTAATACCTACTCCGAATTTTTCTTTTGTTTCCTTCACTGCTTGCTCAATATAAAGAATGAATAACTTTGGGGATAGGCTACAACCCTGTCTCACTCCCTTCCCAACCACTGCTTCCCTTTCATGCCCCTCGATTCTTATAACTGCCATCTGGTTTCTGTACAAATTGTAAATGGCCTTTCGCTCCCTGTATTTTGCCCCTGCCATCTTCAGAATTTGAAAGAGAGTATTCCAGTTAACATTGTCAAACGCTTTCTCTAAGACTACAAATGCTAGAAACGTAGGTTTGCCTTTCCTTAATCTAGCTTCTAAGATAGGTCGTAGGGTCCATATCGACTCATGTGTTCCAACATTTCTACGGAATCCAAACTGATCTTCCCCGAGGTCGGCTTCTACTAGTTTTTCCATTCGTCTGTAAAGAATTCGCGTTAGTATTTTGCAGCTGTGGCTTATTAAACTGATTGTTCGGTAATTTTTGACATCTGTCAACATCTGCTTTCTTTGGGATTGTAATTATTATATTCTTCTTGAAGTCCGAGGGTATTTCGCCTGTCTCATACATTTTGCTCACCAGATGGTAAGAGTTTTGTCAGGACTGGCTCTCCCAAGGCTGCCAGTAGTTCTAATGGAATGTTGTCTACTCCTGGGGCCTTGTTTCGACTCAGGTCTTTCAGTGCTCTGTAAAACTCTTCACGCAGTATCATATCTCCCATTTCATCTTCATCTACATCCTCTTCCATTTCCATAATATTGTCCTCAAGTACATCGCCCTTGTATAGACCCTCTATATACTCCTTCCACCTTTCTGCTTTCCCTTATTTCCTTAGAACTGGGTTTCCATCTGCGCTCTTGATATTCATACAAGTGGCTCTCTTTTCTCCAAAGGTCTCTTTAATTTTCCTTTAGGCAGTATCTACACTCCTGGAAATGGAAAAAAGAACACATTGACACCGGTGTGTCAGACCCACCATACTTGCTCCGGACACTGCGAGAGGGCTGTACAAGCAATGATCACACGCACGGCACAGCGGACACACCAGGAACCGCGGTGTTGGCCGTCGAATGGCGCTAGCTGCGCAGCATTTGTGCACCGCCGCCGTCAGTGTCAGCCAGTTTGCCGTGGCATACGGAGCTCCATCGCAGTCTTTAACACTGGTAGCATGCCGCGACAGCGTGGACGTGAACCGTATGTGCAGTTGACGGACTTTGAGCGAGGGCGTATAGTGGGCATGCGGGAGGCCGGGTGGACGTACCGCCGAATTGCTCAACACGTGGGGCGTGAGGTCTCCACAGTACATCGATGTTGTCGCCAGTGGTCGGGGGAAGGTGCACGTGCCCGTCGACCTGGGACCGGACCGCAGCGACGCACGGATGCACGCCAAGACCGTAGGATCCTACGCAGTGCCGTAGGGGACCGCACCGCCACTTCCCAGCAAATTAGGGACACTGTTGCTCCTGGGGTATCGGCGAGGACCATTCGCAACCGTCTCCATGAAGCTGGGCTACGGTCCCGCACACCGTTAGGCCGTCTTCCGCTCATGCCCCAACATCGTGCAGCCCGCCTCCAGTGGTGTCGCGACAGGCGTGAATGGAGGGACGAATGGAGACGTGTCGTCTTCAGCGATGAGAGTCGCTTCTGCCTTGGTGCCAATGATGGTCGTATGCGTGTTTGGCGCCGTGCAGGTGAGCGCCACAATCAGGACTGCATACGACCGAGGCACACAGGGCCAACACCCGGCATCATGGTGTGGGGAGCGATCTCCTACACTGGCCGTACACCACTGGTGATCGTCGAGCGGACACTGAATAGTGCACGGTACATCCAAACCGTCATCGAACCCATCGTTCTACCATTCCTAGACCGTCAAGGGAACTTGCTGTTCCAACAGGACAATGCACGTCCGCATGTATCCCGTGCCACCCAACGTGCTCTAGAAGGTGTAAGTCAACTACCCTGGCCAGCAAGATCTCCGGATCTGTCCCCCATTGAGCATCTTTGGGACTGTATGAAGCGTCGTCTCACGCGGTCTGCACGTCCAGCACGAACGCTGGTCCAACTGAGGCGCCAGGTGGAAATGGCATGGCAAGCCGTTCCACAGGACTACATCCAGCATCTCTACGATCGTCTCCATGGGAGAATAGCAGCCTGCATTGCTGCGAAAGGTGGATATACACTGTACTAGTGCCGACATTGTGCATGCTCTGTTGCCTGTGTCTATGTGCCTGTGGTTCTGTCAGTGTGATCATGTGATGTATCTGACCCCAGGAATGTGTCAATAAAGTTTCCCCTTCCTGGGACAATGAATTCACGGTGTTCTTATTTCAATTTCCAGGAGTGTATCTTACCCCTAGTGAGATAAGCCTCTACATCCTTACATTTGTCCTAGCCAACCCTGCTTAGCCATTTTGCACTTCCTGTCAATCTCATTTTTAAGACGTTTGTATTCCTTGTTGCCTGCTTCATTTACTGCATTTTTATATTTTCTCCTTTCATCAATTACATTCAATATTTCTTCTGTTACCCAAGGAGATCTACTAGCCCTTGTCTTTTTACCTACTTGATCCTCTGCTGCCTTCACTACTTCATCCCTCAAAGCTACCCATTCTTCTTCTACTGTATTTCTTTCCCCCATTCCTGTCAATTGTTCCGTTATGCTCTCCCTGAAACTCTGTATAACTTCTGGTTTAGTCAGTTTATCCAGGTCCCATCTCCTTAAATTCCCACCTTTTTGCAGTTTCTTCAGTTTTAATCTACTGGTCATAACCAATAGACTGTGGTCAGAGTCCACATCTGCCCCTGGAAATGTCTTACAATTTAAAACCTGGTTCCCAAATCTCTGTCTTACCATTATATAATCTATCTGAAACCTGTCAGTATCTCTAGGCTTCTTCCATGTATACAGCCTTCTTTTGAACCAAGTGTTAGCTATGATTAAGTTGTGCTCTGTGCAAAATTCTACCAGGAGGCTTCCTCTTTCATTTCTTAGCCCCAATCCATATTCACCTACTACGTTTCCTTCTCTCCCTTTTTCTACTGCCGAATTACAGTCACCCATCACTATTAAATTTTCGTCTCCCTTCACTGTCTGAATAATTTCTTTGACTTCATCATACATTTCTTCAGTTCCTCCGTCACCTGCAGAGCTAGTTGGCATATAAACTTGTACTACTGTAGTAGGCGTGGGCTTCGTGTCTATCTTGGCCACAATAATGCGTTCACTATGCTGTTTGTAGTAGCTTACCCGCACTCCTATTTTCCTATTCATTATTAAAGCTACTCCTGCATTACCCCTAATTGATTTTGTATTTATGATTCTGTATTCGCCTGGCCAAAGGTCTTGTTCCTCCTGCCACCGAACTTCACTAATTTACACTATATCTAACTTTAACCAATCCATTTCCCTTTTTAAATTTTCTAACATAGCTGCCCGATTAAGGGATCTGACATTCCACGCTCCGATCCGTAGAACGCCAGTTTTCTTTCTCCTGATAACGACGTCGTCTTTATAGTCCCCGCCCGGAGATCCGAACGGGGGACTATTTTACCTCCGGAATATTTTACCCAAGAGGACGCCATCATTATTTAACCATACAGTAAATCTGCATGCCCTCGGGAAAAATTGCGGCTGTAGTTTCCCCTTGCTTTCAGACGTTCGCAGTACCAGCACAGCAAGGCCGTTTTGGTTAGTATTACAAGGCCAGATTAGTCAATCATCCAGACTGTTGCCCCTGCAACTACTGAAAAGGCTGCTGCCCGTCTTCAGGAAGCATAAAGATGGCAAATTCTGTACAGCTGCTATGAGAAGTCTTGAATCTTTAGCTTCAATTTTGGGCTCAGATCAAGTATTTCTTTTATGTGTCGGTAACAAAGCAAGTGTGTCATTAGGTAGCAAATGCTCAAGCTACAATATTAAGGCACCTTGACTACCGTGCAAAACTGTCGAAACGTGATTTCATGGTTGTTGAAAAAGATAAACATATTCCCTCTGTTTATGCAGGTATTGTAATAAAGAAAGATTGTGAAGAGAAACCTGAAGCTGCGACGCACTTTGGGCCCACATTCGTAGCGATTCGTAGTGAAAATATTCTTCCTTTATCGCAGAGACTCATGCTACAGACGTACATAGACTTTTTGAATTACCAGCTTTTGAAAAGTTAATGAGGACTCGAGAAGGTTTTGTAAAACCTGTGTTTATTTTCATTTGCAATGGTGGTCTCGACGAAAATCTACGATACGATGGCGTTATAGTTTCAGCTGCACAACATTTTAAAAATTTTGATTCGGATGCTATTTACATTGTCAAATGCTCCAAGAAGAAGTGGATTTGAGGCGGCGTAACATCTGTGACTGGAGAAAAAGAAGACGCACCGGGAGGCAAGCAGTACGCTTATAACGATTGTGCAAGTTATGTATACTGTGCTCAGTAATAAATAGTGTGGAAATAGTATCTCTATGCTCTGAATGCGTGTAACGATTGTGTAAGTTATGTATATTGTGCTCAGTAATAAATAGTGTGGAAATAGTATCTCTATGGAGTGTCACTATTCTGCTCTAACACCTCCGGTTCCCATTTCCCACAGTGGTGGCCCCAAATTCCTACGTCGCGCCGCGATTTTGCTCCTAAGTCGAAAATCTGCCAGCGTCGGTTACGCCATCCAGAATGCTGCCTTTACAAACGGTAAACCTCACTGTTTCTTCGGCAATGTCGACAACATCTCTCAACAAGTGCTCATAAATTTCACGGACGTTCCGTGTTCAAAATCGCTAAATATCCGCTAAGATTTGGACGAAACTACAATGCCGAATCACATAGCGACAATGTCTTCATTGTTCGCCACATCTTCGGACCAACGTCGCATCGCTGCCATTGTCAAGCAGCGAATTGTGTCACAACGAGTGTCGAATTTACCGGACGACTTCACGATAAACATTCCAGATTTGACACCGAATGAATCTATTCCTGGTACTTCAGACAGAAGTGCTGCAGAAAATCATAATAAAAATGACCGCCCGCCTCCGTAACAAACGTTAATCTAAATGCCTTCGCCCATCACACAAGACCATCTGCCAGCGGACCGCGGTATCAAGGTTTACATCTTCCAGATGTTCCAAATCCGGTTCCGACCTTTCCGACTAAACGCGACTTCTACGAGACAGACTATGACGTCATTCATATCCCAGCCACGCCTGGCATCACAACGTACTACGCATGTGCATCAGCTGCACCCAGCACCTAAAACCAACTTGGACTCCGTGAACGCGTTTTTCACTTCCTCGCCTCGGCAGGGTCAGATACCGCAGCTTCACGGTTCGAGTGACGTTACACCCGCCTCGCGAACGACTCCACATCCACACGAATTTCATGAGAAGTCTGTGTGCCACCCCCCCCCCCCCCCCCCCATCACATAACACAACGAATTTTTATTCATACAGACCTGGTCACATGTTCCCATGTGATGCTACGTGCAGATGCGATGAAACTCTCCCTACAACTGCCGTTTACAGGACCGTACCGAGTGATGAAAAGAGATACAATCACTTTTGATATCGAAATTGCTGGAAAACGAACAACAACCGGTGTCGACTTTAGCAGACTGTCTAACAGACACTCCTGGCCCCAGCGCCTATTATACACCCGTTAGTCAGTTTCTAAGTGCGAGTGAATCTCCACTATTATCTGTCTGTTGACATATGTCACATTATGCGATACCGACCTCGTGATTACTGCTACGTACACAGACAGACGGTCAGGTGAAAGCACCTGTCCCACCAGAAGCTGACACAGCAGGACTCCCCTCCCGTGTTTCGACAGACGGTACACTCACTAGGACCGCCCTGGCTTACACCGTCGCAGGTCTCACAACACCTGTGGACGCAGCAATGCAAGGCAATGCCGCCAACATGCCTCCCTTTTCAAACACAGTCGCCAAGCCAACAACAATGAAAGACACCGACGAGACTACGTCCTTATCTGCAAACGCTGTCTGCAGCAACCCTAAAGGCTATGCGCGCACTGGCGATTTTCTGTCGCGCGATTTATTTGTCGCAAGAATGAAACACAGTGGCTCGAATAGGAGCGCGCGCACGTGCGACAAAAAAGTAGCGGCGATTTAAAAGACGCAACCGTCCCTATTTCACGCGCGACGCGATTGTCGCAGGTGTGTAATGATTCACAGGCACTGGAATGGGCCCGCGCGCACCAGCGACGTGATTTCTCAGCCGGTCGCTCTCGCTCTGTGTTGCATACAGTTCAGTGCGCCAGCAGCATGCCTGATAACGGGAGTTGCGCTACGGATGACATTGTAAGTTGTGTTGTCGATTCAGAAAGACTAATTGCAGAAGTAGAAAAACGACCAGCTCTCTAGAATAGGAAATTAAAAGAATACAGTGATCGCAATTTGAAAGAGAAACTATGGGGAGAAGTATGATGCAGCCTAATTCGGAGCTGGACTGAACTGCCTGGACCAGAAAAGACTAACAAAGGTATTTCATGGTTCACTTATTTTATTCATTCATGCAGACATCACAGTTACAACAATTGAAATTTTTTCATATTGCCAAGATACTGATCCTTGTGGAGTCACAAAGTAGTTTGCAAAATAATCCCTTATCTGCATACCACACGCATCAGCTCTTATTCCTACAGGCTCACAGCCTTGTAGAAGGCATTCGGCATTGGTACGACTCGTCCTCAGTTCGTACATCGTCATTTTGTCTTACGAAATTATGCAGAATACAACATGCTTTTATGATTACGAGGTGTGGCTAGAAAAAAACCGGACTAGTACTGGTGAAACAATAAAACGAATGCAATAAGGCTGAAAGTCGCGTGGCCTGTCACGTGACTCTCGCTTCGCCTACTGCTCGAGTTTCATCTGCCTCCTGCACTCAGTCTGCCCGTGGCGTCTGTTTTAAGTAGTTGACGTTTTGTCTGTGCGTCGGAAAATGTTGAGTGTACAGAAAGAACAGCGTGTTAACATCAAATTTTGTTTCAAACTAGGAAAATCTGCAAGTGAAACGTTTGTAATGTTACAACAAGTGTACGGCGATGATTGTTTATCGCGAACACAAGTGTTTGAGTGGTTTAAACGATTTAAAGATGGCCGCGAAGACACCAGTGATGACACTCGCACTGGAAGACCATTGTCAGCAAAAACTGATGCAAACATTGAAAAAATCGGTAAACTTGTTCGACAAGATCGCCGTTTAACAATCAGAGCAGTGTCTGAGTTAACAGGAGTTGACAAGGAAAGTGTCGAACAAGTTTACCGATTTTTTCAGTCTCACATGTTTCCCATCTACAGAACCAATGCAATTTGGAAAGTCAGTTGTGTCTAAAAACTGTTTGGCAATAATCTTCCAGTCATCTTCAGTTTTTTCTGCCACATGAATAGGCTGTAGACATTGCCACAACAGCTTGCATGTATCCTTCACAATTTCTGTTTGTAGTGGATCCCAGTAGATATTCGTAGTGTAATGAGCGAAAGCTATTTCCGGTTGCAAGGTATCTGGAAGAAATAATATTCAGTAACAGCATTAATGTTTATTCATAGATGTATTAAGGGAAATACTTACAATAAATTATATACAGTGATAATTTCATTCATGACAGGTAAAGAAATTCAAAGTAAGTGACAAAATCTGAAGGACTGCTTCGCGAGAGAACTGGCATCACAGAAAAAATCTTCGTCTGGCGAGGCTGCAAGAAAATGGAGGAAATATCTATACTTCGATGCAATGTTATTTCTGCTCTGCATCCAAACATGTGTTATAACGCAACTCAAGCGACTTAACAACACCACTCAAGCAACTTATTCTCCAGCATCTTCATTCTTTCAACCGTATTCTTCAAATGTCCTAAATGAAACGGAACCTCCACAATATTTGTTCGTGTGCCCCTCTGCTGACAACCGCAACAAGACCACAGAAACCTCTGTGCGCAACATGGTTTTGCAGTTTTCTCATGAAACAAGTTCGCCAGTTTCGACTTGCAGTAGTGATTTTCTTGCTGTATCTGATCAGTAATGTAAAATGGCAACAACAATTGTTGAATGAAATGATTCTCTTGATGTATCTAATCAATAATGTAAAAGGGCAATAAAAATTGTTGAATGAAGTAATGTGTCCTCACCTCAAAGTCACTGATAAGCGCTCCTCAGGTGGTATTCACTTCCTCCATGTCGTATCTTGTTTTGTTATATTCGGTCCTACTGTCTGAAGCAGTGTATCAAAACTATTCTTACTCATTCGATAGTATTGAAAGAATTTATTTGGGTGATTTTGTAACTCTTCGTGTAATTTGTGAAACTGCCTTTTCACTAGTCTTTGACTTACAATCGGATGCACCCAGTAACGACATTTGCGCTGTTTTCTCGCTCTTCTTCGTAGCAAAAGCGCCAGCA
This sequence comes from Schistocerca nitens, assembly GCF_023898315.1. NCBI lineage: Eukaryota > Metazoa > Arthropoda > Insecta > Orthoptera > Acrididae > Schistocerca > Schistocerca nitens. Next base: position 138,718,721 of record NC_064615.1, read on the forward strand.
AACAAGCTGTTTGATGAAATACATGCTGGTACTGAGAGTAGTTGCAATTTTCCTGCCGCTGTGTGCGCACCACAAAGTACTTCCGCGACAGCGATTGTTAAGTCGCGCCGACTGAAAAATCGCCTGTGCCCGCGTAGCCTATGTCGCGCCATCGACGTCGCGCATTGGGCATGCCCTGCGCCTCCTTCGACATGTATTCCATCGCATCCACCGTCACACAGCCGGAGGGGGGGGGGGGGGGGGGTAGATCGCGAGAGGCAAGGAGTGTCGGTATGTATATTGTGCTCAGTCATAAATAGCGTGGAAAATCGTATCTCTATGGAGTGTCACTATTCTGCTATCACACCTCTGGTACCCCATTTCCCACAAATTTAACAAAGTGGAGCGACAAATGGCGACCCTTAGTCGTGAACTTACTGGTGTTGTGTTAAAACATGATAGTTTCCATTCACATCTTGATTCCAGTAATCTAGCTACTGACTTGGTGCTAGAAAAACGAAACTCTGAGAGTGCAGGCATCGTGTTGGCTGATGTTTGGAACCAATTGGTCATAACGATTTTCCTGTGGTTGCCGAATACATTGTGCCAACAGATACCATACCGTAATAGATATCATACAAGCTGGGACATTGAAAAATGATGCTGTTTGGTAAGCAAATCACACACGTGGATCACAATATTTTTTACAAGTTGAAATATGCGAAGCTGTCTAGTGTTGTATGCAACGATCTAGCCTGTAGCGATAATTACGAGTTTTTTTCTTCTTCCCACCAACTGTTTCGATTAAACAGACTTCAGAAAGGTACGTACCGTAGGAGAAGATGACTCCGAAGGTAAATTTACTCCGCTGTTACTGCAGCTATCTATGGATTTCCGAGCGTCATCACATTTGAAGAAAGTTCCGTACAGTGGCTACTGCTCCAGTGTCGAGGCATACTTATTCAAACGATCGTGAGGCATCTGCGGCCTACATTTTTCATCATACAAAGCCACTATCCAAGGCCGTAGCCAAAGGGGAGGTGTTAGGGTCCCACCTATCACCTAAATGAAATTACACATGATCTAGTTGCCCTGTAGAGAAATTGAAAGAGATTTTGATTTTCAATCATACGATGAAAAAAGGATACGTACTATCGATAGTCAGAAAGGCCAACGATAGATTTGAACTACCTATAAATCCACAATAATCCATTGTGCTATTGGCTATTTCGCAGCCAAAGTCTAGCCAAGACCGAACATTGATCTTCTTTGAGCTCAGTTGTTTTGACAATCAACTCAGTTTTTACTTGCAGTGGAATTTAATGTAAGTGCTACCGTTTATTGTTTTTATGCTCTGTGTTACCGTGATAGTTTCTAATTATGGAAAAGTTTGTAACAAAAAAGAGACGAAAATTAATTTTGATTCAACAGCCAGAATTATGGTTAGTCAAATATATGTAAACACTATTATAATAGCCTAATTACCTATATAGCAGTATAATGTTAGAACTGGATTCGTATTTGGAGGGTGGTAGAACTCTGAGGTTGCAGTATTTCAGTGTTTCACAAGGCAGCGGAGCGGTAAATATCATTACAAAAAAACATTTAATTAAAATCAGTACATAGAAATATACTTCGATTTGTCTGTGTCATCCAGAAATTGCACTGATCAACAAGAATAATGCCTAAACAGCGATGGTTGTATTTCTTTAAAAATTTGCTTAGCATTCAGTGACTAGCCCAAATGACAGAACGTCGCCCAATTTGGTCACGTGGGCCGTACTCAGTTACGAAAACCATTCCGATACGAATGATGGGTAGGGATTTGTGGAGAGCGGAAGGCGTATGGGATGACAGCACATTCTATAGTTCGTACGTTCCTGAAATACAGGGCGATTATCATTAAAGTTAAACTTTCAGACCGCTGAAGAAATAACACCACTCGTCAGAAAGACATCAAATTGCAACGAAATGTTATCGGAGAAGGGGGAAAACGTATGGCAGAAGAAAAATAAATAGTTACAAAATGTAGCAGTAGATGGCGTTGTAAGCATCATAATTTAATAGTGGTCGACTACAAATGACAAATGAATCAAACAACAATACTTAAGGTCTTGCTTTGACGTTAAAAAAAACTTTACTATTCAGTGTGTATGGGTGTACAGGTGTGATACTGTTAGTTACGTACGCCAATCCACCGTGGCAAGATCATATCTCATCAGATGAGAAAAATCGGGTTTTAATCGTCCGTAGGCCAAAAACCACATAAAAAAGCATCACTCATGTCGGTTTTTAATTGTCCTGAGGCCAAAACCGCATAAAAAGCACCAATCTCGTCGGTTTTTAATTGAGCTGAGGCCAAAATCCGTATAAAAAGCATCAATCACAGCGGTTTTTAATTGTCCTGAGGCCAAAAACCGCATAAAAAACATCAATAAAAATCAAATCGGATTATTAATTTCCGTACAACTGGCCCAAAACATGTTCAGTATGCTGTCCACCGTTTTCTGAAAAAAGTTGAAACCGAGAAACAGCATGTTTCACAACTGATCGAAGTGTTTCCGGGGTCATGTTCAGTATGTGTTCCACAATGCGTGCCTTCAATATAGCTAAGTTTGCAATCGGAACACTGAACAAAACATCTTTCAGATAGCCCCACAGCCAGAAGTCACAAGGATTAAGAACAGATGATCGGGACGGCCAGGCCGTAGGGAAATTGTGGCTGATAATTCTAGCATTTCCGAAATGGCGCTTCAGCAGCTGCTTAACTGGATTTGCGATGTGCGATGTACACATCCACGCTGTTGGAGACTTGGAATGTCGTGGTTGCATAAAAGACACTCACAGAGCTCACCAGTGACAGTACCGCTAACAGGAATGGAAACACCTGTCTCTTCGAAAAAAAAAAAAAATGGCCCTATGATAAATGATGCCGCAAACCTGCACCACGCAGTGACCTTTTCAAGATGAATTGGTATTGACTGATTTGCGTGTGGATTTTCCGTTGCCCATATTAGACAAATCTGTGTATTGACACATCCTGTCAGATGTAAATGGGTTTCGTTTGTCCACAAAATCTTCCACTGCCAATCATTGTCCACTTCCATGCGAGCAAGAAATTCCAAAGGAAAGGTCTCTCTTGCTGTCAGGTCAACAGGAAGCAACTCGTGCGCATGGGTAATTTTGAATGGATAGCAAGGAAGGATGTTTCGTAGGATTTTGTGCACCGTGCTCACGGGTATGTCCAATGTTCGGGCAATTCCCCATGCACTACCTGTTTGCACACCACCACTCGTCTCCTCCTACATTGCTGTGGCCACTGCATCCACTGGCATCGAATCAATTCGTTTCCTCCCTCTAACAGGTTACACACCGAAAGAACCCGTCTTTTCGAATTTCCGAATCATTTTCTCCAAACTCACGGCAGTCATCGGACCAATGCCTTTTTTCAAACCCTTCAGTATCCGGAACTTCCGCAGAGCGACGTTTGCACAGTCATATTCTGTCACACACAGCGCCATTTATTGATCACTTTTCACACGATTTTTTTGTCTTCTGCCATATGTTTTCCCTCCTCTCCGATATTATTCCGTTGCAATTTGACGTCATTCTGACCAGTGGTGTTATTTCTGCTGTGTTTTGAAAGTTTATCTCCGTGTATTTTTTTCAGGGCTGCTTGAATTCGTCCGAGTCGACCGCGCTCTCATCCCCCCCCCCCCCCCCCCCCACATTTTCGTCCAAAATCTGTTTACGATCTTGTAATACTGTAATAATGACTGAACATACAATGAGAAGCATGCAGTGTCAGAATTCAGTCTTTTGTTGGGATGCGTTTTATTTTATTTTAAAACAACGTACGACAACCAGTTTTTTCAAATTCTCCAGTGGCTTGGGGTAGCTGTGCTTATTGAACCGCTTAGCTAGCAATCCCTGGATTCGGGAGGTGAAAGTGGTTTGAATCCATCCGCCAGCTACCGATTTTCGGTTTTGACAAATGTCGGAGTTAGTCCATTACTGTAGGTCACAGCCAGTTCTTTGCGAATACCTTTCTTTCCTGAAAGATTCTAGTGATCTTAAAAATGCAGAACCTCTGCTTATATGAAAAGAGCTACATCGAAGGCATCTCTTCGGAGACTCCCTGCACCAAAAGTCACATGATAAATAAATAATAATTCGCATTCTCCTCATTTAGCCTCCTGTATTTGTCTACTGGGACATTCTTTATCGCACAAAATGATCTTTCTTACATTACAAGAGTAAGGAATACTTAAATTTGGGTGTGTGTAAGATTGAATAATTCCGGATCCTATGCATTTTCGCCACCAAAAATTGTTCTAACTTTTCTGTTCAACAGAGATTTCTTTATGCCAACAGGATTGTTGGTAATAATCACGAGCTCCCAAAAAATTTGTGCTCGTCCGTTCCTGATCGCTTCCTCAGCTAAAATCAAGACTGAAAGAAGGAGAGTGTAAAATGGTGTTGGAGGGTGGAGGGAGATTGGTGCTTGACTGCTTCTTAGTGGTTTGACAAAATACAGCACTCCTAAATAAGGAACTATTTCGCCGCTTACTGAAAACTCCGGGATCGTTGTCGAATAAAATGGTTTATCGTTGTTTATGGAAATTTTAAGAATAAATGAAAAACGTGAATCTTGTAAGGTCCTCTTTAACAAATCAGACCCCCCTCCCCTTTGACCAAGTCCTGGCCACGTCATTGCACTATCCAACACATGCAGTCGCATAAGAGCCAACAAGAGGTTTGTCCATCACGGAGACCCATCCTCAAAGAATTGAGCTAGACGTGCCAGGGAAGTTCTTTGTTTGACGATGCTACAAGGCTGGATGAAGATTATGTGAACTCATAGAATGTTCCTGACAGGATCCAAAATCCAAATAGAGAACAAAGTAACTGCGTTGCCAAACATAAATAATGTAAAGGGATAGGTTCAAAGTCCTTGGACTTCATCGGACTTGTTATGTTTTGTATATTTTCTAAAACATTTGATTTATTCTTGATTTCATGAAAAAATTTATATAGAAATTTATAGGCTAAATAATTCTAGAAGTGCTATTTTAATTTAATAATTTCGACATTTCAAACTGCAAAACATGTTACGTCACGGAAGTGGAGGGGTGTCATCCAAATTTGACCACCTGCGACAAGGAAAGGGTGGCTCCAAACACCACGAAATTCGAGTAAAGTAAGTTATGGATGTCCCCTTGTAGATATAAACTGCTATTCGTTATTGGTGAATAACAAATATTATTCGAAACACCATTGACTTGCCGGCCGCGGTGGTCTCGCGGTTCTAGGCGCGCAGTCCGGAACCGTGGGACTGCTACGGTCGCAGGTTCGAATCCTGCCTCGGGCATGGATGTGTGTGATGTCCTTAGGTTAGTTAGGTTTAAGTAGTTCTAAGTTCTAGGGGACTGATAACCACAGCAGTTGAGTCCCATAGTGCTCAGAGCCATTTGAACCATTTGAACCACCATTGACTTGCAAGAATAAAAACACTTATTCGTTATCTGTGAAGGAAAAGTTTTAAGAATACTAGGTAAATCTAAAATCCAGTTGCATTTATAGCTTCAGCTTTTAAGGGCTCATCTGCACGCGAAAGCGGTAATATAATTTTTTCGCGCTGTCGACATGATATGTAGCGCTATCGATTAACGATATGTAGTTGCGGTGAAAAAACAGCAAATGTTTTAATATTGTACTTCAACTCTGACTCCTCTCACGCTACTCAGAGTGGTGAGATAATCTTCTTCTGTACGGACACATTTTGTCATTGCTCCGTAACTCCAAACATTTTGTTACATACTGAACATTGATTTAAAGAAGAGCATCGACGTACTCATTTATATTAACATACTGCCGAGCAACAATTAGTATTTATATGTAAGTATCTAATCATAATTTATGTGTTTCTTGAATATATATTTTATTAATCTCTATGTCTTTTTTTCATTTTAGTAATTTTAACAATGATGTAAGCGGCTGCGACACGGTAGAGGTTTGTATGCAATCTGATGGAAAATTATAAAGTCCTAGCATGAAAGAACCACGTCAATCTTCACGCCAAGAAGTCCAATATTTGACTAGGTAATACAAAGCAGAAGCAGAAGCAATATTGTTATTTATAAGCTCTTTGTCATTTATTAAACGAATGAACTTTTCGTTTCTTTTAAATTAGTTTTCAGAACAACTATTTCCTCCTTTTTTTGAACTTTTCATCAGAAGCTTTATATGATTTACGGAGATTTGCCGTTGTGACATAAAGAAAACGTACGACCTCAACCACCAATGCCATTGTTCGCACACCAGACAATGTGTGAGGAAATAATATTGTTTAATCTTAATACTTCGAAATATTACTGATTATCTTATCTGTATTCTCATCCTCACACGCAGAAGCAATATTGTTATTTATAAGCTCTTTGTCATTTATTAAACGAATGAACTTTTCGTTTCTTTTAAATTAGTTTTCAGAACAACTATTTCCTTCTTTTTTTGAACGTTTCATCTGAAGCTTTATATGATTTACGGAGATTTGCCGTTGTTAGATTAGATTAGATTAGATTAATACTAGTTCCATGGATCATGAATACGATATTTCGTAATGATGTGGAACGAGTCGAATTTTCCAATACATGACATAATTAGGTTAATTTAACAACATACTTAAGTTAATATAACAACTTTATTTTATTGTGTTTTTTGTTTTTCTTTATTTTTTATTTTTTTTCAAATATTTTTTTTGTTTTTTTTTCTTAATTTATATCTAAAAATTCCTCTATGGAGTAGAAGGAGTTGTCATTCAGAAATTCTTTTAATTTCTTCTTAAATACTTGTTGGTTATCTGTCAGACTTGTGATACTATTTGGTAAGTGACCAAAGACTTTAGTGCCAGTATAATTCACCCCTTTCTGTGCCAAAGTTAGATTTAATCTTGAATAGTGAAGATCATCCTTTCTCCTAGTATTGTAGTTATGCACACTGCTATTACTTTTGAATTGGGTTTGGTTCTACACATGCAGTGCTCTCCTTAATTCGTCTTTAACCATGACTTCGATGTTAAACATTCAGCTCATAATCATCTTCATCAAAAATTGAAAAATCATCAGTTCCGTTGTAGTTTTTAAGCAAATAATTCGTTGTGATTCCACTTTAATTTCACTTCTTAAATTATATTCCAAATAAAATCTTCTTTTTACCTCATAATGTCATTCGAAACCCGCGACACGGTTTCTTTGCAATTTCTTTGGTTATTATGTGCCTGGAGTTTGTTGTAAGCCTCCCTTGGTTATCGACAGCAATACAGGTGAACTACTTGTTTTTAAATCGTGGGTAAGGCTTTGCTGCAATAATTGCAGTTGGTATAGAAAGGTGAAAAACCTCTTCCAATTGTCTCTTGAGCCTTCCACGATACACGTGTTGCAAGTGTGCTGCAATATTACGAATTCTTTAATATACTCTCTTCCGAAATTTTTGACTGTCAAAACCCTACATAATTGCGACTGGTGTCGGATCGAGAAACTATTCCTTTTCCTAACGGCAAGCTCGCTCGGAGTTAATGTTAAAACATTTTGCATGACTTTGGACGTGCAGCAAAATTCCATAAACGTTTTAGGAGACTAGATTAAAAGCCTTGTGATGTTAATCGTTAGGAACCACTGAGTTCTTTCGTGGTTCACTCATTCTGTAGCACGGCAATCACGAATTGCGTAACTATCAAGGATACGCGCATATCCAAAAGTGTTAGCAATCTAAGAAAGCTGTTGAAGATTGAAAGTGTTTGTCGGCAGCATTCTCACCGTTGGCTGCTACTCGCCGTTGTTATCACTGGGAGGGGCAGACGTGTTGGCAGATGCAGTGACAGATGAAGGGGGTCGAGTCTGTAGTGTGAGGGCTGTAAAGCACTAGGCAGGCCTTCTGAGGCAGCCAAGAAAAAAATAACGTGCGTTGTAGGCTGCGCACCAACCACTGCGACAGATAGCTGACTGCGGAGACAGTTGTGAACAAGCTGTCTAATGTAGCACGTGTGGGGCTGCCTTCAGAGCCTTACACTAGTCGAAGCGGGCCGACCCTGCTTGCGTCGTGAAACAAATTACAGCTTGTAGGACCTGGAGGAATTTCCAGTTCTGGAGGGACGTACAATACGTCTTCAGATTTGTAGCCATCTCTTTCTGGCACATTATTTTGTAAAACACAGCATGCATTTGTTAAGGCACTTGCAAATACTTTTCGAACACACATTGGGCGATGAAAAATTCTCCGTTTTCCATTTATTTGCCAGAGTGCCAAAAGTGCATTCTATAGACCGCCTAGTCCAAACAGTGGGTTTTTAAAGGTTCTGTTATTGTTTGTTAAATTCCTCCCTCCATAAGGATGCATTAAATTTTCAGATATACCAAATGCCTCGTCTCCAACAGTGATACACGGCACCGATACTCCCTTGTTTGATATGGAACTTTTCTCCCATATTCGTAAATTTTTATTAACGAGATTTTCGTGCAAAATTGATTGCATGAACATAGATGAATTACTGAATATTCCTTATGCTCCAACATCCGTATAAGTGAACTTATAATCCACAACGCATAAAACAAGTAAAACAACGGAAAAATTATTATTGTAATTATAATAAAATACGTTTGTTATAACAAAAGAGGCATAACATATACCCCCTCCATCTCGCTTAGCTGATCAGTTACGTCTGATCGTCAGCTGTCTGACTAAATTGGCTGCTTGACATTGCGGTTGCCTAGTGCGTTAGAGCCTAAACTACTGAGGCCGTTTGCTTACAAGCATTTCTATGTTTCATTTATTGCACTGTAAATCAAGAAAAGCTTTGCTCAACCTGAATGCTGATTTCAGCACTGCAGCGCTTTACTAGGCGTGCTTGTGTGCCTTGACTTTCTCCCACCTCTGAACAGCCAGTTAGAGGGGGTTACATTTCAACACGTACTCCGAAATATGGTGCAACTTTACTGGGCAGTATTATTATTATGGATGAAAGAAGTGCTGATTACAACGAACATCGTAAGACCAACCGGGAATCGAACCCTAAGCCTAAGTTTTGTAGCCTGGAACTTAATCCACTGAGCCACAAAGGTACATTCCTGCACTAACCATTAATAATTTAGTTATCAAACAGGAACTGCACTGAGCCAATGAAACAAATACTAATTCTAAACAAGAAGTAAACAAGGAAAATACAGTGACATGATATATTATTCATTATTTAATTTTTTTCCGTCGTAGTGCAGCAACTCTATGTGGCATGGACTCAACAAGTTGTTGGAAGTCCCCTCCAGAAATATTGAGCCATGCTGCCTCTATACTCGTCTATAACTGGCCTAAGTGTTGCCGGTGTGATATTTTGTGCACGAAGTGACTTCTCGATTATGTTCCATAAATATTTGGTGGGATACATGTCGGGCAGACTGGGTGGCTAAACCATTCGCTAGAATTATCCAGAATGTTTTTCAAATCAAACCATTCGCTCAAATCGAAACATCCCCTTAGAAAAATTTATGAATTACTGTGCTGGTAAACCTCTTACGTTATTTGATTTTCAAACAGCTGAACAAAACTGAACGTACTCAGACATTCACTAAACTGACACACAATATTTTTAGCGCAACGCATTCTGACTTTCAATAATCCCTACAAAAGAATGGCCTTGACTAACAATAACCTATACCTTTCATGAAGCACTTACCTCACAAAAATCTTCGTTACTCGAACTACTGCAATATAGCGAGCGCCAATACTGCCAGCTAAATAAAAGATCCTAACTACTGGAGGCACTAACTACTAATTGGCATAGTTAGCAAATGAAAGATTTTAACAGAGAACGAACAATGTATTTACCTTAACAATATTCAAAAGTCATCATATATATATACATATATCAGTTCATGATATCCAGTATTACAAATTTACTCTTTCTGATGGACACACGTCCAGATCGGCCGCTCTCAAAATTCTGCCATCTCTCTCCCCACCATTGCTGGCAGCTCACCTCCAACTGCGCGACGCTACGTACTGTTCACATCCAACTGTCCAAGACTACAATAGCAAATATTCGAACAATGCAAACCAGCCACAGACTGCACACAGCACAGTCAGTGATTTTTCATACAGAGCGCTACGTGGCGTTACCAACATAAAAACCTAAACAGCCTACTTACAAAATTATCCAAAATGTTCTTCAAATCAAGAGCAAACAACTGTGGCCTGGTTACACAGTGCATTGTCATCCATAAAAATTCCATCATTGTTTGGGAATATGATGTCCATGAATGGCTGCAAATGATCTCCAAATAGCCTAACAATCCAGAGGACCCAATCAATTCCGTATAAACGCAGCCCACACTATTATGGAGCCACCACCAGCTTGCACAGAGCCTTCTCTAGAATTTGGGTCCATGGGTTTGTAGGGTCTGCGTCACACTCGAACCCTGCCATCAGCCTTTACCAACTGAAATCGGGACTCATCTGACCAGGACACAGTTTTCCACTCGTCTAGGATCCAACCGATATGGTCACCAGCCCAGGAGAGGCGCTGCAGGCGACGTTGTGCTGTTAGCAATGGCACTTGTGTCGGTTGTCCGCTGCCATCGCCCATTATCGCCAAATTTCGCCACACTGTCCTAACGTACATCTTCGTCGTTCGTCCCACATTGTTTCTGTGGTTCTTTCATGCAGTGTTGTTCGTCTGCTAGCACTGGCAACTCTATGCAAACGCCGCTGCTATCGGTCGTTAAGTGAAGGCTGTAAGCCACTGCGTTGTCAGGGTGAGAGGTAATGCGATATTTGGTATTCTCAGCACGCTCTTGACAGTGAGTATCCCTGAATATTGAATACCCTAACGATTTCAGAAATGGAATGTCCAGTGCGTCTAACTTCAACTACTATTCCGTGTTCAAAGTCTGTTAATTCCCGTCGTGCGGCCATAATCATCTCGGAAACCTACTCAAATGAATCACTTGAGTGGAGAGCGCACGGAATAACATTGCCAGTAGATGCGCAATTGACAAGGCACTCGTGGGGAGAGCAATACCGATAGTGTTGGGAGTTACGGGCAGGCGCTGAAGAGGACGTGCCGTTCTGAACTGAAGCCTGCACTCATATTTATTGTAAATATTAAGAACCAAAATCACTTACCCTGGTCTAAGAAGGGGTCCAATATTCAGGAACACACATTTTCAATAAATTGCCAGCAACCATTCAAAACTTGGTTTCAGATAAAGCACAGTTTAAACAGAGTTCGAAAGACTTTTTGATAGCAGCTCCTTCTATTCTATAGATGTCTGTCTTAACAGGGACTGTTAGACCAGCTTAAATTAAAATGTCTTTTAGATTTCAGTTTTAACAGCACTAGGTCATGACAGCCAAGATTAGGTATTTTGTGCATGATACATTTATTAAAGGTGCATAACTATATTTCATTCTGACAGTGTATTAATTCTGTAAATATTGGCAAACCCACTTCACTGTTATATATTCACATTTTTTGACAATCTCCTGACAAATGATCTGGGCAATGTGTATTATACTCAGATGTTTTATGTTTTTTTTATTTTTTAAATTTTCTGAATTGTTCCATATCCACGAGAATCATTACTGGGGGGGGGGGGGGGGGGAGCAGTTAGCTTTAGCATATTTCAAGGGGTCTTGGACAAGGCGACAGTTCGAATCCCGCTACCACTTACCTTTTAATCTAATTTTTTTTTCATCGCTCGTCACACTATTTATTTTATATGAGAGAGTTAATACAATGAAAAAAACCACGTGCATTTTCATGAAGTTGTAGTGAATTTTATATATTATTTGACTATTTACTATTTGTAATTAAATTTTCAAGGACGAGGGACAGGCTTGGAAAGGCCAAGTCAAGCCTCGATAAATAATGAAGCTGATGACGTTAATCACAATCAGTAATATAATGAGTCACAATGTGGCAGACCACAAGAACAATATACAGTTACTCGTCGGATGTGCTCTCGACATTACACGTTGCAGGATAGTATTTGTCATACAGACACGGAAAATATCAATTGAATCCTCATACAAATACACGTGGTTTTTCCATTACATTATGTTTCGAATGTCATATAAATTAAATAATATGACCAGTGATGAAAAGAAAAGATTAATAATTAAGTTTGAGGGGGAGTCGAACCGTCGCCTCATTTACGTTCGCCCTACGAAGCTCGAAAGCTAATCGCTCAATCACTTAAAAAAAAAAAAAAAATTGGATTGGGGGGGGGGGGGGTCAGGTCACGGGCTGGCAGAGGCAACGTGGGCAGGTGTCGCAACCCGAGACCTGGCCACAATGTCTCCACCCTCCCTTTTCTGGGGATGTAGTCCAAGGTATGAAAGGGATTTTTTTATTTTATTTTTTGTAAATTTTTATTCGAGGTATTTTTTGTGTCTATTGATTTTTATTGTCTTTCATAGGTGCTAAACACAACATACATAAATTAAACGTGCCATTCAACACACCCAAACGTACAAACGGCTCCTAACACCGTCTAGATTTAAAGATTTCACTAGAAAAAGAAAGAAAAGAAAACGGGACCCTGTAACGGCCCTGTTGTCGTATATGTAGTCCCCCGAATGCATCAGGCTTGAACGTTAGTTCCTGAACGTTGAGCTACCGCCTCATTTCTCTTCTCATACCCAGAACCCACGTGTCTCCGCGAGATATCATGTTGCTCTTGCAATATGTACCAGAAATCTATGATATTCCTGTCATCGGTGCGACAGATATAATAACGTCGCCATCCTCTTTATCCAGTTTGCGGCGTTTGTCCTGGCGGTGGGAAAGTATACTTAGTTCGGGAACAGTAGGTCGTCAGCTTTGATTGCCGTGTGCGCCGTACGCAGTAAAAGAGCCAGCATTTTCCTCGTTAGAAGCCAACAATCGACTGCCGTGCAACAAACCAAATGGTGCTCGTCGGAGTCGACGACCGCGCAGTGGGGGCACATCGGCGTGTCGACCAGATGAATGGAGTGCAGTCGCTGACGGTTGGGGAATTTGCCTTTCACCACTACATACCACAATACACGTACCACTGAAGGGAGAGAGGAAGGATGGACCGCTCTCCTAATTCTCTGCCACTGTATCTCCGGCTACTTCTGTTCGGCCACACTGCGCGATTGTTGCTGAAGGAAGCTTCGATATATGTCTTTCGTTGTGGGCAGCCTGGTCTCCGGCAAACTGTCCTGAACGTAACTGTAATCGACGCAGAGGTCCCGAACGTGTGCGAGCAGTGCCGTGATGTGGCCTACATTGACTGGTAGACAAAGTGAATGGGGAGCCACTTTGTTGATCACAGCGCCCATTAAGGTGGCGTGCTCGATTCTCCAATAGCACTGCATCGTACTAAGAAATAGCGCACGCGCCCTGTTCTTCACGTTTACGAGTCCGATGCCTCCTCCTCTCGGTGGCAGCGTCAAGGTATCGTAGCTGATTTTGAGAGGTCAGCACCTACGAAATGTTCGAAGTTCGAAATTAGTCTTGACGCGATAGTGTTGGCAACGGCAGTACGTGTGCCAAGTGACTTATTTTCGATGCCAAATAGACATTGACATAATGTGCGCGCTAGAATATATCTATGGCGCGCAGTGAATGTTGTCGTACTAATGCGCGAATTTGTCGCAGCAGCCGTCGATAATTATCCGCCGGTGTACGTCGTATGTTTCCATGGAATACCACTCCCAAACACTTTAGAATGGGGACCTTGGTGATCGGCACTGCTGTCCCTGATAGCAGCCCTCTGTCCACTTCCATGTATCGTGTCTTTTGTAGGTTGATGACACTACCTGCCACTGCTCCCTAATGCTGAAGCCATTCCAGCGCCGCCTGGATTTCTTCTTCTGACTTGACCAAAAGAACGACGGCGTCGGCGTATGGGCGGTATTGGAAAGATGCGGTCCGTAGTTGGATGACTTCAAGTCGACGTCGGAGGCTGTGTAGCGCAGGTTCAAGAGTGAATGCAAATAAGATGGCCGAAAGGGGGCAACCTTGCCACACTGAGCCTTGGATTGTGAAAGGTTCAAGGCGCTTCAGTCAAGAACCGTGCGACCGCGACGGTCGCAGGTTCGAATCCTGCCTCGGGCATGGATGTGTGTGATGTCCTTAGGTTAGTTAGGTTTAACTAGTTCTAAGTTCTAGGGGACTGATGACCTGAGGTGTTAAGTCCCATAGTGCTCAGAGCCATTTGTGAAAGGTTCTGAGGTAACACTGTTCACCAAGACTCCCGAGTTCACGACATTAATCAACCTCAAGGTCGTGTCTACAAACATGAGGGGGATTCCCATTAGTTCCATGACCCCTCGCAGGAACACATGGTTCACCCAGTCGAAAGCGTGGTCGAAATCGACGCGCCGACATCAATGCTATGACATCCCTGTAGCCCCCAGCACTGTGTGTTTATTGCTCTCCTCACCTAGACACGTTTGATCTAAGTGTATTTTGTCCTTTATCGCCGCTTGAAGGCAAGCGCGGAAGATACGTGAAAAGATTTTGTAGTCTCCATTCATTAACAGCAAAGGCCAGTAGTCTTGTGGTCTACGACCATGACTTGGTTTAGGAACAGGTATCATGATTTTTATTTATTTATTTATTGTTCCGTGGGACCAAATTAAGGAGAAGTCTCCATGGTCATGGAACGAGTCAATACATGAAATTTTAACACGATAGTAGAAACAGATAAAATGAAATGTAAAAAGACATATTCAGGTGACAAGTCGTAAGTTTAAATAAAGAAAATCAACAATGTAACACTGGAATTTGCTTAATTTTTCAGCTCTTCCAGGAGCTCCTCGACAGAATAGGAGTTAGCCATGAGGAAACTCTTCAGTTTGGACTTAAAAGAAGTGTTTGGGCTACTGCTAAGATTTTTGAGTTCTTGTGGTAGCTTATTGAAAATGGATGCAGCAGAATACTGCACTCCTTTCTGCACAAGAGTCAAGGAAGTGCATTCCACATGCAGATTTGATTTCTGCCTAGTATTAACTGAGTGAAAGCTGCTAACTCTTGGGAATAAGCTAATATTGCTAACAACAAACGACATTAAAGAAAATATATACTGTGAGGGCAATGTCAGAATTCCCAGACTATTGGATAGGGGTCGACAAGAGGTTCTTGAACTTACACCACACATAGCTCGAACAACCCGTTTTTGAGCCAAAAATACCCTTTTTGAATCAGAAGAATTACCCCAAAAAATAATACCATATGACATAAGCGTATGAAAATATGCAAAGTAGACTACTTTTCATGTTGAACTATCACTTATTTCAGATACTGTTCTAATGGTAAATTTAGCAGCATTTAGTTTCTGAACAAGATCCTGAACATGGGCTTTCCACAACAGCTTACTATCTATCCGAACGCCTAGGAACTTGAACTGTTCCGTCTCGCTTATAATATGCCCATTCTGTCTGATCAAAATATCGGTTCTTGTTGAATTGTGAGTTAGAAACTGTAAAAACTGAGTCTTACTGTGATTTAGCATCAAATTATTTTCCATAAGCCACGAACGTATTTCATGAACTACATTATTTGATACTGTTTCAATATTACACACAAGATCCTTCGCTACCAAACTGGTGTCATCAGCAAACAGAAATATTTTTGAATCTCCTGTAATACTAGAAGGCATATCATTTATATAAATAAGAAACAGCAGTGGCCCCAGCACCGACCCTTGGGGAACACCCCACTTAACAGTGCCCCATTGGGACTGAACATCACTACCACTCTCAATATATGCCCTCTGTGAACTCGGTAAGGATACATGAGGTAGGTGTTAAGAGTTCATTGTACATCTGTACCCATGTCAGTTGGGATTTGTTTAACACACTACTCTTTGGCAGCTTCCAGATCATCTATGGTGATTTCAGCCATAAGGCTGTCCACTTCAGTGGGATGCTCGTTCGCTGACATTTTGTGAAGTACGTCTGCCAGTCCTGCTCTGCCCAGCTTGTCATCAACATAGAAACTGTGATAGTGGTGAACAAAAGCAAGCGCAGTACCCTTCTGTAACGTGGCCCATGATCCATCAGCCATTTCAACATCACATATAAGTGTTTGTCACAGCTGCCTCTTTCTCCCAGCATACAGTGTAACAATGGTCATTCGTTGTGTAATCTGTCGAGCATTCTCGCACGTACTTTACCTCTTCCATCTTCACTGCCGTAAAATGCAGCAGTTGTGCTTTGATACGTTGGACAGTCTGCTGACGGTCGGGAGACGGTGGTTGTTTCGCCAACTCACATAGGGCTGTGAAATAAAATTCGTATGTCGCCCATTGCCAATGTGACTTATCTTGGTCATATCGCGTGAACTTTCTATGTAAAGCTGGTTTGACGCACCAGAGCCACCATTTAAGCATTGAATCATACGAACGTTGATGCCGTTGACATTTTCGCCATGTGACTTCAACCTCACGTAAACAGTTCTCATCCCACAGGTGGGTACGTTGAGCTTCCATGGGCTCCTACTGCGCCGTGTCTTGCCCTGGCACAGCGATGGTGCAGATGTAAGCCTGTTCATCTCTAAAGGCTGTAGGCCACACCTTGGCATCAACCATCGCCTTGTATTGCCCACGTGACACATGCACTCTGTCTAGTCGACTAGCTGAGTGGCTTGCAAAGTATGTATATCCGTGGCTATCGTCGTGTGTCATTTCCCAGGTGTCATGCAGTGCAAGATCCTGGACTGGGCGTCTGTAACGCCGGGCAAGGAACGAAGTGTGGTCATTGCTCCTGGGACTGCAGAACACAGTTGACAATATAATTCTCCTGACGTTCTCGAAACAGCGGCGACTCTTCCTCTGTGTAAAAGGCTGTGTGGTCGTGTCTCGCGGTCGACCCAGATGATGCGTAAACATTCACCAAGCGGACATCCTCGACAGTCAGGGCAACACCACGGGTCAACGGTAAGTATTCCACATCTTCTGCCACTATTCCTTCTCATAACAGTATGGCTGTGCCACCACTACCGTCGTAACCTACTAAACGATAGACGTCATAACCACAAAACTCAACTGGGGCGTCGTTTCGTACCTGCTGCAGAAAAACTATGTCGACGTTCATTGCCTACACCATATGTTCAAATGTATGTAAAGACTATGGGACTTAACTGCTGAGGTCATCAGTCCCTAGTCTTACACACTATTAACCTAAGTTTAACTTCCGCTAAGGACAACACACACACACACGAGGGAGGACTCGAACCTTCGGCGGGAGCGGCCGCGCAATCCACGACGACATGGCGCCTAAGACTGGGCGGCCAGTAGGTGCGGCTGTGAAGAAAAGAGGCAGACCAATGACTCGGGGTACAAACACATCGCGAAAGAAAAGAGGCCAAGGAATTGCCTTTAAAGGACTATTGTGACACCTTTTGTGCAATGTGTGGGAATACATTCACCCAGTTTACATGCGTTTCCAAAACAGGATTTCGTAAGCCGATGCCCCAGTTCCGCTTTTGGTTGGTCAGGTAAACACTTCAAAATCGGTTCTGGAAATGTGCTTTTATAAAACCGTTTTCCAGTTCCAGAATCGATTTTCGTGCCCATGTAAACAGCTCGGAAAGTCTAGTTATTTTTACGTCTTTGCGTATCTACTGAACGGCAGCTGTCAGTCCATAGCCTGCAGCTAGCAGGCCGCGTTGCAACAGTGTACTGTCAGTTGGTAGCTGGCAACTGGCAGGCGCCGTGGCAACAGTTTAGCCACAGCTGACAACTTCAACTACTAGTGATGGGCTAAACTGCGATTTTCCGATATCAGTGATTTCTGTGAATGCTACTTTTCAGTATCTGTTATTATTAACTGTGATTTGTCGCAGTTAGGAGTCGCAGTTAGGGAACATAGGTCGTGTATCCCTCCGCCACTGCTATTTCTGCTACTTCCGCGATTTCTGCGACTTCTGCTACTTCTGTGATTTCTGCTACTTCTGCGATTTCTGCTACTTCTGCGATTTCTGTGACTCCTGCGATTTCTGCGACTTGCAACCATATGAAAAAGTTACATCTGTCCACACAGAAAATTGCATCTCAACAAACCTGTCATTGGTAAGTATGTTTTACGTTTGTTCTTCCGTTGGCTTTAATTTTGTATTAAAGAAACAACTGTGAAAATATTAATAGTGTAATTAATATGTAAGTAGCCATACAGTAGCGTAATAGTCCGTGTTTATAAAATGAATTCTAACATATTCTTATGTTCACAGGTACGCGAACTACATTTCAGTCACTCAGTAAAGTGATAACTCAAAATATCATTGTCAACAGATCTGGAGAAATTGCCACTGCGTCTTTAGACCGTTTTCGTAAGACGATAGGTTAGTTTCTAAGTGTTTCGATGGACGTAATTACTTCAGTGAGATCGTTCTTGCAAATGTGAAATATACCCCATTGAGTGGCTTTCGTTAGAGCAAATTTTAGCAATCTACTCTGTCAATTATATTGCTTGTAAAAGTGACAGCAAAAATTGTTTAATAATCCTTGTGGTTTTGCAGACACAGTTCTGACTCTGATTACTGGTTGCTGTACGTATCTATCCACATCAAGGCTGTTGAGAGAGACTCGTTAAGATTCAAGACAGCTCTTAGAAGATTTTGCAGTTTAAAAGTGACATAATTGTGAAATAAGTGTGCAGATGAGTGATTAAACTGTGTTTTATTGAAGTTGTTGTGCGATTTTAAAGGAATAATAAATGTTAAATACAGTGAGTGAATAATGAAAATCTCATTTTCCACATGTTTAAGCCGTCCTATACCCGTAATTTTCCGCCGCTTATTTACTGGTAAACACTAGTTGGAGAGTGACATGCCCCCCCCCCCCCCCTCCCTTTCTCCACAATCTTGGTGTGACACTGACCTGTAACATATCCCAAAGTCTACAATATGCATTTTGAGGCTGTTGATATGAAAGTGGGAAGTACAGATCTTCCATTTAAATCAGGAATAGCTTAAGTGCATTACTTGAAAGTAACACAGGAAAAGCTTACTTATGTAGGTGGTAGGTAGTGTCGGCAAAAAGTTCTTGTGTGTGAAGTTGCCACGTAGAACACCAGGTGTAAAGCTTTTATCCCGAGTCTTGAACTGTGTCTGAAAAAAAGTGAGGCATTCATATGACCCAATAATACTGTTTTCATTTCACTACACTTATACAGATGTCTGAGTTCCTCTGTGTTAACATTGCAAAGTCCTGTGGGCATGTGGAGTATTAAGCAAAACTGTCATTTTGGAAGCAGAATCAAACACATTTGTTACGTTACTTGATATTTTCAGGAGAAAAAGGCAGTGTTGCTTCTTATTAATATAATATTTTCAGAGTCACAGCTGTGTTTGACCAACCATAACTGAATGTGCATGTCGTCATATAATGTGAAGGGCTTATTTCAATAGTGGTACTAGTCCATTACCTCCACTTTTCTGTCTATAATGCTTCTGAAATTAATGATCCAAACAAACATAAATAAAGGTTCATCTCTAGCAAGAAGCCATATGCTTGGATATTTCTGGTATCTCAACTGCAGATTTTTCAGCGCTCATTTTACTATACGACTCTGTATCTCAAAATGAACAAAAATGGACTTGTACCACTAATGAAATAAGTCCTTCATATGCACACACAGCACACCGATCTCGTGAGGCACAAGGCTCTCATAACGAAGTACGTACGTCGGTCAACAGATGGCACTAGGAAAAGAATGTTAACTGCGCTTTTTAGTTGCTACTTGCGACTCTTAGTTGCGACTTGTCACGGAAATCGCAGACTCGATATCGTATCGCAGAGATGGACGTAGTACGAACTTTCGCCAACAGATGGCACTGTTAACTGCGCTTTTTAGTTGCCACTTGCGACTCTTAGTCGCGACTTGTCACGGAAATCGCAGTTGGACTCGACTGCGAATCGCAGAGACGAGCGTAGTACAAACTTTGGCCAACAGATGCCACTGTTAACCGCGTTTTTTAGTTGCTACTTGCGACTCTTAGTTGCGACTTGTCACTGAAATCGCAGAAAGCAGTGCTAAATTCGACCAATAGATGGCTCACGTCTTTGAATGTGAAATTCTACTTGCGACTGCTAACTGTGACTGAAATCGCAGTTAGATCCTGTAAAGTTGTTATTGTGATATCTGCGACTTCTCAGTCACTGTGATTTCTAACAGATACGCGATTTCCTGCCCACCACTATCAACTACTATTTGGACACTATATCGTGGCAGTCAGCCTCGACTGTAAACATATTAGGAAAACAAACAAACACTCTCTTATTTCTATATAAGAAGACAAAGCTTTCACAGAACGTAAGACTTTTTTTCTCAAAGGAAACAATTCTGGCAGAGGAGTTTACCTTTTACAAAGTGGCACGTGAAAAGTCCTCATTTTTTTACGCTCGCAGCCAGTTGCCACAATATACACTCCTGGAAATGGAAAAAAGAACACATTGACACCGGTGTGTCAGATCCACCATACTTGCTCCGGACACTGCGAGAGGGCTGTACAAGCAATGATCACACGCACGGCACAGCGGACACACCAGGAGCCGCGGTGTTGGCCGTCGAATGGCGCTAGCTGCGCAGTATTTGTGCACCGCTGCCGTCAGTGTCAGCCAGTTGGCCGTGGCATACGGAGCTCCATCGCAGTCTTTAACACTGGTAGCATGCCGCGACAGCGTGGACGTGAACCGTATGTGCAGTTGACGGACTTTGAGCGAGGGCGTATAGTGGGCATGCGGGAGGCCGGGTGGACGTACCGCCGAATTGCTCAACACGTGGGGCGTGAGGTCTCCACAGTACATCGATGTTGTCGCCAGTGGTCGGCGGAAGGTGCACGTGCCCGTCGACCTGGGACCGGACCGCAGCGACGCACGGATGCACGCCAAGACCGTAGGATTCTACGCAGTGCCGTAGGGGACCGCACCGCCACTTCCCAGCAAATTAGGGACACTGTTGCTCCTGGGGTATCGGCGAGGATCATTCGCAACCGTCTCCATGAAGCTGGGATACGGTCCCGCACACCGTTAGGCCGTCTTCCGCTCACGCCCCAACATCATGCAGCCCGCCTCCAGTGGTGTCGCGACAGGCGTGAATGGAGGGACGAATGGAGACGTGTCGTCTTCAGCGATGAGAGTCGCTTCTGCCTTGGTGCCAATGATGGTCGTATGCGTGTTTGGCGCTGTGCAGGTGAGCGCCACAATCAGGACTGCATACGACCGAGGTACACAGGGCCAACACCCGGCATCATGGTGTGGGGAGCGATCTCCTACACTGGCCGTACACCACTGGTGATCGTCGAGGGCACACTGAATAGTGCACGGTACATCCAAACCGTCATCGAACCCATCGTTCTACCATTCCTAGACCGGCAAGGGAACTTGCTGTTCCAACAGGACAATGCACGTCCGCATGTATCCCGTGCCACCCAACGTGCTCTAGAAGGTGTAAGTCAACTACCCTGGCCAGCAAGATCTCCGGATCTGTCCCCCATTGAGCATGTTTGGGACTGGATGAAGCGTCGTCTCACGCGGTCTGCACGTCCAGCACGAACGCTGGTCCAACTGAGGCGCCAGGTGGAAATGGCATGGAAAGCCGTTCCACAGGACTACATCCAGCATTTCTACGATCGTCTCCATGGGAGAATAGCAGCCTGCATTGCTGCGAAAGGTGGATATACACTGTACTAGTGCCAACATTGTGCATGCTCTGTTGCCTGTGTCTATGTGCCTGTGGTTCTGTCAGTGTGATCATGTGATGTATCTGACCCCAGGAATGTGTCAATAAAGTTTCCCCTTCCTGGGACAATGAATTCACGGTGTTCTTATTTCAATTTCCAGGAGTGTAGTGTCAGAGAGATAGCAAGTAATTGAAATTGAAGTATAGGCAGGTCATATTTTTAACTGAGAGAACGGAATTTATTATAAATAAAAGAAATTAGCTTTAGAGATCATTTTAATTTTCGTAACAATAATATCAATGACAATAGAATTCAATTAATAATTATTTTGTAAATGATAGAAGACAGAAACAAAATTCCTACAGAGTTATACTTCAGGTACGTTCACTGAGCATTTACGAAGAACACTATAGATGAGTCTGTAGGAATAATAATGGAATCCTAATGTGATGCTTGAGGGTGCTTCTGCTGACACAATTTTGAAAAGTTGGGTTCAGCTCTTGAAAACTGGAGACAGATGTCTGGTTCCGCATCTAGACAGCTTCGGTACTTAGTAGATTCACACATGTATATTGTGGCAAACAGAAGAAGTACACGCCGGCCGGAGTGGCCGAGCGGTTCTAGGCGCTACAGTCTGGAACCGCGCCACCGCTACGGTCGCAGGTTCGAATCCTGCCTCGGGGGGCCCGCATCTCG
This sequence comes from Schistocerca nitens, assembly GCF_023898315.1. Classification (NCBI taxonomy): domain Eukaryota; kingdom Metazoa; phylum Arthropoda; class Insecta; order Orthoptera; family Acrididae; genus Schistocerca; species Schistocerca nitens. The sequence goes on from NC_064615.1 coordinate 138,741,099, forward strand.
TGATCGTGCTGTAGCGTTCTCGCTTCCTACGCCCGGGTTCCCGGGTTCGATTCCCGGCGGGGTCAGGGATTTTCTCTGCCTCGTGATGGCTGGGTGTTGTGTGCTGTCCTTAGGTTAGTTAGGTTTAAGTAGTTCTAAGTTCTAGGGGACTGATGACCTCAGAAGTTAAGTCCAATAGAGCTCAGAGCCATTTGAAGAAGTGCACGTTTTGCCTTTTCAACAAGGGGGTAGTATTTCTTGTTATCCAAGCGGATCCAAAAGTGTAAGTAACCGTCAATGTCAAAACTTGATTTCAAGGGAGGGTCTCTGGCAATTTCTTTTAACAACTCATATTCATTTGATGATAGAATGTTAGGCTTTTTGGATACAGTGAATGGGTTGACCACCCATTCGTATTTCTGCAGCTTCTCATCTTCAGCTGTTGGGAAATAATGCTCCAACAATGAAATCAAGCTTCGGAGATGTTCCAGGATTTCATGAAATAAATTCTCCCCAAGCGCCAATGTTTTGTTTTTCAAAAACTCCTTGAGAAGAGGAAATCACTCGATCTCCCACTCCTTGACACTCTGCCCAAAAATTGATTTTCCTCTTGAATGCTCGAACTTTGTCGATAACAGTGACCTTTGTTTCACTTTACCCTTGGAGTGAAATATTCGTTTCGTTCGTTTTGGAGAAAATATCTGACAAATAGGCAAGATACACTACCAATTTCCATCATTAATAAGGTCTGCTAATTTGGTGTTATGCTCCAAAAGGAAAGCTAAGACTTCCAGTCTTAATTCTTACAACCGAGAGAGTGCATTCCCACTTGAGAGCCATCTCACTTCTGTGTGGAGAAGCAGGGAACTGTAAAGGCTTCCCATATCTTCACATAGTACTGTGAAAAGTCTTGACCCATAATAGCTTTTGCAACATCTGTGCACACATCTATGCAATTAGACCATGAAACTTCGTTAGTCCTTAAAAAATCATCCAGTAGACGGAATATTTCAGCACCTGTTGTGTTGGCAGGTAGTGGTCTGCACGATAAGAGGTCCTCCTCAAAACATCCAGAATATTCATAATGGACAAAAGCCAATAAAATCGCTAATCCTGCAACATCAGTGGATTCATCTATCTGCAGAGAAAATGAATTGTGTTGGATGCGAGAAACAAGAGCGTCTTTCACATCATTTGACATGTCAACAATGCATCTCTTGACAGTATTGTTTGATAATGGCACCGAAGATACAAGCTTTACTGCCTTTTCGTCTATCATGCAAGAAACAATAACGTTAACACACGGCTTTATGCGATTTTCTGCAATGGTATGAGCTTTGCCTGTTTTTGCCACTCGATAACTAACCAAGAAAGAAGCTTTTTGCGTGAGTTTTCATGCAATGCTGAGAAGCAGCTAGTTCAGCACTCTTCCTTTTGAAAATATCGATGTCTTTAGCCTGGAAATCCGGGTGAGTACCTTCAGAGTGACGGCGCAATTTAACTGGAACCATTGAACTGTTCGGAAGGACTCGCGCACAAATTACACACTGAGCTTTACCATCCTTTGTCTCCATAAAGCCCATTTCTAAATAGCTTTCGTTGTACTTACGCTTCTTGGTTATTCCGCTTCCACAGGACATTGCAACCAATGGAGTACTTGCAGCGTTTCCACATAATAAATCCGGCTGTGGAGCTTCTTGTGATTGTTCTTCCTTTGGTCGTCCTTCCTCCTCATTCATTTCAACTGGAAACTTCCCTTGTTGTGAAGGTGATGGAGAAACTGCAACCTTCTTCAATCATACTGACTTCAGCCACCGATGTTACAAGTAATGTACTGGTCAGAAATCAACTTATGAAGTAGGTAGTGCACTGACAAAGCAAGTTTAACATTTAATGTTGCCTGGGGCACCGGCCAGGGTGGCCGAGCTGTTCTAGGCTCTACAGTCTGGAACCGCGCGACTGCTACGGTCGCAGGTTCGAATCCTGCCTCGGGCATGGATGTGTGTGATGTCCTTAGGTAGGTTAGGTTTAAGTAGTTCTAAGTTCTAGGGCACTGATGACCTCAGAAGTTAAGTCCCATAGTGCTCAGAGCCATTTGAACCATTTTGATGCCTGGGGCCGCATACTTGCCAGCGAGCACTGTGATTGGTCGACAAAGGTCGCTCCGCGCATGCGTAAAAGGTTTCAGCGCATCTAGCGCCATGAGCCGGCGCGCAAACGACCCCCGTATTGTTGCGAATCAGTCGATCAGAGAAGCCGCCTTCCCCGGCACTAAACTGTGTAAGCGTTCTCCCTTAGGAGCCGCAAAGGCTGCTTGGGATTACGACCTGAAGTAAAAGTACACATGATTTTCACACGAAAAAAAAGTGATGAATTTGATTTCCACATTTTTATTCAATAATTTTACTCATTATTTTACACGATTTGGTGAAAGGTGGCCGTGGGCCCCCTAGAAAGAGCCGGCGGACCGCTATGGGGTCCGCGGACCACACGTTGGGAAGCCCTGTCCTAATGCATTGGTGAGGAATCTCACAATTGACGGGCATTCATCTGCAGGTGGGACGTCATCCTATTGCATATCTGTATCCATCGCGTCTCTCTGATGTGGCGGCTTCTGACGCATCTAGCCGGCCGAAGTGGCCGTGCGGTTAAAGGCGCTGCAGTCTGGAACCGCAAGACCGCTACGGTCGCAGGTTCGAATCCTGCCTCGGGCATGGATGTTTGTGATGTCCTTAGGTTAGTTAGGTTTAACTAGTTCTAAGTTCTAGGGGACTAATGACCTCAGCAGTTGAGTCCCATAGTGCTCAGAGCCATTTTTTTGACGCATCTACATCTACATATATACTCCGCTAGCCACCAAGCGGTTTGTGGCAGAGGGCACAATTAGCGCCAAAGTCATATTTCATTGGGTACGACGTCGTCATGGCCTGGCGGTGGAAACGAATCATGATCGTTCCCACTGTATTGTTCGTCGCCTCAGTTGTGGTATTCATCTTCTGTGGACAGCCACCTCTTCTTTCACTTCTTTGACCGTTGGGTTCATGGTGAGGCTTCCACATCTGCTGAGAGATGCTGTTCAGTGCGATCCTCTTGCGGCTCTGCTTCCATATCTGAAGATGGGTTCGACAAGACCGTGGCTCTGCAGCTATTGTGGTGCGTCTGGCTGGTGGTATGGCAAGGTTATTTGCACCATCAGTGACTTGGGATTGGAGGCGATAGTCGCAGACTCTACTAGCAACAGCTTGTCATGGGCATCGCCCACGTCGTTCTGTACCGCTTCCGTGTATGTAATAGGCAGCGATGTCATGTGCTGTGGCGACTGCTGGGTGTCCTGAGGTAGCTGAAGTAGACGTCACTGAAGACAGGCAGTTTGGACATGGCCTTCCTGCCCACAGCCAGAGCAAGTTTCCGGTTGACAATCATATATAACGATGGCTCGACAGCCACTCATTGTCACATGAGGTGGTATTTGCTTCTAGAGTTCAATTCTTATTTGGCACACTCCGCTTAGTACGGGATACGTCTCGAAGCTGGTTCATTTCTCCGCAGCATGATTAAGGACCATGCCGTAGAGGCGAAGTGCTGCAATAACCATGTCCAAAGGAACTTTGAATGGAAATTCGAATATGCTACCGTTCTCACTCCGAGACCAGCATGATCAACAGAAACCACACCCATGTTCCCGTTAGCGTGGCAAAAGCGGTAACTGTCGGTAGATCGACGAGTAAGTCTGCCGCACGCTGCCTCATCTATGATTGGTTGGTTGGTTTGGGGAAGGAGACCAGACAGCGTGGTCATCGGTCTCATCGGATTAGGGAAGGAAGTCGGCCGTGCCCTTTCAGAGGAACCATCCCGGCATTTGCCTGGAGTGATGTAGGGAAATCACGGAAAACCTAAATCAGGATGGCCGGACGCGGGATTGAACCGTCGTCCTCCCGAATGCGAGTCCAGTGTCGAACCACTGCGCCACCTCGCTCGGTGCCTCATCTATGAGTTTGACGTGTATGACACCGGCCACTATTGGTAGGTGAATTCCTATCAGCTCCTGGGGATCTGGTTTCACCACTTCATGCATGAAATGTTCGATTTCATGTGCTTTTGTGTGTCATGTGTATTGTGTGTCGAATGTGAACTTGATAGTCGCCTTCCGGTAAGGAAGAGCCGTCATGGTCTGTAGTATTCAATGCACCGCTATGTGAAGCCTTACGGATGTAAACAAAGCTCGCTCTAAACGGGGCGTGGCCGGTGTGCTAGGCACGTCCGAGCCGCTACAACGCCGAAGGCGGACTTCGGAATTGCCAGAGTAGTGCACGTTATTACTTGCACATTATGTTGTCTTAATGGCCCAACATCGTGGCCTCCCCTTGTAAGAAATTTTAAGTCTTTGCATGTGTCTGTGCATCTAAAAGAGATGTCGATGACCCACCATCTGATATAACATACTGATTTATCCCTATCTTACTCCAATTGGAGGGTTTGGTGCGAGAAGGAGGCAGCTCCACGTTTTCCAGTTTGTGGCAAATTAAAAACAACCATTTAAAAATTCCGTTTTCACCAAAACGAAAAAGTTGTCAGCCTTGTTTTGGGCTATCTAATATTACTGACGCGAATACACACAAATGCATGCACACAGGTACGTGAAATAGAGTTTTGAATTTTGGAGCTGCCTCCGTTTTTCTCCAAAGTGAATGAAAAACTCTTTGTAGGACCATTTTCTTCATAATTTACCATATTTCAGTTTAAAAAACATTAATAAAGAAAGTACAACATTATTGGCATAATACATTAATTATACAGTTCTTCTTCAGTCTTCTAGCGGGGGCCAGTCACCTCAGGATCGTTTGAAGCATCTGACGTCAACTGGTCGTAAAACCATATTTCGTTTTGCCCAACATACCTTTTGGCCAGCTCTTTGACAGCTTTAAACTTTTGGCCTTTAAGCGGGAGGAGATAATCATAAGTTTGATGAAGGTGGTCCATTGTTATGAGACTCGCAGGTCCTTGGTTGCAAATTTGCGCATTATCGAAGACAGTCATCCCTACGGTCGCACTGCATTGAATAATCCGGTGTATGGCTGTTCATAGAGGAATATTTTGTACTTAGTGATTAAATATTTTCCTCTTGTTCGATAATGATACGTAAGGGTTCTTCACAAAAAAATTCTTCTACGTGTCAACAAAGTGGAAAATAAATCTCGGGTCCACTTCAGTGACATGAAACGCGCGATGTTTACACCGGTCTGCTGAACAATACTTAACACAACCTCCTTCCTGCTATTGTTTGGGGGAAGAACGAGGCAGCTCTCGGAGCTGCCTCTGTTTTCATGCAAACCCGGAGTACAGGCAGCTCCAACTGTTGGAATGCTCTGAAACTAGTGGGTGGAGCTGCCTCTTTCTTGCACCAAAGGAAGGAACTTTTCTTTTTGTATGTGATAGAATCTTCAACGCAATAGAGCCAAAAAGTGGAGCTGCCTCCTTCTTGCGCCAAACCCCTCAATTACAGTTACTACCTAGTAAATAGCGCGGGGTAGCAGCGTGGTCCATGTACCTTGCCACGGTTCGCGCGGCTTCCCCACACGGAGTTTCGAGTCCTCCCTCGGGCATGAGTGTATGTGTGTTGTCCTTAGCATAAGTAGTTTAAGTTAGATGACGTAGTGTGTAAGCCTAGGATCCGACGACCTCAGCAGTTTGGTCCTATAGGAACTTACCACATATTTCCAAGAACTACCTAGTTAAGCCAGCTTAATGTTTTAAGTATCAGTTTCAAATGATGAATCTACGAATATACTACAACCCCCCACATATCGCTTCCGCGGGGGTCAGCAGTAAACTAACCTTTTTGTACGTATCTCTTACGAAAAAAATAATAGTGTAGCAACATCACATCTAACCCTTAAAACAAAGAAATGCTACATATCATATATTCAGTTACAGTGACAACTGGCGAAAGTGTATCTAGCGCTAATAACCGCAGACAAGTTTTGTTTCTTGGAATAACTCCAGAATATAGGCAGCATCACCTTTGCGTAATATTTCAAATTGTAGTTCCTCTTCTGTGGGTTCCCAACGTAATGTTTATTCCAGCAGAGTACCAGGTTTTGACTCTAGCTGCTACCTTCTGTCGCCAATTTTCGTGGTATTTAACAGTGCGTGGTTTGTAACAGTGCTTGGTTTTCCTCTGTAAGGAAAAGAATCAGTACCGCATGTTTTGGGATGCGTTTCGACCGAACATTATTTTTTTATCAATACAAATATTATATTCGCACTTTTATAACGTTTAGAAAAGCGTAACAGATGAAAGAGCTTGTTTTAAGTATAGGGCCTCCATAGGAGGTGCTCATAGAATCTGCAATAAGATACATCTACATCCATACTCTCCAAACTTCTGTAAAAAGGATGACAGAGGACACTTCACAAAGCACAGCTTAGCAGGACTTCTTCCCGTTCCCTTCACGTATAGAGTGCGGGAAGATTAGGCTGTTTAAAATGCCACTGCGTACGTGCGCTGCAATTAATCTACTATTGTCCTCACGATCCCTATGAAAACGATAGGTAGTTGTAGTATACTCGTGGATTCATAATTTAAAGTTGATTCATGAAACTTTGTAAGATGTCTTTCTATGCCTCTTCAAGTGTGCCTATTCGGTGTGTAACGAGGCGATTCTTACAGCGACCGAAATATAGTATAGAATCATACTTCACATCGACATCCGTTATAAGTATATCGTACTGTTTGTAACAGTGCTTGGTTTTCCTCTGAAGGAAAAGAATCAGTACCGCAAGTTCTGGGATGCGGTTCGACTGAACATTATTGTTTTATCAGTACAAATATTATATTCGCACTTTTAAAACGTTTAGAAAAGTGTAACAAATGAAGAGCTTGTGTTAAGTTTAGGGCCTAGACAAGAGGTGCTCATAGAATCTGCAATACGGTACATCTACATCTCTACATTAAACTGTCTACTGCAGTTCGGTGTCGTACAAGGTAGTGTTATTAGTTTTGTAACTTAACTTCAGGCTTGTACTGAAACGGCTCGGATCCGTAACTAAAATATATGCCCGAACATTTTTGTAACGACTGTTACACATGGTCCGTAAAATTCATGACAAAGGCAGTGAGAAATCCCTCGAGTTGCTTCGTTTCGAAAAAGTTCTTGCACCCCTGACTTCTCTGCACCACATCTACTTCACTGCCAATCACGTGTTCTTACATGTTAATGACATTCCTTTAAACATCGTCACAGTCCTTGGCACAGTTATCACAATGTAAAGTGCACGAGATAGCTAAAAGATAACGGAACTAAGAGCCATGTTTTCGTAACAGACCTTCTCATTATCGGTGTTTGTAAAGAACAGAGGAAGGGCAAAGATCTTTCAAACGTAAATACAATGGAACAAAGACAGTTCTACAATCAGCTGATTTTGCTTACGCCAAGTTGTTTACCTTTTTCTTATTGGCTATTGCCCTTCAGTCAGTCGATTCGATTGGTCGCTGAGTATCAGTCTAGCAGACAGCATTTACAAACACAGTGTTTTTCGCACTTGTACTCCTTGTGGTGTATTGTAAATCGTGTTTAGTCGCAATTAATTTTCCGCATTGTGCACGAGTGAAATATTAGTAGTTTACGTTTTTGCACGGTATTCATAAATTCGTCGTTATTACATTGCGAACTTGTTAACTGACTATTGAAGTAACATTAGGGAATGACACACACAGTGATCATCACATTATTGTTTTACGTCTCTGTCACGTTGGCCACAGCGCACAGCATCAGTAATGAGTCTGTACTGCCTATAATTCTTGGTATGTAGTGTTACGAATTAATTTCCTGTGTCGTACAACGTTTTTATGTTACAATATACGCACCAAGGACAAAATTCATTAGCAGTAAGAATTAATTTTTGAACTTGTGTTTTCAAAAACAACTAAGAATTTTGTTTCTATTACTGTTAAGTGTGTTTGGTGTTATTGTTGAATGTTCTGCGTATAGTGAAGTTCTTGTAGCGTAGCTGCTCTACCTTAAAGTAGGCTGGCATTTTATTAATTTTCTTGATGGATGTAGTGTACAATAACACAGACTTAATGCCATTTTATTTAAATAGAAATATGTGTTATTTTTATCAAATTTAACAGCCAAAATTTTTGGGCGCTTGTAAAGACAATGCTGCTGCTGCTTACATTATTGGTACTTCTGCACAAATCATGTGTACTGCTGAAAGAATATGATTTATTCTTGATTTGTTTGATGAATTTCTCCTGTTGGTCCCTGCTGATACATCTTACGGTCTAATATGCAGTTATATTTGCAATAAAGTCTTTCAGCCATCCAACACTGAACTTTGCTACATGTATTACAACACCCTAACATATGGACTGACATACTGCTACACTGAGTGTCAAAACTGAGAGACATTTGGATTGGAGTTTGTAATAGAACTATGGCCCATGTTTTTCGTATGAATACCCTAACATTGACTGGTTGTAAATGGCGATGATAATTGTCTAGAAATGCACTGAACTATTTTTCCCCAGTGAACATGTCCGAGACTCTGATGTTGCTGTATGCTTGTGGTATCTCATGATGAATACAGAAGCTGGAAACAATTTCAGCAATGTTTAAAATGATCTTCATAATTAGTATTTAATACATCTTATTAAAGTGGGAGTAATTTCTTCTTAGACCCCAAAGGAAGCTTTGTTTGCTTCTTATACAGCAAGAGTACACTATACATTAGTCACCATTGATATTTGTGCCAGCAGTAAGGAACAAAAATGTTCCATCATTCAACATCCGAAAAAGACTAATGGCCTGTTCATTAATGTTTCATTCATTCGCATTGTGGTTTGTATAAAACACCATAAAGTAGAGCTTTCAGGAATGTGGAATGATTTTTATATATAACTATGAAAGCACAGCAGGCTACTTCTGCATAGAATATTAGCACCAGATCATAACTATTATTAATCTACTCCCTAGTAATTATGAAAATTACTTATAGATTAAATATGTACGTGTTTGTATAGTAGGAGCAAAACAGTTGTTTTGAAAAAATCACCATTGTCCTGTATATCGTACTACACGGCACTCTTATTTAAATATCCAAATGAAATATAACATTTATGTTGAGTTGTCAGTGTTCCAGAAAATACAGTGGGGTAGTTGCTGCACGTAATTGTGCAAAGCAGAATGCAAAGAAAGTATTGTGAAATGACAAAAATATAACACGCAGGATTCAGTTGTTAAAAAGTAATTGCATTGTCTTCTTTCCACTTATTACCGAATCATTAATGGTACATGAATGACTGTGTTGTTGTCCATTTCTGACCCATATCTGCATATATTTATGTGTGTGTAGTTTACCGTAAATTATTTAAAAATGTTGACTTTGTTAACTGTTTCATGAAAAACTTTGCAGTTCCTGGAGATGGAGGAAGTCAACTGGAAGCTAAGTTGCACAAACCTGCAGTTGTTCACTATTTGTGTGAAAAGACGACAAATGATTTCTTCAGCTTGTGGTTGAACTTGGAGCTGCTTGTCCCTGTAATTATAGACTGTTGGGTAAGCGGATAGTCGTGTTGAGGAAGGAAGGAAATAGTAATTTTATTTATTTAGCTATGTTGTAACAATTATTGCATAATGTAATGGTTAACATTGACCCAGTAAAAAGATGGAAATATAGTTTTAGGGTATTTTGTATGATTTGTTGTAAATGTATTTATTTGAAAATACCTTCCAGATAGATAACATGAAACTTGTGTACAACAATCAGACAAGAACAACTTCAAATTCTGATGGTGTAGAAATCCGAATTCCAGGATTTGGAAATTCAACTACTGTGGAATGGATAGATCCAAGCATGGCATCTGAAGGAGCTTATTTTAAGGACATTGCAAACACATTAGTACCCCTTGGATATGAAAGAAATATATCAATAAGAGGTGCCCCTTATGATTTCAGAAAGGCTCCTAGTAAGTGATTTTATCAGCATTATTTATTTTTCTGCAATGTAATGTTTTTAGAGATCATATTCTTTTTTCTCTCTTTATTGCAGACGAAAATCAACAGTACTTTGTAGATCTCAAAAAGCTGGTTGAAGAGACATATGGATTAAATGGAAACAAACAAGTTATATTTTTGGCTCATAGCATGGGAGCATCGATGACATTGCACTTTCTGCAAATGCAAACACAGAGTTGGAAAGACAAACATATTCGTGCTTTGGTTACTCTTTCTGGGGCTTGGGGAGGCTCACTCAAAGCCTTGAAAGTTTATATGGTCGGTACGTGAATTGTAGATGGTATTTATAACTTTAGTTTACTCTGATATGTCCTTTTGATTGTCATGAAGAAAAATGCTGAAAGACTGAAAATATATTTGAGAAAAATGGTAATAATGTAATGCATATGTAAATGAATGCTGAAGTGTGTAATTAACATGTTCATTGTTGAGAAATATGCAATATCAAAATATTCCATGTTGTCAGTTGGAACAGTTTCTCTGTCCATTCATTAAGAATGAAAACATCACAGCTGTCATGCCAATCACTGTTTGCAATGAGCTACTCGCTCCCCCGAAGGGGTGTTGCCTTCATTTTGTGTGGGTTGCCCGTGGAAAGGATGGGGTCTAGAAGTGAATTAGTGATATGTATAGAAATCACGGGGGAAGGGAAACAAGCTCAGGAAAGATGTGGAGTACGACTACAGGAGCAGTTTGTAGAACAAAAGGATATTAGAGGATACAGTTACATTTTATGCATAGCAGATCGCACAAATATAAGAAAACTCGTGAATCTGACACAAAATTTACCCTATATATGCTGAAAATTGGATTTTTAAAGGTGCCCCCCCCCCCTCTCTCTCTCTCTCTCTCTCTCTCTCTCTCTCTCTCTCTCTCTGTTGTTACTGAGTGCGCTGATTTTGCATATAAATTTCACTCTCAACTATTTTTTTCTGTTTGTGGATATTTTACACAGAATGAGAGTTAAGCAAATGCTTGAGTCTTCTTAATGACTGAGAGGCACTATGTTATTGTTGCAGCTCACTTGTTCACTGTTTTGCTTCTTTTCAGTGGAGCACTAATTTTTAATGTTTCATGAGAACTTTGTGGTGTCTCCAGGGTGTATGTTTGATAACTGTGTTTTGTGTGGGGAAAGTGTCATTGTATTATTTAGTGTTACACAGTGTTGCATTTCCATTCAACACTTTCTTTCCTTGTATCACTGTTTTTTTGTAAATGGTAGATCCCCTCTAGTGAAAATTTTTGATATAGACTTTATCTTTCTTTGAGGATCTTAAGAGCAGTCTGAATGTTGTTTGGTTGGTGGGTTTCTTGCATGAGATGGTCTGTAAAAGTGGTTGAAGATTAAGGTGAAGGATAAGAAAAAGTGAGATTGACATAATACTATGGATTATGAGGAAATTGAATCTATTGCCAAAGAAAAGCTAGTTATGTATCTGCTTACAATAAACATGTTTCGAAGATAATGACACACTTGTGCTAAGGAGCAAGAGTGATCATCTTACTGAAGAAAATGCTGATGATGTGGTGACTTTGATCAGCAACAGACACCTTGCTTTTCCTGATTGCCTTCACATAGAGAAGTAGACAGCCATTGTTGCCGTTTTGGAACCTGTTAAGATCTCAGTGTCTCACCAACTGGTCCCATCTGTAAGGAAGCTGCGAAATGTTATCATAAGGAGCTCCTCAGCCTTTTCTCTTACAAGGGAACCTCCCCATCGCACCCCCCTCAGATTTAGTTATAAGCTAACACAGTGGATAGGCCTTGAAAAACTGAACACAGATCAATCGAGAAAACAGGAAGAAGTTGTGTGGAACTATGAAAAAAATAAGCAAATTATAAAAACTGAGTAGTCCATGCACAAGATAAGCAACATCAAGGATAATGTGAGCCAAGGAGCGCCGTGGTCCCGTGGTTAGCGTGATCAGCTGCGGAGCGAGAGGTCCTTGGTTCAAGTCTTCCCTCGAGTGAAAAGTTTAATTTTTTATTTTCAGACCATTATTATCCGTCTGTCCGATGCGAGGTAACTGTGCCGTAATATGGGGACGCTACACCTAAACGGAAAAATTTGAAAACGTTAAAAACATGTTTTGACAGAACACAGGGAAAACTGTGAGACTGTGAAAATGTTGCATTCATTTGTTGCAGTTCATGTGACAAAATCGGGCAAGTTAGAAGAATCTTTTAACCCATTCACGAAGTGTACAAGTTAGGTGGGTCGACAACATATTCCTGTCATATGACGCACATGCCGTCGCCAGTGTCGTATAGAAAATATCAGACGTGTTTTTCTGTGGAGGAATTGGTTGACCTAGGACCTTGCGATGAAATGTTTTCGGTTCCCATTAGAGAGGCACGTCCTTTCGTCTACTAATCGCACGGTTTTGCGGTGCGGTCGCAAAACACAGACACTAAACTTATTACAGTGAACAGAGACGTCAATGAACGAATGGACAGATCATAACTTTGCGAAAATAAAGAGAGTAAACTTTTCACTCGAGGGAACACTTGAACCAAGGACCTCTCGTTCCGCAGCTGCTCACACTAACCACGGTGCTCTTGAGCTCGTACTATCCTTGATGTTGCATATCTTACGCATGGACTACTCAGTTTGTATATTTTGCTTATTATTTCATAGTTCCACACAACTTCCTCCTGTTTTCTCGATTGACGTGAAAAAGGAAGGGTACCCGTATAAATACCAACGGAGTGCCTGACACATAGCAATGGCTACTTGGCAAAGCTTAACTGTTAAACTTACGACTCGAACCGAACTACTGTAGCTGTATCTTCATCCATTCGACCTCAATTGTGTTTCATGTTACAATGGATCAACTTTGTTTCGATTTGGAGGAGCGGTCTAAAACTTTTCTCTCCCCCTGAATTTCGAGTCTAAAATTTCAGGTGCGGCTTAGATTCGGGAAAATTTGTTTTCCTTGATTTCGAGTCTCATTTTTAAGGTGCGGCTTAGATTAGAGTACGGCTTAGGTTCGAGTAAATAAGGTAGTGCTACAGGGCTGTGTTACCATCTGTCCCAGGAATGATGTGTTTGAAAAGCTCATTAATTTAGGGGACTTTTTGTACAGGAACAGCTTCTTGTCTGCTGTTAGGTTCCCTTTCTGTTCTCTGACTTGCACAGGTGCTGGTCAGTAGGCAGGACCAACAGATTTGCATTCTAGTAATCACTCTGTAGAGTAGATGACTTCAGTGATCAAATAGAAGCTTCAATTATGGATGCTAAGAAGGACTGGTGTGTCAATTATATAGTTGTATCATATTGACAGTGTTGTTCACTGTGCCACTGATACCTTCAGACCAAGTTTTGTAATGTCGAGAGACAGCCTATTTTTTGGTGGATTGGCGAAAGCCATTCAGCAATTAGTGTGGGTGCAGGGGCTGATTCTAAAGTATTTAAAATTTAGCCTATTAACCCATTAACATACTGACTTTTTACTAGTTATGTATGTTTCAAAAAATAGTGTTTGTTATTAATGAAAAATTTTCTTTAGTGGCAGACACTACAGACGGGTATAGAAAGAAAGCTTCTAAAGCTCAAAGTAATGAGTTAAAATTTTTTGAAGATCACCTGTACTAAAGTCCTAAGTATACTTGAGCACTGCACTTTGACTAAAGTGTTCTGAAACTTAATCATTTTTTAGTTTCTGTGTAGGTATGAAGTTGAACCATGTATTTCACAATGGTTTTCTGTGAACAGAAATCTTGGAGGAGCTGGCTGGACCACAGTAAATGAATTTATCACATACTGTGAGCAAGCACTTGTCTGGCATCTGACAAACTGTCGTTACTATCGGTCTCTGGTGAAGTAATACCACATTTTTCTTAACTTTCTGAGCCACTAATTCTGTGTCAGACTCAGGATCTCTATAGCCATCCATTTTTGGAAGCACTGCCTAGGCAACAATAGATGACAGAGGCTGAAAGTCTCTGTTTTGGTGTAGAGTATCCCAAGCTGCACACAGTAAAGACAGTCTGGTGGCAACCACCTCAACCAAAAAATAACTGCCAAGCTAGAAATGTAGGACTGTATGCACTCCAATGGCTGAATACGTAACTGTCAGCACTGAAATGACTGTAAGAAGGGAACCTCTTCAGTGTGTCCAGAAGTCCTTGCACCAGGGACTGCGAATACATTTGAAAACACAAACTGAGTTGTGTTTATGACCTCATTCTTCTGTGACATCCATTTTATTGCTATTGAAGGTACACTGCAAAATTGCGAGAGTGCATCTTGACATTACACACACAATGTGAAATTATTAATGTTGTTGTTGTTATTTAACAGTCTTTATACTTTGTCTCTGTTCAACAAATCCGTTCAGTTTTTTACATGAACCTTTCTTTCAAGGATTGGTAGAAAAAAGTGTAGCACTGTTACTGTAGTCAACTGGCGAATACTCCTTAGATGCCACATTACCCAAATGTGATTTACGTAAGTTTTGATTTAAATGTTTCTCCAGAATTCAATTTTTTTGAGTAGACACTATTGGTTGTATCAAGTTGGGGTGCCCATCAGTCTGACACAATAGTTCTGTGTAACAGCATAAAGTTAAGCTTGAGAATGCTGCCAGTTTCATGTTCAAAACAGGTAAAACACAAGTTCTAAATACTGTAATTTTGCTGAAACTGCTAACTGGATTTTGAAGAGTGAGATATTGTTGAATTTTTATCATTCAGAACTGCAGTACTAGTAGAAGAAACTACTATAATTCCATTTGAAAAACAAAGTTAACATTGATATCTCTGCAATTAATACAGTTATGAAAGGAGCTACACGTCATTTAGTGACAATTTTTTCACCAGAATTAAGATAACTTAAATGGGTAAGGAAATGTCTGAGGCGAGCAGCTTAGCTGAATTATCATGTATTTGCTGCTGACAACAAGAGAAGCCTCATCATGCCTCAGAACCGTTTTAGCTAACGATCAAAGAAGTATAACAGATATTTTGTAAAATATTGTGTTGGGGGAGATTTTAATGTGTTTTGGAATGTTTGATTCTTCACATGTTTTTTTGCTGGCTGTCAAGTGCACACAGGTATCTAGTAAGCTACTTTAGCTTTTATTTGGGATTTATTTAGCTTGTAATATATTTTAGGCCAGTAAATCTGTTTTTTGTCAGCGACATCACTAATGCACACTTATGCAATGGCATAAAAGTCCTGTATTGTATTCCAACCCTTCCCCTAGTGTCTCGTGAAGTGGAAGAAAGTTACACTGTTGACTGTGATCCATCTGTATGATGTGTAAGTTAAGCCCAATGGATGTATTTTT
The DNA here is from genome assembly GCF_023898315.1 of Schistocerca nitens. Taxonomy (NCBI): domain Eukaryota; kingdom Metazoa; phylum Arthropoda; class Insecta; order Orthoptera; family Acrididae; genus Schistocerca; species Schistocerca nitens. The sequence continues at coordinate 138,756,389 of NC_064615.1, forward strand.
GCATAATTTTTCGGACGTAATTCTATTTTCTTACGTAATTTTTCACATTTTTTGCACCACCATGGATCCTTGCTCCTTCCATCTGCGTCAATACAGAAAAGTTTCCTTATCCCTAGCCAGATCCCAGTCCCACATACTGTTCTTGCGTTGTTGCTTGGCTCATGAAATCCCAAATTACTCATCTCTGGTTGCCACCCCTCCTTTCACAATGACTTCCACATGTTCAGATTCTGCCAGTTCTTAGCCCTCACCAACATAGTCCTGCAAAACCATATCAACCAAGCCCAGTCCTCCTTACAGTACCTTCTCTCCATCCACAAAATTCTCCTGCTATGTAATCCCAAATTCCTGGAACCCCCATAACACACATTGAAACTCTTGTTCTGCAGGAACTTGAGCACCATGCACAACGCCACCTCAAAAAGCTCTCCATCCTGCTCACTTCCTACTCCCACCTCGGAGTACCACTGTCCACCACTTCTACAACAACCTCCAAACCTCCCCCACGCCCCCTCATAGCTGACAAACCCTGTCTCGCAGACCTACTACACTTACCCCACCCTCCAAAACTCCCTCCCACCCCCACACAGAACCCAGAACCTAAACAGACCTGCAACACAGTTATGAACCTTTCCTCCAGAAGCCTTAGTCCCACAGAAACATCAGTCCTTTCCAAAAGCCTCATATTTGCCCCATTCCCAAATTCAACCATATAGGCCTTCTCTTCTTCTCCCGGTCCCTACAGTGGAAACACTTTTTCGCCACCAACCAGACTCAACTATAGACCAATATTGAACCTTGCCTAATTCAGTTCACTCCTCCATCCAACTGTGATCCAACCCCACTGCCTCCAAACCTCCCCCTGTTAACTTTCCAGAATTTCTTAACCTCGAACCTTGCGTCACCATCATTGCCCAAATCCCTCACCATGCAAACTAACCTTTCATCCGCAGAAAGAACCGCAGTCCACCATCTAAAAACTGATCGTGTCCTTATAATCCTACCTGCAGACAAAGGCTCCACTACCGCTGTTTTGCACTGCAAGGATTACGTGGCAGAAGGACTCCGTCAGCTTTCAGATACTTCCATGTACAAACCATGCCACAGTGATCCCATTCCAGTCATCCAGCAGGATATCCAGACACTACTCAAATCTTCCATTGTGGCTGGTTACTGTGCCCCCACTGAGAGAATCTCTGCTCTTGTAGACCAACACCTTCAACCTATTATCCGGAACCTATCCTCCTATACCTACCATTACCTCGACTGATTCTTCACAGTTCCTGTCCTTTTACCACACGGTGCCCTGCTCGTCACTATTGATGCCACCTCCCTATACACTAACATTCCTAATGTCCATAGCCTTACTGCTATCAGACACTACCTTTCCAGTCTATGGATTCCAAACCAACAACCTCCTTCCTGGTCTCCATGACCAACTGTATCCTCACCCACATTTATTTCTCCTTTGAAGGCATTACCTACAAACAAATCTGCAGTACGGCTATGGGCACCCTAATGGCACCATCCTATGCTAACCTATTCATGGGCCATCTAGAGGAATCCTTCCTAAAAACCCAGATTCCTAAACCCCTCACCTGGTTCAGATTCAGTGATGACATCTTTGCTATCTGGATTGAAGGTAAGGACACCTTATTCACATTCCTCCAGAACCTCAACTACTTCTCCCCCATTTGCTTCACCTGGTCCTACTCAACCCAACAAGCCACCTTCCTAGATGTTGACCTCCACCTCAGAGATGGCTACTTCAGTACCTCCATCCATATCAAACCTACTAACCACCGTTAATACCTCCACTTCGACAGCTGCCACCCATTCCATACCGAGAAGTCCCTTCCGTACAGCCTAGCCACCCGTGGTCGTCACATCTGCAGTGACGAGCGGTCCCTCTCAAAATATACTGAGGGTCTCACTGAAGCCTTCACTGACTGTAATTATCCTCCCATCCTTGTACAAAAACAAATCTCCCGTGCCTTACCTTTCCAGTCTCCCACCACCTCCCAAAGTCCCACAGTCCGGCCACAGAGGAGCATTCCCCTCGTAACTCAGTACCACCCAGGACTGGAGCAACTGAATTACATTCTCCCCCAGGGTTTCAATTACCTCTCGTCATGCCCTGAAACGAGAAATGTCCTGTCCACTATCTTTCTCACCCCTCCTACTGTGGTATTCCGCCGTCCACCGAACCTACACAATATACTCGTCCACCCTTACACAACCCCTGCTCCCAATCCCTTACATCATGGCTCATACCCCTGTAATAGACCTAGATGCAAGACCTGCCCCATAAATCCTCCTACCAACACCTACTCCAGTCCGGTCACTAACATCACCTATCCCATCAAAGGCAGTGCTACCTGTGAAACCAGTCATGTGATTTACAAGCTAAGATGCAACCACTGTGCTGCATTCTATGTAGGCATGACAACCAACAAGCTGTCTGGCCACATGAACGGCCACTGACAAACTGTGGCCAAAAAACAAGTTGACCGCCTTGTTGCTGAACACGCTGCCAAACACGATATCCCTCATATCAATGACTGCTTCACAGCCTGTGCCATATGGATCCTTCCCACCAACACCAGCTTTTCTGAAGTGCGCTGGTGGGAACTTTCCCTGCAGTACATCCTACATTCCTGTAACCCTCCTGGCTTCAACCTTTGTTAGTCACTGTCCTCACCCATCCAGCCCCCTCCCTGTTCCAATTCCAGCACTACACAGCCATCAATTCACTGCCACACCCAGTCCTTTAATTTCTTTTTATTTCTCTCTTTTCCGCTACTTACCCCCTGCTCCCTCCGCACCTTCTCTCCTGCCCTCCATCTAAACTGCAATGCTTCACTGTCTGCCACTCCCACCATACTATCCATCCCCCTCCCTGCCCCAGCCTCATCCTTGTCCCCACCCTGTCACCACTCCCATCATGCAGTGGTGCTGCTGCTCGCAGTGTGGTTTCAGTTCTCTGAGACTGCAGATGTGTGTGCCTACTGCTGACAAAGGCCTTAATGACCGAAAGCTATAATTGTGTGTATCTTTTTGTTGTGCCTATCACGACTCAGCATCTCCGCTAAATGGTGAGTAGCAACTTTCCTTCTCTGATATTGTTACATTCCACCCTGGATTTTCCATTGTTTGATTAGATGATGACTATTAATATGTGATCTTTTAGGCCTTCTCAGCATGATTGATTAATGGTGTGCTTTTGGATGCTCTGTTCAGCTGTTGTTTCCATTTTATGCACAATATTTTGATGAGTGATCCAACTGTCTTCTTCAGATGTTGTGAGTTTTGCTGTTACATGTACTCACTGCCTGGACTCAACCAAATTGTTGGTCATGACAGCACAGTATACCACACAGAAGAAAGACTTGATTCTCACTAAAAAGTCCAAAATTTCCGTAGACATCATGAATGACTGATCGTAAACTTTTACTGATTAATCAAATTCTTCAGAAAACCGTTGTCACTCAGAATTAAGGAAAATGCCTAGAGCTGTGGATTATACGATGCCTCATCACAAGAGCTGGCCATGGACTTATCTCCTTCATGCAGAAAATTGCTTTCCTGGTACTAGAGCTTGTGAAGGATCTCTCCTTTGATTGGCCAAATATCACAGTACTATTCATATTTACATTTACATAATCCAGTACTCTTCCTCTTTGGACCAGTCCCACTTCTGAAATCAATATATATGAAATTACAAAATAACACATTCCCAAAAATTGAAAGAAAACAAATGAACTCCATCTTTGAAATAATTGCATCAACTGATGAACTGTAATCGTTGAGGAAACGGAAGTGAAAGTACATTGCAGTGTAAAAAGTGTGATGATGCTCTACATTCAGAAGTCCGGTTTGAGGTCTACTGTAACTAACAGTCTGACAACCGATGTGTATAACAATAATTCTAGTTGATATTGATTACCTCTGATTTGACAACAACCAGTAGCTTATTTAAATATGGTTTCATTGGGTTAATCATGTAAAAGACGAAAGAAAGCAGAATATTCCTAAAGTACCAGAAACTGGTTGCTTTGCAGTTTTTACTTTTCCTCACGCCTCACATCAAGGGGCACACTTCATTCTTAGCAAATTCAATTATTCATACTCCACATACATGTTACATTCGCTCCTTTGTTCAGTAAATATCACAGCAAAAATGAAAATAATGTCACACAACAGACAAACTAATAGTAGCAGTCTAAAACTGAAACTATTACATAAATTTTAGGCTTTTCTTCAAAATGTTGTTTACTCAGTTACTGAATAATCAAATATTTTGTCAAAGTTCTTCACTGATTACACAAAACATATTAACATGTCAGGAAGCAGTACATCATAGAACATAATAAATTCCACATTTTAGGTAATTTTTCACATTTTGCTAGTTATTTTAAATAATAAGCTTAGATTCCATATTTTTGCTAACGATGACCATTACAAAAGGCTTTGCAAAGTTTCATAATTGTGTTATTAGAAATGTCTTTCATAATCCATTGTAATGCATGTAATAAATGTATCTTTGTTCAGTACAGTCCCTCGGCTTTGTCTGAAGAGCTGGCTGATTTACTTGTAACATATGTTAATCTCGGTGTGTTTGGAAACACTCTGTAGGGCAATGCCTTATTGGATGTGCCAAGAAAGCTTCTCTCAGATTGTCTACTGGTGATGAAGATTGCTACACCTTCGGTATACTCTCAGCCCCTTGAAGAAAAAATGAAAAATTTAGCAGAAAGTGCCAGCCTGCTAGGGAAATGAAATACAGTTCTGAAAGACTGAGAAGAAGATATGTTACATGAAGTGGATGAATGCAGGAAATGGAAGAACAACAATTTTGTAAAAGGAGTGAACATGCAAAAACTGAATACTTTCACTTGTATACATGTAAATTGACTTGTCCACTGTCTTAGGCATAAGCAGCAAAGTACAAAAGAACTGGAAAGGTTAACAGATCAATCTAGAGACAAATGATGAAACATCAGAATGAGGAGAAACATTACTGTACATAACAGCTAAGTATCTAACAAACAAAGAACCAAGATAAGTCAGCAAATGCATGCTTGAAAGAGATGGAAAGATGACTGCATGCATAGAAGAGAATAAACAGTTATGGAAGGATTATGTTGAAAAATTGAAGCACAAGGAGATAAACACAACCAAGATTGAAATGTGATGAAATGGAACATGGACCAAATACATTGAGGTGTGAAGTGGAGAAGGCTATTAAGGAAAGAAAGAGGAAATCAATGAGGTGAGATAAAAAAACATCTAAAGGCCTTGGGAAATGGAGCGATATCCATAGTGACTAACCTTATTAAGATATGTGATGAGGGTATGTGGTCAGAGGATTTGGTTAAAACTATTCTAGTCCCTATATCAAAGATATAAACCATCACATAATGCAAGGATTTCAGTATTGTTAATTTCATATGCCACATTACCAAGACCATGTGTAGCATTACTCAAAAGATTAGAAAGAAAAATTCATGAAAACATGGAGCAGTATCATTTTGTGTCCAGAAAAGAAGGGGCATGAGATGTCATTACTGGACGTTTTCGAATGATAGAATAAAGAATGATAGAAATTAACAAGGATATTGCCTGCAATGAAGAGTTATTGAAAGAAGGGTTGCAGGGAAGGGAGACAGGAGGAGGAGGAGGAGGAGGAGGAGAATTGGAAAGGTGGATGATATAAAAAACGTATGAAATTACCAATCACCATCTGTTGTAAGACAGATATATCAATGCAGCAGTGTAGTTGTGAGCAAGGTGTTTTTATTTTTTGCTGCTTTGATTGATCCACAACTTATGCTTGGAGAGAATAAAATATGCGTGTGGAAGATGTCAACAATGTTTGGTAAAAGAAGTCTTACAAGACTGTAATATTTTGATAGTGCATCCAACCTCATACTTTTTTGTTACTCTCCTCATATGTAACTCTTCATTTTCAGGTTTCTTTATTATTGTTGTTGTTGTTGTTGTTGTTGTTACTACTACTACTACTACTACTACTACTACTACTCTTACTCTTACTCTTATTAAATACTGTTCTGTGTACTGTCTGCAGCACTTAGAGGCTGTTTCTTTATTGACTTAGAAAAATATCATATCAAGGAAACACAAAATTCAAAGATAGCTATCAAGTAAATTACTATGTGTGTAAAAAAATATCAAGGAGAAGGATGTAGATTTGTGCAGTTTACCTAACTTGTTTCATTTAAATACTAGTATTCTTCCATGTCAAGAATATAATTGGTTCCTTCCTCTTTTGTTGTTAGATGTGAACTCGTACTGTATAGTTCACTCATTATCAGATAACAGACATGTACCCTTGAAAAATAATTTATAGGGATCCATCTTTTGACACATGCTTCGTTCTGATATTTTTTCCAGGTGATGACTTAGGATCGTATGTGTTGCGTGAAAGTGTGCTGAAAGAAGAACAAATAACCTCTCCAAGCCTGGCATGGTTGTTGCCTTCTACACTCTTTTGGCATCCTAATGAAATCTTAGTACAGACAGACAAGAAAAATTACACAGTTGAAGACTATAAAGCCTTTTTCAAGTAAGTTATTTAAAAATAGCACGAAGAAAATGATTTAGTTCCATTTGTCTCACATGGTATAATGGTCTAAATATCTCATTTTACAGGGACATCAGTTATCCTGTTGCTTGGGAAATGCGTAAGGATGTAGAAAAATACAGCTTGGAATTTCAAGCTCCAGGTGTAGAAGTTCATTGCTTACATGGTTATGGTGTTAATACCATTGAGAGGTAACGTCACAAATTTTATGATGTGTGATGCTTACTTTCATTAACTTAGTTTCAGTAACTTGTTATGAGTTGCTAGTTTTCTTTTCTTCTTAAACTTATTCATTTTTTATTAGTTAATAAAGCGATACAACTGCGAGAGGACCAATAGAAACTGGATGTAGGAGGAAATGTTTGTCCCTTAAGAATGGAACATTCCTTCACTAGTAGTGGAAGGCAAGATTGAGGGAAATGAGAAATATATTAGAAGCAAGGGAGGGGAGGTTACTCAAAATTATGTGACCTGTTTTATTAGTTGTTTGTTGTTGTGAGTTTGTTCTGTACAGCAACGGAGAAGTGGACAAGTGAGAAAACTATGAATTTCATAAATTTGATTTGCATTAGACTAGAGCCAGGGGCATTGAAAGTAATGCATATGAGAATTGCAGTCTGAAAAAGGACAGCTAGCAAGCTGTTGATGATGAGCTCTGAATCATGCTTGATGAAGCACATAAAAAATTCCAAAGTTTTCTAACGTATACAAAATGTGAGACAAAAAGTTGCATAGGAACAGTCTAAGTACAGGTGGCTCCTCATCTACATGGTTTACATTTGACGCCGTAATTTTTGTACTATCTCAAAATCTCAAAACCTGCTTGAAGCAGGAATTGATAGTGTAAACAGTGTTAGTGGCTGGTGAAAAAAATAAAACATTAAGAAAAAGTTCTATTCTTATTTCAAACTTACCGCAATGAAATTATCAAGACCTTGTACCAAAGCATTGCATAATTCTGGTACCAAGAGGCTTATTGATGAGTAATGCACTTGAAAGGTGTACTTTAAGCTTCTCTATGTATCACCAATAGCTGCCACCAAAGGATGAGTCTCAGTGGGATTGTAACTGGAATACACTCTCTTGTATCTGTTTTAGCAGTTCTCAGATCAATTTCTTGTGTAAGATATTCAAAACTGTGTTTTGATATTGTGGTAAAATTCTGGAAAAGGTTTGTATGTGGCATCAGTTCACGAGTTAAATATTGTGAACCATTCTGCTTGCTTAAAGATCAATGCATGCACAAATCCCGATTTCTCATGTTCATTCTAACTTTATTCCTTATGGTATGGAAGAACAGCAGAAGCACTGTATCAGCTCGTGTTTATCCATTTTGTGGCAGTGATGTGGGCCAATGTGAATGCTTATGGCTTGAGAATGTATTGCCATAAATGGCGTGAGTCATATGGCAAAAATTTTGCTGGACGACATTGTCAGGATATATGTCGGCAACATGCAATTTTTATTGCTCATGTAAACATACTTAAAGGATTTTTTGTCAAAGACATTCATGCACCTAATTCTTATGTACTGTGTATTTACAAGAGGTACTTAACCGCATGTAGTGACGGAAGAAAAGGAAAAGTTCATTGAAATGCCCTTGTACTCTTGATGGGCTTATTTAGGTGGCTGTAATTATATGTACGCTTTAGTGGTAATTTAAGTGTAATGATTTTGATGAAATAATCTACAGGTTGTGATTGCCACAGCATACATGACATTTTTAACATGACTATGTGCACTGCCTTAGCATTTCCTTCCTTTGTATTTTTATTTTGATAGAATATCATCTCCAGATACTGTGAGCATGAGCATAATATTTTGTCCTATTATTGTGCAATTTTGAATAATTTCCATTGCTATTTTACAGAATCATAAAAACTCTAGAGAATAAACTAACTTATTTGAATTACTAGGAAATGATAAATTGCTACTCACCATGCAAATGACACGAACTGCAAACAGGCAAACTAAAAGATGCAAACAGGCAAACTAAAAGACACTTACACATTAGCTTTTGGCCAAAGCCTTATTCAGAAAAGGACACACACACACACACACACACACACACACACACACACGCATATTTATATATATTCATTCACACAAGCAAGCACATCTCTCACACATTCATGCACAAATGACTGCCATATCAGGCAGCTAGGACCAGACTGCAACTGTCATGTGGAACAGAAACAGCAATCTGGAGGGGGTGGGGAAGGGGAAGGGATAGCAGGGTGCAGGTGGGGGCAGAGAAGTGTGCTGTCTGGCAGGGCTTGTGGGTACTAGATTGCCAACAGGTACAACATTGGGTGGTTGTGGAACATTGAGGTGGGGAGAGGGCAGCAAAAAAGGAGAAGAGAAGGCAAGGAAAAAACCATGGGCGGGTACGTTGGCAGAGAGCAGCACACAATGAGGATGAGGAGACAAGGATAGGGAGAGGTGATAGGACGGAGAGGGTAAACACTGTTTTGTGGAGGATGTCTGAATGGTCACTGCCAAACTGTGGCCAAGAGCAATGGCAGCTTCTCTACCCGGGTCATCTGGAACATCCCCTCCACCACCAGCTTTTCTGAACTGTACAGATGGGGGTTATCCTTAGAACACATTCTCTGCTCCCAGAATTATTCTGGCCTCAATCTGTGGTAACCTAATGTCTCCACACCCTCCACCCAACAGTTTCCATCTTCTCTGTCCTGTCACCTCCTCCCTATTATTGTCCTCTCACCGTCTTTGTGTGCCATCCTCTGCCAATGCACCAGCCCCTCTTTCCCCTTTCCTGCACCTCTCATTTTTCTCTCCCCCCTTACCACTCCCATCCTCACCCCACCTCCCCGCTCCAAAGCCTTCGGCAGCCTATTCCCTGCACACTCCAGTAGACAGCACTTTTATCTGCCCCCACCCATACACAGCTATCCCTTCCTCTTTCCCATCCTCTCCAGATTGCTGCTTCCATTCCATGTGACAGTTGCATTCCAGTCGGAGATGATGGTCATTTGTGCATGAGGTGTGCTTGCTTGTGTGAATGAATGTGTCTGTGTTTCCTTTTTTGAAGAAGGCTTTGGCTGAAAGCTAGTGTGTGTCTTTTTGTTGCACCTGTCTGCAACTCAATGTGTCATCTTTATGGAGAGTAGCAATCTATCTTTTCCTTATACTTTCAATATTCCAATCTATAGTTTCCATTGTATTATTTGAATTATTAAAATAAGTTAGTTTATCAACTGCAATCTAATACAACCTAATGTTACATAACATTAAATTAGCTGAAATTGAGTAATAAAAGTTTTCTGAAATTATTTTTTGTTCATATAGTGTTTTTAATCATCATGATTAGTATGGTAGTATTAGAAATAAAATTAAAAAGAAGAACTGCGAAGGTTAGTTGCCATTCCAATCAAAAGTACATTGCGTAATATACAGTCAGTTACACTTGAATTCTGGCATGAGTTTTCTGACATATACAGGTTGTATCACTCTAACATGTGCTAAAAATTGGATAAAAGAGTAATGATCCAAGTTTCTTCTAAGATTAAAGTTTACAATAGTCAAATACAGTCATAAAGTGTTGTCAGTGCCTAAACTATTTTTAACTGATCAAAGCTAACATGCAATGTGTCTGTGTGTTTTACTTATTGCTAGGGCTTTACATTACTTCTTTCTAATTCTCCTTGTCTGAGTTCTGAAATTATTGTTGCAATCTGCTTGCTATTAATAAAAAGTTTGGTAATCAAGATGCTATACTTATTTTTCAGGTTGGTGTATAAACCAGGAGGATTTCCTAGTGCATACCCTGACTTCTTATATGGTGATGGTGATGGAACAGTAAATAAACGCAGTTTGGAGGGCTGTCTCCATTGGCAAGGCAAGCAGAAACAAAAAGTATATCATCAGACTTTTCCAGGTGTGGATCATATGAATGTGTTAAGAGACATTCGTGTGCTTGGCTATTTGAAAAGTTTACTCAATAAATTATAGTTTTTGTACCATAGTGTAGTGTTTTGAATTTTTTTTATTCTGTTGTAAGTAGAGACATGAGTAAATAGTATTTTGCAGTGTAAAAGTACACCTGAGATTTCATGCTGTACAAAAACTTTGATTGTTGCAAAGAGAACAGGGTTTCCATTTCTATCCACATGTGAACTTACATAAAAATCTCATAAAAAATATTCAAACTATTGTACATTAGAAAGTGAGTCTGAAGAAAAATTAACTTGTTAATGATTGATGAAACAGTAATTTTTGATAACTTGGTATATATATATATATATATACTAGAAAAGGAGACATGGAATAAATACGGCAATGAGGGCTTACCGTAGCTCCAAAGGAATAAAAACTGATCTGGCTAGAAACTGGTTGGTGATTGGGAACAAGGTCATCAACATTTTTTTTACATCCTAGTAGAACTGTTGGCTAGAAAGTACTGATAGATGAAATGACAGAAATGTAAAAATATTATAGGGATATTAATATATTACAATATTAGGGACACAAGAGACTGTAAGATGTACAGCAAGAACAGATTGAACAAATGCTTAGAGGTCTTGCAACGAGAAAAGCTTCAAAGGATAGTTGCCATTCCAGTGAAAGATACATTGCTTAATATTTGGTCAGTTAAATGTGTATTCTGGCATGATTTTCTGGTGTATGTGGGTTGTAACACTCCATCCAACATGTGCTGCATATTGGATATAAATCATTTTTCAGTTTATAGCAGTATGCTCTGTCATTTCCCTTCGTAACAGAGCTTCATATTCTTATCGCTCAATGTTGTTGGGATAAATTTGCCCACTGTCAAATGAGAAGTCCTTCATTCTAGCAACTCATTCTTTGTAAAGAGAATAAAGTAGGAAAATAATTTCATAGCGTAATTCTTGAATTAAAAGCTTGTTAAAAACTCAGATCTATCTACCTTGTGCCACAATGGATACACCAGTGCAGTATTCTTTATCTGGTTTCTTTCCCCCCCATTCTAGTGTATATTTGTAAAAGTTTTTTGTCATGAATTTTCAGAAGTTTTATGCTGTGGTATATTGTTAAATTTTTGGGGTCAATTCTAGTGTCCGATACCACCCGTCGGCTTTGACCAATGACGTAATGTGTGATGTTATTTTGTTTGTGCCGCAGATTGCTGTAGATGAACGTTAAATGATTTCTCAGGATTTCCTCGTTACGTACTTACATTAAAAATTCAATGTAGATTGTTTTGTTTTCATCTCTAAATTTGTTTTCGGCATCTTTTGTTAATGAAAGTAGTCGTGATTTATAAGGTCTTAATTTCTCACTCTGTTCGTTATGGATGATCAGTTGTTTTTCCTGCAAAAATTCTACTTTAGAAAATGAGTGACCGTAAATCAACTATAAAATGTTTGCAATCATTGGATGTCACTGATGAATTTAGCAAGTGCAGTGTATGTGGAAATTATATGGTTTTGACGAAGGTTGGGTCATCACGAACTTCCGACGAATACATGTGGAGGTCCAGAAAAAATAACATATGGAGATCCATATGCAGGGGGACGTGGTTTGAGAGATTGAGGCTGAATTTAGAAGTAATTGTCATGTTAACCTACTATTTTTGCTATGAATATTCTTGCAAATCTGCCATGCATGAAGCAGGGGTTCTCGTGTGGCACTGTAGTCGACTGGCTCTCATTTTGTAGAGAAGTCTGTGGGGAATTTATAAAGTATAGGGGGTAATTTTATGGGCCAGGGGTTATAGTTGAGGTAGACGAGCCACATTTTGGAAAGAGAAAGTATGAAAGGGGGCCCGAGGTTGTTGGGCTTTGGGTTTTTAGAGTAGTAGTTTCTAGAGGAGACTGTGCTGATGTTGTTGCATTTAGTGTTGTACCAAATCGGAAAAAGGAAGTCTTGACATCTTTAATAGAAGAATATGTGGAAGAAGTTTCTGTAGTCATGTCAGACGGGTTTGCTTTATACAAGGGGTTGGGTGAAAGGACTTATCATTTGGTCATGAATCACAATATTCAGTTTAAAGATTATAAGATGGGGGCATGTACTAGTACTATCGAGGGGTATGGGGGGCTGTAAAATCTGTTGTCTGATGGGGAAAGAGCAGGATTTCAGTGTTGCAAGGCCATTTAGATGAATACTGTTGGAGGAAGAGTATTCCTAAAGGTTATTGTTTATTTCTTGCCTTTATGAAAGTAGTCAACAAAATGTACATGCCTTGATTTGTTAGTTAGGTGTTGGTGGGTCTGATACTTTTTTCTTGTTTTACGTTGCGGTTTTTTTGTTACTGTATTGTGCGAGTGCTACTTTTTTGGTTACAATGGTGGGCTGAGGGCTATTGCTGTGTGTCTGCTGGAGGGTTTATGTGATTGACTCGTGGTTTCATTTTTTTTGTTATTTTAAAATTTTGCATCTGATTGAGGGCGGGTAGTTGGGAAGAACTGATTTGGGTGGTACCTCATTTGTGCCTGGCAGTTTGCGTTTCTTATATTATTATTTTTTTTTTCATTAGTTATTCTGGATTTTTCTTCTTTCATTACAGTTTGACCTTCTAACAATATTATTTCTTGTTATGTCCTTATTTCGTTATTGTCAGCCTTGATCTTTGACTCCTTATGAAGTTCATATGCGGTAAGTTTCTTTTTATGTTTTCCTTTTCGATGTTTTTGCTATACTGCTCTTAATTTTACTTTCATTCCTGATGTATCAGTTTTACTGAGTGTTATTTTGGCGTTACTGTACTTGGTGTGACTTTTGTGTAGTATAGGTATGGATTCCAGGGTTTGGTCATTTTTGCGTTTTATTCCTTTGCGTGTGCAGTGATGTGTGTAAAGATTTTCATCTCTTGAAAGTCTAGTCATATTCTGTAGTTCACCTAAGAAGATCAGTTTTTAAGCATGTTTCTGATACGTTACAAGATTTTTGTGTAACAAACAGTAATATTGGAATCGGTAACTAGAAATGACCTACATAGGTTGCTTGTAGTTACTGATTCCATCTATTCGACGGTTCATTATTTAGATCGTTTTTGCAGTATGTGTGGAAAATATAATATAATATATGCACTCGTAATTGCACTCATGTTCTTATTTATTTCAGTCATCTTCAACTCGTTTAAATGAAATTTGCTTGTAAATAATAGTCGCGTTAAATGTATTATTTTATGGGATGCTACATTCGTCTGTTTACGAGTATGATCCGTTCCATTCATAGATTGTCCATTGCAGCATCTTTGCCTTATGTATGACGTCATTGGTCGAAGCCGACGGATGGTATCAGACACTAGAATTTATCCAATTTTTGTAAGTTTATAGACACAGTTTGTAGAAAGTATAAGGATTATAATAATATGTAAGCATTCTTTTAATAGTACAAGGAGAAGAAGGTTGCATAGAATCCATAAAACACATTATAAGGTGGTTAATTTCTCGTGGTTATAATGTGGTCATTGTTTATAATATGTAATAGTAATTTATTGATAATTTATTGAATATGTAAAATCATATATGAGTATGGAATTTTGTATGTTAAATGACTGTAGGTCATGATGGAACCTGTTGACTTGGCTTGTGAGAATATTACATGACAGAAACAGTCTTTTCATAGAAATGTTTATACATTTGTTTTGTAAGAAAAATTTAAAAACTGAGAAGACCAATTTTTAAAAAAAGTGAACTGTATAATACTTTGTTTCTGAAAAGATAAATTTATTTTCATAATGTGTAGTTATTTATTGTAATTGAACAGTGTGTGTTTATGTATTGATTGTTGAATGTACTCTAGTAGGTGTGTACTTAAATCAAAGAGCTGTTTTGGATTACAACTTTTTAATGACCCAAATTTCTGGCTAGGTCAGTGGGTTGGCTAATAACAGTTTTAACTGTCTGTGATGTCATTTTTCAATGAACATTCTATTATTGTACTGTCATGACATTGTAGGTTATAGATTTTCCATGTCCCCTGTATAGGGTATAGTTTGTTAAAGTAAATTTTAGTAAGACGTTGTAAGTTTTCAGAAATGTTTATTAATTCAAATAGTCATAATTTTTTTCAGTGGATCAACAGATTTTGACTAGTCAGTTTCAGTAGCCAAGTAATGATTCTTGATCTAAGGTGGTGTAAAAGTATACCAAGGTCACTGTTTGTGTGAGGCACCTACCAGTAAACTACATATTTTGATGCAGCTTTAGGCCAAGAATCATTCATGTGCTATTGAAACTGATTGATTAGTTGAAACTGACCTTGCCGCAGCAGTACTTTATGTGAGTAAACTGTACTGTTAAAAAGAAATGTAATTGCTGTTAGTCTCTGCTGTTAACATGGCAAACATGAACAATCTCATTTATTTTGTAGATTTATCTTGCTGAGGGAGGTAAAGCAATGTCAATGTATTTTTAGTATGTGAAAGTATTCTGAGGTTCCCTAAAACTTCACATTTATTTATATATATTAAGTAAATTACTGGGTAATATCTGACAATACATGCCTGAAATTTAAAGTTAGTGACATTAGCAGGTGAGAAATATGAATGGTATTGGTTTGTATTGGTTGAATGTTTCCAGAACCTATGCAGTTTTTGAGGATTTACTGTGTATTTAAAAATACATTTATCTTAAAAATTGAAGAGATTAATCTTTTTATCATTAATTTCTTGTTTGACTGGAAACTTTTATACTATCACTAATACCGTTTTCCTTCTATTAAAGTAATGGTATGCTTAGTAATTGTAAGAAGATTAAACTGTGTAGCAGTGAACATGGGATCTTCTCAGGCAGCATTTGACCCATACCATACTATCTTCATTTACTGTCATTGAGGAGCTTGCTAACCATTGAAACATCTTCTCCAACAGGGATATTTGGATCACCCCACTTATCCAATTAGGATCCCTTCTTGTTGATTTGTACTGTACTTATAAGAGGGTACTTGCTTAACCCAACTCCTCTCCCAAGTAGAAGTTTACCAGACTGCTCCTGGACTCTATAAGTTTAATACGATAAACCTTTACACAAAGGTTTTCATCATAGAAGTTTAATATGGTAAACTCTTACATAACAGTTTTCATCAGATGTGTTACAAATGTCTATTCTTTTAGAAGCAGTCTTGGGCTGCTACTGAAGATTTAAGACAGGCCATGTTAGTAATTTACAGCAGTAAGTTTCTTACCAGTATAAACACATCATCTCTTAATTACACTGACCAAAAGCTGACTGCTGCTCTCCTATTATCCCACATCTTTCAGTGATTCTTGCACTTTGGTTTATTAGACATTTTGAAAAGGACAGTGTGCAGTAGCCTATAGATTGTTGTTTTTGTTCAAGAGAAAAGAAGATACTTGTCCTGAGTTCACCATGGTTTCTTACTTGGAAATATGTAAAGAACTTGCTAGTGAATATTGTAACTATCTAATGTAAATGGTAGCCCCACATTTGCTGAATAGTAATGTTTTTTTCTTTTTTTCCAACTCTTTGTCAAACTAGCCTCTGCAAAAATGGTGTTTGTCATCACTTTTTAATCACTAGGATATACACATTTTAGGTTATATAAACATATTATTGTCCTAAAATGTCTACTATCATAAAAATTTCTCTATAGGCATATGTTTACTTTTCCTCTGCCCTCCCCACATACACCCGTAGAAAGGTCTTCCATATATTCTTGTGTTATGTTTGTCTTCCATTAGACAAAATGGAAAGGCCCTATATTTTAAATTTCTTAGCTTCCCCTGCATGCCATTCTCATCTTTATACAATACCAGTGTTGTTATAGTACATCTTTAAATTGATTGTTGTTATTAGATCTTTACCTCAATTTAGAATGTTACCATTGACTAGCTAGTCTTATCCTCCTTATGTGATGGATTAAGTGAAGTACTTCTTGCATATTGTGTGCTGCAAATGTGTTAATAATTTTGTATTTTAGTTTGTTCCTGCATTGTTATTGTATTGTCAGGTTAAAATATTGCTCCTAAATTGAGATTTATATTCTGGTACTTTATTTATTTGTTGTAATTGGATAGTTTGTTGATAGTGTTTGTGATTTATTAACTGTTACTTTTGATGTAGTGTGTACTCCCTAATAAAATGTAGGTAAGATGGCAGATTTTCTTATTTTAATAAGTGTTTGCCATCTGCAGCTATTCCAAAAGCAAGTGGTCGGTACATATTCTGATTTAATAGATTAATGATCAGTGAGCTTAAATTAGCGAGTGGAATAACAGAATTGCAATATCTATGTTCAGAGTGACTACTCAAATGACTACCGATAAACTTGTAGTTTCAATATTAAGATGGCTGTGTTTTTTGAAAATTTATGTATTAGTTTACAGCATTGTATTCGTTTGTTACATATTTCATTGATTAAAAACAGATATTTTGTTCATTAGTCAGTCTTTGTTTGCCACAAACCATGTACATTTCGTTTCTCATGTGTGTGTTTCCTTTTAGGTAAGGAAAATCAATGAACTGTGATATAATTCAATTGTATTATCTCCTGATTAAATAAACAGATTTTGAAATAAATGTTGTATATACATTTGGCTTCAGTTTTATGTGGTCAGATATGCACATTGCTTATTTTTTTAAATAATATTTTAATTCCACATCTGTATTTGTTATAGTTGACCAACTGGCCTTTTTTCCATCAGACTGCACAAAAAGTTTAGCTGTGTCTGCACTCTGCTTGGAAATTAGAATCCAACCTGATAAGGGTTCCAGGCTGATGAGCAAAACTCAAGAATCATAAAAACAAGTGTTTTGTAAGTTGCTTTCCTTTATGAACGAATTACATGTCTATAAGATTCTTACAGTGATTCTCAGCATGATCTGTGCTTTCTCGTACAACTTGTTGTATATGGTAATTCTACTTTAGGTTGCTGCAGATGTGTACTCCTACACATTACATTTAGTCATATGCAGAGTTGGCTGCCAGTCTGCATTGGAGCATACTGTTAGATAACAGCATTGTATGCACTGTAAGTGTCAGAACTTCTGACAGCCACTGAATCTTTTATATATATAAAGGCTCAAATTTTCTTCACTAAGTAAGTGTATAATGGCGTCTAATGCTTTCTGGAAGTCAAGGAAGAGTTCATCAACCTGGTGCCATTATTTACAGTGCTGCTGACCTAACAGACAGTGAGGTGAGTTTTGCAAGATGTCCATCTGCAGAACCTGTTTCTATTTTTGTATAGATGACTTTTGCCCCCCAAAAGGGTTATAATGTGTGGGCAAAATCATATTCCATAATGCTACAGCAGATTAATATCAGCAATATAGGTATTTAATTACATTCATCAGTCTGACAACACTGGAAAATGGGAATGACCTGCACTTTTCTCCAATCACTTGGTACCCTTCACTGCTGCAGCAAACCTATCAAAAAGTGTTGTTATAAATGGAGCAAGTTCTTTCAAGTAATCTTATGGGTATCTCATCTGGCCCAGCTGCCTTACATAGTTGAGTTATTTTAGTTGATTTTCTGTTCCAAGATCACTCATTTCAATATCTGATATTTTGGCATTTGTGTGAGGATTCAAAGGTATGATATACTTCAATGAAACATTCCTGGATGACTAAATATTGTGTTTTGGACTTTGTCATCTTCACTTTCAGTGTCAGTGTGATCACTGAGTGACTATGATGTTGATCTACTTACAGATTTTATGCAAGACCAAAAATTATTAGAATTTTTGATCAGATCACTTGCTAAAATTTTAATTTGCTTCTCATACATCTCTTTGTGCTCTCATTTAGGCTTAATCCAGCTTTTGTTTATCAACAAGGCTTTTATTTTGCTTAAATCTGTATTAAGCTCTCTGCAGCTTGTTTCCTGTTGCACTTTCTAAGCAAAAATATTTTCCATCCTTTTTAACTTTCCTTGCAATACATGCAGTTATTGAACTGCCTTATGGTTACTGATTCCATCCATTATGCTTTAGCTGTTTCAAAAAATCCAAGTCTGTCAGAGAACCAATTTGTGAGGGTAATGTCTGAGGGCCTCCTAGTAACTAAATGTTAAAAAAAAAAATTCAGAACAATCTCAGGCAAGCCCCATCTCTTGCACCAATTTTAATCTACAGCTAGCAAACTGAAGTCCTCCCCCTAACACCACATCAAAACAGGGAAATTTTAATACTCTTCAAGTGTTCACAGCAGGGCTCTGCCACTACAGCTTATGATATGGGTGGTCAGTAAGCACAAGTTATTACCATTTTTGACACTCCTTTGAAGTTTACTTCACCCAGATTATTTCTCATTTGGAATTTGTAATACCTACACTAGGTACTATCAGTTCTTTATGGCAATAAATATGCTGCCACCATTTGTGTCCAGCCTGTCCGTGTGAAATATATTCCTATGTGAATTTATGATTTCCCTGTGACTCACTTTTTGTTTCAACCTAATTTTCTGCTTCTAATACTATGTGGGCATTAATACCTTTGGTAAAAGAGACTAATTCTGTGTCCTTACCATGGATGACCTTGCAGTTCACTAATACCACATTTTTTCTTACTGATCAGCAATAATGAAAATTCTCTTTGGAGAGTGATGTGGCTGATCTTTCTCCTATTACAGCAGGTAATTATTCATTGATCCTGTAGAGGGATTCTTCCACTTTTAAAGAATCAAGGATATGCCACACACTCTGTTACGAGAGTAACCACTTCCCTTGTATAGCACATACTTGACCCACTGAGGAAAGTTCTACAACTCTCCACCCAATGACAATCGGGAAACAGTCATCCAAGATCATTGCAGAACTGTCTAAGTTTCTAGTTTAGATGTTGGCCTCACGCCAAAAGACCACAATTGGTGCTGGGTACAATAACCAATTTGTTGCCCTAATGCATCGGACAGCTTCATCATCGCTGTTGTCTCCGCACTGTAGCACTGCAACTGGTTTTGACAATTCTGTACCATCTGCTGTGGGTTTGACTGGTGACATGCATTTCGTTTCATTGCATTGGTTTCCAGCATCCAGAAATGACAAGTGCCTGAGACTGTAGTAAGTATGTGGAAAATCATTGATGACTGGCAAAAAATAGTGTTGTCAGATGAGTTCCTAAGTTTTACTTCAAACTGTCCTACTGTGATGATCTCATATATCTCAGGCATTACAATAATGACATACAGCCATGCTGCTTATATTGTCAAGTAGCATAGCAGACAACATGTGATGATTAAAAGTGCCAGTTGATATAACATTTGGTACTGCTTCTTCAGGTGATCTTGTATGTAATACTTCAGCAGAACAATACCTGGTTGCATGCATTAAATAATATACACACTTTCTTTGAAGAATAAACAGTGCCCTTGTCTTCATATTTTTCTGGTAGGTCAGCCATTGAATGTGTGCAGCGACTTTTTCGTCATGGTACTCCAGCAAGAAATGCAATTGCATTGTGGACTCACACAGAAACCACATAAAGGAAGATTATCTTGTCCTTTGAAGGTATCCGACTGCTGTGAACGGGCAGCCTTTCCTTCTCATCCCATCTGACAAGTCTCCCCTGATCGGGATTCTGAGCAAGTTTTCCAACTCTACCCATTTCTTACACCTCACCAGTCCTTTTCCTTCACTCATATTCCTTTGCCTGCAACCCTTCTGCCAGGAGGAGGAGCCATTGGCTCCGAAAACTTGCAAATCAATATCTTTATAGGTGTGCCACTGCTTGTGTGCGCATGCAATTACTTTACACATTCTACTTTTTGTTGCAATCAATCACAAGAATCAATGTAAAGGGTGGCCCCTGGTAGTAGACCACGTAGACCACAGGTTGAATCAACATAATGCCTAGCGGAAGCTCATTTTCTGACAGATTGTATTTGTAGTACAAGTGCCATATGGCAATGTTCTAAACTACATTATACAAAAAATTATGGATTGCACTTCTGGAATGGTGACTATCAGAATTCCTTCAGAGCTATAAATTCAGCATGCATATCTGTACTGTGTGACTAACAACATGCAGTAATTTCATGACTGTCTGTGTATGGACAAGATGCACTAAAGCCAAAGATTACTGCAAATTTCAACAGATAGTTTGATGCTACATACACTGTACTGGATGTGTCATGTTCAGGGAGACCTAAACTTGTTGACATGGCCAGGCAAGAAGCTGCTGCCCAAGGTATTAATGTCATCATTGTACATATGCACAACACTAACGATTAACAATTTATAGAACACCAGAACAGCAAATGCTCTAATGTATGAATTTAAAACCACATTGATTGAGCCTCATCAGCTGGCTGAATATAAATGAATTATATTTCTGCCTGCAGTTTCTTGATGAATAGCTCACCAACTTTGAAGAAGAGAACCTACAACCACATGGAATAATGAAGCCAAATGTCATCTGCCTAGTTGTGTAACCAAACACAATTATGTTCACTGTTTTGGATATGATGGTAGAAGTCCCAATGACATTAGCCTGGGTAGGTATTGCAGACCAAGGTGTCATTGGCTTGTTCTTCTTCAAAGATGGCATTATCAATAGTGAGATATGTATGAAGGTCATTAGGGACACTGCTTAGCCTTTACTGCAACAGAGAGACCATTTTGATCAAGAGTTGTGGTAGCAGAATGGAGCCCCAGTTACTTGTAACATATGCTGCAGCAACACTCTGTTAACAATTTTTGTATGTCTGAACAGTTCCTCAGTACAGTGCAAGTAGCACTGAAGTGTTCATGTAAACATGCTGTGGTCTTTGGCTTCAATGAATCTGGTCCATAGTCAAGATACATCTGTTGAACTTCTTATACTATGCCAATTGCTGAGTATAAATGTACATGCCAAATTCACTGCTCCAGAGGAATCCTAATTGGATTCAACTTATAATGCTTAGAAAATAACACTTCAGAACTACCAGTATGGCACTTCCGCTATCTGTTACAAGCAAAACCTTTTAAAAATGCAGTTCCATGTGATCTATGACAATTCAACCTGTGGTGTGCTACCTATGGGCCAACATCCATATTGAAGAAAAGAACATTATATGTGAAACTACTTCCTAAAAAGCATAGAAAAAACCAAGCATCAATTTCAAACCAGCAGATACTGTTGTACGGTATGGTATGGTAAGGTATGGTAGTAAGCTAGTAGTTCCCTGGAGTGTGCCTTCTTTCCACCCCTCCATCCCCTCCTCTTGCAGACACTTATCGGAACCAGTGTAGCAAACCATGCAATAGGAACAAAGTGTTCAAGCAACTGTGAAATGAAAAGTAGAAGATATTTGTGTGCTGAGCAACTTAACAAATCACAATAACTCCGTACAGAAGATTTCAGCATTGCAGAGCATGCCATGATATGCAACCTCAGAAGTTTAAGTCAACAAGAAGTAAATCTTGCAAGAAGCAAAGTTACAGTTTTGCCAAGCATTGCCACAGTAGAATTATTATGAGTAAAAGTTATATGTTTGAATGTGGAATAGCATGTGAAGATTTAGAGCAAGCTGTGTTGGAACTGTACATTTCATATTTATTCAAGTTGAGTAGTTATTATTAAGACTAAACTGTTGCAAATTATTTATTATGACAGAAACGGGAGAGCTATTTAATTGGATAAATAAAGAAAAGAATGCAGCAAAATGGAACAAGGGGATGAATCGAAGAACAATCTTACATACAGTAGTACACAAAATCAAATCAAGGCAATAATGAATTTCTTAACCCGGGAGAAGGAAGAATGGGAGGCACAATGGATAAAAGAGAAAGAACAATGATTAGTGGAGAAGAAATAGGAGGAGGAATGATGTCTGAAGGAGAAGGCACAGGAGCCACAATGGTTGAAGGAAATGAAAGAACATAAAGAATAAATGAAAGAATGTGTAACCAAAGGCAAAGATTTAGTAACAAATAAGCAGAGAACAACTTCTGAATTTGTACCAGGACTACAAAACCAAAGTAAGTCACAGCTGTGAATCAAGCACTCTGAGTGAGTACAGATGTATGTAATGGAGAAAATGTGGATGCGGAACAGGACATACAAGCATGTATAGTGATGTCACCAAAATTGCAAAGTCTGTGATGGAAACACATTTATCATGTGAACAGGAAGGAATAAAATCACCAAGGACAATAACAAAACTGAGGAGACCATAGCGGAAAGTCCAATGAACTCTATAACCAAGTGGAAACAGATAGGAGTGAAATCCCAAAGAACACCAAGAAGATCGAAGAAGCCATACAGGACTGTTAAAGATGGAGACAAGTAGTATACACAGTGGGACTATAGTTGGAGAGTGTCATTCTCAGTTAACTGGGATCTGTAAATTTGATCTGAAAAGTTCAATCTTTCCAGATGCTTTTCACCAAATTTCAAAGGACAATGGCCTGTCAGTTGGATGGAAGAGAAAAATATTAGTTTTGTAACAAGGAAGTGAACAGAGGTCACAGTCACATGGTGAGTGTGTGAAGGAATGAT
This sequence comes from Schistocerca nitens, assembly GCF_023898315.1. NCBI lineage: Eukaryota > Metazoa > Arthropoda > Insecta > Orthoptera > Acrididae > Schistocerca > Schistocerca nitens. The sequence goes on from NC_064615.1 coordinate 138,779,392, forward strand.
AGTAAATGCTTAGGCAGATTTTGAGGATGCATTCCTGGCAGAAGACTGCTTGACAGGAAAACAAATTGAAATAAAGCTGATGTCAGTGAGTGGACCAAAACGATTGGAGAGAGACTGTAGGCTGAGGGACTACATAGTGATTAAAGAAGAGTAAAGCAAGAACAAGATGGAAAAGCAGAATGAAACAACAGATCTGTGACCACCTCAAGAATATCAAATACTAAGCAAAGAAGAAAAGACAACATATTTTATGATTTGTAAAGAAGTGGAAGAAAGAAAACAAAGACAAACTACAAGCCTTATTACCAAGCAGTAACAGCCAGAATGCGGTGATGTTTGATAAAAACTGTACAACTGTGAATGATTTTACTCACTCTCAAAATGATAGTTGCAATAATATGGAATTAGGCATGCGGCTATGGTTGGTGAAAAAGGACTGTGTGTTAGGGAAGTGATGACATGGCAACAAGAATGAATAACAAACAGCTTCCGTATGTCCAAACTTGTGACTGATGGTCTGTGGGGCTTCAGCTGTCCACTTACAAAATAAAATGTTGTATTTAGTACAAAATCTGTCTATTCCCTAGTTTATTTATTTTATTTAGTCCTTCAAATCCTACATGTATAGAATATATACAAGGATATTGGACATTGTTAGGTATTTACAAGATAAAATACAGTTTGTATTGCATTCCTAAGTACTAGATATTGAAGTAATTTAGCAAAGAATCAAACATACAACAAACGTTAGAGGCAACATACAAAGTAGAATATTCATAATGCATCTTTATTTTTGTAGTTTGGCTTCTAGGTACTCTGTCAGACTGTAAAAGCAATGATCAATTAAATATGCCTTTAGTTCAGCCTTAAAACCACTGAGTTTACCTACTGATTTAATATGGTTAGGCAGATAAGTGTAAATCTTTATCCCAGTATGTAGTGTGCCTTTTTGGCACAATGTGTTCTGACCTGTTTCATATGAAGGTCAGATTTTTGCCTCGTATTGTATGCATGTATATCTTCGTTTTTTAATAACATATCTGGGTGTCTATCAATATATTGTTTGATGAAAACTGATGTTTCGTAAATAAAAATGCAAGGAAGACGAACAACTGACAGTTTTTTGAATATGGGTCTGCATGATTTCATATTGTTTACCCCTTCAATGTTGTGCTCTGTGCAAAATTCTACCAGGCGACTTCCTCTTTCATTTCTTACCCACAATCCATATTCACCTACTACGTTTCCTTCTCTCCCTTTTCCTACTGCCGAATTCCAGTCACCCATGACTATTAAATTTTCGTCTCCCATCACAATCTGAATAATTTCTTTTATTTCATCATTGTTGTTGTTGTGGTCTTCAGTCCTGAGACTGGTTTGATGCAGCTCTCCATGCTACTCTATCCTGTGCAAGCTTCTTCATCTCCCAGTACCTACTGCAACCTACATCCTTCTGAATCTGTTTAGTGTATTCATCTCTTGGTCTCCCTCTACGATTTTTACCCTCCACGCTGCCCTCCAATGCTAATTTGGTGATCCCTTGATGCCTCAAAACAAGTCCTACCAACCGATCCCTTCTTCTAGTTAAGTTGTGCCACAAACTTCTCCTCTCCCCAATCATATTCAATACCACCTCATTAGTTATATGATCTACCCATCTAATCTTCAGCATTTTTCTGTAGCACCACATTTCAAAAGCTTCTACTCTCTTCTTGTCCAAACTAGTTATCGTCCATGTTTCACTTCCATACATTCATCATACATTTCTTCGATTTATTCGTCATCTGCAGAGCCAGTTGGCATGAAAGAAGGTTGTATACATGGAAGAAGCCTGGAGATACTGACAGGTTTCAGATAGATTATATAATGGTAAGACAGAGATTTAGGAACCAGGTTTTAAATTGTAAGACATTTCCAGGGGCAGATGTGGATTCTGACTACAATCGATTGGTTATGACCTGTAGATTACAACTGAAGAAACTGCAAAAAGGTGGGAATTGAAGGAGATGGGACCTGGATAAACTGACTAAACCAGAGGTTGTACAGAGTTTCAGGGAGAGCATAAGGGAACAATTGACAGGAATGGGGGAAAGAAATACAGTAGAAGAAGAATGGGTAGCTTTGAGGGATGAAGTAGTGAAGGCAGCAGAGGATCAAGTAGGTAAAAAGACGAGGACAAGTAGAAATATTGAATTTAATTGATGAAAGGAGAAAATATAAAAATGCAGTAAATGAAGCAGGCAAAAAGGAATACAAACGTCTCAAAAATGAGATTGACAGGAAGTGCAAAATGGCTAAGCAGGGATGGCTAGAGGACAAATGTAAGGCTGTAGAGGCTTATCTCACTAGGTGTAAGATAGATACAGCCTACAGGAAAATTAAAGAGACCTTCAGAGAAAAGACAACCACTTGTATGAATATCAAAAGCTCAGATGGAAAACCAGTTCTAAGCAAAGAAGGGAAAGCAGAAAGGTGGAAGGAGTATATAGAGGGTCTATACAAGGGCGACATACTTGAGGACAATATTATGGAAATGGAAGAGGATGTAGATGAAGATGAAATGGGAGATATAATACTGCGTGAAGAGTTTGACAGAGCACTGGAAGACCTGAGTCGAAACAAGGCCCCGGGAGTAGACAACATTCCATTAGAACTACTGACGGCCTTGGGAGAGCCAGTCCTGACGAAACTCTACCATCTGGTGAGCAAGATGTATGAAACAGGCGAAGTACCCTCAGACTTTGAGAAGAATATAATAATTCTAATCCAAAAGAAAGCAGGTGTTGACAAATGTGAAAATTACCGAACTATCAGTTTAATAAGTCACGGCTGCAAAATACTAACGTGGATTCCTTACAGACGAATGGAAAAACTAGTAGAAGCCGACCTCGGGGAAGATCAGTTTGGATTCTGTAGAAATGTTGGAACACGTGAGGCAATACTGACCCTACGACTTATCTTAGAAGCTAGATTAAGGAAAGGCAAACCTATGTTTCTAGCATTTGTAGACTTAGAGAAAGCGTTTGCCAATGTTGACTGGAATACGCTCTTTCAAATTCTGAAGATGGCAGGGGTAAAATACAGCGAGCGAAAGGCTATTTACAATTTGTACAGAAACCAGATGGCAGTTATAAGAGTCGAGGGACATGAAAGGGAAGCAGTGGTTGGGTAGGGAGTGAGACAGGGTTGTAGTCTCTCCCCGATGTTATTCAATCTGTATATTGAGCAAGCAGTGAAGGAAACAAAAGAAAAATTCGGAGTAGGTATTAAAATCCAGGGAGAAGAAATAAAAATGTTGAGGTTCACCGATGTCATTGTAATTCTGTCAGAGACAGCAGAGGACTTGGAAGAGTAAAGGAGTTTTGCTATTTGGGGAGCAAAATAAGTGATGATAGTCGAAGTAGAGAGGTTATAAAATGTAGACTGGCAATGGCAAGGAAAGTGTTTCTGAAGAAGAGAAATTTGTTAACATTGAGTATAGATTTCAGTGTCAGGAAGTCGTTTCTGAAATTATTTGTATGGAGTGTACCCATGTATGGACGTGAAACATGGACGATAAATAGTTTGGACAAGAAGAGAATAGAAGCTTTTGAAATGTGGTGCTACAGAAGAATGCTGATGATTAGATGAGTAGATCACATAACTAATGATGAAGTATTGAATAGGATTGAAAAGCACTGCGTCTTCAGGCCACAAGTGGCCCATCGGGACCATCCGACCGCCGTGTCATCCTCAGGTGAGGATGCGGATAGGAGGGACGTGTGGTCAGCACACCGCTCTCCCGGTCGTTATGATGGTTTTCTTTGACCAGAGCCGCTACTATTCGGTCGAGTAGCTCCTCAATTGGCATCATGAGGCTGAGTGCACCCCGAAAAATGGCAACAGCGTATGGCGGCTGGATGGTCACCCATCCAAGCGCCGGCCACGCCCGACATTGCTTAACTTCAGTGATCTCACGGGAACCGGTGTATCCACTGCGGCAAGGCCGTTGCCATTGAATAGGATTGGGGAGAAGAGAAGTTTGTGGCACAACTTGACCAGAAGAAGGGATCGGTTGGTAGGACTTGTTTTGAGGCATCAAGGGATCACCAATTTGGTACTGGAGGGCAGCGTGGAGGGTAAAAATCGTAGAGGGAGACCAAGAGATGACTACACTAAGCAGATTCAGAAGGATGTAGGTTACAGTAGGTACTGGGAGATGAAGAAGCTTGCACAGGATAGAGTAGCATGGAGAGCTGCATCAAACCAGTCTCACGACTGAAGACCACAACAACAACAACAACAACAACAACATACCCCTTCAATGATTCTTAATATTCTCTTTTGCATCCTGAAAAGTTTAATGTTTGTTGTTGCATTGCCCCAGAAGATTATGCCATATTTAATTACAGAATGCACATAGGAGCAGTATACATTTAACAGGCTGGCTTTGCTGCAACAGGTTTTTAAGATCCTTATCATGTAGCAGGTTTTTACTTAGTTTTCTTTGCAAATGTTCAATGTGTACCTCCCATTTTGTGTTGTTCTGGAGCCAGAGTCCCAGAAATTTTGTGCTGTCAACACTTTCAAGAACTCTGTCCCTAAGTTCTTTTTGTATGTTTGGGTGGTGTCTTCCTTTTAGATTATAGAAGTTCAGTGGTACAGTCTTTTCTTTGTTTATAATTAGCTTGTTATAGCTGAACCACTGTTCTACACTGTTCATTGTTTGGATAGCGGAGTCTTATTTTTTTATATATATATATATATATATATATATATATATATATATATATATATATATATATATATATATATATTACCACTAATAAGGAAGCTTGTATCATCTGCAAATTGGAGGGTAGTTTGCCAATACTTCTTGTACTTAAGATCATTGACATAGAGGAGAAACAGAATGGGTCCTAACACTGATCCTTGAGGGACGCCATATTTCACATTTTTCATATCCTGAATAGTAGTAGCTGATTTTGTTATTGTCAGTATATTGCACTTCAACCACCTGTTTGCGACCACTTTCAGTTGAATAGCCTTTCCTGAAGCCATGCTGTGAGGGAGAGAGAATTTTATTTTTATTTAGGAAAACAGACAATCTCTTAAAAAAATTCTAAAATTTTTGAAAATACAGGCAGTAGGGCTTTGGTCTATAATTTGAAACACATTTTTTTTTTTTTTTTTGAGCAGTGGTTTCAGTTTTGCTGTTTTTAAGCATGAAGGGAAGGTTCCTGATGCCAGTGAGCTTTTGCACAAGTGTGTCAAGGGTTCAGCTAAGGCAAGACAGCATTTTTTAATAATTGCATCTGGTATTCCATCAATTCCACATGAGTACCCTGTTTTCAAGGTTTTTATAACTGATAAAATTTCTTCAGTATTTGTGGGTGAAAGGAACAATGATGTAGACACATTTCTTATGCTATGGGATGATGGAGGTGATATTTTGTTGTTTTCTTCCAGTCCACTCAACAACTGTTCACTTACGTTTGCAAAATATTTGTTGAAGGTCCCTGCAATTTTTGTTGGGCAAGAAATCATTTGTCCTTCATAACATAAGTTTATATTTTTATATTGTTTAGTTTCACTTGTTGTTTGATTTTTATAGCTTCCCATATAGCTTTAGATTTGTTTTTTGAATTTTCAATATATTTGTCATTTGCCATTGTTTTAGCTATCCTTACAACATTTTTGAGGATCCTCTTGTAATTCTTTAGGTACAAATGAAATTCATGAGGCATGTTCTGTGTCTTTGCTATATTGTGTAACCTTCTTTTCTCTGCACAAGAGATTCTAATACCTGCTGTAATCCATTTGTTCTTTTTGAAGTTAGGTTGACATTTTTTAAAATGGAAATGCAGCTTCAAAGTACGACATGAAGATTTCCATGATGTAGTGGGACTTTGAATTTCGCCGCGCTACATTCGTTCCCTCAGATAAAAATATCCCGTCGCAGCGGTATGAGCGCTCGACGGCAGAGAAACTACTAAAATTGTAACTTTTTTTTTTTTTTTTATTTTCTATCCGTTTCAATTGTCTCTTGTTAGCCGAAGCTTAAGGCAGGCGTGATCTGAGGCTGACGTAAAAAACTTAATACCTAGTTTTGATCAGATTTTAATGTGTAGACATATTGTGTAAGTTGTTAAGAAATTCGGAGGATGGAAGTAGCAAAGTAAATTAAATTGCATACAGTATCAAGATGATTTTAATTGGTATAAATTAGTGACTCCTGGACAATTACAAGATTTTGGAGCAGACTTTCCACACAGAATTGAAGGAGATTTTTGAAGACCTGGACGCCGCACGAAAGAAGACATGTTAACCTGGTAAAGAAGGAACTCTAAGCTACGTCATTTCCCCCTGTCAGTTACATTTTGTTATTCTCTGTTCTTTTCAGTAAATTTTGTAGTGGAAATTGGTTTAACTTTTGCTCAAAAACGCCACAAGGACCACCCCAACAATAGCTTTTCCGAATAACGAAGTCCGATCTGCATTTCTTTTTTCCCTTTTTCACGGTCATTTACGATTTTAAAACCCGCTTTTTATTCACGATTTCTTCCCACCATTTTCAACCTTTTCTCTTTCTTCTCTTCATATTTTTCTTTTTTTTTATTAACCTCTACAATGAATTTTTCAAACTTAGTATTTTCACAAGTATACACTTCATACCAGGTTTCTTCACTTGGTCTCTATATAAAAAAGTTTATTTGTTTTTTATTGAATTTTATTGTTTCTTTTACAAGTTCCTCTTTCTCACTTGGGGTGTGTAAAGCAATAAACTGTGCACAGTGATCACTGAAGCCAGTATTAAGATTTCCGGCACAGAAATTGTGATTTACATTTGTGTTTATTAACATATGATCAATTGTTGAGATAGTTGTTGGTGTAACTCTTGTAGGAGAATATATGGTGGCTTTTATGTTATATGTTTCCAGTAGGGCCATTAAGCTTTGCTGGTCTTTTGAGATTTCTTGAAAATCAATATTAAAATATGATCACTGTTTTGTTGAAGTTTTTTTATAGTATTTAAAGCTGCTTCTAGTTGATGACAGAAATCATTTAAGTTCCCATCAGGGCTCCTGTATACACAGATGATTATTAATCTTAACACAGAGAGTTCAACTGCGGATACTTCAGAAACTTTCTCTTCAGCTAACAGTTCAATGGGTTTTATGTTACAATAATCAATGCCACTTTCGACAAATATACATGACCCTCCATGACTGGATGTAATTCTAGAGAATGATGATGAAAGATTGAAGTCTGCTAGTTTTGTGACTGACATTGCATCTTTAGGCAGCCAGTGTTCAGTTAACCCTGCAATCTTAATGTCTGTGACATTTACTGACAGGCCATTGTAATACTGACAAGTAAAGGGACATCCTCCTCTAACATTACTGTTCCTCAACAGAAGTAATTGATACCAGAAATATCCTCAAATTTTGAATAGGTTTGTATTATCTCAGCTGTTTTTCTAAAAAGAATTTCATATGATTTTGTACAAAATGTATTATATTTCAGGCTAACATCTGTAAAAAGAAATTACTTTATTTTCTTTGTTGCAATTAATATGTACTAGTTCTGAAAGTACAGTTGAAATTATTTTCTTTTAGAAACATTTGAAATTAAGAAATATTTGGTACACTTAAAATTTCCATTATTAATTACAAATTTGGTGCTATTTACTATCTTAATATCTGGATTCATTTATAAAATAATAACATAAATTAATAGAAAGTCATTTGTCAATAAAATCTGTAAATCCTCTGGAATATTGTCAGTACTGCAAAGTGAAGTAGTAGTGGGCATGCCTTTGATGTGATTGGACTTGTTTTTGTAATTTGGAAAAACAATGTATTTTCAGCTTTGTTAATTGAAAGTTCAAAAGATAGTGTGATACAGTAAAATGTTAGAGAATAAATGTTTGAGTAAAACAAAAAATCTGCACAGGCTAACTTCAGCATTTTTTTACATCAGTTGGAACCATGAGAATCTATAACGTCAAAAATTTCAGCTTCAAGAATCAGCCCCTAGACGCGAAGAATTGGAGCCAATTATGAGAAAAGAAGATAAGTAAAAAGTTTATTGTAAATCTTACTCCTCACAAAGCTTATTGAAAGAGTTAACCACAAAGACAGTGACAATTAACAAATGATGTGAGTGAGGGTTGGATTACAAGTGGTGGCCTCATCTGGGATCAATTGACTAATAATGAAGTTTTGTCTGTTGCACAAGAAGGGACTGTGATTTGTGTCATTTGTAGTTCATGTATGAATGGATATCTGATCATGCAAACAAAGAAGACCGAGGACTGCCAAACAATGTAAATAGTATCAACAGTGATGGTGTACTACCAACAATGATGGACAGGATTGAATGAAAGAGGACTTTACAACTACAACCAGGGACAACAAAAAGGGAAGATAAATTACAATCTATTTGTGAAATTAATTTGTTTGTGGACTCGTGTGCTTGTTAACAAAATGAATAGGGATGAGGGTAGGAGAGAGGTAGAAGTAAAAGCTTTAGTATCCAGTCAGGACGTGTATGAGACAAGTGAAATTTTAGTCAGCGAAGAAATAGTAAAAACTGATATTTTGCAGTTAATTTTGGCAAAGATAGAGGAAATGAAGACAGATAACAATAGTAAATTGGACAGGGTACAAAACAAAATGGACCAACTTAGTTGCAAAGTTCCAAGTTAAAAAATGGGTTGTCAGACGAGTTAAAAAGTGTGAATGAAAAAGTTGATGTTTTAGAAAATAAATTTATTGTTTTGGAAAATGAGTTGATGGCTGAATCAGCGAGACAGTCGAAAAATGTTAATGATGTCAGAGTTGAACAGAAGGTCGTAGTGGAAAAAATGGAACAAATATTGCCAGTTTGGACCAAAAAAATTAAAAACAATATTCAGACTAATGTAACTGTTTTAGTTCAAAAATTTTCAGCATTGCAGTAAAATTGCATTCACAAAAATCTGTGTGCAGACAATGGTATTGTGTGGTCCAACACTCTTATCAAATTTTTTCCATCGGACAATTCACATCCAGTGGATTTTCTGCACCACTGTAGAGATAGTTTTGTGTCAGGCATGAATGACAATAAAAAAAATTAAATTTTTTAAAAGATGTCTTGAAGGCGAAGCTCTATCATGGGTAAATTTAAATTTAAGTTGGTGGGAAACACATCAAAGTATTGAGAAAAGTTTTTTAAATAAATTTGGGTTGGAAGATGAACAAAAGAGAACCAAAAATGAAATTTTGAATGGACTTAATTATAGGATTAGGGAGGGTACTTTGAAGGAGTTTTGTAAGAATCAACTTAAAATATTAACACACCTTGACAAACCATTCGACAAAATGACGTTGATTGATGCACTTAAAAGGAGATTACCAGAAAGGTTGCAGTGGGATTTAGAACACAGACCTGATGAGTGCCTTGAACAATTTTTACAATGTTGACAGGCTGGATAGGGCAGTAGAAATAGTAGAACAGTAATAATGGGGATAACAATGGGCATTTTAATAGAAGAAACGATCATAGAAGTAACTACTCGGGAAACAGCAGTTCGCCTCAATGAAGGTCCACAGTTTTGGGGCGAGGAAACGCAACATGCATTGGACTCCCAAGTTACACTTGCAACTAGACAACAATAACAGTGTTAATGATATGGCACAGGTATCTGAAATTGAACAGAAGGAATATAAGATTTCTCATTTATGTTTTGATGAAAAGTTTTGGGATACTATGTTTAATTATAGTGATGTAGGTACTAATAACAAACCAGAATGTGAGAATAATCAGAATTTTGATGTAGTACGTTCTAATAATTTTTTCTCTTGGTCAGAAAACAGCGTTATTGATGTATGTAAATCAGGTGATGACTGTATTGGACCTGAACTAGGCGATATTTTTGATGTGGATGTGAAAGAGAGCTGTGGAGTAACTGAGGTTGGTAAGTCTGAGACTGGTAACTTATTGCAGATGAATGTTGGTGCTTAAGTGATTTTGATGGAGACGAGACTTGTGTTGTTAATGATGTTGTTGATGAAGTAATTTTGGAAGAATATGATGATGATGAGTATCAGATATTTGCAGAGTTTAAGAATAATGATGTTTCAGAGTTACTTGTGAATGACGTTGGCAATACAGATAAGGTAAGTGATGTATTTGATGATGTAAATGAGAGTCATGGAATATCAGTCCAGTCAAAACAGTTGTTCATTAATGTCATGCAGAGTAATGATCCAAATAGTAACGGTGAGTTATCTGTGATAACCCTAGAGAATAAAGGTGAAAACTTTTTGAAGTTTGTTTGGGACCAGATTGATGATAACACAGATAAATGTGCATTCTGGAATGAGTGAGTTATGATTAGTCAGAATTTGTATTCAGATTGGTGGAGGATCTAAGCGGGAACGGTAAATTTGACAGTAATATATTTTGTGTTCCTTCTCTAACAAGTGATGTTAGTTGTGCCATGGAATCCTTTCATTGTGTTCAATCTTTATCTGACAGCATGAGTAACCAAAGTAATGCTATGATACCAATAAAGTTGATAAAATCCTGTAAAAACATTGTGGATGTGGCATGTGATGGAATTGAAAGTGATCTTTTACGTGAAGTACCTAACAAAAGAGAAGATGATTCGGATTTTGGGTGTCCTTACATTAAAATTAAGATTGATCAGTGGGAAGGTATCTGACTGATACTGGTAACCAAATTTGTGGTATATCTGACCAATTTGGAGACAAGATCCAGTATAGTAAGAATTTTGTGGAAATTTCCATTGCACGTATAAAGATAAGAGGAGCTACTGGTAAGCAAAGCAAGTATGTAAAATATCAAGAACTGAGTTTTTAATCCTATCTGGCGTAAATCCTATACACTTGCTTTTGAAATATAAATATATAGTACAGAAAACGATGTTTCAGGATTTGATTTGAATGCTAGACAGGAAGTTACCTATCCATTGGACCGTGTGATGAGAAATCTATGGAGGAAACTGGAAGATGTGGGTGGATCTGCTCCCACACTACTATACAGCTGCACCCTGCTGAACCAGTCGACTTACAAGAGATCATAGGTGCGCAACCCCCACTGTCACCCAGCTTCGCACATTGTGTATGTTTCCCCAACTCCACTTAGGTGAAGTGTCGATTCATCACTGAAGACAACACTATCCAGAAGATCTTCATCACCATGCAGCAACATTTTGTTTGTAAAGTTGGCACGTAAACTATAGTCTGTAGGCTTTAGAGCTTGTAAGAACTGAAAACAATAAGGACATAATTTAAGTGTCTCATTAAAGTTTCTGCACAGATTCACAGGAATTGATAATCCATGACTTGCCTTCCGAAGGGGTTTCCGCGTGAAGGACTCTCAATTGTTCAATGTGTTCTTCAGTTACTCTTGGTTATTCCATACTCTTCCCTTTGTGCAAAGATATACAAACAAAACTGTTTGAGTTGCTCTTTTTTTATGTACAATTTATAGTTGTAAGTTGAAATGCTACAAAGTGATAAAATCCATATATTCAGTTTGAAACACCCTGTAATATCTGATAAGAGACCCATTTCATCCCTACCAGTCTATCTCTGATAAAGTTGATAACATAATTGACAATATAATATTCATACAATTTTCTGAACAAAAGTTGTTAACTTAGTTTGGCTTCTGTGAAAGACCCTGTACCAAGAAAATCATATAATCTTCCAAGTTAAGATATGGCAGAGCAACTCAAGAAAAATTACCTTATCCTTTTGACATTTTCTGCCATTTTTCTCAATCTCTCTGACTGCGTAGAGCATAAAATTCTATATTTATGATGAACTGGATTAGAGACACCTATCTATAGCATATAACACCACTCTGGAAATGATATATTGTAACACGGACTCTATAAGACATCAAAATATTTTTGGAGCCATCTTTATCCATGACTATTCAAGCAACACCAAAAATAATGTAGACTGGTCAGAACTGCATCCAAGCTGTACGCATCCTACTCCATGAAGTCTGAGTAATTCTCTATCATTGGATCAGATGACCTCAGAGGGTGGAGGACATAATTATGTACCTTCGTATCCATGGAAAGTTCCTCAAAACGTTGTGACAAACTGGTTATGAATGATGGAGTGGCGGTACAAATCACTAAAGAATGCCACAGGTGAATAAATGTTAAATGTATGTGCATCCAACGAGTGTATGTCACTTAATCATTTTACAGACAGTGGCAAACATATTATCCCACATAAACATCCTCCACAGGGGAATACTTCTACCTGCCAGAACAGTACCCTATTGTCAAGCAGGATGCATTGCCTCATGTTGTTTGTGCGTACTCATGTCCAGCTGTTGACGTGTACATGGACGCATCAGTCAAAGTATCCAGTGGAGGTCATCTTACCCTCATGCTACATTTTGTGGCCTGTGATATGACATTGGGCACTTGCAGCCCATAGTAAGAAGATGATTCTGGATGTGTCCTCACTGAATGCTGCTGTCCATCTTTGAGTAGGAAAGTAATTGGCTGCTCTGTGATCTGTATCTGTAGACACTATTTGCAACAGCTTCAGCAGCCAACTGGTTGTGGTGATTTTCTCTGTTTTGAGGGACACTTGATACACTGTTGACATGGTAACACATGAAAAGCCCAGTGTCTGCATGACTTTAATGATGGAGTGTGTCATGAATTAATCACTCAAGATATAACTGCAGTCCAATGCTGTGAAGTCATGCATTTTGTCCACCATGCAGTCTTAAAGTCACATCAGTGGCCAATACAAAGTCAGATCACAGTTGCGTGCCAAATTATTCCAACTGCCATGCCTTTTCCTCTCCAATATAGCAATTGCCTGTAATTCAGTTGCTGATGAGTAAATGTGTTACAAGTAAAGTTTTATGAATTAATGACATCTAGCTTTAATTGGTGGAAGGAGAGGTTGCATGATTGAAAATATGACTCTTAGTGGTGAATACTAGTCTTTCGAAATGAATCTAATGTAACTGTATTTGATTATTTATTATTAGCTCATATGATGTCACTGCAAGGAAACAGTAAATAAATATGTGGGCAATGATTTCAATGTGACATCATTTGTGTTACAGCTATTGTCTAGGAATTGTATCTCATTTGTCTGTCTGTTTCTTTTCTTTTTTCAAGTTCAGTGCTACCACAGACTGATTTATTATTATTATTATTATTATTATTATCATCATTATTATATTGGCTTTTTTCTTTCTCTACGTGACACATGAACTCCTCATAATGACAATGCAATATTTATCAGGATTATTCATGGTCGACCTCAATAATGTGTTTGTAGTTTATGGATGCCCAATAACAAGGTTACCAATACCCTTACTAAAATATATGGAAATGAACGTATTTTAAATGTGTAAAATATGCTACCTGATAAAAAGATGAAGTACCTAGAAGGGGAGGAGGAAACAAAATCAAACATCATGATGTAATGTCACCATTCAATTATAAGTTAAACTTTCAAATTTTGTAAGCAGCCAAAATTTTTTATTTTCAGTTTGTCTGATCAGAAGAAGCCAATATACATCAGTGAGAGTTAACAGCATTGGATTGTAATGCAGAACTGAAATTGATTTTTTAACAAAATGGCCTTATCCTCAGGGGCTGAAATTAACTGTTGTGTGGGTACATTCTTCATTGTTGGTAACTGAATGCCAGATTCCATTTGACCTTTTATTTATCACTTCAAATAAAAATATTCTATTATACATTCAATAGCCCTCCGTGAGTTACACATTTCAAACTCTGAGCACAATGTTTCACATTGTACAAAAATTAAATAACAATACCTCTTGACTACTACTCTACAAAAACTGACTCCATATTGTCATAATGTCTCTGTCATATTATATATATTATAATGGACCAAATTTTACAAAGCATTAATGTTTCATAAAAAGTTTCCTGCAATGTAATATTTTACAAAACTAAAGGAAACTTTTGATATAATTACAATGATGGCTAAATTACATGTATAACATGAAAATGAATGATATAGCATTGTTAAATGATTAATTTACAATATTATTTAAGTAGCAACCTGGCCTGACTTCACACAGGTAGCATTAAGTATCTGCAGCCAGACAATTTGACTGCCATAGCATATTTTGTTTCTGGGCCATGAATAAAATTCAGAGGATGCCATTAAGTAACCGAATGTCTTCACTTACATATAAATTATGCGATACACACATCAGGAAAATTGTGTGGAGGCACTGATTTGATTTGATTTTAACATGAGAGCTAAAACAGCTTAGGTCTAACCCGCCACTGCCCGCACAGAAACTAGGTTTATTGTGCGGTATCGCTCCCTGTATATCTAGTAAAGCCAACCAGTGCCCTTAAATAGTGCAAGGAGCCCCTCTACCAGTTTTTTGTTAGACACAATTTCTTCAGGTCTAGTTGTCCCGAAGATTCTGTATCTTTTACTCTCCAATGCCATGCATTCAATGATTAGGTGTGATGCAGTTTCTTCACCCTCATCACAGATCCTACATTTAGGGTCCTCTTCCATTATGCCCATTGTGTGTAGGTGTTTTTTGATGTTCCCATGGCCAGTCATCAGTCCAGTCATGAGTTTGATCTCTTTCCTGTTCAATCCCAGGATTACAGAGCTTCTTTTAAAACATGGCTTGGGCATCATGACCTTACCATGTTTTTGTTTATGGACCTTGGTCCAATATCCTACGTGCTGTTTCCTAAGCCAGTTCCGTAGTTCTAATTTGATCATAGCCTTGGTAATTGTCAAGACAGGTTCCGGTCCAATAAATGGAGTTGTTGCCCCCATCCTAGCCAATCTATCAGCTTGTTCATTGCCACAGATCCCTGAGTGGCCAGGGACCCACACTAGGTACACCCTATTGCTTCTCCCTAGATCCACCAGAGCCCTGTGGCAATTTGCAACAATCTTAGATCTTGTTGCAGGAGCTGCCAATGATTTCAGGGCTGCCTGGCTGTCTGAATAGATGTAGATGCTACGATCATTGTAGCACCTACTCATATTCTCCTCCACACATGCCCTGATTGCAGTAATTTTGGCTTGGAATGCAAAGGCCAGTTTCCCTAGGAAACCAGTACAACCCTGCCCCAATGCCTTGATCTGTTTTCGACCCATCGGTGAAACAAATGATGTCCCCCATACAGTGTCTAACTGTTTTCTCCCACTGCTCCCTACTTCCAATTATTATGTTATAAGGTTTGTCGAAGCAGTTAGGAGTTATTATATAGTCAGCGGGCATTTCCCCAGCCATACCTATATTTACCTCACTCACTATGTTAGTGTGTGATTCTGGATATCCAAATAAGACACAGTTTTGGCCAGTTTTAAGTCTGTATGCCCCAGCTGCTGCCTCCATCTTAACCCAAAGGTGAAGTGGAGGAATATACAGCATGGCTTCCATTCCAGCGGCTGGTGTGCTGCTAATTCCGCTCATTATGGCTAAGCAGGCCAATCTCTGCACCTTAGCAAGCTCTTTAGCAGCAACCCGCTGTTCTACCTTCTTCCACCACACTACGGCCCCATAGGAAATCCTAGGTCTAACCAATGTGGTGTATATCCAGTGCATACCCCTCGGGCTTAGGCCACAGTTTTTGCCACAAGCCCTCCTAGTACTCACTAAAGTGCTTTTTGCCTTGGAGCAGATACTCTTAATATGAGGGATCCAAGTTAGCTTCTCATTCAAGGTTAGCCCTAGATATTTCACTGTCCCCTTCACAGGTAGTTTTTCATCGAAGAGCTTTAGATTCCAACTTGCATGCTGAATATGTCTCTTCGTAAATGACACCACAACAGTCGTCTTAGGATTAACTCTCAGATCCTGTTTAATGCACCATTTTTGCACAATGTCCAACCCTCCTTGTGCCATATTCCTGACTGTGTCAGTGAATTTGCCAAGTATTACTATGACAAGGTCATCTGCGTATCCTTGGCAGAAGCATTGTCTGGAATTTAGTTCCTCAATGAGTTCGTTCACCACTAGATTCCACAATAGAGGAGACAAAACTCCTCCTTGTGGGCAGCCTCTAGTGGTCTTAATTACCGTCTTTTCATTCATCATGGTAGCGTCTACCTTCCTTCCACTAAGCATGGCTCTGGTCCACCTACATATAGTGGTCCCCAGATCATGCACCTCTGCTGCCCTTACCATGGAATAGAAGGTCATGTTACTAAATGCCCCCTTGATATCCAGGAAGATGCAGAGGGCTATTTCTTGGAAATGAAGTGCTTTTTCCACCTTCCCGATGAGTTGGTGGAGAGCTGTTTCACATGATTTACCTGGTTGGTATGCGTGTTGGTTCAGGTGTAGAGGGACCCTACATAGCCTCCTCTCCCCAACGTATACATTAACCAGTTTTTCCAGTGTTTTGAGAATGAAGGAGGACAGACTGATTGGTCTCATATCCTTGGCCTTGGTATGATCAATTCTCCCTGGCTTTGGAATGAAGGCAACCTCCACTGCCCTCCAAACATTGGGAATGATTCCTACTGCTAAGCTAACCCTAAATAGCCTGCATATAATTCTTATAAGCTTTCCTCCCGCCTGTTGCAGGAGAGCTGGAAAAATTCCATCTGGGCCAGGTGACTTGAACAGCTGGAATGTTCCAACCGCCCACTGGATTTTGTTGAAGTTCACACACTCCTTGGCCGATTCCCAGTCCTCTCTTCGAGAATCTGAGAAATGTTGTCTCTCTGGGGTCACATACTGGTCTGTGTTATCCAGCAGAGCATATTGAGGAAAGTGAGTTTTGAGGAGCAATTCCAGCGTCTCATGTGCTGTCTTTGTATATTCCCCATCCTCCTTCCTCAATGTACCTCCTGGATTAGTTGGTACTCTAGTGAGAATCTTGTGAAGTCTGGCTTGTGCAGCCATGCCTTCCACTCCCTCACAGAATGCCTTCCAGTATGCCTCCTTTGCTTGTCTTATTGCAAGATTGTAACTGACAAGGGCCTCATGATATTTAGCCCATTGTCCTTTGCATCTCGCAATGTTAAACAGTCTCCGTACCTGTTTTCCTTGCGTTTTTTCCAATTTGTTATTCCACCAAGGAACACTCCTATTTGTGCACTTCCTGGTGATTGTGCAGTTGTTCTAATATGAGGTCACTATGGCAGAGGTAACAGCCTCTGCTACTTCTCAAATTCTACTGGCTTCCTTATCATGGTTTTAATTTCTGATAAGCCTAAGTCAAGGTCCCTCCTATATGTCTCCCAGTCTGTTTTTCCTGGGGTTTCTATAAGTCATGGTCAGTCTGATTCCCATTTCAACCTTGAATTTAATGTACATGTGGTCCGATGAGGATGGCTCCAATACCACATGCCATTGTTTGACATAGCTACCCATCGTCATGGAACCAAATGTTATGTCAATTACATCTTCCCTTCTGCTATTCCTGAATGTAGGTTCATTGCCCCTATTCAGGACCTCTAAGTTGTTAGCTAAGAGGAATTCAAGAAGGTACTCACCTCTACTGTTGGTGTCCTTGCTGCCCCACACTAGGTTGTGAGCATTGGTGTCACACCCCACCAGCAGTTGGTCACCTTGCCGACGGCAATTCTCTACCAGTCTTCTCACCGCCAAGGGAGGGGGAGAACTGTCTTCGTAAGGAAGGTATGCTGAGGCCAAGACAATTTCCCTCATGATACCTTCCTCACATTGCTGCATTTTGATGGTCACTAAGTCCCTAGAGCAGAAATCCATCATTGGCGTGAAAGAAATGCCGTTTCTAACATAGATGCATGTTCTGGAGTTTCTTAGATTTCTAGCATAGACCAGCTTACCTCCAGTGCCTCTGAGGTCCGATACACCCCCTTTGTATAAATAGAGTTCTTGTATCAGGGCCACGTCCACTTCCTGTGTCCCCAGGCAGTGGCTCAGGGCAGCAGAGACCCCTTTACTGTGCTGCAGATTAATCTGCAGCACCTCCAGGCTCCGTCTTGCTGCCATCTTTGAGGTCTTTGAGAACCCTGACAGTGACCTGCGAGAATCCTAAAGACAGTTTCAGGTCCTGCTCCCTCATCGCCTTCAGGGACTTCTCACCAACCTCCACCACCAGGGTTCATCCTTCCGGAGCAACCTTCTGGTTAATCACTCTCCAGTCTTCTGTCAGGAGTTTTGGTTTCTGGGCCCCTGTTTTCCCGAACAGAGTCATGGGAGAGACTTCCTCCTTAAGGATCTTGGGTACCCATAATGATATCTTTGCGGTCTTGAGAAGCTCCGCTGCCGTCTTGAGCAGCAGCTTCGCATCTTCCCATGGGGATGTCATGGGCACCTTGTCCTTGAGCAATTCTACTGTGTGTACCCCATCACAGACAAAAATGACTGCACCACGGTCTAGATAGACCCTCCTGAAGTTGGAACCTGGGCCAGCTCCCCCCCCCCCCCCCAATCTTTTCAAAGAGGGCCATCTGTACTAGTTCCTCCTGCTGCGAGGTAATGGCCACCAGTGGATAACCTTCCTGGATAACTGCTATCCTAAAAACCGAGACTGCAGTAGTATAGGGCTGTTTCCCTATTTCTTGCCTCAGTTTTTTCTGGACTCGCTTATCCAGCGAGGAGGGAGTCTTTGATTCCTCCCTTATCCGCTTTCGACCTGTCTTTGACGTTGTGGGGGTCTGCGTGTCCCCTACAATCTGAGACAGTTTTTTCCTGGGGGTCTTGGGTTCTAGTCCATTTACTTCCCTTCATTTGTGTTTAGGAAGCCGTTGTTTTCCTTCCTTTTCCCTCTGTTCCCTGAGTAGATTCCTCCTTTGGGCCCCAGACAAGCCTTTGATCTTAATCTGGTCTAGCTTCTCGGTTACAGTTCCCACTTCTGGCTCAGGTCTAGACTCTGATTCAGTAGTGGAAGTGCCTTCCATCGTTTCAGTCCCTGATGTTTGGGTATCTGAGGTCTCAATTTGCCCCTCAGTTTCTTTTTCTTTTTCTGTAGTCGTGTCCATGTTGGTCCTACGAGATTTGGGGATCTAGAAGGTCCACACCGCGAATACCCCATGTGGTGTAAGGTGTAAGGTTAATTACTGATGGAGGTCGCCCGGTATCCCTGAGGCTCCGTTTGCGACACATCTTCCCATGTGCCACGCACCCCTCAGCACGGATCGCATCACATCTTGGGTTGGGTCAGGGAATAGGGTAGGACTAGGAGAGGATAAGGAAGAGGGGACGTTCTGGGACACTCTTAGTCTGATCCATCGGCTGAGGCCTTTCCGGCAGTAGGTCCTCTACCTTCGGCATAGCCCTCAGCTTCCTGTGGATACGCAAGCCTCTCCCCCCACATGGACAGTGCTTCATCAAGGTGGTGTTCTCCGGAGAGAGTGGAGGCATTAACATTATTTGTGTTCCATATAGAATTGGGGTTTGGAATGACATCTCATGGCAATGATGGGAGCACATTGTGATGTAAGTAATATGTTTATAACCAAAGTCAGTATTGTATGAGGGCATTTTGAAAAGTAAAGATACAATGACTCGCAGTCCTTAAATAGAAAATTTATTTAGAAAATGTCAGTTTCATCTTATTAATGGGATTATTTGTTATTTTTCGATATAATCACCCCTGTTATCCAAACAATTGTTAAGTCGGTGCACAAGCTTTTGTATCCCACAGTCATAGAAGGTTGCCACCTGTTGTCGGAACCACATTTCAACTTCATCTTTGATCTCTTCATCGTTGTGGAATGATTTTCCACCAAGATGTGACTTCAGGTAACAGAAGACATGGAAGTCGGTGGGCTCCAGGTCTGGGCTGTATGGCGAATGGTCCAATACATCCCATTTGAATTGTTTGAGTAGTGCTTTGGTTATGAGCCCTGTGTGAGGCCAAGCATTGTCATGAAGCAAGCGGACTTCACTTGTCAGCATTCCTCTGCGTTTGTTTTGAATTGCCCTTCGAAGACGTTTCAAAGTCTGGCAATATGCAGCAGCATTAATTGTCATTCCAGGAGGCATAAATTCCAACAGAAGAATGCCTTGTCTGTCAGAAAAAACAGAAGCCATGATTTTCTTCCCTGAAATCGACCTTTTGCATTTAGTGGCTTTTGGTGAATTCTAATGGCACCATTGCATTGATTATTGCTTGGATTCAGGTGTACAGTGACAAACCCACGTCTTGTCACCTGTCACAATATGATCAAGGAACTCATCACCTGCTTCAGCATAGCATGTGAGGAAGTCGAGTGCAAAGCCCACCCTTTTCTTTTTGTGTTCTTCCATTAAAAGTTTTGGAACCCAGTGTGCACATAATTTACTGTACCCTAACTTGACAGTCACAACGTCATAAAGAGTTGTCATTGACACGTCCGGTATGATCTGAAGCAGTTCTTTCAATGTGAGACGTCTATTACATGAATCGCTTCCTCCATTCTCTGAAGAAGGGCATCAGAGATCACAGATGGCCGATCTGTTCTTTGTTCGTCATGAACATTGGTCCTGCCTTCAGAGAAATGACGACACCATTTTGTTACATTTTGTCAATTCATAATGTTCCCATAAACAGAAACAATTTCTTTGTGAATATCCACTGGTCGCTGACCTTTTGCATGAAGAAAACGTATGACGGAGCGCACTTCACATTTGGCAGGATTCTGAATCAGCGCAGCCATTTTAAACACGACCTACTCCAACCAGAAGCAACGTTCAACTGCCGAACGACTGCGAGGAGAAAGCTAACAGTTCAAGGTTAACACCAGTGTTACCAACTTGCTCGCCAAAACTCTTCTGTTCCTCTGGCGTAAGGTGTATCTTTACTTTCTGAAATACCCTTGTATTTGAATGATTGGTGTATGTGAGTGTGAGTGATTCAATAGCTATTAGAGGCTGTCTGATGTGCCAAAATAACACTCATGATGTATATATTTAGGCCATGTTACAGCACTTACCTTGAGAAGCTTAGTACGCACTGTGATGCATTGTTGAGACTCATTGCATAATTATTTGTTGTGGACTTTTTATGGCAGACCTCTTTGCTGTGCACACAAAGGATTGTGCCAACATCTAGGTTTGATTCAAGGAAAGCAGAAAACTGAATGTTGAGTCATCTGCAGCACTGCTGAAATAATATACTGTATGTAAATAAAGCAAAGTTGTGAAGTACTTTTACAGAAAACATTTTACTTGAAGCATAAAAATTAAAACACCATATATTTTGGACACCTTGTTTTTTGCTACGTAATTGTTCTCAAACAATTGCAGGGAAACTATAGGTTAAAAATAATTGTTTGCCCCCCCCCCCCCCCCCCCCCTTCAAATTTGAGCCTCATATTCTAGCTTGACAATGAGGTGGGTATCTTTTTGTTATTGGTTGTGTTTATTACAATACTTCAAAGTTGAAAACCCACTGTGTGTTGATTTGACAATTTTCAGTGAATTAAGAGTGCATATTGCGACTGGGAAGCAGAAATTGACAATCTGAGATTATCATCATATTTCAATAAGTGTTGCTCAACTGTATGAGGAAGTTTTCAAACTTTTGTGCATGCATCCAAGAAGATCCATTCAAGAACATCATGCCCATGTCTTTATGATGTTTAAATGGCCTAAATCCTTATCTTACCAGTGGAGATTCGTTTACCAGTCTTCTGTATGATTTGAAAGTATCCAAACAAATAACAACTTTCGCCCCACCTTGCAGAGAAGCATTTTTGCATCTATGTTTTACTCAAGGGAACCAGTTGTAGAATACTTCTCAGGTGTGTGGGACCTGTACCAAATAGGACTAACAGGGGATATTGAACACATACAGAGAAGGGCAACACAAATGGTCACCGGTTTGTTTCATCTGTGGTAAGATATTGAAGAAACTGAATTGGCAGACTCTTCCAGATAGACACAAAATATCCTGAAAAAAGTATACTAACAGCATTTCAAGAACCAGCTTTAAATGGTGACCCTAGGAGTATGCTACAACCCCCAATCAAAATCGTGGAACAGGGAAAAAAGATTTGTGCCTTTCAGGCTGAACTAGAAATGGTGTACTTCGAATTAGACAGGTTGAAGGGGGAAAGAGACAATGGGAGCTTTGAACAGGTAGCAAGTCATAGTCAGAAGGAGAAAACCCCAGAAATCACTTTTCAGATTCCAGAGAGCAATCAGTTTGATTTGTTGCCTGAAGTAGAAGAGCCTAAAACAGTATTTGAGCAAAGTAGGGTGCAGCAGACTCAGAGTAACAATTGTAATGCTAGGTCAGGAGTAAATTCAAGCAGAAAGAAAAGAGTCTTGCTGTTAGGTAGCAGTCATGGGAGAGGTGTAGGCCAGTTGCTACAGGATAGGCTAGGAGTCAAGTACCAGGTCACAAGCATTGTGAAATCTGGTGCTAAACTTAGCCAGGTTACAGAAAACCTGGTGGCCTTGTGCAAAGATTTTGATGGTGAGTACCATGTTTTTATAGTAGGAGGAGCAGGAAACAGCCTGGCTAGCAATTCGGACTATAGTATTAGGTGTGACCTGGATGTAATAGGAGCAGCAACAGCTCACACTCGTGTGGAGTTTGTAGATATTTTGCAGCACCGTGACCAATGACCAGCCCTGGGTTAATATGGTTGTCAATCATGTTAACAGAGAGCTGGGGAGGGGGGGGGGGTTACTGTTGGCAGAAACTAAATCTCATATGTGTGGTGCCTATCGATGCAATTGGGAGATGGGGTTACACTAGCCATGGCCTGCACCTGAGTAGGAGGGGGAAGGATACTTTAGTTGATCTCCTTGCAGAAAATGTAAGGGCGGGGGGGGGGGGGGGGGGGGGCACATACACACAAGACAAAATACCTGTGATTACTGGAGTCAGAGGGACACATTTTTTAGGTTAGAGTCAGGTTAAGACAGAGAGTTTTGAAAGAGATTAAAACAGAACAGTGCCATAATGTCTGTAGCAGTATCCAAAGAAATAAAAAATTTGTGTATTTCATCAGAACATTAGAGGATTGAAAAATAAGATAGCTGACTTTCTTGTATGCCTAGAAAATGGGGTAAATTCTGAAGGTATAGATGTTTTGTGTCTCTCTGAACACGATGTAACTGCAGGGAAGGAGAAGTTAAATTTAAGAGATTGCAGATTAGCATCTCATTCATGTAGAGTCAACATGGAAAAAGGAGGAGTTGCTACTTATATAAAAACTGGACACAAAGTCAAAAATATTGAAACAAATGGTTTTTGTGCAGATCAGATCCTTGAAGCATGTGCTTGTGAGTTGCTACTGCAGTATCTACATCAACATGACTACTCTGCAATTCACATTTAAGTGCTTGGCTATCTCTCTACCATTCCACTCCCGAACAGCGCGCGGGAAAAACGAACACCTAAACCTTTTTGTTCGAGCTCTGATTTCTTTTATTTTATTTTGATGATCATTCCTACCTATGTAGGTTGGGCTCAACAAAATATTTTCGCATTCGGAAGAGAAAGTTGGTGACTGAAATTTTGTAAATAGATCTCGCCGCGACGAAAAACGTCTTTGCTGTAATGACTTCCATCCCAATTCGCATATCATATCTGCCACACTCTCTCCCCTACTATGTGATAATACAAAACGAGCTGCCCTTTTTTGCACCCTTTCGATGTCCTCCGTCAATCCCACCTGGTAAGGATCCCACACTGCGCAGCAATATTCTAACAGAGGATGAACGAGTGTAGTGTAAGCTGTCTCTTTAGTGGACTTGTTGCTTCTTCTAAGTGTCCTGCCAATGAAATGCAACCTTTGGCTCACCTTCCCCACAATATTATCTATGTTATCTTTCCAACTGAAGTTGTTCGTAATTTTAACACCCAGGTACTTAGTTGAATTGACAGCCTTGAGAATTGTACTATTTATCAAGTAATCGAATTCCAACGGATTTCTTTTGGAACTCATGTGGATCACCTCACACTTTTCGTTATTTAGCGTCAACTGCCACCTGCCACACCATACAGCAATCTTTTCTAAATCGCTTTGCAACTGATACTGGTCTTCGGATGACCTTACTAGACGGTAAATTACAGCATCATCTGCGAACAACCTAAGAGAACTGCTCAGATTGTCACCCAGGTCATTTATATAGATCAGGAACAGCAGAGGTCCAAGGACACTTCCCTGGGGAACACCTGATATCACTTCAGTTTTACTCGATGATTTGCCGTCTATTACTACGAACTGCGACCTTCCTGACAGGAAATCACGAATCCAGTCACACAACTGAGACGATACCCCATAGGCCCGCAGCTTGATTAGAAGTCGCTTGTGAGGAATGGTGTCAAAAGCTTTCCGGAAATCTAGAAATACGGAATCAACTTGAGATCCCCTGTCGATAGCGGCCATTACTTCGTGCGAATAAAGAGCTAGCTGCGTTGCACAAGAACGATGTTTCCTGAAACCATGCTGATTACGTATCAATAGATCGTTCCCTTCGAGGTGATTTATAATGTTTGAATACAGTATATGCTCCAAAACCCTACTGCAAACCGACGTCAATGATATAGGTCTGTAGTTCGATGGATTACTCCTACTACCTTTCTTAAACACTGGTGCGACCTGCGCAATTTTCCAATCTGTAGGTACAGATCTATCGGTGAGCGAGTGTTTGTATATGAGTGCTAAGTATGGAGCTATTGTATCAGCATAATCTGAAAGGAATCTAATCGGTATACAATCTGAACCTGAAGACTTGCCCGTATCAAGGGATTTGAGTTGCTAAGGTATCCACTTCTAAGAAACTCATGCTAGCAGCTGTTTGTGTCTCAAATTCTGGAATTTTCCATTCATCTTCCCTGGTGAAGGAATTTCAGAAAACTGCGTTCAATAACTCCGCTTTACAGGCACAGTCGTCGGTAACAGTACCATCGGGTGTGTCTTGCCGCTTGTGTACTTTACATATGACCAGAATTTCTTTGGATTTTCTACCAAATTTCGAGACAATGTTTCATTGTGGAACCTATTACAGGCATCTTGCATTGAAGTCCGTGCCAAATTTCGCACGTCTGTAAATTTTAGCCAATCTTCGGGATTTCGCGCTCTTCTGAACTTCGCATGCTTTTTCCATTGCCTCTGCAACAGGGTTCGGACCTGTTTTGTGTACCACGGGGGATCAGTTCCATCTCTTACCAATTTATGAGGTATGAATCTCTCAATTGCTGTTGCTACTATATCTTTGAATTTGAGCCACATCTCGTCTACATTTGCATAGTCAGTTCGGAAGGAATGGAGATTGTCTCTTAGGAAGGCTTCTAACCACACTTTATCCGCTTTTTTAAATAAAATTATTTTGCGTTTGTTTCTGGTGGATTTGGAAGAAATGGTATTGAGCCTAGCTACAACGACCTTGTGATCACTAATCCCTGTATCAGTCATGATGCTCTCTATCAGCTCTGGATTGTTTGTGGCTAAGAGGTCAAGTGTGTTTTTGCAACCATTTACAATTCGCGTGGGTTCGTGGACTAACTGCTTGAAATAATTTTCGGAGAAAGCATTTAGGACAATCTCGGAAGATGTTTTCTGCCTACCACCGGTTTTGAACAAGTATTTTCGCCAACATATCGAGGGAAGGTTGAAGTCCCCACCAACTGTAACTGTATGAGTGGGGTATTTATTTGTTACGAGACTCAAATTTTCTCTGAACTGTTTCGCAACTATATCATCGGAGTCTGGGGGTCGGTAGAAGGAGCCAATTATTAACTTAGTTCGGCTGTTAAGTATAACTTCCACCCATACCAATTCGCGCGGAGTATCTACTTCGACTTCTCTACAAGATAAACCACTACTGACAGACACAAACACTCCACAACCAATTCTGCCTAATCTATCTTTCCTGAACACCGTCTGAGACTTCGTAAAAATTTCTGCAGAGCTTATTTCAGGCTTTACCCAGCTTTCTGTACCTATAACGATTTCAGCTTCTGTGCTTTCTATTAGCGCTTGAAGCTCAGGGACTTTCCCAGCACAACTACAACAATTTACAACTACAATTCCGACTGTTCCTTGATCCAAGCACGTCCCTTTGAGATTGCAGCCCACCCGAGGCCTTCTAACATAAAAAACCACCCAGTCGATGCCACACGGCCTCCGCTACCCGCGTAGCTGCCAGCTGAGTGTAGTGAACTCCTGACCTATTCAGCGGAACCCGAAACCCCACCACCCTATGGCGCAAGTCAAGGAATCTGCAGCCAACACGGTCGCAAAACCGTCTGAGCCTCTGATTCAGACCCTCCACCCGGCTCTGCACCAAAGGTCCGCAGTCGGTTCTGTCAACGATGCTGCAGATGGTGAGCTCTGCCTTCATCTCGTAAGCAAGACCGGCAGCCTTCATCAAATCAGATAGCCGCTGGAATCCAGAGAGAATTTCCTCAGATCCAAAGTGACACACATCATCAGTGCTGACATGTGCCACCACCTGCAGCTGGCTGCACCCTGTGCTCTTCATGACATCTGGAAGGACCCTTTCCACATCAGGAATGACGCCACCTGGAATGCACACAGAGTGCACACTGGATTTCTTCCCCTCCTTAGCCACCATATCCCTAAGGGACCCCATTACACGCCTAACATTGGAGCTCCCAACTACCAATAAGCCCACCCTCTGTGATTGCCCGGACCTTGAAGACTGAGAATCATCCTCTGAAACAGGGCAGGCAGCTGCATCTGGCTCAGCCAAAGACAGTGCCTGAAACCTGTTTGTCAGACGCACCGGGGAGGCTTTCTGATCAGCCTCCGGGTACGTCTTTCGCTACCTGCCACGCCTCGGAACGACCTCCCAATCAACCACAGGCGAGGGCTCAGCCCCACTGCGGGCAGCAACCGGGGCAACCACAGCGGCAGACCGATCTGGGGACAGACGAGACGAGGTTGACATCCCTGTGATACCCAAGTCCGGCTCCCCATAGTGGTGCCCATTGGCAACAGCCTCAAGCTGCATGACTGAAGTCAGCACCGCTT
The DNA here is from genome assembly GCF_023898315.1 of Schistocerca nitens. Classification (NCBI taxonomy): domain Eukaryota; kingdom Metazoa; phylum Arthropoda; class Insecta; order Orthoptera; family Acrididae; genus Schistocerca; species Schistocerca nitens. Next base: position 138,806,313 of record NC_064615.1, read on the forward strand.
GCAGCTGTGAGCGAAGGGATGCCAACTCAGCCCTCATCCGAACACAGCAATCACAGTCCCTGTCCATTCTAATCGATGTTGAACAACAGTTACTGAAACACGAGTCAGTGCCTAGATAACGCAAGGGATACACGCAAAGAATGTATTAACTAACCTGTACAAATGCCTAACGACTGCGCTACAATCTGCCTGAATTTACGATTACAGTAACTAAAACTCGAAATTACACCTCCTATACGAAACTCACACGCAATTTAAGTAAGAATCTATGAAGTAAACACTAAAGCGCGATGCTACAACTCTCAAATACTATAATACGCCTGAAATTTATGAATTAAACAATGCAAGTACCCAAAAACACGCAAAGAAATTAAGAATTAAACTATGTAACAAATAAGTAAGCTAGGGGTATATGACTTGCTGCTGCAGCTGCTTATCCAACGGCGGCAGGGAGCATACTTCTATAGTAATTGTAAGAATCTACAGATCCCCTCAAGGTAACTTTCAGCTATTCATGAAAAATCTAGAGGCATTATTGAGCTACCTGTCAGACAAAAAGAAGCAGTTAGTGGTTTGTGGTGATTTTAATACAGATTTCTTAAAAGATACGGATAGGAAAAATGAGCTAGAATCTATGTGTGGTTGTTTCAATCTAGTATCTGTTGTAAATTTTCCAACTCATGTACAGCAAGATAGTGGGTCACTTACCGATAACATTTTCATAAACAGCACTCAGGTGGAAACGATTAATATGTTCCCAGTTGTTAATGGGCTATCTGATCATAATGCACAGTTAATGGAAATAACACATATAGCACCTTACAGGCTTCAGCCAGGTGCATACAAGGCAGGGAGGCTTATTGATGTGAACAGGGTACAGCATTTTAAGAGCAGCCTAGAAGAGGTAGAATGGGATGAAGTATACACAGAAAATGATGCTGACACCAAATTCAATTTATTCCACCATAAATTTGTCTCAATATTTGAGAGTTGCTTTCTTGAAACATTATCCAAAAAAGCCATTACAAAGTCAAGTAAGCCATGGATTACTAAGGGGATAAAGATATTGAGTATGAGGAAGAGGGAAATATATGGACAGGCCAGAATAAGTCAGGATGCGGATAATAAGATTAAAACTATATGTAATATTGTCAAACGGGAGATGGGGCAGCCTGACACCACACTGCATACCATAGCAATAAAGTTAAATGATGGTGTTGTGAGTGATAATTCACAAGTTACAAGTATTTTTAACAATCACTTTCTGAATGCAGCAGCAAAAATAGGGTTAAAGGGTTCAATTGAAGAAGCAAAAAAATATGTTAAAAATGTCATTCCCCAGGACTTTAGGCCTTTAGAAATAGCACCAACATTACCCACTGAAATTAATGGAATTATAAATATACTGAAAAACAAGAGCTCATGTGGTGTTGATGGAGTCTCTAACAGAATTTTGTAGTGTTGTTCTAATTTAATAAGGGGAGTCCTTAGTGATATATGTAATGCTTCGCTGGCACAGAGGATTTTTCCAGGCATATTGAAATATGGAACTGTCAAACCTCTTCATAAGAAAGGGGACAAGAGTGACTTAAATACTTATAGACCAATCTCATTGCTGACTTCATTTTCTAAAATATTTGAAAAAGTTATGTATTCAAGAGTAGTCTTACATTTAAGTGAAAATAATTTACTCAGCATGTTACAGTTTGGATTCCGGAAGGGTTACTCAACTGAGAATGCTATCTACACATTTACCCATCAAATAGTACAAGCTCTAAATAACAAATTATCGCCAGTTGGTATTTTTTGTGATCTTTCCAAGGCATTTGACTGTGTGCATCATGTCACTCTCTTAGAAAAACTCAGGTTTTATGGAATTGAAGGCTATACACACAGCTGGTTTGAATCATACTTAATGAACAGAAAGCTAAAAGTTGTGCTGAATAACACAAATAATGTTGGGAGGGTGGTAAATTCTAGAGAATGGGGAGTTATCACAAAGGGAGTCCCAAAGGGTTCAATTTTGGGTCCTCTGCTGTTCCTTATTCATGTGAATGACCTCTCACTTAATGTTCAGCAAGCAGAACTAGTGCTTTTTGCAGATGACATGGGAGTTATAATAAATCCCATTCCAGAAAAAGCAGCTGAAGATATTGTTAAGGATGTCTTTCAAAGAATTATAAAGTGGTTCTCAGAAAATGGACTCTCCCTTAATTTTGAAAAAACTTACTATATCCAGTTCTGTATGCCGAATAGAGTCATACCGACAATTGATGCAGCATATGAACAGGGCTCAGTTAACAGGGTAGATTTCTCCAAATTTTTGGGTGTTCACATTGATGACAACTTGAACTGGAAGAAGCATATTACTGAGCTTCTCAAACAATTAAGTTCAGCTTCTTTCGCTCTTTGTATAATCGCTAGTCCTGGTAATAAACAGATCAGCCTCCTAACATAATTTGCATATTTCCACTCAGTAATGTCTTATGGAATAGTTTTCTGGGGTAACTCACCACTTAGACATAAAGCACTGATTACACAAAAGAGAGCAGTGAGAATAACTAGTGGTGTTCACCCAAGGACGTCACGTATGTACTTATTCAAGGAGTTAGGTATTTTAACTGCACCATCAGAGTACATATATTTGCTAATGAAATTCGTTATAAATAATCCATCTCAATTCATGAAGAACAGTGATGTTCATACGTACAACACTAGAGGGAAAAATGACCTTTCCTATCTGTTATTGAAGCTGTCAGCTGCTCAGAAAGGAGTACATTATTCAGCAACAAAAATCTTTGATCATTTGCCCAACAACATAAAGTGTCTGGCAGGTAGCAGATCAAGTTTTAAATCTAGCTTAAAATCATTTCTTATGGACAACTCCTTCTATTCCATGGACATGTTTCTGTTTCAGAACTGGTAAAAAAATAAATAAAAAATAAAAAAAATTGTACCTCTAAAGGTAGTTGCATGTTTAGAACTAAAAATTTCAGTAATATTAATATTAGCACTATTCATGTGTGTATATATATCTTGTAATCTGACTTGTTCCACATCATATTGATAAAATAATCATTAAAATGATCTACAGAACATGACATGACTAAACTAAACTAAACATATCACTCACATAGTGTGAGCTAACATCCCAAAGATGTTCAACTGCATGTGTAGCACTACACACCCTAAATTAGACACTTGTGACCCTTTGGTTAAACTGTCTGGCTGATGGCAAGCTTGTGAAATACAACGTTAATATAACATATAACAACAGTAATAATAATAATAATAATAATAATAATATTGGGAACTAAATTAATGACCCATAAATGATGTAGGCCACACAGTTGCGGTTTGGTTAGAATGATGTTTATTCAGAAAGCAAATTAGTAGCGAAAGTGGTCGTATTTAGAATTACTATTACATTCGAGTGCATATCCATTTATCACAGTTTGAACATTCACAATCTCATCGTGAATTAAAAGTCCATCAGTCCACCTTGTTAACTACGCAAAACATTAGAGTACACATCAGGTGCGTGGCTGCTCACTGCTCGAGACTAAGTCCCATGATACCATACAATGCAAAATGTTCTAAGTCGTTTCACTTGCTAGCTATCCTGAAGACTGACTGTCCGCTTTCGTGTCTCAATCCGAACTGTACCCTCTGGTGTCTTGCCCAGAAGTGCCCTCTGCCCGTCTCCGACCACATTTCCCACGCGCTGAACATCTTCGCTCAACTGACTAGCGCAGTTCCCTTTCCTGAAGCCATCCATCTGATTGGCTACAGCTTATTCTACATTACTTTACATTTTAACATATTTAAATAACCAAACATTGACCACTTTCACATTCCGGATAAAGTAACAATAATATCCATTACATAATAAACGTTAAATTCTTTTACATGAAACCAATACAATTTCCTTCTTAACTCTGAATGTCATGGCCAGTAGCCTTGCACCAATGTGCTTTCTGATAAATAAAGAACAAAAGTAACTATTATGCACTAAACTTTATAACAAATATTCTATTATGTAATGACTCAATAAGGTGTCATGCTGTCATCGTTCAATGTGTTCTGTGTGGAGGAAATGATCTGATGCTTAACTGAAAATACTGATAATTTAAATTTACTATATCTTTTAAACAAATGAAGTTACAGAGTTGATATTTACAAAATTTGTCATTTTAATGATGTGCTTCTATATGAAATGTCGATCATTAAGATTGACCAAAGCATTCAGATTTTAGCATTCAGATTTTAGCATTCAGGTCTTTGTTACAAAACTTGTTAATTCCACTTTAAGAGTAAATCCTAAACTATTATAGATATGACCAATATTCAAGTTTTATTGGGCTCACCATGAAAATTTATGGAGGATGGCAGATTTTCATTCCCTGCATTACTACAGAATTAAGTAGTTTTCACAAATGTTTCCCCTTATGGTCGATCTCAGGTCCACTATATTTAACACTGCTACATCTCCTTGGCCATAAAAGCCTTCTGCTGGGTTTCCCTATGATGTAGGTTCCCATCTGTCTCAGTCACACACTACAGTGCTTAGGCCTCAATAGACAATAGACACCTGTGAGTTTCCCCATCTCATGGTGAATCTGCACCCTTTGTGGCATCTGTTCCTGGACAACAGGGTTCATTTCACAATCCTTGAAGGCTGACTCTTTCAGCCATATACTTAAATGAGAGCAAAATGCTCATTAACTCACAGTAAGGATCATGAGGATAAGATTAGAATAATTACAGCACACACAGAGGCATTCAAACAATCATTCTTCCCATGCACTATATGTGAATGGAATGGGAAGAAACCCCAGTAACTGGTGCAATGTGATGTACCCTATGTCATACATTTCATAATAGCCTGCAGATTATATATGTAGATGTCTATGGCTGACAAATCAGTAGCAGTGTTAAAATGTGTGGAATTGCCATTTTTGAGTATACAAAGTCTCTTCAAAAAATTTTGGAACATTCGAAATTTTGCGCCCATCGCGTGTTGGAGCAAAATGCAGTTGGCATCTCTCCACACACCTGTGCGTAATGTGTAACTGCCAAAAGTTTCATTGTTGTGTATCTGTTAGTTATTGTTCAGTGTTGTATTGAGTAGAATGTTGTGTCACACAGTTTACAAATTTTGGGATGGCACAGTTAGAAGAGCAAGGCATCTGCATTAAATGCGTGAAACTCAATAAAACCTTTAAAGAGACACACCAAATGATGTAGGAAGCCTATGGTGATGAGTACTTAAGTGGTACTCAGTATTACGAATAGTTCACATGGGTTAAAAATGGCTGGACGGAAGTTAAAGATGACTCCTGTTCAGGATGCCCTTTGATGTCTACCATTGAAGCGTGAGTCAGGAATGTCAACAAAATTGTGCATGCCAATTGAATACTGACTTTCCAAAAGACTGCAGAAGAATGTAACATTTCAGTTGGATCATGTCATAAAATCCTAAAACAGCATCTTGGAATGCATTGTGTTGCTACCAAGTTCATCGCCCAGCTCATGAGTCAAGATCAGAAAGGCCTCCACCTTGCAATATGTGAAGAGTTTTTGGATCATGCAAATGAGAACAAACTGTTCCTTAATAGAACCATAACTGGTGATAAGACATGGGTCTACAGTTATGATGTTGAGACTAAGGTTCAAGCTTCGCAATTGCTTGGGAAGGGTTCTGCAAGACCAAAATGAGCCATGAGCCATGCTGATAGTTTTCTTTGACTTTGTAGAATTAGTTAATCATGTATTCATGCCACAAATAAAAACTGTTAATTGATAATACTATCAGGACATGTTGCGATGACGGCATGAAAATGTGAGAAGGAAATAGCCTGAAATATGGTGAGACAATTCATGGCTCTTGCAACACGGTAATGTGCCAGCACATTCATCTCAATTGGTGCATGACTATTGCATAAAAAACGAAATTACCGTGGTGTCTCATCCTCTGTACACTCCAGACCTGACCCCTGCAGACTTTTTTTTATCTCCTTAGGTGAAAATCCCATTGAAATAATGAAGATTTGTAACAATAGCTGAGATAAAAGAAAATTTGCAGACAGATCTTCATACGATCCAGCAAGAGGCATACCAAGACTGCTTTCAGAAGTGAAAACAGAGTTGGGAGCAATGTATCAACTGTGGAGGAGAGCATTTCAAAGGAGATCATGCACAATAAGTAAAATTTAAGTGTAGAAAAATTTTGTGGACAAAGTTCCAGAATTTTTTGAACAGATCTTGTACGGGTTCCTGAGAACCTTTTGAGTCTCTCAATAACTCAGTCCCTGGGTCAAATAGTGTATTAATCTCATAGCAAATTATATGCATTGAAGCATTCCCATGGGAGAAATATTTGGGGGAACTGGTTAATAAGGCCTTTGAGAGACTTGTAATGTAAATCTTCTTTTGCAGGTAAGTGAACAGAGCATACAGCAATCCATTGTCTCACACAAAAATTTCAACTGCAATAGCTTGCAAGTCAGTAACCCGTGATATAGCAGAGGAGTGGTGTGTCTTATTTATGAATGCAACTACCCTTATGTTTGCCTTTGTTCAGCCAAGTTGTCCTTACAATGGAGGGTACAGACCCTTAGCACAGGGGCATCAGCAAGCTGAAAATGTGTTTCTTGCAAACACAAGCAAAGGGGTTTTCCCTGCACTGTTTTTGTTGTTGTGGTCTTCAGTCCTAAGCCTGGTTTGATGCAGCTCTCCATGCTACTCTATCCTGTGCAAGCTTCTTCATCTCCCAGTACTTACTGCAACCTATGTCCTTCTGAATCTTCTTAGTGTATTCATCTCTTGGTATCCCTCTACGATTTTTACCCTCCACACTGCCCTCCAATGCTAAATTTGTGATCCCTTGATGCCTCAGAACATGTCCTACCAACCGATCCCTTCTTCTAGTCAAGTTGTGCCACAAACTTCTCTTCTCCCCAATCCTATTCAATACCTCCTCATTAGTTATGTGATCTCCCCACCTAATCTTCAACATTCTTGTGTAGCACCACATTTCGAAAGCTTCTATTCTCTTCTTGTCCAACTATTTATTGTCCATGTTTCACTTCCATACATGGCTACACTCCATACAAATACTTTCAGAAACGACTTCCTGACACTTAAATCTATACTCGATGTTAACAAATTTCTCTTCTTCAGAAATGCTTTCCTTGCCATTGCCAGTCTACATTTTATATCCTCTCTACTTTGACCATCATCAGTTATTTTGCTTCCCAAATAGCAAAACTCCTTTACTACTTTAAGTGCCTCATTTCCTAATCTAATTCCCTCAGAATCACCCAACTTAAATCGACTACATTCCATTATCCTCGTTTTCCTTTTGTTGATGTTCATCTTATATCCTCCTTTCAAGACACTGTCCATTCCGTTCAACTGCTATTCCAAGTCCTTTGCAGTCTCTGACAGAATTACAATGTCATCGGTGAACCTCAAAGTTTTTATTTCTTCTCCCTGGATTTTAATAACTACCCCGAATTTTTCTTTTGTTTCCTTTACTGCTTGCTCAATATACAGATTGAATAACATCGGGGAGAGGCTACAACCCTGTCTCACTCCTTTCCCAACCACTGATTCCCTTTCATGCCCCTCGACTCTTATAACTGCCATCTGGTTTCTGTACAAATTGTAAATAGCCTTTCGCTCCCTGTATTTTACCCCTGCCACCTATAGAATTTGAAAGAGAGTATTCCAGTCAACATTGTCAAAAGCTTTCTCTAAGTCTACAAATGCTAGAAACGTAGATATGCCTTTCCTTAATCTTTCTTCTAAGATAAGTCATAACGTCAGTATTGCCTCATGTGTTCCAATATTTCTACGGAATCCAAACTGATCTTCCCCAAGGTTGGCTTCTACTAGTTTTTCCATTCGTCTGTAAAGAATTCGCGTTAGTATTTTGCAGCTGTGGCTTATTAATCTGATTGTTCGGTAATTTTCACATCTGTCAACACCTGCTTTCTTTTGGATTGGAATTATTATATTCTTCTTGAAGTCTGAGAGTATTTCGCCTGTCTCATACAGCTTGCTCACCAGATGGTAGAGTTTTGTCAGGACTGGCTCTCCCAAGGCCGCCAGTAGTTCTAATGGAATGTTGTCTACTCCCGGGGCCTTGTTTCGACTCAGGTCTTTCAGTGCTCTGTCAAACTCTTCACGCAGTATTGTATCTCCCATTTCGTCTTCATCTACCTTCTCTTCCATTTCCAGAATATTGTCCTCAAGTACGTCACCCTTGTATAGACCCTCTATATACTCCTTCCACCTTTCTGCTTTCCCCTATTTGCTTAGAACTGGGTTTCCATCTGAGCTCTTGATATTCATGCAAGTGGTTCTCTTTTGTCCAAAGGTCTCTTTAATTTTCCTGTAGGCTGTATCTATCTTACCCCTAGTGGATAAGCCTCTACATCCTTACATTTGTCCTCTAGCCATCCCTGATTAGCCATTTTGCACTTCCTGTCGATCTCATTTTTTAGACATTTCTATTCCTTTTTGCCTGCTTCATTTACTGCATTTTTATATTTTCTCCTTTCATCAATTAAATTCAATATTTCTTCTGTTACCCAAGGCTTTCTACTAGCCCTCGTCTTGTTACCTACTTGATCCTCTGCTGCCTTCACTACCTCATCCCTCCCCATTCTTCTTCTACTGTATTTCTTTCCCCCATTTATGACAGTTGTTCCCTTTTGCTCTTCCTGAAACTCTGTACAACCTCTGGTTTAATCAGTTTGTCCAGATCCCATCTCCTTAAATTCCCACCATTTTGCAGTTTCTTCAGTTTTAATCTACAGTTCATAACCAATAAATTGTGGTCACCAAGTGTTAGCTATGATTAAGTTATGCTCTGTGCAAAATTCTACCAGACGGCTTCCTCTTTCATCTCTTTGCCCCAATCCATATTCACCTACTATATTTCCTTCTCTTCCTTTTCCTACTCTCGAATTCCAGTCACCCATGACTATTAAATTTTCGTCTCCCTTCACTACCTGAACAATTTCTTTTATTTCATCATACATTTCATCAATTTCTTCATCAACTGCAGAGCTAGTTGGCATATAAACTTGTACTATTGTAGTGGGTGTGGGCTTCGTGTCTATCTTGGCCACAATAATGCGTTCACTATGCTGTTTGTAGTAGCTTACCCACACTCCTATTTTTTATTCATTATTAAACCTACTCCTGCATTACCCCTATTTGATTTTGTATTTATAATACTGTATTCACATGACCAAAAGTCTTGTTCCTCCTGCCATCGAACTTCATTAATTTCCACTATATCTAACTTTAACCGATCCATTTCCCTTTTTAAGTTTTCTAACCTACCTGCCCGATTAAGTGCTCTGACATTCCATGCTCCGATTGGCAGAACGACAGTTTTCTTTCTCCTGATAACTACGTCCTCTTGAGTAGTCCCCGCCTGGAGATCCCTGCACTAGGAGATGCATTTCCTCCGATTAATCCTGGATCCATTGGTGTTCCACAGTAATTGGGGACCATCTTAGTGAAATGATCTTTCTCCATCTTTGACCCTGTTATTTCTCCATGGTGGAGAGTTTGCTGAAAGGGCAGGGGGGGGGGGGGGCTAGTGTTACTTGAGAGACTTGCTGGTTCCTTCTATTAGATGTCATAACTAAGATCATCATTTGATTCATCAAACCAGACCAAGACCACAAAATATAACAGTTTTGGACCTGATCCTTTTGGTTTGTCAATTTTCATCCCCAGCTTGGATTTTGGGGGCAATAATATGGCTGTTTTAACAGGAATATATTTCTAGTTCTCTTTTCATGTCTGCCATGAGGGTGTGTTATTCATCCCAATGTTATGTTCTGCTGCCACTGATGATGGAGGTTTGTAGTTACATTTACAACTGCAGGTTGTTGTGTTCTGTTCAGCTGTTCCAGTCTGGTGCTAACGCTAGTTTTTGCTACAGGCTGCTTCAAAGTTGAAGTGAATGATTTCACAAAAGTTGGTGGCTTTGTGGCCTTAAACGCATTCTTTGCCTCAGAGTATGACACATGTTGTGTAGCATTTATCTTCTGGAATATCTTCTCTTCTTAGAATATTGGATATTCTCCGCTGCAAACTGGACAGTTTGAGAGCAGCTAATGCACATGGGTGGGGGCAATGCACTGTGCCTGATTTGGGAGTAGCTGAACCCCATTTTCCAATCTTTGCAAACCATGGTTGTGTTGACATTTAAAGCAGCACATTGAGTTAGGTATGAAGGACCTAACTTTGATGCAAATAAAGCCTGCTATAGTGTATTCAGGCAATAATGGTAAATTGAACTGAGAAGGAGAAAAGTTATAACAGGACTTTGAGTCAGAAATGAAATGCAGGATGGTATTCCGACCACACTGGAATCAGCCAAGCACCGAACAGTGATATGCCTGCTGGGTGGACAAACACCTGTTCTGTTTCACAGCCTCCTGTGTTACAAAACCAAATCAGTCATCACGTATGTACTACAGTCATAACCCATGGGTAGTTTCGAGGGCCAGTCATTATCTCTATTCCACATAATTTGGCATGACACACAAATGTTCCCACTATCACAAAGGCAGCATTTAAGCCCACCTGAACCACCATGTCAGCACTCAAACAGCTACACAGTTATGTGGTATCAAGCCTCTGCTGCTCACCACTGTGCTAACTATGCAGATGCATCTATCACAACCAAGAAATGAACTGCTGCATGCAGCCTGGGCACCAGGGCAGACCTTCACTTTGCTGCCATTCTGGGAGTACGACAAGAGGGTCCATTCATCTGTGGCACCGATGAAATCGACACCAACATCAATATGCATTCATCTTTGGACTCTAAGCCTTATCTTTGGCTGTTCCGCCATGTTCAGTTCAGTTCTTTGTGATCCTTGTATAAGTTAAGGTTAATAAATGAACTACTGGTAAATGGGTGTGCTTACTGGTGCAACCAACCCGAACACCCTCCTCACTGGGGACCTCGAGTTGTAAAGTCTTTCGTTTTTGCCGTTTTACTGTGTCCACGACCTTCGCGTCAGTTATTTTCACGTGTATTACATTGACACAGCATTTGAACAATGACTTCGGTCCAGCGCCTAACGCTGGATTTTTTGACTGACATGCATCATGTTGCGGGCGATGTACACCCACGAGGACTGCAACACGATGCCTCTCACTCGACGATTACACAGATTTCGCCGGACATTTTTGAGCCTGCAACAGTAAGCGAGGTTAGGAGTGCGCATGACTCTGGCTATCTAATGCCTTTGTTCCTGCCACATGTGCCCTCCCTCAACTACTGTGCAGTTACCTCTTACGGATCTCCATGCAGTGTGGGACCAATGCCGATTTCTGCAAATGCTGCGTCGGACAACCTACTACCGCCAGGACAACGATTTGCCATGCCGCAATTAGTGCAGTACCACGCGGATACCTGCCACGTGGCCGGAACTGCTTCGTTCACAGGTCTATCTCCTCAGCATCTGACCACGCCCGCACCTGCCTCGCTTCAGCATCAGCACATGCCTTCCTACTTTGATACCTCAGCCGGCAACAGGAACAATAACTTGATATCTGTGCCTGACCTCCACCTCTGTCCCATTGCTACGCCTCAGTGTTTTATGCCATGACATTCACCTTATCTGCACACCGTTTTGAGGGAGTGACTATGAACAGTGAACATTCACACATTCCGTCCCATGTTCGACATCATTTCCCACACTGTACTTCTGGATAGCCCGCACCTCCACAGCCTCCGTGCAACACAGGTGGCGCCGACTCTGATCATATGTCGAGCTTTCCGCAGACTAACACACGTTCTCAAACTTTCAACTTTTTCTCACCTGTCGCCCCCGCGCCAGCTCCAGTTGAGCTTCTGCTACTGTTTTCGCACATCTCGGTGCCTCATCCACATCAGCCTTCCACGACGTGTCGATCCGAAAACCCGAACACACCCACAACGTGTTGAGCTTCCACAACCACAGTTGACACATTATGGTGTCTCACCCGCATCAGCCTTCCGCGTCACGACAGATCGTGCTCAACCACAACATGTCACCTTCATGCTGCCAACCGAACAGCAATCATTGCCACATCCCCTGGAGGTACACTCTCCTGGGATACTACAGCAACAACAGCTTGATTCAGGCAGTGCCCCGACGAACTCAACTCAACCTGTTCTTCCACACATTCCACAACACTTACCAACACTGCCGCCATTTAATCCCGACAGAGCAACAACCTGGTTCAAAATTGTGGACGAAGTGTTCGTTCATTAGGAACTCGACGAGTCAACCAGGTTTCTGTGCCTCATCACCCACCTGCACAACTAGGAAGACTTGATTGCTGACCTGGTCGACGCCCCGGACTCATCTACCCGGTACACTCTAGCCAAAAAGACAGTTCTACATTGGCTTGCACACTCAACTGAGGCAGCAATATGGCAAGTGCTCCACGTCAAGCAACTAGGCAACGACAAACCTTCCCAGCTCTGGAGATGACTACGTGCCCTGGTCAGCGCCGATCTACTCTCTGACACAGCTCTCATCGCCATCTGGTCAGATAAACTATCTCCTCGCCATCTGTTCATATAAACTATCTCCTCACATCCACTTTGCTCTGGCTCAAAGGTCTCCCAAATATGTTGAGCAAAGAATGACAATTGCTGACAAGCTACACGATGCATCACTGCTCTATTTCGCCAGCCACTGCCTACCTGACAAGTCTCAGGTTCAGGCTCATCGTCCTGCGGCCGGATGAGGCCGGGGCCGTACTGTACTGACATTCCGCTTGCTCCGGAAAGCAGTAAACAAGCAACTGGGATGTCACCGGCTCCGCCCACGGTCACGCCCCCTCCTGCAACCAAGCCCACTGCGGCCACCGAACCTCGCTCACCACCACTGGCAACGAACGTTCTGCAGGAAATGCAACTGCACTGCCTGTACTGTTACTTCCACACACGGTTTGGTGAGGTGGCATGGAAGTGCAGAGCACCCTGCTACCTCCCAAACGCCAATCGCAGGTAGGTCCGGGTGCCGCCTCCTGTGCACAACATGACAGGCACCCACCAGTGCTTCATTCTGTCCAGGAACAACTGGATAATTGCAGACGACTGTACATTAAAGACATTTCGTCAGGGTACATTTTCCTAGTGGACACAGGCGCTGATGTTTCGCTGCTGCCTACATCCTTAGCGTCGTCGAACATCCACCCTCATCATACTTCACTGCAAGCTGTGAAGTCAACTAAACTACAATGCTCGGGTTCATCTTCCCACTTCGTCTCACTCTCCGCAAACTGCAAACTTGAGTGGACTTTTTTAGTGTGAGAAATTGATGAGCCTATACTAGGCATTGACTTCTTGTGACACCAAAAACTTTCACTGGACCTAGTGCGAAACACCGTGTTTCATCATCGGTCCAAGACTCACTTCCTCTGTGCTCTGTTGAGCAAACCCCCCTGTGACACATCGGTCCGGGCTCACCTCATCCGTACATGCTCATCTCTATCGATGACGTTACAAGAAACCACACACAAGTGCCTTGTTGAGCTTGAACACGTCGCTCACCTACGCAAGGAAAACTTCGAGCTCTCCCTCCAGCTCGATGGAACACAGCTCCAGCTCTCCGATGTAGCAAAGGAATTACAGACACTACAGCAAGGACAAAGCAAGGTCAGTAAGTGAGCCAAATCTGCTTGCAGTCCCAGCAATCCAGCCTCCGTGTGTTTACCTCCCGCTACCCCTCGCAACTGTGCTATCAAGACTGCCATAACATGTACTGACAGTTCCGCAGGGCCACTCCCTCCTAACACGGCAGTGTTTGACACTCAGCCGGACACAAGTGCACATGCGTGACAAGCGTCACGTGTTCCCGAGCTGACGACTCCTACCCTGCCCCTCGCGGACAGCACCTCAAACTATGCAACTTCAGCTCCTGCGCACTGCAGTTCAACCACCACTGACAACACAAGCAGTGCACTCGTGCCAAGCATTTCACCCGCGAACGTACTGCCACAGGCCGTGGCCTCGGACAATGGACTCACTAACGACTCACGAGCTCTACCAAGCTCACCCAACCACGGTGCCATTGCTTTGGGCCGGCGGCCATCTTGTCACGTTCACTCCTGTGACACCTCGGCTCCCGTCAGAACCACCGAGTGGCTCCGAACACCACAACCTCGCCTTGCCTGCCCCGCCCGCCTCACATTGTAAACAAACCGCCTCCTGTGCCGCCGGCAACATTTCCGTCATCACCAACAGCACAGTTCACAAGCTTCGCCTCATGCCAGGCCCCCCGATCTCCAGTAAACCACGTCGACTTTGTCCTGAGCACCTCTCCGACCTTAAAAAGCAGATTTCTGAACTTCTAAGCTCTGGCGTCATCGAACCCTCTGCCAGCAGCTGGTCTACACCCATTCATATGACATCCAAGAAAGACGGGTCCTGGCGCATGTGCGGAAACTACCGTCAACTAAACGCACGAACAATTATGGTCACCTACCCCATACCCAACATTGCCGACTTTACCAGTTCCCTCTCAGGTGCGACCACGTTCTCTGTCATTGATTGCAAACGGGCCTACCACCAGATCCCCATGGCTCCTGAAGACATCGAGAAGATGGCAATCACCACCCAAGTCGGGTTATTTCAGTTTCAATTCATGCCCTTTGGTCTGAAAAATGCAACCCAGACCTGGCAACACTTCATCAACGAAGTGCTATTCAGACTAAAATTCTGCTTTGCATATCTTGATGACATTCTTGTGTTCAGCTCCTCCATCGAGGACAACATTCGACATGTGCAAATTGTTATGGAAATTCTTGCAGCAGCAGGCATCGAGAACAACCAGGACAAATTGCAGCTACATCAACCCGCTGTCACTTTTCTTGGTTTTCGGGTCTCTGCCGACGGCATTTCACCGCCCCCTGACAATACTAAACCTATCCAGACCGTCATTCAAAGAGCTCCGGCACTTTCTGGGGACAGTTAATTATTACCATCGACATCTACCTCGGGCTGCGGAGATTGAGGCTCCACTGACGGATGCCTTGGCAGGCACAAACACTTCTCGATCTCAGCCAGTTCCATGGACCCCTGCTGTGACTGACTCTTTCACTGCCCTCAAAAATCTTCTTGCCGAGGCCTGCACCATCGCGCATCCCCATCCCAATGCACAGCGTTTCATCACCACAGACATGAGCGATACTGCCATCGGCGCTGTCCTTAGCCAGACTGCCAAACTTTGCCTCTGCAGTTCTTCTCACACAAGCTCACCAATGCATAACGGAAATATTCCGCGTTAGACAGGGATTTGCGCGTGGTCTATGAAGCGATCAAGCATTTTAAGACTGACGTTGAGGGGCACCCTTTCTATGTTTTAAAGGACCACAAACCCCTGGCTGTGGCCATTACAAACCCGCCAGCTGATCCGCCTCCTCGCCACTTCAGATACATGGACTTCATATCTAAGTTCACCACCAATGTGAGACACATAAAGGGTGCTGACAATATAGTTGCTGATTTCCTTTCACAAGTCAACGCCGTCCATTTGCTGTTAGACCTCTCTGAACTGCCTAACCTCCAACCCGCTGACGAGGAGAGTTCAGACTCTGCTTCTTCACTACACTTTGTCCGCACCACCTTCCCTGGCATTTCTGGTGAGATCTGGTGTGATGACAGTACAGGCACGTTATGTCCCTCATCACAACCACGCTCCGTCGAGCTGTCTTCACACGCATTGCGTAATTTAGCCCACCCCGGTGTTAGTGTGTCCGCCCGCCTCGTAGTTGAGCGCTTTGTGTGGAGAAATGTCAAGAAGGACTGCCAGCAATGGGCACGCTCCTGTGTCGCGTGCCAATGCTGCAAAGTACACTTCACCCCCCCCCCCCCCCCCCCCCCCCCCCGGCACCTTTTCGATCCCTCCTGGTCGTTTCCAGCATATTGACATTGTCGGCCCTCTCTCCCCCTCTAACGGCTTTCGTTATGTTCTCTCGTCTATTGACCGAACAACTCGCTGTGTCGAGGCTGTCCCCCTCCCCAATATTATGGCAGAAACTGTTGCTCGAGCTTTCGTCGAGTCATGGGTATCACATTTCGGATGTCCAGCTATCATCACGACTGACCAGGGCACACAATTTTAGTCAGCCCTGTTCAATGGGATTTGTAACATTTGCGGCATCCAGCGCATTCATACCACAGCATACCACCTGCAAAGTAACGGGCTAGTCAAGTGCTGGCACTGCACTTTCAAGATGGCTCTTCGATGCCACGACTCACTATGGATAGAGGCCCTTCTTCTTGTGCTACTCGGCATTCGTGCGGTCTATAACAAAGACCTCAAAGGCACAATAGTGGAGTTCGTATACAGCCAGAACATTGTTCTCCCTGGCGAACTTGTGAGCCCTTCCAATTCTCTCCCTCAGTCTGACTTACCTTCCTTCGTGGACCACGTCAGACACCACTTCATCAACCTCCTTATCCCTCCACCCGCCAGCCATTCGCGCCCTAAGATTCACGTCCCGAAATCTCTGGACAATTGCGAGTACGTCATGCTCCAAGATGACACTGTCTGTGCTCCCCTCCAACCTCCATATACCGGGCCGTACCAAGTTCTCCGGCACTCAGCCAACACCTATGACATCCAGATGAAAGATTCAGCTATTACAGTCTCTCTCAACAGACTTAAGCCTGCTCATGTCGAGCCTCCTTCTACCCCACTTCAGGCCCCGACCACGTCACTCACTGTTGTGACACATGATGCTCAGACCACTCCCTCCATGTTGGACTTACCCACTCGATCGAGTGACTTCCAGCTCCAATTGTCGACCTCTCCTCCAACCTCGCCCTCTACTCCGGTCTCACACACTCCGTCGAGTGCCCAAATGCTCCCCACGTCAAGCTTACCTATGATCATGCCCTCACCGCCGGGCCCTTTGTTGGTCCCCTCGACCTCTCCACCATTGCCTGCCTCGCCCTGTCGAGGTTTCTCACGCCGCCCCCCCCCCCTCCAAATCTTGAAAGTGCCATCGTTCGAGGTGTTTGTGCCTGTCCCCCCGGACATAATCCACGACATCTCAATAATACTGCGCAATTATACACTGTTTGTCGTGTGTTTCTCTTCATCCATCCAGTGCTGATGACACAACCTCTGCCATTCCCTGCCACCTGGAAATGTGTTCCCCTCCCGCCCAACGTCGACCTGGACATGCTTCGAGTGTTTGCCATGCCCACCGGAGACATTGTCGTCATCGCTCTTTTCCACCCGCAAACCGCTGGCCTACCTGTCGCCGCACAACCAGCACGCCCAGTACGATGCCCGGCTTGCTTCAGTGACTTCCAGGTTTGGTGGCCGAACCTTCCTTCATGACATCTACCCACACAGCTCTCCGACGATGCTGTCGAGCTGACCATGGTCCGGCTCCCGCGGACCACCCCTGCCAACACCATAGTCAACCCCCCTCCCCCCCCGGCCTCTCAAGAGTACTCTGTATTGAAGGGGGGGGGGGGGTCTATATGGCGCTGATGAAATCGACACCAACATCAATGTGCATTCATCTTTGGACTCTAAGCCTTATCTTTGGCTGTTCCGCAATGTTCAGTTCAGTTCTTTGTGATCCTTGTATGTGTTAAGGTTAATAAATGAACTACTGCTACATGGGTGTGCTTATTGGTGCAACCAACCTGAACACCCTCCTCACATCCCTAGCCCTACTGGGGTACAAACGGAAGACTATGTTCTGGATACTGGGGCATGACATAGCCAGACATTCTCATGGCAAACACTGCTGGCCACACCTTTCATGACTACAGAATCCAAGAATCTGGTAATGCAGAAGAAGAAGCAGCAGCAGGGCATGCAGTCAGCAGCTGAGGACTGATGCACTGGGAAAGGTTGTGATATTCACCTCACCTGCCATCATTACTTGTCGTTCCAAGCCAATGATTGCAAACAAGCTGAAACAAGAAAGTTATTGTAAATTTGACCAGACCTTCTTTGGCTGCACATCTCATCCATCTTCAGCAGAGAATCTCAGCCAACTAGCCATCCTGGAAGACCCATTGCAACCAACAGTGCAGGAGCCAACAATCCCTAGCACTGTTATAAAAGGTGTCAGACATATTGCTGAAGACAAAGACGGAGGACAACCAGAGGACAGCAGCCAGAACAATGGATCTCCTGAAGCAGGTTCAGCCTACTCAGCAATGCCAGCAAGTGCCAATTTTAAGATTTTAAGAGATTTTTGGGCCTGTGTGGTTGTTTCCCACTCCTTTCTTCTTCCTCTGCATTTTCTTTTTGGGTTTACTGTACACTTGTATTGGTAGTAGAACATCAAAGTGAATGAAAAAGTTCATGTTCAAGATGCAATTCAGCATCTGATAGATCAAGTGGCTCAGTTACAGACTGAATTAGGGCAACCAATGGAGGAAATAAGGGAATGATCACTTCCCCTAATGCACCTATCCTGAACACTAATACTGCTGCAATGGTTACCCCTTAGTCAGGAAAGTCAGGAGGGGATGTCTTTGTATTCTTAGATAATTTAGAGACAGGTGTGGGGTTAGAGTATTGGAATGAGGAATGGTTATTGAATGTAGTCAAACTCAAACTAGCAGGAGACACTAGGACATATGCTATGTGCCATGAAAAGTTGAGGGAAGTGCAGTCATTTAATGAATTACAGGAGGGGTTAGTGGAAAGATATCAAAGAAAAATACATCAAGATACTGTCATGAGCAACAGAACAAATTGTGTCAAAAGCACAGAGAATTGATAGAAGATTTTGTAGACCATATTCATAAAATAAATGCCAAAACTTTTCAGCTCATGGAGTATGATCATGCTACCAAAGCCATTTTGGAGGAAGCTGAACAAAGGGCACTAATGTGTTTTCACATAGATGACCCTCAGATATGTCATGCAGAATTTGAATGGAATTTACAAACTCTCCTAATGAGGCTGTTGGAGCAGCATTAGTGAAGATAGATGTGGTCACCAAGTTGTGGGAGAAGAAGATAATATTTAACACAGATGTTAAATGTTTCATATGTTTTCATACAAGGCAAACGAAGTGTAATTGCAGAGAACAGAGTGTTGGACATGTAAGCATTTTGAGTACTCCAAGAGGAATACTAACCGCAGAAATTCAAACATAGAGGGAAGATGGTCTCAGGTTGGACCTCATACGCCACTGTTAAATGGTGCAGGTGTGGTATTTCCACTGTACAGCACACCCAGTAAGAGTGCAAATCAGTTGCAGACTTTTTTTCTGATCAGTTACATAAAAGGAAGTTGTGTAAATTCTTATTAGGTACTGGACTTGAGGTATCTGTAGCAATTAAGGGGACGATGGTTCAATCCCGTCTCCAGCCATCCTGATTTAGGTTTTCCGTGATTTCCCTAAATCGTTTCAGGCAAATGCCGCGATGGTTCCTTTGAAAGGGCACGGCTGATTTCCTTCCCAATCCTTCCCTAACCCGAGCTTGCGCTCTGTCTCTAATGACCTCGTTGTCGATGGGACGTTAAACACTAACCACCACCACCACCACCAATTAAGGGCATACTTAGTAATGTAGAATTAAATTCACCACAATGGGCATTAAGTGTAATAGGAGGGGGTTGTGTAGATATGTTCATTTCAATGGTAATAAATTCCAAGTGAGGGAAGTAACTTCAAGGTAAACGAAGAAGTCCTTCCCATAGTTGGCAGCGGCTATGAAATCATTCTCAGATTAGATTTCGTGGTTGCGCATCATACCAAACTTGAGATGGAGAGGTGTTGGTGGAACTAGATGGAGCACCATTTCACTTTGTCTCAACAGCAGGAAATCCATTATTGTTGCGAAGAAATCCGAAGACGCTGAGTAGGTCATCTACACTGCATACAAGGTCCCTTAAAGTCAACTTCCAGGATATCATACTGTTAGGTATTGGAAAGGTAATCTGGACTGATGTAGGGGCTGATCTGCTGGTGAATTCTTTGTTTATAACTGAACCTTTGTCTGAAAATAAAGAATTGGATAACGTGAAATGTGTGTACAGAAAATAATTGGAGGAAGCAAAGTAGCACCTGTCAGTACTGATAACTTTAGCATGGAAGAAGGATAGCTGTCATGTAGTACCCTGGTAGCTGATTTAGAATTATTATATGAAGATGAATTGGACAGGAAAAATATGTTTGTTTGCACTAAGGTGAAAAGTAGAGCACCCAGAGGGACCAGGCAAGGAGGACATGGAACACTGTTAGAAGAACACATAGTGTTATTTGATCCCTCTGGACCATTGGCTACCATGCCACGAACTCAATATTATATTCCCACTGGAGATGAAGCACCTATCTATAATAAAAACCATATAGAGTCCACAGCAACTACAGCCTGGAAGACAAAAGACAGCAACTTCAAGTTGGAATCACGGAAAAATAATAGCTCCCAGTCAGCATCTGCTGTCATCATACCAAAAATATCACCAGATGGCAGCATAGTGTATGGGTTCTGTTGTGACTATCACTATTTAAACCAAAAGACAATATCAGACACCTACCTCATGCCAAATATTAAGTTGGTACATAAGTTCATAGCATTTTTGTTTTGCATGTTGGTATTCCTGTTGCTACGGTTTATTTATCAATTGTTATTTTTTATTTTTAGTTCGCTGTTGCTGTTTGAGTTTATATATAATCTTTTGTCATTTGGAGATAGTGACTGGAGCTGTTGATGCTAAAAAAATGGTGGTGCAAATGGAGAAATCAGAACATCTCCAACATATTCTTCTGTTTGAGTTCAATAGAGGCACGATAGCAGCAAAGGCAGCCAGAAACATTTGCACCATGTCTGGAAATAATCCCATTGGATGCAGCATAACAAGAAAATTTCTCGTTTTGACATTAGTGACTCTCCCCATTCAAGAAGAACTTCGGTTACATGGTAAATCAATCAAATCTAAAGGCTATAAATTCAACTAGATATCTAGGAATTACAATTATGAACAACTTAAATTGGAAAGAACACATAGAAATTGTTGTGGGGAAGGCAAACCAAAGACTGCATTTTATTGGCAGAACACTTATAAAATGTAACAAAAAAGACTGCCTGCATTATGCTTGACTGTCCTCTTTTGGAGCACTGCTGCATGGTGTGGGATTCTTACCAGACAGGATTAATGGAGTACTTTGAGAAAGTTCAAAGAAGAGCAGAACATTGTGTATTACCACAAAATGGGGAGAGAGTGTCACTGACGTGATACATGATTTGGGGTAGACATCGTTAAAGAAAAGGTGTTTTTCATTGCGGTGGAATCTTCTCACAAAATTTCAGTCACCAACTTTCTTTTCCATATGTGAAAATACTTTGTCGATGCTGACCTACACAGAAAGAAACGATCATTATAATAAAATAAGGGAAATTGGAACTCAGACAGAAATATATAGGTGTTTGTTTTTTCTAACCACTGTTTGAGATTGGAATAATAGAGAATTATTGTGAATGTGGTCTTCCAGGCACTTAAGTGTGAACTGCAGAGTATCCATGTAGATGTAGATGTAAAGCTCATTTAAGTGCATTAATTCACAGTGATCCATGTCAGTGTACTAGGAAACTGGCAAACGTGATGAACTGTGATCATTTCACCATCATGTGACTTTTGCATGCAGTGAGGAAGGCTAAAAAATCAGAGCAATGGTTATTTCGTGCTCTAAGCCAAAATCACAAAAATCAGTGAGTAGCCATATGTGCATCTCTGCTTGTTTGTAATCAATTGGCTAGTGAACAACACTGACCATTCCTATCCTGTATCTTTACTGGTGATGAGAAACGGTATCTGTACACAAATGTAAAGAAAAGAAAGGCATAGTAGAGCACAAACAAAGCAGCAACTCCCTCTACAAAGACATGCATGCATCCACAAAAGATAATGTTTTGCATTTGGAGCAACAGCAACAGTGTGGTGTATGATAAATTGCTTCCTGTGGTGTATCCATCACTGCTGACATTTATTCTCAACAACTGAGATGTCTTGCAGATGGAACCCAAGAATAATGACAAGGAAGACAGCATGAAGTGGTGCTACTCCATGATAATGCTGACACACGTTCTGCTAGACTGATAACAACACTATATAGGAGTTTAATTGGCCTTATCCACTCAATCTAATGCCCTCAGATTTTCACATTTTCCGTTCTCAAAAAAGTTCAAGGAATTTACTTTCAGGCTGAAAATATGCTCTGAACATGGCTTGATGAGTTCTTTGCCCCAAAACCACATGATTTCTACAGTCACAGCATTGAAAAGTTACCCTAGTATTGAAAGAGAATATATTTTTCATGATTAAAGTCTCTGTTATGTGAATCTGTTGTGCTTATTACACTTATGAAGAAATGCCATGAATTTGTGCACCAGCCCAATATATTGAAATCCTAGATAATATGGGCCTGTGTCATTATTTCCCATCTGTGGATCTACAAAGCGGATACCATCAATTAGAGTTAGTGCCTGAAGATTGTGCAAAGATAGCATTCTCAACATCCTCTGGCCATTACAAACATTCAGAACTGTTGTATGGCTTTTGGGGTGAAAAAAATCACTAGCTACTTTCCAGTGACTGTTAGATGGTGCATTGTGAGAATGAAAAATGAAGCAATGCATGGTCTATTTGGATGATATACTTGTGTTCTCCAAAGATATATAGTGCATTTACATAAATTTCTTGATCATTTACAAGCCACATGATTAATAGTTTCTAAAAAATGCCATTTTGTTTTGCAAGACCTCCATTACTTGGGGCACATAATCAGCCAACATGGCATTGCTCTGATTCACTTCTTTTGATGACTTAAAAATTTTTTCAACAACCATCATAGTAAAAGAATTGAAGTGTTTGGTGCAAGAGGGAGGTAATTCCAAAATTCACAAAAAAACTGTTTATTGCACCTATGTGTGCAGAAAACTAGTTGCATATTCGATGCAAGAATGAGGAGATTCATTGGAAACTGATGGTAATAAATGTGATTAAAACTTTACTCCCTGTTGCACTTTGGGTAAGAGAGAGGCATCTGCATGATATACCTTTGTCTTGCCCCAAAAGTGGTTCAACAATTGCTCAGTAGAGAGAGGCACATTCTGGCTCCTGTGAATGTTGCTGTGCTTTCTCCAGCTGTTAGTTGGAGAAATGGGAGATGATATTGATGTGAATGAACCATGTGCCGCTTCAGTCAGTGAATTTAACCCAAGTAATGATACAGGAAGTGAATCTTCACAGGAAAATATAAATATGAATCATCAAAGTGGTCACAAGTGATCTAGAAATCCAATGAGGTGGAAAATGACTCTGAGGAAGTCGAAAT
The DNA here is from genome assembly GCF_023898315.1 of Schistocerca nitens. Lineage (NCBI taxonomy): Eukaryota > Metazoa > Arthropoda > Insecta > Orthoptera > Acrididae > Schistocerca > Schistocerca nitens. The sequence continues at coordinate 138,829,668 of NC_064615.1, forward strand.
ATGCTAGTGGTGAAGAATATATTGGTGTTATGGGCAAAGTTGTACACAGCAAGAAGACTGTAAATGCAAGGGAAACTGCTTGTCCATACTAACAGATGAGGAGAAAAGTGGTAGCTTGACATATTTGTGTGAAACAAGAAGTCAAGAACAATAAGATTCATACGTAAGTGGCTTAATAATAGTATGTAGCATCATGAGAGGCAGACGAACAACAATGATAAGGACATGTTGAGCTTTCAGTCTTGAGTATAGGGTACATGTGAAATGCAACACTTTCAGAAAAGTACGCCTGTTTGTGTGTTGCTATGTAGAGTAGTGGAGTTTCATAGTGTATTGTTTCTTTTTAGGTTAGGATGGGACCAAAGGAATTTAAGCTGTAGGAGTAATTTCAATACATAAAGAAAAACACTTGTGTGGAATTTATACTGTGAATGACCACCTTTATTGTACTGTACAGTGTCTTGTCGACTATCGACTTGTCACTCCCACACAGCCCCCCGCCCCCCCCTCCCCCCCCCCCCCCCCCCCTGAAGTGCGGAGCACCCGGTATGGTGGGGTACTTAAACTTCACCTGTCGGCCTGCCCGAGTGCGGATAGTGCGGGTGTGGGTTCTGCTTGATGATTCCGTTGCTGCATTAGGTCCCCTGGTGTGGGGCTCATGTGGGTCACAGCTGTCTGGTTCTGCGGAAGGTGTGGGTTCATTGCAAGTTGTGTCTGAAGTCATCTGTGAGACTGTAGTCGGTGCTGTCATTGTCCAAGCGGATTTTACTCGCTCAATGGAAACCTTGCTCAACTTTCCCTGGAGGAGGATATCCATTGTGTGTGTGTCCCGTCCTAGCACTTGGTATGGTCCAGTGTACGGTGGCTGTAACGAATGACGTACCAGGTCTGTGCGGAGCATGATGTGGGCGAACGGAAAGTGCGAAACTCGTGGGAGCGGTACCGACGCGGGTAATGAAAACGGGAGCACTTTGGGTCTGATATCGGCGTGTCCTGCGCGCTGGTTGTGCGAGGCAATGTCCTGTGGCGGCGGCGCGGGACCCGCCGGCACACGCGGCGCGGTTGGAAACGTAACGTCGTGGGCAAAGTCGGTTTGAGATGTAGGCGTCCGTGGCACTGTGAACTGAGGGTTTTGCTGCATCGTGTTGAGCTCCTTCTTGATGTTTTGGATGACGCCGTCGATGTCGCAGAAGAGGTTCTGTGCAGACGACATGTCGATACGAGACGTCGCGGAAAATATCTCAAGAAACTTGCCTACTGTCACACTGCTTAGTTACGGGGTCACCACTTATGTAGGAGTAATTTCACTACATAAAGGAAAACACTTGTGTGGAATTTATACTGTTAATGACCACCTTTATTGTACCGCACAAACACCATTGATACATACGTTAACACGGGAAACGAACACTCGTCGTGTCCTCCAAAGAACCCCGCTCGTAAAGAGAATCTCTCAGTGTCTTGTCGACTATCGACTTGTCACTCCCACAAAGCTATGCAAGACAGCATTCAGTCTAATATATGGGCTCAGCAAGAAGCATGTAGAATGCAATGCAAGTTACATAGAAACAAACATTACACCTCCACACGACAAGAGAGGAAAACGTGAAGCCAGGCCTGATGCCATTCCAGAAATCATTAGACAACAAATAGACTGTCACATTAAAAGTTTTCCAAAACATTCATCCCACTACTGTAGGAAGCAGAGTAATAAATTTTACTTGTTTCCTGAGTTAAATGTGAGCAAGATTTATGATATGAATTTTGAGAAATATGTACAAGACCAGCATATTATGAAGGTAGAGGGTAAAAGCTATAAACCTATTGTCTTGTATGATTTCTACTACAGGTACTTTCAACAGAACTTCAATTATGCATTTTGGAGCCCTTGAATGGACGCCTGCAGAACCTGTGACACAATAACACATCCAATGAAAAGTACTGCATCTGAGGAAGAAAAGAAGAAACCTGCAACTGAGAAACATTTGCATCTTGGAAAAGTTGGATGTTTCTACAATGAACTGAGAGAACAGAAGCCTCCTCCTGATGCATTTTACAGTAGTCAACTTCAGCTGGGTAACTTCTGTGTCTATGGAACCAAGAATAAGACAGCACACTTTTATGTGTATGATGGATCAACTGGAAAGAAAGGTGCAAATGAAGTAATCAGCTTTAGGAATCACTACTTTAAGAATATACTGACTGGAGATATTAGATATCTACACATATTTCAGACAACTGTTGTGCCCAAAATAAGAATACAGTTCTAGTGCAGTTATTATTTGCGTTTGATAATGTGGTAGAGTGGAAACTATTGCCCACTGATTTTCTGAACCAAGTCATAATTTTATGCCCTGCAATAGATGTTTTGATCTAATTGAGGAGGACATGTGCAGAGCAGAGAGGATTTTTCCACCACAGGAATATGAGAAAATAGTGAAAAAGATGTCACCATCAAAGTTCCATGTAATCAGTGTGGTCACTGCTATGATAAGAGACTTTGTGAGTCATCTAAAACCCTATTTCCTAAAAAAAAAAAAAAAAAAAAAAAAAAAAAAAACACCACCACACATTAAAAGTGATATCAAAGATGGATTTCTAGTGTCTATTTATTGAGTGTTTTGTTACATTCACAATAGTGATGTCATAGAATGTAGCGTATCTGTGAGCATGCCTATCTTCTGCAAGTTCAGGCTGCTGAAACAAAATCAGAATATTACCCTCACTATTTCAAGCGCATACCAAGAGAAGCTGTCATTAAGACTTGTGGAACTAAAAGACACAATGGTACTGGTGGAGCAGTGTGCACCACGTAATCACATTGTTCTACGAGGAACTGAAATATATGTGAGGGAAGTGGAGACTGTACTGACACTCTTAGTACAGAAGACGAAGACAACATTTAAATATTAGACATTCCACTTGTTATGGTGACTATTTTTGTTTTCAGAATGAAATTTTCACTCTTCAGTGGAGTGTGCCCTGATATGGAACTTCCTGGTAGATTAAAACTGTGTGCTGGACTGAAACTCAGGACCTCTGCCTCTTGCTGGCAAGTGCTCTACTGACTAAGCTACCCGAGCATGACTCACAACCAATTATCACAGCTTTACTTCTGCCAGTACATCACTTCTTTTATTTTGTTTGTATATATTGGAATCAAAGAGTACAGGTCTTTATTCTGCATTTGCTTTGTCATCTTCCATGTTAATAATTTAAGAAAAATGCATTCTCAAATATTTAAACATATATTTAATATTTTGGTGCAAGACAGAGGTAACCCCATTTTAAGGTTATATTAATATAAATAATACTAACTGGTCTGAACTTTCAAATCGTAGCCATGCATTACTGCCTTCAAGTAAGTGCTTTGGGAATATATCTCTCTGAACTATTCAAGCTATATGAAATACATAATTCAGTTCTACATCTGCCCTGAAAAAAAATCCTAAAATGGAGTTACACCCCTCTTGCACCAGATCCTTCAATTACAGTCATTTTTGGCCTCACAAATTTGTATCGAAAATTCAGTCCAAAATTCGCTGGAACTGCCAGACCACTCACTCAGTTAATGAAAACAAAAGGAATAATTTTTCATTGATTGCAAAATTGTGAAGCAACAATTTCTTAACATCTAGTCCAGCTTGTGCTTGTACAGATTATCAGAAAGAGTTATACTGTCATGTGGCTCTAGCAATTTTGCCTTAGATTGTACTTTAAGTCAGGAGATAAATGGACAAGACCACTCACAGCACATTCACTCTGGCAGCTTAATACAGCAGAAAAGAATTATTTGATATCTGTGAAGTAAATAATTGTATTAACATGAGGAATAACTAATTTCCAATGTTATTTATATGGATGATGTTTTAAAATAATAACCGACCTTGCAGCATTCAAATGGCTATTAGGACTTGAAGAGCCAACTAGTAGATGAGTGTTGCATCTTCAGCTGCAAAATGTGCACTGTGGAATGCTCTGGTATAAATGAGGATGGATGGAAGGAAGCTCAGACCAATGACCCAGATTGTCAGCAGTTCAACAGAGAGCCACAATTCAGCACAGAAGGTGGAGTGCCGTACACAAAGGAAAGATGCAAATTATGCATGTAGTAGCAACAAAGTTAAGAAATGGGGTATGAGGCAGGACCATGATTCAATTATAGCCAGACACATTGATCGAATGGCAACAGAACAGCAGAGTAGTACAACATTAGTGGTGAGTAACATGTAGGCACGACATTGATTGTTTCATTAAGAATTGTATTCCTTGCATGCAAAGGGCAAAGTTCAGTCACCAATAGATGGGAATACAAAGTTTACCCAAGGTAAATAATCTAGTAACTGGAACCAAGTAAGACCAGAATGCACCAGCCGACGGGCCGATAGTGTCAACGGGGAATTACCAGTACAATGCAGACACACGACAGGGACAACTGACAACACAGATGACATGGTGAAATACCAAGACAAGTAAGCTAAACCAAATCAAATACCAAATGTAGCAATTATCAGCAACCAGAGCAACAATGCAAAGATAAACAATGCCCTACAATGCTGGCTTTATAGGACTATCGTAAACGCTGATAGGCCAGCATGTAAGGTGTGGCCTGCACATAGCACTGTGGCGGTGACAGCAGCACTCACAGATTATAGGGGTGCTACGTAATGGCTGTTGTCTATGTCTGTGCCACCTGGTGGGCTGTCAAAATTGTCAGGCAGGGATACCAGCCATTTCAAATGACTGTTCAAATGACTGGAATGGATATCTTCAGGACATTTACACAAACACCAGCAGGAAACTGTTATGCACAGATAATAATAGACGATTTTTCATCTGTGATAGCCATACCAGACCAGTAGGCAGAAACAGTAGCATATGTGACAGCAAATCTGTGGATACCAAAATTCTGAATGCCTGAAACAGTAGTAACCAATCAAGGAACAAAATTTTTGTTAAATTTAATGAAGTGGTTATGCCAGTTATTGTCCAGGCCACTGTTTTACACCTACAGGCAGATGGTCAAATGGAGAGAGTTCATCATATGACTGCAAAAATGCTAAGCTACTACGTTAACTCGCATCATAATGATTGGGATGCTCTACTTCAGTATGTTGCAAGGGCTTATAATTCATAATCCATGAAAGCACAGAGCTATCCCCATATGAGGCTGTTCTTGGCCAGAAGATACCTTCCCCTTTTGAGTTTTGTAAGCTTGGCCTAGGAAGTGATATTTTGTCAGTGAAGGATTTCTCATAATGTTAAAAACTACTTGACAACAGGTGAAAAGATGAACAAAAAAGTTTTGAAATTACAAGACAGAACCCGTAATAAGAAAGCAGTGTTACCTATGTACCACAAAGGCCAAGTGGTTATGATGACTGGAAAGGAAATGAAAGACAAAAGGTTTGTGCTACATTATCAGGGTCCATTTCAGGTAATAGAAATTCTCTCACCTGTTAATGTCAAATTGCAACTCCCAACTTGCCCGAAGACAGTCCATTTCAGTCATCCTTTCAAGGAACCAATGTCTTCAGCAGAGGAGAGGGGAATGTCTATGAAAAAGGGTGAAAAGGAAAAGATTGGACAAGAGAAGCAAGACAGTTCTGCAGTTGTTACACACTTAGGCTACAGGCAAGAATAATAAACTAACAACGTCATTTCCTCTTCTTTCAGGGCACATGGTTCTACTCCAGGATGAGACGAAGCAGTTCCAGCATCAGGCACCAGGCTCTGGACAAATAGGAAAAGGAACATAGGAAGCTTCACCATAATAAGTCTACTATGGTGTTCCAAGGTGACAGAAGCCCTCAAGGTACATCCTCTAACTGGTGGTGCCTTGTTCACATAACAACTGTATGTGATAATGTCAGACCATCAGTGGACCCAAAGATTAGATTGCAATATTTGTGAAACATTTTGGTGCTTAAAATTCACTTTTAGTAAATTTCAATGGTAGGTAAATAACTAGACAAGATCCAGTGATACACAAGGAGAGTATCAGTTGTTGAAATCAGGTTTTGCACAACTACAGAATTAATTCCATGAGTGCAACAATAAAGATGTTGAGTAGATGTAGGCAGTCAGATCTTTAAAAAGGCATACAACATTCTCAGTTAATATGAGTTTATCTTGTTTAGCCCCAGAAATCTGTGACAGGATGCATGAAAGATATTATTACAGACAAAACAGATTTTTTCTGGAGAATAGGTTTACACTTTTTGTACTTTGCAGCAAACCAAACATTGATTACTTGTGCTTATTATGAGTGAGGTTGACAAAGTGGCTCACACCAAATGGAATTACAAGGTCAGAGGTTGGTATTCAATGGTACCCAGTGTGCTATATCTGGACCAACATTCCAATTACTGACAACAATAACAGGAACTGCCACCCTGAATATAACTCATACAATGATTTATGTACCCAGCCTGCCCCTCAAAATTCTTCTACCTGCAGAAAACCTAACTTATCTAAATCATGAATTAGACCCAACTCTTCCTGCCTCTCTAGGCCCTATGTTAACTGTGCAACATGCTCACATATCAATCGAGCACCTTTTACATCATGTACAGAAGTTCTGCACTGACTGAACACCAACAACCAGTAGCTATAGGAGCGTCAACTTCAGCTGAATGTTTGATTTTAGCAGTAATAGGAATTGTACAGTACCAGTTCATGTGAAAAGTAGCCCTAATACCATCCCTGCCTTCCTTCAGTGTACATATTCAGTTCACTCATAAAGGCACCAAAAAGAAGCACTTTGATGAAAGACATAGTGAACCATGAACAAGGACCTGTTTATAGAGCAAAGTGCTTATGAAGTTGGACAGAAAATGTAAATAATGCAAAGGACAAAGTGGCACTGCACACGAAGTTTGAAAGGTGAAGTGGAAATAATTGTAAATAAACCAGTTTTTATGTTTCAGCAAAATTTGGGGGCAGATTTTTTTCTGTTCAGGAGAAGAATTGTAAAGAAAACAAGTTATGATGGGGCTTGGAGCCAGAGATAAAACACCAGGAGTGTAATCAGGCAACAATGGAATTAGCCAAGCACCAATCAGCAACCCAAGTACTGAGTGGACAACACCTCTTATGTGTCGTAGTGTTCCACCTGACAAAACCAGACCAGTCACTGGGAAGTACTACAGCCCAACCCACAGCTTGTTTTGACAACAGGTCATTGCCTCTATTCCAGATGATTTCATGTGACACACAAACACTGCCCTCTGTGTACTGGGGCTTGATGCAGCCAGATGTTCTCACAACAGCTATCACCAGTCACACCTTTCTCAACTAAAGAATTCTAGAATCTGGCAATGCAGCAGCAGTGGGATGCGTGGTGAGTAGCGGGGGCTAACGTGCTGGGGAACATCACGATATTCACCTTTCCCCATATTGCTATTTGCAATTCTAAACCTATTATTGTAAACAAACTGCAATAAAAAAGTTATTGTACCTATGACTGGAACTTCTATGGCTGCTCACATAACCCCCATCAGCAGAGACTTCCAGCCCACAACTCGCCACCCTGGAAAACCAAAAATCAATAGTGCAGGGGAACAACCCTCAGCACTGTTATAAAACATAGCAATGAAACATGATGTAATCTCGAGCTCAACAATTACTCCGTTTATATAATTTTTAACTTCAGTTATACTTTCAATTTCCCTTTTCTGTTGTAATTCATTGGCATTTATATCTATGATGTCCTGGCATGTTGCAACTCCGTAACAGAGATTTAGCGCAAAGTGCAGCTCACTGTTGTTGACATATTCTCCAAGTAATTTGGCATTTACTAACTTGTTTACATGTGGAGATTTCTTTGTCTTGACCAGAAGCGTACTATTATGCAGTCTCTTAATAGATTTAAGTTGCCCTGTAAGTCTCTTTAAAGATTTACGTATGTAGAAAGATAATAATTTCTCAAATGGACCTCCCACACATATACTAAGAATGAAAATGTGGTCTATTAGTGCTAGTGCTCTCTCTGATATTGGCTAATGTCTCAGATGGACTAGCCGTGCAAGGCCTTGTAAGGGCCTTGGTGCTAATTCTACCCAATGGTCCATCCAAACAGCAGAGAATGTTTGAACTAGATGTGGACTTCTTGGATGTTCCATATCAACTAGGGAAATGAGCACTGCTTGTCTAGGTAAGCTTTGTACAAGTGAGGTGCAGCAGATTGCCCAGAGGGTGCTGCTAGTTACTATTTCACCTCAACAGACATCCATCTCCTTAGTGCAGAAGCATGCTTCATAGACATTTGTACCATCCTCACAAACCATGCAGTTAAGCCAAGACCTCAACTTCCTGTGGCATTGAATGTTCCCTGGCATGCCATACTGTGTTTGCTGAAGCATGTCCAGAGCTCACAGTTACAGAGGGCTGACAGTGCTCACCAGACTCCAACTCAGAAACCCCATGTTTGGCAAACATACACCTAGCCAGTGAAGTCTGAGCTCCCAGATTTGTACCATTTGGTACAACTTGGGAGAAACATGTCAGTTGCTGAATGCCATGGACACAGTGAGCATTAAGATGCTAACTGAATGGTATTGACCAGCAAAAGTTTTATGTACTCATACTAACATTGGCGTTCTATGGCTGACCCAGTCTCAAACCTATGGCTGCAGTTGGTAGTGTCCAGTCATCTCACTGTCTGGCACAGCCCTAGTGTTGTGTTAATACTGCTGGGTTCCAAATGACTCTGTCTCAGATATCACATTTATAGTGCTTCAGGCACAGCTGCTGCACCATAGCCCAGCTCCCGCTCACGTAACACATAACATTGTTCTGTCCCTGGCTTGGTGACACTGATCTTCCCTCTCCAGCTATTACCACTGCCCAGTGGAGGATTCACAGAGCATGGTTAGCCATTCTCGCAATCCTTTGGTTAACAGCATTCCACATTTGTGCTTACCAGCCAACTGTAGCTAATGCAATGCTCCATGGATGACTCTTACAACTATCAGTTAAGACTGTGTAATGACACTACAGCCTCCTGCAGATTCAGTTTAATACTGTCAAATGCTGTATGCATTTCCTTCATCTATGTAAAAGTTTTCTTGCCATGTTTGTTTTTTCCTGCCATTGTATCAGTAAGCAGAACTTGTATCACCACAGCTTGGGGAAAATCTCCTTAATTCAAGGCAGTTGCTGGAACATGAGAGTGAGCATATTAGTTCGATCCTTTCTACTGTGTGTATGATGGACTGACTGAGTGACTAAGGAATGTAACTTCTCTCTATCAGAGATGACATTAGTTGTTGTTGATCACAACACTGAGCTTTTGTAGTGTGTTGGAAATACAGCTAAGACATTTCTTGGGGTGATGGCAAGAAAACCAAAATGTCATCAAGATATGAGAACTGTAACAGCACTTTGTCAATAAAACATTTCCATATTTGGGAGGCATTTTTAAGCCATAAAGCATGAACAGAAATTCACATAATCCAAAAGGTGTTGTTATAATAGTTTTGGGTGCATCTTCACTCACTATGGGAATCTATAGATATGCTTTCTTACAGTATATGAGGCTAAAGGTGGTAGTGCCAGCTAAGGTGTGCAAAAAGTCCTACAGTTAGATATGGGGTACCAGCTGGTTGCATCCAGGAAATGGTAGTCACCACAAAGTGTACAAGAACTGTATTTCTTTGGCACCAAATGGATCAGTGAGACCCATAAAGTTTCTGAGGGCCTGATGATCTTGGCCCATAGCATTTTGACATTTAATTTTTTTAGCAGCATATAGTCTGTGTGGCACCAGACCCCACACTTTGTAATGGACTGGCAGTCCTGACATGGTACTGATTCAATGAACAGTATTGAGATTCACTCCATATTGATTCGTTTGTGCATATTATATGTTAGTGGCAGTGGTATCACTTCACCAGTAGCAAGCACACTGGGAGTGTTGTACACCATTCTGACCTATGCGTCTGGTGATGTGGGTGTCACCATTTCTGTTTCTGTTGCTCAACAGTTGGCAAAAGATGGTGCTCTTGTAGTTGTTGCAAATGCATAGAGATCCATGTGGACCACTGAAAAGTTGGCTGGTTCTGCTGGTGTGGATACCGCTGATGATGGTGACGATGTTGCAACCTCTGAAGTCATCATAAATGTGAGAGGTGAGGTCATATGTTGTTGAAGTCAGCTCCTAACAGATGTAATCTTTCTCTAGGATAGAGTTTTTGGTGAGTATAGAAGCTCTCTCTCTCTTTTAGTTTCCTCATACTTCTTGGTCATATCCTGAAGATCATGTTCCAGAGCCCATTGTGTGTCACAAAGAGTAATAACTGTTTCACCTGTCAGTGATAAGCTGATGTGCCCTGTATAAAGGATCACAGTAAAGTAAAAAGTTATTTTGTGGCAGAGATAATGTTTTGATAAAAAAAGAGAAGAGATATGCTCTTCAATTGATTAATTTCTGTATCATCACTTGTTTGTTTCTATAAGTGGTAGCGGGCGACCATATGACTAGCTCCGCCGTCCCAGTATTGTTTGAAAATGTGCATTCTAACTATAAAAGCTGTTACAAAAGTTATTATGAAGGCAAGTTTATTTATATATATAATTACATCAATAACGCCCATCTGTCCATCATTTCACTCGCACTGAGTATTCTGCATCATGACGTTCAAAGCAATGACAAGAGGAATTCGAGCAAGCAGTGGAGGGGTGATCCTGTATCGGCACTGTCATAAGCAGTGCTATGCACAATGGAATTAATGTGAAGAAGTATGTAACTTATAAATGATGAATACTGATCTTAAATGTATTGACATTGAAGGTCTGTTGGTATTACTACCAGTTAAAGTTCATCCAGGATGTGTGTACCTTCCAATTTCTTTCAATTATTCTTTGCAGTTAATTTTTTTAGATTATGCAAGCAGCAATTATCAATCAGTTACCATGATATTTTGCCCACTGCACTATCTGCCACTATTCAATGGCAACCGTGGAAGCAGAATATGAACCGACCTTTCAATTGTTGAGATAGAAATCTTTTTTTGAGATAAATGATTCATTTTACTGTCACAAGAAACTAATGAGACTTTTGTTGTATTTGTTACATGTTGTGATGAAGCAAGCAGGGATATTTTTACTTCCCTTCTTGTTTTGCCATCTGCCTCCTTAAAAATTCATGTTTTCCTGTCTGACTAATTACCATTTACATATGTGAATATAATCTGCATTTTCATAAAAGAGAGAGGTTGGCCCTCACTTTTAAAGAATATAACACCAGATCTAATTTTGTGCTTAGCTTTATGTATGAACCATGGACCTTGTCGTTGGTGGGGAGGCTTGCGTGCCTCAACGATACAGATAGCCGTACCGTAGGTGCAACCACAACGGAGGGGTATCTGTTGAGAGGCCAGACAAATGTGTGGTTCCTGAAGAAGGGCAGCAGCCTTTTCAGTAGTTGCAGGGGCAACAGTCTGGATGATTGACTGATCTGGCCTTGTAACACTAACCAAAACGGCCTTGCTGTGCTGGAACTGCGAACGGCTGAAAGCAAGGGGAAACTACAGCCGTAATTTTTCCCGAGGGCATGCAGCTTTACTGTGTGGTTAAATGATGATAGCATCCTCTTGGGTAAAATATTCCGGAGGTAAAATAGTCCCCCATTTGGATCTCCGGGTGGGGACTACTCAGGAGGACGTCGTTATCAGGAGAAAGAAAACTGGCGTTCTACGGATCGGAGCGTGGAATGTCAGATCCCTTTATCGGGCAGGTAGGTTAGAAAATTTAAAAAGGGAAATGGATAGGTTAAAGTTAGATATAGTGGGAATTAGTGAAGTTCGGTGGCAGGAGGAACAAGACTTCTGGTCAGGTGACTACAGGGTTATAAACACAAAGTCAAATAGGGGTAATGCAGGAGTAGGTTTAATAATGAATAGGAAAATAGGAACGCGGGTAAGCTACTACAAACAGCTTAGTGAACGCATTATTGTGGCCAAGATAGATACGAAGCCCACAACTACTACAATAGTACAAGTTTATATGCCAACTAGCTCTGCAGATGACGAAGAAATTGAAGAAATGTATGATGAAATAAAAGAAATTATTCAGGTAGTGAAGGGAGACAAAAATTTAATAGTCATGGGTGATTGGAATTCGACAGTAGGAAAAGGGAGAGAAGGAAACATAGTAGGTGAATATGGATTGGGGCTAAGAAATGAAAGAGGAAGCCGTCTGGTAGAATTTTGCACAGAGCATAACTTATTCATTGCTAACACTTGGTTCACGAATCATAAAAGAAGGTTGTATACATGGAAGAATCCTGGAGATACTAAAAGGTATCAGATAGATTATATAATGGTAAGACAGAGATTTAGGAACCAGGTTTTAAATTGTAGGACATTTCCAGGGGCAGATGTGGACTCTGACCACAATCTATTGGTTATGAACTGTAGATTAAAACTGAAGAAATTGCAAAAAGGTGGGAATTTAAGGAGATGGGACCTGGATAAACTGACTAAACCAGAGGTTGTACAGAGTTTCAGGGAAAGCATAAGGGAACAACTGACAGGAATGGGGGAAAGAATAACAGTAGAAGACGAATGGGTAGCTCTGAGGGATGAAGTAGTGAAGGCTGCAGAGGATCAAGTAGGTAAAAAGACGAGGGATAGTAGAAATCCTTGGGTAACAGAAGAAATATTGAATTTAATTGATGAAAGGAGAAAATACAAAAATGCAGTAAATGAAGCAGGCAAAAAGGAATACAAACGTCTCAAAAATGAGATCAACAGAAAGTGCAAAATGGCTAAGCAGGCATGGCTAGAGGACAAATGTAAGGATGTAGAGGCTTTTCTCACTAGGGGTAAGATAGATACAGCCTACAGGAAAATTAAAGAGACCTTTGGAGAAAAGAGAGCCACTTGTATGAATATCAAGAGCTCAGATGGAAACCCAGTTCTAAGCAAAGAGGGGAAAGCAGAAAGGTGGAAGGAGTATATAGAGGGTCTATACAAGGGCGATGTACTTGAGGATAATATTATGGAAATGGAAGAGGATGTAGATGAAGATGAAATGGGAGATACGATACTGCGTGAAGAGTTTGACAGAGCACTGAAAGACCTGAGTCGAAACAAGGCCCTGGGAGTAGACAACATTCCATTAGAACTACTGACAGCCTTGGGAGAGCCAGTCCTGACAAAACTCTACCATCTGGTGAGCAAGATGTATGAGACAGGCGAAATACCCTCAGACTTCAAGAAGAGTATAATAATTCCAATCCCAAAGAAAGCAGGTGTTGAAAGATGTGAAAATTACCGAACTATCAGTTTAATAAGTCACAGCTGCAAAATACTAACGCGAATTGGGTACAGACGAATGGAAAAACTGGTAGAAGCCGATCTCGGGGAAGATCAGTTTGGATTCCGTAGAAATGTTGGAACACGGGAGGCAATACTGACCTTACGACTTATCTTAGAAGGAAGATTAAGAAAAGGCAAACCTATGTTTCTAGCATTTGTAGACTTAGAGAAAGCTTTTGACAATGTTGACTGGAATACTCTCTTTCAAATTCTAAAGGTGGCAGGGGTAAAATACAGGGAGCGAAAGGCTATTTACAATTTGTACAGAAACCAGATGGCAGTTATAAGAGTCGAGGGACATGAAACAGAAGCAGTGGTTGGGAAGGGAGTGAGACAGGGTTGTAGCCTCTCCCCGATGTTATTCAATCTGTATATTGAGCAAGCAGTAAAGGAAACAAAAGAAAAATTTGGAGTAGGTATTAAAATCCAGGGAGAAGAAATAAAAACTTTGAGGTTCGCCGATGACATTGTAATTCTGTCCGAGAAAGCAAAGGACTTGGAAGAGCAGTTGAACGGAATGGACAGTGTCTTGAAAGGAGGATATAAGATGAACATCAACAAAAGCAAAACGAGGATAATGGAATGTAGTCGAATTAAGTCGGGTGATGCTGAGGGAATTAGATTAGGAAATGAGACACTTAAAATAGTAAAGGAGTTTTGCTATTTGGGAAGCAAAATAACTGATGATGGTCAAAGTAGAGAGGAAATAAAATGTAGACTGGCAATGGCAAGGAAAGCATTTCTGAAGAAGAGAAATTTGTTAACATTGAGTATAGATTTAAGTGTCAGGAAGTCGTTTCTGAAAGTATTTGTATGGAGTGTAGCCATGTATGGAAGTGAAACATGGACAATAAATAGTTGGACAAGAAGAGAATAGAAGCTTTCGAAATGTGGTGCTACAGAAGAATGTTGAAGATTAGGTGGGTAGATCACGTAACTAATGAGGAGGTATTGAATAGGATTGGGAAGAAGAGAAGTTTGTGGCACAACTTGACTAGAAGAAGGGATCGGTTGGTAGGACATGTCCTGAGGCATCAAGGGATCACCAATTTAGCATTGGAGGGCAGTGTGGAGGGTAAAAATCGTATAGGGAGACCAAGAGATGAATACACTAAGCAGATTCAGAAGGATGTAGGTTGGAGTAGGTACTGGGAGATGAAGGAGCTTGCACTGGATAGATTAGCATGGAGAGCTGCATCAAACCAGTCTCAGGACTGAAGACCACAACAACAACAACAACAACAACAACAATTTATTTTGAGAATTTTGTTATAGGGTGAAATCTGTAACTGTTTCATAACTTAAATTCTATTGTTGACATACAAACAAATATAAATTCTGTACTAATTATGAACATTTGGAAGACGAGCTAATAGTATTCTTAAAGTATTTATTTGGCTCTATTTGAAAACATGTTAGCAAAGTCAGCCCTTAGTCAATTCTAAAATAATTTCCAGTTTTTTGAACAGTATTGGTTGCATAGCTATATATGTTAATTTCATCATTTAAACAAATAATTCAGCCTAAACCTTGTAGTAGAAGAAACTGTTAAAAAGAACCATTTTTTGTGTGTTCAGTTAATTTAATGAGTGAAGTTTTAATTGTAAGTTCTGCAAATTTAACTTTGTACAATGTGTAGTTTCAGTTCCTATTATTGTGAGGATACAAATGGGGGACCCAAAAATAACCGGAATTTCTTTCTAGAAAGCATATACTTTATTGTTTTCAAATACAACCTTAATATCCTTCGAAGTACTCTCCATTAGCATTAATACACTTGTCCAAACATTCATTCCAGTGTTCGAAGCACCTTTTAAATTCGTCCTCTGCTAGCACTTTCATGACATTGCATTTTATGTCTTCCACATCTACAAAACGCTTCCCTCTCAAGTCTGTTTTCATCCTCGGGGGTAGGAAGAAGTCCAAGGGTGTTAAATCTGGCGTATAGGGCACGTGGGTCAAGGTAGTCGTCTTCGTTGAGGCCAAAAACTGGTGGACACTGAGAGCCGTGTGCGCAGGAGTGTTGTCGTGATGGAGAAACCACATGCCAGAATCCCAAAAAGCCGGAAGTTTTTGTGACAAACTTCTGCAAAGCCGTTTCATAACCTCCAAATAGTATTGTTGGTTTACTGTCTGGTTTTCAGGGACAAATTCAGAGTGTACCATCCCTCTGATGTCAAAAAAACAGATCAACATCATTTTCACATTCGATTTCACTTGTCGAGCTTTTTTTGGTTGAGGTGAGCCAGATGACTTCCATTATGACGACTGTTGTTTGCTTTCTGGATCATACCCATAGCATCATGACTCATCAGCTGTAATGATTTTGTTGAAAAAATGTGGATCATCTTTGAACGCGTCCTTCTTTTTGAGACAGGCTTGAACGCAACGATCCCTTCGATCTCCAGTAAGAAGCTTCAGCACGAATCTTGCTGCAACTCTTGGCATCCACAAATCGATGGTCAAGATGCGCTGAATTGAGCTCCAGGACAACCCAGACAAGTTCTCGAGTTGGTCGATTGTCCTGCGTCGATCTTCGCTGATGAGATCATGGATTTTGTCGATGTTGTCTTCGCTTCGAGCAGTTGAAGGTCGACCGGAACGAGGCTGATCTTCAATCACCGTGTCTCCCTTTTTAACCCAAGAGAACCATTCGTACACTTGCGTTTTACTAAGAGCATGGTCTTTGTAGGCTGTCTGAATCATCGCAACAGTTTCTGCTGCGTTCTTTCTGAGCAAGAAACAAAACTTCACTGCTGCACATTGTTCGTAAGAACTAGCCATTTCCTCATGTCAAGTCTGCACTGTACGCACACTCAAAGAACTGCCAAAGAAACCACACTTCTCACTGTTGGGTGATGCCGCATGGCAGAATGACTCAGCAGAGCTCCTACTACAACCCTCTGGCAGCACAACCTGCTACTACAAGTACACAATGTGCAGCATTACGATTCCGATTACTTTTGGATCCCCCATTGTATATAAGGGCCCAATTTTTGGTCCCGAGACAGTCAGTCCACGGCTGAGTTTCAGATGAGAAACCTGTGTTGGTTAGAATTACAACATTGCATCAACATAACAGTGAAATAAGTGTTACACCAATAGGCCATGTGTTAAACAAATGACAGTGTCTGCTCCATACATACCTGATTATTCCGAAAGAACTGTGGACTATGTGGTTATGTTTTTTTACTGCTCATAGATGTTCAACAGTAAACTATTGTAGCAGTATGTGGATGTTTGCCTGCAACCTATTAATGAGGCTTATGGAAAGTTAAAACAATAGTGCACTGACCATATAACAGTGTAATATTGGGGGGTGGGGGTGGGGGGTTGTGAACAGTGAAAGTAAAAGACTGTGAGATGCAAATGTGCATCTCTCAGATAAATCATTTACAGTAGACAGTAGTTGTACTTCCACAACCCATTTTTCAGACAGTGTAGCAGCCAGTACATCAGCACCAAGGATAACAAATGAAGAAATAAAGCAGACGAGCGTCGTCACAGTGTCCATGTGATTGGGACCAATAAAAACTTGAAGGAGAAAATTAAAATGAAATTCTGCATACAAATGAGATGCACCAGGAATGCTGGTTTCAGCAGTAAAGGTATAAAGTTGCCACACTATATGCTGATATGGCTGTGCTTGGTGCCATTTCTCTGGCAGTAGATAATCTCTATTCCTTCCTTCACAGAAAGTGCATTTCTATCGAAAAGAATATTTGTATAAAGTCATCATTAAAGTGCAGACTAAGTCATCAAATTCTATTAAGACTGTGTCCAATAATATCAGGTTTATTAGTGAATATGCAGTTAAATCTACTTTAATTGAAAAGTACCGATACAGACAAAATTTCATTTTTGAAAAATTTTTTGTCGTAATTTTGTTAAACACTATTCACAACAGAGTCAAAGGAAATGACCATTGTTGAAAACTCATTACAAAATGCAGTATGCCAAGATGTTGGAAATCAGAGCTTGACAACAGTTGAAGGTAACGCACCAACTCGTGAACTACCAAAAACAATTAGGTTGGTGTCTCACTATCAAAAAATGATGACACTGGTAATATAACTAATCATGATATCACATTTATGATGCTCGATGAGACAATTTCTCAGTTCTCACCAGGAAACATTTTCTCAAATAGTGAAACTGAAGCGCGACATTGAAAATTCCTTTGATTATTTGCTCACAAGACTGCGAACGTAATAACAGAAAACAGTTCATAAAAGCAATGTAAATACTAGTGAGACACACAATTTGACACAATTCATGCAACTAATAATACAGCAGTTTACACAGCAGTTCACAAAACATCGGGAAAATAATAGGACGACAATTTGCACAGCAGTTTACAAACCATCAGGAAACTACAGGACAACAGCAGACACATAAAAATCAGGCATTTAATAATTTAAAGAATAATATTAGTCAACAGTTCAGTGAGGTGAGCAAAGCTATATGCACTGAATTATCTGACAATTACTATCTGGGAAGTTACAGAGTTAGGTAAAGAACTAAAACAAGAAATAATTACCAACATATCCTGTAGTATAAATAAGATAACAGAAGAAGTATCATCCATAGACAATAAACAGGAACAACTTGCAGGTGAGTTACAAAACCATAGTGAAGCATATTCTCAAATTCAGTAGGCGCAAAAACTCCCAAGTGAATGCACCAGTAAAAAATGTGACAAATGAAGTCAGCGAGCTGCAAGACATATACAAAAACTTACCTACATAAGTACAAAAGTTAAGTCATAGAGTAGACCAATTACGTTTAGAGTCAAAATTTGTCAAAAAACAGAGAGATAAGATATGTGCATATGCAAAGGAAATAACTGAAAAATCTGAAGCCAGGATCCTGGATAAGGGTAGCACCCTTGCTGGAAAGGTAGTATCAGAGTGCAAAATTTATGTGGATACTGTAGAAGAAGATCTTAAGGAGAAAGAAAGTCAACTTCTAGCTAAAATAGATTCAGGTTTAAAGGAAGCAGAGGAAAGGTTATGAGGCAGTATTACTAAAACTACTGACATTCCAAAACAACATTTGACAGAAAACAAATCAGTGCTTTTAGAGAAGTTAGATACTTTCACTGGCTATCCACAATATGGGGCTAGCCCGTTAAAGGAAAATAGCAAAGGCTGCAGAATGCAACAGCACTTGCTGGCAGCTGTACGTGTTGAGCAAGCGCAATTGCCATGCGCTATGCCACAAGTGAACATAAACACTGACAGAGAGTGGCGTGTTTGTCAACATTACTTGCAGATGAGGAATTACTTAGGCATTGACAATTTCTGGTATTTACCTCTGAAGCACTTTGAAATGTTTTACCTCATACCTGGACCAAAGACCAGAAAATTAGATTTGTTGTTGGATACACAGGGGGGTGACATTCTGCTATGGGCTAAGGAAATGGCATAATGTTGTCACTGCTATGAACAGTTTGAAGAGCCTTTCTGGGTAAATATTGGTCTGAGGCCGTACAAGAGAGGCTCAGATGTGAAGTGTTCAACCCAGCTCCATTCAATAGCAAACATGGAAGCTAAGGGGATTATTTTGAAAAATATTTGAATAAAACCAGATACTGGATGAACCTAGTATCTCAAGCAGATGTGCTGAAAATTTTAAAGAGCCGTCTTCCTGCCCACATTAGGGAAAAACTCATGACCATTCCGGAACACAACAACGAATACTTTCTATCTGTACTGTACTCAATAGATTTGATATACGAAGAGAGGTTAGTACAACCCAAGCCTATTAATACAAAAATAGTGCCACAGAGATTAATGGACCAACAAGTAAACAACAGATTTGTAGTACAACACGGATTGCAACATTACCCCACACAGACCTATGGTAACGATAATGGTAATCACAACGGCAATGAACAAAGCCATAAATTCAACGGTGGATATAAAAGAAATGGGCTAAGGTTTAACAAAAACAACTACAATTTGCAAATATCATATGGCCAGTCTGTACAATATGTACAGACACAGGCTACCGGCAATAATTAGCTGATTGCTTGGCAAACACAAAACGATACCAAACAGCTGAATAATCCACAGACAGTGGGATTCAGCCAACAAAATAATGCACATATGCCAAATAACATGCAAAGGCAAAGAGAATTTCAGTTGAGAGCCTCACAGGATACTAATTGGCACAGTCAAACACCAACAGTCCATATAGTAGAAGTTACGCCTAACCCAGAGACCAATGCCACAGTGATGCTGGAAAACTTGAACTGGTCATGGCATGCCCCTGTTCTGTGACCTTGGAGGAGAGTGGGGGCATGAGCTTGATTGACACTTGCTTTATCAGATATGATCAAGGTAGGTATACCCTCTAAGTTGTATATATATGTAATAATATTAGATTTAGGATGCTGGAAAATCACATTTCAGAATTTATGTTGTTAGTTGATAAGGAAAATTTTTGTTTGTGTTTTTTCTTATGTGTCAAATGTGTAAACGATAATATGAGTGGATGTAACAAGGAAGAGTGGTAGCTTGGGCCACACGTTTTACCGGAAACCCATGCACACTGACCATTACCTGCACCAGGATTCGAACTACCGTCCGCAAGAAAAGCGAGGCATCATAAGAAAGTTGGCAGACAGAGCAAGGAAAATCAGTGAACCAGAGCTGCTTGATACAGAATTAAAACATCTCAACAATGCATTGCTCAAGAATGGTAATTTTCTGGCTGAGGCTTAATATCTTATTGAAAATACTAAGTAGTCAAGCAGATTAAGTATAACAGAGCCATCTGTTAGGCTTTACAGAATTTACTATTGCTCATCTTGGTATTTTGTCTTATGGTCAGTATGTAGATGACATTTTGATCACATACAATGGGTCCCAGGAAGGAATTCTGCATATGTTTTGAAAATTTTTAATAGTGTTCATGAAAAAAATTGCTTCACTTGTGAGTTAGAAAATAATGACCATCAGCATAATTACTTGAACCTCAGTATTGCTATTGACAATGACAGACTTTCTTTTGGTATTTTTTGAAAAGCCACTAATGAAGATCAAATTGTGCCTGCTAATTCAGTGAATCCTCATTCCCATAACAAAGCATTTTTCCATTCAGCCATTCATTGTGCAGTCTCTGTACCATTGTCACCTGACAAGCTTAATGAAGAGACAAACATAATAAAAACTATTGCAGTTAATAACAGCTTTGATCCCACATTAGTTGACAAGATCTTCAAAGTTAAAACTGACGCTAAAGTGACCACTGCAGGCAGCAGTACTATTCCTGACATTAACGAGTATAAAAATGAGTTCTCAACTCCATTTTTAGGCCCTATGTCACATAAAATTCATCCTCTTCTGATTAAAAAATATGGATTCAAAGTTGCCTTTTCCATGAACAATAACTTGCAAAAAAGTCTCGTCCACAATCTCAAATCCACACAGTTGCTCCAATTCAATAGTGTATAACATCACTTGGGATATGTATTCCATTTGTTATATAGGACAAACTGGAAAGTCTTTGAGTATCAGGTACAAGGAACATTTCCTGGGAAAAAACATTAATGTACACAATTCCACTTTTGCTGATCATGTGGTAATTTCTGGACACAAACCTAAATGCATCAAGGAAATTTCCATTTAACATAGAGAAAAGAAAGGTCTTAAGCTCAATGTTCTCAGCGAGCTACAGATTTTCAAGTACATTTCTAAGAATGACGGCCTCATCCTCAGTGAACAGTTATAAATACATAACAAAAATTTTTTCATGGATTTCAGTCCACTGCTCACTGAATTTTGATTCCTCTATTTTTTACTATATTTTCCCTGCTTCTGGTTTTGAAATATCATTTTCTTCTAACATCATAGATATGTACTGCTGAAATTACCTTCATGCAAATATTTTCTAGATTGTACAGCTGTTTGTAAAAATTTTTTCTATATCATTCTTTCCTTTATGTCATAGTAATTTCTGTAAAGCTTAACAGATGGCTCTATTACATTTAATCTGCTTGGCTACTGTGTATTTTCAAAAAGACCTTAATCTCTCTTTATATTTTGTTTTAAAATTAACTGTCATTTTTTTTTCAAGTCTTTCTGTTATAATGTTTCTAAAGGACATGTGTTACTGTCTGTGCCCGACAGGCAGCACATCTCATATTGCTTTTGTGGCAGTAACGTAACCCACTAGACCGATCAGTCTGATGATGTTACCAGCTGGGCACTTGTGGCAAAAGCTAGAATATTTTATTTTACGTTTGACTATAGCATAGCTTCACGAAATTCTGACTATTGCTTTTTAGCAATGTAATTTTACATAAGAAACCATTGAGCGTCATGAAAATTGTCATCTTGGTTAATGTGTTTTTTTGTCATACACGACTTTTTTTATGTATTATTTATAGGATTTAGCAACATTTCGTTCTGGTGAAGACACCGCTAGTAGGTGTCGAAACCTAGGTCAATTTACCTACCACTTATGGGCAACCAGCTGGCTGTTTAATCCTAAATTGAAATTAAGTTTGTGTTAATCTAAATACTTTACTGAAAAGAGGAAAACTATCTCTCTAATTTGAAAGTGGTCTTTCCTCCTGAATTTACCTATTAGCTCCTAAGATTTTCCCTGTAGCAAGATGTATTAAATTTTATAATTGTAATAACATTTGATTGCCATTATTTCTGACAAAAGTAATTAGCTCTTTGCAACCAGGACAACAAACTGAATGATCTGAATAATACAGTTGAAATGTAACAATGTTATGAAAAGGAAAGTTGCTGCTCACCATATTGCAGAAATGCTGAGTCACAGTTAGACACAACAAAAAGACTGTCACAAATAAAGCTTTCGGCCAGTAAGGCCTTTGTCAAAAATAGATGACAAGCTTTATTTGTGACGGTCTTTTTGTTGTGCCCATCTGTGACCCAGCACCTCCACTATATGGTGACTAGCAATTACTTTTCTTTTCATAATATTGTTGATCTGAATAATAAAGTTTTGTTTCTACAATTTTGATAATTTGATAATTTACACAATATATGCTTAATGTAGGAACTTTTACATTGGAATTTTGGAAAGAACACTGTGAAAAATTTATACAGACCTTAATACATGAAGTAGGAGTGCTTGCAAGGCACTATGGTGGGAGTGAACCTGCTTTGTCATGCCATACATAAAGCCTGGTATCCACTCCTATAGGCTCAAAAAACTCGTCTGGCCACTGCTCCCAATCCTTAATCAATTAGACTACTTGTTGTGATTCAGAGTGCTCATTCTTGGCCACTTCTGAAGTTTCCAGAAGTCGCAAGCTTGTGAGCAGTTGCACACTTTCTTGCCAAAACAGGCATGGAAGCAGCAACACTGTTGCCGCATCATCTTGTTGATGCACAGAGTGTTAACATCCACTATGGACATGGTCTCCCCAGCTGACTGCAGGCCAGTGTATCCTAGTCAGTTGCTGTTAAGAATGTTCGTGAGTGCTCGGGGCTCAGAGTCCTTGTGCATTTGTTGAGAAACCCATCTTAGCATTAAATTGGTGTAGGAAATGTTACAGTGTTGTTTTTCTGCTCCCTGTCATTGTTCTGGGATTGCATAAAGCCTATCAGCTAAACATGAATTAGTGTCCTTTGAATCATGTTCCCTCAAAGTGAAGGCACAATGAATTAGTGCAGATAGTCTGAGTAACCAATCCATGAGGATCTCCTCAGCACGGATCTATGGAACGAAGAACTAATCTAATCTAAAATCTAATCTACCAGATTGACCAAAGAGTGTTGTCCAACATGATGCTTAGAGAGACAGATTCTGGTATGTGCAGCCATGGTTGCAAATGTGTCTTGCTATGAATTCTTTTCCCATAAATAACCTGATGCAGCTGTTGTTCAGGTGTGTTGTTGAGTCATTGAAGTAGCAGAGATTTTGTGGTGTTTTACAGGAGCATAGTTTGAAATGTTACTCAATAAGGCCACAATTTTGGGTATGTCTTCCATGATGCAATTTGAAACCACGATGCAGTGTGTTGTGGTAGAAATGTCAATAATTTAGGTATGGCACCATGTAGTAATGAAATTACATTGAAGTCTAGAGTGTACCGTGACAGCATGTTCAGTCCAAGCTCATGTCACATTTGTGGCACAGAAGCAAAATATGAACACATCTCATGAGGTCCATCTAGGTGAACCACATATTTTGTACTGAACGGTTTTGACTTGAATGGACCTGATGCAGAAGACTGTTAATTGCATTGTCCTGCACTTGTTGTTTGAACTGAATGCTGGTGATAAGTAGTACTAGGTTCTTTAAGTGTGACATCGCTGAGTAGGTCCATTTGGTGCAAATGTTCTTCATGTCTCTGTTCACCATTTGCATTGTTAATGAAATGATACTTCTCTCTCTCTCTCTCTCTCTCTCTCTCTCCCTCTCCCCAACAACCCTGTGTATGTTTATACTTTTGAATTATATCACAAAAGATAAGTAGGTATCCCAATCCACATGATGAGACTTGACATAAGAATTGAGTATCCTCACAATGGTTACATGAACCAGCTCATCCTAACATTTGACTGGGGGCGAAGTGGACTAGTTCTTAAACTCATCCTAACACGTCCACTCCAATAAACCAAATGGTACCACCACTTCTGGAAATCTCTGCAACAGTACTCAGTTTCAACTTAAATCTGCATATTGCACACACTGCACAATTCTTGAAGCACTGATCAACATCACTTTTTCTTCCTTTCCACCAGTACTCCTCTGCTACCCTCAAATCCATTGGTCTGCGCCCTCCATAGTCAGACAAAACATAAACTTGCATCTCTATAAGCACCTCTTCCCTTAACTTTGCTGGTATTGCCACTCATGGACCCAAACTAGTCACCTTATATCACATATGCTGAACTGCTACTGCTTACCATATTGCTTATATTCTCCGTCAGTGCTCTGTGCTGCTTGCCACTCAGCAAGGTCTTGACCTAGTGCTTGTATCACCGCTGTCTTCCTGCTTACTGGGTCTGCAGTTCTGTATTTCTTCATCAGTTTGTGGACTGCTTCATACTCACATTCACTGAGTTTTAATGTCCGTCTCATCAGTCTACTGGATGGTTCATCAATCCTAGTAACCACTTCAAAGCAGCATGGTCAGCCACTACTTTAAATTTCTTCCATAAAGGTAATACTGGAAGTATGTTACTCTGACCACCTGGATAAGCATCTACCTCTCTGTAGTAGAATAATTTCTCTCAGCTCCAGTCAGTTGTCTCAGTGTGGTTCGATACATTGCATGGTACTATAAGCTCCTTCCAAAAATCTGGGGACATCAACAGTGGGCTTAATGTCAACACTTCTTTTAACTCAACAAATGTTCTCTGACACTCCTCAGACTACACAAATGGGGGGGGGGGGGGGAGGACCAATTATATCGTCCAGATACATTGAACATTGATGAGGCTTTCATCCATTCAACACTCCATCTAATAAATTCTGAAATGTTGCTAGTGCATTTTTCAAACCAAACGGCATCCTTCTACACAGCTAATGTCCCCAAGATACTGAAAATGTCATCTCTGATCTGTTCTCTGGAATCATCTCCAACTGATGGTACCCTCTCCTCAAATTCTTCATCAAAAAAAGCTGGCACTGCCCAAGATTATCAATTGTTTCTGTGATATTTGGAATGGGGTAATCATCTGTGATCTTATTGTTCAAATGGCAATAATCACAGCAAAATCGATACTTCCTACAACTGTCCATAGGCTTTACCTGTACGATTAAAATTCCCGCCCCCCATGGGCTACTACTCTCTTCTGTTGTGCCGTTCACCAATTTATGATTGATAAATTCTTCTAAAATCAGCTGCAAGGACCATGGTTTTCTGTGCAGCTTCTGGTATACTGGTGCTTTGTTCCCTGTATGAATCCTGTGTTGGGTCACAAGCACTGCAGGCAATCACCCCTATGGAAAGAACAAATCTTGAAACCCTAACAACAGTTCTTTCATATGCACTCTCTTCAATCCACTCAGATGCTTAACCTTCTCATGCAGTGGTGCAGTCTTATTGACATCCTGTGCCTGTTCATAGTTTACATCTTCTGTGCAGCAGTCTTCATATTCCGGAATTTCTAATGTTGCTACTAATATTCCCTTCAACAACTTAACCTTCTCAGTGCCAAAATTATCCACCACTGATCAGCACATCCTTGCCTCCATCCTTCTCCTGCACATGTACACCACTTTGTCTCACTAGACAACATGCTGCATCCAATACACCACTACCCTCCAGCATTTCCACTATACACAACATACTAACTGATAAGTTAGGCTCTACTCTCACCAACGGCAACTTCCTGGTGCCACTCAACACACAGTCATGTGAATTGAGCCTTCACATCAATGCTCACAGTTTGACTGGATTGTATACTATGACAGATGCTCCTCATGACAGATCAACATTGACAACAGCCTCCCCTGAGTTTTCCACTGAGTTTCACCACACATCATTCAGTGTCAATTACGGCATGATGCTGATGCAGAAAGTCTAAATCTGGGTTCATGCTGTAGCCCTTGCTTCCATGAGACACTACTTCTAAATACTGCCTAAAATTAGTTGTTTCCAATTGAGAATTCATCATTACTGACCCCCAGTGGCCATATATTGTTATCCCCTACCCCACGCAAGCTATAAAGTGGTGGGTCCTATTGCCTCCTACCCACTAAATCTTTGGGCTACTGACACATGCGCCCCTGTGTTCAAAAGAAACTTATACCTTTTCCACCAGCAGTACCTACTATGACACACTCTGCCTCTGCATTAGTATTTTCAGCATTGTTTTTATTGACATGCCTCTCAGTGGTTCTGGGGTCCCCTTTCAAGTTTGATGGGTGCTTAGTGCCACTTGGACCACCACTGTTCTTCTGTGGGTGGCAGCAATGCCTCTGCACATGCCCCGTACACTCACAATTAAAACATTTTACATTTGCTGGAAATACATTTTGCCCATTTCTTACGTCTGTTGTAACATTAGTTTCTTCAAATTCCATTGTTAGACTCACTGTTGTATGGAGATCCTTTGGTGCATCAGTGTGCACCCTCCTAGACATTTCCACTGCTAACCTCAGAAAGACATCAAGTGCCATTTGCTTCATTTCCTTATTCACCTCATCATTCTCCACTAATCTGTATGGATGCACATTAATTTCACTAATTCTGTCTGAAAAATCCCCTAAGGCTTCATTAGACACCCTAGCAATCACACTTAACTGCTCATGGAAAAATTATGCACCCTTCTGCTTCTTATACCTTTGAAATAATCATTGTTTCAAATGCTTGAACGTCTCCACCTTGTTTCGCACCTCTGTACATTGTGCAAAGGACTTCACTTCCCCTGAAAGGGCTATTTGCAACACCTATTTGACCAACCAACTCCATAGCTCAGCAGATGACAGGAGAACCTCTACAAATTGTAACAGATTCTCAGATGACCTACTGGAAAAAGGAGTAATAAGGTGGAAAAAGGAGTAATAATGTTTGGAACACCTGGGTCTGTTTCTAGACTCTGTGACTTTAATAATCATGTCAACATACTGTGCTTAATGACCAGCAGTAGCTAATGCAATGATCCACAGAAGTCTGTCACAAAATCTTTCAAGTTTTATTTAAGATTAGTTAGTGATGCTACAGTGCTCACAAGAAAGGCTTAACATACAATATTTCAAAATGTTCCTTTTTCCATCTTTCTGTTGTTTACCTCTGGTATTTTCTCAGTACAGATGGATTGTGACCCATGAAACAGTATCTCATGATAATATGCAAAATACCAATCCTCAAGTCAGTAAAAGATCTGCAAGTGTTTCTAGGCAAGGTTAACTATTTATCACATAGGTGGCTTCTATTGTATCCTGTTGAATAGCTCCATTCACATGTTGAAATTATGCCTTCAGTCTGTCTCCTGTACCAACCACATTTACCAGCAATTCTGGCTACATGCTTCATGTGAAGTAAAGCAAAGGCTAATTGCAACCAATAAAGTTTATTTTGCCTTAACAAAGCTTCTTTCTTCAAGACTCTTGACTAGGACCACAAAACTAACCATTTATAAACTATTTATAAAACACTGGCTCTTGTGCAAAATGTGTGCAGTATACTGCTGCATCCATCCATTTTCAATAAGCTACCACTCGAATTCAAAAAGTTTAGCAGTAATCCACTCGCTTTCAAATCAAAACTGAAGAGTTTCCTAATGGGTCACTCCTTCTATTCTGAAGAGAAGTTCCTTGAAAAATTAAGCTGATTCTTATTGTACTGTTGATTGTGTTTACTTAAACTTATGGACTGACTTTTTTCGGGAGCATGAACATTTATTTTTATCTGTTATTACTTTTATGTTGTCATTTCATGTACTGACAAGTTCCAGGACCTTGGAGTTTTGCTCCTCAATTTGGTCCTGTGGAACTTGATGTGAAAAAAAAAAAAAAACAGTGCTTACATATGCCTCTGAGACCAGGGTTCTGACAGCAAAGGATGCTGAATCTCTACATGCATTCAAGAGAAGAATACTGAGGACAATCACCAGCCCAATTTGCGAAAAGGAAAGACTGAGGAGGACACACAACCATGAATTGTATGCCATCTTCGTATATGGCATACAATTCATGGTTGTATGTCCAGCCTGTTATAAGAATTGTGAAGTCATCTAGGCTGAGGTGGGCTGGACATGAGGAATGGATGAATGATACAGAAATACCAAAACAAGATATTACAAAGAAATCCAGGTGGACAGAGAGAAAGTGGCTGAACAAAAACTAGATGGGAGGATGCAGTCATAAAAGATCTTCAGAAGATGGGCACAGGCACAGGAAATTGCTAGCAAGGGACCTAAATAAATGGAAGGAGATATTTGAAGAGTTGATTTTCTTAACAGCAAAGGTCTCAGTCACAATGAGGCAACCTAATTAATAACCAAAAGAATCTGCAGATAGAAAGAAAATCAGAACAACAAATATTGGGTGATCACTGCATAATGCAGTAGCTTGAAAAGAGTAAACGCAAATTAGCACACTATTGATGGTTTGTGTTCAACATTGGCCGTGCGTCTGAATTCTGTGCACGAGACCTAACTGGAAACAACAACCAGCATGGGCTGTACACTGACAACAGCTTCTATAACACACACAAAACCAACATTAATATACTATGCACTTTATCACCACAACGGTGAAATACAGGATCATCAAAGTAGAAAACAAATGGAGATAAGATTCAGCTCAAAGTTTCTTAAATCCAGCATTGCATAATAAACTGCAGCTACAGTTGATGTTAAGTGTGCCATTAAGACAACTTGAATTAAATTAACTTCATAAAAGGTAATCTGTAGAGGCACTCAGGACTTCAATCTTGTGAAGAATAAACTACTAAAAATACCACCCTTTGATGGCACAAGATATTCAACAAGTTACAACTGTCCACAGGCAGAAAGTGGTACAGCAAACTCCAAAATGAGTTGGAAGTTAACATATAGCATGCAGGCGAGGACAAACTGTGAAAGTAGAAATTCACTTAAATATGATATAAATTCACGAAGTATCAGCCACAAATGACAGCAATCAAGAACTGACAGCAAAATCAACCAGGGCACAAGTCAGTTAATTCCACTCATGATCAACAGTGATGTGTGTTCAACACTTAAGCAATTTAGAAGAACAGACCTCGAAAAGAGTGGCCACATTGAGCAATCATGGTTTGGAAACAATCCACCAGACAAATAGCTCACCATTTGAAAATTAATCCATGAAGCTGCCATAGATGTGCAAGCCAGGCCAAACGTCGGGGGTCTCATCACAGTGCAAAGGTGGAACAACTCTTGAACAGAGCCTATGTTTAATGATCACTGCAGCCACACTCCAGTTCTGCTCACCAACAACCACAGTCACCGCAGTGACAACACCAGTGCAGCACAGCAGCACATCATGCACCAAGTGACCCTCTTTGCAGACTTGCTCCATACTCCTTCCCCCCTGCAGAGAGCTGGGCCTCATATATTAAGAGGGGCTCACCAACCAGCACACCGCAAAGCATATCATTTACACAGAGAAAAGTCCATGAAAGCAAGAGCATCACAGGAGGTCATGGCAGAACTTCCCTTCCCTCACCCTCACCCCCTTAATGTGGAACTTGAGAGGAGTGATTTTCATTCATTACCCCCCCCCCCCCCCCACCACCACCACCACACCCTATATGCATCATCTGCACAAGCTACTTTAATTTGGCTCTGAAATGTGCCCTCATTTGTTTCCCTCATTTTTGATTCCTGAGTAGGAAGTTCATGGGTGATAGCCATCTTACAACCACATGTGGTCCCACAAACCTTGGCAATAATTTCTCAGTAATGCCTTAGCACCGTTGAGCTTGCCTGTTGAAGTTCTTCAAAAACACTCTGTCTCCCACCTTCAGTCCTACTGCCCACCTGCCTCTATTATATCTACATCTACATCTACATACATACTCTGCAATCCACCATACGGTGTGCGGCGGAGGGTACCTCGTACCACAACTAGCATCTTCTCTCACTGTTCCACTCCCAAACAGAACGAGGGAAAAATGACTGCCTATATGCCTCTGTACGAGCCCTAATCTCTCTTATCTTATCTTTGTGGTCTTTCTACGAAATATAAGTTGGCGGCAGTAAAATTGTACTGCAGTCAGCCTCAAATGCTGGTTCTCTAAATTTCCTCAGTAGCGATTCACAAAAAGAATGCCTCCTTTCCTCCAGAGACTCCCACCCGAGTTCCTGAAGCATTTCCGTAACACTCGCGTGATGATCAAACCTACCAGTAACAAATCTAGCAGCCCGCCTCTGAATTACTTCTATGTCCTCCCTCTATCTGACCTGATAGGGATCTCAAACACTTGAGCAGTACTCAAGAATAGGTTGTATTAGTGTTTTATAAGCGGCCTCCTTTACAGATGAACCACATCTTCCCAAAATTCTACCCATGAACTGAAGATGACTATCCACCTTCCCCACAACTTCCATTACATGCTTGTCCCACTTCATATCACTGTGCAATGTTACGCCCAAATATTTAATCTACGTGACTGTGTCAAGCGCAACACTACTCATTGAGTATTCAAACATTACGGGATTCTTTTTCCTATTCATCTGCATTAATTTACATTTACCTATATTTAGAGTTAGCTGCCATTCTTTACACCAACCACAAATCCTATCCAAGTCAACTTGTATCCTCCTACAGTCACTCAATGACGACATCTTCCCGTACACCACAGCATCATCAGCAAACAGCCACACATTGATATCCACCGTATCCAAAAGATCATTTCTGTAGATAGAAAACAACAGCGGACCTACCACACTTCCCTGGGGCACTCCAGATGATACCCTCACCTCCGATGAGCTCTCACCATCAAGGACAACATACTGGGTTCTATTACTTAAGAAGTCTTTGAGCCACTCACATATTTGGGAACCAATCCCATATGCTCGTACCTTAGTTAGGAGTCTGCAGTGGGGCACCGAGTCAAATGCTTTCCGGACGTCAAGGAATATGGCATCCGTCTGATACCTTTCATCCATGGTTCACAAGATATCATGTGAAAAAAGGGCGAGTTGCGTTTTGCAGGAGCAATGCTTTCTAAAGCCGTGCTTATGCAGGGACAGCAACTTCTCTGTCTCAAGGGAATTCATTATATTCGAACTGAGAATATGTTCGAGAATCCGGCAACAAACCGATGTTAAGGATATTGGTCTGTAATTTTGAGGATCCGTCCTTCTAGCCTTCTTATATACAGGCGTCACCTGCGCTTTTTTCCAGTCACTCGGGACTTTACATTGGGCAAGAGATTCACGACAAATGCAAGCTAAGTAAGGAGCCAATGCAGTAGAGTACTCTCTGTAAAACCGAATTGGAATCCCATCAGAACCTGGCGATTTATTTATTTTCAACCCATTCAGCTACTGCACAACCCCAGGGATGTCTATCACTATGTCCTCCATACGGGAATCTGTACGAGACTCAAACGGCAGTATGTTTGTACGATCCTCCTGCATGAAAGATTTCTCAAATGCTAAATTTAAAATTTCAGCTTTCGTTTTGCTGTCTTCCATTGCCAGGCCAGACTGATCAGTGAGTGACTGGATGGAAGCCTTTGACCCACTTACCGATTTTACGTAAGACCAGAATTTCCTTGGGTTTTCAGCAAGATCTTTTGCTAAGGTATGACGGTGGTAGTGGTTGTATGCTTTGCGCATCGCTCTTTTTACAGCAGCACGAATCTCTACTAACTTTTGCCTGTCCTCATTCTTCCGATCTTTCTTGTACCATGAGTGCAATTGTCGTTGCTTCCTGAGCATTCTCCGAATTGCGCTGTTAAACCACAGTGGGTCTTTTTCATCTGTAACCCACTTTTTCGGCACATACTTGTTCAATGCGTGATTTACAATGTGTATAAAATTTGCCCATAATTCTTCCACATCTATCATACCAGAAGTAAATGAAATTGATTTGTCATAATCATGATCACTAATCCCTGTCTCAACACTGACACTGTCGATCAGGTCTGGTCTGTTCGTGGCTACCAGATCTAAAATATTTCCATTATGCGTTGGCTGTCGATATAGCCACTGAAGACAGTTTTCAGATAATGTGTTCAAAAGTAATTCACATGACGGCTTGTCTGTACCACCTGTAATGAATCCATAGACATCCCAGTCTATACTAGGTAGGTTGAAGTTGCCTCGGACTAATATAGCATTATCCGAGTACTTTTGCGATACAGAATGTAGACTCCCTTTGAATGATTCTAGAACTGTCATGGTGGAACCTGGTGGCCAGTGATAACCCCCAACAATTAACTTTATTTCTCCTAGCCCTGTTAAACGTGTCCAGATAACTTCACAATCACACTCTACTTCGACCTTCAGTACACACAATATTTTTGTCAACTGCAATGAAGACACCACCTCCTACAGTGTCTAATCTGTCTTTCCAATACATGTTCCAACCCTCACTAAATATTTCAGAACATCCTATCTCAAGATTCAGCCACGTCTCAGTCCCGAGAATAATTTGCGTGCCACACGCTTTCTGGAGGACAGTAAATTCAGGAACTTTATTCTGAACACACTGAAGATTTACTGCTAATATCTTGATAGCTGAAGTTTCTTTACACTGAGTGCATCCTGATTTCCCTGCCTACATGTCGACTGGTGAGTGTTCATCAGGACAACTCGCACTACTGTCTAGCCTAAAAAACCCCATGTGCACGCCACAAGTACCCTGCTACCCGAGTAGCTGCTTCCTTTGTGTAGTGCACCCCTGACCTACCTAGGAGCGTCCTACAATTCCCCACCCAATAGTGCAAGTCTAGAAATCTGCAGTCAAGACTGTCGCAGAGTCAATGAAGCCTCTGGTTGAGACCCTCCACTTGGCTCCAAACCAAAGGACCCCGATCCGCTCTGGGGACAATGCTGCAAATAGAGAGCTCTGCTTGCACCCCACGTGTGAGGCCAGCGGTCTTCACCATATCTTTCTTTCTCCCAGCAATGTGCTATCCTGATGTTATTCTCAGGTGCCTCTCATGACCATTTGATATTATCAGGACTAAACTGCTCCAGTAACAGATCACTGAGCGGCCACATATTAGCCAAAGGTGAATTCCAGCTGAAGAAAAACATCAATCTGGCAGGAGTTGTCCCATGTGCCTCATGATTGGTGATGTTGAATGTGAAGGCCAACCAATTGAGGAATAAATTATCTCTCTTCTGCAAGCCCCGAGTGATATGCCTTCTTAAGACTGTGACTAATTCTCTCAGTTAAGGAGGATTGTGGGTAATAGGATGTTGTCATCACACATTTTATGCACTGATCAAAACAGAACTTCTGAAATTTTCTAGAGGTGAAAGCCGGAGCATTGTCTCTCACAAATGCCTTGGGTGGCCCAAAACTGGCACACATTCTTTCCAAATGCTGGATATTTATGGTACTGACATTTGGAATGAGCCACACAAATCTGGTAAGAGCATCTACAAGACAAATATGAAACAGTTCCCCCTTTGATTGTGAGGCAACAGTCACAGGTAATCAATGTATAATTTCTCCATAGGTTGAAATTCTCTAGTGGACTGTAAGAACCCTCGCCTAGGCCCAGTATCTGGCTTGGCAGCTTTACACAGCTTGCACTTAGCAAGCATCACAGCTCACACTTGGCAACCATCTTATGTCTGTATCCCTGTCCATGTGTCTATCAATTGCACTCTGATTTTAAGGTGAGTTTTATTAAAACCCTGAGGCCCTCCACACAAGGGCTGACAAAAATAGTTAAAGACACCAGAAATTAAGCTCTTGGGCACATACATTTCGGCCTTTTTTATCTCCAGGTGCCTGATAGCACATGAAACCTTTCTGCACGGAATATCCGGGCACAGCTCCACTGGTGTCTAGTTTGGTCTGGACAGACTGTAATTCTGGGTCCTGCCATTGTTCTGCTTTAAGATTAATAAATGAGAAAAGCATTTTGGTTAAGACCCCTATGACATGACCTACTTCCACCTGGTGCTCCATGCTCCATTACTCCTCAGACTTGTGGAACATTTGACTCAGTGCACCAGAAATTTGATTCTGCCCCCCTCTTATATGACAAACTTCAAACTGAAAGGCCAGTATTCTAAACACTCATCATGCTATCCATACTGTTTTGTGGGGGAGAGCCAGTACCCCAATTAGGGCCTGGTTATCTGTCTCAAGATAAAACTTTTCCAGTGTGAACAAGGCGACTAATGCTTCGAGGTCATATACCAAATATTTAGATTCGGTTGCTGACAATGCACATGAGGCATATGGTAGAGGACATCTTTCTCCATTCTGCTCTTGTAATAGAACCACCACTACCCCCACATTAAACACATCAGTGTGTACAACAAAGGGCAAATTGAAGTCAGGTATACCTAACACCTGGGCAGTGCTTAAGGCCAACTGTAAAGTTGAGCCAGATAGTAGGGGATTCAATCATTATTTTATTCTGAAAAGTTAATTTCATTCTCTCATTATGGTCAAGCATTAGCCAGCAGCTTCGGCTGCCTGTAATTTCCTCGTCCCACGATCTGGCAACAGCAAGTCAGCACTGGGGTCGGCAATCTTGATCACGCGCCTCCCTCGTGCGCTGACGAGGTAATGCCGCCTAGGCGACGCTGACCAGACCACACTTCGGAATTTTGCATGCCACCCCCCTAGGTTTCTCGGCTTCTGACCAATCAGACCGGAGGAAGCTGTGTGGCCGAGCTAGATGTACCCTGCCGCCCATCGGTGAGGTTCTCTCTCTGCCACACGCCCTGTAGCTGTGAACACCACCTACCTCTCCTGGTGCTGCGGTGCTGTGGACTTTGTCCCTGTAGCCGCCACACCATTCAGACTTGTCCAAATGGCAGACGCCACTATTCATTAACTTCGCCCAGGTTTGACGCGAACTATGCATCGCCTACCACTACATTCTGGCTCACTCTCGCCTCCCTAGGCATGACTCATGTTGCCCATTTGAATGTATTTTCTGGCAATAAATGGCCTTGTCATACAAAAATTGTTCAAATGATTTATTTCTGCCCACCACCTTAGCCATCCAGCGCTCCTGAACAAACTGGTGTCAGAAGTGGGATACGTTCCAATAGCGACTTTGCTGCTAATCCAAATTTTTCTGGCGAATGTATCTTGCCAATAGTCCCATGCCACAATATTTTGCACTTTGGTATGCTTCTAGCGCCAAGCAGTTTGTGCGTATAGAATGCACTAGCTGGCTGCCACGTTTACATTGTACAGGCTGTGGCTGTGTCAGTAGAAACGCACAAGGTGCGCAGCCAGCAGTGGCGCTGCCGTCTGAGTCCGCGGGAACCGGCCATGTGAGCCGGACACAGTTGCTGCCGCCCGCCACCAACGCATCTGCTGTTGCCTGAGGGTCCAGTAACTGCCTGCTGCTGCACCAGAGCCTGTAACCTCATGCTGGCCGAACCACTGTCGCCCTCTGGCAACGCATCTGTCACCGCTGGAGAGTCCAGTAGCCACCCGCGCGTATCTATGATGGCCACCGATGATTCTGCTCACCGCCGCTCCACTATGCCATTACCATCACCAACACGTTGCACTGACTCAACCTTCATGTAAGTAAGTAAGTAAGCCATAGTGTCACTTCAAACTTTAACATCACGAGCCATCCACCACTGGATTAGGTTATTTTGTGATCTCTCTTTTTGTAACATTTACTTTTGGGTCACTAGCGCCCCCTGTTTTTGTAGGCATGCCAATGGGAACTCGAGTAATGGAATGGGATACTCCCAAAGAGGCAGCTGCCTCGCAAGACCTGCTCGAAGCTATTAATATTATTCATCCAAAAAAAAATATTGTTCATCCAAAATCAAGAGTTAATCGAGCAAAACGTGTCTTGAAACAGATGCTGGAAGCCAGTGTGCGAACTTCTGTACCTGTGGCTAGCTCCGCACCTGTAACAAATGTACAGTGATGACTAATACTAATTCTGTCACTAATGCAACTGCCACAATCTCAGCTAACATGGCAACTGTAAGTAATTGTCCTGCAGCTTCTTTCATTTCCACCTTTTCTGGAAAGTCCCATGAAAATGTGGTTATGTTCATACAGAATATTCTTGATGTGGGTAATACTTGTGCTTGGCTGGATGATCTATTGGTCAACATAGCCAGATTGAAGTTGACAGGGGAAGCAAGAATGTTTACAGAGACAGTGAAGCAGAGCCTGTTACACCAGTAGCCCCAGTCAGGAAGGCAAGAAAGAAAGTAGAAAACTGCCTAGCGTGCAACCTAGGTATGCCCTAAGGTCAAAACATCACTATGGGTTATGGGCCAGGGACTGGGTCCTGCACGCCATGTACTAAATTTGAAAAGTCTTTAGTGAAATAAGAGAATTAATTTAAGGGAAACTGCCATCATTAGTATGTATTCATTTAAGTTGTGCATGTTATTTGTAAGTACTCGTAAGTGTTGGCAACCATCTGTAATAGAATTTAGGATGTCACATGTTAATGGAAGGGATTGGAGTTCTTGTAATCATTCTGTCTTACATCATTTAATGTCTCCAGTAACGTTGTTGTAGCAGTAGAGAACTGGAAACACAAACACTCATCAGTAATGGAGTTAAGGAGAAAAGTTGTCCTTATCAGTGGAACACGCAGAGTTAAGAATTAGTTAAATTTTTATATGTCAAATAGAATGATACTTCACCTGTTGATTTAATGAATTATGAACAGAAACAGTTGTTAAAGCTTTAGCATAAAAACATATTAGTAACACATATTCATAACTGCCATTGGCATGGCATCAGTGACAACATGGTGCCCTCTAACTACTGTTTGAAATACACTATGCTACATGTATGTTTAGGCTAAATGTTCACACACCGATAATAACATTGTTACAAGGCTAGAGAGACAGTAGTTTTGGTTAATAAGAATACATATGTCTAAGCTAACCAGCCAATATGTTACTTTGAAAGTTAAAGGAGCCCTCCCTAAGTGATATTTTATTGTTTTCTTAATATGCCGCTGGAGAAACAACAAGGTAAGTTTTCATGATACTACGTGTTTCTGAATACCAAATGCGTGATGAAATATTATTTCTCGTACACAAATGCATACTCAACAATCAAAATACATCGCCAACTACCCTTCAGCTTAGTGTACGAACAATGGCAGCTTTCTGCCAAAGAGGAAATATCAAATGAAAAGAGAAAGTCGCGTGGTTAATGCCAGTTAATGCCAGGCAAGACTGCCGCCCACAGTTTGTTTACAAATTGCAAGCCTCCCCTGCCTGTTGTCTGGTGACGTGACAACTCTCACTTCCACTCCCCTCCCTCCTCCCCGCAGGCCTCTCCGCCAAGTAAGCGACCATTAGAGTTCCACCCCCCCCCCCCCCCCCCCCCAATTGCCCCGCTGCCTTGTGACACGTACCCAGCTCCCACCGCTGATGCAAGCAGTGTCTGCAAATCTCACCACCACCCTGTCTTAGCTGCTTGGACCGACCTCTCATCTTCCTCCTGCACAGAGACACTCCAGCCCCCACCCCCTCACTCCCCCTCTTCCTCCCCGTGGACCAAATGTCTCTGCCGCATGGATAAGCTCTCACACTACGCTTTCATACATTCATACTGTTGCAGCGTAACCAGCAAATCCAAGAAGACAGTTATGAAAATAAATCCACCAGCCTAATATTGCCCTACAGATTGTGCTAGATTTATCCAGGGATAGAAATCTATTCATGTCATCTATTTGAATTCTCAGTAAAGAACAAGAAA
The DNA here is from genome assembly GCF_023898315.1 of Schistocerca nitens. Taxonomy (NCBI): domain Eukaryota; kingdom Metazoa; phylum Arthropoda; class Insecta; order Orthoptera; family Acrididae; genus Schistocerca; species Schistocerca nitens. Next base: position 138,867,302 of record NC_064615.1, read on the forward strand.
GAGAAAAAAAAAAGTTTTTTTTTGTAAACACTGCCTAATCCACCAAGATAGGAGGCGTTGGGATCTCAAATCGGTCTCCAACTACATTGTATTGCCACCCTTGTGGTTAATAAACAGATCTATATGGCATCAAGGAAGCAGACCCTTGCCGTGATATTTACTCTGTATGTAACTGCTGTGTGGGAAACATGTCAGCCAAAAGGATCGAGTTTGAAATGCCATCGTAAAATAAAGTAAAGTAGAGTAAAAACCGAGTTAATACCAATCCAGAATAACAGTTCTAACTGCAGACCCCACTGTCAGTCTCACAAGGGAACCTCCCCATCGCACCCCCCTCAGATTTAGTTATAAGTTGGCACAGTGGATAGGCCTTGATAAACTGAACACAGATCAATTGAGAAAACAGGAAGAAGTTGCGTGGAACTGTGAAAAAATAAGCAAAATATACAAACTGAGTAGTCCATGGGCCACATAGGCAACATCATGCACAATGTGAGCTCAGGAGCGCCGTGGTCTCATGGTAGCCTGAGCAGCTGCAGAACGAGAGGTCCTTGGTTCAAGTCTTCCCTCCAGTGAGAATTTTACTTTCTTTATTTTTGCATCGTTATTATCTGTCTGTTCGTTCATTGACGTCTCTGTTCACTGTAATAAGTTTAGTGTCTGTGTTTTGCGACCGCATCGCAAAACCGTGCGATTAGTAGACGAAAAGACGTGCCTCTCCAATGGGAACCGAAAACATTTGATCGCAAGGTCATAGGTCAACCGATTCCTCCACAGGAAAACACATCTGATATATTCTATACGACACTGGTAACGGCATGTGCGTCACATGACAGGAATATGTTGTCGACGCACCTAACTTGTACACTTGGCGAATGGGTAAAAAGATTCTTCTACCTTGCCCGATTTAGGTTTTCTTGTGGATGTGATAATCACTCCCAAAAAAGTGATGAAAACACAAGAGTTTGTCACATAAACTGAAAATAAAAAAATTAAACTTTTCACTCGATGGAGGATTTGAACCAAGGACCTCTCGTTCCGCAGCTGCTCACGTTACCACGAGACCACGGCGCTGCTGTGTTCTTAGTGTCCTTGTTGTTGCCTATCTTCCCATGAACTACTCAGTTTGTATATTTTGCTTATTTTTTTACAGTTCCACACAACTTCTTCCTGTTTTCTCAATTGATCTGTGTTCAGTTTTTCAAGGCCTATCCACTGTGCCAACTTATAACTAAATCTGAGGGGGGTGCGACGGGGAGGTTCCCTTGTCAGAAGTTACTAGCCCCAAGTTTCAAGTAAACGATATTTGAGAGAGCCAAGTCATCATCACAACTCATGAAGAAGTATAAAAGTTTATTAATTATGTACATATTAGAAGAACCGAGTATCTAAGTGAATAAATGGATCATGATAGTTTGCCGGCCGAAGTGGCCGTGCGGTTAAAGGCGCTGCAGTCTGGAACCGCAAGACCGCTACGGTCGCAGGTTCGAATCCTGCCTCGGGCATGGATGTTTGTGATGTCCTTAGGTTAGTTAGGTTTAACTAGTTCTAAGTTCTAGGGGACTAATGACCTCAGCAGTTGAGTCCCATAGTGCTCAGAGCCATTTGAACCATTTTTGATCATGATAGTTTCACGAACTTTAACGATAGAGTTATTTGAGTCACTTGAAAAGAAGATCCTTCATGAATAACTGTTGTGAACAACATAAGCTAAGTCTGGGAGAAATAAAGTGTACACAGTGACCGAAGATTCCGTCGCCATTTCAAGTTTTCCAACACATTCTGGGTGTACCGGTAACGCTAACCATAGCGCAATCATTTCGTCGTCTTTAGTAATAAATTCTCCTGGCGTGCTCCAAAAAACGGTAGGCCTACCTACAAAAGATCAAATCGTGCACCATCTGCAAAAAAAGCCTGTTATTAAGCAAAATGTGGAACCTCGCCAGCCAAAACCGTCACTCGTAAACAGAAGCAAGGTAAATTCAACATTCAAGACGACAGTTAATTTAACTAACACCAGAAATGCAGCAAGAAGAATAAACGTATGTTTAATGGGTGATAGTCATCTTAGAGGCCTTGCACATGAAATAAAAAGCATAAACAGTGAAGTAAATGCTTCAGGTTTTATTAAACCTGGCGCTCGTCTTGACCAAGTGCTTTCAACTGTAAACAATATCTCTCGAAAGACAATGAAGGAAGCCTTCATTGTAATATGTGGTGGTGCAAATGATGTCTCACACAACGATGGTTTGCATGCTGTTAATGCCCTAAAATCTGCTCTAAACCATCTAAATGACTCAAACGTCATTGTTCTCAATATTCCACACAGGTATGACTTGCCTCAATTCTCGTGTGTAAACAGGGCAGTAGCATATACAAACAGTCAATATGCAGAAATTTGCAACCGTTACGCAAATATACAAATGGTTAACATGCAACATTTTAGTAGAGATCTTTACACCACTCACGGCCTTCACCTCAATCGGCATGGAAAAAGTCACTTAGGGTCCATTATTTGTGAAATCGTCGTAAATGCTAGGAACAACAAATACTCAAAACACACACATTCGAAGAATGAGTGTTCCACAACACAAGAAGACTGCAGGAATGGGTATAGACAGATGACATTGGACAAACGGCTGCTGAAAACACCAGGTAAAGCTGATTCTTCCCAGGCTCCCAGTACATGGAAACAGACCAACTTGAATCAATGGATAGTGAAAAATACCAAACCCACTTTGTCAACTGATATTTCTGTTTTAGGCATAAATGTATAAGTGGTTCTGGTAGAGTGACGCGTCCATCAAGCGTTCAACAATCCAAACTCACTTTCAAATTAATTCAGCAGAGCTTTCAAAGTCTTGGCAATAAGCACGAGTTGGATACCATTGCAGCAATTGATAACCCCGATGTTTTAGTTATAAGTGAGCACTGGTACACAGATGAGCTAATTAGTGTATGTAAGCCACTTTCCATGATCTTTTGCTCTGCCTTCAGTAGAAAAGAGAAACGTGGTGGTGGGGTAGCTGTCTTTGCAGCCAGTGGTAGTAATTAAAGTGTAATAGATGTAAGTGCTTTCAGCATTGAGGGTGTAATAGAACTAACAGCAATGAATTACAAGTGGGGGAAAGAGAACTTAATTATTATAGGCCTATACAGACCTCCATCTGGTAGCCTAGATAGTTTCTTTGATGTTCTTAATGACCTGCTTGTTGACATTGACAGTAAACACTGCAATAAAAATGGCTGGGTTAACATAATACTAACTGGAGATATAAACATTGACTTGCTGTCCAATGACTCTGTATCTAAAAACTAATGCTAATACTAGCTCAATGTAACTTAGCATTTCTGATAAACGAGCCCACTAGAGAGGTCAATAGTGTAAAATCATGCATTGACAACATTATAACTAACATCGCCCACTTTACATGCAGTGCATCAGTTCTGAAGCTTGCCATTTCTGACCACCACGCAGTACAGGTATTGATAGAAGCTGAAAATCTTCATGTCAATAGAAAAGAGAAACAATATGTGACAAAAAGAATGACCAATGACGACAATGTTAAAGATTTCAACAGTTTGCTAAAAAGCCTACAATGGGGTGAAAAAAACAGCATTACTTTCAGTGAGTTGTCATCAGAGTTTTATTATTGCTTCAATGTCTCATGTCCAGAAACGACCTTTACAGTAAATGACTGAAAAAAGATACAAAAAATAACTGGATAAATCATGAAGTAAAAACAGCAAGAGAGAAACTTACTTTTCCAATATGCAGTGATAAATAATAACAATAATAATAGACTAAAGGTAGAATTTAAGAACTATCAGGATTACTGTAAAGATCTTCTGCTAGAAACTAAAAGTAAATATGTAGCCACAATGTTAAGAAACTCTACTAACACAGGTTTAGCTGTTTGGAAAGTAATACATAGCTCTAGGGATTGTAAGGACAGATCAACAAGTGATTTTACTATAAACCATAAAAGGCATATCATGAAATGTCAATGTCAGACTGCAAATATTTTTAATGAGTACTTTTTTCTGTTGGAAAATCTGTCAACGACCATTTTTAGAATCTTTAGCATAGATATAGGGGCATTCCAATCAAACAAACCATATACTTGACCCCAACCAATAACAAGGAAGTCAAAAACATAGTAATGTCATTAAAAAAATACAAAATCAGCAGGCTATGATGGATTGTCTATCAGTACACTGAAAAGATGCATAGACAACATATCTGATTCTATGGCCACAGCAGTAAATGATGTAATTGCATCAGGTTGTTTCCCAGATAGTCTAAAGACAGCACAAGTAACCCCGATTCACAAGAAAGGTGATAAATCTAAAATTGAAAACTACCGCCCCATCTCAATCTTACCTGCATTTTCTAAGGTAGTTGAGAAAGTTATTTATACTAGACTAATGACATTCCTGAGTCAACACAATTTAATATTTGAAAATCAGAATGGCTTTATGAAAAACAAGTCAACATCAGTAGCAGCAGCACGATTAATAGACAAAATAATAACGGCCATAGAGAACAAGGAGTATGTAACTGGAGTGTTCCTTGATCTAGAAAAAGCTTTTGATTGTGTCAACATCACCATATTACTTGACAAGCTGTGGAACCTGGGTATCAGAGGAACTGGCTATGAGCTAATAAAATCGTATATGAGCAATAGAAAACAATTTGTCTTGCTTGAAACAAACAGTGGGTCTCACAAATCTAAAATTACTGATATCAAATATGGAGTGCCTCAAGGTTCTGTCTTGGGACCCCTTCTTTTTTTGATTTATGTTAATGATATACAGTATTGTTCTCCTAACTGTACAAAAATATTGTATGCAGATGACACATCAATAGTGTGTAAACACAAAGACTATGAGAGTCTGGAGGTACAGTGCAACAGTGTAACTGATGAAATAGTCAAGTATTTTAATGGAAGCCATCTAAATGTAAGTGCTTCAAACACTGCAATGATGGAATTTAACACAAGGAAACAAATAGAATTTGACATGAAATTATCCATAGGAAATGACATTGTAAAAAAGGAAAAATGGACAAAGTTGTTGGGAATTACAATCCAGGACAGCCTCAAATGGGACATGCATATTCATTCCTTAGCATGTAAGCTGTCGAAGAATGTGTTTGCTATAAATATGATTAGCAAATATTGTAAGGATATCTGTGTACTAAAAACTGCTTATCATGCCCTATTCTCATCAAACTTAAACTATGCTGTAGAAATATGGGGTGCAACAACTCAAGCCAACCTAAGTACATTATTAATACAACAGAAAAAAGTTATCAGAATTATTTGTGGTGCCAAACCTCGAGAAGCATGTCGGAATCTGTTCCCGAAATTAGGTGTCCTTACCATTATAGGTGTATACATATTGACAGTTATATTGCTTGTGAAAACAATAAATCCAAGTTTCAACTGTGACCTGCACCAGTATGATACAAGGCAAAAGTTCAGATACCATGTAAATAGCCACAGAACAGCTTTATATGAAAAAAATGCACTTCATGCTGGGCTGAAGCTAGCCAATGCCCTACCAAAAAGTCTCACAACCCTTCCTACTAATAAATTAAAAGATCAGCTAAAAAGAATTGTAGCGGGACTTTGAATTTCGCCGCGCTACACTCGTTCCCTCAGATAAAAAATATCCCGTCGCAGTGGTATGAGTGCTCGACGGCAGAGAAAATACTAAAATTGTAACTTTTTTTTTTTTTGTTTTCTATCCGTTTCTTAATTGTCTCTTGATAGCCGAAGCTTAATGCAGACGTGATCTGATGCTGACGTAAAAAACTTAATAGCTAACCTTGATCTGGTTTTAATGTGTAGACATATTGAGGAAATTGTTATGAGATTTGGAGGAGGGAAGCAACGTAAAATAAATTGCATTTAATATCAAGACGGTTTTGTGTACATTAGAAATTCCTGGACAATGAAATTTATTGCAAGATTTTGGAGCAGACTTTTCACGCAGAAGTAGGAGATTTTTGAAGACCTGGACGCCGCACGAAACAAGAAGACATGTTAACATGGTAAAGAATTAACTCTAAGCTACGCCATTTCTCCCTGTCAGTTACATTTTGTTGTTCTCTGTTCTTTTTCAATAATTTTTGTAGTGGAAATTGGTTTAACTTTTGCTCAAAAGCGCCACAAGGACCACCCCAACAATAGCTTTTCTGAATCATGAAGTCCGATAGCTTTTCTATAATACAAAGTCTGATTTGCTTTTCATTCTTTCCCTTTTTCATGGTCATTTACGATTATAAAACACCTTTTTTATTCACCATTTCTTCCCACATTTTCAACCTTTTCTTTTTCTTTTCTTCTCTTTTTTATTAACCACTACAACTGGCGACCGTGACAGGACGCAATTTTCGGATGTGTCGTTTTTGAGCAAATTTGAAACTTTAATTTGTATTTTTTCCCAACAGAGAATATCCAAAAATCCTGAACTTTAAAGGGTAACTAAAACACCAACTTTATTGTACCTAAGCAAATGATCATACAACAATATTGTAAAGAATTTTTGTAACTAATTCAATCTGTTTTTCTTTTCATGGCATATATTGATGCAAAACTGTTATTTTGAGACCTTTTGGTGATTATCCGATGGAGATGTATTAAGAAAATCCATATTTTGATGAATACGATTTACGCAGAAGTGATTGACCAGCTGCTGCAGGACAGAAAATTTAATGGTGGGTCACACAATTATGTTTCATTCAAGCATTCAATAGCCAACTGCAGAATCCATTTTTCCCTTTCCACACATCCTGTAGTTTTCTTCTAGATTTTTCCAAAATTATCTATCTCTATTGTAGTTTGTGGTAATTATAGTATTGTTGTAGCATGTGAAGATCGTGAATTTGACCGCCAAACAGTCATTTGTTACGAAAAATTTTGTCCGCCCTGCTGCATCTTTCTCAACCATTGTTTGCAATAGAGCAATCATTTACACTGATGAGAAAATATTTCAACCTAAATTTGAGTCAAATCTTTATTAATCAGACTTATATTTTTCCCTTTTTGACTTACGATTATACATCCTATTACAATGGAATGCGGTAAGGTAGAGATAGTTTCGGCAGATGAGTTAAGTGAAGTAGATTCATCGTTCAACCAACAAGAAAGTCCACGTTTCCCTCCATGGACCAGTTCACAGATCAATGCAATGATTTTGCCTCAAACTCACAACATTTGTGATAATACACATATGGCGACTTTAAATGACGAAATGTGGAATGGACGCGAGACTAGACCGTCAGCGCCATTTTTAACATCAATGTCAGAACCGAATATGAGACAAATTCAGCAATGTGACACAAATCGGACACAGGAAACTGACAAACTGGACCGACTATTAGAGTTATTTGCAGACATGAAACGAGACGTTAGTCAGAAAATTGACGCAAAACTGGACGCACTTGGCCAGGACTTTAAACAAAGGCTAGATAAAAGCGATGAAAAATTTGACGTATTAAACCGTACTATGAACGAAAATTTTGAACAAACAACAAAACAGATGACAGAATTAAATAACACCACTCAACAGCTCAGCCAGCGATTTGAGACATTGTCCGATCGAGTCACTAAACAGGAAGAAACTTTGGTTACATTCACACATGAAACAAAAAACAATATCACCCGATGTGAGAATCAGTTAACTCAAATAGTTAATGTGCAGCAGGAAGTGAACACCCGTGTGGAAGGGTTAGCTCAGGCCCACACTTCAGCTAGCTCCACCCAAGAAAAGCTGACTGAAGAAGTGGGAAATAGTACCCAACAGCTCACAATGGTAGTTCTTGAACAAACCCACCTCAAAGAAAAGATAGAAAAATTAGAAGATTGAGCGGACCTCGCATCACTAAACAATGACACCAACATGGCCGAAAGAATTGTACACGAATGTAAATTGTGTGACGACTATCTGGACAAAAACTTGAAACAATTACACAGGACATACTTTCAAAAACAAAGACACATGTTAAAGACGAGACAAAACACATAGAAGACGAAGTGACAAAATTACGAGACAATGTTGTGCCGTGTTTGGCGATTGGTGCAAACGCATCGTCAGGAAACAACAAAACAGCTAAAACCATGGATAATGACACAGACAGAACACCTATTGTGGAATCACCTATTTCCAATCAAAATTACAATGTGCGCTTTCTTTTCCACCAAACGAGCAATATTACGGTACAACACCTAGAGTAGCAAGTGACACAAACTACGTCAATACAGTTATGCCAACCGGCATGGCCGATGACACGTTTGTAAGACATGGGTATTTCCAGACATTTTTCAGTGAGGACAAGCACAAAGTCCACCCTATTGTGTTTATTAGATCATTTGACGGTGTTTTTCCACATAGTTGGTCAGAAGTCGATAAAATCAGATACGTCACCAATCTCATGAGAGGACGAGCAGCTAAGTGGGGTGCCGCTATGAAACGGCGGTGCCTTACGTTTGAACAGTTCGAACAAGCCTTCTTGGACGAATTCTGGTCTGAGAATGAGCAAGGGAGTCTAAGGAGAGAAGTGTGCAACCCCGAGACCTATGACCCTAAAAAAGAGACATTAAGACAATACTTTGAGAGGTACCTAGACAAGACACTGTACTGGTCCAAACCAGCCAACTTGCCAGCTATAATTGACACTTTAAAGAGCCACTTACCCTTTCCATACCGAGACAGATTAACAGGAGTACCGGAGAATGATGTTAAGACTTTCTTAAACTTCTTAGATCAAATGGACATAGTTTACAGAGGTGATTCACACCATTCAAATTTTACTCATATTACTAACCAAAATCAGCACCCACCCCAAAGGAACCGTAGTGACGGTGGTTGGTGGAACCATCCGTCCGCGCGGCGACACAATACAATGCCTGCGCGCGAAACATATTCAAATGGAAACGTGTATGATGGTAGGAACAACCACAGAAATTCGTGGAATAATAATAACAACAATAATTATCACCCATATCAAAATGGTAGCTACAAGCAAAATGAAAATCACAGACAGTACAACAACAACAGCAATAGGAGATGTGAGAATAACCGGTACAACCCGGGCTACTTTGACAGGAACATGCCATATAACAGACATAATTACCACCAAAACAACAACAATCCCAACAATCACCGACAGAATATGTGGAACACACGAAATTCACGCATACAAATCATAACCCTCCACGGAATCAGCCGCCGTTCCCCAGTACAGTTATGCACTCCCCGCCACGAAGTAGCATAACTATTGCGGCGCGCCATCAGCTGACGCGTGTGCGCCAACCGGCTGGAATGTAAACATAGTGGAGCTGGTCAATGAACCCGGCCGAACACAGCAGACGACGGAAAACAGTCGATGACCGAGCTAAGCGCTCGTGCTTCGGTCGTGAGGTGTTGTAAGAGCGCAACAGCTGAGACGGTTTGTTTCCTCAGGTACGACGACAAAATGACAGCAGAACAGGAATTAACAAACCTATCAGGTTGATGACCTTGTTCTTTTGCGGTCACATCCCAAGTCTACAAAATTAAAACAACTGAACAGAAAACGGCAGCTATTATATTCAGTTCCTTTCAGAATAGCAAGCATACCTCACCCAGGTTGTTATTCCCTGGAGTACCCGTTATCTCACAAGCTGAGGGGACTGCATCGCCACAGACATTTTAAACCCTTTGTGCACTAAAACAACATAATATAATAACTAAGTTGAACATGAGCAAGTTGCTGTGAAAACGAGATCGTAAATATTTGTATTGGATACACTAACATTAAGTTATACAGCCTAAGAACACAAACGTTAATTTATGGAAATTATATAGCCTACTGCAGTTACACTTGTACACACAATTATGAAGAGAATGTAAACTAAGGTGAGTACACTTACTGAATGAGAAAAGATATTCATATAGGAATGAGATCTACACAGGTTACATTTGTTGTTAATTGTAAATTATAAGGTGAATCAACAATTAGTTAGTTATTTCAAGGCACTCTAATGACAGGAGATAATAGCTGTCGAAATCAGTAATGATATAGGTATGTAGCAGAATGAATGAGGATGTAAGAATGAATGATCAGTATGAATGAGTTAATATTTAAGTTAATATAAGAAGGTAAGTTACTGTGAAGTAGTTGATGGAGACAAGAGATTATTTGAGGAAAATATTATTGGAGTTTTATGAGAATGGAAGTGCCCCACGTATGTGATATATTAATGTTTGATGAGGAATATGTTTAATGTGTATATATATATATATATATATATATATATATATATATATATATATATATATATAATAGAGGGAAACATTCCACGTGGGAATGTTTGTCTTTAAATATGTCTGCTTGTGTCTGTATATGTGTGGATGGATATGTGTGTGTGTGCAAGTGTATACCCGTCCTTTTTTCCCCCTAAGGTAAGTCTTTCCGCTCCCGGGATTGTAATGACTCCTTATCCTCTCCCTTAAAACCCACATCCCTTCGTCTTTCCCTCTCCTTCCCTCTTTCCTGATGAGGCAACAGTTTGTTGCAAAAGCTTGAATTTTGTGTGTATGTTTGTGTTTGTTTGTGTGTCTATCGACCTGCCAGCGCTTTCGTTCGGTGAGAAAGAGACATTTTACCATCAATTATAATACTATGTTCTTTATTTATGATTTATAGAAAGAAATGATATATATACACAACATACATGATGTTTAACCTTCATTAAAGTAGAAGAAAGTTCATGGTTGAACTCTTGAGAGGAAATTTGATATGTCATTATATAATACACATTAAGAGAGAGACAATCTCTGTGAGATATATTTTCCATTTGTATAGACGGTATCCACAAGAAGTGGACATATCGAGGAAGTACTGAGCAGATACGTGATTTACTCATGCAAGGATTTGTTAAGGTATAATACAATTAGTCATATGAACAGTCAGAACACAAATAGAGAATCTGTCATGAGGTTACACTACACAGACTTGACGTAAGGACACTTACATTTACACATGATTTGGTAAATGGTAAGCACCTCCTTTCACACACCCCTTGAAAGTGATGCAAACGTTATAATGTATTATGTTCTCTTTTTTTTATGTATTAGCTGTAGGATTTGGTAGTTTTTCCCAGCTACCACTCAAGCTTATGTCAAGGTGGATATTGAGTTTAGGTTCAGTTGAAAATTCAAGATTGAAAAATCAACCTGTTACACAGTTTACATCAAGCTGTAAAAATTTAGCTTGAATTAAAATAATTTTCCCAGGCTTGAAATAAACTGTAATTTCCCTGGAAGGCTGTACAGCAGATGCACGCACAGCATAGCTTCCATAGATGTCCACGGGAAGTGCCACAAGCTTTTATAAGCCTTGCACTGACTCTGCTAGGTTTACGGCCATTTTACCTTTGTGACGCGCGTTAATGATTGTTGACTGTTGTGAAGTTTGTTTTATACTGGAAAATAGTTCGGTAAGTATGTGGCGTCTCCTGCCTTACTGCTACACCGGGTCTGAAGAGGATATATAGTGTATTACAGATATGTTGGTGCATTTTTCTCTAGTGGCATGTTAATATTACAAATGTTAAATATTATTACGTAACGTAAAGATATATCATATTCTTATACATAGAAAAATTGAGCCTGGATGAAAGTGAAATGGATTACCAGCTAAGAATACATATTACAAGTTGTTCAGTAAAGAGAGGTCATTTTAAACTAGCTCTCTAGTATGTGGCACCAATAAATTAAAGCTTAATGTTATTTTACCTTTTTAAAATCCCGCCTCTTTATATATATGGCCCTATTACATTTGTTTACCATGAATGAATAATCGTGAAGTGTGAAAAGTTTCTTTGCGAATACAAATAGTAATGACATGGTGACTGGGAAAAAGTACATCAAGAACCAGTCACTACATAGGTGTCAGTCTTTTTTATTTATGTAGCTTTGACTGCTCTTTAATTGCGGTAATATGAAATTTCTTCCTGTTAGTATGACACTCTTGCACAAAGTAAACATACTCAAGATATTCAAGTCAAAGAAGTCTTAGAGTTGGGCAACAGTAAAATCAGAGTTGCAGTCTGTTATTACGCCATCAGTCTTGAGAGATTTTGTTGCAGCTGTTAATTCTTTCTGTGATGATGGATACAAAATTTCTTGTGACTCATGCTTGGCAAAAGTTAAGCATATTCATAATAAGTGTAACATTACTTTTCATGGAGAGTAGTGGCAAATTTTGGATCTGGGCTGTACTGTGAAGGATGAATCTATTGAGAATGATTGTAGTACTGTTGAGAAAGCTTACCATATTCCAACATTTATGAACAACAGGGGACACTTCTCATTTGACTAGAACTTTAAAAACAAAATCTGAGTTTATTGTGAGTGTTTGTACCTTTTTACTGTTGTATTTAGCTTGAATAGTGTGTGTTCAGTTGCACTACATATTGCAATTTAATATTCTATGCAAATCATACAACAGACAATTTGTCCTACCCGTAACTATACAGTTATACATAGTGTCGTGCATAGGTGCAACTTATTCTTTTTCTAATAGCAACATGTTTCTTTAATAGAAGAATGTAAGCTTCATTTGTATGAGGCTTGGCTGAATTGTAGATACTATCAAAGCAGAAATATTGTTCAGATGTCAAAATTGTTCAGTTCGGTGTCAGTTTTGTCCCACCCATAACACTGGTATTATGTATTGCATTACAGACAGTTCAGTATGTATATTTGAACACTGTATTTTTTTGGAATGAAGAGTATCAATTTGTTGCTTAAAACAGTAACTTCACTTCAAATAACTTAAGATTCCTAAATGTAAACATGAAAATACTAGCATAAATTAGTACAAATGTCCCACCCATAATGCTGGCATTGCTCTAAAATTTTCAACAAAGCATGGAAGTTAATAAACAAATTTATATAGAAATTTATATAGAAGTTGCAATGTTTATTTTATGGAGAAAAATTTGTTTTGATTTGATCATATTATTTTGATATTTCATTTAAGTTAAGAAAACAACTGATTAATTCATATTTTTAGTATTATCAGGAAAGTAGTTATGTTTCATTGATGTTCAATGGGTTGGTTGTTATTAATCAGATGTTTACAGGGTTTAGAGAAATAACGGCTCATTTGAGAAGAGCATTTTCACAATGCTATGTGCACAATCCTAGTTGGTGAAAATCAATAGTTTACAGGCTGGCCTGATACAGTGGCTTTATAATTTCAACATTGTAAAAGTAATTTTTGTTCCAGAGTAAATCTCTAACACTTTCTACTACTTTTAATGATAAACTGATTTATGTTTCCAGGTCCAATCAGAAAAATATTTCCTTCGACAACCGAAGAACAGTTTAAGACCAATATAGGACACTGGCTTCAACAGTCAAAAAACAGAAGTCAAACCCCATGGTAAGACTACACTAAATTACAATTGGTGATGGCTCTTAATTTTGTTGTTCCCTAGGTGAAATAATACTGCAAGGCCTACTGGTGTTTCTTACTTTTATTGTTATTTGTAATGTAGCTGAAACCTAATAAAAGGCAATGTTAAAATATGACAAGGAGAACATTTTTTGTTCTTTTACATTTCAGTTCCCCTGAACTGGTAATTTCTTAAATTCATTTTGAATTCATCTTTTATTTCATTTTGATTCAGTTTTACTCACCAAAAAATGATTGTGGATAGAATAAAAGTCTACGTTTTTCTAAACAGTAGTTTCCTTATAAGCTTACAGTATGAGGTGTATATGATTTCAAGTAATTGTTTCTTTATAATTCAGATTAAATGGCCCCGAAACTGTTAGAAATAGTGATGTGTGGCTTCTTCATGAAGTCATCGCAAAATTACCCAAATGTCATCTTTACTTTAAAAATTTCAAACAAAACGTTATTTCAAATTACTTTAAAAACTCTTTGGAATGAAGTCACCAGAAGCAGCTGCTTACTCAATGGCATTTATGCTAGTTAATGATTCTTACTACATCAGTGAGTTTGAAGTTATTTTGCTAATCTGGGGCATAAATTATATTTAGGTTGATCAGTTTCAACTTTTTACATTTTTTATGTTTAGGTATGGCTAACATTTTCTTTTACCTGTTACAGGATCATTATACCGACAGAAGTCAGCGATATTTCATCCTGCTCTGGTCTGTGTGCTGGGGCCGGAGGGGCTTCAGAATAATTAAATTTTAAAATAAAACAATTTTAAACACTTTGAAAATAAAAAATTGTAAACATACATGTCTTCATAATTCTTTTCACACCATTTTCATTCTGATATCTATTTAATTAATTAGGTTCAATAAATTCAGATTAATAATTATATAGCTTAAAACAAGCTGTAAATACCAGGCTGTATTCCACGTGTGTAGATACAGCTGGAGCCAAACTTGATAAGTCAAGCTTGAAATATAGCTTGAACTCTGCCAACTTTGATTTTTGTTTCAAGCTTGAATCCAGCTAACAGGCCTGAATATTCAAGCTATGATCAAGCTTATATACTTGAACTTTACATCTGGAAACAAGTTTGAAACCGGCTTACTGTGCTACCTGGGTTAGGTAGTGAATAGTTTCTTCCAGTCTATCTTTCTTTCTTTCTTTCTTTCTTTCTCCATTATCCTACCACCAAATGCAGCTGGGTATTGTTTGTTTGTGGAATGTAAGAATATATTGTGTGACAGTAAACTTTCATGTATGAATTAAAAGACACGAAGAAAATTGAGTATGGCATTACAAGCCTGGTCAACCGCTAGCCAAGATATGGAATCAAAAGAAAGAAAGAAATAATAAATGAAGGAAAGCCCGTGCTTTATATATTAAGTCTGACATCCCTTGGCACACAAAAACCTGAATAAAAAAAATTAATACCCCAATAAAAGAAAGCCAATGGGACTTAGTATAATTTTTTTTAGTGTAAATATTTCACATGCATATTCTTGTAAATTTATATGTGTTAAAACTGTGCATATTGTCAACATATTTTGAAATGTGACCACGAAATGTAAGCTTTCATAATTAACGATGTAAACATGCTTGGACAAAGTGAACTGTTAAAATGTAAATATTGCAAAAAAGTGTTGCAAATGTTATAAACGACGAATTTTGTGTTGTTTGTAAAACTTATGGTGCATAAACCAAATAACTGTTTGTAAATCGATATAAACTGCAATTTACTTCGACGATAATGAGGATTTTCACACTGCAAATGAACGTTTGTTGGCAAGTGTAAACAACGTGGTGAAACACCTACCTTTGCGAACATTGACGCCGTTGTTCCTGGGCGGCCTTCAGATGCTTTGGAGACTATACACTCAGCACCTGTCATAGGCGATGTGGAGGCTAAAAACTACATCGACCATATATGCCCCGGGAACAATAGTCATGAAAATGCCAAGGACCTGGAGTGTTGTGTTGTAACAGAAGACATGGACGTTGCTTCAGATCACGCACACGCTCAATCTTATGGTTTCACCGAACTTAACGCATCATTTATGCTGGAATAACAACTTGTAATATGTGAAAGTGAATACTGTTCAAGACTGTCATAACACAGCGATTTTGAAATTGCCGCACGCGAAATTCAGTGATGCTATTGCGCATGCGCAAAGACTACATGCTGCCAGAAATACATTGGGAAACCAACGCTGGAAGCGCATAACATTAACTGCACTGGCGAGTAGCTTGTTCAAATGAACTGTATGTAAATATATACTTATTGTGTAAAAAGGATCAAAACTGTAACAATTGTATGTAGTATATAGATTTAGAAAGTAAGTATTGACAAAGATAATCCCGTAAGTATGCACGTGGCATTTCCTATGAAAATATGTATAATAGACATTTAGGTATATCTATTCTATTGTTTGCTAGCCTGCCACGATAAATGTTTTAGCGTGACAGTCAAGGGGGCGATGTAGCGGGACTTTGAATTTCACCGCGCTACACTCGTTCCCTCAGATAAAAAATATCCCGTCGCAGCGGTATGAGCGCTCGACGGCAGAGAAAATACTAAAATTGTAACTTTTTTTTGTTTTCTATCCATTTCTCAATTGTCTCTTGATAGCCGAAGCTTAATGCAGACGTGATCTGATGCTGACGTAAAAAACTTAATAGCTAACCTTGATCTGATTTTAATGTGTACACACATTGAGGAAGTTGTTATGAAATTTGGAGGGAAGCAACGTAAAATAAATTGCATTTAATATCAAGACGGTTTTGTGTACATTAGAAATTCCTGGACAATGAAACTTATTGCAAGATTTCGGAGCAGACTTTTCACGCAGAAGTAGGAGATTTTTGAAGACCTGGACGCCGCACGAAACAAGAAGACATGTTAACATGGTAAAGAATTAACTCTAAGCTACGCCATTTCCCCCTGTCAGTTACATTTTGTTATTCTCTGTTCTTTTTCAATAATTTTTGTAGTGGAAATTGGTTTAACTTTTGCTCAAAAGCGCCACAAGGACCACCCCAACAATAGCTTTTCTGAATCACGAAGTCCGATAGCTTTTCTATAATACGAAGTCCGATTTGCTTTTCATTCTTTCCCTTTTTCATGGTCATTAACGATTATAAAACCCCTTTTTTATTCACCATTTCGTCCCACATTTTCAACCTTTTCTTTTTCTTTTCTTCTCTTCTCTTTTTTATTAACCACTACAGAATTCTAATTGAAAACCCTTTTTATTCCCTAGACTAGTATTATATCTGTATGAAAAGTGCTTCATAAGTATGTCAAGCTCATAGTTTTAAGTAACCTACAACTAATATAATGTTGATAAAAACAATATTTGTAATATCGTGATTGTATACTACCAAATGTAAAATCCATCAAAATGTAAAATTTATTAATACAAACAAATCTTTAGTTTGTAATTTATAAACTGATGTATTCAGAAGAATAATATGTATGATGTCCTGAAACTGTATTATTTCTAGGGATTGTATTTGACTATTCGATGTTGAATAAATATTATTATTATTATTATTATTATTTAGTGACCGCTCTGAGGAACTTGGCTCTGCACACAGCAAGGAAGGCTGCTCAGCCCCCACATACAAAGGCCCTATTCTACCCTCCACCACCGCCCTCCCCCCTATCGGGATCAGGTCCAGCCATATGTTTTGTATCCAGCCCCAGGCAAAAGAAATGACTGCTGGGCAAGTCCACATCCCTGCACCCCTGAAGCGTCTGAGCCATGTCACCTAGTGCGGTATATGACGTTAGCAAAAGCAAGAAGTACCCGAAACATCTACACCTTATATGCAACCATTTTTACTTTCACTAATACTACTACTACTACTACTACTACTACTACTACTACTGAAATTAATTTTTAATCTGTTGCCACAGTATTATTGAGAGTATTTTATGTACGTACTAATCGGGAGTTGTAAAGAAGGGAAAGATAAAAGCCCCAATTGAACACCATGCAAGAAACCTTCAACAGAGTAATAATCAGAGTAAAACACAGAATTACCATATACTTTAGTTAGGAAAGAGACATCCCCTACTAGCATCGAACCCATGACCTGCAAAGAGATTATTGAGAAGTCATCTATGCCTCTATCTGTGACATTAGGGATAGAAGTTACATTGACAGTCACTGTTAGTACTATAAAATAATCACTGAACCCGCCTTTCACAGAGAATTATTCTAGAGTTATTTAGCATTTGACACTCTGCCAGTAGGACAGATCCTGTGGTCACAGCTACCAGCTTTGCTCTCACACCAGTTAGAGCCGGTCATATCTGTAATGTCAGCACTCTGCAATCATATGAGCACGCCACCTGCTGCATCTCCAGCGCCCCAAGTAGCACTACTCAACATGGAATTCTTAACCAGTATACGATGAATATTTTGAATAACTTTACACACATTTTCGTCACAAAGGGAATTACCTTCCTTCCTATACACTCTACACATGGTAAATGGACTCTAATTTTATTCAAAAACCAAAACGCCGACAGGTAAGTTTTGTCGACGTCATCGGGACGCAACCAGTATTGTTGAACCAGTGTTAACGAGTATTAGGAAGCAGGTAGGTGAGAGAGTTAATAAAAGGAACAACAACAATAACTCAGCACAATTGTATAGGAGGCTGCCAGCAACCCACATTACGTAGTTACAAGGCAAGGAATACAAATAATGCACGAAATATCTTACAAAATGTTTAATAATATTAAGGAAGGTAATGGCAATTATTGATCTGAAGACTAAAGGAGACGTGAAACTGCCTTAAACTAAAACCTTGTTAGAGGGAGTATTAACGTGACACTGTACTATTACACTGCATTACTCATAACATTGGCACACCTTAACGACAGCACACCTGGAGGTAGACATGTCAATCGATATGGAGATACAAACAAGAGTATAACAAGGGTAACAGAGAATACTTACACTTATTTTGCTACGAAAGGTAACTGGAGAATAAGGGAGTTTTGTGTAAGGGAAATGATACTTTGTACTTTCGCTTGTATTGCAGTTTTGCCACTGCTTGTGTCACTGCGATGGGTTGGCAACTACTTATGTCTATGTACTATTTTAATTATTCATTTTTTCTATGTTTTACTATCAGTTATTTAGAGTTTTGCCAACGCTAGTAATTTAGTATGTGTGTCTATGAACCTAGTGTGTCCATGTGATAATTTGTTACCAGAGTAAGTTCTCGAGTATCACCCATTATTTAAGTGTTTACTAATAATGTTCTAGGTAAGAAACTATTTTGGAAGGGAAACTTAAGATGTAATCATGCCTTATCCCATTTGTGTCTGAATGCTTATTTGGAGGACATGCCACATGCCTTCCCACTGTAGATAATGTAAACGGAGTGACTAACTCCCACAGGGCAGGAGACTTTGGCCATATGTCTTGTTTATTAAGCAAACCAGAGAACACTACCTGCAAGGGCATGCGCCTTGCGTGACACAACCGGAAATTGTGTGGATCCCTAGCTGTCTATGCTGTTCCTTCACTTTTCAATTTCGCGGCTTACAGCCCTTGTCGCCCCCCTCTTTTCCCTGGCGAGAGGGTTAAGCAGAATTATTTCTCAGCACTGCTACCTTCTACTTTTTCCTGACATCAGAGTTAAGCAGAGCTGTTTCTCAACCAACAACACAAACATACATTCACACACTAGTAGACCCGAATATTTGACACTGTCCTCCCACACTAACACTTCCTACTGTCAAGACTATGCAACTTTCATAGTCCTGGGCAAAGAGATGCCCCACTCCCAAGCCAGCTAGCACGTGGTTTGTGACTGATTTTACTGTATGGCTCACGAACCGCCCAAGAAGTTTTCTCGAAATTCCACCACCCATCTTCATATAGTATTAGTAATTACCTGCACCCATGAGCAATTTGCTACATGATCGTTATGTTGCAGCAGACTCACACCTGTGCCCCATCTATCTTGTTTTTAAGGACATCATATATGTTCCCCAAGGTGCTATGTAGTCTATTCACTGCTGATTAACGAAGACCAGACCTGTTTTGATACAGAGTAAACCCAGTTTAGTAGAGGCCAAATTCCATTGACTTGGTTCCTTACTCTCTTGCTAGGCTGGGGTAGGCGACCAAATCTGCTGAGGAAGTCCCTGTGGATGGTACGCCCTACTGCCTTATTAGTTGCTGCAGATATTTTTTGCCGCCGCCCCCCCCCCCCCCCTCCCTTCTTTTTCTTATCCTATTGCTGGGTCAACGTTTCTATTCTGTCTTTTTACTTTCTCCTGTCAGGAAAGGGTAGCTTGGATATGCCTTCCAGCAGGATCACGAGAACTAATGTAACCCTGTATATTAGACATGCTTTTCCAGCCATTTTATAGAGGTATCGCTCATCACTTGATTGTAGTGGCCCATTAACTACTTCCTGAGGCATTACCGTTGGGAAAAATCTGCATTTCAGCTAGTTATCCCAGCAAGTGTCCGATCACCCAGTGGACATGTGTGTTTGATCTCATATCTTTCTCCCCTGCAACTGAGTCAGTTTTCTCATTCTGAATCACATAAATACATTCATCAGGTGCAGAAGCCCAAAAATATGAAGTTTCCGTCCTGCAAGTAATCAAGAGTGCAAAGTACAGTCAGCCCAGTAAACAGCATCAGTATGCCTTATTTCCTCTCATTCTTAGACCTGACGCTTACTTCCTGTGTAGTACAGTGACGTAGAGAAGCAGCCTTTAAATCATCTGCTGCAAGCCACTCTGATGTAGCAGTCACGCTGACCCTGGAGTCATCTGCCGCACGCTTCTCTGACGTAGCTGCTGCACTGGCCAACACCCGCATTACTAGTGCTACCACGATATTAACACTTCATTGCTATGAACACAATTTCCAGTCACAGACATATGACATAGAAATCTCAAACAGCGGATTTCTAGCAAACAGTTCTTATTGTGATGTTATCACGCTACTTATAACTTTCCATGCCAGATGGCTTACTCTATCAGTATTCATGCCCATTTACCTATATTTTTTCTACCTGGAAGTTCATTTGTGATCCCTTTGTCATTTGAATTACCCACTTTATCTAATATATCAAATGATCATCTTTTAACGTCAATCGATGACCTCCTAAAAGGGGCTGATGAGGCAAAGTGGAGCTGCAAGCATCATGTTATTTTCAGCATTCAGAACAACTCCTGATTGTGGGAAGTGACTCAGTTCTTATAATAATTTGTAAAGTATAAAAGAGAAGAGTGCATAGAAATGTGTTTGAAACTGAGTGAAAAAGTTGGTGGCAAAGGTGTTCTCATGGAATCTGATGAAAATATATGGGAAAATGAAACATGGGAGAGGATATAAAGTGAAAGGAAAGTGGGTATTTGGAAGAATAGAAAGAAGAAGCCACTTGTGTCTTTTGAAAGTTGTCCCATGGCATATGAACGTGGTGCAACTAAATGTCATATAAGAATATATCCTTCTGGCAACTGCAGTAATTTCTGTTTCAGATCATATAACTATTTTAATCATGAAAGCTTGAAGCTTGATAATAAATTCAACTGGGAGGAGCACACCACAGAACTGCTGAAGCGTCTTAACAAATCTCTGTTTGCAATGCGAATTTTGTCAGACATAGGGGATATAAAAATGAAAAAGCTGGCATACTATGCTTACTTTCATTCCATAATGTCATATGGGATAATTTTTTGGGGTAATTCATCAAGCCAAGCTAAAGTTTTCCGGGCACAAAAACGTGCAGTGAGAGTTATATGTGGTGTGAACTCAAGAACATCCTGCAGAAGCCTGTTTAGGGAACTAGGGATACTAACTACTGCTTCCCAATATATTTATTCCTTAATGAAATTTGTCATTAAAAATATATCACTTTTTCAAACCAACAGCTCAATTCATGGAATCAATACTAGAAATAAGAATAATCTTCGCAAGGATTTAAAGTCACTTAGTCTTGTACAAAAAGGTGTGCATTATTCAGGAACACACATTTTCAATAACTTGCCAGCAGCCATAAAAAGCTTAACAACCAATGAAATTCAGCTTAAGAGAAGCCTAAAGGATTTATTGGTGGCCAACTCCTTCTACTCCGACGAATTTCTTAGTAAAACCAACTGATTTGTATATAAGTACAACATAACTTCTGCACAATTTCAGTGCAGTAATGTGTTCATTGAAAATTTGTGTGTGTGTGTTAGTATAATCTAACTTCTGCACCATTTCAGTGCAGTAATGTGTTCATTGTAAATAAGTATTACAGTAGTTGTATTACCTTATAAATAAATAAAAAAACTTTTTTATTTTAAATTCAGTGCATTAGTATTTGTAAAATGACTCTTAGTGTTCATTAAAAAATGATGATCATTCCACTTGGGACCTGTGGAATGGTACATTAGCTTATTTGTTTTAGTTGTAAATATTTGTCATGTATTGTTGTTTTTCTGACATGTTCCACATCCTGGAGGACCTCCTCACTACGGATCAATTGGAATGAAAGTAAATCTAATCTAATCTAATCTAAATCTAATCTATGACTGTGAATCACGAAGTGACATTCAAGGAACTGAAATGACTACACATATAAATGGTATTGAAGACACCTGGTCATCAATAAGGAGTTGGCTGCATGGGTCTACCAGTATACAGTGCACAAACATATTTGATGGTTATTTGTTTAAGGGGAGTTGGAATGCCCTATCTCGCCAATGTTAAATTTGCTAACTTTGTGTACCTTTTTCTTTGGAACTATTATCTTCAGAACTTTGAAATTCTGGCAGAGGTTTTCAGCATATATTGTGAGCCCACTGAACTAGAACCAATGTTTTCTTTTTGTTGGTATAGTATTTATGAATTTTTTACCATTAAGCCATTTTTTATTGGAAAAAGTATAACATAAACTTCCCTAGTTCAGAGAATAAGCCAGTTCTTGTCATGATTCTAGTTCAGTGGCCTCTTTGAACTGTTTTGCAGCATTTCTGAAAATTTGAATGTTGTTGGTTGAGTGGTTTATGAGATAAAGGTACATGTAACACTAAAAATGTCAAATGCCAGAAAATGCGATTAAAGTAATTTATTATGAAAATTCACAAATACCTTTTATTCTATTATCAAAAGTGTCCAGCAGAGTAATCAGGGTCATCTTCTAGTTCTTCTTCTTCACCTAGAAGCTTTCTTCTCCTTGCTGCCCTTGCTTTTTTTGTATTAAATTCAGCTGCATACTGAGCCTTCCTTACTCGCACGCTGTCCAGAAGCTGAAGACCTCTGATGGTGTTGATACCAGGAGCAATGCCGAGCCTTGCCATGACCTTTAGCCTACCCATATGACCATCATTGAATGAAATAACAGCATCACTGACTCCCCATTTCAATGTTTTTATCCCAACAAATACATTCTTAGGTACACGAGTCCAAATGAGGTTGTTGAACGACTCGTTTTGATTCTGGGTACAACCATGAAGACATTTTCGCAGAAGATCAGGATGCCCCAAGTCTCTATATATTGGTTTAATTACTTCCATAACAGCCAATGGAATATAATTTTTATGGTGATAAGGATCCCCAGTAGCTTGAGATTTTCTATAATTGCACCATGACTGAGGACCATCTGGACAAGCAAAATGTTGAGGATTATCATCAGTTGATGATCGATGTAAATATGTGGCCCATACAGCTTGTCTCATTTCCTGCAAATTATTTGCATTATTTCTTATTGCCATACCATAGTATTGTTGTAATTCATTTATAATTTTATCTGACAGGCGACCTCTAATGGTTTTACCATCTGACAAAATTTTGTCCTTCAGATTCTGTTTCAGTTTCCTTAGACGAGTGCCCATTCGTTTCTGAACATGACCGACACATTCTAGTTTAGTTATTGTCTTATTGACATATGGCATGGATTCTGTAACACTTTTGTATGCCTTGGAGTCCCCATCTCCAAGGAATTTTGTGTAAAATACTCCCCGTTCTTTTTCTGATCTGCTAAACATTTTCACAGCAGCGGCAGCCTCCATGCCTCCACTCGTACCTTCATAATTCTTGCTACATATGTGAGCTGCTTCTTTCTTACCAGATGCACAATGGTAACAATGTTTAGTGAGCACTTCATAGTCCAAAACTTTACCGCTGTCCACACTAGTAACAGTAGCAACAGCATTTTTGGATGTGTGACCCCTTTTCTGCCAGGTTCCATCAAAAGCAACAGGGATATCTGGGTTTCCTTCATTTATATATTTTGCTTCACTGGCAGCAGCTTTCATTGATAAATCTGCTACAGACTGAACAGCATCTCCTATCACTTCAGTGTAATTGTCAATTTTAGCAGGTGGAGGTGGAAGATTCATTATGGCACAAAATGTTTGAGCAGCAGTATGTCCTTTACCAATTGCTCTCATTGCATACATTAGCCTGATATTACTCTCAAACAAATTGCTACTGCATGTTTTAGAGCTCCAAAAACAGGTCTCATTTTCACAACTGGCACAAACTATAGCAATTTTGCAGGAAAGTCCTATAGAGTTTGTTATGTTCATATCAAAAGAACCTCCACAAAGATTACAACACAAACATTTCTTCATAAACTCAGTAAAAACAGGAAAGTCGACTAAAACATATTGTTCATTAGAAGCTTCATCTGTAATTTCACTTGCACAGTTTGATAACTTCTTTTTTGATGCACTGGTGGGCGTGTCTCCTTCACACATCTCAGCTGTACAAACGTCAGAACTTTCACCAGCATCAACAGGTGCTGAAGCAGAATCACTTGAACAAACGTTATTTGTAAATCTATTACCGCGAAACTTTCGCTTTTTAAATAATGATGCACTCCTAGGCATCGTAGAAACTACGCACTCACCACTGAAAGTCAAAACAAGACAGATAACAAACTCCAAATGAGCGACAAACTAAACTCGAGGCTCAAAACAAACACTCACAGATCAAAAACTGAACAATAAACACAGCTAGTCGTAAAAACAATGGTACCTATGGAAGGATCAAAGATTCTACAACTGAAGAGTGAAATCCACAGCCTTCTATATGTAATGTTTTCGGAAATGCGAAGATTTAAATGTGTACAAATCACAAGATGGGTAACTTTGCTGGGCGCACATGTAATTTTGAAAAATTAAATAAAAATACTTCCAATTGGAATTTCTTAACAAATTTTGCACCATTTTAAGCAGAAAATTTCAAATTAAGTTATAAGGTTAAAAACTGAAAATGTGAATTTTTTCCATTTTCCGGCATTCCAACTCCCCTTAAATATATGTGGTAGGGAAGATGGAATGAGGAGTACGACACGTTTATGTACTTTACGAAATCTGCAGCAACAATGTACAAAAAAAACCTGGTTTCATACTTTGACATGTGGTCCATCTACACAACTAAATAAAAAGTTGTTTGTTTTATACCCTATAGGTTTCAATTCCTTTTATTTGCAAAGCACTATCAGTGGCATTTAATACATGACATTGCATAAATAAATGGAAGAGAAATACATATGGCACGAAAAAACTCTTGCTTAGTTGCATAGACAGACCACACTTGAAATGATATAATATTGATAAAAATCCAGTATTAAGTAATTTATTGTGTGTTTGTGTGTATCTGTGCTTTCCTGTAAAAATTAAATTTTATTGCACTATCACATGTAGTATGCTAATACTGTGCAATGTTAAAGTGCAATATTTGATTCTCCTGTGATCAAAACTAGAAACTCGTCATCACTGACAATACAAATCAACTGCTATCTCATCTTTGTTTCCCCTGATCACTCATGGCAGGTGTTAACAACATGCAGTTGAAGGTAAGATGGCCGTTTCTAAAATTTAGCAATTTTTGCCATCGAAGGGGCACCCTGCACCTTGGTTACGTACAATGGATCTCACTTCACAGCATCTGAGTGTTCCAGTGATTCTGCACATGCAGTAGCATTAAGCATTTAAAGTCCCTGCTCTCTTTTATTTATTTTAATGGCTTAGCAGAATATTTCATTCATACACAAATGGCAAAAGCTATGGGGTTAGACTTGGATCTTAATACATTTAACTTCTTACAAGCTGGCACTCATATACGGTCATAGCCTGGCAGAATTACTGCACAGGCACCCTCATTTGATGGTACGGGATCATCTCTTCATAGCAAAGGAGCAAGCCGAAAAGGATGCAACACAGTTGTGTGTGGGTGCCCCGGTGTGAGCATGCTTTTTTGGGTGGACTCCTGGTTGGATTTGGTGGTCCACTGCAGCACAACAGGGCACAAGATGATGCACAGGCACAGCAACCAGCTTTGGTTGCAGCACTCCACACAGATGTCTTAATTATTGAGAGCGCCACCGCAATAGAGCGCCACTGCAATAATGACAGCCCTGCACTGATTGCTTCAACATTTATTGTAGATGATAGCATCAGATCCTACCATCTCACCCATTACAGGGGATCCGCATTGACATCAATAAGGCATAAAAAATGGTTCAGATGGCTCTAAGCACTATCGGACTTAACATCTGAGGTCATCAGTACCCTCAATGTGGCTCCTCCACTGGATGAACCACCAGGGCTGCCAGAAACAGCATCAGTGCAGCCTGCTTCTGAAGCTCCCACTCTGGCCCCAGAGTCCATAGCTCCGGTTCTAGCATCATCGTCGGAAGTGACCACAGTGACTTCCTCAACCATCTGATGCTATCTCACCCTCCTCCTCTGTATCAGCACAGACAATTTTGGCCCTGCTTGTCAGTTACAGAAATGAGGGATTTTGTAAACACAGCAGATTTACTGATGCAAGATATGGACCTGGGTGCTGCCAGGATCTCTGGCTGACAGATCACATGGAACCAGCTAGCTAGCCAATTTAAGCCCAAGTGGCCATTTGCTTGCTCTCATTCTCTGCATGTCAGCCCACGCTGTGTTCTGAACAAATCAATGCTTCTCTAGTCTACAACACTATATTTATAGACTCTGTCATATAGTATAGTGGAATGTTCTTATTGTTGAGCAAGTCAAATACACTTGCGTGTGAGATTACTATAGTGTAGTTACACTTTGTTGCCTACAGACTGATTACTTATTCAGTCAAGCAAACTAAGTATTTCATGGTTTCCACCAGAGTCTATCAGTATCATCACACCTGTGTTACCATACGGCTACTGGTCTGCACCCACTTTAACATATATGCACAGTAAATTAGATGCATGGATTTTATTGTGACTCAAGATGATGATTTTTTAATTTTCTTTAATTGTGAACTTATTGACTTCAGTTTCACATAGCACTCTACTTACACATGTGTCATAAATGACTGTTACAATAAAAGAGTAAGTAAAGAAAAAAAAACATTGAATTACAGCTAGCTGCTTTATTAGATAGAGAACACTCCTGTAACCAGAGCAACCAAAATAGTTGGCATGTCATGCTCAAAATACTGAAAAGGGCCACATGTAATGATGAGTTGCAGTATGACTGATATACACTGATTATATGATATGAGCATGCAAAATCTACTCAAGGTGATGAATCGCGTGTGCCAACAAGGCAAATTTCAGATAGATGATGGAATTAATCTCTTGTGAGGATGCTTACAAGCAATGAATGGGGCTTACTTCTAATGATACAGGAATCTTACTGTCTGATTGTTGAAAAGGGATCCTGCATTAATAGTGAGAAGTATTCCCTGTCATTAATGCAATTTTATGCTTTCTCATGAAATAACATCATACTGTCTATATCACTTTATTGGTGATTGAAAATACTGAAACGGGTGAATGGTGATCTTGAGGAAACAGACACATTTATACTTATCTTAGCATGGAAGTTGTATCAGAATATGTCAAAGTTGGTTTTGTAAATATTGTTTATCAATCTACATACACACATGAAATACACGAAAGGCAACCACTCACCTACAGTGGACTGATGTGT
Source organism: Schistocerca nitens (assembly GCF_023898315.1). NCBI lineage: Eukaryota > Metazoa > Arthropoda > Insecta > Orthoptera > Acrididae > Schistocerca > Schistocerca nitens. Next base: position 138,894,709 of record NC_064615.1, read on the forward strand.
GGTGCATAGACACAAGAAACAAGACACAGTATTAACTAGCTTTCCAACTCTGGCACTTCTTTTGGTTAGAAGTATACACTTTCACGCACAGAGCCACACAGGCACCCAAAGGCACACTATCACGGCTACAGGAAAACCAATTATTAGAGAGCAGTTGTCTTGTGCAGATGGATGTGAGGAGGAGTAGGGAAGGAAAGGACAAGGCAGGGAGGGGCTAGGGGTGTAGTGCAAGGCAGGTACAGGAAAGGCAGATAATTTAGCAGGTGCACAAGAAGAGGAAAAAAGGAGTTCTGTGGTCAGAAAAGCTTAAAGAGATATAGTGAGAGGGAGAGGGGGGAGCAAGGGAGGGAGGAAGAGAGGAACATGGGGACAAAGAGGGAAGCAGGGAGGCTAGAGAGAGTGGGAGAGGGATGGGAAGGGAGGGATGGAGGGAGAGGGAGAGGAAGATGTGGGGAGCAGGGGAGGAAAAATAATGGGAGAAGGCTATGTATGATCTGGACAGGGAGGGAGTGGTATGGACTGTGACAGAGGAGAAAATGGAAGAGGTTGTGGCTGTGGGAAACAGGTTAATGGGGGGTAGGACAGGGGGATTGCAAGAAGACAGGTTATGCTGGAGAAACAACTCTCACCTGCATAGTTCAGAGAAACTTGTGCTGGAGGGGAGTACTGAAATGATCCGAAGTCATTTTTGCTGTGGTGCACAGCATGTTCGGCAACCAGTCTCTCGTTTGTCACAGTTTGGCTTGGCCATCAGGTGAGTAGTCATTTGGTTACCTGTCCATGCTCATATAACATGCTACATAGTAATTACAGCATAGCTGATGTATAACATGGCTGCCTTCACATGGGGTCCTGGCTTTTACTGGGTAGAAAATACATGTGGCTGGACTGTGGTGAGAAGTAGTGGGTTGATGATGGGACAGGTCTTACATCTAGGTCAACCTCAAGGCAATGACCCATGGGGTGTGATATTGGAAACAAAACAGGAGCAGGGATGGACAAGAATATTCTGTAGGGTCGGTGGGTGGTGGTTCACTAATTTGGGTGGTGTGTATAGACTTTTGGCAAGGATATCCATCATTTCAATGCATGAGAAGAGGTAGTCAAAGCCCTCGTGAAGGATGTGGTTGAGCTTTTCGAGGCCAGGGGGACACTGGGTGATTACAGGAGCTCTGGTCAGAGGCTGGCTAACAGGGTCTTGGTGTAAGAGGAGAAGGTGGCACAGGGGATCTGCGGATGTGGCATCCATGGGTGACAGCTGTCAAAGTAGAGGTACTAGTGGTGGTTGGTGTGTTTCATATGAACAGACATATTTATGGAGCCAAACGAGAGCTGGAGATCAATATTAAGGGAGAAGAACCCCACAAGTGCCCCACTTGTGACAGGATACTTCCCGGGACTGGATCAGACTCTGAATGTGGCTCCCCAGCAGGGATACGACTTCCTCAAATCCTGCCCTGAAATGATATCCATCCTTCATGAAATCCTCCCCATTCCACCAAGAGTGTCTTTCCGCCGTCCACCTAACCTTTGTAACCTCTTGGTTCATTCCTATGAAATCCCCAAACCACCTTCCCTACCCTCTGGCTCCTACCCTTGTAACCGCCCCTGGTGTAAAACCTGTCCCATGCACTCTCCCACCACCACCACCTACTCCAGCCCTGTAACCTGGAAGGTGTGCACGATCAAAGGCAGAGCCACGTGTGAAAGCACCCACGTGATTTACCAACTGACATGCCTACACTGTGAAGCCTTCTATGTGGGAATGACCAGAAACAAACTGTCCATTCGCATGAACGGACACAGGCAGACAGTGTTTGTTGGTAATGAGGATCACCCTGTGGCTAAACATGCCTTGGTGCACGGCCAGCACATCTTGGCACAGTGTTACACCATCTGGGTTATCTGGATACTTCCCACTGACATCAACCTATCAGAACTCCGGAGATGGGAACTTGCCCTTCAATATATCCTCTCTTCCCATTACCCACCTGGCCTCAACTTCCGCTAATTTCAAGTTGTCGCCCCTCGTACATCACTTGTCACTCAACTAAATCTTTGCCTCTGTACTTCCGCCTTGACTGACATCTCTGCCCAAACTCTTTGCCTTTACATATGTCTGGTTGTGTGTGTATATGTGCAGATGTGTGTGTGTGTGTGTGTGTGTGTGTGTGTGTGTGTGTGTGTGTGTGTGTGTGTATACACACACACACCTGTCCCTTTTTCCATACACACACACACCTGTCCCTTTTTCCCCCTAAGGTAAGTCTTTCCGCTCCTGGGATTGGAATGACTCCTTACCCTCTCCCTTAAAACATACATCCTTTCTTTTCCTCTCCTTCCCTCTTTCCTGATGAAGCAACTGTGGGTTGCGAAAGCTTGATATTTGTGTGTGTGTTTTTTATTGTGTCTATCTACCAGCACTTTCTCGTTTGGTAAGTCACAGCATATGGTATGAAAATGAGCATAGTATTCCAGTATATTTATTTTTACATCACCTATGTCCGACAATATTTACATTGCAAATCAAGATTTCTTTAGGTTCTTCAGCAATTCTGTGGTATTCCACTTCCAGTTGAATTTACCATTAACCATTTACCATTAACCTGTAATTCCCAGAATTTAACACTGCCAACGTGTCCTATCTCTTTGTCATAATATTTTAGGCATATACCAGTGGGAAACCTCTTACAAATCTTCTTCTCCCCCCCCCCCTCCCCCCCCCCCCAAACACACACACCAAATATGACCATCACTACACCAGTGGTCCCCCCCCCCTCCCACCCTTCCTCTCTTCTCCCACTCTCCAAAGCTTAGTGACATAGAATTGGCTAGGAACCATTTACTAGTGTTATTAACTGATCTGTCTAAGATTATAACTGATTTATTATTTATTGCAACGTTTGACTCATCTGCATCTGGTGAGTTCCAGATGAAAGGTCATTGATATATAGAAAAGAAGTGAGAGCCTTGAGATGAAACCTTGTGTGACACCACATGTGATTAGCTACCAGGTGTATGATGCCCGACACATGATACATGTCTGTTTCCTAGTGACACCCTTTGTTTTTGTAGGACTGGAACCATTTGGTAACATTTATTCCAATTCACTTAAAAGGATATTGTGATTCATGCATTAAAATGTGTTTGATATGTCATAAAATATACCAGTAGCCTGTAATGTATTTCTAATGATTTACATACATGCTTGCTGTACATGTAGATAGCCTTCTTAGTATCAGAACCCTTCAAAATTCTGAACAGTGATTTTGGCAATGCATTATTTGTTGTCTGATGATTAAGAAGCCAATTGTATATTACCTTTTCTAAAATTTTTGAGACTGCTGACAAAAGTAACTGGACGGAAGTTTGATGGTACTTGTTTCTCTCCTTTATTAAACAAAGGCTTAACATTAGCATATTTCAACCATTCAGGAAATGTACGACTGGCAAATGACTGGTTAAACAGATAACTTAATATGTTACTAAACTCAGAAGAACACTTTTTAATTAACTTCACCGATATTTTATCATAACAACTAGAACTTTTATTTTAAGCATTTATAGGGGACTACTGGTGTAGTGATGGTCATATATGTATTATGGAAGTTATTTGTAATTGAATATGTATTCAGTGGCAGAGTCTACTGAACCTGAAATCCCCATTCTTTTAGTAACAGTAATGAAATCCTTGCTATAAAGTTTTGCAACACCGCACACATCTGTTAAGAATGTATAATTTACTCCTAAAGCTCTCTTCCCCCTCTTCAGGTCTCGTTCTACCAGTCTCCTCCTTCACTATATCCCATATTTATTTTTATTTTCCGCCATAATGGCTATGTTTGTGAACCCTGACTGTGTGGGATGATTATTTATTTCAAGTTCCTGCTACCAGTCACTGGTAGCAGAAACTTGAAATAAATAAATATCCCATATTGTCTTTATTTTTTTATGTAAAGTGATCATCTTTTTATTGTAATGCATTTGCTTCAATGTCCACATTAGCTAACCTAATTGAGAAGTTTATGGAAGGAATTAAGATGAATGATAGTATTATTGAGTATAAAAAATTCTTACTGAAAGAGTGTTTAAGAAAACATACATTAAAATTACCTACAATCACGATTTATCTCTCCTTTTTTTTGCTGTGAAATAGGTCAGTATAGCTTTTAATTTTGTACTGTAGTTTAAATTCAGTTATTCATTAATTAACTAATAAAGTTTCTAGAAAGACTAATTATACCATTGCAATCAGAGGATCAAAAACTATTATAGGGCTATTAAATCTGTATGAAACTTAGCAGGAGTACAATAAGAGCAGCTGGAAAAATTCCAGCTTCTTCTGTTTCCAGGTCATGTCCCAGGATCACTGTCTATCACTGTTGGAGTAGAAGAACAATGATGAACACAGTTTCTGAGTCTGATGGCATGGGGAAGGTCCAGTGCCACCGCGGTTCCAAGTGCAGCCTTCATCCAAGATTTCTTATTTTCTTTCTTAACTGCTTTAAGGGGTTAGGACCCTTGCAAAGGGTTTTCTGCTGTGAGGCTAAGACCTGAAGAGAAGCAGGCAGTCTTGGGACAACTGGCCTGCGACCCTTCAGCCACTGGCTGATGTTGGTTCGCTGGTCTGCAGGTTTCCAGGTAGCGGGCTCCCTAAGAGAGCCTTCACTAAAAGAGGCTGAAGGAGGATGCTGCTTCTCTGGATGGGTGAAGGGAACCAGAAGAGAAAGGTGGCCCAACCTCCCCCATGGCCTGATTTACTTATGTGATTACCAGGAGTCAATGCTGAGGAAATGGAGAGAGTACATACTTGAGATACTGCCAGTGACTTGACTATGGTAGAGCCAAAATTCAATACCGTAGGGATGACATATTTGCGATTAAACATTTTCCAAACTTTAAAGCATGAAAGGTGATCAGGGACATTACTTTCATATATTATAAGTACCTTGACTAAGGTAGCTCACTTCAGGGATTGGGGCTGTGGAGGAGGAGCAGGAGGAGGAGGAGGAGGAGGAGGAGGAGGAGGAGGAAGGGAGAGTCAGACTATGTTCACTGCAACTGATGCAAAAAGCACAGAATGTTGGCTGTTCACAGGGGAAATTTTTATGAAGCAGCCAACCAATCTTAAAAAATTGGATTGTTTGTACAATAGGAAGACGTGCCTGAAGCATTGGCATTCAAAGTACTGCATTGGAAGTGGGAAATGCAGTTTCAAATCATGACAGCAGACGTAAATTTCACATACTCAGGAAATGAATTTCCCGTAAGAGGAATGGCGAGTGCTCTAGAGTCAAACTTGTTATTTGGTGGGCCATTAGGTACACAATGTACATAGTGAATCTTTCAGGTTTTTGTGCAATTGCTCATCTCTCTCTTCACCTATGTTAACATCTATATCTATAATCTGTAAACCACTCTAAAAGTTTATGGCAGAGGGTGCATCCCATTGTACCAGCTATTAGGGTGTTCCCCTGTTTCATTCACATATGGAGAGAAGCAAGAGTGACTGTTTACATGCCTCAGTGAGTGCTGTAATTAAGATAATCTTGTCCTCACGAGCCCTATGGGGGTAATAGATAGGGTGTTGTAGTATGTTCCTAAAGTAACCATTTAAAGTCAGTTCCTGAAACTTTGTAAGTAGGATTCCACGGGATAGTTTATGTCTATTTTCTAGAGTGTGCCAGTTCAGTTTCTTTAGCCTCTCTGTGAGACTCTCCCACAGATCAAACAAACCTGTTACCATTTGTGCTGCATTTCTCTGTATATGTTCAATACCTCATATTAGTCCTATTTAGTAGGTGTCCCACATTCTTGAGCAGGATTTTAGGATTGATCATTTGAGGAATTTGTAAGCAACCTCCTTTTGTAGGCTGATTACATTTCCCCAGTATTCTACCAATAAACCGAAGTCTATCAATTCCTTTCTCCTTTTCCCACAACTGAGCCAGTATGATCACTACATTTCACATCCCTACAAAGTGTTACACCCAGGTATTTATATGAGTTTATACACTACTGGTCATTAAAATTGCTACACCATGAAGATGAAGTGGTACAGACGTAAAATTTAACCAACACGAAGAAGATGCTGTGATATGCAAATGATTAGCTTTTCAGAGCATTCACACAAGGTTGGCGCCGGTGGCGACACCCACAACGTGCTGACACGAGGAAAGTTTCCAACCGATTTCTCATACACAAACAGCAGTTGACCAGCATTGCCTGGTGAAATGTTGTTGTGATGCCTCTTGTAAGGAGGAGAAATGCGTACCATCACGTTTCCAACTTTGATAAAGGTCGGATTGTAGCCTATCGCAGTTGCGGTTTATCGTATCGCGACATTGCTGCTCGCATTGGTCGAGATCCAATTACTGTGAGCAGAATATGAAATCAGTGGGGTTCAGGAGGGTAATACAGAACGCTGTGCTGGATCCCAACGGCCTTGTATCACTAGCAGTCGAGATGACAGGAATCTTATCCGCATGGCTGTAACGGATCGTGCAGCCATGTCTCGATCCCTGTGTCAACAGATGGGGATGTTTGCAAAACAACAACCAACTGCACGAACAGTTTGACGATGTTTGCAACAGCATGGACTATCAGCTCGGGGACCATGGCTGCGGTTACCCTTGACGCTTCATCACTGACAGGAGTGCCTGCAATGGTGTACTCAATGATGAACCTGGGTGCACGAATGGCAAAACGTCATTTTTTCAGATGAATCCAGGTTCTGTTTACAGCATCGTGATGGTTGCATCCGTGTTTGGTGACATCACGGTGAACGCATATTGGAAGCATGTATTCGTCATCACTATACTGGCGTATCACCCAGCGTGATGGTATGGGGTGCTATTGGTTACACGTCTCAGTCATCTCTTGTTTAAATTGAGAGCACTTTGAACAGTGGACGTTACATTTCAGATGTGTTACGACCTGTGGCTCTACCCTTCATTCGATCCCTGTGAAACCCTACATTTCAGCAGAATAATGCACGACTGCATGTTGCAGGTCCTGTACGGGCCTTTCTGGATACAGAAAATGTTCGACTGTTGCCCTGGCCAGCACATTCTCCAGATTTCTCACCAACTGAAAATGTCTGGTCAATGGTGGCCGAGCAACTGGCTCATCACAATACTCCAGTCACTACTCTTGATTAACTGTGGTATCGTGTTGAAGCTGCATGGGCAGCTGTACCTGTACACGCCATCCAAGCTCTGTTTGACTCAATGCCCAGACATATCAAGGCCGTTATTACGGCCAGAGGTGGCTGTTCTGGGTACTGATTTCTCAGGATCTATGCTCCCAAATTGCGTGAAAATGTGATCACATGTCAGTTCTAGTATAATATATTTGTCCAAAGAATACGCGTTTATCATCTGCATTTCTTCTTGGTGTAGCAATTTTAATGGCCAGTAGTGTAGATTCCAACCATGACTCTCTGATATTGTAGTCACAGGATACCACATTTTTTTTCATTTTGTGACTTGCACAATTATACATTCCTATATATTCAAAGCAACCTGCCAATGTTTGCACTACTTTGAAACCTCATCAAGGACTAGATCAGTATTTATGCAGTTCCTCTCAACAGTGCCAATGGTTTTGCCACAGTGGTAACATTGTTCCCCAACAGGTCACTGAAGTTAAGCACTATCAGGCTTGTCTAATACTTGGATGGGTGACTATCCAAGTCTGCAGAGTGTTGTTGGAAAGCAGGGTGCACTCAGCCTTTGTAAGGACAGCTGAGGAGCTACTTGATTGAGAAGTAATGACTCTGGTAATGAAAACTGACTATGACTGGCATGGCTGTGTGCTGACCACGTGTCCCTCTGCATCCAGCTGAGGATTACATGGCAGTTGGTCAGTAGCCTTGGTCCTTCCAATGCCTGTTCGGGCAGAGTTAGTTCTTTCAGACAGTGCTTCATTATAGTTAACTGCATCATCTGCAAAATGTTTGAGGTTACTAGTAATAGTGTCCACAAGATCATTAATATACAATATTAACACCAAGGATCCCAACACACTTTCCCAGGGCACATCCATAGTTATTTAACATCTGTTGATGAGTCTCCATCCTAGATAATTTGCTGTGTCCTCCCTACCAAAAATTCCTCAATCCAGTCAAAAATTTGGCTTGATACCGTGAACAAATGTACTTTTGACAGTAAGTGTAGATGTTGTATTGAGTCAAATGGTTTTTGGAAATCAGCAAATACTGTATCTATAGGATTGTTTTGATCAAAATGTTTCAGTATGTGTGGTGTTGTTGGGCGAGTTGGGTTTCACATGATAAATGTTTTCAATTGGAGGGGGTCATTCTGTTTGAGATAACTATGTTTGAGCTAAGAATATGTTCTAATGTTAAATCCTGGTGAAATATTAAGCCTTGTACCCAGTTCAGGCTCTTATGGGATGTTGTACTGACAGGAATGTTACCAAGTTTCATGCAAGAGAGTAATGCTTGGAAATGGGTAAGAATCCCTTCACAGTTTGGTGAGCGAATATAGTTCATTTTTCGGGCAATTCATATTTGTGTTTCTATCACAATCATTTACTTCACTGACTAAATTAAAAAGGAGTGAGTGTTGGTACAGTGTGTTTGTCAATGCTAAATTCAGATTTCAATGTTGAAACACAACCTAGAAAACATCCTGTGTCCACGCTTATGCCACAACTACATCTGAACACTTGCAACATATCAAAGTAAAATATGGGATACCAGACCTATATACCCAACCAGTACACCATATCTGAGCCCTGTCACTAGTATCTGTATCGTCTTAGGCACAGGCCAGTTGTGAAAGCAGCCATGTCACATACCATCTCTACTGCTGTCTCATCCTCTCTACTTTCTTAAGAAGAATGTAAGCGAGAGTTTAATTACTGTAATAAAGTCATTTAAATGTGCCTTAGCAGTTTTTGACTTCTTTGTTATACAGTGGGTGGTTATCTGCTCTTTTTCCAGCCTTTTACAACAAAGTATATCAATCATTAGAACGATTACAAACCACTTCTTTAAAAAAATCTGTGTTCATAAGAAATAATAGTTGATAACATGGTATAAAGACAGAATATAAGAATTTAAAAAATTGATGACCTTGAGTAAGCAATTGAGAGCACCACTTCAGATTGGTAGATGCTCATCACATGATAATTAGCATTATACCACAACATCAACTGCGAGCAGTATGAGAAAATGATCTCTAGTGACATTTGAGTACATGTGTCAACTGCCTTAGAATATGTAGGTAAGGCAAATATCAAGGGATTGTTTCAATAGACTGTGTACAATGAAGCCTTAGTTGTACATTATCGATTACATTTGCTTGAAGCACTACTTGTAATGTCTCATTTGTTTTATTTGTCCATTTCCAGCAAGATATATGAGGCAAATTCCAAAACTAAGGACTGGTGACCAATATTAAACTAATGGTAGGCCTGAATGAAGTTTCATGTATGCAGCAATGCCTATTGACTCTTTAGGAAACTACTGCAGGGTCAGTTTGATTCAGTAGTTGTATGCCAGTTGGTGAGAGCAGACTGCAATGGCCAAGACAATCATAGATCCCAACAGTTGTGTAGTGCTTGGTGCGATTAGATTTTTGATGGCAAAAGGATCTTAAGTTGCTGAAATCCATAATTAATCATGCCTAATGTATGGAACTGAAATAATGAGGAACAAACAAGTTGTAAAATGGTGTTGACACACTAAAAATTGCCACACAAATGTTCATGACAAATGTCACAGTGGTATGCCCAGTATTCAGACTAAAGACATCACTGATCAAGTGAACCAAAAACTCTGAAATGAGTGGTGATTGACGATTAGTGGTCTGGCTAATGAATTGCAAAATGTTGCTTGAACCTCAACATACAGGACTGTCACTGAACAGCTTGTATATCATGAGTGTGTATGATGTGGGTTCCAAAAATGCTCAATGATTAGCACAAGGAGCAGAGAATGCACAGTGCACAACATTCTTTGCAATGCAATAGACAAGATGGAGATGATTTGTTTTCCCAGATTGTTACAGGTGATGAGATGTGGATATCATACATCAATGCAGAAGTGAAACAATAGTCAGTGCAGTGGTGCCATTCAAGTTCACCCAAACCGAAGCAGTTTAACCAATCTCCATTCTTGAATTGAAAAATTATGGCTACCATTTTTTGTGGCAAAAGGAGCAACATTTTATTGATTTCATGGACCATGTGTCAACAATTACAGCTGACATATGCTTTAAAATGCTGATGAAACTGAGATGTGGAATCCAAAATAAATGCCATGGGAAACTGTTGTCTGGCATAATCCCCCTTCACGAAAATGCATGCTCTCACAACACTGCCAGAACCAAGGAGAAATATTCATATTTTGCACTAAATGATTATTTCCTCTTTTTACATTTGAAAAAGTGGCTGGGTGGACTACGATTTCAAAATTATGACTAACTTAAGACTGGCATTACCATCTAGTTCAAATCCCAGGTAACAGACTTCTACACAGAGGGGTTAAAGAAGCTGGTGCAGCAAAACAGAAAAAGTGTAGATATGAACAGCGATTATGTGGAAATGTGAATTAGGTATGTGACAAAACATAACTGTCTATAAAAACCTTCTCATAAACTTACTTATAGCCAAATGGACTTTAGTTTCAGAATATGCTTTGTATTTCACAATGCATCACATCTGATTGAAAACCAAAGCAAGAGTTAAGTAATAAAGCTTTTATCCATTCTGGATTTGGAACAGTGCAACTGTCTTGTTAAAGGTTTCAGGAATTACTGCACCAATCGCCGTTTTTTCCTCAATTTTTATTTGTTCATGACCGGTTTCGAATCGCCTGGCGATTCATCGTATGAAACAATTTAGTTTGGAGTATTGTTGGGGTCATGCATCTGTGGCAAATATAGAGATGAAAAAGTGAGCACTGTATGTGGGAAGAATAGGCGGGGGGAGGGTGAGAGGGAGGGAGAGGGAGGGGGAGAGAGAGAGAGGGGGTGAGAGAGAGGGGGGAGGGGGGAGAGAGAGAGGGAGGGAGAGAGAGGGGGGGGAGGGGGGAGAGAGAGAGGGAGGGAGAGAGAGGGGGGAAGAGAGAGGGGGGAGAGAGAGGGGGGAAGAGAGAGGGGGGAGAGAGAGAGAGAGAGAGAGAGAGAGAGAGAGAGTGTGTGTGTGTGTGTGTGTGTGTGTGTGTGTGTGTGTTTTATTTTGCTACCTAGCTAGGTAAAAGGAACAATGAATACATACAGAAAGTGTAAACTGAAGTTAATGACCAAAGTAAATCACTACACACACACACACACACACACACACACACACACACACACACACACACACACACACACACACCCACACACACCCTCTCGCTCGCGTGCCCCCACTCGCACCCGTTCGCGCCCCCGCCCTCCCCCCCAACCCTCTCTCTCTCTCTTATTCTTCCCACATATAGTGCTCACTTTTTCGTCTCTATATTTGCCACAGATGCACGACCCTCACAATACTCCAAACTAAATTGTATCATCTGATGATGAATCGCCAAGTGATTCGAAACCGGTCATGAATAAATAAAAATTGAAGAAAAAATGGTGATTGGTTGCAGTAATTCCTGGAACCTTTAACTAATAAAGTTTTACAGACACCAATTATTTTAAGATAATAGATTTATAAATTTATTGCACAGTTTTAATAAATGGTTCAAATGGCTCTGAGCACTATGGGACTCAACTGCTGAGGTCATTAGTCCCCTAGAACTTAGAACTAGTTAAACCTAACTAACCTAAGGACATCACAAACATCCATGCCCGAGGCAGGATTCGAACCTGCGACCGTAGCGGTCTTGCGGTTCCAGACTGCAGCGCCTTTAACCGCACGGCCACTTCGGCCGGCGCACAGTTTTAAGGTTATATTCATGACAACTGACATCTTTTAAACAAAAAACTAATAAAGTTTAATATTTTTTAAGTAATTATTTACTAGCTACCTTCAATGTAATAAACAGCTTGTCCAATTTATCTTGAGCACTCCAGATAACTTTTTGTCCAGAGGCAAAATAAAAACAAAATGTATCAAGCAAATGATGGTTATTTAGCAGGACATTAACCAACATGCTTGCCTTTCTTTTATCTTTGTCGATTATGAAGGTACAAACAGCAGCAGTAGGTCTTTATTTGGTAATCCACTTCCTCTTCAAGATCTGTTCAAAAACGTATCACGTAGTCACATAAATACAAGTCAACATAATAAGAAACAGAAAAGGGGATCTTCAATACCATTTTATAGTACTGTAATCCAAGGCCAGAAAAAGGGGTAGAAAATTAAGGGATGCTCAAAGTAGTGATCAGGAATAACAATACGCTGATCCATGTGTTTGATGAAAGAATTCATCATTGCGTCTACTGTTGCCTGATGAAGTGATTTACAAGTAAGCACGATACAGGATGCTTCTTATCTGGAGTCATTGGAATATTGTAATTGACAAGATCTTCTAAGCATCCATGACCAATCCAACCGGCGGGATACCTTCGGTTCAGGAAACGAAGAGTATGCAAGGCATTCTGTGCTAGCCTGTCATTGTATTGGTAACACGATGCATTCTGGCTCTTAGCAGTATTTCATCCAGAAGATGTGGAACAATGCATGCAAGAAAGTTGATAGATGCTTTGCTGTTTAGGTTACCATTGATGAAACAAGGGTCAATAATTGTTGTACCCAGTGTCTCATCTCAGACACAAACTTTCCTTTCATGCTAATGTTCCACCTACATAAGCCATCACATGTTTTCATTGGACCAATAACAAATGCATTTTGCATTCACCTGATGTTTGTTTGACCAAGAACATTCATCACTAAACAGAACATTAGAGAAGTAGTTCTAGTTGGTGAGGATTTGCTGCTGCGCCCACTGACAACTGTAAAATATTTTGGAAATCATTCATGCGGAACATCTGGCGTAAGTGTATGTGAAAAGGATGGAATGGTAATGTTAGAACACTACATATACTTCTTTTACAAATGTCAATTTACTGTTCAAACTGTAATGTTTTCAAGTGTGGATACACAGCAACAGTAACTTCAGAAGCTTTGTCTATGCGAATTTTACAACGATTTTGTCAACTTACATTTCCACAAGTGTCACAACAAGATTAGGAAACATTCATTGGGAAGGTAGGGTATTGTCAGAATATCACTCTCTGTATAGATCCTCAGTCTGAGAAACATTACGCCTACTTTCAACCACAGTTAAAATAAGAAATGATGATGTTTTTAATCAACAACTACCTTTATTGTGCACAACATACCATTTGAAAGTACTACATGTACATGTATTGTACGCAGAAAATATTTTTGCAGTTCCTCATCTGCTAACACATATCCTCCATAGATAAATAGTACTTCTACCTCCTCTTCAATGGTGTACATTGTAGTCACACAAGCCTTCAGCAGAAGATGGCTAACTGTGTGAAGTGCAGATTTTCCTTGTGTTTCTATTGTTTGTCTACTCCAGCAAGTTTGTTACCCCAGGCACTTTGCATTGTGAGCTAGTACAGCAGAGTAAATTTCGAGTTACACTTTTAACAACATGTTTACATGAATGGTACACTGTGGTTTGAAAAGTTCTCAGAACAGAATAGAAAAAAAGTACTTACCATCACTGAAACATTTTTTATTTTTCAATGTAGTCTCCTTGTAGTTTAATGCACTTGGTCCAATGATGTTCCAGTGCCTTCATCCTGTCTCCAAAATGAGTTACCACCAGGCATGCAAAATAGCTGTCAACTCCGGCTACCAGTTCTTCGTTTGAAGTGAATCTTCGTCCACCAAGAAAAATTTTCAGTTTTTGGAAGAGATGGAAGTCTGATGGAGACATATCAGGTGAATAGGGCAGGTGTCGCAACAATTAATACCTTAGTTCATGTAATTTTGCCATGGTGACGGCACCCAACTTGCAGGTAATTTTTTCATTTCTAATTCTTCAGTTAAAATGTGATATACGTTTTCAGATGACATCTGGCAAGCGTGAGCAATTTCATGCACTTTCAATCGGTGATTCTCCATGACCATTTTGTGTATTTATGCAACGATTTCTGGAGTAGTGACACGTGTTGGCCAACCACTGCGCAGTTCGTCATCTAAGCTCTCCCGAGCAAATTTAAATTCATTTCTCCACTTGGCAACAGTTGAATAGGAAGGAGCAGAGTCACCTAGTGTATTCTGGAAATCAGCATGAATGTCCTTTGTTTTCATACCTTCCTTTAGGAGGTACTTAATCACTGCTCAAATCTCGATTTTTTTCTCTCTATGCAAATCACTATGCAGGAACAACAATAGAGCCATGTCACTGCCACAGCTCTCTTCCAAGAGCACTGGCATGGCACATGTTTACAGGCAACAGTCCAATGAATATCATGTGAGCAACTCGTTGCACTAGTGCTGACCTCTCATAGTGATTCTGAGAACTTTTCAAACTATCCTCATACAGTTTTGAACTGGTCATGAGGAGATGAAGTGGATTATCGAATAAAAAATATAGAGTCTTTGTATTATCTTTGTAACAAACAAAGTTACAAGAAACGCTGTCATACTGGTTAATGTTCCCGTAGTACCTAAATGACATTTGCTTGATACACTTAAGATTTTGCTTCTCAACAGACAATTACATGTATTTGGGAGAGGTCAAACTAAAGAAGACACCTTGTACATTTTAATATTTTGTTTTGTCCTAGAACAAGATGTCAGATTCATTCAAGATAAGTAATTTTTTTTCCGTATGTTAAATGGTAAACTTTATTTTACTGTGATAGGTAAATCAATAGTATAGTACTCCATCACATGGGTTCTGACAAAATTTATTGTAGTCTAAGTTTCAAAAAGATTCTATGCAAAATGAGAGAGAGAGAGAGAGAGAGAGAGAGAGAGAGAGAGAGAGAGAGAACTCAAATTTCTTACCTGTAATATGTAAACTGTTCAATAGTTTTGGCAAAAGTAGATAGGAAACAGGTGAAGGAAAAGTTTCCAGTTTCCATCTCTAATCTTCGGAGGATGAATGGATTATGAAGCTTTAAGAGACCTAATTATTAGGGTTATTGGTCCCTTCATACTGCGCATGAAAGATGCTTGGAAGAAATACATTCAATTTGAAACCACAAAGTGGGTAATAAGAAAACTGACACAGGACAGCAATAGGCAGTATTAAGAATAAATTATTAAAAATGGTCAGGGGTTAAAAGATAATAGGGTGCGGTAGACATCAGTTGGGTATGATTGGAACCCCACCCCCGCCTGTCATGTGGCGGACTGTGCACTCCCACCACACCATGCTCTCCCAACAACAGTACTAGATCAACAGAATTGACCAGTCAGCTATCTAATAGGCAAAGCTTTGAAAGATTTTTAAGAAGAAATTATGACTCACGATAGCATCGAAACACAGTTGAGATGTTGGGGAACTAACCAGTATTCCATCTGGGGGCAACCAGTGTTCCCCAATGTTAAGGTGACAGTAGATGAACCTTCTTCCTCCGTCTGGCAGCCAGGGGACCTTAACAGTGAAGGTTTCAGATACAACTGTGTTAGATAAAATCTAAAACTTGGATTTGTTGTCTTGATATTATCAGCTAGGATTTCAGGGAGAGCCTCAGGCACCTCCAAAGCTCACCATATAACAATAGGGATTGGGGGGGGGGACTCGCAACAAGATACAGTAGCACGACAAATACAGTGGGCTGGGGCAGCTTGTCTTGGGTGTATCCACGAATCAGACTGGTGTGACCAATATAGAGTTAGCAGAGGATTGTGGATTCATGTGAGTGATTCAAGAGAAGACTGCCTCAAAGTTGTGGACTTTTTAATAGTTCATAACTTATGGGTTGTTACCTTGACACTCCATTCACAGTTCCATCACACTAAGAGTCGGTAATATTATGTTATCTGCATTTTGGATCTTGATACATTTATTTCCAGAGCACCCTTCCTGGTAGCTTCAGCAGACTGATGCATGGGTTCATTCCTTAAGATCTCTAAGTGAATGGGGGACCGGAAGAATGCTATGCTCTTGCCATTACCATGAAGGCCTTGCAGTTGCTGGGAATAATAGTGGACTATAGCCCGTAGGCGTCTCATGGAGTCACTGAAAACGAGGAAAGACTTGTGTGATTGGGTACTGACATAGTAAAGGGCAAGCACAGTTGCCACCAGTTCTTCTGTAAGGAGCATCCACTAGGTAGGGATGTTGCTCACTGGTCCTTGCATGTGTTAAGATGTAGCCTGCCTGTCTTCAGCACTTGAGTTATCCATGCAAATGGTATCTGAATTGGGGTACTCACCCAGTATTGAGAGGAAAAACTGGCAAGAAAACTAAGTGGTGTATCACTTTGTTTGACCTAGGAGAAAGATACAAGCAAAATGGTGGACAAGGAGACACATGTGAATGCTCACACGTGTAAAATAGTGAGATGAGTTAAGCAAAAGATGGAACTAGATTGCAACTGGTCAATATCAGATTTCCCATTGACGTCATTTTCTGGAACTCTTACTTAAGGCTCAGGAAACAGAAGGATAGATTTAGATGTTCTGGATGGCTATGGATGTGTATGTCATAGTTGAGGAATAACTGGTAGAGGCTGATCCATAAGGGGAGGGGGTGGGGTAGTAGGAGGAGGGGAATCCTTGCCCCTACAAGAAAGCTACCCAGAGGGCTCATTTAGAAGGCATCAATCACAAGCCGGATCCCAAAATGGTAGAGCCAGTCTGGCTGTCACAGTGCCAATGACACTGCTGATCCATACACCAGTCTTTCATGATCTTAGTGTGATAAAATGAGAGCTCTGTACTGCACCCCAGAGAGTGAAGACCATGAAGATTTAAGTGGTGTGTCTGCTCAAGCTGTTATATATCAATCAAATTAACTTGTCATCAAATGTGAGCCATAAGAAGTGATGTGTCAACCACCTCAAGCATCTCATATAGGTAGGGTTCTAGGTGGTGATCAACTGTTCTACATTGACAAAAATGCACGATGCAAGTTGCAGTAAGTGCTGAACTGGAATTAATGTGTGTGTGCCCAATATTTTGCTATCCTCATAAGGTCCTGTAGCTGCTCCTTAGCAACCCTCATGTTGGAACAACTGTAGTAGATGCAGAAGTCATTAACATATGAGACTAGTTGAGAAGAGGATCACATTCAGGACAGAGCCTTTTTGCACTCTGTTTTCCTGCCTGT
The DNA here is from genome assembly GCF_023898315.1 of Schistocerca nitens. NCBI lineage: Eukaryota > Metazoa > Arthropoda > Insecta > Orthoptera > Acrididae > Schistocerca > Schistocerca nitens. Next base: position 138,911,927 of record NC_064615.1, read on the forward strand.
GCAAGCACTCTAGTAAATACTGACTTCAGCTCTGAAGGACCACTGACAAAGAAAACTGCACTCCACTCACATAAGGTGGTGAGGATATGGTGCCACCATGTTTTGTCATAGGTTTTATGCATGTCAAAGCAGGGACTGATGAGATGCTGATGAAGGTATAAAAGCATCCTTATAGACCCTGGGTGGAGTTGGTAGACTGGCACACTCAAGAGGTCCTTCATCTCAAGGGCCCAGCACAGTCATCTGCTTGCCGTGTGCTCACATAGTTTACAAAGAAAATTGGTGAGAAACTGATCTGTAGATATACACTTCTTTTAGGGATCTTCACAATATTCAAAACTGAGATAATTATATTTCCCCCCACTGTGGAGTATTCCATTACTGTTCCATTACTGTCTTCTCATTCATTCCTCAATGTTGCACAATTTCAGAATTAATATTTTCCAGGTCAGAAAGGAACCTTGATGTGGGAAGATGGAATCTAGTCCCATTCAGTTATGGTTACCACTAATGGCATGTTAACTAATAAATTATTTGAAAAACATTCCATCTCTCTCTAAATAGTTGCCAGAAGGTTAAAGTGTTGGAACATTGCAGGCAAATTTGACAATCCAAATGGAACATTTTTGAGTTGGAACTGTCCTGTGTGTGTCACAAAGTATACTTTCAACTTTCCTCTTCAACATCAACGTGAAAAAATCAGTACTCGAGGTACAGTGTGTAAAACACACAGGCATCTTGATTACATTAGATTAGATTTAGTTTCATTCCAACTGATCCATAGTGAGGAGGTCCTCCAGGATGTAGAACATGTCAGAAAAACAACAATACATGACAAATATTTACAACTCAAACAAATAAGCTAATGTACCATGCCACAGGTCCTAAGTGGAATGATCGTCATTTTTTAATGAACACTATATGAAAGGATCATTTCACAAATACTAATGCACTGAATTTAAAATAAAAAAGTTGTTTTATTTATTTATAAGTAATAAACGTGTAATACAACTACTATAATACTTATTTACAATGAACACATTACTGCACAGACACACAGACAAATCAGTTGGTTCTACTGAAAAATTCATCAATGGAGTAGGAGGAGCTGGCCACCAATAAATCCTTCAGGCTTCTCTTGAACTGAATTTCATTAGTTGTGATTTCTAGTACTGATTCCATCAATTGAGCTGTTGGTTTGAAAAAGTGATATATTTTTAATGACAAATTTCATTAAGGAGTGGTTCATGGTGTTGGTTCCTGTAGTCATGTCCTAGTTCATGAACCACGGGCAACGTATGAGTGGCCAAGTAAGTGGTCCCGACAGTCGGGATACCAGTTACTTTGGAATAAGGCTGGGCATCTCGGACATATTCTGAGTCGTCGTCACCTTTGTGCTCATGCGGCAAAGACTACCAAATCCACCGGTTAGTCCCTCAGTTGTTAGGGGTAAAACCCACTGGGACTAGGGGCAAGTAAGGCTAGCAACCTGCTTCCCTGGTACTTTAAATATGATGCTGGCAACAATCAGAGCAAAATGCCTTGGACCTTTGGAGGTGACAGAGTCCCACCAACTGACAAACCAGGGACTCCTAAGATACGACTTGGCAAACAAATGGTAATGAGATGGGGAGCTATTAACATCAATGGGGGCTACTCTGGGATGAAGGTAGAGCTGGCAGAGGTTGCAAGTAAGATGGGACTGGACATTTTAGCTGTTAGTGACATTCGGGTAAGGGGTGAGAAAGAAGAGGAAGTGGGAGAATACAAGGTCTACCTGTCAGGAGTCAAAGCAGGAATAGCACAATGGGGTGTAGGGCTTTACATCAGGAAAGAAATGGAACCCGGCGTAGTTGCAATAAGGTATGTAAACGAACGACTGATGTGGATAGATTTGACAGTGTCTAGCAAGAAAATTAGGATTGTGTCAGTATATTCGCATTGTGAAGGGACAGATCAAGATAAGATGGATAGTTTTTATGAGGCACTCAGTGATGTAGTTGTTAGAGTAAAGGACAAGGACAGTGTTCTGTTCATGGGTGATTTTAACGCCAGGATTGGAAATTGAACAGAAGGGTATGAAAAGGTTATAGGTAAATTTGGAGAGGATATGGAGGCCAACAGGAACGGGAAACAACTCTTGGATTTCTGTGCCAGTATGGGCTTAGTAATCACAAACTCCTTTTTTAAACATAAGAACATTCACCGGTATACTTGGGAAGGCAGGGGAACCAGATCTGTCATTGACTATATAATAACAGATCAGGAATTCAGGAAGGCTGTGAGGGACATGTGTATTCAGGGGATTCTTTGATAACACTGATCATTATTTAATCTGCAGTGAAATTGGGATTGTGAGGCCGAAACTGCAGGAGGTCAGTTCCATATGTAGGAGGATAAGAGTGGAGAAACTTCAAGATAAGGAAATCAGGCACAAGTACATAACAGCGATCTCAGAAAGGCACCAGTTAGTTGAATGTAGTCAATTACAGTCATTGGAAAAGGAATGGACAAGGTACAGGGACACAGTACTAGACGTGGCTGAAGAATGTCTTGGAACAGTAGTGTGTAAAAGTAGGATGAAGCAAACAGCTTGGTGGAATGACACAGTCAAGGCAGCCTGTAAAAGGAAAAAAGAGGGCTTATCAAAAATGGCTACATACTAGAACTCAGGTAGACAGAGGAAGTTATGTTGAAGAAAGAAACAAAGCCAAACAGATAATTGCAGCATCCAAGATGAAATCTTGGGAAGACTTTGGAAACAGGTTGGAGACTATGGGTCAAGCTGCTGGAAAACCATTCTGGAGTGTAATTAGCAGTCTTCGAAAGGGAGGTAAGAAGGAAATGACAAGTATTTTGGACAGGTCAGGAAAACTGCTGGTGAATCCTGTGGATGCCTTGGGCAGATGGAGGGAATATTTTGAAGAGTTGCTCAATGTAGGCGAAAATGAGATCAGTAATGTTTCAGATTTTGAGGTAGAATGGGATAGGAATGATGATGGAAATAGGATCACATTTGAGGAAGTGGAGAAAATGGTCAATAGATTGCAGTGCAATAAAGCAGCTGGGGTGGATGAAATTAAGTCGGAACTCATCAAATACAGTGGAATGTCAGGTCTTAAATGGCTACACAGGATAACTGAAACGGCCTGGGAGTCGGGACAGGTTCCATCAGACTGGACAAAAGCAGTAATCACACCAATCTTTAAACATGGAAACAGAAAAGATTGTAATAACTACAGAGGTATCTCTTTAATCAGCATTGTGGGTAAAATCTTCTCAGGTATTGTTGAAAGGAAAGTGCGAGTATTAGTTGAGGACCAATTGGATGAAAATCAGTGTGGGTTTAGGCCTCTTAGAGGTTGTCAGGACCAGATCTTTAGCTTACGGCAAATAATGGAGAAGTGTTATGAGTGGAACAGGGAATTGTATCTATGCTTTATAGATCTAGAAAAGGCATATGACTGGGTTCCTAGGAGGAAGTTATTGTCTGTTCTACGAGATTATGGAATAGGAGGCAAACTTTTGCAAGCAATTAAAGGTCTTTACATAGATAGTCAGGCAGCAGTTAGAGTTGACGGTAAATTGAGTTCATGGTTCAGAGTAGTTTCGGGGGTAAGACAAGGCTGCAACCTGTCTCCACTGTTGTTCATATTATTTATGGATCATATGTTGAAAACAATAGACTGGTTGGGTGAGATTAAGATATGTGAACACAAAATAAGCATTCTTGCATATGCGGATGACTTAGTTGTGATGGCAGATTCGATTGAAAGTTTGCAAAGTAATATTTGAGAGCTAGATCAGAAATGTAAGGACTATGGTATGAAGATTAGCATCTCCAAAATCAAAGTAATGTCAGTGGGAAAGAGATATAAACGGATTGAGTGCCAAATAGGAGGAACAAAGTTAGAACAGGTGGACGGTTTAAAGTACTTAGGATGCATATTCTCACAGGATGGCAACACAGTGAAAGAACTGGAAGCGAGGTGTAGCAAAGCTAATGCAGTGAGCGCTCAGCTACGATCTACTCTCTTCTGCAAGAAGGAAGTCAGTACCAAGACTAAGTTATCTGTGCACCGTTCAATCTTTCGACCAAATTTGTTGTAAAGGAGCGAAAGCTGGGTGGATTCAGGTTACCTTACCAACAAGGTTGAGGTTATGGATATGAAAGTAGCTAGGATGATTGCAGGTACTAGTAGATGGGAACAAAGTCAGGAGGGTGTCCACAATGAGGAAATCAAAGAAAAACTGGGAATGAACTCTAAAGATGTAGCAGTCAGGGCGAACAGGCTTAGATGGTGGGGTCATGTTACACGCATGGGAGAAGCAAGGTTACCAAAGAGACTCATGGGTTCAGCAGTAGAGGGTAGGAGGAGTCGGGGCAGACCAAGGAGAAGGTACCTGGATTCGGTTAAGAATGATTTTGAAGTAATAGGCTTAACGTCAGAAGAGGTACCGATGTTAGCAGTGAATAGGGGATTATGGAGGAATTTTATAAGGGGGGCTATGCTCCAGACTGAATGCTGAAAGGCATAATCAGTCTTAAATGATGATGATGATTTCATTAAGGAATAAATATATTGGGAAGCAGTAGTTAGTATCCTTAGTTCTCTAAACAGGCTTCTGCAGGATGTTCTTGAGTTCACACTACATATAACTCTTACTGCACATTTTTGTGCCCGGAAAACTTTAGCTTGGCTTGATGAATTACCCCAAAAAATAATCCTATATGACATTATTGAATGAAAGTAAGCATAGTATGCCAGCTTTTTCATTTTTACATCCCCTATGTCTGACACAATTCGCATTACAAATAGAGATTTGTTAAGATGCTTCAGCAGTTCTGTGGTGTGCTTTTCCCAATTTAATTTATTATCAAGCTGTAATCCCAAGAATTTAACACTGTTCACTTCTTCTATCTGCTTGTCATTGTATGTTGGGCATATACTTGTGGGACACCCCTTACAAGTTGTGAACTGCATGTTTGTGTTTTCATAAGTTTAGTAACAAAGAATTGGCTAGGAACCAGTGATTAATGTCCACAAATATTTCTAAGACTACACCTGATATTCTATTTATTGCAATGTTTGTATCATTGGCAAACAAAACAAACTTGGCTTTTGGTAATGTTACTGATGAAAGGTGATTGATATACACAAGAAAAAGTAAGGACCCTAAAATTGAACCTTGTGGGACCCCACATGTAATTAGTTCCCAGTTGGATGATGCCTGATAGCTTTATACATGTCTCTTCCCTAATAACACCCTTTGTTTCCTGCCAGAGATATAAGATTTGAACCATTTTGCAGCATTTCCTGTTACGCTATAATATTCTAATTTATTTAAAAGGATATTGTGATTTACACAGTCAAATGCCTTTGAAAGATCACAAAATATACCAGTTGCCTGCAATTTTTTGTCTACTGAATTAAGCACATTTTCACTGTAAGTGTAGATAGCCTTCCCAATATCAGAACCCTTTAGAAATCCAAACTGTGACGGACAGTATGTTATTTGAGATAAGATGGTTATAAAGCCGAATGTACGACTTCTTCTAAAATTTTTTGAGAATGCTGGCAAAAGTGAAATTGGACGGAAATTTGATGCTATTTCTTTACCTCCCTTCTTAAACAGTGGCTTAACTTCAGTATATTTCAACCATTCAGGAAATATTCCACTGATAAATGACTGGTTACACAGATAGCTTAATATGTCACTTAACTCAGAATCACATTCTTTAATTAGCTTTGTTGATATTTCATCATACCCACTAGATGTTTTAGATTTTAAAGATTTTATGATGGACATTATCTCTGCTGGGGTAGTGAGCGTCAAATTCATGTTGTGGAAGTTACTTGAAATGTCTGGTCTGGGGTATTCCATAGCAGCATCTACATAACCTGACAACTCCATCTTTTCAGTAACAGTTATAAAATGTTTGTTAAAAAGTTCTGCAACACTATACACATCAGTCACCAATGTATCATTTACTCTTAATGCTATTTGTCCCTCTTATGTCTGATTCTACCGGTCCCCTCCTTCACTATATCCCATATTGTCTTTATTTTGTTATCTGATATGACTATCTTTTCCTTGTAATATATTTGCTTTGATGTCCGTATTGCAGTCTTTAGTATTTTGTAGTATTTCTTGTAATGTGCTATAGCATCAACATCGGAATTGTTTCGGATTGACAGATACTGTTTTCTTTTTGTTTTACAAGATACCCCTATTCCTTGAGTAATCCATGGCTTCTTTGTAGACTTTCCTCTAACCTTGATAAGTTTTTGGGGAAAACAGTGTTCGAATAAGGTAAGCACTTTATTAGCAAAAGTATTATATTTTTCATTCATGCCATGAGCACAGTAAACATCAGTCCAGTGAATGTCTCTGAGGAGTGTCCTAAAATAATCAGTTTTTGGCTTATTGATTACCCTCTTGAGCTCAGATTTAACAGATTTCATATCCTGTTCAGTATTAACATTTAACAGAAGGAACTGCATGTCATGGTCTGAGAGGCCATTGACTATTGGTTTTGTAATATAATTTTGTTCATTGGACTTTTCTATAAAGATATTATCAATGGTTGTTTGTGAGCAATTGGCTACCCTAGTGGGGAACTTTACAGCAGGAATTAAGTTGAATGATAGTGTTACTAACGCAAATAAGTTCTTATTGGGAGTCTTTAATGAAATCTACATTGAAATCACCAGCAACCACTATTTCTTTGTTTTTGGTTGTTAAATGGGCCAGTACAGTTTCAAGGTGGTTTACGAACAGATTAAAGTTACCTGCAGGTACTCAATATACACTTAATATTATGAAGGATTTTTTGTGAAATTCTTCTGTTGCACATGCTTCCATATGCTGTTCTAGACAAAATTTATGAATGTCTATGTTCTTTAATTTATGACTGTTCCAGATGAATGTGGCAACTCCTTTCTCCATTTCTGATCTACAAAAGAGAGATGCTAACCTAAACCCTGTAACACTTTAAAGTTCTATACCAGTGGTCACATGATGTTCAGAGAGCAGATTATGTCAGCTGGGTTTGAAGACTAATTCGTCTATGCAGATAATTAATTCATTAATTTTATTTCGCAGTCCTCGAATATTTTGATGCAATAAAGATAGCTGACATTTCACATTGACTGAGCTAAAATTGGGTAGAGTTAAAATATCTGCTGACTGTTGAAAATTCTTAAGCAATGGCTGTTTATGCTGATGAAATAAGCTAGAATTATGTTTTTTGCTTTCTTTCTCATACTGAAGGTTTGTCTCAGACCTAACCTCTCTTAAAATTTGTTTTCTTTCTGTCCTCACTACCCTAAAAAAGGGTCTTTTCTGAACCCTATAACCACTGGTATTTTATCACTCGTGACAGTGCCTCCCCCTTTAACTTTCCTGCTATTTTCCCAGCCAGTTTACGCTTCCCCTTCCTGTTGAGGTGCAGGCCATGACTAGTATAATCCCACCTATTGAGAGAATCAACAGGAACCACACCAATGTGTGACCCTGCATCCAACATAAGCAACCGTTCCAACTCCAAATTAATTCTCTTGACGGAAGAGTTCAAATGAGGTCGGTCATGGCGCCCAAGAACCGGTACAAACTCAACACTAGTATGCTTCGATGCTGAGGCAATCTTTGTCAGGTGACACTCTATACTGTACCCAGGATCTCTGTCAATACTATTACCTGCCCCACCCTCTATAACCATGGTGTCTTCCTTAGTGAAATTTTTGCAAAGTGATCCTAAATCTTCTGTCACCTGCTCCAGACCAGCACTAGGTTTTAGAAATTGGTGACCTGGTATTCTGATCCTAGTTCATCCTGCAAAAGTTCGCCAACACCTCTGCCATGGGAACTACTGTATTTTATGTACAAGATGATCTATAATAAATAATGGGTAACAACCTCCCACCATAATTTTAAGTACTGACTCCATATAGATTACAGAAAATTACCCTCTTTCTTTGTTTTTAACTGCTAGCAGATTCAGATGAACTTGATTCTATTATTCCTTGATCAAGCCAAACATGGACTTTGTTACCAACAATTTGATCCTATTCTGGCAACAATCTTCCAGGTCCGCTATGTGTTGGCTGCTCTCCTCTTTCAATTGTCTCCATTCTGTTTGTCCTTGTTGAGGGTATAATTAGCACTAAATCTTCAGTATCTTCCTTCACTTGATCACTAACAGAGCTTTCAAGCCCAGCTCTGGTTTGTCTGCTACATGGACAAACAACACAGCTTCCCCTCTCACTTACTAATAATTTTGTGTGTGTAGATCAGTCTGTGTGTACATTCTAAATCCTATCAAAAGTTAAAATGACGTTTTCCCCCATAGATCTGTGGTATTTTGAATTCACAACATATTGAACTGATGGTGCCACTTTGTACCATTTGATAGGGTTGTCAACACTAAGTTTAAAGATGATTGTAGCCAAAGCAGAACTGATCTCAATCTGTTCACTGGCTCTAGGAAGTACTGTCATCATTAAAATGTACCCAGTTCCTTTTATCCTGCAGTATGCTTGAATTCCTGAGAAGTAAAGCAAGTATCTCTTTCAACTTCTATGTTGTTATTACTTTCTACACAAATTTGTCTATATTGGATAAATAACAAAAATTTTGGAAGTCATTTCAGTTTTTGTCCCACTGTCTATACACAATATATTTAATATTGCTTCCAATTCCACATTTGGAAATAAATCTTCAGTAAATGACTTCTTAGCTTTAAGTTCACCAACTTTTGTTCAAAAAGCAAAGCCAGAAATTTCTCTCAAACATATCTAGGTTTTCTGCCATATTAATTTGTTTTGAAAATTAACTACATAAAGATTTAAAGTCCTTAAGCAAAGCAAAGGTAATATTTTTATTTACTTTTTCGATTTTGCCCGGCCTTGCCATTTTTAGATATTTTGTTGTTTTGTTTCACTGTTCACAATGTTCCAAAGTAGACCAAACAATTCTGTTACATCATCTCTAAATTAACACATAGATAAACCACCCGTAGTTAGTTACAACTTGGTGTACCATGTTCAAATTTGTTTGATCTAATATGTTTTTATTTTGTAAGATATATATCCTTACGTCATTATGTATAAAATTTCTCTTTGTGTTGTTCTGCTGTTGCTAATCATAAAAATATGGCTCCTCATTGTGGATCCAGAATCCACATAATCACATACTGCTACAGCATTGTAGGCAAAATGGCACTCAGAATGGTTCACTGTAAACATCATACATTTTATGGTGAAAACTGCATGACCACTTATTCACTTCATTGTAGCAGAACCCTCAAAGCTTGTAGAAGAAACACCAGTTCCGACTTTCAAACAAACAATTTATTTCTTTCACCATTACAAACGCCACCAACACATGAACACAAAGAACAACACAATGTAACTCGCATGCTATCTGTGAACATAATTTCTCCATAAACAAACAAAAACTACTCTGTAACATTTGTCTTGTGTGGTATGTCAATAGCCTTGTTGGTCAGAAAATCTTAAAATTCCCCATCTGAATCCAAGAATTGCAAGGATGTGGTGCTCAGATTTTGTAAGTAGATAGTTTAATGTTTGACTACTTATTTGATAAGGGACTGGAATGGTATTTCAGTACATTGTAAGTACAGTGAGGAGTTTTCTTTCACAAACAAGAATATTATAGATTCCAAATTTTCTGTGTTGAAAGCCAGGGGTGATGCTCTCTGCTCATCTTTTGTGGAGACAGAAGGCAGGAGGGTGGTTGTTACATGCTGAAGCTTGGGTGAAATACATTACCAGAAAGTTGGTGATGACAGTAGGGCAGATTACACTATTCAACCCTTAGAGATGCCTGGTATATCATTTCCTGTTGTTGACAACAAATATGCCATAAGTTGATCCATGTCTATGTGAGGGAGTTACAGCTTCTAAAAATGGATACAAAACATTCCCAGTGTTCCTCCTTTTGTGTTTTTATAATGACATGAGTCCAGCTCAGAGATATTGAAGGTAACTGCTGTGTCTAGACAAGACAGTCTAGACACAAGGGAGGTAGCCGAAAGGGCACGCGTCAACTCAAGCCGTCTTGCGTTAAGTAAGTGAGACTCTCTCCAGATATGGTTAATGCGCCTTGCTAGGTCGTAGCCATGGACTTAGCTGAAGGCTATGCTAACTGTCTCTCGGCAATTGAGAGAAAGGCTTCGTAGGTGTAGTCGCTAGCAATGTCGTCCGTACAACTGGGGCGAGTGCTAGTAAGTCTCTCGAGACCTGCCGTGTGGTGGCGCTCGGTCTGCGATCACTGCCAGTGGCGACACGCGAGTCCGACATGTACTAATGGACCGCGGCCGATTTAAAGCTACCACCTAGCAAGTGTGGTGTCTGGCGGTGACACCACAGTAACAACAGTGTCTCTCAATGGAGGGCACTTATATTGCTGGAATGCCCTTCTTTGGCATTTAATCGCCACAGAATCTCCTGCATCTACCACAGGAATGGCCGCTGATGGGGTGAAACTTCCTCTACCTGTTGCCCATTGGCCTCCTCAGCCTAATCAAAGTCTTCTTACACATTTATAAAATATAGGAATTAGCTGCTTACTTTTAGAACTGTGGTTCTGTTGCATTTGCTCTGGTTTTTCAGTTTTGGAAAATGGCATGTCCCAGATGATGTTTATTTTCACTTTTTGAATCAATTTCATAAATACAGAGAGAGGTGCACATTAAAACAGTGTAAAATATTCATTTTACTAGAAAAAGCAAATTATTTATACTGTCACATTTAAAATTACAAAATCTGTCATGAATTTTAACAGCCAACACCAAGCAGAACACAGGATCACTGCAGAACTTATTTCTTACTCATATCATACATCAGTAAGTGTTTCATACTGGTCTTTCTAATGTATAAACCAAAATATCACATGTGCCATCATGTATGTGATATGAAAAAGTAACCACAAATTATAATATTTGAATTAAACAAATTCCAGACTTCCACTGCCGATATTCTAAAAATCTGATTATTATAGTTTAATTAACAGAAAAATCACAGTAACAAAACTACCTGAAACCCTTATGGTAAATGACTAGAATGGCTTTAATTGCATAAAATAATGAATTCAAGTTTTCGATAAGAAATGTAGAGAAACAAGCTTTAAAAACAAAAAATATAATGATCAGATTTAATTGGGATATGCCATGTAAGCAAAGAGAGAGAATGTATTAACTTTTTACACAGTTTGTTCTTGGGTTATATACACATGGAAATAATGTTATTCAGTTTGCTGTTGAAATAATGCAGAGTGTCTGAATTAACTATTGATCTTCTCAATTAAAATGCCAGATACATTGTCAAATAAGGACAAAATTTACTCCACTTCTATCTTGTACAATATGTTATGAACTGACAATGCAACAGTAAAATGACTGCACTCTGAAATGTACCAGATGTACAAGTATGAAATGCGGATTTCAGACAACAGATGTAGCATCAATGCAACTTGTGCTATAAAGATTTGACACGTGTCATTTTACTGTGTTATTATGCATCAGACATGACACTGGAAAAGTACGTGTACAGTGTTGTGTTCAATATGTTAATATTTATATCTAACAAAGAGCATTCATGGACAGCATTAATTTTTTGTTTTCATTTAAAGAAAACAGCTGCTGAAACATACCAATTACTCCAAGAAGCTTATGGTGAAGATGCTCCATTGCAAGTTATCCGTGAACAGTGGTTTCGGTATTTCAAAACTAGTGGCTTCAATGTTGTAAACAAGGAACATGGAAAACAGCCAAAAAAATACAAAGATGTGGAATTGGAAGCATTGTCGAACGAAGATTATTCGCAAGCACAAAAACAACTCGCTGAGCAATTGAGCATTAGTCAACAAACTGTTTCCAATCTACTACAAGAGATGGGAAAGATTCAGAAGACCAATAAATGGGTACCACCTGAGTTGAATGACAGGCAAATGGAAAAGCACAAAAACACTTGAGATTTTGCTCCCTTGATACAAAAGGAAGTTATTTTTGCAGTGTATAGTTACAGGGATGAAAAGTGGATTTATTTTGAAAAGCTCAAGTGCAAAAATCGTGATTAGACCCAAGCATACCATCCACATTTCTCGCAAGCCTGAATCACTTTGGCAAGAAGGCGATACTCTGTGTTTGGTTGGACCAGAGGGGCACAGTCTATTATAAGCTGTTGAAGCCTGGCAAAACTGTTAATACTAGATGTTACCAACAACAATGGACTTATATGAACCATTTGCTGCTTGAAAAAAAAAATGTCACAATAGCCTAAGAGGCAACACAAAGTAATTTTCTTCCTGCCACTGGTCCTTCACATACAGCAAAACTGGTTTGCGACACGCTGGAAGTACTTGTCTGGGAAGTTCTACTCCATGCAGCTTACTCACCAGACTTGGCTGCTCCTGATTACCATTTGTGTGCATCGATGGGTCACACAGATGCTGAGCAGTGGTTTGGTTCATATGAAGGTGTGAAAAAAAATGGCTCGACGAAAGGGTTGCAGCAAAAGGGGAAAAATTTTACTGGCGTGGCAGTCACCATGGCCTGAAAGATGGGGAAAAATGTGTAACAAATGATGAAGCATACTTTGAATAAAGCACTACTTACCATTCTTCTAAATTTAACTTTTTTTTTTTTTTGACAAAAAATTCACATTTCATACTTGTACACCTGATAATCCACAAAATCATAAATATGTTAGGGTTCTCCCTACAGAGACCACAATATTTCAGCTATTTTGATTAAAAGAAGAAAGTATATGGGGAATAATCTCTTGTTTTACCATTTGTTAATGTTTCGTTATTAATAACTTCTTTTTAGAATGTCTAAATTTCTTATCCAGTTATAGCAGCAGTTCACAACAAAAAAACTGGAATAAGTGAAACATCATGTAATCCTTTGAAAGAATAAAAGGAAATATTTAGTCATTAAATTCCCATTTATCACACTTGTAAATTATTGGGTCATCATAAAGCTTTGGAACCAAATAATTTGCAGAAAGTAATAAACACTTGCGGCTAATACTATTTCAATTGTGAAGTTAAACATTTCACTGTCCTGAACTATGTTTCATATTCTTTACTTCTTTCTTTTGCCAGTGCATATTCAGTCCCGATAATGATGTTGCAACAGAAATTTATAATTAGAGCAAATAAACTCATAATTTTTTAGTGAGTGAACTTTTTTCTCTCTCAGTGCAAATTCTATATAAAATGCTGACTGTTTTTAATTCTCAACTGCATATGTCTCCCCCTCATTCTGATTTAATATTAAACAGTAATACAGAAACCAGGAGAAGTGGCAGGGAATGGCAAGCATATTACGTGCACATAAAAGACATTTGAGAAATCATGAAAGACGAAGTTCGTTCTTGCATGTGAATACTGTTCAGAAGGATGAGTAAACAAAAGAAAACCAGAATTTTCACATGGACCGAAATAAGCAGTACTTTAAATCTTGTTGGAGTGTTGTAGCTTAAAAGGCAAATACCCAACCAGCAGTATAATTAGCAGTACAACACTACTTCCTCCTCTGTACAAAATATAACCATTACCTCTGTTATTTAACTAGCAATGCACATGAATTCAGTGGGCTACTGTTCAAAAAATGAAAGCAAGTACATGTGTGAAACAGTCTTCTAAAGTAACATGGATAAGTTACAAGAATTTTATGAGCAAAATTTAGATAAAAACTTATAATTTTAAACAGATCACAATTACTGATAGCAGTACTGTGCAGTCTTCAGAAAAAAAGACAGTTTTGTTGGTCCAGCATCCAAGATTTAAGTCAAATCAAAGAAACACTAAACCAAAACAAAATACACCATCAATGAATATAAGTAATCAAATAGATAAAAAAAATCTACTCACCAAGTGGTGACAGGAGAAAATACGTATAAAAGGTATTACAGTTTGCTATCAGGGGAGACTTACTGGATGGGATGGGAAGGAAAAACTGATTGTTGGGGACTGTGTATGAGATTTGAAAATCTGGGAATTTTAAGGTGGGAGATAGGGCAATACGTAAGACAGATATTACTTCCTCAGTATCAGCATTTCTTCACAGTAACTATTCCTTTCTTCATTCCCTTTTAGTTTTCTACATCTTTCATTTTCTGCCCTGTTTATTTTGCACTGTCCCCTCCCATCTTTATCACATGTAATGCACTTAGATCTTTACTCTTATTAACTCATGAAAGATGTTTTAACACTAATTTCTGCCTTGCATATTATCCTATCTTCCACCTTTAAGCTCTGAGATTTTCAAATCTCATCCAAAGCAGTCCCCAACAATTGGTCTTTCCTTCTCATTCTGTCTGGTAAGTCTCCCCTGACCCAGGGATGTGGATGACTTTTTCTAAAACTCACCAGCCCTTTTCCATCACCCCTCTTCCTTTCCCTTCAACCCTTCTGCCAGAAGAAGGACCCACTGGCTCTGAAAACCAGCAAACTGTAATGCCTTTTATGCGTGTACTCTCCTGCTGCCACCGGTTTAATAAACTTTTGTCTGTTCAGTTACTTATATTTCCAAAAACTGATTATTTTCATTGATATATTACATCATGAATGAAGTGAGGTCTGCAGGTACATGATTTCTTAACAAGAAGCAGTGTTTGTCCACAGAGCATGAATTATGTCACTTCAACATCTAATACAGTAATATTATTGGTGTCTCTTGTGTCTCTTGCTGACAGACAATTTTTTCCACAATTTCAGCTTTACATACGCATGCTATTTTTTTGTTATTTCACAAGAGAGCAAACATCAAAAATCATTCAAAAGCTATACATTGTGTCCAATTTCTGACAATTTTCTATCTCCTCCAGGTCTTTAACACAATTAATACTCAGTGTTCTTAAAAAAAGTGGTAAGGGGGGAGGGGGGGGGGATAAAAATTGTAATAATACAGCCAAGTGTCATGAAATAGTGTCTTCAACAAGAAAAGCATGAAGTAACAAACAATAACAACAATAATAATAATAATAATATGAAAATGTAAAAACAGGCACTACTTAGTTTGCAAATGGCCTTAAAAGAAATGTAACAGTATATTTATAATCACTGAATGGGCAGAGAGACAAATCAATATTCTCTACACAGATATAAATTCTGCCTGAAACAATCTCTATGCTTCTGCTTTCAGAAATCTGTTGACAGCCACTGAAAGTTCCAGCATAATGTACTGACTATTCAAAACTCTGCTGTTGATTGAGATATCAAATGAAACTGAAGGTAAAATGCAATACATAGGTGCCACAGGACCAAATTGATACGTTGTTCAAAATAGGACTGTAAGTTATAATGTGGATGGGAATACTATAAGAAAAAATAATCATCCTATGATTAAAAGCCATATTTGTTTAAAAACATTTTCATTCTCTAAACTACTATTATTTTGGTTTACTTCATAGTCTAGAAGTAAATTCATCACTTTCAGATACATAAGTAATGGTTCTAATGATGATGTGCACTGAAGTTACAGGAACAGACACTTGTAATGGTATAGAAATTACTGCATGAAATTAGAAGAGGATAGTAACTTGAGCCAGTCTTCACAAGTATGTTGTTTATCTCAATGCTTACTCCTTGCACCGAATTAAGTATTTGTATAGGAATAAATAAAACACAATTGGCATAAACTGACATACACGTTCAGAAACATTCAAAGCACCTGATAAATGTGGCTTAGTGCCATTGCAGACGGTAATTTCTTTCTATGCATAATCATTTGATTAAAGCAATATCAATAGAAAAACAGTAACTAATCAGTCTTCACAATTCTGTTAATTTTAACAGTACCTATTATGGAAATTATGGTGGAAAACTTTTAGACCCTTAATGAACATAAGCAAGTTTTCTTTTTAATAATATGAGGCAACTGGTAGTAATACAGATCTTTCATGATCAAAGATACCACACCAAGGAATGTATATTTCCAAACTTCACTGTCAATCAAAACTTTGCTTCATTTGTTAAGTAGTGTGGCGTTTTTGAATGTGCATTATAGTCACTCATTAAGTCATTACTTTCTAATGTTTGCTGTTACTGAAGGCTCAACTTTTTACTTGGAAACAAGTACAGTACAAATCTGCAGTATCGTAATGACAAAAGCCACATACTGTGAACACGTTATTTCGCAATTGTGAAACATATGGGCACTGGTCTGCATGTGTATATATCAACAAGTATTATGTAACAATCATGATATATGCTTATTTCTTCAGTCCTCTACTGTTTTACAAAAGCAGATAAATGCAGTATCCATCATTTGAAGTTCGAGTTTCATCATTCTTCAGATCTGTGTCCAAACCACTGTTGTAGGGTTGAACATGTGCAGAACATATAATTTTTTGAGGAATCAATCATAACTATAGCTGTACAGTAGTCCCTGATCACAAAAGAAACACAGTAGTGACATATATTGCTAAAGGAATCATATAAAAATATTAGCATTCTTTCTGAACTATTGGGGCCTTTTTCAGGCAGACTATTTGCACATTCTATTAAACTGATGCAACACTCTCAAGTAAAGACATTTCTGTATTTCTCACAAATCTCACAAATATTCTTTACACCCTATAATTATTGAAAAATATGTTGCTCTTTATATATGTTGACAAGTTTGATACGAATGTAGCCTCAGCACACAAACGTGCCTGTTAATTCATTTCACTAGCATCAATCACGGTACTCTATGTTTAGCACCATATATACCATCTGTCAGAATACATTAATGTTCTAGCAACCCACAGATGCAGATCATGCCATCAGGTACAATGACTGTAACATTGAAAAACAGTATTGTTGGAGTATTGCACGGGTAAAAGGCATGATTCTGCTAAAATGCCCAACAAATAATCTGTAAGGAATCTAACACTGTATATAGTTTCAGTTGTCCTTGATTCTACTTTTACTATCTTATTGATGTGACGAGATCAAAAGTGTATGCCTCAGCTGCTTTACAATAGGCGTAAATGACAACTAATGTGGTAACAACTGGAACAACAAGCATTGTGAATTTTCGGCGAGGTGCTCCTTGATGAACTACTCCACTCCACTCCAACCACCTCCAGAGCGTGCTGAACTGTTGTGGTGGCAAAGGTCTTTGTGGAACAACAGATCTCCTTGGTCTCGACCTGTGGAAGAAAGATTGTTAATTAATAAAATACTTGTTAAAAACAACTATTGTGGATATCACATACTGAAGCGTATGATTTATGTAACACTGTAACAACACAGTATTTCTCACTTGCAACTGAAATCACCATGGAAGTTCTCTTAACTACTGAAGCATGTGAAAAAGTATAAAAAGTAAATCATAGATCACTCAAAATCTACATGTAATAAAACTGTGGGAATCAAAATGTAAATTAAAAAATAAGATCTTTATGAAATAACTAATATAATAAGCATCATAAGAGAAGCAGACACACTCCTCAATCAGTGAATATTGCCGTGACTATGGGGGTCAGTGTGTGGTTGCCTTCGTGGATGTTGGTGTAAGAGTGTGTACTTAAACAAGAAAAGGGATGATAATTCAAAATCTAGAAATGCCTTTGTGCTGTCACGTACATCTTTCATTGTGCATCAGTAAATCACAGGTCAGTAGTCAACCTTCGCTAACATACTAATTCTATTCTGGTATTCCCATTATTGTAATAATAATAATAATAATAATAATAATAATAATAATAATAATAATAAAACCCGTGGAGGCCTGGGAAAAGAATAGGCCTTCGGTATGTTTTGCCAGTTGTAAAAGGCGACGAAAAGAACAAACCACTAATAGGGCTAACCCCCCTTTCAGTGTGATTAGTTGGTTCAGGACAGAACTAATGAAGCCTCGGACAAGCGCTGTCATGGTCGGGGATGACGCTTGAACCCTATGCCTGTCCACAATGGTAACGACACTGCTAGCCACACGGAAAATGATTTAAATCCAAATAGAGGTGTTTTACAGGATATGCTTCCTGCAACCACTCTAGAAGGAAAACAAAGACAGAGGATGAGATGGTCAGATGAAGTTAACCGACACCTCATGTTCTGTTATTACCAAGCAACAAACTTAGGAACCAACACAACTGGATACAGATCACAAGTATACACAAAATTTATTACCAGATACCCAGAATTAAAAATTTTAACAGAACAACGACTAGCTGATCAGATCCGTGTAATAATCAAAAATAACAGGATACCCCAGTCAGAATTAGAAAACATCAAACAACAAGTACAACAAATACTGGAACAAAATAATGTGCAGTCAGTAGAAGAAGAAGAAGAAAATACAGTAATGGACTCAAACATCCCAGAGCAAACAAACGAAGAACACCACACATCAATTAAACAATCAGAGGAAAACAAAATCTTAAGACAGCCACCAGAACAAGCACAAATAGAACATGAAGTGACACACATGTTAGATATAGAAGGAAAATTTCAGCTAACATATATAGAATACAAAGACACAAATAAAAACATTAGACCATTCTTGCATAGACCACCAAATAACCCAGAAGTCGAAAAAACAACAACAACTATCAACACAATCATACACAACAAAATAAATGAAAATACAACTATGGAAGAGTTACAACTACTGGTTTATATAGGAGCACTCACTACACTAAATATACACACTAGGCAGAGATCAGAACAAACCAACACACAGAAGAAACCCACAAAACCAGCATGGCAACACAGGCTACATATCAGAATAGAAAAACTGAGAAAAGACATCGGACAGCTAACACAATTTATAAGAAATGAAATATCAGACAAAAAACGAAAAAGGTTAGGTAAAATCTCACAACAAGAAGCGATAGAGCAATTAGATGAAACGAAGCAGAAATTACAAGCATTGGCCAAACGACTTAGAAGATACAAAAAAAGTGAAAATAGAAGGAAACAAAACCAAACATTCAACACAAACCAAAAGAAATTTTATCAGACGATAGATAACACACACATTAAAATAGACAATCCACCAAACATAAGACATGGAACACTTCTGGAGCAACATATGGTCAAACCTGGTACAACATAACAGGCATGCACGGTGGATACAAGCAGAAACAGACACATACAAGATGATAACACAAATGCCTGAAGTGATAATTTTGCAACATGAAGTCACCCGAGCAATTAATTCTACGCACAATTGGAAAGCCCCTGGAAAAGGTAAAATAGCAAATTTCTGGCTAAAGAAGTTCACCTCAACACATTCACATCTAACTAAATTATTTAACAGTTACATTGCAGACCCATACACATTCCCTGATACACTTACACATGGAATAACTTATCTGAAACCTAAAGATCAAGTAGACACAGCAAACCCAGCAAAATATCGCCCCATAACATGCCTACCAACAATATGCAAAATATTAACTTCAGTCATTACACAGAAATTAATGACACATACAACACAGAACAAAATTATAAATGAAGAACAAAAAGGCTGTTGCAAAGGAGCATGAGGATGTAAAGAGCAACTGATAATAGATGCAGAGGTGACGTATCAAGCTAAAACTAAACAAAGGTCGCTACACTACGCATACATTGATTACCAACAAGCTTTTGATAGTGTACCCCACTCATGGTTACTACAAATATTGGAAATATACAAAGTAGATCCTAAATTGATACAGTTCCTAAACATAGTAATGAAAAATTGGAAAACCACACTTAATATCCAAACAAATTCAAATAATATCACATCACAGCCAATACAGATTAAGCGTGGAATATACCAAGGAGACTCATTAAGTCCTTTCTGGTTCTGCCTTGCTCTGAACCCACTATCCAACATGCTAAATAATACAAATTATGGATACAATATTACTGGAACATACCCACACAAAATCACACATTTGCTATACATGGATGATCTAAAACTACTGGCAGCAACAAATCAACAACTCAACCAATTACTAAAGATAACAGAAGTATTCAGCAATGATATAAATATGGCTTTTGGAACAGACAAATGTAAGAAAAATAGCATAGTCAAGGGAAAACACACTAAACAAGAAGATTACTTATTGGATAACCACAGAGACTGCATAGAAGCGATGGACAAAACAGATGCCTATAAATATCTAGGATACAGACAAAAAATAGGAATAGATAATACAAATATTAAAGAAGAACTAAAAGAAAAATACAGACAAAGACTAACAAAAATACTGAAAACAGAATTGACAGCAAGAAACAAGACAAAAGCTATAAATACTTATGCTATACCAATATTGACCTACTCATTTGGAGTAGTGAAATGGAGTAACACAGACCTAGAAGCACTCAATACACTTACACGATCACAATGCCACAAATATAGAATACATCACATACATTCAGCAACAGAAAGATTCACATCAAGCAGAAAGGAAGGAGGAAGGGGATTTATCGATATAAAAAACCTACATTATGGACCAGTAGACAATTTAAGAAAATTCTTTCTAGAATGAGCAGAAACTAGCAAAATACACAAAGCAATCACTCATATAAATATATTGGCTACACCATTGTAATTTCATAACCACTTCTACAACCCTTTAGATCACATAACATCAACAGATACAAAGAAAGTAAATTGGAAAAACAAAACACTACATGGCAAGCATCCGTATCATCTAACTCAGCCACACATCGATCAAGACACATCCAACACATGGCTAAGAAAAGGCAATATATACAGTGAGACAGAAGGATTCATGATTGCAATACAGGACCAAATAATAAACACCAGATATTACAGCAAGCATATTATTAAAGATCCCAATACCACAACAGATAAATGCAGACTCTGCAAACAACAAATAGAAACAGTAGATCACATCACAAGCGGATGTACAATACTAGCAAATACAGAATACCCCATAAGACATGACAATGTAGCAAAAATAATACATCAACAACTTGCCATACAACATAAACTAATAAAACAACACGTTCCCACATACAAGTATGCACCACAAAATGTACTGGAGAATGATGAATACAAATTATACTGGAACAGAACCATTATAACAGATAAAACAACACCACATAACAAACCTGATATCGTACTCACCAATAAAAAGAAGAAATTAACACAACTAATCGAAATATCCATACCCAATACAACAAATATACAGAAGAAAACAGGAGAAAAAATTGAAAAATATATCCAACTGGCTGAGGAAGTGAAGGACATGTGGCATCAGGATAAAGTTGACATTATACCAATTATACTATCAACTACAGGAGTCATACCACACAATATCCACCAGTACATCAACGCAATACAGCTACATCCAAACTTATATATACAACTACAGAAATCTGTAGTTATTGATACATGTTCAATTACCCGAAAGTTCCTAAATGCAATGTAACATATACCATACAGTTAAAAGGAAGTCACGCTTGATCAAGGTCCGCGTCACTTTCCATTTTTAACCAGACCTAAGGTCTGAGAAAGGAAAGAAGATAATAATAATAATAATAATAATAATAATAAGTAAAGAATAAGGTGAAGATGTTTTTACTTCAGACATTCAATACAAGCAATATGGACAACGCGAGAACACCGCATGCAGTGGATTCTTTACAGTGACATCATCATCATCATCATCATCATCATCATCGGCAAAATACCTACTGACATACAGCCAAACCATGGTGAGTGTGTGTCACAATAATTCCATTGGTTCCTTTTTCTTTCTAATTAATACCTCTTCACTCTAACTTGTATCATTTTCCAATATCATCATATTTCAAATGCTTCCAGTTCTTTTCTGTAATTTTCCTACAATTCATTTTTTTCACTTCCACACACTGCTGTGCTGTGCTTTAGACACAATGCCTTAGAAATTTTTGCTCAGTTCTATGTAAATATTAATGCATTTACTGTAATCAGAAAAAATCCTTTATTGGTGTGGATCGCAATTTGTCATTTTTATTGATTACTAGTTTTGGCTAAAATTGTTCAGATCTGCAATTCCACAGAAAATTGCACATAAGGAAAAATGGTCTGACACGAACTGCTAATACAATAGTTCCACAGCATAATCATGTATATACTACAGCATTCGCCACCTCCCTTGTATACCATCACTCTTCGCTAGGACCTGCCATCATAAATTTTATGCAAGCTGTGTAGCTCAATCCAACATTAATGTAAAAACACCTAAAAATACATATTTACTTCATGAGCAACTATTATGACGCAGTGTGTTGTCATAACAAAAACAAAACAAACTTACTCAAGACTAAGAAATCATTGCATCCACTGCATAACAACATTATAGCAAATAATCTCCACATGTGCACAGTGAAGTTAGAACTAACACAATATGTTATGTTGCATCAGAAAACAATACATTATTTTCATTCAGTTATACGAGTATGTCTTATTGCTTGTGCAAGTATTGTACTACATAGATTCCACAAGTGAAGTATGAACAACACAGTTTATAGAATGAATATAATAGAGGGAAACCTCCCTTAAAATCCACATCCTTTCATCTTTCCCTCTCCTTCCCTCTTTCCTGACGAAGCAACCGTTGGTTGTGAAAGCTAGAATTTTGTGTGTATGTTTGTGTTTGTTTGTGTGTCTATCGACCCGCCAGCACTTTTGTTTGGTAAGTCTCGTCACCTTTAAAGATAAGTTTATATAAAATGAGTTACACATGAAATGTATCATTGGTAAAAAACAATGCCTGCCTCATAGCAAGGACAATACTAAATGATGATATGTGTCAGGGCTTGCAAGAAAGCAACATTTTGCAAGATGGCACTACTGGTAGAATATTCACTGAAGTGAAAACCTACTGAACAATTTACTATCTATAGCAATTACAATAAAAATTATTTCAATAACAAGAAAGAATATGAAAAATTCATATAATTAAAACCCATTGCTGTCAGTGGCATATAAATATATTTCAAAATACCTGTAACAACATTTGTATTATCTACTTAACAATATGTACGTAACCAAAACTATTCAGGTATAGAAAAATACAGAATCATATGAAAGAGTAAAATTAATATGAACTCTGAACAACTTGTTCCATAGTAATAAGATGCCTCACACAGTTTGGAAGCATGTCATGGGTTTTACATCAACATTCTTAGCAGCAGTGTCCAATGATAAACATTTTGTAGATACAGTTCTTGTAAACCTTCTACAATTTGTTCATATTTAATAAATGGTGTATCACCTACGCATTTTCCTCACTGTTTACTGATGCTATGTCTTATGGGTAACATACGACACCATCAAATAACTGAGTGAAAATTGTGTGTTGTTTCTGATGCTATGTCTCTACAATAACATAGTACATTGATTGCGATTTCATTCTGCAGATGTGGGATTATTTAATATAATGTTACTAGACAGTAGATGCGACAATCTTAGTCTGGGTAAGCATTATGTGGTCTCAACTTTTCTCCTGAAGTGATGGCACAGTGTATCCTAATACTACTACATCATGTAAATATATTTTTATGCAGTTTTACTTTTATGTTTCATCTAGCTATATAGTAGGATCAAGCAATGCACCTTTCACAAAATTTATGATGTGTCCAACTGGTTGGCGATTGTACACAGGAGGGGGGGTCTGACAGGGAATATCGGAGAATATCCTGTGTGAAACTATTCTACTGGCAGTTTGTAAAAAATGGTTCAAATGGCTCTGAGCACTATGGGACTCAACTGCTGAGGTCATTAGTCCCCTAGAACTTAGAACTAGTTAAACCTAACTAACCTAAGGACATCACAAACATCCATGCCCGAGGCAGGATTCGAACCTGCGACCGTAGCGGTCATGCGGTTCCAGACTGCAGCGCCTTTAACCGCACAGCCACTTCGGCTGGCGGCAGTTTGTACTACACCATTTTTCCTTATCTGCATTTTTCTGTTTAATTACATATCTGAAGATGGCTAAAAACTCTAGCTGAAGCTAGTAATGAATAAAAATAATTAACTGTGGTATTGGCTAGTAAAGCTATTTTTCTGAAACCAATAAATGTAATCAATTACAGATAGCCAATTTGACTTATGTCAAGTAACAACATAAATGTTTATAAAAGCAGACTATTTTCACTGAAGAAATCTTTCTTCACCTGTGACAATCTGCTTCTGATGCTCTCTTGTTTCAGCCACCTGGTGTTACACTGCTTCCTGTGCGGCACAGATTCATTACTTTCTGTATTTTCAAAATACTCAGTTTTGATAGTGACTAAGTCGATATCCTTTTTATGTGTGTTCATCACTTTCACATTTCCCTTGTTTATCCTCAGTCCACGTTCCATCAAAGTTCCATTCAACAGTTTTACGTCTTCCGTGTTTTTTGGCCTGATGTGTGTTAATTAACACTGCCACATTCTGTCCCTGCACTTTTATCCCTTTTCTGAAATATTTTTATTCATTTCTTCTTAAACACATCAAGTTTTCTAGATTATTGATTGTTGTCTGTATTCAATCCTCATGCTTCTCATGATTTCTAACAGCACATTCCCTCTTTATTCCGTTGGTCCAAAAATGTCAGTAGGTGCAAGATTAAAATTGTTTCATTGGTACCTTAAACTACATGAAACCAAAATCATCTCCATCCACTGTGTTATAAACTAATGTTGCGACAATATTGTTCTGTAAATTTGATGGAAAATCCCTTTTTATAAATAAATGATACCTAGATAAGCACCTAGTCCCTGCACTTCTCAGCAGTTTTAGTAATTCTAAGTGCATCTCATCCACTGTTACTGATGTGTTTTAATGCCAGTCCTTTGGACAACTTTCGCCTCCAGAAATTAGTATTAAAACACCTACTGCAACATGTCAGTACTATCATGGTCTTATTTTCATTACCAACAGGTTTTTATCTGAATCCACATCCATACTCAAGTAGGCCTATGCTTTGTCACCTACTGTATGGTTCTTTAATCTTTATGTAACCATGATATGGTCTTTTTAGTATACTGTAGCAGTGTCTGGTCTTTACATGGAAAAAACACTTGTGATTTTGGAATGGCATGTTTGAATAACTATTTCCACCATATTGTAGAATTAATATATTTCATCTAGCCTTTATTCGCCATCATTCAGCCTTCTTTTCTCACCTCTACCACAGTGTACCAAACTCCATAAAAAATTAGTTTTTCAAGCATTTGACAGTTTCTTGTATTATTCTTGTTTCCACTCTAGGGGAACCCGCATTGTCAAAGTACTGACTCTGTGGGTGGAGACACTTGTATGTTCTGGAAAAGCTGAGAGCTTTGCTTCTTCTAAACCATCACCCATGCCGGAAAGGCCTCAGTGGATGAACCAGCCAAAGAGTGTCCCACAATACCCCATCTCTCCCACATCCACTCCCCCCACAGTCCTTCCACAACTCCCGCGATATCCAACTCTAGGTGTGATGTGATCCTTGGCAAAGGGTGTGTGATACATGGGAAGATGTGGCATTAATGGAGCCTCAGGATACCAGGTGAAATCCCCCAGTAATCAGCCTTGCACCGCATAGGGTTCTGTGGTGTTGACCAAATAAATTCCCAATTCTCGTGTGAGCAAAACACATAACAAAACAAAAACTGAGGGACCTATGAGATTATACAACCAAGAAATAGGGTTGGAATCAATAGAAGCTGTTTCTATCATTGGATCACGTGACAGACCAGTCCCAGAAGTGGAAAGTTTTACTGAGAAGTTGGACCAGGTCAAGATCAAATCCTTGTCTGAAGCTCAGAAGAGAAAACTTCTCAAAGAACAAAAGGAAAAGGAAGATAAAGAAGAGCTTCCTAAAAATGAATGAAGGGAACGAAAAGGTCTTGAACCTAAGACGTCCAAAAAGTGACTGTCTCAGAGTGAAGGGGGTAATTACATTCCTAACTCAAAGACAAAGAACAAGAGAATAATGGAGGAGTCTACTACTCCCATTTCTGTGGATAAACAGACCCAGAAAAAGCCGACACAAGAAACTGGGAAACACACTTACACTACTGCAGTGAAATATACCATTACGGCCTCATATTTAGAAAACTGCCTGATCACCAGAAGTGCACAAACAGAAACGTACCTTGGTGGAACAAAAAGGAATTGCAAAGGAAGTAGGTAATAAGACTGTTCAACCATACAAGAAAGGACAATGGGCAAAATACTGGGACAGTCTTGTAAAACACAACCGTGTGATCAAGCAGGCGAAGTTATCATCCTGACAGATATTATGTGAGGAATTGTACAGTACAGCTACTCGGGGTACACAGACTAATTCAGGAGGTACTCTAAGCAAGGATGATGATGGATACACAAGAAAAGCAAATGAAACACTGGATATACTTCTCAAGGTTCACTTCCCTCAATGCTCTCTGGCATATAACACAAGGGGTCAGTCCCTGAGAGGCATTGCTAAACAGGTGATCAAATGGAGAACTGGAAATCTGCCAGAGAATGTGTTGATTTCAAAAGATACAATGGGTGGTAGGAATTTTTTGACAATATAGGTCACAAGACCCAGACAATTTTTCCAGCTTTACTACAACAAGCAGGGATGGGTTTAATTAGATTCCTATGTAGCGCGTTTAGTATCAGCCTATCGAATGGACTCATTTCTCATGCTTGAAGGCCAGTGGAGTTTTCATTCCAAAGTCAAGACAGAACTGATCATACCAAGGCTTAGGAGACGATATTTACCAATCTGTTGTCCTTTCTCCTAATGATATTAGAAAAATTGATTAATGTGCACATTAGGGAAAGAAGGTTAACTGAAGTTTCTTTGCACGAAAACCAATACGCATATCAACCACACAAATCATGCTAAACACCATTTCACCAACTTTCTGGAAAGGTGGAAAAAGCTCTATACTTTCATGAAATTGCTCTCTGCATCTTCCTGGATATCGAGAGGGCTTTTCGCAATACAATCTTTAAATCCACGGTTAGAGTTGCAGAAAAGCATGTCACTGGGACCACCATATGCAGGTGGATTAAGACACGTTAAACACAAGAAAGGCAGAAGCCACCGTGATGGAAGAAAAAAATCATGATCAACTCCACCAGGATGCGTCTGCAAGGAGTGGTTCTGTCCCCACTACTGTCGAACCTAGTGGTGAATAAACTTGTTGAAGAGTTACATACTAGAGGCAACTTTTGCCAAGGATACATGGATGATTAAGTCATTGTAATATTTGAGAAATTTGCTAGTACTGTTAGAACAATGGCACAATTTCCACTGAGCATTGTGCAAAACTCGTGCAGATAACAGGATATGATGGTCACTCCCAAAGATAACTGTTGTAATACCTTTTACAAGGAGGCAAATCCAGCATATGCACTGAAATTTCAATCTCCTTAACAAAACTCTACCAGTAGAGGGGGTACTGAAGTCTCTGGGGGTAACACTGGATTTGTAAGTACCATAGACTCCTCGCATATGGCATATATGTTCCAAGGCAGAAGATACTCTTATGAACACTAGAAGAACCTGTGGTAAAAACTGAGGTCTAAACCCCAGGAGTGTATACTTCATGCACACCACTGTAGGAAGACCTATGATTGTTTATGGGGCTATAGTATGCTGGAATAAAGCAGAGCAGAAAGTGGCTGCTAAGGAGCATAGACTGGCCTGCTTAGCTGTAACAGGTAGAGTCAGCAGTACACCAATTGCTGGCATGGATACCATGCTGGTCACACCCCCATTACACCTCAGGGTTACAATAGAGGCTGTGGGAAGGGCATATGGGTTAAAATCTGGAAACAACTGGATACCTTTAGGATATCCAGAATCTCACACCAATATAATGAGTGTGACAAATATAGAACTGGTTGGGGGAAATGTCAGGTGACCACACAATAACTTCTAATTGCACCAATAGACCTTTCAGCATAACAACTGGAAAAAGCGTTTATTGTTTGGGGGGGGGGGGGGGGGGAGGGAGGGGGGATGGAAGGCACTGGGGCTGGGACAACCTACACTAAAGAGAGCAATCTTTCTAGGAAAGCTGGCCACAGTATTCCTGATAGAAATACCCGCTAGAAAATTGTGAGTGGACCAGAATTTGTGTATTTGCTGTAAGGACCATAGCATTTACATTTGTTAAGACAACCAAGCAGCTCTGAAATCTCTATCAGAACCTGCAACCAGATCAAAGATTGTTGCAGAATGTCATGAAGTGCTTGTGAGACTGTGGGAAAGCAATCTGCTGTGGGACCCTGGTCACTCAGGGCAATGAACAAGCTAATAGACTAGCCAGGACAGGTGCGACTACTCCGTTTATTGGACCAGAACCTGTCCTAATCATCACTAGAGCAACAGTAAAATAAAAACTACTTAGCTGGATCAGGAGACAGCATGTAGAATATTGGACTATGATCCAAAAATAAAAATCTGGCAAACTAATGACGCCAAAGCCATGTTTCAAGAGAAGTTCTGTAATCTATGACTTGAACAGGAGACACATCAAACTTTTAATATCTATGAATAGCCACTGGGCCTTTAATAAACACCTACACACAATTAGTACAGAGAAAGAAGCCCCTAAGTATAGACTATGTGGTAAGGAGGACAAAACTGTACCAAACCTAACTTTCCAAAGCAAAATGCTGGATGGTAAAAGACTCAGAATATTGGTTTCTTTACATCCTGAAGAAATCGTGTCCCTGTGGAACAAATTTGGACAATAAACTTAGTTCTGGTATGAGCAACAGTGGGCTAAGACCACAGTTGTTTTCTGCCTTCCTGCAGTAATCAAATAAAGTCAATAGTCTCCTTTCTTTATCATCATCCATCTATTACTTGAGTGTGTATGGTGACACTAATGTATCAATCTTTACAACTGTGGCTGGCATTGGTTTGAGTTTTCAACCCAGTCATTGAGTTGTTTGTAGGAATTCTCACTGCTATCCATCTTCCTGAGCATAACTCTCACTGATGACGCTGCTTACATTCACATGATCAACAGTCAATTACACTATCGTCATTTCACTTCACTACTCTCTGCTAACATTAACTTCCTATTTCTGCCTCTCTTCAATTTTCCTATTTTCTCCACAAACACTGAACTTTTAATAATTTCACCCACTAGACTTATTCATTCCCTCCCAGACCACTACTCACATAGAGGCATTTTAAATGATAGAACTTACTTCCCCTTTCTATGAAAGCTCTTTCATGAAATATCTGCACATGTCGTGGGCAGAATTTAGTTGCTATAATGTAGTGATTTCCATTGCCTCTTGCTACCAAATGCTGTTAAACATTTTTTATTATTTGGCCTTAAGAGATATTTTGTAAACCCATGGGCAAGAAGCTGCCACAAATTTGTACTTGTGGAAACTGTAACCTTTACATGAGTATTTAGGGACACTACACACAGCCACCTTACATATTTAAAGATGTAATTAAGTACCTACTTTTCAACTGGTCCATAAAGTGTGAATACACTGGTTAGGAAACCAAAAACTAGTTTTGAAAAGCAAAACTAACTTCATGAAGAATAGTTGTGCTGGAGACTATAACTCATTGTATCCCAAAGACCAACTAATCAATTAATATAAACAGTGATTCGGCTAAGCAGTTTGCCTCAAATATTTCCAGAATTGTTACTATATTTTAATTCTGTTTTCATACATATGAATTTTTACAAAGCCCTCATTAAATGATGTATAGTCTCTTAATACTTATACAAATTGCAGAGATGTTGATATCAATTTTACTTTTTCACATGGAACTACAGTAATTTCTGCTGCTAGTATGGTAGTTCTAAAAAGAGAGAAATTCAATGGTATTTCACTCTTCAAAATGCAATTAGTAGTTTCAGAGTAATTACAATATTTAGATCTTAGAATGTATCTGTTATGAACATGAAACTGATTATGGTCTTAAATAAGGAAATAGGTCACATATGATGATGAGGAAACACAATGCTGCACCATTATGATACCAGTATAAGAGGGGAACAGAAGAAATTTATTTTTCATTCTGTCGGTGTCATTAAAAGAGTCATGTGCTGGTTAATTTGAAAAAATAAATTTCTTTCACAAACCACAAGAAGCTGGATAAGACAGTTCATTACAGAGAATGCAGAAGAAATGCAAAGAGCTGTATGTGCAAAGGTTTTTTTTTTTTTTTTTTTTTTTGGCGCTCAACTACTGAGGTCATTAGCGCCCAGTCACAATTGTTAGAGCACATAGAATTTAGTAAAACTCAAGGGGACACACACACACACACACACACACACACACACACACACACACACACCAGAAAGTTCTTACAAAGATGCAGATACAATAAGTGAAAGAGTTAGATGTCTTTGGACAAGCCAGTCAAAGTAATGAAACAAAGAACACGAGCAGCTGCTCGAGCGTCATCAGCTAAAATATCCTGTAAAGTAGATGGCAGAGACAGGACAACACGAGATTGACTAAAACGGGGACACGACAATAAAACATGGCACACTGTTAATGCATGACCACAAGGGCACTGCGGGGCTGGGTCACCGGAGAGAGGACCTCTTCTCGCCGAGATGGTCGGGAGGAGGTTGTCCAAGCAGTTGGGAACGGTTTTACTGCCCAGAGCTTGTTTCCTTGAAGTGATGACCAAGTATCCCACCACAACGACACAATCCTC
Source organism: Schistocerca nitens (assembly GCF_023898315.1). Taxonomy (NCBI): domain Eukaryota; kingdom Metazoa; phylum Arthropoda; class Insecta; order Orthoptera; family Acrididae; genus Schistocerca; species Schistocerca nitens. The sequence continues at coordinate 138,942,571 of NC_064615.1, forward strand.
TTACAAACAACCCCACTAACGTCAGATGACGGGACACAATGGGAGGCTGGCCGAGGCAGGACTACTGCAGTCTTGGCTGCAGCATCAGCAGCCTCATTCCCAGACACTCCTACATGTCCGGGAACCCACAGAAAGCTGACAGCAGAGCCATCTGCAGCAAAAGAATGGAGGGACTGCTGGATCTGTTGCACCAAGGGATGGACCGGATATGGAGCTCCAAGGCTCTGAAGAGCACTGAGTGAATCAGAGCAGAGTACATACGATGAATGGCGGGGGCGGTGGCGGCGGGCATACTGAACGGCCTGATGGAGAGCAAAAAGCTCGGCCGTAAAGCTGGAACAATGGTCGAGGAGCCGGTATTTAAAGGCGACGGCCCCGACGACAAAGGCACAGCCGACACCATCGTCAGTTTTGTAGCCATCAGTGTAAATAAAGGTGTGACTGGCAAGTCGCACACGAAGTTCGACAAACTGTGAGCAATACACTGCAGCCGGAGTACCCTCCTTCGGGAGCGAGCTGAGGTCGAGATAAATATGAACCGGAGCCTGGAGCCAAGGTGGTGTCGGGCTCTCACCCTCTCTGAAGGTGGTAGGGAGGGAAAAATCCAATTGTCGAAGCAGGCGACGAAAGCAGACTCCAGGCGGCAGCAGGGCGGACACATACAACCCATACTGACGGTCGAGAGAATCGGCGAAGAAGGACTGATAAGAGGGGTGGTCGGGCATTGACAACAGCTGGCAGGCATACCGACAAAGCAGTACGTCGCGCCGGTAGGTCAATGGTAATTCGGCAGCTTCAGCATAAAGACTCTCGATGGGACTAGTGTAGAATGCTCCGGTCGCAAGTCTTAACCCCCTATGGTGGATGGAGTTGAGACGGCATAAGAGGGATGGCCGAGCAGACGAATAGACGAGGCTCCCATAATCCAGCTTTGACCGGACTATGGACCGATACAAGCAAAGCAGGACAGTGCGATCCGCTCCACAAGATGAACCACTAAGAACTCTGAGGACATTAAGGGAACGTGTACAACAGGCAGCCAAATAAGAGACGTGCGGAGACCAACAAAGTTTCCTGTCCAGTGTGAGCCCTAGAAACTTAGTTGTTTCCACGAAGGGGAGAACAACGGGACCGAGATGTAAGGGTGGCAGAAGGAACGCTTTATATCGCCAAAAGTTGATGCAAACCGTCTTCTCTTCAGAGAACCGGAAGCCATTACTCCATGAGTATAGGCTGTCTAGACAACACAGAAGGCAGCACTCCAGGAGGCATGTTTTCTGGGCACTGCAGTAGATCGCGAAGTCATCGACAAAAAGAGAGCCCGAGACATTAGGTGGAATACAATCCATAATTGGATTGATCGCTATGGCTCAAGACGGAGCCCTGAGGCACTCCGTTCTCCTGGAGGAAGACGTCGGACAATACGGAACCCACACGTACCCTAAACTTTCGATCTGTTAAAAAGGAATCAATAAAAAGGGGCAGGCGACCGCGTAGACCCCACCTGTGCATAGTGCGGAGGATACCTCCTCTCCAACAGGTATCATAAGCCTTCTCCAAATCGAAGAACATGGCTACCGTTTGGCGCTTTTGCAAAAAGTTGTTCATGATGAATGTCGACAAGGTCACAAGGTGGTCAACAGCGGAGCGGCGGCGACGAAAGCCGCATTGAACATTGGTAAGTAGCCATCGAGATTGAAGAATCCAAACTAACCGAGCGTTAACCATGCGCTCCATCACCTTACAGACACAGCTTGTAAGAGAAATGGGGCGGTAACTAGAAGGAAGGTGTCTATCCTTCCCGGGTTTGGGTATAGGAACAACGACGGCGACACGCCAACGCATGGGGACTTGACCTTCGGTCCAGACGCGATTGTAGGTACGAAGAAGGAAGCTTTTGCCTGCCGGAGAAAGGTTTGCCAGCATCTGAACGTGAATGGCATCTGGCCCCGGAGCAGAGGACCTGGACAGTGCAAGTGCACGTTCGAGTTCCCGCATAGTAAAGGGGGCATTATAAGTTTCCAGATTCAGCGAGTGGAAAAAAGGTCGCCAAGCCTCTTCTGCCTCTTTCCTGGGAAGGAAGGCAGGGTGGTAATGGGCGGAGCTTGAAACCTCCGCGAAAAAGCAGACGAAGGCGTTGGAGACATCCACAGGATCAACAAGGACCTCATTACCTGAAGTCAGGCCAGGTACCGAGGAGTGGGCCTTAATGCTCGACAGCCGGCGCAGGCCACCCCAGACGACAGAAGAGGGAGTAAAACTGTCAAAGGAGCTGGTGAAAGAGGCCCACCAAGCTTTTTTGCTGTCTTTGATGACTCTACGGCATTGCGCTCGGAGTCGTTTGTATCCAATACAATTCGCCAACGTAGGATAGCGGTGAAAGGTGCGTAAAGCACGTCGTCGAGCACGGATAGCGTCTCTACAAGCCTCATTCCACCAGGGGACGGAAACGCGGCATGAAGAAGAGGTAGTACGAGGAATGGAACGTTCGGCAGCATTGATGATAACAGCCGTGAGGTATTCGACCTGACTGTCACAACTGAGAAAATCATGGTCCGGAAAGGTCGCCAGGGAGGAGTAAAGTCCCCAGTCAGCTTTTGGTATGTTCCAGCTCTAAGGACGTGGGGATGGGGTGTGGTGCAGGAGACGAACGACACAGGGGAAGTGGTCGCTCGAATAGGTGTCAGAAAGGACATACCACTCGAACCGACGGGCAAGAGTGGTAGAACAGATCGAGAGGTCCAAGTGGGAGTAGGTGTGAGTAGAGTCCGAGAGGAAAGTCGGGGTGCCAGTATTGAGGCAGACAAGATTGAGATGGTTGAAGACATCCGCCAAGAGGGAGCCTCTCTGACAGGATGCAGGAGAGCCCCAAAGGGGATGATGGGCACTGAAGTCGCCAAACAATAAAAATGGCGGAGGAAGCTGAACAATCAGGTGCATCATGTCAGCCCGACTAACTGCGGATGACGATGGAGTGTAGACGGTACAAACAGAAAAAGTAAAGGCAGAAAGAGTAATACGGACAGCTATTGCTTGGAGTGAGTTGGTCAATGGGATGGGATGGTAATAGACATCGTCCCGAACGAGCAACATGACCCCACCATGAGCTGGAACACCGTCCGCAGGGGTGAGGTCAGACCGCTCCGAGGTATAGTGGGTAAAAGCAGTACGGTCAGTTGGGCGCAACTTGGTTTCCTGGAGACCAAGGACGAGCGGACAGTGCAGGCGGAGGAGCAGTTGTAATTCCTCCCGATTAGATCGAATACCTCTTATGTTCCAATGTAACAAAGCCATCGCTAGTCAGAAAAAAAAGGGGAACGAAACGGGTGAAGAGCGGGTCATCTAGACGGCCGCGGAGGGCCAGGTTTCGAGGGAACAACGCTACAACCAGCGGGAGGCGGATCCTGTTCCATCAAGTCGTCGCCAGCTGCGGCCGCTTTCCCGGGTTGCGTAGGAGGGGCAGCAGCATTCGCCGACGAGAGGCCAGCTGAGCGCCTGGCAGCAGAGCGTCCCGGTGAAACTGAGGACGGCCAGGAGCAGCGACTCGCGGATGGAGCGTCAGACGAAATGTGCCGGGGTGGAGAGGGGGATAAAGACTTCTTCTTGGAGGCCTTCTTGGAAGTCCGATGAGGCACGGGGATGGTGGGCTGGACCCGAAGAAGGTCCTCATGCGCGGGGTCCGTTTTGGAACACCGGACCTCGAAAGCCGAGGTCCGGATCGTTTCCCCGATGGACGCCTGAGAAGAGGATCGCTTCTCAGGTGGCAGAGGGTGAGGAGGAGGAAGGGTGGCCCCTGGGGCAGAGGGGGCAGGGGCCGCGAGGGAGGAGGATTTGGAAGGGAGGGATTTGGGAAGCGGAGGCATAGACCTCGGATGGGGTGAGGAGGTGGAGGGGGGACAGGATAGGGGTGAGGATACTGTAGAAGGAGTGGACACGACTGAGGCAAACGAAGTTGTCAACATCACGGGATGGAGGCAGTCATATTTCTTCCTGGCCTCAGAATAAGAGAGATGATCCAAAGTTTTTAATTCTTGAATCTTCTTCTCCATCTGATACGCAGGGCAGTCTAAAGATCTAAGCGAGTGGATGCCAGGACAATTGACGCACCGAGGTGGTGGGGTGCATGTATGTTCCTCACGAAGAGGACGTCCACAATCGCCACAAAGGGGCTCAGCCTCACACCGTGACGACATGTGCCCAAAGCGCAAACACCGAAAGCAGCGCATAGGAGGCGGGACGTAAGGTCGCACGTCGCACCGGTTGCACATCACCTTTACCTTCTCCGGGAGAACGTCCCCCTCGAAGGCGAGGATAAAGGCCCCGGTGTCGACGCGACGGTCTTTGGGGCCGCGCTGGACTCGCCAGACGATATGCACGCCTCGGCGCTCCAGGTTGGCCCTGAGCTCCTCATCAGATTGCAGCAGGAGGTCCCGATGAAAAATAACCCCCTGCGTCCTATTCAGTGCCAGATGCGGGACAATGGACACTGGGATGTCCCCTAGTCGGTCACACGCCTGGAGAGCCGCCGACTGTGTGGCGGAGGTGGTCTTTATAAGAACGGACCCCGAACGCATTTTACCGAGAGCCTCGATTTCCCCGAAGATGTCCTCGATGTGCTGGACAAAGAACATGGACTTTGAGGTCGCGAACGTCCCCCCATCGGTCTGAGAACAGACTAAATAGTGGGGGAAGTACTTCGCCCCAAGCCGGCGGGCCTGTCCTTCCTCCCAGGGAGTGGCCAAGGGGGAAAGGGCAGGAGAACCAGAACCAGAGACAGTACCTTTTAAAAGACTCGGCCGCAGAGTGGCCTGATACATGTTGACGTTTCATCTGTGAAACGTCCGCCCCGATACCACCCACTCCGACCAGGGGCTCTCCCCACGGGCGCCACCCAGCCTCAGCAAGGGCCACCTGGCAGGATGACCGTTGCTGGGAGTCCTGATGCCCCAAGGAGACGGGCATCTACTCCTTGGCTGACGTGGGGAGGGTACAGCTCAGGTATCGGCAGTACGATCCCTGCGTTCTCAGGGGGCTACAACCTAGAGGGTACATGACGACCCCACCACAACGGGCTGGCTGGCTACAGTGTTGGATTTCGGGTGCCATGGAAAGTCCATCATGATCGTAGGTGCAGATGGAGATGCACTATGGGCCTAACTTGTGCAACCCATCAGGCGTTTAGGCCCAATCTGAGGAATAGTGGGTGTGGTTACAACGCCGTTACAATGCTGAGTGCCAAGGTCTTAGTGCACTGAGGACCAGTGATACACCATGTAAGGCGTCCTTCCCCAAAAGGCTCGTACTTCTGTCGAATTTTGAAAAATGGAGGTCAAACCCCAAGGGGGACCATCACATGGAAGGCCGAAATGGTTGAAACTCCTTTCAGTCGCCTCTTACGACAGGCAGGAATACCTCGGGCCTATTCTTACTTCGGACCCACAGGGGGGACAAAGGTATCATGACAGACAATATCCAACAAGAATGATAATTCAGCTAATGTGCAAAACATTGTTATTGGAAGGACACCAGAATACTATGTAGAGAGTAAGGAACAAGCCTGCAATGAGTAGAGCACATGTAGTAGCAGATGGTTTACTAACTGCTGTTCATAATCCATGTGTTAGCCCCCAAGAAATTTTGCATGCCTCTGGAATAAGTTAGCCCAATGTTGTTCACACTGCATGCAAAACAGCTTCCATCTGTTTCGCGTGTCACTTCATCAACAGATTAAACAGTGAGACTGCAGAAGACACACTGGGTTTTGTCACTCAGTTCTCATGAGACATTGAGACAACAGGTTCTTTCTTCAAAGAATTCTCTTTGCTACCGAAGGTACCATTACAGATAATGGAATGCTGAGTGTAAATAATTTAAGAGTATATGAAATCACACTCACTGGAGAGCAGAAGTGTTTAGTCAACAGGCACACACAAAATAGAATGAAAACTTTATTAGGTTTTGGAGGAAATCCTTTGATGAGCTAGAGTACAAATAGTAAGAAAAACGCGTTACTGGGCCACAATGGCTGAGGCAACTTGAATATCAGAGGCAGCAGAGTGTGCAGAATTACTGGAGACCATGTGGCTGCTCATTACTCCACTGAAGAAACTTTAACAAGTAAAAGATACACACAATTCATTACTCAATTTCTACTGACTCTCATTGAGCAGATACCATTTGAAATTCATACATGTATGTGGTGGTACCTGCAGGAAAGTGTTCATCCAGCTCTTTACTGGTCAGACTGGATGTGAAGATGTTACCAGTTGGCCTGGATGTCCACCCAATTTGACACCATTGTACTTTTTTGCTCTGGGATAAATTCAAAGATGAAGTCTATGCACAAGTTCTGAGTATTCAAGAGGATTTAAAACATTACACTGTCGGAGCAATGATATCCAAGGAATTTCTTCAATCTCTCTCGCTGTCCCTGCACCATCAATTTCAAACACACATTGCAGTAGACAGTGGGCATTTCTAGCACATGAGGAACATAAATGGAGTTTTAAGGTAATGTTTACAACCACATTCTTTCATAGTTTTCTGTAGATTGCTGTTGCTTGTGTTATTCTTCAATGCAAATGTTTTTCTTGACAAACTCATAAAGGAAGGAAAATTAGGGACTACGACGAGGTCATGAGAGGCAGATTAAACTAACGACACACATATATTGCTTAGTAATGTGTATACCTCAATTCTCTGTTGCAACCTCATGTGACTAACTGTGATTAGTATCATGTAATTCTATCAATATTATGAAAAGGATAGTTGTTACTAACCATATAGTGGAAATATCGAGTCGCAGATAGGCACGAAAAAAAAAAAAAAAAAAAAAACTGTCACTAAGTTCTTGGCCAACAAGACCTTTGTTACATTCCATACTGGATTTTCCATTGTTTGTATAGTGTAATTTGATAGATAAAAAAGTCTACTCACCAAGTGGTGGCAGGAGAACACACACAGAAAAAGGTTTAACTTACGCAAGCTTTCAGAGCCAGCAGTTCCTCCTTCCACCAAAAGAGTTGAAGGGGAAGGAAGAGGGGTGAAGGGAAAGGACTGGAGGGTTAGGAAAAGAGATACACTTTAGAAAAGTCACCCAGAACCCTGGTTCAGGGCAGACTTACCAGACAGGATGAGAAGGAATCTAACTAATGCTGTCTGATAAGTTCCTCCTGACCCGGGATTCTGGGTCACATTCCCAAACTTCACCCCTTTTCCTTCACCGTTCTTCCTTCTCCTTCAACTCGTCTGCTGGAAAAAGGAGCCACTGGCTCTGAAAGCTTCTACAAGTAAAACCTTTTTGTGTGTGTGTTCTCCAGCCGCCACTTGGTGAGCGTTTTTTTTTATCCATCCAATCACATTATGTTGTCAATAATTGATTATTTTCATTGTTATATGTGATTAGTATCAGTTTTAAATTAAACTTTTCTCTTTTATTCCACTTCTGTAAGTAGACCTTCTTAGCTGTATCAGGCTTAGCACCCAATGCCTGACACAGGAGTTCTGTGTAACAATAAGAACTTCCATGTAAGACCACAGTTGGTTTTATGTTCAAAACAGATAAATCCTAAGTTCTAAATATTGTAATTGCTCCAAAACTACCAGTCAGGCTTTGAAGAGCATATCATAATTAAATCTGTCTCCTACAATACTAACAGCAGAAATTACTGCAGTTCAATTTGAAAAGATGAAGTTGATACCAGAATCTCTGTAATTAATATATCTGTGAAATATATTATTTCATGAGGATATTTTCAAGTTCATTTGGATGAAAACAGAATAATGGTATCTTAAGTGGTACAGCAAATACAGTATTTGAGGTGAACAGCTTAGCTGAATTGCTCCTTATATTGTACTATTAATGGGAGTATGAGAGCATCACCATAAAGAGATTGCACAGTTCGATCTCTTAATGACACAAAGGGTTCACAAAAAATGCAAGAAAAGATGTGTTGCAATAAGAATGAGAATAAAATGCTGAGGACAGTAATATAGCTTTCCAGAATAATTGGAAGACAATACTACAATGTATTCTCCCTTTGAATAATATTTCCCTAATTTGATAGTAATTGTACAATTCGTACTAGCAACAAGTTACAAAGTATTTATGCTTGTTCTTTAGCATGCCGCATATGTTACAGTTACACATATGTTACCAATGCAAATTTCTCTCATCCTGACATATTCTATGCCATTATCAATACAACAAGTTCCTAAATACATATCTATTTAAACCCAGAATGGAAAGAGAAGTATACTTCATATGACATATGACCAAATTAATCCTCGAAATTCTCTCAGTTAATGAAATGGTTAAATACGAGACTTACAAATTTAATTTCTATAGAGATGTAACAAATAATTGTACTCACTCTCTACGTGACCTCTCAGAAACTTCTGCTTCAATACTTTCTGGTGGGTACTGTAGATATAGGTCACTTGTCTTTTTTAATAGTTCTTCAAATGGTAAATCATCTGGAATCTAATTGAGATTTTTATTACAAAACATATCTACAACATGAGTTGCTGCTTAGGTTCTTCTTTATTGGAGGTTTAAAATATATGGGCACAACATTTCCCTTTGTACATAATTACAATAAAATACTAAACAGGGCATATTATATTAAAAACCATTTTCATTTTGTAGCCTACAACAAATAATATTGAAATATGCTTTTAAAAATCTCTTGAAATTTAATGTGGTTGTTGAAATGTCAAATTTTTGATAAAGTGTACAATGCCAACAAAATAAATTCACAGCATCTCTGAGACTGTCTCTCCCCCTCCCCCTTTCTCAACAAACTAAACTACATAACCTGTTGGCAATCTCTCTGAAACCATCTGTTGTTAAGCCTATCTACCCTTTTTCTAAGTTTCCTGTCTTTTTAACCTTATGCCAGAAAGTATGGCAACTTACATTTGATTCATGGACATTTTTCCTTACATCTCATGTACAGGTAGTAACAATTCCTTTTAATTTAGTAGATACAGAATACTTCCTCACTCATTTTCACCCCAAATCTACATCTCTCTACAATGTCTGTCAAACTCTAAAACTAGTATTTTTCCTGTTCTGCAACATACCAATTATTCTATCCTACTTATTAGTCTGAATGGTAACTATACAACAACACAATTCAACAACAGTAATAAGTAAGAGATGGTTGTGGGCAGGGCTGAGGCATAAACGCAAATGTATAGTATATTGCCAATAAAATAATATTCTAAAAATTAATCTCTGCAACTTTTTAAAGAGATAAATATAGAGGAACTAATCATTTATAAGATAAGTAAACACAGAAGCATGAATCACACTAAAAACAGAGTGGCAGCAATCCCCAAATTATAACGTATGTTAGCAGCATTTTTTTAAGGTAATTAAACTGGCCTGGCAGGAGTACAATCTGTGCACTGACAGTTCCATACAAACTTAATTATGTAAATTTATAGTTAATCAACAGATTTTGATTAGTGACTTTGAGAGTATCAAAATGTGTGACATAAATAGCTGTATCTTTTGACTGCATTGACTTAGGAGCTTAAATGCTTTATACTGCCAAGGAACCATACAACTTAATATGTGACATAAATATGAATTTGGTACACCTATCTGTTCCCAAGAGAAAGGGCATCCTAACAGATGGACGGCCAGGCAGGTGCACAAAAAAATGACAAAAAATATTCTTTCACGTGATAATTTCAAATTAACAATTTTCACACTTTTTCCTTTACTTGTACTGTGAAATCTTGCTTTTTGACAAATTTCATGATTCTAGGTCAACAGGAAGATTCAGACATATTGAATGTGCTAGAAATTTGGTGCCATGGAAGATAAGTAAGTAATAGGGAAAACACACCATGGTTCAATAATAATATCAGCATGATACAACAACAGCAGAGAAAACTGCATAACAGATTCAAACCATTCCAAACCCGTGTTGGCAAACAAAAACCTAGTAAAACCAAAATAAGAGTATGGACAAAAGTGTCCAACAGATTTCAAAATACTAAATTTTCTCCCCTGAAAGAGCTTCATAAACAAAGAAATTGCAACACGCTGTCTACCTTAAACTATCACACAAATGCAAAAATGATATAGAAATTAAGTGAGTGGGGATCTGTAAAACAGGTTAAGCATTTTGTACAGCAAATCTCATAGGACCCAACTGGATTAATGTAAGACAATGAATATGCAGATCAAGCTACTTGATCTATTATCATTGAAAATAAGTCTTGAATAACAATGGCCCAATTTTGCATCTTTAAGCACGTTTTGCAGTCACCAAGAGGAGCAATACAGGACGTCCAATCTCTCTGATCAATATTATCCAAGAAACCACCTGAAGCTGAATTTTAGGGTTCTGAAGAGTCCATCTCCCATAGTGGGGTTCTCAAATATATAATCCCTCAGTTTTGAGTAAAGGTTAATGGAGAATGAGTTATAATCAGGACAGGTGTTGGTGTGGATCTTTGTGTCCTGACGTAAAATTGGTATTTTTCGCCATTGGTATACTCAGATCCAGATTACGATTATGAAAACATCTGTCCATTGTGAATACATTTTGTGCTGTGAAATAACTATCCTTACAATTTCATATTACAAATTACTACTTTTTCATGTTGATACCTGCAATGCTCATTCCTGAACCATTCTTATATGATAGACTGATCACAGGCAATCAAAAAAAGCTTTCAAATTTGTCAGGCTTTACCTTATTGAGCAACAGGATAATATTGGAACCATCTCACTTGACAGTTTCACTGTGGGCATTGCAAAGATCTTCAGATGCCATTAGTCATTCCCCAGAAACTTACATTTTTATCATAAACTATCCAATAATAATCTACTATTCTGTGATTTTAGTTTTGTGTCATTGTACACAATTACTATGGCCACTTCATATGACTGAAGTGCATTGAACCATTTTTCATATTCAGCTTTTGCTCTCTTATCAGCTCAAATTATTATCTGCAACACTTTTTTATATTTGATTTTAAAACATTCATACCAGCTAATTATTTTTACGTAGGAAACATTGTAGATCCAGAATCTTATCTCTATACAATCCAGTGATGTTGAAAGAGCACTGACCGGCTTCATCAGCTTTGTTTCCTACAAAGTAAACTTGTAAAAACTTCAGTGTTTCACTTGGAAATGGTAACAATTACCCAGTTTTATGATACACTTGTCCTTGGATTCTGAACACCGGATTAAATCCTTCTGTGTTGGTTATTGTTGTTGCTCCAAATGATGCCATTTGGAAGCATGTGTTACAGTGCTTTACTTTTTATTTTTCCTTCAAAAATTCCTTCGATACCAGTGTTTCGCCTTTCATACATTCAAAGAATTCAGGTGGAGGTAATTTTAGTGCTGGCAACATAATTTTACCATTTGAGTGTCATATTCTTGGTTTTTCTCCTCTAATTTTTTTTGCCTTCAATATTTATAATGTTTATCCATTCTCTTGACTGATATACTTGGATGTTCATTATATTTTATAGTTGGATCATAATGAAATGCCTCATTTTTAAGACAGTGACATCCTTTCCACCCTGTGCATCCAGCATTTGAAGATGTCTTAAATTCTTGTGCTGCGACCCGATTTCCTAAGCAAAGATTGTTTATTACTTCTGTATTCCATTCATCGCTTTTATTGATATCTGCCCTTTCTTCAGTTTTTGTACATTATTGCTTTCTTCTCTGGTCTGTCTCCCTGATATTTTCATGTCACTCAACTGTTCAATTACTACGTCTTCAATGAGAATTATGTCGTAACACTGCTAAATGTACTTCTCTTTCTTGATCGATTTCATAGTTTCACGCCATCTTTTGTCTTTTTGACACTATAAAGGGTCGCGAAAAACTGCTTTTACATTTGGGCATTTTGCTACAATACATTTTCACATTCTTTATTACTAAGCAGAGATATTAATTATTCCTCCTTTAAATGTTGAATTGGAACCAATTCACAGTTTTCATGAGTAGTTTTTCCTTTGTTATTTTTTTGCTGTGCTAATTATAAATAATACTGAGATGTGCTAGGCAGAGATTACAGTACACAATGTATATTGCCAGTGCCAAGTCTTAATTATGTTAGCATTACAATTTTTGTCACCCACAATCGCCCACTTCCATCCACCACAACCAAAACACCATAACGCACAGTGCGAGACTTAAGGCTATTCCCCTGCATCAGTGAATAGTTTTGACTACAAAATGAAATATAAGGTCACACATAACATATGTATCGAAGCTCTGTTCAAATTTATTACTATTGTTGCACCATGAAGTAATGTACTGGATGCAGCAAAGCAAAATTCATTTGCCTTCCCTGGTAACGCAAGTAGCTGAGGACAGTGGATTAAGCCATAACAGTAGGACAGAATTTCAACAAGGATTGAGGTATTGTAGGCACACCACCAAATATGTTCCTTCACACCATAACCAGGCCAGACCAGGCAGTCCGAGGCACCAAATTACTGACACAGAAGACAGGCAGAGCATCCACGATTTGGATGGCCCGATACCTCCATGTCCACGTCACAACTCTGTTGTGGACTGACACAAAGAAAACATTAAGATGGCATAACAAGCTCGGGCCAGACCTATACAAATATTTGGTCATATTAATTAGAGGTCTGCACAGTCTGAGAGCGGCCTGCAGTGAGGAGGGGCTTATGCTGATCTGCTCATCTAGCAGCCTACACAATCCCATATTGCTACTTAGTTCCACCCTGGAGATTTTGATCCTGTTAGCTGCAGTGCAGCTGGTGCCTTCAACCATCAGGCCATTTGGTGACCTTCAGCATGAGCCTGAACGTACAGAACCTCTTCTGCAAATCACGAGGGCCAGCCGACACTATTGCCACCCTCTGTTTCGGTGGGCAGATTCAAATACTGCTGGCTGCTTCTCCCATCCAGGGGCTGCAATGTGATTCACCTTGCCTCTGTGCATCCCACGACATGTTGTTCAGCTGCCACTGGGCAGAGTAACCGATGCTCGGTTGAAGTCTCACCATCTCAGCGACGACAGTGTGAGCCACACGGTGACATCAGCACCTTCCTAGCTGGGCATTCTCTGGTACTGCCCTGCTGCCACGGGTGGATTGGAATGTCATTACATCACCTGTGTACTGCTACCAACAAATGTTTGTTCTTTAATGCTGTTTTAGTTACACCATTGGGCATCGGACAGGCATCTGATCAGCAAACAACTACTCTCCCATGCCAAAGGGTGGTGGTTGATGAGCATCCTGACCATGACCTAACCACAACTGCCACCCAAAATAATGTTCAACCCCTTGATCATAACATCTGGCATCAGGAGTGTCACTGTCTGGTATCATTACATCTAGTGATGGAGCTGGGTCCAGAGACACGTCTTCAGTTGCAGCATGCAATGCAGCAGTATGGGTTTGGTGACTCTTGACCTTTTGTTGTTGTTGTTGTTGTTGTTGTATGGCCTTGTTTGGTAAGCAGAACATTCACAAGTGACACTTGTGAAGCGACATGCACCTCTGGACCTCTAGCAATTTAGGGGTAATTATAAGGAGTACTCTTTGCGACCAGTGAGATGCTAGTATTGTAACTTAGCTGGGCACGAGTTGATGTGTGTGCAGGCAGTGCCACCTACATGTATTACATGCAGAAGATTGGCTCACGAAGCACATCAGAATCCTGAATAACATTGGGTCATAACACACTGTAAAGATTACTGTAATTTTTCTTTGGCAGTAACTTTTCAGTTGTTATTCCTCATTTCTTATTGTATTGTTAAATGTAGGCTGTACAAATGCTGTAAACATGAACAGGGTTGATGCAAGAAGAGCCTGAAGCTTTTAGGTGATAAGTAGCAAAGTTTTAGGAAAACAATTCTGCATTACTAAGACAGGTGGGCAATTTGGAAGCCATTAAAAAGTGTAGACAAGCTGAGGCAATGGAGCCATAAAGCTTTGGTTAATGCATGTATTTCTCCTACAGACCCTGTTGCAGGTAATCTGTTAACTCCTTTTTCAGGTGTATCACCTAAAAATGTGTGTGTGTTTATTAGTGATCTGAAGCTGTCGCTAAGTTAGTTGTTTGTCAGATGAGATATACATGCACATGGCCAAGTTATGATTGATCAGTAGCACAAAAATTATGCCATTTGAACAGCTTTCACAGGGGCTTTATCAGTGTTACCACAATCAAAACACCACGAGTTTTTTTTTTTTTTTAAAAAAAAAAGAGCTTAATGGTTTGTCACAGAAATGAAAAAAACTTAGTAGAAGTAGTTTTGGACAGAATTAGGAAAGTCAATGCACAGTGCTACGAGTTGTCACAGAAAGTGAAAATGGACAGAATCATTCTGTACGTGACAGAACAGGGCACTGGATGTATTTTTGCAGAGCTTCCAATGGACATGTTGAGGAGGGTACAACTGGAAAACCCAATGGACTTGTTGCCATTATTATGGTTGATACACAACTTGAAGTAGTTGACATTGCGACCAAGGACACGATAAACAAATTTTCCTTCCTCTGAGGTGAAATGCTGTAGGTGTGGACACTCGGGTCACAATCAGAAGCAATTCCTTCAACCACAGTGCTTTGAGTGTGGAGAAGTGAGGCATTAGGTACATGACTGTCTAAGGAGCGAAATAGTGTCAGAGCAAGCATTTGTTAAATGACAATGAACAAAGAGTTGTTCTTATGGGGCAGCCAGAACTGCATAAACCCACTTTGTTGGTTGGTTGGCTTGTGTGATTGAAGAGACCAGACTACTAGGGCCTTCGGACCCTTTTTCCATGAACTTTAAACCCCCACAAGAAATAAAAACAAACAATGGAGATGACAAGAGATGACACAGGACAAGAAAGACACAGACAGAGACCAGACAAAAGGAATTAAAATCACACTGAGTGTGACAGTGGTTGGCCGGCCATAGAAACAAAAAAGGAAAAGCCAACCACCAAGAAACGCACTAAACACCCCAGTCTAAAATCATAGGCCAAAGGCCAGACTCAACACAAAAAACAGGACAAACACTTAGATCAAGCGATAAAAAACCCCTGCATGAATAAAACTCAAAACTAAATCTGTCATCGCAATGTCATCTGATAAAACCACAGGAAGCATATCAGGCAGCGCAAACGTCTGCCTGAGTGGAGTTAGAAGCGGGCAGTCCAACAAGATGTGGACCACAGTCAAAGCTGACCCGCTGCGACATACATAAAGGTGGGTCCTCGCAGCACAATAAATAGGTGTGCATTATCCAGGTGTGGCCAACATGCAGCCGGCAGAGGACAACAGAGTCCTTGTGAGAGACCCACAAGGAGGAGCGCCATGCACCGGTAGCCTCCTTGATGGCCCGAAGTTTGTTGGGTGAAAGCATGGTGCGCCATTCTTCACCCCAGGTGCGAAATACCTTCTGCCACAAAACTGACCTGAGGTCACTTTCCAAAAGGCCAATCTCCAAGGCTGGTGCACCAACAGCCTGTTTGGCCAGCGCGTCAACACATTCATTCCCCAGGATGCCTACATGACCCAGGGTCCACACAAAGACCACAGAGCAGCCGCAACGGGCAAGAGGTACTCCTGGATACCCTTCACCAAACGAGAGCGAGGGAAACACTGGCAGCTAGCTTGCAAACCACTCAGGGAGTCACTACAGATAACGAAGGAATCACCTGAGCAGGAGCAGATATACTCTAGGGCGCGAGAGATGGCGACCAGTATGGCACCGAAAACACTGCAGCCAGCCGGCAATGAGTGTTGTTCATAATGATCCCCTAGAGTAAGAGCATAACCAACATGACCAGCAACCATCGAACTGTCAGTATAGACAATGTCAGAGCCTTGAAACGTGGCAAGGATTGAAAGAAAGTGGCGGCGGAGGGCCTCAGGAGGGACTGAGTCCTTTGGGCCCTGTGCCAAATCAAGCCGAAGGCACAGGTGCGGCACACACCAAGGGGGTGTATGCAGAGGGGCCCGGAAAAGAGGTGGAAGATGGAAAACCTCAAGCCCAGAGAGAAGATCTCTGATGCGAACCACGATCGTACACCCTGACCGGGGCTGCCGTTCCGGAAGATGGACGACCGACTGAGGGAACAGGAGACGATAATTGGGATGCACGGGCAAACTACAAATGCGTTTATCATAAGCGGCCAGTAATCGTTGGCGCCGGAACCGCAATGGAGGGACACCTGCCTCCACAAGTATGCTGTTGACAGGGCTTGTCCAGAAAGCTCCAGTGGCGAGTCGGATCCCGTTGTGAAGGATGGGGTCCAGCAACCGCAAAGCGGAAGGGGATGCCGAACCATAAGCCAGGCTCCAATAATCTAGATGGGACTGACTTAATGCCTGGTACAGCCATAGAAGGGTAGACCGATCAGCACCCCAGCTGGTGTGAAAATCCACTTTGTAAAATGAAGAAAGTGCACAATAGTTGCTTAATCAACAATCTTTTATTGTATACACCGCTAGTTTTGGAACACTAAATTTCATCATCTGGTGTAAAAGATAAAATCATTTAACCATCTCACCCCAGTATCATAACAGAACCAAAAGTTCCATTTCAAAGGACGAAAGGGGGTGGCAAATTGCATAACAACCACCATGCGACTGCAAACACAAATAGAAAACTTTTGCAAAGGGAAACATTTACATAGTTTTCCTGCATGCGTGCCTAGCCACACAGCATGGAGGAACAGTTTTTTTATCAGTCTGACACAGAACTTTTGGTTCCATGACAATACTGGAGTGAAGATAACCTTTGATGGTTAACACTTAGGCGTCGACGCCCGTAAAAATACGGGCATTGGCGGCCTGCCCGAAAGTGCGGCGCCCATAATTTTACGGGCGCATGTTCCTGTTCTTCCCCTTCCTTCCTTTGTGTGTTCTTACGGCTCCTGCTTGTCTGGGAGGCGATTCATGGACTGTATTTCGAGTATTGATCACTAGATGGTGCGGGCATGCTGTGGGAGGGTGTTGTTGTTGTTGTTGTTGTTGTGGTCTTCAGTCCTGAGACTGGTTTGATGCAGCTCTCCATGCTAATCTATCCTGTGCAAGCTCCTTTATCTCCCACTACCTGCTGCAACCTACATCCTTCTGAATCTGCTTAGTGCATCCATCTCTTGGTCTCCCTCTACGATTTTTACCCTCCACACTGCCATCCAATGCTAAATTTGTGATCCCTTGATGCCTCAGGACATGTCCTACCAACCGATCCCTTCTTCTAGTCAAGTTGTGCCACAAACTTCTCTTCTCCCCAATCCTATTCAATACCTCCTCATTAATTACGTGATCTACCCACCTAATCTTCAACATTCTTCTGTAGCACCACATTTTAAAAGCTTCTATTCTCTTCTTGTCCAAACTATTTACCGTCCATGTTTCACTTCCATACATGGCTACACTCCATACAAATACACTCCTGGAAATTGAAATAAGAACACCGTGAATTCATTGTCCCAGGAAGGGGAAACTTTATTGACACATTCCTGGGGTCAGATACATCACATGATCACACTGACAGAACCACAGGCACATAGACACAGGCAACAGAGCATGCACAATGTCGGCACTAGTACAGTGTATATCCACCTTTCGCAGCAATGCAGGCTGCTATTCTCCCATGGAGACGATCGTAGAGATGCACCTGGCGCCTCAGTTGGACCAGCGTTCGTGCTGGACGTGCAGACCGCGTGAGACGACGCTTCATCCAGTCCCAAACATGCTCAATGGGGGACAGATCCGGAGATCTTGCTGGCCAGGGTAGTTGACTTACACCTTCTAGAGCACGTTGGGTGGCACGGGATACATGCGGACGTGCATTGTCCTGTTGGAACAGCAAGTTCCCTTGCCGGTCTAGGAATGGTAGAACGATGGGTTCGATGACGGTTTGGATGTACCGTGCACTATTCAGTGTCCCCTCGACGATCACCAGTGGTGTACGGCCAGTGTAGGAGATCGCTCCCCACACCATGATGCCGGGTGTTGGCCCTGTGTGCCTCGGTCGTATGCAGTCCTGATTGTGGCACTCACCTGCACGGCGCCAAACACGCATACGACCATCATTGGCACCAAGGCAGAAGCGACTCTCATCGCTGAAGACGACACGTCTCCATTCGTCCCTCCATTCGCGCCTGTCGGGACACCACTGGAGGCGGGCTGCACGATGTTGGGGCGTGAGCGGAAGACGGCCTAACGGTGTGCGGGACCGTAGCCCAGCTTCATGGAGACGGTTGCGAATGGTCCTCGCCGATACCCCAGGAGCAACAGTGTCCCTCATTTGCTGGGAAGTGGCGGTGCAGTCCCCTACGGCACTGCGTAGGATCCTACGGTCTTGGCGTGCATCCGTGCGTCGCTGCGGTCCGGTCCCAGGTCGACGGGCACGTGCACCTTCCGCCGACCACTGGTGACAACATCGATGTACTGTGGATACCTCACGCCCCACGTGTTGAGCAATTCGGCGGTACGTCCACCCGGCCTCCCGCATGCCCACTATACGCCCTCGCTCAAAGTCCGTCAACTGCACATACGGTTCACGTCCACGCTGTCGCGGCATGCTACCAGTGTTAAAGACTGCGATGGAGCTCCGTATGCCACGGCAAACTGGCTGACACTGACGGCGGCGGTGCACAAATGCTGCACAGCTAGCGCCATTCGACGGCCAACACCGCGGTTCCTGGTGTGTCCGCTGTGCCGTGCGTGTGATCATTGCTTGTACAGCCCTCTCGCAGTGTCCGGAGCAAGTATGGTGGGTCTGACACACCGGTGTCAATGTGTTCTTTTTTCCATTTCCAGGAGTGTACTTTCAGAAACGACTTCCTGACACTTACATCTATACTCGATGTTAAAAAATTTCTCTTCTTCAGAAACCCTTTCCTTGCCATTGCCAGTCTACATTTTATATCCTCTCTACTTCGACCATCATCAGTTATTTTGCTCCCAAAATAGCAAAACTCCTTTACTACTTTAAGTGTCTCATTTCCTAATCTAATTCCCTCAGCATTACCCGACTTAATTCGACTACATTCCATTATCCTCGTTTTGCTTTTGTTGATGTTCATCTTATATACTCCTTTCAAGACACTGTCCATTCTGTTCAATTGCTCTTCCAGGTCCTTTGCAGTCTCTGACAGAATTACAATGTCATCGGCGAACCTCAAAGTTTTTACTTCTTCTCCATGAATTTTAATACCTACTCCGAATTTTTCTTTTGTTTCCTTTACTGTTGCTCAATATACAGATTGAATAACATCGGGGAGAGGCTACAACCCTGTCTCACTCTCTTCCCAACCACTGCTTCCCTCGACTCTTATAACTGCCATCTGCTTTCTGTACAAATTGTAAATAGCCTTTCGCTCCCTGTAGTTTGCCCCTGCCACCTTCAGAATTTGAAAGAGAGTATTCCAGTCAACATTGTCAAAAGCCTTCTCCAAGTCTACAAATGCTAGAAACGTAGGTTTGCCATTTCTGAATCTAGCTTCTAAGATAAGTGGTACGGTGAGTATTGCCTCATGTGTTCCCACATTTCTTCGGAATCCAAACTGATCTTCCCCGAGTTCGGCTTCTACCAGTTTTTCCATTCGTCTGTAAAGAATTTGTATTAGTATTTTGCAGCTGTGACTTATTAAACTGGTAGTTCGGTAATTTTCACATCTGTCAACACCTGCTTTCTTTGGGATTGGAATTATTATATTCTTCTGTAAGTCTGAGGGTATTTCGCCTGTCTCATACATCTTGCTCACCAGATGGTAGAGTTTAGTCAGGACTGGCTCTCCCAAGGCCATCAGTAGTTCTAATGAAATGTTGTCTACTCCCGGGGGCCTTGTTTCGACTCAGGTCTTTCAGTGCTCTGTCAAACTCTTCACGCAGTATCGTATCTCCCATTTCATCTTCGTCTACATCCTCTTCCATTTCCATTATATTGTCCTCAAGAACATCGCCCTTGTATAGACCCTCTATATACTCCTGCCACCTTTCTGCTTTCCCCTCTTTGCTTAGAACTGAGTTTCCATCTGAGCTCTTGATATTCATACAAGGGGCTCTCTTTTCTCCAAAGGTCTCTTTAATTTTCCTGTAGGCTGTATCTATCTTACCCCTAGTGAGATAAGCCTCTACATCCTTACATTTGTCCTCTAGCAATCCCTGCTTAGCCATTTTGCACTTCCTGTCGATCTCATTTTTGAGACATTTGTATTCCTTTTTGCCTGCTTCATTTACTGCATTTTTATATTTTCTCCTTTCATCAATTAAATTCAATATTTCTTCTGTTACCCAAGGATTTCTATTAGCCCTCGTCTTTTTACCTACTTGATCCTCTCCCGCCTTCACTACTTCATCCCTCAGAGCTATCCATTCTTCCTCTACTGTATTTCTTTCCCCCATTCCTGTCAGTTGTTCCCTTACGCTCTCCTTAAAACTCTGTAGAACTTCTGGTTCTTTCAGTTTCTCCAGGTCCCATCTCCTTAAATTCCCACCTTTTTGCAGTTTCCTCAGTTTTAATCTACAGCTCATAACCAATAGATTGTGGTCAGAATCCACATCTGCCCCTGGAAATGTCTCACAATTTAAAACCTGGTTCCTAAATCTCTGTCTTACCATTATATAATCTATCTGAAACCTTCTAGTATCTCCAGGATTCTTCCATGTATACAACCTTCTTTTATGATTCGTGAACCAAGTGTTAGCTATGATTAAGTTATGCTCTGTGCAAAATTCTACCAGACGGCTTCCTCTTTCATTTCTTAGCCCCAATCCATATTCACCTACTATGTTTCCTTCTGTCGAATTCCAGTCACCCATGACTATTAAATTTTCGTCTCCCTTCACTACCTGAATAATTTCTTTTATTTCATCATACATTTTCTTTAATTCTTCGTCATCTGCAGAGCTAGTTGGAATATAAACTTTTACTACTGTAGTAGGCATGGGATTCGTGTCTATCTTGGCCACTATAATACGTTCACTATGCTGTTTGTAGTAGCTTAACCGAACTCCTATTTTTTTTTATTCATTATTAAACCTCCTCCTGCATTACCCCTATTTGATTTTGTATTTATAACTCTATATTCACCTGACCAGAAGTCTTTTTCCTCCTGCCACCGAACTTCACTAATTCCCACTATATCTAACTTTAACCTATCCATTTCCCTTTTTAAATTTTCAAACCTACCTGCCTGATTAAGGGATCTGACATTCCACACTTCGATCCGTAGAACGCCAGTTTTCTTTCTCCTGATAATGACGTCCTCCTGAGTAGTCCCCGCCAGGAGATCCGAATGGGGGACTATTTTACCTCCGGAATATTTTACCCAAGAGGACGCCATCATCATTTAACCATACAGTAAAGCTGCATGCCCTCGGGAAAAATTACGGCTGTAGTTTCCCCTTGCTTTCAGCCGTTCGCATTACCACAACAGCAAGGCCGTTTTGGTTATTGTTACAAGGCCAGATCAGTCAATCATCCAGACTGTTGCCCCTGCAACTACTAAAAAGGCTGCTGCCCCTCTTCAGGAACCACACGTTTGTCTGGCCTCTCAACAGATACCCCTCCGTTGTGGTTGCACCTACAGTACGGCTATCTGTAGCATTGAGGCACGCAAGCCTCCCCACCAATGGCAAGGTCCATGGTTCATGGGGGGAAGTGTGGAAGGGTGTGCTTCCCTTTTTATTTGTGGGGTTTTGCGAGCGGCGATTTTTTCCCGCGCGGTCTCAGTAGCGTCAACATGACGAAGCGTGGCTTGACGGACGAAGAAATTGCTAGTGAGTTATATCGTGATTTAGAAGAAAGTGACGTTGATTTGTCAGAGGAAGATATTGTAGATGACTCTGATGATGATGATGATGTGGACTATGTTCAAGAAGAAGTTTCTGGCAGTTCAGGTAAAGAATTCTGACAACAAAACATGTATAATTTTTGTTCAGATTTTCACTGAAAAAACTCTCTGTATGTAATTATGATATTATTTGCAAATACTACTCTTCTGATAGATTCAGAAGAGGAGAGCAGGTGTCCAAGCACTTCAGCAGTAAGTAATCCCATCGATATTGTGCCTGAAGAACGAGCGAGACTGACGGCGAGGGGGAAGCCGAGACCTGCGCACTGCACCAATTCTGAGGAAGGTTGGACGACTACTGATAGTGCACCAGATATCTATCTATTCTCATGACACTCCGGAATATGCAATGTTGTCAGTTTAGACCAGAACACTGCACTTCTAGAATTTTTTTCATATTTCCTGACAGACAGTGTGATGAAACATATAAAGGAACAAACTAATCTGTATGCTCAACAATGCATCAGGAAATTACGAAGCACAAATTCCCTTTCACCCACCTGCTCATTATCATAGTGGAAAGGAGTTACACTTATGGAAATAAGGAAGTTTCTGGCAATTGTAGTCCATATGTGTGTAAGTGTTAGGCCATGTATATGAGAGCACTGATCTAAGAACCCTGTTGTGTCGTGTAATTTCTGTCCAAACATCTTGAGCCATGACAGATTTCTTTCTATTTTGAGAAACTTCCACATTAGTGATAATTCCTTAGCTAAGAGGAAAGGAGAAACTGGCTATGACCCACTGCACAAGGTGGACCCCTACTAGATAATGTGTGTGCTAATTTCCAGCATGCGTATACACCATCTCAAAAAATTACAATAGATGAAGGCATGTGTAAATTTCGAGGTCGTGTGTATTTCAAACAGTACATGCCACAAAAACCAAATAAATACGGTATGAAACTGTACATGTTATCAATCTAATACACGTTACATCTGGAATTTCTCTGTTTACGCAGGTGAAAGGTCTGACACAGTGACTCCGGTAAAGACATTGCTTGCAAATCTGCCAGGAAAAGGCTACACTTTGTTTACGGAGAGATGCTACACAAGTCCAATACTTGCTTCAGAACTGGAAGCTGCAAAAACTGCTCTTGTGGGAACAACAAGAAAATCTTGGCAGGGATTGCCTCATGCTATAAAAGATCCGAACCTTCAGCGGGGTGAACTATTTTCAGGCGAAAGGAAATATGTTAGCACTGTGTTGGAAGGAGAAAAGAAATGTGAATATGATAAGTACAAGGCACACTGCTGAGATGGTCACTTTCACTGATCAGAGAGGAAGAGAGAAGTCAAAGCCAGCCTGTGTAGTGGACTACAATAAAAACAAGTTTGGTGTTGACTTATCAGATCAGCGATTGTCATACGGCGCATTTGAACATCAAACTGTGAAGTGGTGGAGAAAGTTGGCATTCCATGTTATACTAATGGCGACTGTAAATTCCTGCATATTATACAATAAGGTTACTGGAAAATGCCTTACAAGATCTCACTTCATGACAGTTATCTGTGCAGATCTTGCACAAAGCAAAGATCTTGAACCCCGACCTGGTCCATCTGGACTCTCAAGACTATCAACTGGAAAATATTTCCTGGAAAAGATTGAGACAGAAGTGGGTAAGAAACAGAAACAAAAACAGTGTGTAGTGTGTTCTCGAGAGGAAAAAAACTGACTGGAAAAGTGTGGTGAAAAGACACAAGCTGCCAGTGTAGTGAATGTAAAGTAGCATTGTGTAAAATGCTGTGCTTCAAAATTTACCACACAAAGAGCAAAATTGCATCCTAAAATAGTTACAGGAGGTTACTGTAGATCAGACATGCTGTACCCATCATAATTACAATTTTTGTGTAAAATAAAAAATTTCCTTCTAGAAAATACAGTGAATATACCTTTGACCAATTTTTCCTTTTTTCAAAAACAATGTTATAATAATAACGCTTGTCAAAAGTATGTATTAATTCAAGAGAAAGGTATTATACATGGTTTTAAACAAGAAAGTCTAGGTTTTTCAATAAGAGTAATTTTATTGCTGTAACTGAAACCTTTCTTGAGTTGTAATAGTTTAATATACGTTAAAATCAGCCAGTCTTCATGGTGGACACCCGCGCGCAATGGCTCAGGACCCAAAGTGTTAATTGATTTATTTTTTACACCAGATGATGGAACTAAGTGTTCCAAAACCAGCTGTGTATACAATAAAAGAGTGTTGATTAAGAAATTATTGTGTGGTTTCTTCATTTTACAAAATGCCAATGGATCTCATCAACCGTCAGATGGCATTCCCGGTAAAACAAAGTGCAGCAAAAGTATATACAGAGGTGGAATGCTGCTTGTTGGGCATAGTAAACAGAATAGAATATTGATTTTTAGTGCACGACCTCATATGTCAATTGTTAGTCTGGACCATCTGTGTAAGAAGAGACTAAAATCTTCACAATATAGGTTACATGGGGTCATCACCCTCAGTTTCAATGTTGCAACAAGAAGTTTTCATGTATATATGGAAGTGTTCCCACGTGTCGGTGAGGGGTACTGTGTAATCCTAGCGCTTTATTTTTCTGATAAGCATTCTGCAGAAAACGACCTTTCTCAGTATACTGTCAAACTCAATGGGACATTGTTTCAGCTGGGAAAGCCACTAAAAATGTTACATCACAGCAAGTTTCACCAGTCATGAAGGTGATACAAGAGAAACTGCAGCTGCATGCACGAAAGCTCAGTTCACCTGATAAAGTACTGAGAGGTACAGGAAAGATACTCTGTTTAAGTAGGGGTACAGACTTTCCATGTGAGACATTATGTGCTGTAGCTCCCTTGGTGTGCAGCTGTAGAGCTGTAAGAATGCAATGATGAGATGGATATGTCACATTGTTGTATGTGTAGAAGTGTGTTGTATGAGATAGGAATATATGGTTCCAGTAAATGTGGATAACTTTGGTTATGACAAGGTGAGACTGCCAAAGGGTTTATTGATTGCCAACTTGGACATCCTAGATGATGATGATGATGATGATCTGGATAGGTCATGTGGAGAACCTCTGCCACAAGCAAACCATCACTGCAACTGATTTCCACAAGAAGGTAGAACATTTAGAGGTAAGAGGCAAGAGGCAAATAAGCTAAGGAGGTTTTGTTACTATGATTCACAGATCTGTTTAATTCTGGCAGACAATTACCAGCAACACTATGTAGGATTGCAACAGATAACAACACCCCATGTACAGGATGTACAGAATCCCTAAGCACCAACAGCCTATAATGGAAGAATTTATTGAGAAGCTGTTGGCTGAGAGTATTACTGAACAAAATGATAGTCCATGGGAAGCTGCCATTGTAACTGTTTCAAATAAATCATCAGATGGTACAAAGAAGTAGAGATTTTGTTGTGGTAACAGATACCTGAATGCGAGAATTATTACAGGTGCATACATTATACCAAGTATAACAAAGACTCCAGATATGCACTGATGCAGTTAAAGTGGAAAAGAGTTATTCGACAACAGGGTAGTAGACATCAGCTGTCATTTGTGGTATTACATATTTCTGTTGATACCTGTCTGGGAGAAAATTTAAAGTTGTAACAGACAATGGTGCCTTGAAGTGGTTACTAGGGTTAAAGGATTATTCAAATAGATTAACATGATGGGCTCTAAAAGTAAATGAATCTCATTATGAAATAGCACATAAATCACACTAAAGCACAACACTGTCTATGGCTTGAGTAAGATGACTGGAGTCTTGTGAGCACTGACTAGGACCATTGCCAATTGACAAGAAGCACTGACTGCCATTATTGTGTAGAACAGTAAAGTGTACACCACACTTGGTGGTAAATGCAGCTTCCATGGATGAAGTGTTAAAGCAAGCATATGACCAAGTTTTAGCAGCTCATTGAGGGCAAAGAGCAACTCATCAGGGTGTGGCTGAAAAGTTTTGGTAGAGAACAAGGAGATAGGACATAGAGCATTATGTCAAAAGTTGTACATCATTTGCAACATGTTGATCCTAGTCATTAATGGGAGCCATTGTAGGGGTTACCAGAAGCATCCAAACCATTTGAAATGGTGGGAATGGACATTCTGGACACCAGTTACTAAGCACTGTATATTAAACATGATAGATAACTTTTCATGTTTTGTCACAATGGTTGTAATCTCAGATCAGCAAGGAAGTACAGTGGCACAGGCCATAGTAAACAATTGGTTTCTAAGTTTGGCATTCCCCAGACTATAATTACAGATGTGGACAATAATTTGATATCTGATCTGATGAATCAGCCATGCCATTTTCTACACATTGGGAGCTTAGGACTAGCCCTTTCAACCCTCAGTCAACTGGAAGAACTAATGCATCCCCTGTACGATGAGCTACTGTGTGTACATCTCAACACTGGGAAGTGTACCTCTCATACAAAATGTCAGCACGAAACTAAGAGTTGCGCTAGGCCCTAACAATACAAAGTACTGTATTTACTAGATAAAAAAAATTAATGCAAAAACTTTTTATGTTTGGAGCAAAATTTCAGTATCATTATATAATTACATTTGCTGTGTCACTCCTGAGCCACCCATTGGCCTTGTTGGCTACTTCGGTTGGCCAGCGGAAGCCCCTGCATAATTCAGTTATTTTTGACATGTCTTGCCAGGAGGGCTGGGCTTGTGGCATTTTACTTTTAATCTTCAACTTTTACACATTTTATAAACATGACTATTTTACACAATGTGCTGGATCACTCCTTTGTAAGCCACGGTATGCTATTTCTCATCTTATGACTTTCATCACACACCTTTTTCATAAAATCATTATGTACTTTTTAGTATATATGTTTATAGCTATGGAATAGCTAACAATTCTTATGCTGTTGCACATACTATTCTCACCATAATACCTGCTGCACAAATGCAATCATGAGTGTTATGCAAGTTTTAGTAATGCAACTGGCGATTTTCTTTCTTTATTAGCATCATCTTGCAAGATTATGATGTGTTACTCATATTTTTTGGTGTTATGTTATACTTTGATGTTCTTTATCATCTGACAGTGATGTAGGAGCTGTCTTTTACATGTGGCATGTTGCCAGTTAACTAAATAACACAGCTGCCCAGTCTTGTAATTTTAACTTAATTCCTTTGATATTTTACAATTCCGAAATTTTCTTGAATTTGGGTATAAGCTTTACAATAATTTCTGATTTTAAATTCTTTTGACAGGTTTAAAACCTAGCTCACTCATGATGAAATTTTTAACTATATACCGTCATAGTCTCATTGGTTCATAATACAGATGTTTCTTGTTGCACAGCTACAGTTAATGATGATGATTTTCAATCCATGTTCACTGCTTTTTTATTATATGAATGGAGTGTTATCTTAAAAGCATTTATATATTACTTACACACTACTGTTAAGTGAAACTGTTACATGTTCACTTTTACTTTTAGAGTTGGCTCTCCTTATATATTTTGTTCAGCTATTACACATTGTTTTATATTCTATTCTTTTGTAAAATATTTTCTTAAGCTATTTTTCCTTCATTTGTTTACAGATCCAAATGTGGTTGTAGAAAATAACTGAAACTAGTCATCGTGTTGTAATTGTATACTGAAAATTGCAGACTAGGCATAAACAACTTTTTTACATTAATTTCTTATTTAACACATTATATTAAGACTGCCGTCTCCTCCCTGACAATGTCAGGCTTCACTAAGAAGTATACGATACAAAGGAGCCTTCACCTTTTGAGAAAATTAAGCCTAAATTCAGAAAAGATGGGGACTCAGTAATGAAGTTTTTAAAAATGTTATGGGATGTTTTGCAGTAGGTGAAAAAAGCACATAAACACAAATACAAAAGTGTTCAAGCATCAAGAGCAGACAGGACGACATTTTGGTAAATTACCTCAGTATGGGGTTGGGTTGGGTTGGGTTGGGTTGGGTTGTTTGGGGAAGGAGACCAGACAACGAGGTCATCGGTCTCGTTGGTTTAGGGAAGGACAGGGAAGGAAGTCGGCCGTGCCCTTTGAAAGGAACCATCCCGGCATTTGCCTGGAGCGATTTAGGGAAATCACGGAAAACCTAAATCAGGATGGCCGGACGCGGGATTGAACCGTCGTCCTTCCGAATGCGAGTCCAGTGTCTAACCACTGCGCCACCTCGCTCAGGTCTCAGTATGGGGTGGCCAATGGGTTTTGCTGATGTATTCCCATCCATTCTCTGTATAATTTTATAAGAGGCATTCAAAAAGAAACAAGGCAGAGTCTTGAATACGCAAACTGGTACCAGGAGGGTAATATCGTGGTGTGTGTAATGAGGTGTGGTTCCTACCAGAGCATGGAAGTTCACAGCCCGTCGCTAGGGGCATGCGTGCACATCACATGACTATAAAGAGCTAGCAGCAGCATGCATCAATTGTCCAAAGCTGCCAGTCGCATTGCAAACAGTGACATGTAGGCCTCAACAGAAGAGCAAAGAGGTATTGTTTGTTTTCTGACAGTGCAGAGAGTAGGAGGAATGGACATTCATCGATGAATGTTACAAGTGTACAAGAAACACCAGTGGACATTAAAGTTGACCTATATCATGTGTTAGGTGAAGAATGGGGGTGGGGGAGAGGAGGGGGGGGGTGGCAGGAGATATTTGTGGAGTTGCATGAAGAAGCAGAGAAGGGAGAAGTGTTAACAGAAGTGCAAGGAGAAGGTTGGGAGTTACAACTTTCATACTAGATGTTGGGAGAACAGTAATTGACTTGACACTGCAAACATTGATATAGAGGAAGAGGGATTGCTTAGACGCATGCGGGAAATTACTAAAAACAGTGTTTGGGACAGTGGACAATGACATTTAGGAGTTGAACAGTACACTAGGGCAAGTACAGGTAGTAGCAGATGTTAATAGGGCAATTGTGGAGTGTTATACCACACAACTGACAAATTTACCTACCACACAGTTCACAAATGCAGGAAAGGTTATGCTGACATTCTTCTTTGACCAAGATGGCCTCCTCCTGATTCACTTCCTGCAGCACGGGACAACAAGAATTGACTGTGGAATTGGTGCAGTATATGAGGAATAGTATGTGAACAATAAATAATGAGTTGCCTAGAGTGTAGACTCGATTAAATTTCTGAATGGAAGAATGACTGTAGCGAGGTTACTAATCTCACCGGCAGGCAGTTTCAGTGACCCAAGTATGGAAGTAGCAACATTGCACAAAGCAGTCCATAATGTGGTACATGGATAATCAAATCCTAAGTTGTTGCCACTACAACAGTTCATAGATAGACTAAAATGTACAGCGAGTGATACCAGCAGGGCTGCAGCACATATTGGAACCAACAGAATGGAGTTTGTCCCTATTTTACCACATGACAACAATTTGATGTAACATGGATGTAGTGATACTAAATGTGTTAGTGTGGTTACCAGTGATGAGTATGAACACACAATTACAATGCTTCACATTTCCTACCAACTCAGTGAAGAAGAAAACTCCAGGAAAATTGGTACGAGTGAAAACACGAAAAGTGTTGCTAGGATCCAAACAGAAATTTCATAATGATATCAGAAGAAGAATGACAACGGTGTCAGAGAGTGTGTCCGAGTAGGAATGTTGAAAGTAGTAAGCAGGCATGTGAAGTATGACTGCTTCTGGGTATGATGGAAGAAGGCGAATGGCAGGGGAAAGTGCTATCAACACACCCTTATTCCCAGAAAGTAGGTATGCATATGGGTTTAAAAGTAGGTATGCATATGGGTTTATTTGGTATTTCCTCCAGAGAGAGTGACAGGAAACTGCTACAAATAAGGAAAGCTGGAGGACACAACTTTCCATCTCCTAACTACTACCATTGGAATGACTAGTAAATCTGACACAAACTTTGTTATATTGGCCAGAGAAGTTACTAGAAGTGTTGCCAACCCAAAACCTAACTTATTAAAATGATGCCCTGAAAACAGACATCCTACATTCATTAGACAAATTCATAGCCTCACAAAAGGGAAGGATCACAGTGGAACAAACCTTTCAGTATGTACAGCAACATCATGAATTGTTTGTTGTCCTCAGTGTCGACATACTTGGTTGCTATATTGCCTGAAAAATGGGGTGGGGAAGGGTAGGGTGGGGTGGGGTGGGGTGGGGTGGGGTGGGGGGTGGGGGTTGGGGGGGGAGGGGGGGAGTGAAGCACAAACACAGACGACTTTAAATGATGTAGCCAACAGGTGCACATTTGCATTTCACAGTTGTTTACTTTCACTGTTCACAACCACCCATATACACATTTAATATGGCCAGTGCACTATAGTTTAACTTTCGATAAGCCTCATGAACCCTAGACCTTGTCGTTGGTGGGGAGGCTTGCGTGCCTCAGCGATACTGATAGCCGTGCCGTAGGTGCAAGCACAACGGAGGGGTATCTGTTGAGAGGCCAGACAAACGTATGGTTCCTGAAGAGGGGCAGCAGCCTTTTTAGTAGTTGCAGGGGCAACAGTCTGGATGATTGACTGATCTGGCCTTGTAACACTAACCAAAACGGCCTTGCTGTGCTGGAACCGTGAACGGCTGAAAGCAAGGGGAAACTACGGCCGTAATTTTTCCTGAGGGCATGCTGCTTTACTGTATGGATAAATGATGATGGCGTCCCCTTGGGTAAAATATTCCGGAGGTAAAATAGTCCCCCATTCGTATCTCCGGGCAGGGACTACTCAGGAGGACGTCATTATCAGGAGAAAGAAAACTGGCATTCTACGGATCGAAGTGTGGAATGTCAGATCACTTAATCAGGCAGGTAGATTAGAAAATTTAAAAAGGGAAATGGATACGTTAAAGTTAGATATAGTGGGAATTAGTGAAGTTCGGTGGCAGGAGGAACAAGACTTCTGGTCAGGTGAATACAGGGTTAAAAATTCAATATCAAATAGGGGTAACGCAGGAGTAGGTTTAATAATGAATAAAAAAATAGGAGTTCGGGTAAGCTACTACAAACAACATAGTGAAAGCATTATTGTGGCCAAGATAGACATGAATCCCTCGCCTATGACAGTAGTACAAGTCTATATGCCAACTAGCTCTGCAGATGACGAAGAAATTGAAGAAATGAATGATGAGATAAAAGAAATTATTCAGATAGTGAAAGGAGATGAAAATTTAATAGTCATGGGTGACTGGAATTCGATAGTAGGAAAAGGAAGAGAAGGAAACGTAGTAGGTGAATATGGATTGGGGGGAAGAAATGAAAGACGAAGCCGCCTGGTAGAATTTTGCACAGAGCATAACTTAATCATAGCTAATACTTGGTTCAAGAATCATAAAAGAAGGTTGTATACATGGAAGAATCCTGGAGATACTAGAAGGTTTCAGATAGATTATATAATGGTAAGACAGAGATTTAGGAACCAGGTTTTAAATTGTGAGACATTTCCAGGGGCAGATGTGGATTCTGACCACAATCTATTGGTTATGAGCTGTAGATTAAAACTGAGGAAACTGCAAAAAGGTGGGAATTTAAGGAGATGGGACCTGGAGAAACTGAAAGAACCAGAAGTTCTACAGAGTTTTAAGGAGAGCGTAAGGGAACAACTGACAGGAATGGGGGAAAGAAATACAGTAGAGGAAGAATGGATAGCTCTGAGGGATGAAGTAGTGAAGGCGGGAGAGGATCAAGTAGGTAAAAAGACGAGGGCTAATAGAAATCCTTGGGTAACAGAAGAAATATTGAATTTAATTGATGAAAGGAGAAAATATAAAAATGCAGTAAATGAAGCAGGCAAAAAGGAATACAAACGTCTCAAAAATGAGATCGACAGGAAGTGCAAAATGGCTAAGCAGGCATGGCTAGAGGACAAATGTAAGGATGTAGAGGCTTGTCTCACTAGGGGTAAGATAGATACTGCCTACAGGAAAATTAAAGAGACCTTTGGAGAAAAGAGAACCACTTGTATGAATATCAAGAGCTCAGATGGAAACCCAGTTCTAAGCAAAGAGGGGAAAGAAGTAAGGTGGAAGGAGTATATATAGAGGGTCTATACAAGGGCGATGTACTTGAGGACAATATAATGGAAATGGAAGAGGATGTAGACGAAGATGAAATGGGAGATACGATACTGCGTGAAGAGTTTGACAGAGCACTGAAAGACCTGAGTCGAAACAAGGCCCCAGGAGTAGACAACATTCCATTAGAACTACTGGCAGCCTTGGGAGAGCCAGTCCTGACAAAACTCTTACCATCTGGTGAGCAAAATGTATGAGATAGGCGAAATACCCTCAGACTTCAAGAAGAATATAATAATTCCAATCCCAAAGAAAGCAGGTGTTGACAGATGTGAAAATTACCGAACTATCAGTTTAATAAGTCACAGCTGCAAAATAATAATACAAATTCTTTACAGACGAATGGAAAAACTGGTAGAAGCCGACCTCAGGGAAGATAAGTTTGGATTCCGAAGAAATGTGGGAACACGTGAGGCAATACTCACCGTACCACTTATCTTAGAAGCTAGATTAAGAAAAGGCAAACCTACGTTTCTAGCATTTGTAGACTTGGAGAAAGCTTTTGACAATGTTGACTGGAATACTCTCTTTCAAATTCTGAAGGTGGCAGGGGCAAACTACAGGGAGCGAAAGGCTATTTACAATTTGTACAGAAAGCAGATGGCAGTTATAAGAGTCGAGGGAAGCAGTGGTTGGGAAGAGAGTGAGACAGGGTTGTAGCCTCTCCCCGATGTTATTCAATCTGTATATTGAGCAAGCAGTAAAGGAAACAAAAGAAAAATTCGGAGTAGGTATTAAAATCCATGCAGAAGAAATAAAAACTTTGAGGTTCACCGATGACATTGTAATTCTGTCAGAGACTGCAAAGGACCTGGAAGAGCAATTGAACAGAATGGACAGTGTCTTGAAAGGAGTATATAAGATGAACATCAACAAAAGCAAAACGAGGATAATGGAATGTAGTCGAATTAAGTCAGGTGACGCTGAGGGAATTAGATTAGGAAATGAGGCAATTAAAGTAGTAAAGGAGTTTTGCTATTTTGGGAGCAAAATAACTGATGATGGTCGAAGTAGAGAGGATATAAAATGTAGACTGGCAATGGCAAGGAAAGGGTTTCTGAAGAAGAGAAATTTGTTAAAATCAAGTATAGATTTAAGTGTCAGGAAGTCATTTCAGAAAGTATTTGTATGGAGTGTAGCCATGTATGGAAGTGAAACATGGACGATAAATAGTTTGGACAAGAAGAGAATAGAAGCTTTCGAAATCTGGTGCTACAGAAGAATGCTGAAGATTAAATGGGTAGATCTCATAACTAACGAGGAGGTATTGAATAGGAATGGGGAGAAGAGAAATTTGTGGCACAATTTGACAAGAAGAAGGGATCGGTTGGTAGGACATGTTCTGAGGCATCAAGGGATCACCAATTTAGTATTGGAGGGCAGTGTGGAGGGTAAAAATTGTAGAGGGAGACCAAGAGATGAATACACTAAACAGATTCAGAAGGATGTAGGCTGCAGTATGTATTGGGAGATGAAGAAGCTAGCACAGGATAGAGTAGCATGGAGAGCTGCATCAAACCAGTCTCAAGACTGAAGACCACAACAACAACAACAACAACAACAACAACAAGCCTCATTAATAGTTTGCAGGCAAACATCCAAATACTGCTACAATAGTTTACTATTGAACACCTATGAGCAGTAAAAACCTAACCACACAGTCTTTGAAGAATAACAAGGTACATATGGAACAGACACTGTCATTCTTTTAACACACTTATTTCACAGATGCATTCTTGTTGATCTAGCCAATACGGGTTCCTTGTCTGAAACTTGGCCTTGGACTGACTTTCTCGGGACCAAAAATCGGGCCCTTATATATCCTCACAATAATAGGTACTGAAACTACACATTTTTCAAAGTTTATATTACATTCTTTAATTTATTCTAATATTCTTTAATTCTATGTTTATTATATATTATATTCTATAATATTCTTATATTCTTTAATACTGAGGGCCAACCTTTCTCTTTTATGAGAATGCAGATTATACTCACATATATTAATGGTAATTAGTTCAAATATGAAAAAATGAATTTTAAGGAGGCAGATGGCAAAACAAGAGGCGAAGTAAAAATATCCTAGCTCGCTTCATCACAAACACAAAATCATGGCTATAAGTGTCACAGTTTCTAGTGCTGTACTGGTTGTGACTGGATTTCATGCAACCTGCATCTACCTTAAGTGAAGATCTGTACACCCCCATGAACTCCTGGTGTATCACATACCAGTTGAGCGGGTAAGCAGTAGCCAAGTATAGATTAGATAAGTGATAGAATAATAGATTACCAAATAACAATGTTATGAAAAGGTTGCTTTTCACCACATAGTGGAGATGCTGAGTCATAGACAGTGAGCTTTTGGCCAACAAGACCTTTGTCAAAAACTGATAAAATACATGTGCGCGAATGAATACATTGATAGGTTGTGTGGAGAACCAAAGTGTTTAGGATCTTTGGTAGTGTTAACTCTGCCGCGTGGAGCGCGGGCTGAGCAGAGAGAGTCTGGCTGGAGTAGTGCAGTGGAGCAGGTGTGTTGTGACGCTCCCGTCAGTTGCCGCGCTTTCGGGGTTTCGCAGCATGTAATTGCGCTCGACTAGCTATGATATTTTCTGACACGGTGTCGCAGACGGGAAGCATTAGCTGGCGCACATCAAGAGCCCGTTTTGTCTAGTGACAATGTCGAGAAGAAGGCGTGCCAACATCCAGCTTCTGCAACAGTGACGGCCGACAATGAGTGACTGTCGCCACCTCCATCAAACTACGACTTCAAACCTTCAATCAACCAACAAGGAAGACTGGAAGCACGTAGAGTTTTAGAAATTTATGGCAGACCTCAGCTTTTTCAAACGGTTTCAAAATTACAGCAACGTAGCATGAACCTTTGTTGCTCATTGTCCATTGCATTACCAAGCAGGGTCCCTTTCTTTTCCGGAATGAACCCGAGTGTGGTTGAAATTCAAACGCCAGCATTAAAGTAATATCATTCCATTTCACTGCTTTAATTTCAAAGTTCAGTTAAGGTATTCATAGCTGGCTACAATATTTAGATTACACAAGCACAAATTAAGAGTGCGAGTTTTGTTAGCATATTTTAGCTTACCTGTGACTGCAGCTCAGCTTGGTACGTATTAAATGTTACTATTATTAGTTGTCCAGAATCATTTAATTGAAGTTCAAAGTTAAATCTCTTATTTCTAAATTGAGTAGATTCAAGTAGCTTTTGAAATGATTGTTGAGGTAGCCCAAGACTAACCGTATTTTACTGAATTTCGATGTGCTTCAGAAACAAAGCTCACTATTAATTTCAGTCACTAAATTAACTTTCAGTTTTCCGGTTTTATTAATTATTTTGCTAAATTAAGTCAGAGTGTAGCGAAATTTATTACTTCTGACACACTTTCAGTTTTCACACTACACGTGTCAACCTTCAGTTACCACGCTTCTAGTGCTAATTGTAAGTGTAATAATCTTTCTTTTTCAGTTACTATAGTAATTGTCCATAGGACTGGTGACCGTAATTTTCCACAAATCTCAAATATCTAATTACTGCTAGTTAAATGTTAACGTAACTGCCACACATTTACTTTCTTTATTAACTCTACCCCTTTTCAAAATTAATTTCCACCAGTTTCATTTGCATTTTTCCTTTCATAAAGATGTAACCCTTCCCTCCCTCTTTACCAACAGATTAACTTCGGTGACAATTGCTTTTTTCCAAATTTCCATTAGGTACACGCGGTTTAATTTTTCACTGTCATTAAGGTCGATAAGTGAGGGGGAGGTTACAGTGGGTTTAACGGAGTCCTTAGGGCCATGCAAAAGGTCCAGACAAACCTGCGGCTGAGGCATACACCATGGAGGCGTACGTGACATGAATGGACCACAAGTAGAGGTGGTAAAGGGAAGGACTCCAGTTTGGAGAGAAGGGACCGCCTGCGAACTGCAATCATTAGCCCCGATCTGGGCCGCTGATGCAGGACATGGACTACCGCGGGCGGGAAAAGGTGACGGTAATTCAGATGCTCAGGGGAACTATGAATGTGTGCTGCGTAACTGGCGAGCAGTTGCGCACGTTTGATCTGCAGTGGAGGGACACCAGCCTCCACTAGTATGCTGGTCACCAGACTCGTCCTAAAAGCTCCTGTTGTTAATCGAATCCCACAGTGGAGCAGAGGGTCAAGTAAATGCAATGCTGAAAGTGCTGCTGAACCATAAACCACACTCTCATAGTCAGTTCGGGATTGGACAAGGGCTCTGTAGAGCTGCAGCAGCGTAGAGTGATCTGCACCCCAATTGGTGTTGCTCAGTCAACAGAGGGCATTGAGGTGCTGCCAGCACTTCTGCTTAAGTTGACGAAGATGAAGGAGCCAAGTCAGTCGAGCATCAAAAACCAGTCCTAGGAATAGATTTGTCTCCACTACAGTGAGTGATTCGTCATTAAGGTAAGATGCAGGTTCTGGATGAACGGTACAATGCCGACAGAAGCGCATGACACACAACTTTGCAGCTGAAAACTGGAAGCTGTGGGCTACAGCCCATGACTGCACCTTACGGATGGCTCCCTGGAGGCACTGCTCTGTACCAACAGTACTGGAGCAGCAGTATGAAATGCAGAAGTCGTCTGCATACAGAGAAGGTGAGAGGGAGTGCCCGACAGCTGCTGCTAGACCATCAAGTCCACTAAAAATAGACACACACTCAATACAGAGCCCTGCAGGATCCCATTCTCCTGGATATGGATGGAACTATGGGAGTCACCAACTTGGACAAGGAAAGTACGGAGCAACAGGAAGTTTTGGATAAAAATCGGGAGTGGTCCCAAAGACCCCACTCATACAATGTGGCAAGGATATGAAGTCACCAAGTCCTGTGACATATGCTTTACTTAAGTCAAAAAAGATGGTAATCAGTGGTTGCCATGTGGAAAAGGCTGTTTGGATGGCAGACTTGATGGACACAAGATTACCAGTAGTAGAGCGACCCTGCTGGAAGCCGCCCTGATATGGAGCCAGCAAGCCACGTGACTCCAGGACCCAACCAAACTGTCGACATACCATATCTTCCAGCAGCTTACAAAGAATGTTGGTGAGGCTGATTGGCCGACAGCTATCCACATCAAGTGGGTTTTTACCTTATTTGAGCACCGGAATGATGGTGCTCTCCCGCCATTGTGATCGAAAGACGCCATCGCACCAGAGCCGGTTGACGATGACGAGAAGATGTCGCTTGTAGTCAGATGAGACATGTTTAATCATCTGGTTTTGGATGTGATCAGGCACATGAGCTGTGTCGGGGCAGTGTGCAAGGGCACTGAGGTGTCCCACTCTGTAAATGGGGCGTTATAGGATTCACTGCAGCGTGTAGTTAATGAGAGGACATTCCCTTCCAGCTGCCATTTGAGTGTGCGAAAGGCTGGGGGGGTAATTCTCCGATGCAGTGGCTTGAGCAAAGTGCTCGGCAATCATGTTTGCATCGGTGCTCGCCATTTATGGTAACACTGGGGACAGCTGTTGGGGCCTGGTACCCGAAAAGACAATTGATCTTTGCCCAGACTTGGGAAGGTGACATGTGGCACCCGATGGTGGAGACTTATCTCTCCCAACTCTCCTCCTTCAATTGTTTGATAAGGTAGGGAAGACGGGCATGGAGCCGTTTAAAGGCTATGAAGTGCTCCAGGGAAGGGTGCCGCTTATGCCTATGTAGAGCTTGCCAACACTCCTTAATTGCTTCAGTGACTCCCAACGACCACCAAGGGACTGTCTTATGGCTCGGGCACCCTAAAGAGCGAGGGATCGCGTATTATGCCTCAGAAACAATTGTGCTATAGTTCAATTCTTTTATCTTGGCGGCTCGCGCATGCCCGCCCAGACGCGGGAGATTGCTGCGTTGCCAGTTGCACCTGACGCACGCGCCAATAGAAGTAGCGCCATAGTATAGCATAGTTCGCAAGCTTACATGTAGGGGGAAGCGCGCAGTTCATGAAGTAAGGCCACCACGGCCGCATTAACCCTTTCGCTGCTACAAAGACGTGCTCCCTGCATTCCGCGCTGTGTGCGATTTTGTCACTGCACTGCTCGCCTGTGCAGACACATCGTGTTCCGACTGCTTTGACACTCTTATCAATCGATTCCACAAAAACTATTTGGCCCAAAAATTAGATTTTTACACATCTTCTTGACTGATACCTTCCCCCCATAAATGACTTAATTTTGTTTCGATGTTCAACGCAGTTATTATGCAGCATTCAATATAGTAAACCACTGCACGAAATTTTGAAGAGTTTGCAGAGGTAAAAGTCCATAGAGTATACTTTCCGTATGGTCGATTTTAGTTGCCACAATGTTGAGAATGAAATGTGGACAAGATACCTAAATTTCATATAAAGTTTACTGTATAACAATAGCTCATTTAAGTACCACATAGGTGTCGTATGTAATATTGAGAAATATTCCGTCTTTCGCGACTGTAACAAAAATTTTATTTACACTGAGCACGTTTGGCTTTATTTTTAAAGCACTTCAATCAATCAAAAGGAAATCGACAAAATACATTAAACAAAACTGTGGACTTACAAAAACATTAGGACTTGAATATACCGTCTATCAGTGAAGTGCTCCGAGCTATGTCAAATATAATTTTTGTGTGTGGCACACACAAACATCATTTATTTGCTAAAACACTGATCTGCCAACACAAACGTTGAATATTGTGTTACCGCAGCACAAAACTACGAAAGGTGACTTGGCAATGGAGGAGACAAAATACTGTCCACTGAAGATGCTTCAAAAGAGAGAAACGCGTCTGGTCTAAATAAGTCCCTTATTACAGTTGCAGAAGAGGAATATATTTCAGTACCATTGGTAAAACTGCAACTGTGGAACAAAAACAAGAAAGAGAACATGAGTACCATTGTGTATGTGCCCTACCTTTCATTGACTGAAGTGCTTTAAAATAAA
Organism: Schistocerca nitens; assembly: GCF_023898315.1. NCBI lineage: Eukaryota > Metazoa > Arthropoda > Insecta > Orthoptera > Acrididae > Schistocerca > Schistocerca nitens. Next base: position 138,981,403 of record NC_064615.1, read on the forward strand.
GCCAAACGCATCCGGTGTAAATAATACTTTTATTACAGTCGCGAAAGACAGAATACTTCTCAATATTACATACGACACCTATGTCGTACTTAAATTAAATGAGATATTGTTATACAGTAAATTTTATATGAAATTTAGGTATCTTGTCCACATTTCATTCTCAACATTGTGGCAACTAAAATCGACCATAGGGAAGGTATACGCTATAGACTTCTACCTCTGCTAACTCTTGAAAATTTCGTGCAATGGTTTACCACATTTAATGCTGCATAATAACTGCGTTGAACATCGAAACAAAATTAAGTCATTTATGGGGGGAAGGTATCAGTCAAGAAGACGTGTAAAAATCAAATTTTTGGGCCAAATAGTTTTTGTGAAATCGAATGATAAGTGTGTCAAAGCAGTGGGAACACCATGTGTCTGCACAGGCGAGCAGTGCAGTGATGACAAAATCGCGCACAGTGCGGAATGCGGGGAGCACGTGTCTGCAGCAGCGAAAGGGTTAATGAAGAGACAAAGCACTAGAAATTTCAAAAAATTGCATTCAAACGAATATAATTCGCAAAGTAAGGCACTTCGATATTGTTTTTAAATAATGAAAATAATAAGCACCACACAAGGTTTGAACTCTTAACCTTTTGCGTAGCAGCCCGACACCTTAACCGTTACGCTAATGCACCTCGTCTGACTACATAACGTCATGAGGACTATAACATGTCACGCAAAATACTGACAAACACTGTTGGTATGACTATGAATTACTCACGCTTCGTCGAAGTACAATAGGAAATAAACAATTACCGCTGTTCTTTATTGCGAAAAAGCGGTTCGTGAGAGTGATACACCTTTCCTTGCTATCGCCTGAATTAGGAGTCTTATTTCTTGTTTGGTTTAATTAATTAATAGAATATGAAGCAATTGGTATAAAGAATGCTTTTTCCAAACTTTCTATAAAAGAAAGTCTGCTATCAAGACATTGCTTATGTTCTATTACTTTATTTATGACTGAACGTTTCTAAAACTGAAGACACTCGTCCATGCTCTGCACTGCAGTCGAGATGTGGCAACGTCATTCTCTGTTCATTGGCTGACACTGTTTTGTGACGTCAGATGCGCAGAACGAACCTAAACTCGACCGCCAACATAAATGACGCGCACTTTAGTCACCTGCTCAACCATCACATTGATGTTACCATGAGCGGGAGATTCAGCAGTGACAGCAGAGGTGAAAGTTCCCCAGTCCGCATTGTTCAATGCCCACCTGGGCAGGCGTCTGTGTGCCTGACGCTGGGGCAGTGACAGGAAGATGGTGAAGTGGTCACTACCACAGGTCGTCATGTGCTCTCCAGTGGATAGATGGGAGAAGTCCTGGGCTGGAAACCGATAAATCAATGGCCGAGTAACTACCATGAGCCACACTGAAATGTGTGGTGGCCCCAGTATTTAAGAGGCAGAGGTCGAATTGCGACAGTAAAGTTTCGACATCTCTGCCTCGGCCAGTAGGTACGGTACCACCCCAGAAGGGGTCATGTGCATTAAAATCTCCCTAAAGTAGGAAAGGTTTAGGGAGTTGATCAATCAGTGCAGCTAATATATTCAGGGGTACTGCACCATCTGGAGGAAGATATACATTACAGACAGTAATTTCCTGCATCATCCTTATTCTGCCAGCTACAGCTTCAAGAGGGATTTGAAGGGGCACATGTTCACTACAGACCAAGTTTAGGACATAAACACAAAATCCACCTGACACTTGATTATAGTCGCTACAGTTTCTGTAATATCCCTTATAGCCACGGAGGGCAGGGGTCCGCATTGCTGAACCAGGTTTCCTGGAGGGCAATGCAGATAGCAGGTGTAAAGCTTAACAGTTGCCGTAGCTCAGCCAGGCAGTGAAAAAAAAATCGCTGCAGTTCCACTGGAGAATGACATTGTAAGACTGGGAAGGAATGGAACATTCAATGAGGCAGTTTATGCCTTAGAGTCACCTGCTGCCACCAATTTATTGCCTGAGCAGTCTATATCCATTGTGTCTGAGGGTCTGGCGAGATCTAGGTCCTCAGCCGCAGAGCTTGTAGGTATTGGTGGTGTGAATGCTGCCGCAATTTCCTTGGTCTTAGGGGTTTAGTTTTTGGATTTCTCTCACTGCTCCTGGGGATTCCCTGGTTGGGAGGACTTCACTGGCTCAGTCTCCGAGACTGAGGATGAGCGTGAAGCCTTACGACCAGCTGCTTTTGGGATCTTCAGCCACTGGTGGGTGTCAGGGGACTGACATCCCCGATGGTTGGGGGGGGGGGGGGGGTTGCTCCCGAAGGAGATGGTGCAGGAGCCACAGGGAGGGAAATGCCCCCACCGTCAAGGGGGCAGGTGTAGTCTTCTGGTTCAGAGGTGACCTGGGTTGGCGGAGCTGATGGTGCCAGAACTGTTGTAGCATCAGCGTCAGATGATGTCATATGCACAGGATGCAGGTGTTCAAATTTTCTCTTAGCCTCAGTGTAGGTCAGTTGGTCCAGGGTCTTGTACTCCATGGTTCTCCTTTCTTTCTGGAGAATCCTGCAGTGAGGCAAACAAGGCGAATGGTGCTCTCTGCAGTTGACACATGGGATGCGGGGCACATGGAGTATTGGGTTGTGATAGGCATCTGCAATCTCGGCATGTGACCCTGGAAGTACAGCGGGAAGACATACGGCCGAACTTCCAGCACTTAAAGCACCGCACCGGAGGAGAGATATAGGGCTTTACATCACACTGGTAGACCATCATCTTGACCTTCTTGGGCAATGTATTACCCTCAAAGGCCAAGATGAAGGCACCGGTGGCAGCCTGATTATCCTTCGGACCCCGGTGGACACACTGGACAAAATGTACACCTCGTCACCCTAAATTGGTGGGCAGCTCATCGTCAGACTGCTAAAGAAGGTCTCTGTGAAATATGATAGCCTGGACCATATTTAAGCTCTTATGGGGTGTGATGGTTACAGAAACATCCCCCAGCTTGTCACAAGCGAGTAATTCCCGTGACTGAGCAGGGGATGCTGTTTTGATCAAGACTGACCCAGATCTCATTTTGGACAAGCCCTCCACCTCCCCGAACTTATCCTCTAAATGCTCAACAAAAAACTGAGGCTTCATCATCATGAAAGATTCCCCATCAGCTCTCAAACATACAAGGTACTGGGGCGAATAAGATCCGGTGCTATCCTTAGCCGACATTCCTCCCATGGTGTGGCCAGGGAGGGGAACGATTTGGGGCCGTACTTCTGTGCGTTGAATTGAGCTCATGATCGCTTAGAGACTGCTGGTGTTTCACCACCTGCAAGAGATGATGGACTATGCTTCATCGTGTGTTATCCACCCTGATGCCACCCACTCCAACCAGGGGCCCTCCCCACGGGCGCCACCCAGCTGCAGCAAAGGCCACCTGGCAGGGAGGTACAATCAATGGGGTACATGGCAGCCCACCACAACGGACTGACTACCGTGCTGGATATCAGGTGCAAAGAAGTCCATGGTCATCGTCGATGCAGAAAGCTACACCGCTTAGTGCATGGTGAAAAACGCACCCAGGAGGGTGTCCTCATCCAAGAGATGGAGAATGGGCGGGACTGCAATGCAACGACTAGAAAGTGGACTAAAGATCTCAATGCACGATTGACATGACGCACCTTGTAAGGCGCCCTTCCCAAATTGGCTCACTCTTCGGGAAAATTTTGAAGAATGGAGGTAAAACCCTACAGGGGACCATCACATACAGGCCAAAACGTGTGAAACTCTTTCTAGTCACTTCGTACAACAGGCAGGAATACTTCTGACCTATTCTAACCCCTGGACCAGCAGTGGGGGTTTTGAACAGTGAAATGTATTTTCTTCAATAGGGATGGTCAAGAGTGCAGGCTTCAAAGTTGTCAGTATCAGTGTTCCACTGTTTTAACTTGAATCTGAGGGTGGGTCTAGAGCTTTTCTGATATCCAGTATACCAAATACCTCAGTAATTTCACAGATTGTGATGTAAAGATAATGTGTCGAAACTACATGCCAGTCAACCAGAGCTGATGCTGGAGTAGCGAAGCCTTTATACAATCAGCCTCCTCCAGAATATTGACAATTATGTATGCATTATATTAAATATTTTCAAGATGTCTGTGCCATATACGATGGAACTTACCAAGTTTCTTTGTGCCTTTTTAATGCTGTCACATCTCATTTCCATACAAAGGTGTCAGAAGTGTAGTGCATTCATATACTACAAATCTGGTAGATCCAACTGTTACATGGTTAAATACTTCTGCCTTATGTAGCTTTCCCACCACACTTGAAACATTAATATTGGCTTGCTGAACTCCAAAACAGACGAACTGTAGGTGTAGAAGAAAGTTGGTAATATCATGAAGCCCTTTCCCAAAACATTCTTAACTTGAAAAGGCACTACGATATTGCAATGTGTGATTACTGAGACCATCATTTTCTCTATAGTAGTTTTAAGATGAAAAAGAATTTGCCCATTCTGGGTACATCAATCATATTATGTTAGCCAATCTTGCAGGATTAAAAACCTCCACAACTGAAATATTAACTCTCTTACACTTTGACTCATTTTGTAGGATTGTCTTCCACATTTATAACAAGGCTGAAACTTCACACTAGGCAAATTACTTTTATCAATACCTTAGGAGTATACAATTTAATACTGTGATGTCAACAAAATGGATCGAAAAATTGAGAATTGAAAAGATGTTCAGAAACTTGTAGCATGTAATAAAAGAAAAATTATATTCAAACTTTTTTTTTTCAATCCTTGGTGATCTATAATTTCAAGACCCTGAGAACTTAAAAGTGCCATGTCCAAAAAGCAAAATACTGACATCAGATACTGACTGTCTAGAGGCAAATGCCTATACATCATTTATAAAGTTCATATTTCACTAAGCAAAAAAAGAGATACCACCTACTGGAAAATTAAAGAGACTTTTGGAGAAAAGAAGCAGCTATATGAATATCTAGAGCTCACACGGAAAACCAGTACTTAATAATGAACGAAAGCTGAAAGGTGCAAGGTGTATATAGAGGGTCTATATTAGGGAGATGGACTTGAAGGCAATATTAAACAAAAGTATGTGGACATAGATGAAGGTGAGGTGGGGGATGTAATACATTGAGAAGAATTTGACAAAGCACTGAAAAACATAAGTCAAAATAAAGCCCATTGAGTACACAACATTCCATCAGCACTACTGACAGCCTTCGCAGAGCCAGCCATGACAAAATTCTTCCATTTGGTGTGCAAAATGTACAAGATAGTGAAATACCCTCAGACATCAAGAAGAATGTAATAATACGAATTCCAAAAGCAGTTTATGACAGATGTAAAAATTTCTGAACTATCAGCTTAACAAGTCACTGTTCCAAAATACTGACACCAATTCTTTACAGAAGAATGGAAAAACTGACAGAAGCCCCCCTTGGGGATATCAATTTGGATTTTGGAGAAATATAGGAACATGCCTTGCAGTACTGACCCTATGACTTATCTTAGAAGACAGTCTAAGGAAAAGCAAACCTATGTTTACAGCATTTATAGAGTCCGAGAAAGCTTTGTTGAATGCAATATTCACTTTGAAATTCTGGAAGTAGCAGGGGTAAAATAGAGGAAGTGAAAGACTATTCACAACTTGTATGGAAACCGTATGGCAGTTACGAGTCGAGGGGCACTGAAGGGAATCAGTGGTTGAGAGAAAGGAGTGAGAGAGGGTTAAAGCCTATCCTTGATGTTAGTCAATCTGTACAATGACAAAGCAGTAAAGTAAACTAAACAGAAATTTGGAGTAGGAATAACAGTTCAGGGAGAGTAACTAAAAACTTTGAGCTTTGTCTACAACATTGTAATTCCGTCAGAAAGCAAAAGACTTGGAAGAGACAGCGAATGGAACAGACAGTGTCTCAAAAGAAGGATATGGGATGAACATCAACAGAAGCAAGACAAGAATGATGGAATGTGATCGAATTAAATGGGGTGATGTTGAGAGAATGAGATTAGAAAACGACACACTTAGAGTAGTATTTGCTAACTGGGCAGCAAAATACATGATGATGGACAAAGTAGAGAGGATACAAAATGTATACTGGCAATGACAAGAAAAGACTTTATGAAGAAGAGAAATTTGTTATCATCAAATGTAGATTTAAGTATTAGGAAATCCTCTCTGAGGGTACTTGCCTTGAGTGTAGCCATGTATGGAAGTGAAACGTGGACAATAAACAGTTTAGACAAGAAAAGAAAAGAAGCTTTTGAAATGCGATGCTACAGAAGAATGCTGAACATTAGATGGGTCCATCACATAACTAATGAGGAGGTACTGAACACAATTGAGGAGACAAATTTTGGCACAACTTGACTAAAAGAAGGGGTTGGTTGATGTGACACCTTCTGAGACATCAAGGGATCATCAACTTAGTATTGGAGGGATGTGTGGAGGGTAAATGCTAGAGTAGCATGGAGAACTGCATCAAACCAGTCTTTGGACTGAAGAGCACAACAATAACAGTAACAACAACAACAACAACAACAACAACAACAACAACAACAAGAGGGGGTTTGTTCTGTTCATCATACTTCTGAAATGTCATCATACAGAACATCAATATGAAGTTTGGCTCCATCCACACTGTGTTTCATCAGAATCTCTCATGATAAATCCAATAGGAGAACTGCACAATATCTGGGTTATTTTAATTCTGGCAGTTTAAGTTATATTATTAAATTATGTTAGTCATATTCCAAAGATCCTGTGGAGAGGGATTTCTGTGATTTGAAAAGAAGACAATGTAAGGACTTAACATTATGGAGAGATTGTTGTATTAGTGTCAATATTAATTACAAAAATAAAATAATCTGAAACTTTACTTTGGAAAATCCAGGTTAGAATATCAACAATATTATGAAAAGGATAGACTGCTGCTCGCTGTAAAGTTGACACATTTGGTTGCAGACAGGTGTAATGAAAAGGCTGTTACACCAGAGTTTTTGGCCAAAGCCTTCCTCAAAAAGAAAACGCGCACATGCATACGCGCACACGCACAAGCAAGCACACTACGCTAAATCCGGTTGCTCTGATCGAAATGCAATGGTTGCACTGAACAAAAGCAGCAATCTGGAGTGTGTCGGGGAAAGGGGGAGGGATAGCAGGATACAGGTGGGGGGGGGAGGAGAATAGTGCTTCCTGGAGGAGCATGCAGGGATGAGAGGCATTATGAGGCTGCCAGGTGCAGCTTTGGGAGGTGATAGGAGAGAGAGTGGGGGGGGGGGGGGGGGCAGGGAGGAGGACAGGGAGTACAATGAATAGTTCATATGTTCCACTTAAATATGGCCAGTAAGTTTGCTGTTCTAGGTATTCTTTTATGGAGAAGAGCTGCGACATAACAAATAAAACATCAAGACTTTATAAAACTGTGTACTGTCTTCAATATATTTTAGACTTTAAGGCACCTTATTGAATAGCCCCACGTGGAATGCTCCTTTTCGACAGAGTTGTGTGTTGCATGCTAACACCTGCAGGTTTGAGTTTGTTCTAATGTTATGTTTATGAATTTTTCTGTTTTTCATAAGTTTGCATTCAGCTGTTTTTTTTTTTTTTTTTTTTTTTAAATTACATTCTCAAGAACATATATGTGGCAGTGTTAGGATCACCATCTTCCTGAAAATGTGTTGTAGGAGTCTCTAGTTTTGCTTCCATTAATTATCCCTATGGTTCTCTTCTGGGTTCTACAAGTGCTAAGGGTAGCTGGATATTTTCCTTAGAAAGTCACACCCTATCGTAGCTCCGTCTGTATGTGCATAGCATGCACTTATTACTCTTCTCTGGCTAGTGCATGCTTACAAGCAGTGTCAGTGCATAGCAGCCAGTACTTATTGTAGTGTTTAGCTGTTTAGTATGTCCATTCCATTCCAGGTTATCTTGTAACTGCAGACCCAGAAATTTGAAATCTTTGTTAGTTTCTACTGGTTGGTTATTTACTGTTACAAATGGTTGAGAAGTGTTTTGTGGGGTATGAGGGTTCATTAAAATAGTTTTATGGTGTTGCTGGTTAATTTGTTGTTTGCAGCCCAGTTGCTGAGCTGTTCAGTAGCCATCAAGCTCACAGCTTTCGGTATTGCCTCTGTGCTGTTCCCCTTGAAGAATACAGGTTGTATCATCTGTGAAAATAATGGTCCTGTGAGCATTAACATTCAGGCTCAAGCTACTGATGTACACAGGGAATAGCAGAGGTCCCATTATTGAATCATGAAGCACATTTTGATTAACAGTTTTACTATCAGATAGGATTTCATTTATTGAATTGTTTGTTGGTGTACTTCATAGTGATCTTGTGTGTGCGATTGCTATGATGCAATCCATTTATCTGCAAGTCCTTGATAACACTGCATTTAATTTTTATCGGCCATTTTTGTGATACAATGTGACAGAAGCTTTTGAAAGATCAAGAAATATGCCTGTAGTGTAACAGATCTAACATCATCATATTAATGCAGTCATACACAGCCATTTCTGTAGATATGTTGTTTCTAATCCCATGTTGAGATACACTCAGCATTCCTTTTTTGTCAATGAAGTCAGTTTTTTGTGTATAATTTTTCCTAGTACTTTAGAGAACCAGCATGAAACTGTGATAGGTCTACATCTGTTCATGTCTTTATTATCACTTTGAGAATAGGAATTACTGTTGAGATTTTCAGTGACTCTTGGAAGGCACCTGACTGGAAGAACAGTCACAGAGTTGAGTTAGTGGTTCAGCAGTATTGTGTGCACAATTCTTGACTAAAGTTGTTGGAAATACATCAGTGTCAACTGAATATAAGTTTTTTGACAGTCTGAGGCATCATCATCATCATCATCATCATCATCATCATCATCATCATCTTTAGAGACTGTAGTAATAAATACTGACAAGTGATTTTTTATGATTTACTGGTTGATATTTTTTGTTTGGGTTATTTTTAATCAATTCATCAGCTACAGTTGCAAAGAATTTGTAGAAAATGGTCACTACAGCTTCAGGATTAATTATCATTTCATTGTCGTGTTTAATTTCTATGTTCGTGTGCATTAGTCTGTTTTTTCCTCTTTCCTTTTTATAATATTCCAGATCGCTTTTAGTTTGTTGTTGGATTTGACAACATACTGATCATTGTGCATTCGTTTAGTCTGCATTATTACTCTTTTCAGGATACATGTGTAGCTTTTACAGTGTTTCCGTAATTGAGAGAGTCATTACTTTGTTTATGGAAGTTATGGAGTATTCTCTTATTTTTGCAGGAGGTTTGCATAGCTGTTGTAGTTCATTTCTTGTCCCCCTTATTGCTATTTAACTTTACCATTTTCTGTGGAAATGCTTCCTTAGTTTCTCAACATTTCACAATAATCCAATTTCCTTTGCCTATATGTTGATGCTTTCAATTATTTCACTAGCACTCTTTTCATAAAAGCACTATTCCTAAATTTTATTCTTGTACTTATACAGTCCCCACAAAGAATAAATTCAGATCTTCTGGCCCTGCAAGTGTAACATCATACTTGTGCATTAGGATGGCCTTTATTTTTCAATTTATTAAAAGCTCATCCCCCCACCCCTCCTTCCCCAAAAAAATGTTCCAATCAAGAAAGAAACAATTTGTACAAAATATTTGTTTAATTAAACAACTGAATGGCAGATGGCAGCCCAAAATGACCATACAGTTTGAAACATTTCACCCAAGTCATTCCTTTGGATAATTTCTTTTAGATTTTTCATTTGCAATCACTTTCAGAGACCCTTAATAGTAAGTAATGTATGCTTTATTTAATTTATCTAACCATTTTCTTATTTCCAGTACCATCTGAGTTGCTACTGTGAATTTGATGTCAAAAAACACAATGTTTCCTTGTGAATTATGTTACACAACTTTTCATAAATATAATTAAACTTATACTGTTGTTAATAGACATTATACTGTTGTTATTAGACACACTATTATCAACATTATTAATATAGTATAACTAATTTAATTTTATTATGTTATATCTTGGTTTATTTGTTTTGGAATCGAAGATGCATGATTTTTTAATTCAATGTGTGTCACTCATGTAAAGGGACTGTTATGACCTGTTCTTCCTAGACTTATAAAATAATATCAGATTCCTCCCACAGTTTGAAACACAAATTACGGAATCATTTTTACATCATCATTGTTTGTTACATTCCTAATCAATTCATCTGAGCAAAACTGCCCTCAAATGGGCAATTTTCTAATGATTATTTCTTCAATCTAAAAACTGTAAAGCTTACAACAAAGTAATTTGTAGCACTGATGACTCAAAATGTTTTAATTTTTTTATAGAAAAGCACAAATTCATGATAAATGAGCTGACCAGTGTTGATAAATTACTAAAACTCTATGGTGACTAGAAAAAGATCTATTTGTGGAACCTAGCAATATCACACTATTCAATGCCTCATGAAGATGAGAGAAGCAAGATACACAGAAACATAGTATAGATTTAAACATAGTGACTGCCAAAAACTAGTGTTGCAGTGGGACGAAAAACTGCTCCAAGCACTCAAAGGTGTTGAAAATTGGCAAAAACAGTAATGTTTCAAGGCAAGGATCAATTGCTGGGAGCCCCTGAAATCCCAGCATCTTCAGGAGAAGAGCAAGCACTGGCTCTTGATGAAACAGAGAAGAAGTGAGGTATGACTGACAAAAATAGAGGCACTTTCTTGTCAAATGTGATAGCAAGCAACACAGGTTGACTAAATGGTGCCTGTACAAATTTTTTAAGCCTTTGTCCAGCTGGCCTCAATGGTGGTACTTTGTAAGGGCCCTTATCAGGATTACAGGTGAAGATAGTCAACAGTTCTGAAGCCAGAAGAGAACCATGCACCCCAATTATGGATGAAGTGGAGAAAGTATCTCAAATCCCCTGGGTAGTATCTGTCCCTCAGCTTAGAGGTGGCAACCAACAGTGTTATTCTCAATCTGCAGGAAGGCTGAAATAACTTCCAAAGCTGGTCCAGAAACTACAAGATGGCAGCCCCATCACTGGACTCACTATCTGCCAGCAACCGCCTGTAAGGACACAACTTCATGCTTTCAAGTCTCGACTGGAAAATATTGAATTGGCCAACATGATGATGATTCAGCTATGAAAAAGGATAATGCATGGAAAAAGCAGATTATTCTAAGTAATGAAAAGGCATATCCCATAAAACAGACCAGCTAGATGACATACTGGCAAAAAAAGCAATTTCAATAGCAGTGACATTGGTAACAAAGAAGAAATTGAGAGATTTGAATTAGATTCCAAATCACTTACAGTTCTACAACGGAGTTGATCAGAAACCAATAGCAAAAGCTGGAGTCGTGCTTGTGGTACATAAATGCTTCACACCAACAACTGACAGCTACAGTTTCTGGAGTGAACGATAATTCAACTTCGACTAAATCTATTATGAGACTACACCTAGTGATTGGTATCTATGCTCTGGTTGAAAAAGTGAAAGAAGGAAGTGACAAATTCCATTGTTGTTTACAGAAGAGCATTAGCAAAATCAGTAAGTCCGATATGATCGTAGTAATCTGGTAGGTGAAACCAAAACTGAGCAGTGAGTAAACCCTCATAGGGAAGAAATTTGCAATAGTAATGAGTACAGATTAATTAATTTTGTGCTATATAACCAGCTCAGAATTATGAACACAATGTTCAATATGAAGTGAGCCACAAATTCACTTGGGAAGCCAGGAACCTCAGATCAATAAAAGATTAAATTCTAAAACAAAGTGGCTGATATGGTATTATATGCAAGAGTGTTTAGAGGTCCTGAAACTGAATCTGATCGCTACCTTCTAGTAAGCTCCATACTAATTAGGCCAAGAAGGCATAAAAAGAAGTACAACAAACTGACTATGAATAAAGAATTTGCCCACACATAAGCCTTTTGAGAGATCACAGAATACTTTGTTACAGCAAAAATAACTTTATGAGCTAGTGAGAATCTCGTCTACAAAAGAATAGTCAAAGGATGACTGGAAGGCTCTCCAATAAACTCTAAGAGAGAAGCTGCCGATCAAAGCCTTGCCAGAAAGTAAAATGGCATAGGAAGACAGGAGTGAGAAAATGGAATGATAATGCCAACAAAGCTATGGAGGACTAAAAGCATTTGTGAAATATCTGTCAACAAGGGAGCAGGAAGGCAAAATATAATTTCATACAAAGAGAGCAACTGCTAAAAGAGAAACACACGGAAGACACAGGCAGACTGGGAAGAATTTGTGGTCCATTTAAAACATGATATTTACAGACTCCAACAACAAACATTCAAAATTATAGGAAGCTAAATAGTGAAAGTAAATATCATTCCTTTACCTAAATGGCTGCAGTACTTAAAGGGGCTCCGGAACGCCCTATACTTGCAATGTTAAAATAACGCTTATAAATTACATCTTTCCTCACAAAGTATTTGAGGTAGGAAGTTGAACTTTTTACAGATTATTTAGTGGAATATGGGCTACAACTTAACACAGGGATTTTACAAAATTTTAGTTAAGTTATTAAAGATGATTTTTTTTCAACTGTAATGAAAATTCACAACATTTTATTGCAATTTTTTATTTATATATTCAAAAATATACAGTTTTTTGGAAAAAAGGCTGTGTTAAATTATACAGAAGGTACTGTGTAACATTTACTGAAAGTTTGAAACAAATATGTTTGGAAGATCATTAGAAAACATGTAATTAGTATGAGAAAATAAAAGTTTTGGGAATCGAGCGACAAAGATTGGATTAACTTTTTAGTGCATTCCAGGTCCATAGGATGGATTATCTTCATCCTCTGCAAACTCCTCCTCCAGCTTCCTCTTGTTCCTCCTCCTGTTTACTCTTGCTTGTATTTCTAGACTCTTTACAGCCCTGTCTGCAGCCCGAAGGCGTTCCTTGTCTAAAGCCAGCATCGCTTGTACCATGTTACAACCTATCTTCATTCCCATATTTCTAAATACCTTGCACCTTACAATGTTGCCATCATTGAAAGTCGCAACAGCATCTTACACACCAAAGTGAAGTGTTTCTATTCCAACAAATACAGTCTTGGGGATTCTCGACCATATAACACTATTTACACTTTCATTGGGGTTTTGAGATTTTCCGTGAATACACTTTTTCAACAGTTCAGGTGCTGCTAAGTCTCTGAAAATAGGTTTTATCACCTCCATTATTGCATGAGGCAGACTATGCTTATGAGTGTACACTTCACCAGTTAGCAATCCTTTGTTATATTTACACCAACTGTCTTCTTCTTTGGGACACAAGCTATGTTGGGGATTTTCATCGATTGAAGAAGTATGAAAAAAAAAGAGCCCAAACAGCCTTCTTCATTTCGTCGACACTTTGTGTATTTTGCCTAATAGCCATTCCATAATAGTTCTGTATTTTGTCAATTACACTGTCAGTTAACCTTGCCTTCCCATCCAACCCTTTACCATCACTGAGTTTTAGTTTTTGTTTTTTGTACGAAGCTTTCAGTCGCCGAAGTCCTGTTCCCATTCGCTTCTGTACGTGTCCAATACACTCAAATTTCTGCACTACAACATCATCACTATAGGGCTTCAGTACTTGAACATGTTTGAAACTTTTAGAATCACTGTCACCAAGGTAATTAACATATCGCTCTTTATCACACGCCTCAGAACGCTGGAATATACTGGCAACACCAGCCACTTACATTCCTCCACTACTGCCACTATAGTTAGCTTTGCAATTATTTTCATGTGTACCTTTATATTTTTGTGGACATCTACAATACTTTGATACTACTGCTACATCTAAAACTTTCCCTGTATACATACTGGTGGCAGATACTACACCATGAAGAGATGTGTGTCCCCGTTTATGCCAGGTACCATCGAACGCTGCAGTCAAATCTCTGTTACCATTATTTTCCATTACTGCCTCTTCCACAGCGTTCTTCATAGATTCTATACAGACATCTTCTACTTTAGACCCTATTAATTTATTATAGGTCGTAAACTTGGTTGGGGGATTTGGAAGATTCATGATGCCACAGAAAATTGCACCTGCAGTAGCACCCTTACCAACTGAACGCAAGGAATAAACAAATCTAATGTTGTGTTTGTAGATTTTGCTACCATTTTCTTCAGTTGCAGTTACTGCAACACTTTTCCAAAAGGTGGTCATGTATGAACACTTATCACATTTCAGTTGTATTTCACTAGCAAGTCCTACGTGCTTTATTATGGAGAGTTCCAGACCAACTTCACTACAATGAATACATCTTACACAGTTTGAAAAAATTCCTTTGAGAACCGACATATCAAATATTTCATTCACATCCGATTCGCCGATAAAACATTCATAGTTTTCACTCATTGAACCAAGCTTCTTCTGTGAAGTATTTTCTTTCCCACTTTGACTGCTAAGGGCAGGTGTACTTGAGAGGTTAGGTTCACTCACTTGATTATCGTCTTTATTGTTTACAGTAATAACACATACCTTTGGCTTTCCAACATTTCTCCTTTTCTTAAAAGCCTTCAGAGGATTTCTAATAACTTTACTTTTACTCATTATTATACTTCAACAAAACAGAGACTCAAGAAACAGAATTAATTATGAATATTTTCGAGATAACGACAGAGTAAATAAACATGAAACAATCGACAATCACACCAGCGATATATATTGAACCATCACAGGTTAGCCACAACACATTCTTTATCTCACATCACTAAAATGTACCTGATGAACACGGACGTTAATAATAACACCATTTGACAGCAGTTTAACAGCGCCACAGTGGGTCACGCCCATGTAGAACACATTTCAAAAAAAATTTAAAAATAGTAGTAGTCTTCGGAATTGAATAAATTATATATCTATTAAAAGGTAATAGTCTGCAGATTCAGAAAACGCAAAAAGTAAAAATTGAACTTTTCATGATTTTGAGCCTTTCCGGAGCCCCTTAAGACAATAGATTCTGGAACATGAGAACCTCTTATTAGATTCAGTCAATCTATGGCTGTTTAAACATGCCAGCAATTCATTTATAAGACAGATCCCTAAACTTCTTTCATATGATACATAAAATAAAGGCAAGCACTCGCCTATAGCTGACTGATGTGTGGTGCATAGAAACATGCAACTGTGACGACATATACTAACTTCTAAGCTCTTGCTCTTCCTCTAATAGAAGCACACACATTAACACACCCAAGCACACAAGTTCCCAAACGCACATGCCCACAGCCAAAAAGCTGTGGCAACTACCTCGAAATAAGGTTATCGAGCTGGGCATATAAAATTTTTGCCATCATCATCAAAAAGAAATTATAAAGACACTATGAACCCATCATATGCGAGGAGCCAAATGACTTTCAAAAAGAAAGATCATGATGGAAAGGATGTTTTTCACTGAAATTGCTACCAGAAAAACAGAGAATTTAATGTAAAGGCACATATTGCCTTCATCGACCTCAAAAAAGCTTTTGATACAGCCAACATAAATTATTTTAGGTTCTGGCAAATGATTATGTCCCAGCAACTGTTTGATAATAGATACATTTCTTTAAACAACAGATTTAATCTGCATCAAGAACGATGACAAATTATCAGTTTGGTAGAATAAATGCAGGACAAGGATATGGCTTTTCACCCTCTTATTTATCCATACTACACTATCAAATTGCCATGAGACCACATGTCAAAAGTCTGAGTAATCACCTTTTGCTAAGTTCCAGAAGATACCAACAGGTATGTGGAGCCAGCGAACTCCAGAGTTGTGGCCAGCTGTGCTAGATTACTTGGTTGAGGATTCACAACACAAGCAGCTTCATCCAGGTGGTCTCTCGGATTCTTGACTGAGTTTGCATTTTACTGGCATAACACTTAATGATGCATCAAACCTATTGAAGAGACCATGTTACACTTGTACACCCTCTTCTGGAATATTGGTGTGTGGTACGGGATACGTATCAGGTAAGAGTGACGGGGGGCATTAAAAAAGTTCAAAGAAGGGCAGCTCATTTTGGATTACCATGAAGTAAGGGAGACAGTTTTATGCAAGTGACATGCGAGACAGGATGATAATCATTAAAACAAAGGTGGTGGTCTTTTCGACAAGGTATTTTCACAAAATTACCATCACCAACTTCCTCTTCCAAAAGCCAAAACATTTTGTTGACTCCCACCTACACAGGGAGTAATGATTATCATGATAAAATGAAAATCAAACCTTTCATGGGCAGATTTAGATGGTCACTTTTCCCACTGGCTATTTGAGGATGGAACAGTAGGGTAATATAGTAGTGCAGGTTTCTGCAGCTGGAGTCAGTCAGCATGAAAGTTTCCGGTTATCGTACCACATCATACTGTAAGTTAACTATCACTGATGAAAGAAACATTTTGGCCATGGTTGCAATGGCCTCGCCTGTGTCTACTGGTGTATTTCATGTCCATATTCATTCCCAATGTGGCCCCACGGTGCTTCAGTTTTCAAAAATATCTGATCAAAATACACAAGATGATCCAGTTCACACTTTAAGTAGCTACAAAAAAATACAGGGCAATGGATGACACAGAGCCAAAACATATGGACCACAGATATTTAGATGTGTAATCACACCACTACTCATGGTAGAACAACTTGGTCATCTGTTCTCAGGCTATTCACAAACAGCACCTAAGTGATGCTCACTATATAAAACCTTAAAAGGCTGCGACCAACTTTCTTGGCTAATGGTTACAACCCCAAATCAATCCAGCCAGTCTTCTAGAACACCTGCAGAGTCTGCATGTGACAGGCTCCACCAAGGACAAGAAAGATGCTTTGGACACTCTAGGCACATAGAAGGTGGACTGAGTGTCTGGAGGAATCTATATTGGAGATATTGGCAACTCAGTAATAATGTGCATGTAGGTGCACAATTTCTACAAGGGTGGTTTGAAAAGTCCTTGGAATACCACAAGAGGTCAGCGTTGGTGCAACGAGTTGTTCACATGATATTCGTTGGACTGTTGCCTGTAAACATGTGCCACATCAGTGGTTCAAATGGTTCTGAGCACTTTGGATTTTTGCAGTGGGAATGAATCCATTGCTGGCTCTGACACTTGCTCTCTAGCTCGAAATGATGACACCATGTTTCATCTACCCCAACAATACGAAACAGGAAATGATATTTTTCATTGTCATACTGTTCCAGATGCTACAGTGATGTCAACATTCTGTTCAACTTCTGCTCCTCCATCGGACTGTGGAGAACCCACTGTGCATAGATTTTCACAGCAACTGCAGGAGGGGTAATGACATAATGAGCTAATCTTGACCCACTGCTTTCTTTCAATAACCCATGACCTCAAAATAGTTTATCACACACACACACACACACACACACACACACGACATACTGTGTTCGCTATACTCAGCAGGGATTCAGGCACGAATTTCAGTTGCTAACACTGCTTCTGCAATCAGAAACCATACATCAGCTCGCTGTTCCTCTGTCCCAGCCTCCACAGAGATGTCAAACGCACACACATCTCACTGATCTCGTGTCGAGCATATCTAACAGACAAATGGTACAGCAGGAAACATTTGCACTATTCCTTCCAGACTCCCAATAGAGGGCACTTCTATACGCACACCTACAACTACGTTATCAACCGCAATGTCATGCTCCTTATACAGCCTGTCTCGTTTTCAATTGTCTGCCCCCTTATATTTACACAGTGACACAGTTCCATACCCAGAAATCTTTCATGTTAATAGAGCAATAGTCCAAGTGGTTCCATGCACCTTATAATAATCACTTAAGAGTGAATTGCAACATAATCATGCTGTGTGATATGTACAGTTAAGAAACTGACAGGGTAAGAGATTTTCCGCTATTTTATTGGTAATAATTTCAAAAAAAGAAAGCATTTGATTAACAGGAAGCTAGCTGTAGTTTGAATTAGTTTTATGGGAAAGGTGTTGTATCCCTCTTTCTCTTTATTTATTTTCTTTCTTTGTTTTATTTATTTATTTATTTATTTATTTTTGAATGAGTGTAATGGGTTGTCAAATTTTTTTTAGGAGTGGGGAGTTTTACTTAGTTGTTAAGTAGAAATCATTATCATTTTAGATAAAAGAATAGTTATCTCTTTCTTAAATAATCAAGCATATGATCCTAGTATTGCTGTCTTAAGTTTACTTTTATTCTGTTTCTCTTTGGAAATCAAAGAAGGTAACTGCACTACACTTTCCGTCGGCATTCCATAGTAGGGACCACTTTTCAGGACCTATGGGGGGGGGGGGGGGGGTCGAGCGGGTGAAGCTGGTGGTGAACATTATCAAGGATTGATGAACACCACTATTCTCTGGCCCACCAGTGAAGAACACCACACTGGTAGGTAGTCAGCTGTTGGGCTGGGGGCAGGAAGGGTACCAGTCTTTTGGGTCTCTCCTCTGTCTTTATTAGGTCCTTACATTCTCAAATCTTCCTTTTCCTTTCATTCTACACCTATTAGGATACAAATTCCATCCCTCTGTCCCTATGCAATAGTTTCATCACATGAACCTTTCTACATCTACTTCTATGATGGCCTGCCCAGAGACTGCAACACTACTCACATGCTCTTTTCTCCCTTACATTGGTACACGTGTTAGTAGCCACCACATAAAATTGCAAGTCATTCGAGGCAGCAGATGACTTTAGGAAGTAGTTTGAAACAGATGTGGTGAGTGTGGTGTTGAAAATGGAAAAAACCGAGTATTGTGCAGTGATTAAATTCTTCATAAAAGAAGGTTTAACACATACAGTAATTCATTTGCGGCTTGCACATATGTACAGTGGCTCTTCACCTTCAATTTCCACTGTGACAAAATGGGTAGCCAAGTTTAAACATGGCCATGAAAGCATCCAAAACAATACCCACAAAGAACATTCAAAAAGCACACGCACACTAGACATCATCAACAAAGTGCACAACATGATTTTGGAATATCGGCATACAAAGGTGCATTAAATTGCTAATGCTCTATGGATATTAAAGGAATGTGTTAGTCATATCTTGCACCAGAAATTGAACATGAGAAAGCACAAGGTGAGTGCCAGGTGTGCTCACTCCAGATCACAAATATATTTGCTAGACACCTTCCAAAATTAGCTTGTGTTTTAAAAAGAACAGAAGTGACTTTCTTGCACTGATACATTACAGTGCATGAAACATGGATTCGCCACCACACAACTGAGTGCAAACAGCAGTCTATGCAGTGGCTAGAAGGCAGTTCTTCAGCTCTAAAGAAGGGGAAAGACCATGGCGTCATGTTTTGGGATGCAAAAGGGATTTTGTCGATTGACTACTCTGGA
Source organism: Schistocerca nitens (assembly GCF_023898315.1). Taxonomy (NCBI): domain Eukaryota; kingdom Metazoa; phylum Arthropoda; class Insecta; order Orthoptera; family Acrididae; genus Schistocerca; species Schistocerca nitens. Next base: position 139,000,795 of record NC_064615.1, read on the forward strand.
AAAGGCAAAACCATAACTGGAGAATACTACTACCAACTCCTAGCAAAACTGGATGCATGCATTTGTGAAAGCAGACTCAGCTTGTAGAATGAAAAAATAATCTTCCATCAGGACAATGCACCTGCCCACAACAGTGCCTTGGTAATGGGGAAATTGAGGGATTTGCACTATGAAGTGCTGGTATATTCACTCTATTTCCCAGATTTGGCTCCCTTGGACTTCCATCTTTGGTCAAAACTGAAGGAAACTGGTCAGGACTATAGATAGGTACTCTGTAACACTTCCGGAGTAACACTACAAAGATGGGATAATGGCATTGGAATACTGCTGGATGATATTAGAGGAGATTATGATGAAAAATAAAACTTCTTTGAATGCATAAATTGTCATTTTCACTACCAGGCCAAGAATTTTTCAGACCACCCTCGTACATCTACATATATGCTCCAAGAGCCACCATAGGGTGATGGTGGAGGGTACCACGTATGACAACTAGTCATTTTCTTTCTTGTTCCATTTGCAAATAGAATGAGAGAAAAACAACTGTATAAATGTCTTTATATGAGCCCTAACTTCTTGCACCTTACATTCTTGGTTCTTATGTGAAATGTAAGTTGGTGGCAGCAGAAATGTTCTACCGGTTCTCTAAATTTCGGCAAAAGTACCTCTTGAAATGAGCATCGTCTTCCCTCCAGGGATTCCCATTTGAGTTCACAAAGCATCTCTGTAATACTTGCAGGTTGATCAAACTTACTGCTAACAAATCTAGCAGGATGCCTCTGAATTGCTTTGAAGGCTTCCTTTAATCTGACCTGGTGGGGAACCCAAACAAACTAACAGTGCTCAAGAATGAATCGCAATAGTGTTCTATATGCCATCTCCTTTATGGACGAGCTACACTTTCCCAATATTCTACCAGTAAAACGAAGTCCAGCATTCATCTTCCCTACTACCAATCTGATAAGCTCCTTTATGGATGCATTACACTTTCCCACAATTCTCTCACTAAAATGAAGTCTAGCATTCACCTCCCCTAATGCCAATCCGATAAACTCATTCCATTTCATATCACCTGGATATTTAATCAATGTAACTGTGTCAAGCAGCACCCAGCTAATGCTGTATTCAAATGTTATAGGACTGTTTTTGCTACTCATTCGCATTAGCCTACAATTTTCCATATTTAGAGCAGGCCGTCGTCCATCACGCCAAGTAGAAAATTTGTCTAAGTCACGTTGTATCTTCCAAAGGCTACTCAATGATGACACCTTCCTGCACACAACAGTGCCATCAGCAAACAGCTGTAAATTATTGATCACCCTGTCCATCACATCATTTATATACATATATAACGAGAATGCTCCTGTCATACTTCCCTGGAGCACTCCTGACGATACCCTTGTCTCTGATGAAAACTCGCCATCAAGGACAATGTACTGGATTTCATTACTTAAAATGTCTCGAGCCACTCACTTATCTGGGAACCTGAACCATATGCTCGGACCTTCATAAACAGTCTACCATGTGACACTGTGTCAACTCTTTCCAGAAATCTGGAATACAGAATCTGCCTGTTGTCTTCCACCTGCAGTTTATAGCGCATCATGTGAGAAGAAGGCAAGCTATGTTCCATATGATCGATGCTTTTTGAACCTGTGCTGATTTGTGGATGGAAACTTTTATGACTCAATGAAATTTATTGTATTCACACACATACTGTGTTAATTCTAAAGCAAACCAATGTTAAGGATGATGATGATGATGATGATGATGATGATGATGATGATGATGATGGGGTCCCATACTCCAAGGAGTGTAGGGGATGATACAGAGGGGCCCAGAAAAGTGTAGACACTCTTTAATATTTAATATCTTTGGAACAAATATGACATCGTTGTAGTTTTGCATAGTAACATTGTCTATTGTTTTCTCAACAAATCTTTGTGTGCATTTCCCACTAGATGACAGTGCAGTACTGAATGCAGAAAGATTGTTGGCTGAGCTACACAGTCATATTGAAGTGGTACTGGAAGTACAAAAACATGATGGAGGCACAGCAATCTTGGCATGCACACTTTCCACTTACTTTCAGAATTGATTGTACACTTGATTGGCTTACCTCGCATCCATGTGTAGCCTGCTTCACAGATTTCTGAGGTGAGCTAGTAAAACGTTGCAACACAGCAGCACTGGAAGCTGGATCTGTTGATGTTTCTGGTTGCTTTCCTTATGCATATCCTGAACAGTACTGTCAGCTTCAAATTCAACCTGAATATGATAAGCTGTTGTAAGTGTTGGTGGCTGAGTTCCATACACATTATACCACTGCTGTTGTACTTCCACCATGTTTTCATACTTCCAATACTACTTCAATAAGGCCTTGTGTTAGTAAAATGACAATCTTACTTCATTCATTGTTGCACTGTCCTCTGCTTGAAAACGGGTCAAGATCTGTTGAGAAAACAACAGGGTATGCTACTGCACAAAACTGCAATTATGTCATTTTATTCCACAGATATTAACTATCAAAGAGTGTCTACATTTTTTCTGGACCCCTCTGTATACAGGATCCACCTGCACTTTTTTCCAGTTGCCTGGGACTTTGCACTGGGTGAGAGTCATAACTGCAAGCTAACTAAGGGGCCAATACAGTAGAGTGCTGTCTGCAAAACCAAATTCGAATTCCATCTGATCCTGGTGACTTTTTGTTTTCGACTATCAGTCGTTTCTCTACAGTACAGATGCCTATTTCTATGACCTCCATGTGGGAGTCTGTATGGCAGTCAACTGACATTATTTTTGTATGATCCTCCTGCATGAATGATTTCTTAAACGTGAAATTTAAAACTTCAGCTATCCTTTTGCTCTCTTCTAACGGCACCCCAGATTGGTCGCCAAGTGACTGTATAGAAGCCTTTAATTCACTTAGTGATTATGTATGAGCAGAATTTTCTTTTGCAAAGATATCACAATGGAAGTTTTATGCTTTGCACACTGATCTCGTTACAGACACACAAATTTCTACTAACTTCTGCCTGTCAAAATTTATGCATTCTTTTTTTAACCAAGAGTGCAACAATGTTTCTTCAGCATTTCCCAAATTTGATTATTAAACCACAGAGTGTCCTTTCCATTTGTAATCCACTTACTTCGCATACACCCTTAAGACCGCGATTTACAATCATTTTAAACATTTACCATAATTCCTCTGTCTGTCATATTAGAAGTAAATGATGTTCATTCATTGTCTAAATCGGATGCTAACAACTGCTTATGTGATTTTTTTAGTATAAATACTTTCCCAGCCTTCTTGATGGATTTATTAACTTCAGAAATCATCATCACTATGACGACATAGTAATCACTAATTCCTGTCTCTATACTGACACTGTTGATAAAGAGTCAGGCCTTTTGTAGTTACAAGGTCTACAATATTTCCATTGTGAGTGGGTTGTCTAATTGTTCAAGGCAGTTTTCAGGAAACATATTCAAAAGTACTTCAACAAGACTGTCTGTTCATACTACCTCCGATTATATACTTGGTAGATTAAAGTAAACTCAAGTAATACTGCAGGATCTGGGTATTTCTGCACTACTGAGCAAGACTTTCCTTGGATGATTCTACACCTGTTATGGAGAAATCAGGTGGCTTGTAAAAACATATGATAAGCAACTTTAATTCACCTAGCCTGCTCCTCTATTCACAGTCAGACTCAAATTCAACCTCAATAGACACAATAGTTTTGTTGACAGCAATGAACAGTCCCGTCCCTATGGTGTGTAATCTGTCTTTCTGATATACATTCCATGCCTCACTAAATGTTTTGAAGGTTTCTGCTTTAGGTTTCTGCTTCAGGTTTCAGCCAGCTCTCAATTCCAAAAATAATTTGAGGTTGATAACTTTCATGGAGGACAGTAATTCAGGTGCTTCAACAATTAACTGTAAAATTTTGACAGCTGAAGTGTACTTTCTATGCGATCTGATTTCACTCTTTGTATACTGACTGGTGAGCCTTCACCAGAGGACCTAAAAAAAATAATAATGGACAAGTACTCCACTACAAAAGTAGCTGCTTCTTTGTTGTAATGCACCACTGGCCTATCAAGGTGAGTCCTGCAACTGTCAGCCCCATAACAGAGGTCCAGAAATCTGCAGCCATCACTATTGCAGAATCAATGGAGCCTTCAGCTGAGACCCTCCACTCAGCTCCAAACCAAAGGGTCCCTATCAACTCAGGGTACGATGCTGCAAATTGTAAGCTCTGTTTGCACCTCATGAGTGAAGCCAGCAGTTTCACTATTTCCACCAGCCAACATAGGAACTGAGGATATCATTAGAAACCAAGTGAAATGTGCCAACATGAGTTTGCCAGGATCCACACTGACTCTTACCTTGAGTGATGTGACTGCATAACAAGCCACCACTCACCTTGCAGTGAGCACAGATACCCTGCATGAGGTATTCTTCCTTATACCCATTCTACACAACTCGTAACAAAAAGACTAGTCCACGGTAGTGCATCTCTAGAAAGTTTCCGACTAATAGTGTAACTTTTAATTGATAATTATATTTGATATACATCAGTACCATAATAATTCGTGGCACCCTGGAAATATTCTAAGTTTGGAGTTGACGTGGCCGCGCTGGGGCTCTCGGCGGGCCGCGGCACGTCAGCAGCCACGTGATGCCAAATGTTAGCCGGGGTCCAGGTAGCATGTGGCTAGGATTCCTTGGTGACGCTGTGTCGATGAAAGAGACTTGTGTGCCGAGAGTGCCAAAGATGGCATTGTGAAACCAGCATGGCAGACATTTCACAGTTTGTATAGGAATTAACAGTAGCCAGGTGAATCAAGATACCTCAAAAAGAAACATGTACATCACCATTATTTACGCGACAATTCTGATGGTGTAATCAGATTTTCAATATCTTTATTAGTTTAAAGTTTAGGATCTGACAAATTATATAAGTAACACCCAGCAACAAATTTCCAAAATCTAAATGGTTCATACGATTTTGTTGACCAACGTGACTTTAGAAAGCTATTAATGTAAACCTAAATTGGTACAAATTACAGACATGTAACTTGAATAGTACACGAGTTATTGGTGGTCGAAATAAGTACTCCACAGTTACACGAAAAAAACTGCAGCAGCATGCTTATAAATATATTTATTTATCTATGTCTTTGTTTGTATCCCATATATAGTATTCACGAAGAAATTGGTCAAATATTTACTGTGTTTTGGAAAGCACAGAGACATTAGGCTACTGGCCTACTTTTGCTTGCTATTCCTTTGATGTATGTTTATTTAATTTGTTTATGTATTTAATAATGTGTGTTAGAGCATGTTTATGGTCCAGCCATAGGAATATTTATTTAATTGCAAGTTATTTAAATGTAAACCCAGTATTTTGTATGTGTTTCATTATGTTTGTGAGTACACTGGCTTGGAGACAGGGCGGGAGCGCTTTAGCTAATCACAGCGATCGTTCCAAAAAGGACGCTTGGAGAGACTGTATGGAAGTGGGGGAGGAGGATTGTTTCCAGAGAGGACACAGGCAGTTCTGAATAGTACAGGACAGGACTTGAGAGGTGCTGGATATGAGGACACGATGGACAAACGGTCGCAGGAAAGACTTGGAGAGCGTGGAGCAGTTGGCGTGCCGTTTCGGCAGATAGAAATACTCCGTAGTGCTGACTTGTGCACTTGTGAGATATCCGTGGCTTCTACAGTGAAGACGTAGTGTGCATTTAGAAGTGAATATCTCGCAAGCTATGTTGTTGTTCATAACTAATTATGTGCAGTAGGAATCTTTTGTTTCCCTGTTACTCAACTTATATATTGTTTAATTGCTGGACCATCAACACCAATAAGTGTTTTTCAGAAATATATCACATTCTCAAAAGTTGATCTACTATCTTACTCATTTAAAGCCATTACGATAGTACCTGCAGATTTTATTTAATTGCAATCTTTCATCTATAAACTTCTACGTTACATTTGCAATTGCTGAGTGATAGGAACCTATGACCATTCGATTCATGTCTATATTCAGGATGGATGTGTGTGCGCGAGCGCGCTCGAGTGTATACCTGTCCTTTTTTCCCCCCAAGGTAAGTCTTTCTGCTCCCGGGATTGGAATGACTCCTTACCCTCTCCCTTAAAACCCACATCCTTTCATCTTTCCCTCTCCTTCCCTCTTTCCTGACGAAGCAACCGTTGGTTGCGTAAGCTTGAATTTTGTGTGTATGTTTGTGTTTGTTTGTGTGTCTATCGACCTACCAGCACTTTCGTTTGGTAAGTCACATCATCTTTGTTTTTAGATATATTTTTCCCACGTGGAATGTTTCCCTCTATTATATTCATATTGTATACTGTAGACTCAGCAGTATTTAGCTTGTATTGCGACAACTACGTATCCCAGCTCCTAGACAACGAAACCAGCCAAAAGTTTTAATATTTCAACTCTGAGTCAGTGGGTACGCAATTGAGGGCCACCACCTCACATCCTTTGATCATTTTATTTGAAAGCCCGCAATTGGGATTCGAACCCAGAATCTCCTGTTTACTAGGTATTTGCATTAACCATTGCAACACATGGACACAATGTCCACTGGAACTGTCTGTACTATCTCAATTCGCCCCTCGGCCAATCCACACTCCCACCCAGCACCACCTATCTGCAGTCCCCATCTGTGTTCTCCAAGCTCACTACTTTGAGATTCCTGTAGGAGCTCTAGCATGATTGTACATTAGCAATAAAGGTGGTGGATTCATAGCACATCGAGGTGACTCATTTATATGAATGCATGTGTCTGTTCTTTTGCATATGTCCCTTTGATTTTTTTCCCTTCCACCTTTAATTTACATAATATGTATCAGAGCTGCAAATTCCATTTCATGTCTGTTCTTTCGGACATGTCTGAAAGAACAGACATAATGCATTCATATAACTGATCCACCTCAACAGACCAAGAATCCACCACCTTATATGTGAATGCACAATTATGCCTGAGCTCCTGCAGGAACCTCAAATAAGCGAGCATAGAGGACAGGAGCAGGGACTGTGGATAGGTGGCCATCGGGGGATTGAATCCCAGTCCAACATGTGCCTTCACTCGGCACTGCTGACTCCGCATAATCCCGATGCAGCTGAAATCATGAGTTCCTTCCTTTTCCTCCCCAAGTGCGTAGAAGAGAGTGCTGCACTGTATGCTACTTCAAGAAGTATCAATAAGTCAAACGTGGTATACTGCAATAATTTCAATATATACTGAATCTTTTTGAAATATCAATTTGTTTAGCTGGTGGAATATCAGTGTCTAAACAGGATGTTAGCCTAGTATAAAGGCACATGCTAATGACTAATTTCTTGTTTGATGTATAGTCAATGTATAACAAATACCAACTGTTAACTCCAAAGTTGTTGGAATACTGATTTAGTAGACATTGTTGTCGAAACAAGATTTAAGAAGACTTTCATTTAGCCGGGAGTTGAAAACTGCTACAGAGCAGAAATGCACGTTATTATTAACACACATATTGACTGAATCCTTATAAAATCGACTCAACAAGTGGCGGCAACAGAATAAACATATAAAAGACATGGAAATGTGCAAGCTTTCAGAGCCAGTGGCTCCTCCTCCTGGTTGGTTGGTTTAAAAGGGGGGGGGGGGGGGGTTGGAAGGGACCAAACTGTAAGGTCATTGGTCCCTTGTTCCCAGTAGAAGCGAAAGAAAAGAAAGGAGATGTACAGCACAATAATAGGAGAAAGGAAGAACCAGAAGAACAACAGAAGGACAACGAACACTACCATGGACAAAACACAAAGAGAAAACCACAGAGATAAGCAAGAAACCAGTAGAAGGGGTAAAAATAAGAGAATAGATGACTGTGGCTGGCCGACCACAAGAATAAAAAGGAAAAGCCAGCCACTCTGTGACACATTAAAACATCCACCCTAAAAGCATTAGAATGGAGAACACAAAGGACTTGCACTAAAACTTATATAGAATGATAAAAACCACCATCACAAATAAAACGTGAAACTAAATTAGCTGATGAGGCATTGTCTGCCAAATTTAATAGAAACGAGTCTGGTAACTGAAGAGTCCATTGCAGGGCAGCCAATGAAGGACAGCTCACCTAGATATGGGCCACTGTCAGCCGGACGCCGCACCGACACTGAGGTGGATTATCATGGCGCAGGAGGTAGCTGTGTGTCACCCAAGTGTGGCCAATGCAGAGCCAGCAGAAAACCACAGAATTCCTGTGAGAGGCCCACATGGAGGACTGCCACACATTCATAGTCTCCTTAATGGCAAGCAGGTTGTGCATGCTGAGGTTATGCCATTTTGTCTCCCAAAGCTGCAAAACCTTGCGGCGTAGTACTGAACACAGGTCAGTTGCAGACAAGTCGATCTCCATAAGCGGTTTCCACGTAGCCTGTTTGGCCAGCCTGTCGGCAAGTTCATTGCCTGGGATTCCGCCGTGACCTGGGGTCGAGACAAACACCACTGAACGACTTGACTGTTCCAGGGCATAGGTGGACTCTCCTGGATGGCCACTATCAAAGGATGATGAGTATAGCACTGCTGTAGGCTGCTGAAGGAGTCAGTACATAGAAGAAACGACTCCCCAGAGCTTGAATGGATGTGCTCAAGAGCACGAGATACAGCCACCAGCTCGGCAGTGAAAACACTGCAGCCATTGGGCAAAGATTGCTGTTCAATATGTCCTCCATGGACATACGTGAAGCCAACATTAGATCAGCCATCGAGCCATCAGTGTAAACCACTTTGTGGTTTCAGTACATGTCAAGAATCGAGAGGAAGTGGCAGTGGAGAGCTGTGGAGTTAATTGAGTCCTTAGGGCCATGTGATAGGTCCAGGCGAAGCTGTGGCTTAGGTGTACACCATGGAGGTGTATGTGAATGGACCTCAAGTATAGGTGGTAAAGGCAAGGACTACAGTTTGGAAAGAAGGGATCCAACATGAACTGCAACTGGAAGCCCTGACCTGGGCCACTGGTACGGGAGATGAACCGCCGTGGGTGGGAAAAGGAGACAGTGATTCGTATACGCAGGAGAACTACGAACGTGTGCAATGTATCTGGCCAGCAGTTGTACACGCCTAACCTGCAATGGAGTGACTCTGGCCTCCACAAGGATACTGGTCACCAGACTTGTCCTAAAAGCTCCTGACGCTAGGCGAACGCCACAGTGGTGCACTTGGTTGAATAAACTCAATGCTGAACCATAAACCAGACTCCCACAATCAAGGTGGGATTGAACAAGGGTTCTGTAGAGCTGCAGTAGGGTACAGCAATATGCACCACAGTTGGTGTTGCTCAGGCAGTGGAGGGCATTGAGGTGCTGCCAGCACATCCGCTTCAGCTGACAAAGATGAGGAAGTCAAGTCAATCGGGCATCGAAAACCAGTCCTAAGAAACGATATGTCTCCACTACAGTGAGTGGATCATCTTTAAGGTAAAGTTCTAGTTCTGGATGAACGCCAGTACTAATGGAGCGGTATGAAATACAGAAGTCGTCTGCATACAGAGAAGGTGAGACGGACGGCCCTACAGCTGCTGCTAGACCATTAATGGCCATTAAAAATAGAGACACACTCAATACAAAGATCTGTGGGACCTCATTCTCCTGGATATGGTGGGAACTAGGAGAGGCACCAACTTGGACATGGAAAGTATGAAGCAACATGAAATACTGGATAAAAATTTGGAGCAGGCCTCAGAGACCCTACTCGTATAATGTGGCAAGGATATGATGTCACCAGGTGGTGTCATACACTTTTTGTAAATCAAAAAAGATGGCAACCAGGTGTTGGCATCAGGAAAAGGCTGTTCAGATGGCAGACTCGAAGGACACAACATTATCAGTGATAGAGAGACCATGGTGGAAGCCGTCCTGACATGGAGCCCGTAGGCCACGTGACTCTGACCCAACCCAACCACCAGCACACCATACATTCTTGCAGCTTACAAAGAATATTGGTGAGGCTGATGGGCCGATAGCTATCCACATCGAGCAGGTTTTTACTGGGTTTTAGCACTGGAATGATGATGCTCTCCTGCCACTGTAATGGAAAGACACCACCACACCAGATCTGGTTGAAGATGATGAGGAAATGTTGCTTATAGTCAGGTGAGAGACGTTTAATCATCAGCCTGTGGATCCGATCCGGCCCAGGAGCGGTGTGGGGTCAATGTGCAAGGGCACTGTTTGAGAGTGCGAAAGGCTGGGGGGTAATTCTCCAGTGCAGAGGCTCAAGCATAGTGCTCAGCAAAGTGCTCGGCAATCGCGTTTGTGTCAGTAGATAACACACAATTCATGTTAACACTGGGTACACCTATTGGGGTCTCATACCTGAAAATGCATTTCATCTTTGCCCAAAGTTGGGAAGGTGACGAACGGCACCCAATGGTCGAGACATATCTCTCCCAACACTCCATCGTTTGGTAAGTTGGTGAACGCGAGCATGGAGGCATTTAAAGGCTATGGGGGTGCTCCAGGGAAGGGTGCTGCTTGTGCCGCTGTAGAGATCGCTGACACTCCTTAATTGCTTCAGTGCCTTCCGGCAACCACCAAGGGACTGCCTTACGCCGGGAGCACCCTAAAGAGCGAGGGATTGAGCTTTCTGCAGCAGAAACAATTGTTTTAGTCACCTGCTCAACCATCACATCGATGTTACCATGTTTGGGAGATTCAACGGTGACAGTAGAGGTGAAAGTTTGCCAGTCCACCTTTTTTAAAGCCCATCTGGGCAGGCATCAGTGGGCTTGACACCAGGGCAGTGACAGGAAGATGGGAAGTGGTCACTTCCACACAGGTCGTCATATGCTCTCCAGTGGGAGAAGTCCTGGGCTGCAGATTGATAAATCAATGGCCGAGTAACTACCATGAGCCACACTGAAATGTGTGGTGGCCCCAGTATTTAAGAGGCAGAGGTCAAACTGAGACAATAAAGTTTCGACATCTCTGCCTCGGCCAGTAAGCATGGTGCCACAACACAAAGGGTTACGGGCATTAAAATTTCCCAAAAGTAGGAAAGGTTTAGGGAACTGATCAATGAGCACAGTTAATACATTCAGGGAAACTGCACCATCTGGAGGAAGATATACATTGCAGACAGTTATTTCCTGTGTTGTCCTTATTCTGACAGCCACAGCTTCAAGAGGGATTTTAAGGGGCACAATTTCACTACAGACTGAGTTTAGGACATAAATGCAAACTCCACTTGACACCCGATTATAGTCGCTATGGTTACTGTAGCACCCCTTATAGCCACAGACGGCAGGGGTTTGCATTGCCAGGAACCAGCTTTCCTGGATGGCAACACAGAAAGCGGGTGTAAAGCTTAACAGTTGCCATAGCTCCTTAGCCAGGCGGTGGAAAAAACCACTGTAATTCCACTGGAGGGTGACATCATCGTGAGACTGGAAAGGCATGGAACATTCAATGAGGCAGTTTATGCCTCATGGTCACCTGCTGCCACCGACTTTTTGTCTGAGCAGTCTATATCCACTGTGTCTATTATCTTTCCCACTAGCAGGAACCTGGGAAGGGAGTGACCCAAGCAACCCCCTCCTAGCCAGAGGAGCCGAATACAACTTACACTTCTCCGGCTCAGAAGTGGGGAGTGATATCCCCCGTTGTTAGGGGGGTATTGCTCCTGAAGTAGGTAGTGCAGAGCAACAGGGACGGAAGTGCTTCCCACCGTGAAGGGGCTGGTATAGTCTTCTGGTTCTGAGAGGTGACAGGAATGAAAAAAACTGATGGGGCGACAACTGTTCTCATAGCAGCTGCATAAGAGGAGGTAATAGCCACAGCAACGTGAATTATGTTCTCCGCACTTGACACAGACGGGAGGCGGAACACACGGAGTACTGGGATGTGATGGACATCCACAATCTCGACATGTGACACTGGAAGTACAGCGGGAAGACATATGGCTGAACTTCCACCACTTAAAGCACTGCATTGGGTGAGGGATATATGGCTTGACGTCACAGCAGTAGACCATCACCTTGACCTTCTCAGGCAATGTGTCACCTGTGAAGGCCTAGATGAAGGCATCGGTTGCAAACTGATTGTCCCTCAGACGCCGATGGATGAGCCAGACGAAATAAACATCTCGTCACTCTAAATTGGTGCGCAGCTCGTCGTGAGACTGCAAAAGAAGGTCCCTGTGGAATATAATAACCTGGACCACATTTAAGCTCTTATGGGGCATGATGGTAACAGAAACGCCCCCAACTTGTCACAAGTGAGTAATGCCCATGACTGGGCAGACGATGCTGTTTTTATCAAGACTGACCCAGAGCGCCTTTTGGACAAGCCCTCTACCTCCCCAAACTTGTCCTCCAAATGTTCCACAAAAAACTGAGGCTTCATTTACATGAAAGATTCCCCATCAACTCTCGTACATACGAGGTACCAGTGTGAATAAGCTTCACTGCCATCCTTAGCCTGGCATTCCTCCCAGGGTGTGGCCATGGAGGGGAACGATTTAGGATCACACTTCCTTGCTATGTGGTCAGGCGGCTACAACCAACAGGGTACATGGCGGCCCCACCACAATGGACTGGCTACCATGCTGGAGATGAGGTGCAAAGAATTCCATGGTCCTTGTCGGTGCAGAAAACGACACTGCATAGTGGGTGGAGGATAATGCACCAAAAGCTATTCTAGGTGTGGTGGGCAAACTGTCACACAGAATGGATCTCATTTCAGGGTATGATTTGATTTTAGCAAGTCATAGCCTTGTCAAAGTAGCTGATTAATCCATTCAAGATCAGGATAGTACTGAATTAGAAGTGGTATACTCCTAAGTTGCTTTATTGAGGCATCAACAGTACCAGGATTGGATGCGATAGTCTGGAAAACTGCTTTTGAACTACGCTGGTGGGGTAATTAATTAAAGTGATGACTGAGGTAACAATGGTTGTGTATTGCTGTAAGGATTCTGTATGGGAGGGAATGTCTGACGTGGAAAGGTTGAAAGTTGTCAAAATGTAGTCACATAGATGTAGATGTATTTTACAAGTCTCATGTATGGGAGGTATTTCTTTCAGCAAGTACTCAGACTGGTGAGTCTGCAAGAATTGGAAACACAGTCGTTCATTAAATAGATTGTCTATCATCTTTGTTATCAAAGACAGCATACCACGTATTTACTGAAGTAATGTTGAAAGAAATTTTATATCTTTGCATGAGAGATGCACAGACAAAATTTGATTCATCAATAAATACAATCTGTGGAATCAAATTGCTACCAGCAATAGCTCTCTCACAGAATGCCTTCATGAAGGCATTTTTCTCAAGGCGCTGCATCCCTTGTTGACAACTGTGATACGAGCCCTGCTCATATATAATATGCGGTCCTCTTAGGTAGGATGTCCAGGTCCACCTCTGGAATTACTTCTTAAGCTACTTTTAATTGCTCAAAAATGTTATCTATAGACTGTATATCTTCATACGTTTCCCATTTCACAAACATGACCACTGAGAAGAGAAACATGTACCACATCCACAAACCTCGTAATGTTGTTCAGTAGGGTAGTTCTCTTAATTCAAAACACCTTCATAAGTATTCACGATTTCCCACTGCAGAGACCATAATAAATATACATGTCTGCAATCTCTGTAAACTTAAGCATTTGGGATTTTTCAACTCTGAACACAAACTAGTAAAATGCTCTTAATTTTTCTCACTCAGGTAATCCAGAAAGCTAAGCATTGTTACTCCACCTCAATGTACAAATGGTGTGTGCAGAGCGATGAATGCATTAATGTGGCTGACAAGGCAAAACATTATAGCTGAAACTGTTGAAAATATGGGATACTGATTAAGATTTTGGCTGTTCAATACCATGGACCCTTTGTGTTCACCTTTTTTTTAAATTACCCATTCCTTCTATGACATTTATGAGAAAGAATTAACCGTCGGAATTCTGCCATGTATTAACAGACCCCAATACAGTTTGTTCTTCTTCCTGAACTGATTCAAAGAGTAAATCATAATTTTATTATATTGCTTATAATTAGCTACATGAGCTTTTCCTGTTACACATAATTTTTCTCTTTTTCTCCTTTTATCCAACATTTCTTTCTTATGTGGTCAAGAAAAAACAACATATGGGACACTATCCCTCTATCTGTTCTTCTGGGAAAGTAGTTACGTCCCAATACAAAATTTTACTGTAACATTTACAATTATTATGAAAAAACTAAATTCATTTTGCCAAGGAAAATACAAAATATATTAGTCAAGAACTTGTTTACACAAGGAACTTGCAGCTGAATATGAACACTAAAGTTGCAGTTTAGCATTTAAAATATAAATATCATCCAGTACAATGAATATAGTCACGAAGACAATGGAATGGTTTAGCAACTACATATCCAGAAGATGATCTGGTATAGATCTCTCTTTTTTTCTTAAAGCTTAATTGAGAATTTTTATATGCTCAAGAATCAGAAAAAAAACCACGATAAGCATGAGTAATATCAATACACGAAAATCACAACTCCTGTTCTTAGAAGCTAACAACTAATAACAATCTCCCCCATGCATTTTGTTCTTGTTTTTCTTGTTCTTGTTGTGTTTGTCAGTTTGTAGACTGGTTTGATGCAGCTTTTCATAACATTATATCCTGTGCAAGCCATTTCATCTCCGAACAATTACTGAAACCTACATCCAACTGAACCTGCTTACTATATTTCTTGGGCTCACCCTACAATTTTTACATCCCCCCCCTCCCCCCACAACATTCCCAATATCTACCACCAATATCAAACTGACAATTCCTTGAGGCCTCCAAATGTGTTATATGAACTGATCCCTTCTTTTAGTCCAGTTGTACCATAGATTTCTTTTCTCCCAAGCCTGATTCAGTACCTGCTCGTTAGTTACATGATCTACCCATCTACAGCACCACATTTTAGAAGCTTATATCCTCTTCTTTCTTGAATGGCTTTTTGTCCACATTTCACTTCTGTGCAAGGCTTCACTCTAGACAAAAACCTTCAGAAAAGGCTTCCTAACACTTAGCTTTACATTTCATGTTAACAGATCCCTCTTTTTCAGAACTGCCTTCCTTACTAGAGCCAGCCTGCATTTTATAGTCTCTCTGCTTCAGCCATTGTGGTTATTTTGCTGCCCAAATGGCAAAACTTGTCTACTACTTTTAGTATCCTGTTTCCTTATATACTTTCCTCAGCATTGTCTGATTTGACTTCATTCCCCTACCCTTTGACATTCATCTTTTAACTTTTTTTCTCTGTTCCCAGTCCTTTCTGCCTCCAACAGAATTAAAGTGTCTTCAGCAAACATCAATGTTTTTATTTCTTCTCCCTGAACTTTTATTCCTTCTCATCATTGTTCTCTGGTTTCCTTTATCACATTCTCAAAGCACAGACTGAATAACAAAGGAGACAGGCTATGACTGGTATGTAGTTACCTGCCTGCTAATCTTTAGTCTGCACTTAATGTCTTAAGTCCCACAAATACAATGAGCAAATACTGGTGACAAACATACTTATTACTGACATCTTACACTGAATTGTTACACAAATGTTAACCATAGTGCAGGCTAAGTATGAATTTTACTGTGAAAACTTGATACACGATGTTGCCACAAAGCTTTCTGATTCCAGACTTTCACAGATAAGTTAGTATTATAATGATTAGAAACAGACAGACTTTACTACATGATCTTACGCGATTGCTTGCCTGTCACCAATGAAGATTTTGGAATGTCGTTGGCCTTATAAAGACTGACATATGAACATTTTTGTACTTAGGAAACTTCATAATGGTTTGAAAAGCTGATGGGTTAGATTATACTGACTGGAATGGATTACATGGTTCAACAGTAACTTAGTTTACAGAATATATAGTTAGTAAGACGAGCACAAAATTTTACAGAACTATTTACAGTGTCAATGTTGGAAATTAACAATTTACAAGTACAACTGCCACCCTGAAAATCATAATAAATAAAACAAATTCTTAATTAATGATAGGTGTCATTCAGTCCCAGAAAATTTGAGTAATAAGCTTATAGTGGCAGAAGCTGGAACTTAACAAGAAAAATGGCTAAATTTGAAATAGAAATTTTTGGTGTGTGTGAACTTTAATACTAATTATCTGGTAAGATAACAAATTTTAGATAAATTGAAACATTTTACTCTAAATGTTTGGATGCCAGTCTTTCTAATGACTAGTGTCATTATATCTAAAACTATCTATTAGCTCAGTCCAAATTAGCATTATCAACTATAGTAATAATTTCAACTAGCAATTACTTTTAATTAAGAGGGTTTCCCATAAAATTATACATGCTGCATATTGAAAACTGTAGTCTGAATAATAAACCTACTATAAAGCATAGTCTAATTAGTTTTGAAAGATTCTGACATACTGTATGAGCATAAACAGACAACTAGATGAAAGTTGAAAAATGAGTAGAGGAAAAAAAAAACTCATGTTTACAGGAATGCAGTCATAGTTGATGGGTTGGTTCCTGCTTGTTATGTTATACTGTTTCAATCCCTTCTCAATTACTGCTTCCCTTTCACGTCCTTTGACTAACGTAACTGCAGTCTTGTTTCTGTACAGACTTCAACATTTTGCTCCACGTGTTTTATTACTGCTATCTTCAGAATTTCAAACAGTGTATTCCAATCTAAATTGCCAAAAGGTGCCTCTGCTATAAACATAGGTTTGTCTTTCTTTCAGTCATAGGGTCAGCACAGCTTCTCGAGTCTTACATTTCTCCAAAAACTAATCTGACTCTCCCTGAGGTCGGCTTCCAGCGGATTCTCCAGACTTCTATAAATAATTCAAGTTGGTGTTACACAATCATGACTTATTAACTGATAGTTTGGTAAAATCCACACCTATCAGCACCTGCTTTCTTTGGAACTGGAATTATTACAATCGTTTTGAAGTCTGCAGGTATTTCGTCCACCTCAAGTATCTTATATACCAGGTGGAATAGTTTTGTCATGGCTGGCTCTCCCAAGGAACTCAATAATACTGAGGAAATGTTGTCTACTCCAGGGGCTTTGTTTCAACATAGATCTTTCAGTGCTCTATTAAATCATCTTTGCAGTATGATATCTACAATTTTATCTTCACCTACTACTTCTTTTCTTTCTATAATATTGTGTTGAAGTTTGTTCCCCTTATGTAGACCTACATATATTCCTTCCACCTTTAAGATTTCTTTTCTTTTAGTACTGGCTTTCCAGCTGAGCTCTTGATATTCACAAGGTGCTTCTTTTTTCTCAAAAGTCTCTTAAATCTTCCTATAGCAGCATCTATCTTTCCTCTACATATCCATGGCTCTACAGCCATTCCTGTTTAGCCATTTCACACTTCCTGCCAATTTCATGTCTAGTTATCTGCATTCCTTTTTGCCAGTGTCATTTGCTGCATTTTTATATTTTCTCCATTTGTCAATTAAATTCAGTATTTTCCAATTTATCCAACATTTTCTATCAGGCTTTGTCTTTTTACCTACACGATCCTCTGCTACCCTCATTATTTCATCTGTCAATGTGAATCATTCATCTCCTTTCCTTATTTCAGGAAGACATTGCCTACTGCTCCTTCTCAAACTCTCAATGATCTCTGGTTCTTTCAACTTATCCAGATCTCATCTTCTTGGTTTTTTTTTTTTTTTTTTTTTTTTTGTGTGCAGTTTCTTAAGTTTCATCACACAGTTCATAACAAATAAATTATGACCGTAGTCCACATCTGCCTCTGGAAATGTCTTACAGTTTAAAATGGTTTCATATTTCTGCCTTACCATTATATAATCGATTCAAAACTCTTCAATTGTCTCTGTCTTTCACACATACAGCCTTCTTATATGATTCTTAAATCAAGTGTTACCAATGATTAAACAATGCTATGTGCAAAATTGTACCAGGTGGGTTCCTCTTTCATTCCTTTCTACCAGTTCACCTTCTCCTACCACATTTCCTCCTCTTCCTTCTCCTACTAACAAATTCCAGATCCCCACCACAATTACATTTTCTTCTCCCTCAACCTCATGGGAAATTTCTTTTACCTCATTCTACATTTTTTCAATGTCTTCATCATCTGCAGAGATAGTTGGCATATAAACCTGTCCTACTGTGTCGAGCGATGGCTTTATGTCTGGCTTGGCTATGATAATACGTTCACTATGCTCATCATAGTGTCTTTCTCTCATTTCTCTTTTCTTGTTCATTATTTTACTCCTGCTTTACCCTTATTTGTTTATGTATTTATAACTCTGTATCCACATGATAATTCTGTTCCATCCAGGCACCGCACTTTGCTAAGTCCCACGAATCTAACTTCAAAATATTCACTTCCCTTTTTAAATTCTTTAACATCTCTGTTAAGTGATCTAATATTCCATGCTCTGATGTCTAGAATGCAGCTCCCTCCCATCCCCTCCAATGATGACATCCTCCCAAGTAGTCCTGTCTGAAAAACTTGAATGGACTACTATTTTACCTCTAGAATATTTTAACTATGAAGATGCCATCATCATTTAGCCATGTGGAAGAGCTGCAGCCCACCAGAAAAATAACAGCTATAGTTTTTTCTTGCTTTCAGTTATTTGCAGTATTAGCACAGCAATGTCATGTTCATTAACATTAAAAGGTCAGCTCAATAGACCCAAAATCTTACTGTTGCCTCTGCAACTACAGAAAGGCTACCACCCTCTTCAGGAACCACATGTTTGTGTGGCCTTTCCACAGATAGCCTTCCAGTACAGTTGCACCAACTGTACAGGCACCTGTATCAATGAAGCACTCAAGCCACCACAAATTGACAAGGTCCACAGTCAGCCTCTGCAATTGTCTAGTTATAATAGATTGATACATATAATCTGCCACATAATAAAAATGTTAGGTCACTCTCCTTGAAGAAGGCTTTGGCCCCGCAAGCTAATGTGTAAGTGTCTGTAACTCTTCATCTTTACAGTGAGCTGCAACCAATATTTTCTTTATATTGTGGATATTCAAACTTGGAATTTCCATTGATAGCTTAATTTTGCAAGGCAAGGGCAACAGTCTCGATGAATGACTGATCTGGCCTTGTAACAATAACCAAAACGGCCTTGCTGTGCTGGTACTGCGAACGGCTGAAAGCAAGGGGAAACTACGGCCATAATTTTTCCTGAGGGCATGCAGCTTTACTGTATGATTAAATGATGATGGCGTCCTTTTGGGTAAAATATTCCGGAGGTAAAATAGTCCCCCATTCGGATCTCCTGGCGGGGACTACTCAGGAGGACGTCATTATTAGGAGAAAGAAAACTGGCGTTCTACGGATCGAAGCGTGGAATGTCAGATCCCTTAATCAGGCAGGTAGGTTAGAAAATTTAAAAAGGGAAATGGATAGGTTAAAGTTAGATATAGTGGGAATTAGTGAAGTTTGGTGGCAGGAGGAACAAGACTTCTGGTCAGGTGACTACAGGGTTATAAACACAAAGTCAAATAGGGGTAATGCAGGAGTAGGTTTAATAACGAATAGGAAAACAGGAACGTGGATAAGCTACTACAAACAGCTTAGTGAACACATTATTGTGGCCAAGATAGATACGAAGCCCACACCTACTACAGTAGTACAAGTTCATATGCCAACTAGCTCTGCAGATGACGAAGAAATTGAAGAAATGTATGATGAAATAAAAGAAATTATTCAGATAGTGAAGGGAGACGAAAATTTAATAGTCATGGGTGACTGGAATTCGAGTGTAGGAAAAGGGAGAGAAGGAAACGTAGTAGGTGAATATGGATTGGGGCTAAGAAATGAAAGAGGAAGCCGCCTGGTAGAATTTTGCACAGAGCACAACATAATCATAGCTAACACTTGGTTTAAGAATCATGATAGAAGGTTGTATACATGGAAGAACCCTGGAGATACTAAAAGGTATCAGATCGATTATATAATGGTAAGACAGAGATTTAGGAACCAGGTTTTAAATTGTAAGACATTTCCAGGGGCAGATGTGGACTCTGACCACAATCTGTTGGTTATGACCTGTAGATTAAAACTGAAGAAACTGCAAAAAGGTGGGAATTTAAGGAGATGGGACCTGGATAAACTGAAAGAACCAGAGGTTGTACAGAGTTTCAGGGAGAGCATAAGGGAACAATTGACAGGAATGGGGGAAAGAAATACAGTAGAAGAAGAATTGATAGCTTTGAGGGATGAAGTAGTGAAGGCGGGAGAGGATCAAGTAGGTAAAAAGACAAGGGCTAGTAGAAATCCTTGGGTAACAGAAGAAATATTGAATTTAATTGATGAAAGGAGAAAATATAAAAATGCAGTAAATGAAGCAGGCAAAAAGGAATACAAATGTCTCAAAAATGAGATCGACAGGAAGTGCAAAACGGCTAAGCAGGGATGGCTAGAGGACAAATGTAAGGATCTAGAGGCTTATCTCACTAGGGGTAAGATAGATACAGCCTACAGGAAAATTAGAGAGACCTTTGGAGATAAGAGAACCACTTGTATGAACATCAAGAGCTCAGATGGAAACCCAATTCTAAGCAAAGAAGGGAAAGCAGAAAGGTGGAAGGAGTATATAGAGGGCCTATACAAGGGTGATGTACTTGAGGACAATATTATGGAAATGGAAGAGGATGTAGATGAAGATGAAATGGGAGATACGATACTGCGTGAAGAGTTTGACAGAGCACTGAAAGACCTGAGTCGAAACAAGGCCCCCGGAGTAGACAACATTCCATTGGAACTACTGATGGCCTTGGGAGAGCCAGTCCTGACAAAACTCTACCATCTGGTGAGCAAGATGTACGAAACAGGCGAAATACCCTCAGACTTCAGGAAGAATATAATAATTCCAATCCCAAAGAAAGCAGGTGTTGACAGATGTGAGAATTACCGAACAATCAGTTTAATAAGCCACAGCTGCAAAATACTAACGCGAATTCTTTACAGACGAATGGAAAAACTAGTAGAAGCCGACCTTGGGGAAGATCAGTTTGGATTCCGTAGAAATACTGGAACACGTGAGGCAATACCGACCTTACGACTTATCTTAGAAGAAAGATTAAGGAAAGGCAAACCTACGTTTCTAGCATTTGTTGACTTAGAGAAAGCTTTTGACAATGTTGACTGGAATACTCTCTTTCAAATTCTAAATGTGGCAGGGGTAAAATACAGGGAGCAAAAGGCTATTTACAATTTGTACAGAAACCAGATGGCAGTTATAAGAGTCGATGGACATGAAAGGGAAGCAGTGGTTGGGAAGGGAGTAAGACAGAGTTGTAGCCTCTCCCCGATATTATTCAATCTGAATACTGAGCAAGCAGTAAAGGAAACAAAAGAAAAATTTGGAGTACGTATTAAAATCGAGTATAGATTTAAGCGTCAGGAAGTCATTTCTGAAAGTATTTGTATGGAGTGTAGCCATGTATGGAAGTGAAACATGGACGGTAAATAGTTTGGACAAGATGAGAATAGAAGCTACAGAAGAATGCTGAAGATTAGATGGGTAGATCACATAACTAATGAGGAAGTATTGAATAGGATTGGGGAGAAGAGGAGTTTGTGGCACAACTTGACAAGAAGAAGGGACTGGTTGGTAGGACATGTTTTGAGGCATCAAGGGATCACCAATTTAGTATTGAAGGGCAGCGTGGAGGGTAAGAATCGTAGGGGGAGACCAAGAGATGAATACACTAAGCAGATTCAGAAGGATGTAGGTTGCAGTAGGTACTGGGAGATGAAGAAGCTTGCACAGGATAGAGTAGCATGGAGAGCTGCATCAAACCAGTCTCAGGACTGAAGACCACAACAACAACAACAACAACAACAACAACAACAACAACAGGTTAATTTTTTCTATCATTGGCAGCAGTATTAATTTTATCTAGGCCTTATCATGAATTTTTGCAGAATACCTTCTACTATTGTTTGGCAAAGTTTTCTTAATTTTGCAAACGTTTGGAACTTGCCTCTGCAACAATTTTCTACAAATGGAACTCAGTTTTAATACTAACAGTGTTTAAGCACATCTTACAGACAATGTACGTTAATGGAGAGAAAATACTTAATATTTTAGTCAGATTTAATCAGTCAACTAAGAAAAGAACAAAGGATATGGTAACATTTTTCCTGCAGCTAATATTAATTGCAAAATAAGTTTTAAGTGACTCATTTCAGTGTATTACTTAGAGCAGTCTGAACAAGGATGAAGAGCAAATTATCTTCTATTAATCCCTTTTATATTATGTTAGAATTATTGCTTAAGGAAATGAAGAATAAATATTTACACATTCAATTTGGAATACATAATTTTGCCTTGAAAGACATGATAGCATACCTGTGACAAAAGTGAGTGGATACTGGGCATGTCACAGTCCACTGCAAATATCTCATCTTGCCGATATACTACAATCTCTGCTGCCAGATATAATGGTGTTAGTGGTGGTGATGCGAGGAAGAAATCATACAGCCGAACCACATCTTGATATTTATTTAAATTGTGGCCATACCAAGTTAGAAACCAAGGCAAGCAAAACATTGTTCCTACTTCTGACCTGAAAATAGTAAGTGAACTATAATTCAGCACTGCTCTTCTGCGTAACAATGTCACAGTCATACAAATCAGGTAATCTGAAGCAGTGTCATCTTGAAGCAATGTTTTAATGCACTTCCTACTCATCACGTTCAGGCAAAGTTCATGCTAAAGAGAAAGAGAAGGAAACATTCACACATTGCTTGAAGAGGACACTGCCATTGAGCTGGTAACTTGAGAAGATCTCAATCAACAGAGTTCACCAAGAAAGCTTGCATTCTCAAATATTACAATGGTTGACCCACTGCCCTTTTTATTCCTTATTTCTCTTTTCTTCAGTACACAAAACTTCAAACCAGTATACCAAATGCTGGTCCTGTTGAGGGGACAATTTTATCTTCTTTGATATTAAATATGTAAATAGGCAACAAGACGACATTATAACATCCGCCAGAAAGTTCCGTATCAACATCACAAAATGCTGCAGTAGCCAATATTTTCTTGCATCGTCAAACTGTGGTGAACTGTACCTGGTAGTAAAACTTTTAATTTACTTCAATGAGTAAAAACTGTTACTAATCAAACTAGAGACCATTTACTGATAAACATTTTTCCAAGTCAGATATGAAGTCGCAAGTAAATTCAAGCTCTGTAATGAAGAAATTCAATGGTGTTTTCTGGAAGCTGCTTTGCTGGTGAGTCATGTTTCCACAAAAACCTGCACCTGCTAATGATGTGTTAAGTGATTAGTGACACATTGGAGGAGGAGGAGATTAATGTTAATCATCATATCAACAATGTGGTCATTAGAAACTGAGCACAAGCTCAGATTAGATAAGGAAAAAGAAATCAGCCGTGCCCTTTCAAAGGAACCATCCCGGCATTTGCATGAAGTGATCTAGACAAATCATGGAAAACTTAAAACTGAATGGCCTGACATGGGTTTGAACCCTCATCCTCCCGAATGCCACCTTGCTCTGTGTGACATATCAAATCAGCATGGTGGATGTTAATTTGTCTTACATAAAGATTATTTTAATGTCTTGGGATGAATATTTTGAAATCATGTGGTGAGACATCCCAGTATTTCCCTGCATCATTCTGAACTTTATTTTAATTGGGCAAAGTATTAAATCTGAATATTAAAATGATATTTAACACTAATTTAAAAATAAAAAAAATGTGATTTGTGTCATAAAAAGTCCATAACAAAAGAGAGACTAAGGGTCATGACTGTATTTTATTGCAGTTTACTGTCACTCATTTTCACAGTGATTACCCCTTCATTGAGAAAATTAGTGTGACAGCAGACTGTAATGACAGATGTAATAATTCATTTCTTGAGTGTTTCTTCTCCTTGAAATAATGTCAAGCTTTCAACAACAGATTCACTTCCCTGACACAAAAACTGTATAAAATATTTTGTTTGGTTAGTGAGTTACCTGTTTATTCATTCCCAGACCATCCATACAAATATTCTAAACGCAAAAGTGACTCTGTCTGTTATGCTTTCGTGACAAAACTGCTGACCTGATTTTGATAAAATTTGGTATTAAGATAGCTTGAACACTGATGAAGAACACAGGTGAACTTAAAAAGTGTGTAGTATAACATTCATTGATTTGTAAACTATAATACAAAATATGGAACAATAATTACTCTTTGAAAAAGCTATTAACTCTTTGACTTTTGAATTTTATCTATTTTTGAAAACACTTTTATTGTTTGATATGTTCTACACCATACAATTCAAAGTAATAAATACAATATCTATACAAACTTTTATGTATTTAATCTATACTCCCATACCAATATCAATCACAAATCCATGACATTTTAACCACTGAGCATCACACATCTCACATAACTTCTTTGTTGTGCTCTATTTTGCAAGAACAGTTAGTGGTCATGTGATCAGGAATGCTGTTTAATGACCACTGGTTCCCCGTTGCAGTTCACAACACTTTCTTTTTTTGCTCATGTCGGGATGTGTGCGTTGTCCTCATCAACATTTTATCATCATCAATGTGCAAGTCACCGCACTGGCATAAAAAAAAAGAAGACATGCACCAAGCAACCAGGGTTTCCCAACCAATAAAGGGACACAGACACATTTCATTTCATTTCATTTCACTTTACTGATATGCGAGCCATGGGTAACAGCTAGAACACAATACTTTTACAATCCTCAGCATGTTTAATCCATGACGATCCATACTTCCATACTAATATTATAAATGCGAAAGTAACTCTGTCTCTTATTTTTCATGACTACACAGATATCCATGAAATTTGGTATGCGACAGCTTGAACCCTGAGGAAGAAGAAAGACTACTTTATGAAGTGTGCATTACAAGATATTTATTGATTTGAAGAATATTAAGCAAATTAAGGAAAAGTATTTACTCATTGAGAAAGCTATTTACTCTTTCACTTTTGAAATTATCATACTTGTGAAAACACTTTTTGGTTGATACGTCGATGTAATATTATTCAACACAATCAGCACAATGCTTATTCAAATCCCAACATGTGTAATCCACACTTCCATATTAATGCTAGTATTATTAATTGGGAAAGTATCTCACCCTGTTAAGTTTTCATGATTCTACCATTGAACCGATACCTATGATATTTGCTATGAAGAAAGCTTGAATGCCAAGGAAGAGCAATGGCTACTTAAAAATCTTTTCGAGTGTTATTAACATTTTTAAATATTGTATATGTGACTAGGATGGAGACGACGCTGACGCAAGTGTCTATAGCTTATTCCATAACAGTGCTAATCCAATGTTATGGTGTGTGATTTATGATATTGAGTTCTACATCTACATCTACATTTATACTCCGCAAGCCACCCAACGGTGTGTGGCAGAGGGCACTTTATGTGCCACGGTCATTACCTCCCTTTTCTGTTCCAGTTGCATATGGTTCGCGGGAAGAACGACTGTCTGAAAGCCTCCGTACGCGCTTGAATCTCTCTAATTTTACATTCTTGATCTCCTCAGGAGGTATAAGTAGGGGGAAGCAATATATTCGATACCTCATCCAGAAACGCACCCTCTTTAAACCTGGCGAGCAAGCTACACCGCGATGCAGAGCGTCTCTCTTGCAGAGTCTGCCACTTGAGTTTGCTAAACATCTCCGTAACGCTATCACGGTTACCATATAACCCTGTGACGAAACGCGCCGCTCTTCTTTGGATCTTCTCTACCTCCTCCGTCAACCCGATCTGGTACGGATCCCACACTGATGAGCAATACTCAAGTATAGGTCGAACGAGTGTTTTGTAAGCCACCTCCTTTGTTGATGGACTACATTTTCTAAGCACTCTCCCAATGAATCTCAACCTGGTACCCACCTTACCAACAATTAATTTTATATGATCATTCCACTTCAAATCGTTCCGCACGCATACTCCCAGATATTTTACAGAAGTAACTGCTACCAGTGTTTGTTCCGCTATCATATAATCATACTATAAAGGATCCTTCTTTCTATGTATTTGCAATATATTACATTTGTCTATGTTAAGGGTCAGTTGCCACTCCCTGCACCAAGCGCCTATCCGCTTGCATTTCGCTACAATTTTCTAATGCTGCAACTTCTCTGTATACTACAGCATCATCCGCGAAAAGCCGCATGGAACTTCCGACACTATCTACTAGGTCATTTATATATATTGTGAAAAGCAATGGTCCCATAACACTCCCCTGTGGCACGCCAGAGGTTACTTTAACGTCTGTAGACGTCTCCCCATTGATAACAACATGCTGTGTTCTGTTTGCTAAAAACTCTTCAATCCAGCCACACAGCTGGTCTGATATTCCGTAGGCTCTTACTTTGTTTATCAGGCGACAGTGCGGAACTGTATCGAACGCCTTCCGGAAGTCAAGGAAAATAGCATCTACCTGGGAGCCTGTATCTAATATTTTCTGGGTCTCATTAACAAATAAAACGAGTTGGGTCTCTCACGATCGCTGTTTCCAGAATCCATGTTGATTCCTACAGAGTAGATTCTGGGTTTCCAAAAACGACATGATACGCGAGCAAAAAACATGTTCTATAATTCTACAACAGATCGACGTCAGAGAGATAGGTCTATAGTTTTGCGCATCTGCTCGACGACCCTTCTTGAAGACTGGGACTACCTGTGCTCTTTTCCAATCATTTGGAACCTTCCGCTCCTCTAGAGACTTGTGGTACACGGCTTTTAGAAGGGGGGCAAGTTCTTTTGCGTACTCTGTGTAGAATCGAATTGGTATCCCGTCAGGTCCAGTGGACTTGACTCTGTTGAGTGATTCCAGTTGCTTTTCTATTCCTTGGACACTTATTTCGATGTCAGCCATTTTTTCCAGAATGAGATTTTCACTCTGCAGCGGAGTGTGCGCTGATATGAAACTTCCTGGCAGATTAAAACTGTGTGCCCGACCGAGACTCGAACTCGGGACCTTTGCCTTTCGCGGGCAAGTGCTCTACCACTTGCCTGTGAAAGGCAAAGGTCCTGAGTTCGAGTCTCGGTCGGGCACACAGTTTTAATCTGCCTGGAAGTTTCAGCCATTTTTTCGTTTGTGTGAGGATTTAGAGAAGGAACTGCCATGCGGTCTTCCTCTGTGAAACAGCTTTGGAAAAAGGTGTTTAGTATTTCAGCTTTACGCGTGTCATCCTCTGTTTCAATGCCATCATCATCCCGGAGTGTCTGGATATGCTGTTTCGAGGCAGTTACTGATTTAACGTAAGACCAGAACTTCCTAGGATTTTCTGTCAAGTCGGTACATAGAATTTTACTTTCGAATTCACTGAACGCTTCACGCATAGCCCTCTTTACGCTAACTTTGACATCGTTTAGCTTCTGTTTGTCTGAGAGGTTTTGGCTGTGTTTACACTTGGAGTGAAGCTCTCTTTGCTTTCTCAGTAGTTTCCTAACTTTGTTGTTGATCCATGGTGGGTTTTTCCCGTCCCTCACCAGTTTTACTCGGCACGTACCTGTCTAAAACGCATTTTACGATTGCCTTGAATCTTACACCACATGGCATAGATGGAGAGTTTTAGCGGAGATACAACAATGAAATTGGAGGGTAAGCCCAAGAACCATATTTAAAACTGTTACTATAAGCCACGCAGACTTAAAGTCTCATTTGGTGTGAACTTCTAACAGAGCTCAAGCTGTGGAAGTTACTCGAATCCAACAAAGCTCAGAGCAGCCTCCTGTCTGCTTGGAACTTGGATGCAGAACATCAGATTGTCTTAAGAGCTACAGAGATGTTAGAATAGTCACAAACCTGTCACATTTTACAGCTGAGTGTCCGGTGTCTCTTACAACTTCTAAGATGCTTGAAGACTCACAACAATGGTGTCATTTAAAGGTTGTATGACAGAGTCGTACCTTTACTTGTAGAATGTGAAAGGCTTTTGGTGAGGCTACGTTTGATTATGATCTATTGAGAGACTATCTTAATCAGAAATTACCGTATTTACTCGAATCTAAGCCACACTCGAATCTAAGCCGCACCTGAAAAATGAGACTCGAAATAAAGAAAAAAAAAAAATTCCCGAATCTAAGCCGCACCTGAAATTTGAGACTCGAAATTCAAGGGGAGAGAAAAGTTTTAGGCCGCACCTCCAAATCGAAACAAAGTTGGTCCATTGTAATATGAGACACAATTTAGGTCGAATGAAAGACGATACAGCTACAGTAGTTTGGTTCGAGTCGTAAGTTTAGCAGTTAAGCTTTACCAGGTAGCCATTGCTATGCGTCAGGCGCTCCGTCACTATTTATACGGGTACCCTTCCTTTTTCACGTGCTTCATCTGGTTTGAATCGATTGCTTATTTTGCTTTGATCTGATAAGTGCCGTTTTCTTTGTTATAGGTGTATACGTCACTCTAAGCTGAAAATGCATTACTGTACTGTGTCATGCATTGTTCGTCGCATTCTGATAGTGCTTGTTTACGGCCTGTCGCCGCTCGCGGCATGACTTGCTTTTGTGCGCGCTACCACCGCTTACAATAAAAAGAAAGAGAGGAATCGTCTCATTAGCGAAACAATGGCAAGAGACTGATATTTGTTGTTACTTACACTGCTGCTTTCTTTGATAATGATCAACAAGAACCAAATGCGTATGATAGAACATGCGTATGATAGAACATGTTCTGAACGAGAGTTTTGCGAAAATTTTCCTCCGTTTGAAAATCTTTGCGGCCGCTTCTTTAGTAAATCAAATTCTGCACAGAAATTAGTCATCTTACATTCAAAATCTAGTCAGTTGCCGTGCTTCATTTCTGACTGTATCACTATTAGGCATAAGAATAATACGAATATAAACATGACACGATACGTATATTCTTCCGCGTTTGCTGTTGTCTCACTCTGGTTTCGTAGTTTATTACGCAGACAGGATTTAAATGAGATAGCAACAAACACGAAAGAATACATGGCAAAATGTTTATATTCGTATTATTCTTATGGTGAAGAGAATACTGCATGTGATTCACATTTCATCAGGTTCCTATTAGCAACCATCTCTTCTCACAGGTAGGAAAAAACTCTGAACGTAGAGTTGGCCATATTGACAAACATCCCTAACAGTCTTGCCAGTCGGATTTTCATAGTACATTGAAATTCTGCTACATTCGAAGATGAACAATACGGAATTTGTATTTACTTCGTTGGATAATGTATGAAAATGCAGTGGTCGAAACTCGGGGCGGAGAAAAAAAAAAGCTCGTCTTCTACCTTTTTTTTTAATTTATTTACTGGTGCAGAGGTTTTGGCGCCAGTATTTATCTTTGTGCCCACAAAGCATGCTTGTGTAGCGCTACATATATTCGATGGCAGAAGTTAGTTGTGGCGGCACCTATCAACATTTTTCAGAACTTCCGCTTGCTTTGCACTCGATTCTAAGCCGCAGGCAGTTTTTTGGATTACAAAAACCGGAAAAAAAGTGCGGCTTAGATTCGAGTAAATACGGTAGTCACGGGGGTGGATCATAAATGTAGGCAACACAACACATTAAAATGGAAGGGAGAAACGGTTGGTATATTTTTCTCTGGAGGCAAAATGTCACATTCAGTACTAGGTGAGAAAGAGAAACCCCTAAAAATTCTACTTCTCCATGAATGTAAAGAATTGAGGCACTTTTTGTAAATATAATTAGGAAACATAATGCATGCTTTCAGATTCCACATACAGCAAATAGAAACACATTCATTATGTACCTACATACTGGCACTGCAAAGCTGTTTCATACACATCTCTACATCACTATACACACAGACATCTTGTAAAATTCTTAGATTACTTACCATCACTCATCA
This sequence comes from Schistocerca nitens, assembly GCF_023898315.1. Lineage (NCBI taxonomy): Eukaryota > Metazoa > Arthropoda > Insecta > Orthoptera > Acrididae > Schistocerca > Schistocerca nitens. The sequence continues at coordinate 139,030,687 of NC_064615.1, forward strand.
TAACAAAACTACTGATATGCAAGCGAAGCACCACAGGTAACAGCTAGTTTTATAATAGAGGGACAACTGCCAATGTCAAATTTGAAAATATTAGATTTGCTATGTTAATTACTGTATGCAGTTTTAATGAATATTAGTTCTGAAGATACAGCCACCTTGGAGGGTGTGTGTGTGTGTGTGTGTGTGTGTGTGTGTGTGTGTGTGTGTGTGTGTGTGTGCGCGCGCGTGTGCGTGAATTCCATACACCCATGCTGTGATTCTTCTGGAGGTGAAACCAACAGAAAATTATAAGGCAGGATAAATATTTTATATAAAAACATACAGTGTTTCAAATATATTCCACAGATTGTAAGTGAAGTAGGAGAAGTAAGTGGACATGTAAAAATATTATTGTCATTATCATTTAGAAACTAATAAGGAAATCTGAACCTACTGAAAGATTTGAAAGTTAATCATAATCTTTATCAATCTACCTGGAATTTTGTAAAATTTCCATGTGGACGCTTTCATAGCATTTAGTAACTGCAATCGGTGAAAATGTATACAACAAATACTCTAACAAAAAACATATGTATCAAACTGCATTCTTATCTCTGTGCATACAGATAAAGTTATATAAAGCAATTGTACCTCTCCAAATAATCACATAGTGACGGGTGCAACCTCTGGATTAGAGGATATATATAATTGAGCAAATAGGAAGTTTTTTCCATAGTTGCTGCCATACAATCTTTGAGGTGAGTAGTAGAGAGCTTCTCCATTATTTTAAATGCAATAGATTCTCCCACAACAAGAAGGAATGTCACTGCAACATCATGATAACCCTGAAACAAACAAATCATTGTTTATGATTATATCTCTAATATACTGCACAAATTAAAATTCTTTCAGCTCATGGGAACTTCGGGATTGTAGCTGGTGCTCAATAAATTGTTTATGAAGAGAGATTTCCCTGTGTCTGAATACCTGAACATTTTTATAAGCAGTATCTGTTACACCCATCTTCCAATGAGTTTCCACAGTATAAAGTAAAAGCTATCATCAGCCTCAAAGTTAGTTTGAACGAAACCTTCCTCTACTAGTGATGGTCCTATTATGTGTGCAATTGCCTTTGCCTTACTCAAATGTGAGAACGTTTTCCATTAAACTAGTTTCAGAAGGGTATCATGTTTAATGCAGAATCTTAAACATAGTAGAACTGGAATTTTTTATATTCATTCACAAAGTATTATCAGAAGTGAACATCAAGTTAATTTTTAAAACATCAACTACATATTCAATACAGAAAATCATTAAAACAACAACTGAAGTTTTGTCAACACTTACCTTTAGAATATGCAATTCACAGTACTGTCAATAGAAACATTTTAATACAACACAACACTTAACTTTCAGGATGACATGATCCTTCCTTTTGGAGGAAAAAGGATTACATTAATAGAGGTTGCAATTTTGGAAGATGGGGACGCAAGTCACTCATGTCCCAGGCTGCAATGAACAGACCTATTATGAGGAATAAGGTACACAAATATGAAGGAAAAAGAGGAGGAGGTCAAAGACAGTGCATTAGCAAGCCAAATTCAGTTAAGAAATAGTAGTGTCACAAAGTGAGAGGTAAAGATGGATTAGAAGAGGCAAAGAAAACAAAAAGTGCAAATAGCTAATGATTAAGTAAGACTGGGGAGCGGAGAAGGAATAGAAAAAATGGTGGATGTCATATGCATACACTTGTGTGTATTTATCTGTGATTGTGGGGGGGGGGGGGAATGGGGAGGGAGAAGAGGGAGGATTGTGCAGGGGATAATGACAGAAGTAGTTTGACAAGGGAATATCCCAGATCCAGTTGCTGAGGATTATCTAAAGCACAACTGAAGAGAACAGAGTGCTTATTATACAACAAGGGTGATTTCAGTCAACCATCCAGACTAGTGTATTACATTCCAGAGATGGAATTTCCTTAGCAAAATCTAATTTGACCCCACCAATCTCCTGGACTTAATCTACAATAACCTAAGTAGTGCACAGTGTTTCCGTGTGTCAGGTAATGTGTAACACATTAAATCACATACAATCCACAAACAGATAAAATGGGACTAGAAAAGCAGCTATCTAAATACAAACCAATTTCAATATGATAAAAGTTATATCAGAAAAAATGATCCACTTGTGTGATTGATGATACAGTCGTAAATATATCATGAAGTAGCAACCATATTTTAAATCACAAGATAGATGGTGGAGTGAACAGAGCTAAATCATTCGTCACCATGGAGAAAAAAAAATGAGGGCTATACAGGCAATAAAAGAGATTGCAGGACATATTTATAAGTCTAAGAATATGAAGAAAACAAGAAAAAACGACATCAGTTCAAGAAGTAGTACAAAGTGAAAAATTTAATAAATAAAGTTGCGAATTACAATACTGTTCGTACTAAAGCATAATATCTGCAGTGAAGAAAGTAGCATTTGAACTTATCAATCATCAAACATATTATCTTATCAAATAATTATGAACCCTTTCAAAATATATTTACTTGGTTGTCTGCAGACAAGCAGAAAAATTTCTTCTTACAATATCATCTAGATTTTAGGTTAGTAAACTGTGGTAAGTGAGAGAGCTTAATAGTAATATAAGCACCCACATTTACTGCAGACAGAAAATTATTTTCTTTCAGCAAATCTTTATACAGTTTCTTGCATTTCAGTGATGCAATTTGTAAGTACACTAAACAGAAACTAAACAGTGAAACAGCACAATAAATCTGCACCAAAAGAAAGGATAAAAAAGAGAAAATATCTACATCTCCATGTTTTGGATAAATATCTTTACTCTTTGTGGTAATTTTGTACACCTTGTTGTATACATTGTTGTATGTGCTGAATTTTAAGCATTGATATAAACATTATTGGAGCACTTTTACTTTGCTACTCAGATAACTATTTTTGATTTGCAAGTCTAATAAATCATTATGCATTATTCTTACTGTCATTATCTCTATGTATATTTTAGTAGTAATATTCTTATCAAGGATGCATGGAACTCAACATGAAATAAATTGCTTTGCCTTTTCTATACACTGAGAAGAATACTTTTTTAAAGTTATTTTAAATATAAATGGTAAATATCATTGACCAATACCACACAGAAAGGACTGTCAATAACGTTAGCTAATCTGTGGTGTAACATGTGGATGCACGTTATAGTTGTTCTTTCAGCTAAGGTATTCCTTGACTCATTTCACATCTTATGAATTTCATTGTTTGTAAAATAGCTGCATAAAAAATTTTAGTAACTGACTTTGATGTATACTGGATCATCTTCATGTCTGAAGATGGTTCAACAGAAACCAACACTAGCTGCTCAATAATAAATAAAAATCAGTTGTACTTGTACATACAATAAATTTCGCAAATATCTTACAGTTGTCAATGACCACTGAAACAAAATATTAATCATTTCACCTTCTTGTGGTTTCTCAACAATGTCCGACTATCTCACTTTCAGTTAAGTAAAACACATCAGAAAAGGAAAAAACCATGAACATCAGTTGTTAATAAATCTTAACAGTGAAGACACAAATGATGTTAATCGATATGGAGGAACTGGTGGAAAAGGCAGACCTAGGGCTAACATAAAAGTTAGAAATTAAAATCCAAAGACATATGAAGACTTCCAAGTGGCAGGAGTAGAGGAGATAAGACTTTCTGACCAGCACTGCAGCAGCCACAAATGGAATATCTTGAGAGGAGAGTGGTGTACTCTGAACTTTACACCTGTATGGATACATATCTGTTTGTACCACTGTAAATAACAAAGTGCATTTTATCTGAAATTGTGCTGTTATTAGTCTGGTTTTGTCCTTTCCCAGAGTGAAATTCACATTGGTGACCTGCGATAACAACAGCAAATTCGAACTCTTTAGCATTCTGTGAACCAGCTATTGCACATCAGCAATGGAGCCGTCTTGAAAATACAGTGTACTGATATTTTTATGACAAGATAGTAACACTCATATGAATGTGTTCAGCACTTTACATCAACATACTCAAAGACTCTAACTGAGCATGTCAACACCACCTCACTAGGTGGTGACCTTCAGACAATCAAAACAAACACTTGGGCAGTCGGCTATGACACGCTGCGTGCAGGTGGAGTTTCAAGGTCACAGCTCTGCTGGTTTCACACTCAATTTGGTGACCCATTGCTTAACTGTAGGCCAGCATGAGAGCACCCAAGTGGGAAGTGTGCTCCACAACAAGCACACCAGAATGTAACAGTATCAGTCAGGATGAATGGGCATAGGCAGAGAGTGTATACAGACAACACACAATATCCAGTTGCAGAACATGCTGTACAACATGACAGTCATGACCTTGGTGCCTGTTTCACCAAATACACGACCTGGATTCTTCCCCCAGACAGCAATTTCGAGAAACTCCACAGATGGGAACTAGCACCACAACATGTCCTTGGTTCTCACAACCCAACTGGTCTTAATTTATTTTAATTCCTTTCACCTCAGCGTTTATTCACAGTAACTACTCCTTTCTTCACACCACTTTAGTTTTCTACATCTTTCATTGTCTTTCTTGTCTATTTTTCACTGTCCTCCCTCCCACCTCTGTTACATACAATGCACTTAGCTTTTCACTCTTATTAGCTCACGCATGATGTTTTAGCAGTAATCTCTGCCTTGCATATTACCTTGTATTCCACCTTTAAGCTCTCTTGTCTGGTGCAGTCCCCAACAATCAAGCTTTCCTTCTCATCCAGCCCGGTAAGTTTCCCCTGACCAGGGGTTCTGGGTGACTTTTCTAAACTGTAACCCTTTCCCTAAACCTCTCCAGTCCTTTTCCTTCACCCCTCTTCCTTCCCCTTCAACTCTTCTGCCAGAAGGAGGAGCCATTGGCTCCAAAAGCTTGTAAACATTGAATCTCGTGTGTGTGTGTGTGTGTGTGTGTGTGTGTGTGTGTGTGTGTGTGTGTCTCGCACGCGCGCCCCTGCCACCACATGGTGAATACAGAAGATTTTTTTTTCTATCCATTTACATTATGAGATCCACACGAGATTTATTTGAAACATAAAATCACGAAGCAAATCAGTTCAACTGATAGAATTAATAATTAAACTTTAAAATAACAGGATGTGATTTTCAAAAGATGCCGAAGGAAGTGAGTAGTGACGTCCACAACTTTACAGAAATGATTAAACATTTTTCAATTGAAACAATGTTTCAGGATTCAGTGTGAAAGCTAGACAGGAAGTTGCCTATCTGTTTCAGCATGTGACGAGAAATCTATGGAGGAAACTGAAAGATGTAGGTGGATCCACTCCCACACTCCTGTATAGCTGAACCCTTCTTGGTAAAGTCGACTTTCAAGAGATCAAAGGTGCTGGGTAATGTACACAAGCATCTGTCAACTACACTAGTCTTGTGACTGAAATGTGTAAATTGTTAGCCACAATTATCCTATTTGCAAAATTCTTTTATTTGTGTAATGTTTCAAGGAACTATTTGTTTAGAAAAGAAGTAATTGCTATGGACAGTGTTATTTCACATAAATGTATATTTTTTCAAGTAGGGCTATTAACTTCGCAATATATTATGTAACTTTACATCTTGTTAGACTTGGGTTGATGTTCTATGGACTGAGGAGTTGCTATGTTCAACACAGAAATGTGAAAACTTAGAAAGTTCAAGAGTATGTTCTATGAACTATGTTGTAAATAATTATCGGAATCTGATAAAATTAGGCACTGTCAGGTTAGTAGTCATACATTTCAATGAATTTTCTCAGCACTCTGTAGGCTTCTATGTATGTAGGTTAGTTTGTATGAACAAATGTATAACAAGATGTATGCATTTCTGATTTCACACACTGATTTTGGTCCTCATGCTATTCGATTATGTCATCATTCAAAGCTATTAATGACTGATTACCTGGATTCATCGACTCTGATTACCTGGATTCATCCTGAGTTCTGCATTATTGTATCTCATTGGAACTTGAGATGTGAGAAACTCATGCTTAACTGCGTTTTGGGTACCCCTGGTCGTGTGTGTGTGTGTGTGTGTGTGTGTGTGTGTGTGTGTGTGTGTGTGTGTGTGTGTGCACGAACGCACGCACGCACGCGTGTGTACTTAAGGGGTGTGTGCAACTATTCATTGAGGCAGATGCTTCCTCTAATTATTCTTTACATATGATTGAACTTTTTGATAAATGATTATGAATGTAATTCATTTTGTTGTGTCAAAACGTTTCTACTGGTGTGTACCTAGTGTGGTTGGGATTCATGGGTCAGTCCTCACATGATAAGAACAGGTTCTAATATTTTTTTCATTATTTTCTCTTTTCATGAGTCAACACTCTTACATACTCTGGTTTATGTCACTGATTGACTGTGTGCTATACTCCTACTTGTGACTGAGTATATTATTCTGGTCAGTACCTGTCATCTTCAGTTTTTCGAGTCAGCTCACTCATCATACACTTAGGCTCTGATTTTTTTTTTCTCTTTTGATGATTTTGAAGGTGTGACTTTATAGATGTAAACTTGTGATTTGTAATACTAGTACCTTACATTGCCTCTGCACTTATTTCTTTAGTTTAGTGTTGTAATGTTGTATTTTGACTTTGTATCATTTGTCTTGTGACAGAATGTCCCACAGATCTAAATATCTGAATGCCATGACCTCCTATATGTATAGATTATGACTTGTATAATAGATATTTATCTTACTTTTCTGTAAAATGTTATGTATCAGATACTTTTATACATGTGTATTCTATCTTTAGGTATCATTTTGTACACCATTTGGCAAACCTTATAGTAGGTCACAAAATATTGTAAACACATTGTTTCCATATTATGTGAGGGGATGTTGTAACAGGATAATTACTTTTCCTCAACAATAGTTGTCGATACCAGTACTGGCGGAAGTAACGCTGTGAGGACAGGGTATAAGTTGTGCTTGGGTAGCTCAGATGGTAGAACACTTGCCCGCGAAAGGCAAAGGTCCTGAGTTCGAGTCTCGGTCCAACACACAGTTTTAATCTGCCAGGAAGTTTCATATCAGTGCACACTCCGTTGCACAGTGAGAATCTCATTCTGGATACCACTATTATTTTTCGAATTTTGGAGAGGTCAGTATTATCTCAGTTGCTTTTCTGAAAATTTTCATATAATTTTATACACAGTATGTTATATTTCAAGTTAAAATTTATGAAAATTAATTGCTGTATAAAATGTTTTAGTCTCTATGCTATAATCGTTAAGTACTAGTTCTGAATGTACAGTTAAAATTACTTTTTTTAGAAACATTTGAAATTACGAATTATTGGCACACTTAAAATTTCTATTATCAAGCACGCAGTACCTTACTAGTTATATGTTTATTTCTGGATTCATTCATGAAATAATATTCAAAAGTAATAATGTAAGAGAAACTAATCAAAATTCATTTGTTAAGAAACATTGTAATCCCTTTGGAATATGATTATTTCTGGAGAGTGTGAGAGTCATAAGCAACCCTCTGATGTTATCAGAAGTAGTTTTGTATATTGTATGAACAATGTAATGTTGCCTTTATTAATGTAAAAAATCAGAAGACTGTATGATATAGTAAAATGTGGGAAAATATATTAACAAAAAAACAAAAATTCTGCAACAACAATCTTCGAATGTATTTAGATCAATCCAACCAGAGGATCTAAAATTTGAATTTTCAGCTTCAACAATCAGACCCCTAGACAAGAAGAACTGGAGCCAACTATACGTGAAAAGCTAAGTAAACTATAAAGTTTATTGTAATCTTTGTTCCCCTCAAATCTTCAAGAAATACTAATGTGGACAATAGATGGAAGTAGCAATGAAAGTGTAGATTACAGGTTCCGTCCTCAAAACCAGGAAGTAATATACAGTAGAAAGGAAAAAACTTTAAATACCTACACAAACTCTTAAAAACACAGCATATAAAGCTAAATTTCTTTGAACAACTTCCAGTCCCTTCCACATTGTATTAGAAGTTAAACATGGAGACATTTTTACACCATTGTTATCCAGATGTGTGCTCGAAAAGTTACAAGAGCATGGAAAATAGAGGAAGAAAAATCAAAAGATGATAACTACATACTGCTGGGCAGACTAAAAGAAACAATAAATTGTTTGGCCTTTGCAGACAACCTCATAACATAACCTTAAGAGAATACAAAGAAAAGACTATAACTTTTGAAGGAGGCAGATGAAAATGCAGGTCTGCAGATAACTTCTGAAAATACATAAATGGCCAATCAAAGTAACTCACAAGGAATTTTAAAATCCAAATACGCACCATCAAGAAAACAACGTTAAATACCTGAGTGACAATTCTTACTTGAAAAGTGAAAAAACAGGCAATTAAAATCAGAATTGAAAAATGAAGAGTTTTTCCCATAGATGTTAATTTAAAAATGTAAAATGCAACCAACCATAAAGAAGGCACATTAAGCTGTAGACAGGCACAATTAAAAGACATTTACATAGAGCTTTTGGCCACAGCCTTCATCAGCAAAGGAGAAACACACACCATTCACACACAAGCAAGCACACTTCATGCACACACAAATGCAGACTCCAGCATCTCAGGCCGGAATGCAACTATTATGTAGGATGCAATCAGCAATCAGGAGGATGGAGGATGGAGCCATCAGAGAGGAAGAGGTAAACGTCTAGGTAGGTGGCACATCGGGTTGAGGAGGACTACAAGAAGTGGATGGGAGAAAATTTGTTGAGGTTGTGAGGGAACAAAGATAGAGTGTCTTGGCACCAAGTCCGGGTCATGAAGATATCATTAATGAACCTGAACTAAGATAAGAGAGTGGCATTTTGGGAGGCTACAAAGGTCTCCTCTGATGGCATAGGATGGTGCCATGCGGGTGTCCATAGCTGCGCCGCCGATTTGTTTGTAATCTTCCCTTCAAATGAGAAGCGGTCATGAGTTAGGACAAAATTAGTAAGATGTATGAGAAATAAGGTTGTGTTAGGCTGTTGACCTTTCCACCAAGACCCTGGACTTTCCAAAGACCTACTCTCCTCCTCCAGATCCCTGAAATGGAAGCGCTTCTTTGCCGCCAATCCATCCAAGTGAAAGCACCCTAATTTCACCATTGAACCCTTGTCTTTTCTAGTTTACACCACCGTCCAACCTTAATCCCCCCCCTCCCCCCCCCCTACCTAACCACTGGCTGGTCACATTCCAGGAATTCCTTACCTCCAACTTAACCTCACCATACTTCCCCAGGTCCCTTTCACAGGAAACCAACCTTCAGCAAAAAGAAAAAATAGCCTTACACAACCTAAAAGCAAATTCTGACCTGATCATCCCCCTGCAGACACAGGTTCCAACACTGTTGTTATGAATCGCAGTGACTACCTGGCAGAAGGCCTCCATCAATAATCTGACTCATCTACATCTTCATCTACATCTACATCTACACCTACACCTACATCCATACTCCGCAAGCCACCTGACGGTGTGTGGCGGAGGGTACCCTGAGTAGCTCTATTGGTTCTCCCTTCTATTCCAGTCTTGTATTGTTGGTGGAAAGAAGAATTGATGGTATGCTTCTGTGTGGGCTCTAATCTCTCTGATTTTATCCTCATGGTCTCTTCGCGAGATATATGTAGGAGGGAGCAATATACTGCTTGACTTCTCGGTGAAGGTATGTTCTCGAAACTTTAACAAAAGCCCGTACCGAGCTACTGAGCGTCTCTCCTGCAGAGTCTTCCACTGGAGTTCATCTATCATCTCCATAACGCTTTCGCGATTACTAAATGATCCTGTAACGAAGTGCGCTGCTCTCCGTTGGATCTTCTCTATCTATTCTATCAACCCTATCTGGTACGGATCCCACACTGCTGAGCAGTATTCAAGCAGTGGGCAAACAAGCGTACTGTAACCTACTTCCTTTGTTTTCGGATTGTATTTCCTTAGGATTCTTCCAATGAATCTCAGTGTGGCATCTGCTTTACCGACGATCAACTTTATATGATCATTCCATTTTAAATCACTCCTAATGCATACTCCCAGATAATTTATGGAATTAACTGCTTCCAGTTGCTGACCTGCTATTTTGTAGCTAAATGATAAGGGATCTATCTTTCTATGAATTCACAGCACATTACACTTGTCTACATTGAGATTCAATTGCCATTCCCTGCACCATGCGTCAATTCGCTGCAGATCCTCCTGCATTTCAGTACAATTTTCCATCCACCTATAAACTCTGCAATAGTGGTCCCATCACTGCTTAAGTATTTAGGTCCTTCCCAGGACCTTGCCCCTGAATCCATTTCCCTCCTCACCCTGTGACACCCTGCATACCCACCTTCTACATGCTCCCTGAATTCAACAAACCCAACAGTCCTGGACACCCCATTGTGGCTGGTTGTTGTGTCACCACTGAATGAATCTTGGCCCTCACTGACCAACACCTCCAACCAACTGCCTATAATATAGCCTCCCACATCAAAGACACCAACTACTTCCTTCACCAACTCTCCACCATTCCCAACCATTTACTTCCTGGATTCCTACTTGTAACTGTTGACATCACCTCCCTATACACCAACATCCCTCACGCCCATGGTCTTACCACTATTTAACACTACATTTCCCACCGTCCTTCAGACTCCAAACCCATCACCTCATTCCTCATATGCCTTGCTAACTTTAACCTAACCCACAACTAGTAGAACTTTGAAGGGAAGGCATAGAAACAAATCTGCGGCACAGCTATGGGCACCCGTAAGGCACCATGCTATGCTAACTTGTTTATGAGCCATCTAGAGGAGACTTTCCTAGGCTCCCAAGAGGCAAACCCTAAGCCTGGTTCAGGTTCATTGATGATATCTTCATAATCTGGACTCAGGGTCAAGACAACCAATGTGTTATTTCACAACCTCAACACCACCTCTCCCAACCGCATCACCTGGTCCTCCTCAACCCAGTGTGCCACCTTCCTAGTTGTTGACCTGCTCTTCACTGATGGCTCCACCCTCACTTCTGGCCACATTAAACCTACCAACCACAAACAGTACCTGCATTTCAACAACTGTCATCCCTTTCAACCAGAAACATCCTCCCATACAGCCTGGCCATCCAAGGATGGTGTATACGCAGTAACAAGGAATCCCCTTCTCAGTATTCTGACAGTCTTACCACACAGGCACTATTTCCCAGACCTAGTCTGCAAACAGATCTCCCATGAAATTTACGTCCTCAGACCCCCAATCCTCCCACCAACCCCAAGAACCAGCCACAAAGTAATGTCACCTTTGTCACCCAGAACCACCCTGGAGCGGAACAACTGAACCACACCATTTGCCGGGGCTTTGATTACCTATCATCATGTCATGAAATGAGGGACATCCTACCCAAGATACTTTGCACCCCCTCCTAAAGTGGTGTTACGTCACCCATCCAACCTCCACAATACCTATGCCAATCCCAACCCCTCACCACAAGAATCATATCCCTGTCAAAAGGCAGGTGCAAGACCTGTTCAAACACCCCCCCCCCCCCCTGCCCAACACTTTCTACTCCAGTCCTGTCACAGGTTTATCCTATCCCATCATGGGCCAGGCAACCTGTGAAAGCAGCTATGTCATTTACCAGCTCTGCTGCAATCATTGCACAGCTTCTTATACTGGTATGACTACCAACCAGCTGCCCATCAGAAAGAACGGCCACTTCCAGACTGCAGCCAAGAGCAAAGTAGACCACAATGCAGTACAACATGCAGCTGAACAGAACAGGCTAAATTTCTATGGCTGCTTCACTAACTAACGCATCTGGATTCTCCATTCCAACACCAGCTTTTCTGAACTGCACAGATGGGATTTGTCCTTACAACACATTCTCCACTCGCGTTATTATCCCAGCCTCAACCTATGGTAACATACTGTCCCTACACCCTCCACACAAGTTTCCATCCCCCCGTCCTATGGCCTCCTCCCAATTTTCATCTCACACTGCCAATTCACCTGCCAATCCTTCCCTCTTCACTGCACCTCTCCTTTTTCGCTCCATTTTTTCCACCTCCCTGCCCCACAACCTCCTGAAACTGCGCCTGTTGGCATTCTAGTCCGTGTACACTCCACCAGATAGCGTTTGTGTCTCTCCCCACTCATACACTACAATCCCTTCCCCTTCCCACCACCTCCAGACCGCAGGTCGCATCCTGCCTGATAGTGGCATGCTAGCCCACATGTTGGAGCTGGTGATCATTTTGCATGAGATGTGCTTGCTTCTGTGTACGGATGGTATCTATGTCTCTTTTATTGATGAAAGCTGTGGCCAAAAGCTTTATGCAAGTGTCTTTCAAGTGTGCATGCCTGCAACTTAATGTGTCTTCTTTATGGTAAGTAGCAATCTATATTTTCCTAGAGTGATGATATTCCTACATGGCATTTCCATTGTTGGATGTTAAATTACGGCATTACAGTATAGTTTTAACATCAGAAGCCCTCATGGGTCAGAAACACTACTTTCAGCTGGATGCAAAGTGGCATTTGAAGATTTAGGAAAGAATCTAGAGAGAATGAAAGATAAGCTATCAACAAAACAGATCCACAAATTTTTCCAAGACAGGAAAATAGACAAGGAAAGTGGGTGGGGAGGCAAAACAAAATAGAACTTAGAAGAACTGCAGATTGGAGAGGACATCTTACTCAACAGAAAGAAATTTAGACTAGAAATAAAGAAAATTGGAGGTTTTAAGGGAGATAAAATAACAACTGGACTCAAATGGTTAGATGAGAGAAAAAGAGCTTACTCTGAGAAAAGGAAAGAGTTTAGAGGAAGGTTAAAGGAAAAGATTACTCTTTATTTATCTTGACATGGGGAACAAAGAAAAACATAATTGCATTTGAGGCATTTGAAAACAATATTTCATTTCCTTACACATGCGTCTAAGAGATGGGAGTAGATATTGACCGAAGGCCAAGTAACAGATGTTAATAAGTGAACAAAGTTACTGCTAGAGTCTATATTGCTTTCTTGGATCTTTAATCATGGGAAACAATTTTACTGATGAACCTGCCGCATCAACTGTTTCAGCGCCAGCTAGTGAAGCATGTAAGTCATGTACAATTTGTGAGGAATTTCCTCATTCCATTAAAAGCCATTTTTAACCCGAAGTGAAAATTTGAGGTTGAGACCAAGGAACAAGTGACTTGATCACAGTGGAGGACACAGGAACCTGATGTACAAAATGAAAGTCTTCAAATACAATTTTATCTTTTATTTTGTGAATGGTTTTGATATACACTATCATCATCCCATGTTGCTGTTGTTGTTTTCAGTCCTGAGAATGGTAGCTCTCCATGCTACTCTATCCTGTGCAAGCTTCTTCATCTCCCAGTACCTACTGCAACCAACATCCTTCTGAATCTGCTTAGTGTATTCATCTCTTGGTCTCCCTCTGTGGTTTTTACCCTCCACACTGCCCTCCAATACTAAATTGGTGATCCCTTGATGCCTCAGAACAAGTCCTACCAACCAATCCCTTCTCCTAGTTAAGTTGTGCCACAAATTTCTCTTCTCCCCATTTCTATTCAATACCTCCTCATTAGTTACGTGACCTACCCATCTAATCTTCAACATCCTTCTGTAGCACCACATTTTGAAAGCTTCTATTCTCTTCTTGTCTAAACTATTTATCGTCCATGTTTCACTTCCATACATGGCTACACTCCATACAAATACTTTCTGAAATGACTTCCTGACACTTAAATCTATACTTGATTTTAACGAATTTCTCTTCTTCAGAAACCCTTTCCTTGCCATTGGCAGTCTACATTTTATATCCTCTCTACTTCCACCATCGTCAGTTATTTTGCTCCCCAAATAGCAAAACTCCTTTACTACTTTAAGTGTCTCATTTCCTAATCTAATTCCCTCAACATCACCTGATTTAATTCGACTACATTCCATTATCCTCATTTAGCTTTTGTTGATGTTAGTCTTATATCCTCCTTTCAAGACACTGTCCATTCCGTTCAACTGCTCTTCCAAGTCCTTTGCTGTCTCTGACAGAATTACAATGTCATCGGTGAACCACAAAGTTTTTATTTCTTCTCCATGGATTTTAATTCTTACTCCAAATTTTTCTTTTGTTTCCTTTACTGCTTGCTCAATATACAGATTGAATAACATCGGGGATAGGCTACCACTGCTTCCCTTTCATGTCCCTCGACTCTTATAACTGCCATCTGGTTTCTGTACAAATTGTAAATAGCCTTTCGCTCCCTGTATTTTACCCCTGCCACCTTCAGAATTTGAAAAAGAGTATTCCAGTTAACATTGTCAAAAGCTTTCCCTAAGTCTACAAAAGCTAGAAATGTAGGTTTGCCTTTCCTTAATCTATTTTCTAAGATAAGTCATAGCATCAGTATTGCCTCATGTGATCCAATATTTCTGCAGAATCCAAACTGATCTTCCCCGAGGTCGGCTTCTACCAGTTTTTCCATTTGTCTGTAAAGAATTCGAATTAGTATTTTGCTGCTGTGACTTATTAAACTGATAGTTTGGTAATTTTCACATCTGTCAACACCTGCTTTCTTTGGAATTGGAATAATTATATTCTTCTTGAAGTCTGAGGGTATTTCGCCTGTTTCTTACATCTTGCTCACCAGATGGTAGAGTTTTGTCAGGGCTGGCTCTCCCAAGGCTGTCAGTAGTTCTAATGGAATATGTCTTTCATTCTAAACTAATGTATAAAACAAAACAAACAAAACAAAAAAAGATTGTAGACAATATAGGCACGATCAAGAGGTATAAAAATATAACAAAACTAAGTTAAATATACACAATTGACTTACAGTGTAAAATCGCTGTCAGCAGGCTGAAAGCAACTTTACACTATGGGTCAATAGTGTTTGTTCATCACAGTTTTACTATGTTTTTACATCTTTTGAAAGTCTATTTTGGCTACAAGTTTTCTTAATATTTTTTTTTATACTAATCAAGAATGAAACACGTCTTATGACAACTGTATGGATCAAAACAGGTTATAAATAAAAGAACAATTTTTTGAAGTAAGGCTGTTTTACATTCCATAGTATATTAAAAAAAAAAAAAAGAAATCAATATCTGATGAAAAAAATGATTTATCTTCATCAAAATCTGCCATCAGAATAACATATATAGACAACAAACAGAATTCTTTAGGTTTTCAAACTGTCGTACTATTTCTAGAGTCTGCTGATGAGGGGGTGGGGAGGGGGGGTGGGGAGGTAACCCAATCTAAACAACTGCCACTCTGTTATAAAGTTTGCCTGAAAAATAACTTTAAAGTACTTCATAGCAACTTAAAAAGTCTCTTTGTCACAGCAAATACAAAACAGTTCTAATCTATCATTCTTTCTTGGAGACAGTTTTTTTATGGAGGAATGCGTTTCATTAGTTTGCAGCCAAACAATAGTAGTAATAGCTTTCCCAACACCCATCAGGCAAACTCAGTTCTTAGCATTATATCATTTCTTTTAAATGTGAAATTTTAACTAATTCAGATCTTGCAAATACTTTTACAAATGTACCTTACCTGGTAGTACCGCAAATGAGGATATCTGATTATTACCCTCAGTATAAGCCTTGTTAATTGGTCTTGCAAAGCCACTCTCTGTTCATATGGAATACCTGTCAAATAATTATCAGTGACATTAATGGAAGTGAATTTTTACAATATCAATAGAATGTAAACAGCATGTCATTTTTTCCCTGTTGAGCAAATCAAAGTAAAATACTGAAAGCTGAAAAAGCAAGTCATGAAAAATTAGAATTACTTAGAGTCCAGTGATTGCAAAAACAAATGATAGACAATTCAAACCAAGTTACCTTCATTGCATTCAAATAAAGCTATGGCCAACTATAACGAAAGGGAAAATTACTACTTGATATTGTGATTTCTGTAATAACACAAATGATCTGGACATACCTGGTGGAAATCTTTTGAGAGATCTATTAACATCCAGCACTACTTGCTGATATTCCGCATGACTTTCTAATTCAGCTTGGCTGGGAAGTTCAGTATCTGATGGTGCATCAATTCCGACAAGTATTGGCCAAACTTTTCTTCGAATTTCATCTATATGGAAGAGACTTATGAGTAATAAAACAGTAACTTATGTCTTAGTTTGTAGGAAACTTCTAAATATCACAAACTGATTGCAAAGACTAATCACAAAGACCCTAAGAAACACTATTTCTTTACTAGTTTCAACACTATAGTGATGCGTACATAAGAATGCGCCAGCGTGATGCATTCTGTGCACAGACAGAAAATAACCCACAATGTTCTCAGTAAGTGCTCTGTCACTATCTCACACCTCATGATCCAGACGTTACCTCTCCTGGTAACTGGCAACACTATGGTGACCACTACACTGGCCAACTATTTCTGCTTTTGACTCTACGCAGTAGAACTTATATGCTATGTAAACTACTGCTGTCACTTCATAACTTACTACTTGTTTTCTTTGCTTCATGCCATCCATAATGGGCACTATATTAGCTAAGAAATTTCACCGCACCTAAAATAATATGAAAATGAGTGCTAAATGTTCATGCGCAGCCTGAAGAGCATCCTTCAGGCAGTGTTGCAGAATGATGCTTTTGACTGGAGCTTCATGTGGTACATTGCTCCTCCCTACTTTGCTTCACCCCTCCATGCGCCTTCTTATGTGAACATCATTACGAGAGAGAGAGAGAGAGAGAGAGAGAGAGAGAGAGAGAGAGAGAGGGGGGGGGGGGGGAGAGAGAGAGAGAGAGAGAGAGAGAGAGAGAGAGAGAGAGAGAGAGAGAGAGAGAGAGAGAGAACATGTCTCACTTAAACTAAAACTACTATTCTGCAATTATTGCCACTACATGTGATGGTACGTGGCATAATGTAAAGATAATGAAAGACAATAGAGTGGATACCCACACCCTTTAAAAATATTGCACGACATGGCAAAGGTTGTATGTACATGTGATGAGGTATTTGCAGTTCAGAAAGCTGAAAACAGTTGCTATTGTTTGGAGTGCTCTGGTATGACATTAACATTGGCTGAGGAGCTTAGCAGCCGGAGCAGGGAGTGTTAAATAATCCAGAAGGCTCCACGTGCCCTAGCAAGCAGGCAGTAGTGAGTCTCAATGATAATGTACACACCACAGCATGCTAAAGCGATTCTTTTTCTTTTCCAAAATTTAATCAGTAGTTCTTAATATCAAAATGTGTAGAATATTTATGCATCAGGCAATTACAAATTAATTCATGTTAGCATAATATTTCACGAGACATTATTTGTTTTTAATATATGGAGTTTGATGTCTTCATTATTAGCTCTGGCATGTGATCTATTATGTAACCTTTTTAATTACAGGTGGCTGAAAGTTGTAAAAAATATTACAATAATAATGCACGTCAATAGAATGTAATTGCAAGGCGTGGAAGAGACAACAGCGACAGTCAGTGGAACATAAAATGAAAAAATTGTGAGGACAAGCCACGGTAGGCTGGTTTTATTGGTGGAAGATAGAGTAGCTTGCAGAGTCAATTGCAAAGATTGAGAAGAGACTGTTTCTAATGACAAAAGGGTGAGGTGGTCTGTCTCCACGATGTAATAGAGTTTGTGACTGACAGTTGGGCAGCAAATGGCTGCATAGAGTTGAGTTCTGTGACTGAGCATTGTTAGAATTATTCAGTGAGAGTGAATGTGTAGTGTTTCAGGATATTTGTAAACATCCCAACACACCATTTGAAAGCCGTCGAAAAGAGGTGCTCTTGAGTAAGTTGAATAAGGATAAATGTAGTGGGAAATGGAAACTGTGTGTTTTCCTTTCTTGTATGCGGTGAATGTGGAGCAGTGGTGGACCCAGCGAGAAGGGGACCAGTAAAAAATTGTATTACAACCACTGGTTGTCCGGGAGTCATTTGTGCCATGGTGCAGCAAGTGCCTGAATCCAAGAGCCATGGAGTAAATGACGCACCAACAAGGGTGTAATGAACATTTGAACAGCAGTAGTGGTTTATCTGTGTCTGCTCTCTCAGGTCCTAAAGTACGCATGTACGGACATTTTGAATGTAGTCAAGAGAGTGGTATTACCTTAGCAATTGTTTGTTTTGTTAAAAGAAATAGTGAAAATGTTGGGCAAAATATACCCCTAGTATGAAGGCTTTCATGACCGGATGACATATCTTCTGGTAAACCTTCCGGGATGTAAGGTCATGGTCCATGAAACTCTTCAGCTCCTAACGTTTCGTCCAGAGCTGCGCTGGACATCTTCAGAGGGGTGTTTCTCCTCCTGTGAGTCGGCAAGACTTACCGGAGGAGAAACATCCCTCTGAAGATGTCCAGCGCAGCTCTAGACAAAATGTTAGGAGCTGAAGAGTTTCATGGACCACAACCTTACATCCCGGAAGGTTTACCAGAAGAAAATATACCCCTGTTTGTGAGAAGTGTGGCTATTTATTTAGTTGTGCAGTAGAGAGAACTTGCGGAAGCATTTCAGAAATCTTCACCACAGTTGGATCGACAAGGAAGTGACACTGAAAGATCCGGACCACCAAACAACTACTCTGAGAAGAGAGGATAAAGGTAATACTACTTTCATCTGGCGGTGTATTAGGGTTGGCAAAATACTGCCCAGTTGTATCGGCCAGGGATGCAACTTCCCACTAGAGTTGGTATAAGACCCACCACAAACCCTACAAAATACATCAGCAGGAGAAGAGGGGAAAAATACACTCCAAATGCAGATGGACTGCTAAGTTTTATAAGGAAGAGTGCTAATACACATTAACAGTCTGAACTATTAATTTTCTATTGCAGAAGATACTTTGGGTCTGCTAAGGTTTTCTAAAATGACTTATGCCACTAGTACAGTTGTGATTTTAATCAATAAATAATTGAAGTTCAAAGACATTCAATTTGTTGCCTTACTTATTTGATGTAAAAACTCCCTATATTGTTTTACTTAAACCAATGTTAACAAGTCTGCAAAGAATTTATCAACTTGTCATTTTTTCAAATAGGAACTGTTTTCAGCAGTGGGCAGTCACTACCCACATCTGACACACCAAAATCTGATACACCCAATTGTGTAATTATGTTCCCCTCCCAAGAAACAAGTATCAAAACGTGGAGGTAACTAGCAAACTACACATAATGGCACACAGTTGAAGTATTTGTGGTCTTTCCTGATGAGGATCTGTACAT
This sequence comes from Schistocerca nitens, assembly GCF_023898315.1. Classification (NCBI taxonomy): domain Eukaryota; kingdom Metazoa; phylum Arthropoda; class Insecta; order Orthoptera; family Acrididae; genus Schistocerca; species Schistocerca nitens. The sequence continues at coordinate 139,049,927 of NC_064615.1, forward strand.
TCAATTGCAATCTACAGGTATTTTATTGCACTGTACACAGATCTATAGATAAGAAAATTTATCATTAAAACTAAACATTCCTTCTTCTTCAAGCTAAGTATAAATTCAAGGGCCAGCAATTAACCTCCGTTATTTGTTTTGTGCTCGTATTAATACAAACACAACTGAGTACAGTTGTGAAAACACTACTAGTGCGATCTCGCAATTGACAGCACAACTCATTTTTGGAAAGACACGTCGATGTAAAGGAGGTGGCTTGTGGCCATGTTCTAATTAGAGATGCAACAGTCAGTGCCTGTATAATTTTTTGGGAAATAGGCGGTGATAAAAACTTCTTTTTATATATAACTATATCTATTTGAAATTTTATTTTTGATGAGCATACACAATGACTGCAGACAACTAAATCACACCCTCCTTTCCAGACATTGTACAGGTGAAGTAAGAACGACTATTATGTAGTCTGTTTTGTAATGAAATAATCAGGATATCTGGATGTGGAATGTAATATGTGACTAAGGGGAAGTGATTTTTGTGACTATAAAAACTCAGAATCAAATCTTTTAATTGATGCATTTTCTTAAGTGGGCACAGTTGACTGATGAAACTGTACTGTAATTCTTAAGTATCTAATATGCTCATAAGAATGGAATTTTCTGTACAAGTGTAATTCAGAAAGCATGAAATTTTTTGTTACGTGAGTAGAAATGTATTTATAATCTTCAAAACACTATGTTATTTCAAATGATAACATTTTTTCCATTTTCACAATTGAAAACCACCTCTTAACAAAATATAATCTGTGATTATAGAAACAATTTTGTTTAGTTATAACTGGAGTTACTTTACTGGATGTTCAAATGGTGTTCCTTGGCAGAACAGATCTAGGAGAAGGAAGTAACTGTGAAAGGAGTTATAGTTAATTATGTATTGGACTCGGACACGGACACACACACACACACACACACACACACACACACACACACACACACTGTTTTCATACTTCTGAGAATTATTTTCAGATTCTAGTGCATCTTGTCAACGTTCTTTACATGCTTGTCTAAGGAGAAGAGTGACTGACATATTGTACACTTCTTTTCATTTTAGAGCAACCATGATTACAAAAATAATCGCCAGTTTCAGCCACACACCACCCATCTCTAGACTCTACAATATGAAAAGAATAATCTACATCACAAACTTAAAATCTGTAAAAATTTTATCAACTTTATTTGTAACTAGCTGGACCTGGTCACACATTGCTGTGGCTCAGTCTGGTTACATGGAAAATTGCTATATATGTATTGAAATGGCATATAAATATGTCCTACCATCTCTCTCTCTCTCTCTCTCTCTCTCTCTCCCTCTCTCCCTCTCTCCCTCTCTCCCTCTCTCCCTCTCTCCCTCTCTCTCTCTCTTCCATCTCCCCCTGCCTCTCTCTATGTACATTTCCTCCCACCCCTCTGTCCATATCCTCTCCTTTCTTTTTCTCTGGCATTAAGCCTTGTTTATTGTTACTGTAAGTTCAGATCCTATGGTAGTAGAATTCTTACGATAAGCTATTGTTATGGTAGGCCAAGTTTGAGTGTTTGTGAAATGGCTTCTGGTGCAGTACACCACTAAGACAATTTCTCCCTCCCACTATTGCACAGCTATGCCGCAGGGTCAGGTAATAAGATAGGAGAATGAAGGTTCTACAACACTCCAACAAATTAGTGACAAAGCCACACCAATGAGTTAAAAGGGTTTACTTATCTTTGTGACTTGTTGAATAACAAGGCCTCCAACACTGGATGTACCATAATAAAAAACGCCCATGAATGGCTAAGTGCAAATAACCTTTGGCAAATTTCTCAGTACATAGCAAATGCAATTTACAACAACTGTCTGTTCACTTCTAAGAGTTCACTAAATGATGTTCCCTGTCTAATTCAGCCCTGGATGATGATCTATAACCAAGGGGGTGAGAGCTGCTTTTCTATCTTCCGAGCAGGCTTCTGTCCACTGTTGTCGGTCACTGGCGTATTGTACTCTGCCGGCAATTGGCTGAGGTGAAGTTGATTTCTTCATACTCAGCACCACCTGAGGCACTGGCAAAAACTCGCGCAAGTGGCAAGTCTCTAATGGCACTGGCACCAGCTCAAATCTTTGCACCTGTGGTGCTTTTTCCTTGGCTATGTCTTGTTCTGATGACACAGCATACAAAACTGACTGCTTAAAATACTGCTTACATTCATCACCTGCTTTCTGTGCAGTTGGCCATTCCTTATGTTCATTACCGAAAATAAGTAATACTGCTACTTGTCAATTTAAGCCATCCGCATTTCTGTGCTTCTTCCCAAGTTTATGCATGACTTTAATATCAAATTCACTTAGTATTACTGCCCATTGCTTCTATCTATTAGAAGGATTCTTTAACATCAACAACCATTTTAATGCCACATGATCTGCTATTACTCTACACTTTTTACTGTACAGATAACATCTGAAATATGTGATTCCTTACATAAGGCTAAAAATCTCTTTCTCCATTGTGCGATAATTTCTTTCTGCAGAATTTAGTTGTCTTGATGTGTAAGCTACTGGATGTTCTATGCCTTCTACCTCCTGTGACAGCACACAGTCAAGTGCTGATGCATCACATGATACAACAAATTCTTTATTAAAATCCGGAAAGACCAATATTGGACTCCATCTTAAAACTTCTTTTAGTTCCTCAAAAGCATGCTAGCACTATTCTGACCACACAAATTTAGTCCCTTTCTCAACAATTGTGTCAATGGTGTGACAATACCGCAATCATTATACGAAGTGGCAGTAATAGTTTGTGACTCCTAAGAACGATTGCAACTCCTTTACATATTCTGGTATGATAAATTCACATACAGCTCTAATTAATCTTGCAGTATGTACTTACTCTGTCTTTACCTATAATATGACCTACGTATGCTACCTCTTCCATCACAAAATTACACTTTTCTCCACTCAAAGTTAACTTCGCTGCTTTTAATCTTATGAATACTTCCCTTAATCATTGAGTACAGTGTTCCGTACCACTCCCATAGACGATCACGTAATTGAGAGATACTAGGCACTACCATGGTTTTAAACTTCTGAGTACTCCGTCCAACAATCACTGAAATGTTGCAGTTATATTTTTTTAATCCAAATGGCATTGTTTTGAATTGGAAATGTCCTCACATTGTCGAAAACGCTGTTTGTGGCAATCCTGCAATGCAACCTCTATCTGATGATAACCACTCCTGCAATCCATTGCTGAAAAATATTTGCATTGCCCTGAATGGTCCAAAGTTTCTGTGATGTTTGGCAAAGGGTAGGCGTCTTTTATGGTTTTCACATTTAGGTGTCTGTAGTCACAACAAAACCTACATTTTTGTGTTCCATCCATTGATTTTCTTTTGACACGATGGGTATTCCTGCCCTCCAATGCACTATTACTTTCTTCAATAATCCCATCTTTCAGCTGTCAATCGAGAAATTCCTGCAAAATTGGCAGCAAGAACCTAGGTATCCTGTATAGTTTGTAGTAAACTGGTGATTCGTTCCCAGTTGGTATGTGGTGCTGTGTAACATGTATACCTGGTAATGGCCCTTTTGGAAAAAATAAATCCTTAAATTCCAAAAGTAATTTTTCCATCCATTCCATATTGCTTCCCATTAGGCACTTCAATTTTTCTCTTAATCCGGTTTCAATGGTGTTTGGCAACTGTCTGTGGCTGACACCCCTCTATGTCCCATTCTTCTTCCTCCAGGATATCCATATTAGCGATTAACAGCCCCTTTGTTAATCCTATGTCCTCTGCGCTAAAATTATCTACATAAGCAGGTACCTTCTTCACACCCTTTATTTCTTTATGCATACAATACCTCTTTTAACTAAGCAAATCGTATCATCTAATACTTTCCTCTAATGGTTCCATCACCTATTGGCAAACTAGAATCAACAATGATCCCAAGTGATTTCCCAGTATCCTTAGGTACACAATCGTGTGAGTCAAGTCTTAGTGTGGTCATTCATGGTGACATCGCTACACCAAACCTAACTGAAAAATTTTTCCATCATGTTCCACACTATGTTGCGAAGATCGATAATGGCACAATGCTGACATAAGAAATCTAATCCCACAAACAAGTCATAGCCTTCACTCATGTGTGGCAAAATCTCTCCATACTGTTTAAACTGAACTGTATCCAGGCAAAAGTTTGTGTCCATCAATCCTCACGGAGTGAGATCTTTATCCCTCACTCCAAGATATCTGTATCGTGGTGAGTCCCATTGCTTACGTTTCACCAGATCACTACTGGTGACTGACACATGCATCCCTGTGTCCAATAAACCCTCAACCCAGTTTTCCTACTATTCTACCTATCACACAATCCTCCTCTTCTCATGATTTCATAGCATCCAATCTTACTGGGAATGACTGTAATGGATCTGGAGTTACCACTGGTAACTAATGCCTTATTCTTCCCCATTGCTCTACTTCTAAAACTATTACTTCTGCTCACTTAATCCACAACAGCCTGAGGCTAATGACATGCCTCCTTAAATGCCCGTTCATCCACATCTGAAACATTTATACTAGCTGCAAACACTATCCATTTACCCTGTATTCTAGTTGACAAATCAATATCCTCACACTCTATAGCTCACCACACTGCTGTGCACAAATCCATCAGACCTCCTGTCGATACATGTCCTGCGATTTCTGCATGAAACCACTTTAAAAAATTGTTTCACAGTTCCCATATTTTTCTTAGTTATTACCCCTAAATGTTCCCAATAGTGTCTGGCTCCCTTAAGAGCTTCTGTATGTCATACATACGTTTTATCTTCCCCTGTTAGTCTCAACTTTGCAACATTCAGTAATTCCTTATCAGACCAACCTTCCATCTGTGCCATATTTCTGAGGTCTCCCACAAAGGTCTGCACGTTCTTGGTTGCCTTGCCAGAAAAAAGGAGCAATTAAACTTGTGATTGACAAATCTACAATCCTTTGTGATGACTGCGATTCTACCAACCCATGCAGCTCTGTGTTGTTTGCTGTTATTCATGCTACCTTTCCTAACAATACGTATACTACTTCTGGCTCCGACATCTTGCGTCTCTGGCACTGTCAAAGCTTTGTCCTTGACAACATTCATTTTGAGAACTAACATTCACAAGACAAGAAAACAAAATCTATTAACTTCATTCTTCCATCTAATCATAAGCCAACTCAACTCCCAAGAATTGCCCAGCCATATGCCCCCAATGATTACAAGTATAACATTTTACTCAAACTCTTTTTGTACGGGGCACTGAGTGACCCTCAAGGTTCACATCTAACAGGCTCTAAACAATCACAACTTCCATTACCTCTAAAACTAGACAAACACACTTTTCCTCTACTTGGAATAAAATCTACTTTACAAAATGCTGTCAAAACTCTTCTCTATGACCAAAATACAATACAAAATTTTTTGGACTCATCGTACCATAGGCTGTAGGTTCATACATTGTTCTAAGATGGCAATGTCAATGATCCAACATCAATCCCTTCAATTGTCACCCATGGAGAGTGAAATGAGCATCAGGCCGACAGTGGATTTGTTCAATTAACTTCTTTATTCTGGCCCTCAGCGTAGTGCATCAGGAAGAGCTTGGTGGAGGCACCCAGTCACCTCTCATGTGAAACAGTAGATGTCTGGCATTGCTGACAGCGCAAAGAGCGGAGCCAAGCAAAGTATCAGTCAAATGACGATGTCGGCAATGTCTCCGGCTGCAATCATGATGACAGCGTGGCACAGCAGGCGATGGCCATGTTCGTAATTGGAGCACCGAATACATCATCTTTCAGATAAGCCAGAAGTCACACGGATTAAGATCAAGTGATCTGGACATCAGGTGGTAGAGAAATGATGAGTGATAATTCTAGCAATTCCGAAATGCCTCTGCAACAGCTGCTTCACTGGCTGTGCTATGTTCAGAGGAGTACCATCTTGCATAAAAATAATCCTACTCACACATCAACACTGTTGAAGGTTTGGAATGATGCTGGTGCGCAAGACTCTCATAGCATTTACCCATGGAAGTACTGGTCACAGTAGACGCAGAACTCATTTCCTCAAAAAAATATGGCCCTACGATAAACGATGCCATCATCCTGTGGTGAGCAAGCTGGGATTTTTTTACTTCACCTCTTGTTTTGCCATCTGCCTCCTTGAAATTCATTTTTTTCACTCTTAACTAATTATCATTAACATGTGTGAGTATAATCTGCATTTTCATAAAAGAAAAAGGTTGGCCCTTAGTCTTAAAGAATATACCACCAGATTAATTTTGTGCTTAGTTTTATGTATGTAATTGATTTTCTAATTTATTTTCACTATTCCAAGTTAGTAACTTTCATTATAGGGCAAAATCAGTAATTGTTTCATAACTTAAATTCTAGTGTTGACTTATAAACAAATATAAATTCTGTACAAATTATAAACATTTGAAAAACAAAATACTAGTAATCATAAAGTATCTATTTCGCTCCATCCGAAAACATGTTAGCAAAGTCAGCCCTTAATTTATTCCAAAGTAATCAACAGTTTTGTCAAAATTAGTGTTTGTGTAATGATATTTGTTAATTTCATGATTTAAATAAATAATTCAGCCTAACTCTTATGGTAGAATAAACTGTAAAAAGTTAATTTAATAGTTAAGTTTTAATTGTAGTTCCTGTAAATTGAACTTCAAACAATGTGTAGTTTCAGTACCTATTATTGTGGGGATATATAAGGGCCTGATTTTTGGTCCCGAGTCAGTCAGCCCACGGCTGAGTTTCAGACAAGAAACCTGTGTTGGTTAGAATAACAACAATGCCTCAACTTAACTGTGAAATAAGTGCAACACAATTAGGCCATGTGTTAAAACAATAACAGTGTCTGTTCGATACACACTGCAATATTCTGCAAGAGTTGTGAACTGTGTGGTTAGGTTTTTACTGCTTGTTGATGTACAGCCGTAAACTATTGAAGCAGTATGTGGATCTTCACTTGCAACCTATTAATGAGACTTATCGAAAGTTAAACAATAGTGCACTGGCCATATAACTGTGTATTATTGGGGGTTATGAACATTAAAAGTAAAGAACTGTGAAACGCAAATGTGCACCTGTCAGCTACATCATTTCAAGTAGTCAGTGTTGATCTTCCAACCCCATTTTTCAGCCAGTGTAGCAAGGCAGTACGTCGACACCAAGGAAAACAAATGAAGAAATAAAGCAAGCGAACAAGACAATCCCACACCACAAAGTCATCTTCGCATAATGAAGTGGTACTGGTTGATGTGTATGGGGATTTTCCGTTGCCTGCATCCTGCTATTCTGCTTATTGACATGTCCTTGGAGATGGAAATGGGCTTCATCTCTCCACAGAATGCTCCATGGGCATTCATTTTCCACTTCGATGTGAGCAAAAAATTTCAGAGCAAATGTTTGTCTTGCTGACAGGTCAGCAGGAAGTATCTCTTGAACATGAGTTGTTTTGTATGGATAATAATGCAGGGTGTTTCATAGGATTTTATGCACCATTGTTGCACGCATGTCCATTGCTAAGGTAATTCCCCACGCACTGAATGTTGGCGCACCATCGCTCAACTCCTTTTGCAATGCTGTGGCCACATCTTCGACAGATGTCTGATCAATTGCTTTCCTCCCTCTAACTCACTGCACTTCAAAAGAACATGTCTTCTAGAATGTTGTAATCATTTTCTCTAGACTCTTAGCAGACATTGGACCAATGCCTTTTTTCTTACTCCAGAGGGTCCAGAACTTCTGCAGAGCTACTGGTTCACAGTCACCATTTTTGTAAAAGAACTTTACCAGCAGTGTACGATCCTTTATGGAGACAGTCATGTTCGGTGTCTTGAATGCAAACTGAGGAACAGCCATGTGCCACCTGTGTATAGGCGCACATATTCTGACACTTAATAGTGCCAGCTATTGGTCAAATTTCCACGACTTTATTTTTTGTTCCGTGGTGTTTCTCCCTGTGTCAATAACATGCTGTTCAAATTTGACATCATTCTGAGCAGTGGTTCTTTTCCCACAGCATTTTTAAAGTGGAAATTTAATTATAGACACACTGTGTATATAATTATATGCCAAATGGCACTCCAGAAGGTACATAAAAAATGCATGTATTCAAATGCAACATTGTGCCAAAATTTCAAAGGAATCAGAGAAAAACTTTCAGAGATTTACAATTTTGTACAAATGAACATTTACATGTTTGTTTATATAGATTAATGTAAAACAAAAATTAGCATCCACAAACTTTGTATACATATGTCACAGATGACAACTGGTGACCAGAAAGTTGTCGTACTAAATCTAAGGACAGCAGGGAATCCAGTTAACACAGACACATCATAGCTAGAAGACATGTGACATCAATCTACAGCAGGATACTGCCCTGTGCTGCCTGGGTCATGTTGTCTCTGTTGAACATACGGTCAGTAATGTAAATACCTCACAATCTGAAATAAGAGTCCCATCAGCAGCTGACAACATGTATATTCTACTAAATCATTCCTCATTTTCTGTTTTGTAGAAATAAATCCGTTCTACCTATAAATGTGTTTTTCATTGCTTTTATATATTGTAGAATATAATTTTGTTTTTAAATTTTCAGTAAAATGTAAGAAACAATCAATGCGCGCACAGCACACTAGAATTTTTTTTCAAAGTTCTAATTCACTGTAACTTCCATGTATATCACCTAGTTCTCTGGTGGTGTTCTTACTTTAGTATGATATTGCTTTCTTCACCAAATGGCCTCTATGATTTACAGGAATGAACAGCACGTATTTTTATTTTTACTTTACTTTAACTGCAAAAAGAATTGGCAAGGATTTTAATAGATTTTATGTTAGTAACTTAAATTTTGCTTTCCCTACTGTATGGATAATGTAGGCCTGAAATCTATAAAGATTGTCACAATGCTGATATTGTCAAAGATAGGTTGCTCGGTTGGATTGGAGAAGGGACCAAATTACGTGGTCATCAGTCCTTCCGACCTTGGAATAACTAAAACCGATAAAACCTCACACTATAAGAGGGAACTACAATGGATATAAAATTACGAACTATTGACAGAGAAGGAAGGAAGAAGGCGGAAGAAGAGGGAAAGAAAGTGACTAATGACGGGCATGCAGGAAGAAGCACAGGTAGACAAGATACACACTCAAGATAAAACAGACCCATAAGGAAAGGAGTGGGAAGGCAGAGGGCAGGGGTGAATCACCAAGCCCAATTGAAGCCAGTCCAATCGGGGCGAAGGGGGGAGCAAGACGGCCAGCCATCCCCTCCACCCACTGATAAGTTGAAGGTCCCACCCTTAAATACAGATCCCGGGTTCGAGTCCCAGTCAGGGCACACATTTTCAGTTGTCCCCATTGAGGTATATCAACAACACCTGTTGGCAGCTGAGGCTTACAATTAATTATCATTTATTCTAGAGAAGCTGCACGGTCATCAATGGTATCTGTTCTTTCGAGAGCAGTTATTATCTTCATATATAGTTAAAGGCTACCCGGCCATTGACCTTCGTCTGTGCGAATGTGCTCAGTTTGCCCAAACTCTTACGGGAATCATCACCTTAGTGTGTGCGAGTAATGAGTGGATGGGCAAATATCTATTAGGCGCATTACGTATGTAGTTGTGGACAGTTGGGAATGTGGGTCTCACAGGAAGCATGCAAGGGATAAGTCCCCGCAGTTGCGCTATTCATCTGTGTCCTCGGTGGCTCAGATGGATAGAGCATCTACCATGTAAGCAGGAGATCTCAGGTTCGAGTCTCGGTCGGGGCACACATTTTCAGCTGTCCCCATTGAGGTATATCAACAACACCTGTTGGCAGCTGAGGGTTTCAATTAATTATCACTTAAATGAAGCAATAAAAACCCCCAGAATGCAGAAATCATAAAACTAGATCAACCGCTGAGGCATTGTCGGCTAACGCCGTGAGTAGTGAGTCAAGAAAGCTAAAAGTTCGTTGCAGGGTGGCTAAGTTGGGACAGTCCAGTAAGAGGTGAACCACAGTCAGCAGACAGAGAGGGGGTCTTCACGACGGAGGAGATAACCATGAGTCAGCCAAGTACGGCCGATGCGAAGCTGGCAAAGGACGACAAAGGCCTTACGAGAGGCCCGTAAGGAGGACCGCCACATAGTTGTAGAAACCTTTACTGCCCTGAGCTTGTTTGGTGAAGAAATAGTGTGCCATTCTGGATTCCAAAGTCCCAAAACCTGACATTCTAATGCTGAGCAAAGGTCTATTTCCGGAATGCTAATATGCTAATAGCAAGAGGTGGTCTGTTAGTAGCCAATTTAGCCAGTCAATCTGCAAGTTCAAAAAAAATGGTTCAAATGGCTCTGAGCACTATGGGACTCAACTGCTGTGGTCATAAGTCCCCTAGAACTTAGAACTACTTAAACCTAACCAACCTAAGGACATCACACACATCCATGCCCGAGGCAGGATTCGAACCTGCGACCGTAGCGGTCGTGCGGTTCCAGACTGTAGCGCCTTTAACCGCTCGGCCACTCCGGCCGACAATCTGCAAGTTCATTGCCAGGGATCGCAACATGGCCTGGAGTCCAAAGGAAAACCACTGAGCATCCACGTTGATCAAGGAGAGAAAGGGAGTCCTGGATAGCTATGACCAATGGGTAACGAGGGAAGCTTTGGCCGATAGCTTGCAAACTGCTCAAGGAGTCATTACAGATAGTGAAGGACAGTCCTGAGCAGAAGCGGACATGGTCCAGTACACGCAAGATGGCTACCAATTCTGCAGTAAAAACACTACAGCCATCTGGCAAGGAACGAAGTTCTGTGTGTCTCGCATAAGTGTAAGCATAACCAGTGTGACCAGCAACCATGGAGCCATCAGTATATATCAATTGTGAACCATGGAATGAATTGAGGAGACAGTAGAATTGGTGGTGAAGGGCATCCAGAGGGACAGAATCCTTTGAATTGATGGAGAGATCAAGACAGAGCTGTGGCCGAGAGACGCACCATAGAGGGGTATGTGCATGACCAGAGAAAAAGAGGTGGTAAAGGGAAGTGCTGGAGCTCATAAAAGAGCAACTGAATGCTGGCAGCCACGGTAAGCCCACTTTGTGGCCACAGTCACGGGAGGTTGATCTCCATGTCTGGATAAAGGAGACCATAATTAGGGTGCTTTGGGGTGCACTAATTGTGGAGCACATAAGACATTAGCTCTTGTTGGCACAAAACTCACAGCGGTGGAATCCCCACCTCTGCGAGAAGGCAATTCACGAGGCTGGTCCAGAAGGCACCAGTCGAAAGTCGTGCCCCACAATAGTGGATGGGGTCTAGTATCTGCAATGTCAAAGGTGACGCAGAACCATAGACAAGACTCCCGTAGTCTAAATGAGACTGGACCAGCACTTTGTACAATCGCAGTAGAATAGAGTGGTCTGCACCCCAGGTGGTATCGCACAGACATCTAAGAACATTGAGATGTAACCAGCACGTCCTCTTCAGCTGGCGAAGATGCAGGAGCGATGTCAACCGGCCATTGAAGACCAGACCCAAGAAGCAATGGGTGTCCACCACCTTGAGGGATTGGCCATTGAGGAACAGGTCTGGATGGGGATGGACTGTACGGTGATGGCAGAAATGCATGACATGACTTGGCCACCGGAAACTGAAAGCCATGGGAGAGAGCCCAAGATGTGCCCAGTAGATTGCCCCCTGTAGACGACGTTCTGCAGCGTACATGACAGAGGAAGCAACGTAGATACAAAAAGCGTCAGCATACAAAGAGGGGGACACTGTTGACCCAGCAGCTGCCACCAGTCTATTAATGGTTACGAGAAAGAGAGGGATGTTCAGCACAGAACCCTGTGGAACCCCATTTTCTTGCCAATGGGTAATGCTGTAAGAGGAACCAACTTGGACCTGGAAAGAGCAACAAGAAAGAAAGTTGTGAATAAAAACAGGCAGAATGCCACGAAGGCCACATTCGTGAAGGGTGGTGAGGATGTGGTGGCGCCAGGTGGTGTCTTAGGCTTTATGCAGGTCAGAGAAGATCACAATGAGGTGTTGCCGATGGGCAAAAGCTGACTGGATAGCAGACTGCATGTGGACCAAGTTATCCACTGTGGGTCAGTATACAACGGTGGCCAGCCACTGATAAGTGTTGGAGCATTTGGTTATGTATCCACTCCGGTCCAGGAGCCGCGTCGGGACAAAGGGCGAGGGCGCTGGTGAATTCCCACTTACTAAATGGGGTTTATAAGGCTCCAAGCAGCGAGAAACGAAAGACAAAGGCAGTCGTTCTGAGAATTCTTTCAGGAGGAGGAACATGGGTGGATATTGAGTCGATGCGGAGGCTTGAGCAAAGTGTTGAGCAAAATGCTCTGCGACAAAGTCTGGGTGGGTAAGGACAACACCATGCACAGAAATTCCTGCAATTCTGGTGGGAGGATGATGGCCAAAAATTCGCCTGAGTTTTGCCCAGATTTGTGAAGAGGGTGTGTGTGGTGCTATGGTAGCCACATATCGTTCCCAGCAAATCCATTTCTGAAATTTGATTAGGTAACAGGCCCAGGTGCAGAATCATTTAAATATCAGAAGGAGAGCAGTAGAAGGGTGCCACTTGAAGCGTTGAAGAGCACGGTGGCAGTCTTCTATGGAAGCAGCAATTTCCGGAGTCCACCAAAGGACCATCTTCCGATGGGGGAAACCCAAGGAAGAAGGGATGGCTGAAACAGCAGTGGAGAGAATGGTGGCAGTCAAAGTCTGAGTAGACTCAACAATACCACTGTGTAGTAGTACAGGGGGGATGGTAGCAGAGTAGAAGGCACCCCAATCAGCTTTAGAGAAGGTCCACCTGGGAGGGTGACAGAGTGAGATACACTGAAGGAAGGTCAAAACAATCGGGTAATAATGGCTGTCACATAAGTCATCGTGGACACACCACTGAATGGAGGGAAGAAGATCGGCACTGCACATGGAGAGGTCAATGGCAGAGAAAGTGCCATGTGCCACACTAAAGTGTATGGGAATGCTGTGTTTAGTAGACAGAGGTCAAGCCCTGCCAGAACAGCTTCTACTGTCCTGCCCAGGGCAGTAGTCATTTGACTACCCCAGAAAGGGTTGTGGGCATTAAAGTCCCCTAGAAGCAGGAAGGGAGAATGGAGTTGAAGAAGGGTGGTTAGAGCAAGGGATATGGGCGGCCTGTCAAGTGGGAAGTAGAGATTACAGATTGTGATTGGAGTCACCAGATGGATCCTGACAGCAATAGCTTCCAGAGTGGTATGGAGGAGAACCCATTTACTAACATTGTCCTTGCAGACCAAGGTGCAAACACCACCAGAAGCCTGCAAGGGGCCAATTTGGTTCCGACAAAACACGTAACCCCGAAGGGTGGGTGAGCAATAATTGACAAAATGGGTCTCCTGGAGAGCAATGCAAGCAGCAGAGTAGGAGGTTGGTTGGTTGGTTGGTTGTTTTGGGGAAGGAGACCAAGACAGCGTGGTCATCGGTCTCATCGGATTAGGGAAGGAAGTCGGCCGTGCCCTTTCAGAGGAACCATCCCGGCATTTGCCTGGAATGATTTAGGGAAATCACAGAAAACCTAAATCAGGATGGCCGGATGCGGGATTGAAGTGTAGGAGGAAAGAAGGGGCTGCAACTCAGGATGTGACTCAAATATCCATTACAGTTCCACTGGAGGATTCTCAAGCTGGAGTCCAAATGAGAAGGAAATGGACTGGAGCCAGTCACGCCGCTGAGTCACCATCCATCACCAATAAGGATGGGGTAATGTCCATATAGATCGGGTCAGACTCTGTTGGTCCCTTGGCTGGAGGAGGGGAAGACGGCACCTCAGGGGGTACAGGGGAGGCCTTGCCCTTGTTCTTGTGTTTCTTTCTTCTCTTGTGAAGGAAGAGAAGGGCATATTGCAGCGAGGTTGGGCACAGAATTACACCTGGCAATCTTGGCACCCATCGGCTGTGGATCGCGCGGCCAATGTGGAGCTGCAGATCACCTTTCAGTAGGGTGCCGGGAAGAGGAGTCCCAGGAGGGAGCTCCAGTACTGGCAGCTGCTGAAGAAGGGGGACACTTCTCCGGTGGGGGAGGGGGAGGGGGAGCAGCACCCGAAGGGACGGGTATGGGTACTGATGGGGAGTGGGAGAGTGAGGGTGAAGCAGAAGGTGTGGGGCGAATGGGGTGGGTCTGGGAAGAGGAGGGGGTAGGAGGGGGAGTGGACATAACTGAAGCAAAAGTAGAAGTTACAGGCACGGGATGGAGCCAGTCATACTTTCGACAAGCCTCGGTGTAGGTAAGCCGACCAAAGGTCTTGTACTCTTGACTCCGTCGTTCTTTCACATACACCAAGCATGCTGGCGAGCATGGAGGATGCTGCGAATTGCTATTTACGCACACTAGTAGGGGAGCACAGGCACTCCCCTCATGGACGGGGCACCCATAGTCACCACAGAGGGGATCGTTGGTGCAGCGGGAAGACGTGTGTCCAAACCGTAAGCATTTAAGGCATCTCATCGCTGGTGGAATGTAAGGTTTTACATCACACCGATACACCATCAGCCCGACCTTCTCTGGGAGGGTATCCCCCTCGAAGCCCAGGAAAAATGCGCCTTAATCGGTGTGATTGTTTTTAGGGTCTCGCTGTACATGGTAGATAAATCAGACTCCTCACTGCTCGAGGTTTGCATGGAACTCCTCATCAGTTTGGAGAAGAAGATCCCAGTGGAAAATGATTCCCTGTACTGAGTTCAAAGCTTGGTGGGGTGCGACGGAGACTGGGCTGTCACCAAGATGGTCACAAGCACGCATGGCGTCAGATTGGGCAGCAGAAGATGTCTTTATAAGCAAAGAACCAGACCGCATTTTACTCATGGATTCCACTTCGTAATACTTACCTTCAATTGTCTCCAAGAAAAACAAAGCTTGGTCATGGCAAAACTTTCGCTATCTGTCCTGGTACATGCCGCCTGGCATGGCGGCCATTGCCAGGAGTTCTGATGCCCCAAAGTGATGAGCATCGCCTCCTTGGCATACACGAGGCATTAACAGCTCAGGTACTAGCAGTGTGATTCCTGTGTTGTAAGGGGGCTCAGACAAGTGGGTACTTAACAGCTTCACCACACGGACTGGCTACCGTGCTGGTGACCTAGCAGGAAGGGGGGGCCAGGGTGCAAAGGGAAAATGGAGGGGAGGGGGAGAGTAGCCTGTACCATGGAAACTACCTTGGGAGTTCATCCCCAAATGGTTCACGCTGAATGGAAAATGTTGGAAATGGAGGTCAAACCCGAAGGGGACCAAAAATGCTGAAAAGGAGATGGAAACAGCAAACTAAGCAAGAGCACATACCAAAACAAAGCCCGTACGATAGCCAGGTCGATATAAAGAGGTCCACAAAGAGGGAAAGGACGGGGGAGGGAAAAAGGAGCAAGGACAGGGAAGGAGAGAACAGGGACAGGAATGCAGTCTGGAAAAAGGAAGGAGACTTCAATAGCTCGGTGCCCCGTGTGCGCCACACGCGTATTCCAAAAGGAATTGTGGGCCACCTGCGGGTCAGAGATAGGTGATACAAAAATAAAAAGCTCACATACTTTGATTTCTTTCATTTTCATAATGTTACGTGGGATCATATTTTGAGATAATTCATAAAGCCAAGTTAAAGTTTTCTGGGATCAAAGGGGTGTAATATGAATTCAAGGAACATCTTGCATGCAAAGGCATGCTCAAGAAAGTGAGAATTCTGGTTACTGATTAGCGGTATATTTATTACTTAACACTTTCGCTGCGGCATCGGTGCAGGCGCGCAACTCTCCAGCGTGCCCCGGCAACGTGCGTGTGCGGGCTGGTAACACACTGAAATGGCAGGTACCGCTCGGAGCCGATGCTCCTAAGCACACCTGAGCTACAGGCCGAAGTGAAGACCTTGTAAGATCTGTAGGATCATTTTCTATACTGACTTCATGATGACCCTTATACGCACAACTTCAAATAAGCTTCGACTGTGTTGAGGTCATGTTTTAAAATCTGTTTGCTGTCTGACACCTATAGGGGTCACAGGCGTCATTCAGATGTTTGTGATTTGTTGATAATGTAACAAAAAATACAATTCACACAAGTGACAAATCCACTGCATTCAGGAAAAATTTGGATTCCAAAACGCAAATTCTTAAGAAGGAAAAAAGGAAACTGGATTCATTTGAAATTATATTTACTTCAAATGTGCATTTTTAAGATTGACTCTGATAGAGGTCGTCAATTTAGTAGCATGTTTGCTCCTGGTATGAGAGAATTAGCCATCTACATTTATCATAGACACCCAAGGGACGCCCGGACGTGTAGAAATTAGTAAGCGAAATACACCCTATTTGGAGGCTTCTCTCGTGTCCCCCATTACTTTGATTGCGGTGCTATTAAAACAAATTTAGCACAACAAATTCTTTCGCAAAAAACTGAAGTGAACGCTTTACAAAGCAATACGTCAACTTTAACATGAAACAAAACCTCATTATCTGAGTACTAGTGAAAAAAAGTTCTAACCTTTCACATCGTAAAAAGAAACCATGCAATTCAAAAAAATTAAAATAAGTCGTCTTTAATAATCGGAATTTCCTCGATATTATCACGTTTTAGCTACTGATGGGAGATTATACAGCAGTTCAAGCAGTATCCAGTTTTGTCTGGGCAGGTTGTACACTCATATGGTGTATCAGTGCACTTGCCTTGTTCCGTGCACTTCTTACACAGTTTCCTCATAACTTGCTTCTCCCCTGCAGTAGCTTCCCGCTTTTGCACAACGTGTGTGTATTTGTGATGTTCCTTGCTCACATTTCGTGGAACATCAATTAATGGAAGGAAGCCCTTTATAATGTTCATTCTGTAATCGTACAATGTCATCTTATTTCCCGAGTATTTGTTGTACAGATATAGAGAATTGAAAACTAACATGTCAATGACATGAAAGAATAGTTTTTTCGGCCAGTGGATAGTCTTTTATTCACATAAATTATACGATAACATCTGATCTTTGTTATCAGTCCCAGACATACAAGCATTGTACCTAATAATAGGCAAAGGTTTCGTGACTATCTGCTGTGGCGCATTCCTCACTTGCTTCATATCATTTAGATGTTCTGTGGAAATGTAGGAAACCTCTCGTCAATCCTTCCATTTTCCAATCATAACTCCATTAGAATGCCGCGCAATTCTCTCTCCTCTCCCAAGTTTTGCCGAAACAGTGTCTTCGGGGGTATATTTCCCATTTAATTTCAGAGCACACCTGTGGAAAGTTAGGTTCAACAGTGTTGTAGCTAAATGAAAACTGTTATATAACACTGTTCTACAAAAAAATCCTTTTTTTCTATTTCTGATAAAAAATATTGTGATCCTAGTTGTATTTTGAGTGCTGAATTGAAAACTGTTTTTGGTTTTTTTCTGTCAGGGATAGTTTATGAGTAATCGCAATTTTATTTCTCTTTTCAGTTCCTGATATAGTGCAGCAAACGTGAGGTGAAATTCGACAAACAAATGCACATCTTTATGATGTTATAAGTTCATCACATTAATGGAGGGTGGGATCTAACATATAACACAGTAACCTTTGTGTATACACATTAAAGCATTTATTTGACATGAGAAATTACAGAAAATTGACAAACAATGAGCCACTGCATTGTAATGCATATCACTTTTTTCTCTTGTATTGTGAATCTTTCTTCTCTCGAATGATATTCCAGCAATAATCTGCTAACATAGAAGGTACCCACTTCCCTTCATAGCGCCTTTCTATGGTAGAAATGTCTTTATGGAATCTTTCCCCATGTTCATCCGATACGTCACTACAACTCTCTGTGAAGTAGTCCAGATGAGAGTCCATCATATGTACCTTCAAAAACATATTGCACCCCAAATCCTGATATGGTTTGATCATATCCTTCACCATTTCATTGTAGTTAGTAGCTCTTCTTCCAAGGAAGTTTTCCGACGCCATCTAGAAACAGTCCCATACGTTTTTTCTTTATCAGTTAAACATGCTTCAAAATTTGCATCTTTCTGCAGCTCCCTGATTTGTGGGCCCACACATACATCTTCCTTTATTTGTGCAGCTGAAAGATGGGGGAATTTGGTAGCTAGATATGCAAACCCACAGCCTGTTGGATCCATGGCCTTCACGAATTGTTTCATCAGGCGAAGTTTGATGTGAAGTGGTGGAAGCTACCAGACTTTCACGTTGTACATTGTTTTCGCCAACTTTCCATCTTCGCCTAGGCCATTTCGTTTTCACGTAGTCAGAATTTCGGTCTCGACTATCTCACTCGCAAAGAAAACATACTTTGTGTAGCCTTGTTGCATTCCCAGTACCATAGCAATTACCTTGAAATTTGCACATATTTTCCATTTGTGTTCATTGTATTTTAATGAATTTAGCTCCTTTGTACGAATTCGTAATTCTCTTTTGTCAAACTAGCGTAAGCTACTGGAACAGAGGGTATTTTATTTCCGTTGTGGAGCAAAACACCCTTCAGACTTGTTTTCGGTGCATCTATGAAAAGTCTCCACTCCTGTGAAATATAAGTGAAGTTCAGCACTTTCATCAGGCCAGCAACGTCTTTGCAAAATGTCAGTGCTTCGTCAGTTGAAAAATAAGAAATAAAGGCATGTTCTCTGTGCCTGAACACACTGATTTTAGTACTTTGGTGCAGTAGATTATACTCTTGTAATCTTGAACCAAGCAGCTGCGCCTTTTGTTTACTTAGTCCTAGATCACGTACTAAATCATTTAAATCTGCCTGTGTTAACAAATGTGGCGATGACTCACTTGTGCAGTGATATAAAGAATCATCATCTGTGATTTCTTCAGTACTACTTATTTCACTGTCACTCAGAATTTGACCTCGGGCTCTTGAAGGTACTGGAAGGTTGTCTGAATGCTGCACTGGCATTCTCGCTGAAGGCAGATCTGGGTAAACAATGAGCCTCTTCGACTTTTGTTTGTAAAACCCTGAATTTTTGTTAGACAGAAATAACAATCAGTGACATGGTCCTTAGGCTCCCTCCACACCTTGGGAACAGCAAACAACGCCACATTCTCTTTACCTTTCCACCACTGAATTAGTTTGCAGTAACATGTAGCACAACAGAAATGTGGTGCCCATTCTTTATCTTGGTCTCCTACCTCTACTCCAAAGTAATGTTTGTATGTTTTTCTTTATGACTGAAGAAATTTCCTTCCTATTTCTGGCAAAAGTGAACTTCCCACAGATGTAGCAGAAGTTGTCCGGCTTATATCAACATCCACGATGACGTAGCATTTGTGCAAATTTAAAAGCACCACTCTGGTAATACACCTGTATTAAATTAATAGTAGGGAACTAGAGGAACGCTGATGTGTAAAAACAAGCAGTCGTTTTACCTTCAGCACCAGGCTCAATCAGTTTACACCTAGGAACTAAAAGATTCAACAGTGCTCAGAAATATGACACACAGTTACTTGTCAGCCAAAACACCCACTCGTTAAGACTGACACAAATTGCGGCTAACACCACTGTTGCAAACTCGATGCATCTGCCCCTAGGAGGCGTGAAGCTTTACTGCCGAGGCAGCGACCGGCTGTCGCCGTTCGAGTTAATGAGATGTTTCAGGTGGTCTTAATGACATAGGTGTGGCGGGGGATAACCTAATGATGTCTGATTCTTCCCACCTGCTGTTGCACAAGAAATTATCACGTTCCATAACTGCTGGATATAGAAACATACCCGTATTTCTCTACAACGTCTCTGTGTATGCCTTAAATTGTGAATATACATATATATACATATTACATAAAAAGTATCCCTGACAACGATATTTTGTTTACATATTGGAATTTTCCATGGTAAAATGGTCTAGAAGCACAAACTTTAATATCAGAAATAGAACCCATGTCGAACAGTGTAATTGTCCAAGTAAATGTGATGACCAACATGCAGCTTTTCTGCCATCAAATGCAAAACGACCTTTTCAGCGTGACATTTTCCCTCCTCATATCTCCACTACTTCCCGTGTACACAGCGCACTTATTTATGAAACCGTCTGGATTGTTGAGCATGTACATCTTAATGCCATATTTATTACATTTGCTTTTTATGTATTGTCTAAATGACAATCTTCTCCTCCAAAGAATCATTGATTCATCTATTGATAGATCTCTTCTTGGGTAATACACTTGAGACATTCTCGTGTCAAAATAATCCAATATAGGTCGTATCTTATCTAAATGATCATCTGGAAGTGGATTTTTTGCAAAATGCAGAGAGCATAATACGATCAAATACCGGTCTCTGCTTATACTCATCGCTATTCCTCTATTCTCAAACAGTGGTTCTTTCTTCCAGTGGTCTTGTAATCGAGGATATTTAACGTTACCCATATGTAATGAAACACGCAGGAAAACTAGTAATTCACCTATTCTTAGAGGTTTCCATTTATAGATCCTAGATCCCTCTTTTCTACTTTTGGTCAGCATATGTTGACTGCATTATCGTTCGTTTCATCAACTACAAGTTGCAATAATTCGTCTGTTACCAATAATCTGAAGAAATCCATAGGAGAATTGCCAGCAGGATGAATTTGCAAAACTTCTTCCTTCATAAATGGGTGATACTGCATATTATGTGGTTCTTTATGCCAGGACTCACCTCGATTACCTCCATGTGACAGGTCGGGCACTTTTTCGTCGTTGATTTCCACACAATTGTCGTGATCCGTATCGTCAAATTCGGAACTGTCACGAAACAGATTCAAAAGCTTTGCTTCCATGCTATCATCACTCTGCAATTCTTCAGCAGCTTCTAAATGACAATCTCTGTGGTATGCCTTGTCCTCACTACACAGAAAATCACCGTCATCTAGTACACGAAGTAACTGTTCCTCTGTCAATTTAACACTTTTCCTGCTCCTTTTCACATTGTAAGGTCCAGGTGTCGGTTCACTAGCTGCCATTATGAACAATATACGTTTGATAACTTACCACACAAAACAAAAGTTTACATGCTTTGATGCTAGCTTAGACGATGCAACTAGACTGAGTAATCCGACAGTGTGTGCGGACGCTTATAAGCGTCAGCCACAGCGAAAGTGTTAATGAAATTTATTATAAATAATATATTTCTTTGTAGGCAATGGCTTAGCTGTGTCACGCGTAAATGTGTCTTGCAACGATATCTTGTGGACTTTGCTGCACACAGATTTACAAGTTTGTGACAAATTTGGAATGTGTAACTTTGAAAGAGTGAAGAGTTTGACAGAGCACTGAAAGACCTAACTCGAAACAAGGCCCCGGGAGTACACACATTCCATTAGAACTACTGACAGCCTTGGGAGAGCCAGTCCTGACAAAACTCTACCACCTGGTGAGCAAGACGTATGAGACAGGCGAAATTCCCTCAGACTTCAAGAAGAATATAATAATTCCAATCCCAAAGAAAGCAGGTGTTGACAGATGTGAAAATTACCGAACTATCAGTTTAATAAGTCACAGCTGCAAAATACTAACGTGAATTCTTTACAGACAAATGGAAAAACTGGTAGAAGCCAACCTCGGGGAAGATCAGTTTGGATTCCATAGAAATGCTGGAACACGTGAGGCAATACTGACCCTATGACTTATCTTAGAAGAAAGATTAAGGAGAGGCAAACCTACATTTCTAGCATTTGTAGAGTTAGAGAAAGCTTTTGACAATGTTGACTGGAATACTCTCCTTCAAATTCTGAAGGTGGCAGGGGTAAAATAAAGGGAGCAAAAGGCTATTTACAATTTGTACAGAAACCAGATGGGAGTTATAAGAGTCGAGGGACATGAAAGGGAAGCAGTGGTTGGGAAGGGAGTGAGACAGGGTTGTAGCCTCTCCCCGATGCTATTCAATCTGTATATTGAGCAAGTAGTAAAGGAAACAAAAGAAAAATTCGGGGTAGTTATTAAAATCCAGGGAGAAGAAATAAAAACTTTGAGGTTCCCCAATGACATTGTAATTCTATCAGAGACAGCAAAGGACTTTGAAGAGCAGTTGAACGGAATGGACAGTGTCTTGAAAGGAGGGTATAAGATGAACATCAACGAAAACAAAACTAGGATAATGGAATGTAGTCGAATTAAGTCGGGTGATGCTGAGGGAATTAGATTAGGAAATGAGACACTTAAAGTAATAAAGGACTTTTGCTATTTGGGGAGCAAAATAACTAATGATGGTCGAAGTAGAGAGGATATAAAATGTAGACTGGCAATGGCAAGGAAAGCGTTTCTGAAGAAGAGAAATTTGTTAACATCGAGTATAGATTTAAGTGTCAGGAAGTCTATTCTGAAAGTATTTGTAGGGAGTGTAGCCATGTATGGAAGTGAAATGTGGACGATAAATAGTTTAGACAAGAAGAGAATAGAAGCTTTTGAAATGTGGTGCTACAGAAGAATGTTGAAGATTAGATGGGAAGATCACATAACTAATAAGGAGGTATTAATTAGAATTGGGGAGAAGAGGAGCTTGTGGCACAACTTGACTAGAAGAAGGGATCGCTTGGTAGGACACGTTCTGAGACATTGAGGGATCACCAATTTAGTATTGGAGGGCAGCATGGAGGGTAAAAACCGTAGGAGGAGACCAAGAGATGAATACACTAAGCAGATTCAGAAGGATGTAGGCTGCAGTAGGTACTGGGAGATGAAGAAGCTTGCACAGGATAGAGTAGCATGGAGAGCTGCATCAAACCAGTCTCAGGACTGAAGACCACAACAACAAACAACAACGTGTTCAAAATAACAATAAATCCAGTGTGATTCTTATTATTGCAATGGTGGTTAAAAATAATTTCACAGCTAAGGGGAAAGAGTGTGGTAGTTGTGTGTGTGTGTGTGTGTGTGTGTGTGTGTGTGTGTGTGTGTGTGTGTGCGCACACTTTCCTGGAATCTCTGTTTATAGAAGTGACTGCCTCATAGTCCGTTATGCTGTAGGTGCCACTGATCTCAACTTCTGTGTCTATCACGAAGCTTTGTGCAACGAAGATTAAGTCTCCCTTAGGCTCCACAATGATACCTTTTCCAACTTATCTGTAGTAAATTACACTCCAGAACGTATTTCCCCATTTGACTATTTAACTGCAGTGATTGCTTCATGAATTAGATCTGAATTTTTACTATCAGAAACGACCATTGTATTTTGGATACAGGTGTATTCTTCACTGGTATGCCAGTGAATAAATCTTTTTTATTATTATTATTATTTTGTCACGGATGTTAATATTCTGTTTATTTCACAGACAAAGTCTGATAGTGTGTGACTAATCTCACATAGTTACTATTTACATAATGTTACAATGTCTTCATAATAGAACCAACCAATTTCTATATTATCAATAATATCAAAGAATGTGAATGTTACAAAACATCTGACTTCTTCACTGTAGTAATGTGGTTTGTATAAGTAAATGTTGGGAAGTTATTTTATGCACTTCAGTGTATACAGATCTACATATTTGTGGAGCACGTAAAGCAGTAATGTAAACATATCACTTACAAAAACTTACCATACCTCAATAAAATATTTTTTCCACCAATTTCATGCTTCCAACTTTCAATAAATAATGGTGCCACACTATCAAAAGTGAATATAATCATACACTTAAGGAATTATCTGCAACTCTGGCTTTAATTTATCCACAGACATATTTATTAATTATTTTTTAGATTTACCAGTGACAAGACCGCCTTCAGACAAAGCAAACTGTTTTAGACTTTTAGGATCACGTGATGTCTCAAAAACAGCTTCAATTCTCTTAATTTTCTCTTGCATAACAGGTGAAACAGGAACTGAAACAAAAATGCAACATCTGTAATTACTTACTGTCAGTATTGTCAGACTGAACCTCAGACATTAGTAATAAATAAGCTCATTGCAACTGGGTGCTCTATTCAGAATTATCTACTAAAATAACCAAGCGAATCTTTGTGGAAAGCCCATTTAAACTCAGCACAAAGAGAAACAAACTTCTACAAGTAATTTATGTTTTATGGAGCAATGGTCAAACATTCCATGGCTACTTTGTCAAAGCTGACTACATTGGGCCAGCACTGCAATTCCACTGGGATGAGGGGTCAAGATAGGTGGAACAGATCAAGGGAGAGATGATACCAGGAGTGAGTGAGACAGTTGTACAGGGATGGCTGTGACAGCTGGGAGGGAAAAGCAGCAGGTGCATAGGAAAGGAATAAAATTCAACAACGAACACTGCCTCTGATAGTCCATATCTCCATCCAAGCGTAAATCTTCCCCACTCCCATCTATCACCCCCCCCCCCCCCCCGACTACCTTTCAAGGAGTTCCTTACCTCCATCTTGGTCTAGCCCTCCTTTCCCTGGTCCCTTCCCACAACCACAAACCTCTCAACAAAATCCAGCAAAGTTCTCTTTCTTGTTTATGGGCCTATATATTACATAGAATGGTGAGTTGTTATCTTATCTCTTTAAATTATTTATGTTTCACCAGGAACTTTCAATGAGCGAACTTTTACATCTAATCACTGGAAAAGGTAATTGCTGTGGTGCATGGGGCTAAAGACAGAATAGTGCTAAGTTATCGATACTGGTGAACCTAGAATGATATGCAAGTAGTGCAGGAAGTAAGTCTGGAGACTTGAACACAGCTGTATATTGCTATACTTAGTTTGAACCCCCTTGCAAATTTTTTTGTCTTTTCTTGTCTCAAATTTAATATAAGGAGCAGTCAAATGCAAACAAGGCAGCTGGGTCAACAAAAATACTCTACTGCCTGATCAAAATGGTGAGTCTTTCACCACAATCAGACTAAGGATCACGTTTGTCATTGGTAAACCAATGCTTGCAAGATTCTGTATGTTTGGTATGGTAGGTATTGATCACATGCTGTTGTTCATGAGGAGTCCTGCAAGGCATGATTGACATAAAATTTATGTAGGACATATTTTATTGTTTCAGCACAATGTTCAATGTACAATTGATGCAATTCTTCTCACACATGATTCAGAAAATTAGTCACCAAACGTCATGTGACAATGCAACTTATTTGACATAACAAATAGTAGTTAACTACACTGAGTGACACTAAGCTGCAAAAAGAACATCTGTATATAATTTATTCGTTCGAAGCCCAGAGAGAATGCCAACAACAGAGTCTACAATTCACAACTACATCTATACTCCGCAAGCCACCCATCTTTCACAAAATACATGCAGGTGGAAGCAATACATTGGTTAACTCTTCTATGAACGTAGGCTCCCAGAACTTTAAAAGTAAACCACACTGACGCAGACCATCTCTCATGCAGCATCAGCCACTGGAGTTGGCTGAGCACCTCTGTGACACTTCCATGCTTAATAAATGAACCTGTAATGAAACAGGTTGCTCTTCTTTGGAACTTCCATAATTTCTAATCAAATGGTTCAAATGGCTCTGAGCACTATGGGACTTAACGGCTGTGGTCATCAGTCCCCTAGAAATTAGAACTACTTAAACCTAACTAACCTAAGGACATCACACACATCCATGCCCGAGGCAGGATTCTAACCTGTGACCGTAGCAGTGGCGCGGTTCCGGACTGCGCGCCTAGAACCGCGAGACCACCGCGGCCGGCTTATTTCCTAATCAATCCTATCTGGTACAGATACCAAACTGATGTGCAATATTCAACTATTGGTTGAACGAGTGTTTTGTAAGCTATCTCTGTTTTTGAGGGACTACATTTCCAGTGGATTCTTTCAATGAATTATGTTCTGGCATCTGCCTTACCTGCAATTAATTTTATGTGATCACTCCACTTTAAATCAAATGGCTCTGAGCACTATGGGACTTAACTTCTCTGGTCATCAGTCCCCTTACTTTAAATCATTCTGTATACATACTCCTAGATATGTTATGGAAGTAACTGCTTCCAGGAATTGTTCTGCAATCATATAATCATACAATACTGAGTCTTTCTGTCTCTGTATACATGTGTGACATTTGTTTACAGTAAGGGTCAGTTGCTACTTCCTGCATTTCACTACAATTTTCTAGCATTGCAACTTCTCTGGAAACAATAGCATCATCCACAAAAAGCCTCATGCTACTTCTAATGTTGGCTAGTAGGTCATTTACATATACTGCGAAAAGTAATGGTCTTACAATGCTCCTGTGGAGTAAGCCTATTTTCATATCTGAAGGTGTCTTTCCCAAGACCTGCTGTGTTCCATTTGCTTAGCAATCATTAAAATTTTAGGAAGCAGCCTACAGTTTCTGCTTCAGCCTGTTAATGTATGATTTCATTCATTCTGCTTCCTAAAGGTTCTCCCGTGTAATATGATTTACAGAACACAATGTGGGAAACAAGTCAAGTGATTGTACTCCATTTAGATGCCAGTAAAAATTGATGCATAGCTAAAAAGTTTACCTTCTCATCATGCAGGAACTAATAAATGTAATCATGTAAATTTAAGAATGGAACTGCATACCAGATTAAATTAAGCGACAACTTCTGCAGCTCACAAATGAAGTACAAACATAGATGTAAGATATAACTATATAATGAAGATAGTTAAACAATAAAAGAAAATCTCAAACGGAACACTCAAGATATTAAGTTTAGTTTGCTGAATTTTTGTAAATAGACACAAAGTCACATTACAAATGATTACCAAAATTAATAACATGCCTTATAGCAACTGAAAATTATCCCATAAATACTGGACGAACTTTATACACCTACCATACAGTATAAAATGCACATGAAAGAGAAATTAATCAAAACATTACTAAGTTTCAGTGTATCTACATTGCGAAAATTATATTCAGAATCGAGTCACACAATTTTGTAGTAAGTTAGTACTTAATTCTGTAAGCCAATTAATAATAACATCTCAAACAAAATTGTTTGCTTCAATGTTAACACAGTGGAGTGAACACTGTGTGAAAAGAAACAAGTTATACTGTGCAAAAATATATATACATGAAGCACTTACTGAAAATAATGTTACTGGATGTTATAATGTATGTAGTTTGCTCATATGTTTACATGTATGTTCATGTAAACCATACCATTCGAACACGATCACATGACAGTTAAGTACTGCCCCTATTGGAAAATTTCTGAAAAATTTCCTGAATTTTCTGGTAATGAAAGAAGTACTTCAGTAATTATACATATAAAAAATTGCTTGACATAATGGAAGTACTGGTTGCACAAGCCTTCGTGGCACAATGTCACACACAACGGAACAATATACACCGATTAATTGAAAAGGGATTATAAATATAGTGGATTACCTTCTTCGAATGTAAGTTCCTGCTCCACATCGTCACCGGGGACAATATCCTGCACATGGTTGTCGTCTTCATTCGTAGTTTGTTCATCAACTGGCACAGGTTCGCCGTCTTCATTCGCAGTTTGTTCATCAACTGCACCACTAACGCTCGTTGGAACGACTAAGTTGTCATCAACCTCGTTTGAAACATTTTCTTGATCGTTGTCATTGTCAGCATGATCCTCGCTTGCCACCGGAGGGTTAACATCTATTTCTTGTGACATATTTAGAAACCTTCCTCATGATCTTCTGTCTAGGAATCTACCCAAGGCACGTTGATTTGCGATAAGACAGTGGCTACACAGAACAACAAAATAAGCTTCTTACTGCCAAGCTGCAATGAATAACAGCAAAGATAACATCAATTTTCATTCTTTCCATTGATTGAAACAGAAACCGAGGCGGTTTCCGACATTCGTAGTAAGTTGTACATTTTCTAAATTACATAAGCCAAATAATAACAACAACATGTCAAATGCCGCTGCTAAAACAGCTGTTTGTTTATCGATAACGGCATAACTAACATTATCGATCTTAAGCGTACTAATCGATATTCCTTAATTTCCAAAAATATGACCTTACAACTTTTCTTTATTATTATTTGGGTTTGGATGCGGAAACAAATTCATATACATACAACGGATACAGCTATAGCTAATCACCGTATAGTCATTAACAATGTTAGTTATCGTAATTATTTGCATGTTGCAAGCAGGAAAATGGTTTAAAGATAACTGTTTATTTGTAAATGAGAAAAAAACAGTATGGATGAATTTCAGCCACGTATCGGATAAAGTAAAGCCCAATATAGTTTTGATACTTGGTGACCAGAAGATTTAATAAACTTCAAACACATAATTTTGAGGGATCTGGTTAGACGAGCATCTAAAGTGGGATAAACATATTGAAATGGTCAATAAAAAGCTAAGTAAATGCTGCTACATACTTAGAATGCTGAAAAACTTCTGCAGTGTAAAAACAGTAATATGTGCTTATTATGATCTTATGCATAGTCTATTGCGGTATGGTGTCTTATTTTAGGGTAATTCAAGTCTGGCAAACCGGTAATTCATTATTCAAAAACGAGCATTAAGAATAATGAAAGGGGCTGCACCAAGGGAGCCCTGCAGGGAAATTTTCAAATAATGTCGCTTCCACCTTTATATATCTACGAAAGTATCTGCTTTTTATAATCTCACACCCAATTTTCTTCTTTAAATAGTGAGTGCCATGACTACCCAACAAGATACAGGAATGATATCCACAGAGAAACACACAAAACAGCCCAATATCACAAAAGTGCAATATATCACCCGAAAATATCCTTTTTAGTGCTCTTTCCTTAAGCATAAAAAAGATAGAGAAGTCCTACATTTTTGAAAATGAGTTTAAAACTGTTATTAAGAGAATGTTTTTACAGTGTTACAGAGTACATGGATTTTCAGAACATAGTGGTCAATGATAATGATAATTCATATTTGAACAACTGTATGAAAATAGTCTGCTTGTACACATCATGATTAACTAATTATTGCTTGTTCTGTTATTCAGAGTGGTCAATGATAATGATGATTCATATTTGAACGAATGTTTGAAAATAGTCTGCCTGTACACACTATAATTATTCTCCACTATAGTGGTCAAGGATAATGATAAGTTATATCTGAAAAACAAATGTATGAAAATAGTACACACTGTAAATAATTAATTATTGTTTGTTTTGTTATTCTCTACTATATGCTGCATGAGATATATATTTATATGTTTTACCACCGTAGGCCTATGTTATTAATTTACTGTATAATTACAAATTCATATAATGTAATATGACAACTCCTACATCATTGTATATGATAAAATGGATGCTCAATAAATAACAATTAACAATAATAACCTTTCCTTAAGACATGTGAGTCTGTTGCGAAATTATAAAACTTTTCATCAGTGAAAAATATGGTACCAGGCCAACTATTTAAATAATTTCTTAATTTTTTAAATAGTGGTTTGTACTTAACTGTGTTATTTCCTTCTCTCTCTCTCTCTCTCTGTCTCTCTCTCTCTCTCTCTGTCTCCCTCTTAAAACAGACAGACACACACACACACACACACACACACACACACACACACAACATCATACAATCAAAAATTCTGCCATGACATAGAAGGAATTGCCACGCAGACACGATTTCAGTTCTGAAATTAATTTTATTATCTTATGGGTAATTATGCTGCGAACGATGTAACTACAATATAAACTCACTCATGTGAGTCTCTTTATTGAAACTTAACCAGTGACTACTATACATCCAAATAATAGCAACATAAATTCTACTTTGTTAAAAAAAACATTCTTTGCTGCACCAAAGCTCCTTTCTCTGTCCCTCTGTCTGTTTGTGCACACACTACCTAATGCTGCCACACCAGCTGCCCCCCCTTTTTTTTTTCTTTAAACCGGATGCCCTCAGAGTAGTGTGCTACTGAAGATTGTCAGAAAAGTGCCAGAATCGTGTTGTTGAGATTCTTCCCCAATGAGGTAGCCAGGTTTAAATTGCTCTACCAAGACCGTTTCATGCTTACCATTTTGTTCAGTTGTGAACGCGTTCTTCCATTTCGTCACCACTTTGTATATATCAGTATGTGGAGTCCGTAATGGTGGTCGTAAGGTGTCGACACTGAACCAGACATGTGATGGCCATATATGCAGTCACAACATGTGTGAGCTCAATTGTCATGTGAACTCAGTCATTACTTCTGTCAATATTGGCTGAAATGTTGCCAGTAAAATGAATTCCTCTGGTACTCCATTACTGGCAGGGTGGTAGCTGGGGGTAGGAAGTTGGTGCAACAGCATAGCCCAAGGAGTCCCTAAAATAGATATAACTTGAACTGACGTGCATGATAGACTGTAATGGTCTGAGGATGCCAAACCCCGCTGCAGAGACGTCTGGTATAGGAAAAGCTTTAGGCCACCTCGTGAAATGATCAATTGCTGTGAGTAAATAATAGTGACCATCCAGGGTAATGGCCAGACAATGTCAACATGTATGTGAGGAAATCTTATCGTCAGTGTTGGGAACTGCTCCACTCTAGGGAAACTTTGCCAGCTGACCTTGTCGCATTTGCAGTCCTTCTGTATTCCTGGCCACACCACATTGTTTGTTACTACTTACCCATTGCCCTCACTCCCAGATAATCCAGATTATGCAACATTCGAAACGCAACATGTTGACATTCTACAGGTTTGTGCAGGCGTTGCTTATTCCGCGCTGTGTCAGGCCAAACACCCGTGGCACAAAATAACACCGGAAGCCCCGTTTCAGTTGCAAATCTATGTGCTCACACCTGAGCAAATCACGTAGTGTTGTGTCCTATACTTTCCTGCACACAGATCGAAAAACGCCATCTGCTGCTCTTTCTTTACACGACAGTGCCAGTAAATTGACACAGTTTCGAGATACGCAATCTCTGACAACATTATGAGTGCCCAAAGTGTAACGCACGTCAATTGTAAATTGTGCAATATATTCCGCTTCTCTCCACTGACGTGGTGATCCATGATCTGTTGCATGTTAGAATAAACTAGTGAGCGGTTTGTGACTCGTAAAGACTAAAATGCCTGCCTTCCACTGAAGACTGAAAATGCTTTACCATTTCGTAAATTGCTAGCAACTAGCGATGTATAGCACTCCAATTTCTTTGTCATGACATAAGGTTTTTTTAATAAAACGCGAGTGGTTGGCAATGGCTGCCCACCTTCTGGTGAAGTGCTGCCCCAATAGTGGCTTGGCTCGTGGCCACCAAGAGAGCAAGTGGTGGGTTAATGCATGGATGAGTGAACCATACATCTTGTACTAAACCTTGTCTGACTGTCAAACGCCTCTTATCTCCTCCGAATCCAAGTCACTTTCCAGCTACCAGAAGTATGTTTGCCTGAAAGCAGAGTGTTGAGTAGTTTCAGTTGCTTCGATAGTCCAGCAGTGTGCCAACATTAGTAAATGACCATCCCTAGAAACCTGCAGTACTCTTTGCAGGTTGTTGTCAAAGGCATATCTTGTATTGCTGTGACCCAAACCAATAATGGTGTGAGACCTACTGCTGAGACTGAGACTTAAATTCTTCCCGCTAAGGAGCATGTTTTTTTTTCAGTGTAATTGCTACTACTAATATCAGTAACAAGATTGTCTAGGTGTGCGCTCTTTTGCCTCTGCACACATCATACCACTCCACCAATCAGATGGCATTTTTCGGTCTATTCATAGGAAAGTATAGGCCTGGAATTGCCTCTGTGTCAAGGACAGCAGTGGTCTACTTGAGCGCCATACTGTCCTCCCCCCATGGATACAGACATTAAAATTCTCCGAACAGATGCAGACAGTGTTGCCATCTGGTGTCATCTGGTAGGTGAGTGGCAGGACACAGTGCACTAAGATGATGTGCGAGGCGCTGGCCCCAATGCTGTTCACATCCTAGACAACTTGCTCGCCTCGCAACAAAAGGCAAAAACGCTGGGTACCCCTAGTGGTGCGAAGAGTGGGCCGTACTCTGCTCTTGTCGTTCAGGTAGCCGTGCCGCCACACACAATCCCACGCCTAATAAAATGCGACAGCCCCGCCACTCAGTTACTATCCAAAGAAAATCAAAGCTCTCATTCCATATTTCGTTACTCCAATGACTTTAATTGACCGTCACCACTCGGGAACTTAACGAGAAAAAGTTGAATCAAATCAAAAAAAAGTGGAAGAGGACAAGCTGCAAGAGCTTGGCGTCTTTCCTAGTCCCTCTCTCACAAAAGATTTTTGTTTTATAGACATTGGCTCACTTAGCATTAGAATAGTACTCCAATTGAGAAGTTGGAACTTACATCACATCTTAATCAAATCAGAGGAAGTCAGCAGGGACAAGAAGATGGGTGGAAGAGTTAACGATGAAGCCCACGTGTCTTTCCCATTAACTGCAACACCTCACCCAACACAGACTTATGCTCAGGGATACCACACACATTCAACGAGCATGTCATCCACACAAATGAAAGATGGGCACTTGGAAAAAGGCCGCGCTGGAGGTTGCTGTTAATTATAGGACCACCTGTCTCCTGCTGCTTCACAGACACTCAAACAATTAAAAGTCATTTTCTGTGTTCCTAACACAAACACATTTGTCATCTTCCTAGAGGATTACAATAGTTTAACATTCAGAGTTGTTCTGTTGACTTACACACATACAGTATCCCTGATCAAACGAAGATTGTACATTGAACGCAGTTTATGGTCCTTTCAGCTGACATTCAACACTTGATACAGGAAATTTGCAACAGATACTCAGCACTCATACACCTAACAGCGCATTGAAACATTATCAGTGTTTGTGTGGCATCTACATAATGTGACACTTCGTAAGTGGTAAGTTCGCGAACCTCTTGTCGACCATTGTTCACTAGTCTGGGTATTTTGACATTGTCCTCTCAATATATATATTCTTTACTGTAGTTTCTTGTTAATAATATCAGCTTATTCCCCAAAATTAGCCGCTTTCACTCAGTTAATACTCGTTTCAAAATGGTTCAAATGGCTCTGAGCAGTATGGGACTTAACATCTGAGGTCATCAGTCCCCTATAACTTAGAACTACTTAAACCTAACTAACCTAAGGGCACCACACACATCCATGCCCGAGGCAGGATTCGAACCTGCGACCGTAGCGGTCGCGCGGTTCCGGACTGAAGCGCCTAGAACCGATCGGCCACATCGGCCGGCTTAATACTCGGCATCAATCCAATGTGCACTTGGATTGCACTTCCTAACTCTTGTGCAAAAAGGTGTGCAGTACACTGCTGCATCCATTTTTAATAAGCTACCACAAGAATTCAAAAATCTTAGCAGTGATCCATGTGCTTTCCTCATAGGCCACTCCTTCTAGTCTGTTATGGAGAAAGAAAACTGGCGTTCTGCGGATCGGAGCGTGGAATGTCAGATCACTTAATCGGGCAGGTAGGTTAGAAAATTTGAAAAGGGAAATGGATAGGTTAAAGTTAGATATAGTGGGAATTAGTGAAGTTCGGTGGCAGGAGGAACAAGACTTTTGGTCAGGTGATTACAGGGTTATAAATACAAAATCAAATAGGGGTAATGCAGGAGTAGGTTTAATAATGAATAAAAAAATAGGAGTGCGGGTTAGCTACTACAAACAGCATAGTGAACGCATTATTGTGGCCAAGATAGACACAAAGCCCATGCCTACTACAGTAGTACAAGTTTATATGCCAACTAGCTCTGCAGATGATGAAGAAATAGATGAAATGTATGACGAGATAAAAGAAATTATTCAGGTAGTGAAGGGAGACGAAAATTTAATAGTCATGGGTGACTGGAATTCATCAGTAGGAAAAGGGAGAGAAGGAAACATAGTAGGTGAATATGGATTGGGGGGAAGGAATGAAAGAGGAAGCCGCCTTGTAGAATTTTGCACAGAGCATAGCTTAATCATAGCTAACACTTGGTTCAAGAATCATGAAAGGAGGCTGTATACATGGAAGAAGCCTGGAGATACTGACAGGTTTCAGATAGATTATATAATGGTAAGACAGAGATTTAGGAACCAGGTTTTAAATTGTAAGACATTTCCTGGGGCAGATGTGGATTCTGACCACAATCTATTGGTTATGAACTGCAGATTGAAACTGAAGAAACTGCAAAAAGGTGGGAATTTAAGGAGATGGGACCTGGATAAACTGAAAGAACCAGAGGTTGTAGAGAGTTTCAGGGAGAGCATAAGGGAACAATTGACAGGAATGGGGGAAAGAAATACAGTAGAAGAAGAATGGGTAGCTCTGAGGGATGAAGTGGTGAAGGCAGCAGACGATCAAGTAGGTAAAAAGACGAGGGCTAGTAGAAATCCTTGGGTAACAGAAGAAATATTGAATTTAATTGATGAAAGGAGAAAATATAAAAATGCAGTAAATGAAGCAGGCAAAAAGGAATACAAACGTCTCAAAAATGAAATCGACAGGAAGTGCAAAATGGCTAAGCAGGGATGGCTAGAGGACAAATGTAAGGATGTAGAGGCTTCTCTCACTAGGGGTAAGATAGATACTGCCTACAGGAAAATTAAAGAGACATTTGGAGAGAAGAGAACCACTTGTATGAATATCAAGAGCTCAGATGGCAACCCAGTTCTAAGCAAAGAAGGGAAGGCAGAAAGGTGGAAGGAGTATATAGAGGGTTTATACAAGGGCGATGTACTTGAGGACAATATTATGGAAATGGAAGAGGATGTAGATGAAGACGAAATGGGAGATAAGATACTGCGTGAAGAGTTTGACAGAGCACTGAAAGACCTGAGTCGAAACAAGGCCCCGGGAGTAGACAACATTCCATTAGAACTACTGATGGCCTTGGGAGAGCCAGTCATGACAAAACTCTACCATCTGGTGAGCAAGATGTATGAGACAGGCGAAATACCCTCAGACCTCAAGAAGAATATAATAATTCCAATCCCAAAGAAAGCAGGTGTTGACAGATGTGAAAATTACCGAACTATCAGTTTAATAAGTCACAGCTGCAAAATACTAACGCGAATTATTTACAGACGAATGGAAAAACTGGTAGAAGCCGACCTCGGGGAAGATCAGTTTGGATTCCGTAGAAATGTTGGAACACGTGAGGCAATACTGACCTTACGACTTATCTTGGAAGAAAGATTAAGAAAAGGCAAACCTACGTTTCTAGCATTTGTAGACTTAGAGAAAGCTTTTGACAATGTCGACTGGAATACTCTCTTTCAAATTCTGAAGGTGGCAAGGGTAAAATACAGGGAGCGAAAGGCTATTTACAATTTGTACAGAAACCAGATGGCAGTTATAAGAGTCGAGGGGCATGAAAGGGAAGCAGTGGTTGGGAAAGGAGTGAGACAGGGTTGTAGCCTCTCCCCGATGTTATTCAATCTGTATATTGAGCAAGCAGTAAAGGAAACAAAAGAAAAATTCGGAGTAGGTATTAAAATTCATGGAGAAGAAGTAAAAACTTTGAGGTTCGCCGATGACATTGTAATTCTGTCAGAGACAGCAAAGGATTTGGAAGAGCAGTTGAACGGAATGGACAGTGTCTTCAAAGGAGGATATAAGATGAACATCAACAAAAGCAAAACAAGGATAATGGAATGTGGTCGAATTAAGTCGGGTGATGCTGAGGGAATTAGATTAGGAAATGAGACACTTAAAGTAGTAAAGGAGTTTTGCCATTTAGGGAGTAAAATAACCGATGATGGTCGAAGTAGAGAGGATATAAAATGTAGACTGGCAATGGCAAGGAAAGCGTTTCTCAAGAAGAGAAATTTGTTAACATCGAGTATAGATTTAGGTGTCAGGAAGTCGTTTCTGAAAGTATTTGTATGGAGTGTAGCCATGTATGGAAGTGAGACATGGACGATAACTAGTTTGGACAAGAAGAGAATAGAAGCTTTCGAAATGTGGTGCTACAGAAGAATGATGAAGATAAGGTGGGTAGATCACGTAACTAATGAGGAGGTATTGAATAGGATTGGGGAGAAGAGAAGTTTGTGGCACAACTTGACTAGAAGAAGGGATCGGTTGGTAGGACATGTTTTGAGGCATCAAGGCATCACAAATTTAGCATTGGAGGGCAGCGTGGAGGGTAAAAATCGTAGAGGGAGACCAAGAGATGAATACACTAAGCAGATTCAGAAGGATGTAGGTTGCAGTAGGTACTGGGAGATGAAGAAGCTTGCACAGGATAGAGTAGCATGGAGAGCTGCATCAAACCAGTCTCAGGACTGAAGACCACAACAACAACATGGAGTTCATCGAAAAATCGAGCTGATTCTTATGTTATATTGTTGATAACGTTTACTTAAACTTATGTCTTGATTTTTATCGTTCATAAACATTTTATTTTATCTGTTATTACTTTTATGTTGTAATTCCATGTACTGACACGTTCCATGACCTTGGGAATTTGCTCCTTATTTGGTCCTTCGGAACTAGAGGTGTAAATAAACAAACAAATAAAAAAAAGCAATTTTAATCATGTATCAAGTTATATGAGACAATTCTAAAGATGAAAACAACATCACAACAAAATACCCAGCAGAATTGAATATGTTGCAACATAGACATCAAATGTACGTAAGTAATTTACACTCCCAGAAAGAAACACAATAAAGATTTCATTTTTCAGTAATAAAAAGTCAGTGACAGCGAGTGTTACGTGAAATCCTCTGAAGGAGGCTACCCATTGAAGGAATCCTTCATAACTGACTTACCAAAAACTTAACTTAAAAATACACAATTATCTTACCGAATTATTCAGGAAAATATGTCAAATTAAAAAAAATGTGTTTAGAAGCTTGAAAGGCACGTAAAGATATCGTGTGCCCAATACAATTTGTTGTATAGTAACTAAAGAAGACAAAAAACATAAGACACTGAAAAGCGTGGCAATACCAAGACAGTCAAAAATTTACAACACACATTAAGATCTCAAGATAGGGAACGATCAACTTATCTTGACGGGGGGGGGGGGGGGCGATTTTGCAGGACTGAGGTCTGCTATTAGCAGTACAAAATAAGAACCATATCACACAGTTACAATTCACATTTACACTCACTTCATACAGGTCGTCATCCTCCATAACAGTGGTCCAGGGATGCAAGTTTGCAAGTTGGCTTCAGTGTGGTCGCGCTCTCAGAAGAAAGTGCGACTAGTGGCAAGGGCCATCAGCCAGATGTCCCTCAGAAGATGCAGCCAGGATAGATACCAGTGGGCAACACCAAACATCCTTCTGCGTCGATAAAAGTACCAGCAGTCAGACCAGGTGGCTCATGCCATGGCAAGGCAGCTCATCACAGGTATACTACTGTACAGAAGATTATGTCAGCGAGTCTCCATGGGCATCTCAGTCATGATTGAAACATGGCATGTGCCTCATTCCTTCTATGGACCTCAACTCATGTGAGCTAATGACAGGATTATCAGACAGCTGTCTGATGAGAGGAAAGAAAATGGTTAGTTCTGAGCTGAGCAAGGAATAGGATAACCTGGAGGGGGTGATACCACTGATTTGTTATTCAGGCGTGAAGGCAGGTTTACAGATCGAGTTATTCGTCATCATGTTTTAGTCTCTCTAGAAGAGGAGAAACCGAATTTGAATAAAGGTATCCACACTCCTTAGCCTGAACTGCATAGCGCTTGCAGTTTGGCTGATTGCATGGGAGATTAAAGCACTAAAAGTAGTGACGACAGTGTGCATCATCAGCGTGAACTGGAGATACTGATTCCACAGGTGGATATCGTTGTCACCACACATGTGCATCTGCTACAAGTTGTTTTCCCTTGTTGCGAAGGGGAGTCTCAGTGAAGCTCTCTTCTGGTCGGGTGCAACAGTCTGCTGCCACCAATAGCTAGCATGTGCCCAGGTGTAGCACTGCAGCCCCATCCCACATCTGACTTTGTTCCGCCATGTACCAGTAAGCTGCTGTGGAATTTGGAAGAGCCCAACATTCACTCAGCGGGATGCCTGTCAGCACATTGACACAGCCCAAAGCTTTTGCCTCAGACCTGGCAACTCCGGAGTTGAGTTCAGCTTACATCGTGCAGTCTGCCTCACTTCACCTGCACAATACTGATGGATTCTCACTTGGTCATTGTCCCCAATATTTTCACAACACATTTTTACAAATACATGATGCAGAAACAACATAAAAGACAGTCTTTTCTCTGACAATATTAATCGCTGATGTTCAATTGAATTTGTAATGTTGCCATTATTACATCTGAAAAATTCATGACTGAATAGCGTACAGTAAACTACACTTACTGACAAGACTTTGGCCATCTTACATACTATCATTAATGTTGAGCAAGATAATTCTACAGGGCCCAACTAACAAATGTAGTGGCACAAAAATCGAGCTCACTCAAACCTTCGCCCAAAATAATAAGCAGATTCAAGCTCAAGACACAGAAAAAATTATATTAGTGCTATAATAAATCCTATTCCTAGTATACATTATTCTAATAACACAGTGGCATCCAGCTATTGTCTGCCCATCACCATTTGACTAATTGTCCATTATACTAACTACAGCATGACAAACTTTAGCATTATGCCTTGCTAGCGACACAGTCCTCGACGACGACGTCTGCCACATCTGAAAATAACATTTGAAGGCAGAGCATAATACACACCATAAAAAAGAACCCAAGTAATCATCCATGTATAATAAAGATCATAGTGATCGTAATACACAACTTTGAAGTAGTAATAATAAAAACATTTTGAGAAGTACCTATGTACTAGGCTGACTGATACAGTTACCACTACCATGACTCCTTTCCTCCTGGGGTAGTGTGTCCTGCAGAGGCAACATTGCACTTGCGATCAGCTCGGCATCGAGTCGCCACCATTGGCTCTTTTTTACACCTCCCTCACAGGCTGTACATTGTAACTGAGGATGGTCTTTGAGGCAAGACAAGTATTTTTGATCTTCTATCATACCCCCTCACATATTCTCCTTCACTCACTAATGGGGGCCATATGTGGTTTATGTCAGTGGTTTTATTACGCATGTGTTCATGGCTTCACCTACTCATAGACAATATTAGGTCGAGGAGATGCTGCTTACACCCTTTACACTGTTTGTCCAGTGTTACCATGTTGAGTCCACACATTCACTAATATGGCATTATTGCGAGAAACTCACTACCTCCACGAAAATGTACCCAATGCTGTAGTGGTGTGGGAGGGCTAGCTGGCTAACTTGGTATCATACTCCAGCGAAACTCCCTCGAAAAGTGGTGCAATGCACTCAGTGGAATGCCCATACTCCAACGAAAATCTCCAATGAAATCGTGCAACACAACCAGTGGCATGCCCATTCTTCAGTGAAGAACATCTACAAAAATGGTGTAAGCAATTTTTGGCATGCCCATACGCCAAAGAAAAGCTCCTCCAAAAAAATGGTGCAATGCAACCAGTGGCGTTCCAATACTCCAAGAAAAACTGCTGCAAAAAATGGTGCAAGGTAACCAGTGGCATGCCCATACTCCAACGAAAAACAAGGCGAGCAGCTCCCCATCCCCATCCATGTCACAAAATCGGCCAAGTTTCGACACACACAAGAAACTACTCTCATAACTCGAGCCTCAAATGGATGGTATTGCTCCACCCACAACAGCAATGAATTGTTTGTTGTGAATGAAAAGGAACTCAGTTACATTTCATTCACACTCAGTGATGACACACAAGATAACATCGCCCTTCTGGTTTACTTTATCGGTCTACACAACAGCAAATAAGTTGGTCAAAAATTATTCTACACACTCCTGCATGTACTTTATGTTAATTTTCTCCTTAACACTTTAGTCCAAACTTACTCCACAGGAGTTCGCCACCCGAACCTACTCTACAGATGGTTTAATATTTTGCAGTTCGCCTCACTAGCCAAACACGGTTATTTGCTGTTAAAGCGATTCCTTTGGCGACTGCCACTTCTACCCTACCTACGCCAGCCTCCTTCCTTGTTGCTAAGGATGTGTACTTAACCTCGCTACTAATCTTCCCCACTACTGTTATGTGGTCATCGATTTTCTCAAATTGATTCCCCATTTCTTTGCCTCCTGACGCCTCTCTTCCATCTCCTCGTTCATCCTCTCTCATTCTTGCGTTTCCTCTTTTATGATTCCTACTGCTACTTTTATTTCTTCCAATATCATAATCATCATCATCATCATCTCGGCCTTTTCCCAAGTGATGTGGGATGGGCGTTGCTTTGCTGGATCCTTCTCTTCCATAAATGTCTATCCAGTGCTTCTTCGCCGAGACATCCTTTCTCCTGTAGGTCCCCTGCTACATTGCCTTCCATCTCAGTTTCGGTCTTCCTCTTCTCCTTGGTCCTTCGATTTCTAGGTCTTCAATTCTTCTCCCCTCGTAGTACTCCCCTCTTCTCTGCACATGTCCATACCATCTTAGCCTACTTTCTTGGATCTTCTTCCCTAAGGGCTCCACCTCCACTGTTCCCCTGATGTACTCATTCCTTAGTCTATCCCTTCGTGTCACCCCACTCATCCACCTTAGCATTCTCATTTCTGCCACTTCCATCGTTTTCTCTTAGGCTTTTGTAATTGGCCAAGTTTCTGCACTATACAGCATTGCGGGCCTCACCACAGACTTGTAAGGCTTTCCTTTCATTCTGCAGCTAACCTTCTTATCACACAGTACTCCACTCAGTTTCCTCCAGTTCATCCATCCACTATTTATCCTGTGCTGTATTTCGGCCTCCAGTCCTGTATCACTTTGCATGTAAGAGCCTAGGTATTTAAATTTCTTGACCAGTGTCAGTTGTTCTCCTTGCATGTCAATATATAGGTCTTTGGCATCCTATGTACACATATACTCTGTTTTCACCCTGCTAATTCTCATTCCCTTTTCCTCTAGAGCTTTTCTCCACTTTTCAAGCTTGTCTTGAAGTGCCTCCTGGGTTGCTTCACAGATTACGACATCATTGGCAAACATCATGCTCCAAGGTGCCTCTTTTTCCACATCTTTGACTAGTACATCCATGACAAAGTCAAAGAGATATGGACTGAGAGCAGATCCCTAATGTAGTCCTACTTTCACTGGAAATGCCTTTGTTGCACCTGTATTGCTCCTGACTTGTGTCATTGCACCTTCATACATGTCTTCTACCACCCTGATATATTTTTCTGGCAGGTATTCACTTCTCAGACATCTCCATATCTCTTGCCTTGCCACTCTGTCATATGCCTTCTCAAGATCGATAAAGGCCATATGCAGTTCCGCTTGTACATCTCTGTGCCACGCCATCAGTTGCCTTAGTGCCAATATATTTCTTCCAATATCTGGAATAGTACATTTGACTCCTGCTAGTGCTCAGGACCACAGACTGTATGTAACATGACATGTGATTCCTGTGCACTGCCACATTTTCTTAGCAAGACTGGCCTTTTGATCCCTTTATCTTCTTCTTCCCACATATTACTACAGTCACTACTACACTCACGACCGGTTACTGACTCGTACCTCACATCGGTGTGCCTATCATCCTGTTCCATGAAAATATGAACCATCTCATACGCTGAGCCGTTTTTGTTCATAGCTTCTGCTCTGTTCATCATGCTACACCTTTTGGACTGACTGTCATTATATCTCAACATAGCATTAATTCACATTAACATTCACGAAATTAAACGACTAACTTAAATATGCAGTGCACAATATCTGGTAAAAAATTTAAAATTTGTACTACACTCCCTAGTCTTCCGATAAAACTTGTCACATCAATTTGCCTCATCAATTCTCATTCTCTCCAAAATTGATCCAAAACACTGTTAGCAACTCCAGATATCAACGCAGATGAAACATGCAATGTGATGCAGAAACCACACCCAC
Source organism: Schistocerca nitens (assembly GCF_023898315.1). Lineage (NCBI taxonomy): Eukaryota > Metazoa > Arthropoda > Insecta > Orthoptera > Acrididae > Schistocerca > Schistocerca nitens. The sequence continues at coordinate 139,091,759 of NC_064615.1, forward strand.
ATGATTAAAGAAAAGCTAAATAAAAAGAACAACACAATGATTAGTAAATTATCATCAGAGTCGTACACTATGGTGGAGTCAAAATAAATGACAGGAGAGAAAAAACTGACTTTATTATGCAAGGTGCTGAGGTTGAGAGGTGGCCATGTCACCCAAATTCATTGAAGAAATCCATATTAGTTAGGCTAATACACTCAACCCCCTTTTAAGTACCACAGTTCCTATCAGGCAACAGACAATTTATGGAAGGAAAGTATTATATGGCCCTGTTTGTGGTCAGTTTAAGCGTTGCACTTTCTACATAATTCCATTTATGATAATTTGATAGCTCATCAGTCGTATTTGGCAAGGGCTCCTGATAGTAAAGGTGAAATTCAACTACTAAGTAATACAAAGAGTTTGGTATCACAATGGAAATAAATAAGGACAATGTAACTTGGATAATGAGATGTTGGCTGAATTCATGTACAGGATTGGGATAAACTGTCACACTGTAGAGCCCTACAAACTTTATGAGTGAGAGTACACCTTAACAGGTTAGCCCTGACTATTGATTGGGAATGAGAGCCTTTGATACAGATCACACACGCAAGCCATGGCTGTGTACGACGACAAGGCGACAGCATAAGCTGACAGGGGTCAAATTAATTAGACTAATACGCTGGTGCTGTGAATACATTACCACCTGCAAGACTGACCATGTGCTGGGAGCTAGGAGCACAGGAATGATGTTGCAGCTGCTCTCAGTTGTAGTCTGCGCCTGTGGATAAAGATCCAAACCAAATAGTGCGAGCCAAAACGACAAACAAATCCGATTGTTGTCACCAAGTGGTAACAGACAGGTTCTGCTTGGACTACCATGACAGTAATACTTTGGACTCTTGCGACCACCTTAACACTGGCTGACCAGAAATGAAGAACTCTTTAACATTCGCTCTGGGTCCAGAAACGAAAAAGGACCGATCTTTCTGACTGTTCAGAAGCAAACCTCTGAACTCCTCACTCGCCTTCACACTGATAGATAGCGCCTTGTCCCCACCATGCAGGAAAATCTCCAATTGTAGTAGGACACAGAAACAGTTGTCTATCATACCTCTCAGATTTTGCCACTCCTTTGAACTATTACAACAATTTGTTCTCCTATCAAGTGTCATCCCACCAAAATCAGTGTGTGCTATTTTGTGTTAGCACACATCATCCACCAATCAGATGCTGGAAAGTATAGGCCTGAAACTGCCTCTGGCTGAAGGGCAGTAGTGGTCTACAAGGGCGCCATAGAATCAATCTTCCATGGATGCAGACATTAAAAGTCTCCGCTTTCTGACGCAGACAGTGTAGCCATCTGGCATCATCTGGTAGGCGAGTGGTGCAACCCAGTGCGCTAAACGATTTGCAAGGTGCCGGCCCTGATGATGCCCACATCCCAGACCCACTACTCTCTTGTTACAAAAGGCGAAAACGCCAGGCACCCCATGTGGTGCGTCGAGCGGCCATACTCTGCTCTTGTTGCTCAGGTAGCCTTGCTGCTGCACATCATCCCACACCTAATAAAGTGTCACTGACCCATCGCTATCTGAAGAAAATCAAAGCTCTCATTCCAGGTTTCATTACTGCAGTGACATTATTGACCGACACCACTCGGGAACTTAACAAAGAAAAGTTGAATCAAGGCAAAAAAAAAAAAAAAGAAAGAAGGTGGAAGACAGCAAGCCATGAGAGGTTAGTGTCATTTAATCTATTCACTGTTGCAAGGCCTGCCATTCTGTTTCGCTTACCTTGATGACATATTGGTATTCTCAGCATCGTCAGCATCTCGTAGGCTGGACGAATACAGCAATGTTCTGAATACAGCAAAACGTGCTTTGGTGTGCCACAAGTTGATTTTCTTGGCCACTGCATTACCCTATCAGGCTCAATACTGCTACCTGAAAAACTGGAAGCCATTATGAAGATCCCCCCACCTACCACAGTTAAGCAGCTACGATGGGTTCTAGGGATGCATCTGTCACAAGCAGCAGAAATGCAACAGCCAGTAAGGCAGTGCTCGCAGTCCAAAACGCAAACGGAACACAGAAATAACTTGCACAAAAGCTCTGCCGAAGGTTCTACTTGGCCTACGGAGTGTGTACAAACCCGATCTGGATGGTTCGTCTGGTAACCACTTTATAGATTATGTATGGTGTCCATACAATTAACTACAGGAAACTTTTATATTTTCCATGGTATTACCAGACTGGGGACCACTACAGAATGGATCATGTATTTGATCCCTGTGCAAGACTGTTTAGGTCTTGATGAGTTGTTTGTTTTTGTCTCTGTTTTCTGTATATTATGATGGCGATATCATCGTCCCTGCAAACTGGTAATATCATGCCATCACACTGCAACATTGAAGTATCGTACCTCATAATATTTACAGTCATTTTGTTTAAGCTTTGCTTATTTGAGATCCGGACATGAGCAATGTGGTTGAGGACTTGATTTTAAGCATATGTTTCAGCTGAGGCAGAATTAAGGGTTGATAAAATTTCTCAAGGCATTTTCGCTTGTGAATCACTAAATTTTAGGACACAACTACTCCCACATCTACACCTACACAAGTTAACTGCATGGAGAACAACGTCACTTACATACATGTTGTGGCATTTGTTTAGCAATGAGGAGTGGTCTAAAATGTGTTAGGTATGTTTGATACCTCTTTGTGACTGCAAGGTGTGCGAAATCGAATTTTCTTAGGGGTCTTGCTTATATAACGATGAGCATGCATTTTAATGAATAATAAATATAATTTGATGTGGCAAGCTTCATTGTGCATGCAATGTGTGAGCTGTCTCACAATAAATGGTTAAGTCGTTTTATTCATTTCCATAATATCAACTCTGATATTGTCTTTGGAAATGTCATATCTCTCACTGTTACTCTTTACACTCCAATTTAAGTGATATGGCGTATTAAAAGCATCCTATTCCTTCCTTGAGTGCCTGTCTGCATAGTGCACTATTTCAGCTCATACATCTTTTTCTGTTGTTGTAATCCTGGTCAGATTAGTTTTATGACATCTATTCCTTCAAAAATATCAGCTGCACTTACATACGGTGACATCGATTCCTTCAAAAATATCGGCTGTAGTTATGTACGTTAAACCTACCATTATATTTTCGGGCACTAATTTGGCGTATACATGGAAATCAACTTGCTCTTCCTTTTACATTGCAGACTTATGTGACATTACATTAACTGATTTTAACCTTAAGCTGGTTTCACACAAACAACAAAAATGTTGCCACAGCTAGTGGAATACTGCAGTTGCATTGCAGTTCCATGTGTGAACGACCATTTTTTAGTGGAGCAACTTAAGAGACGCAACTTTTGTCATGCCACAAAAAGTTTAGCTTGGTTGTACTTTGTTGCAGCAGCACTTCCCTATCACCAATGCTTCCTGGTGGCAGTATTTAGAAACACAAGCATTCTGTTGCAGTGCTTTCTTTCGCTTGTGCCTGTTTTCCGCTGTCACGCAGGATCGGCATGGTTAATCAGATTTGGCAAGGTTAGTTAAGACATTTTGTCGCAGTTATCGTGGTGTAATTGCTGCTGTATACTATTCGATTTCAACGTCTTTTTTTAATTTTATCTCTGAAAAAACTGAAAAATATGGTCGGCAGTACACCTTCTAGAACTACACAAACAGCAACCTAAGTGTGTGTGTGCGCGCGTGTGTGTGTGTGTGTGTGTGTGTGTGTGTGTGTGTGCAAACCAATGTCGTATTCCATTGTCTTGATTGTCTGAGTGTTATTACTTTTATAAATGTGTTTCTTTCCCTTGATTTACCCCTGTGCAAATTCTATTTTCGGATCCAACATTTGGGTTTCATCTTCCTTATATTTAACTCTTGTCACAGTTCTAATGCCATAACGTGCACTATAACGAGGAAGACAGATCCAAAATGTTGGATCCGAAAAAAAATTTCGCACAGGAACGAATAACACTCAGAGACGAAAATGCTGTCGGCAAAGGCAAACTAACCAACAGCTAGCATGTAAATGTCATCTGCAGGCATGTCACTCTACCAAGATTTTAGAATCTTATTGCATATATTGATACAGGCGCTTCGAATAATTAATTTAACATCTGCCACCTCACACACGGGAGCTATTTGCTGCACATAATCCGCAATTTATACAATGCTTGACCTCACAAATCACAGAGTTCACATGACTCGCTTCTTTTGGTTACATTTATATTAAGTTTATTTATTAATTCATCCAAAAATCTTTTAAGATTGTGGGATTCGTCATTGGTTTATAAATATAGCCGCCCCCCCCCCCCCCCCCCATCCACACACACACTGTTGCAGAAAATAAAACGTAGGTTATTGTTTCTGTAGTTCCTGAAGCTGCGAAAGTGTACCTTCCAAACACTGTGTCCACTTCTTTCTGTAATAAAATGAAAACACTCTGAATTCAAATAGAACACAGCAGCAATTACTCCATGATAACTGTGACAGAATGCTCATGTGTCGAAATACTGCCACCGGGGTGCAGAGGTAGAAGGAAAGTGACGCAACAAAGTATGATCAAGATGAACTTTTTGAAACTGGGAGTTCACACGTGCAACTGCTTTGCAAATACTGTATGCCTTTTGCTGTGAAACCGACTTTAAGCCAGGTTCACACATTCAACTAATGTGGCGTCACAGCTTGTTGCTTTCTGTAGCACTACTGTTCACACAAGACGCAGCAAACTCTATATCGTTGCGCAGCTTTCAGTATGGTGCCAACTGAAATAACATGGGCTGGTATGAATGTTATAGTCAAGGTTATCTCACTAGAGCTGTGACAAGAGCTAAATACAAGGAGGACGAAACCCAAATGTTGGAGCTGAAAATAGATTTCACATAGGGATAAAACAGGGGCCACAAACACATTTATAAAAGAAATAACACTTGAAAACGAAAATGCTGTCAGCAATAGCACACTGACATGTAAATAACATCTGTACACACGCTACTCTTCCAATGCTGTAGAATCTTATTGTGTTATTGATATAGGCATTTCGAATAAGTAATTTTTTGTTTAACAGCTGCCACATTACATTCAACGGCCATTTCCTGCATTTACTCGTAATCCACGAGTCTGGTCTCACAAATCACAAAGTTTATATGACTCACTTTTTTGGTTAGCAAATATTGCCACCCTCAGTATACATACAAACACACGCTTCTGCAGAAAATTTGATGTCGGTTGTTGTTCATGTAGTTCCAGAACGTGCGAAAGTGTACCTGCCGACTATTGTTTTCACTTTTTTCAGTAATAAAATAAAGCACATCAAAATCAAATGGAGCACAGCACCGATTACTCCATGGAAACTGCAACAGAATGCTTATGTTTCGAAATATTGCCACCAGGGAGCAGTGATGGAAGGAAAGTGGTGCAACAAAGTACAACCAAGTTGAACTTTTTGTGACATGATAGAATTTGCGCCTCGTACATTATGCCACTAAAACCTGGGAGTTCACACATGCATCTCCATTCCAACTACCATATGCTGTTAGTTGTGGGAACACTTTTTTGTATGTGAGGCCTCAACTTTACAGTTTTTTTTTCTTGTAGATAACCTCAATCAGGTCCTAGATAATAAAAGTAAACATCGCAAATTTCTTACTGCCGATATATTTTGCAGACATTTTAAGCTATTACGACATCTTAGATGTGGAAAATAATTAATTTACTACTCTGTTTTTGACAATACATCAATCTGTTGATGGTAGTAAGACGTTGCGGTACAAAGAACTAACTTTGCTCGATTTTACAGTGTAGACGTCTCCTAGTGGCAGTAAGCTCTCGCCAGCCGGAATGGCCAAGCGGTTCTAGGAGCTTCAGTCTGGAACCGTGTTACCGGTACGGTCGCTGGTTCGAATCCTGCCTCGGGCATGGATGTGTGTGATGTCCTTAGGTTAGTTAGGTTTAAGTAGTTCTAAGTTCTATGGGACTGATGACTTCAGATGTTAAGTCCCATAGTGCTCAGAGCCATTTGAACCAGTAAGTACTCGTTTCCTTCAGTGCAGCGATCTGCTGGTGACAGGAGCAAGCAGGATGTGAAACAGGAGTTACTTACGTTTCATGTTTTCAGGGTCTGTGGGATAGTATTTAAGGTAAAACTCATTTTCAACAAATACAAATTCCTAATTCGTTATTTATATTTCATAAGCTCATGTTGGTTTTTCACTGTTTGTAGAGAAATATAATATGTACTTGCTTTAATATTCCATGGGGAATGGTACATAGCTTCAAACAGTAAATTTCAGCATGCAATTCCTTGTGGTAAACAAAAACTTGTTCCCCTTTTTCTACATAAGTAAATATGAGGCTGGTGATGTTATATACACAGTGTGAAGGTGGTCAAGCTTTATGAATTAGGATAAATATTTTGCATAGGTTTCCATAGCAACACAATGATATAAGAGCGAATTACTGAGCTGTTAGTTCCAAAGCAATAAAAGACATCGACTACATATTGAAATAAATATTTGCTATTATGGAAGACATATTATGTTTAGGAAGAGAGAATGTTAAAAAGACGTTAATCTGTTCTATTATCAGTTTAAATAAATAATAAATACTTCTCCAAAAACGAAAGTATAAACTATGACACTTATACTAGTAAATTAAAAGACTAAAGATTTAATTTAGCAGATTTAAGGTTGAAAGGCAGCTTTCCTTTCCGACAGCCTCTGTTTCACTTCGCAGACTTATTCGCACTAATTTTATGCAGCTATTAATCAATCAATATGTCCTTATAGAATGGTAGTAACAAGCCAGTTTAATAAAAGGTTGTCTGTGGTTTATGAACATTAAGCAGCATATCTGCATGAGTTAATTTTCTGGCTGGGAATAAATTCTGTCTACTCTGAGTTGAGGCGAGCTGTAAGTTCACTAATGCATTTTAATTAAGAGGTCGATTGTGGTATGTGTACATTACGCAGCATATCTACATGTGTTACTTCTCTGACTGGGAATAATTTCTGTTTGTTCTGAGTCGAGGCTGGCTTTAAGTTTGATAACAGGCAGTAGCCCTTCACAAAAGGCAGTGGGACTGGTGTCCTTTCAGAGAATTGGCCATGCCAGAGAGCAGACCACACAGCAGGCTCACACCCCACAGGGAAAGTATGCATTAATCACCCCAGGGATGGTAGAACTTTTTTCTGCAAGCCAGTGCAGGGCATTGACCAGGGAGAAAATAGTGGAGTGACACCACGGCAATGTGGGCAGTAGCACCAGCTCCCAGGACAGAGTGGCATCAGAATTTCTTTACATCATGCACATCAGCAAGATTTGTTTCACACTGAAAACAGTGATATTCAATTTGACTGGATGTGCAGTTGATGACATCAAAGTAATCGTAGAGCTACCTTGTTTTTGCGACAAAAGTTCCGATTGGCTGACTTTCTGTTGCATAGGCGATGGAGGGACTGTATATTTTGGTGTAAGACGTTTCAATTGGTGCTGAAAAAGCGTAGAGTCTATTTGCTTTTCCTGAAGGCCTAGCGGGGCGATCCTGATGGAAACAAATGCCGAGGAGCACTTTGCAGAGGCAGCTGGAAGATAAGCGTGGAGCACCAAGGATTGTAGATTGAGACATGGGCACAACATGCTGAGCAGGAGAGTCATCTGTAGACAGAGACTTGACCACAGTGAGCAAGGGTAGTAGCCGGAACTATAAATACAGAAGAATGGCAAGTCCTCCACCATCAACCATGGACCTTGCCGTTGGTGGGGAGGCTTGCGTGCCTCAGCGATACAGATTGCCATACCTTAGGTGCAACCACAATGGAGGGGTATCTGTTGAGAGGCCAGACAAAGGCGTGGTTCCTGAAGAGGGGCAGCAGCCTTTTCAGTAGTTGCAGGGGCAACAGTCTGGATGATTGACTGATCTGGCCTTGTAACACTAACCAAAACGGCCTTGCTGTGCTGGTACTGTGAATGGCTGAAAGCAAGGGGAAACTACAGCCGTAATTTTTCCTGAGGGCATGCAGCTTTACTGTATGATTAAATGATGATGGCGTCCTCTTGGGTAAAATGTTCTGGAGGTAATATAGTCCCCCATTCGGATCTCCAGGTGGTGATTACTCAGGAGGATGTCGTTATCAGGAGAAACAAAACTGGCGTTCTACGGATCAGAGCATGGAATGTCACATCCCTTAATTGAGCAAGTAGGTTCGAAAATTTAAAAAGGGAAATGGATAGGTTAAAGTTAGATATAGTGGGAATTAGTGATGTTCGGTGGCAGGAGGAACAAGACTTTTGGTCAGGTGAATACATGGTTATAAATACAAAATCAAATAGGGGTAATGCAGGAGTAGGTTTAATAATGACTAAAAAAATATGAATGCAGGTAAGCTACTACAAACAGCATAGTGAACGTATTATTGTGCCCAAGACAGATATGAAGCCCACAGCGACCACAGTATACAAGTTTATATGCCAACTAGCTCCACAAACGACGAAGAGATTGATGAAATGTATGATGAGATAAAAGAAATTATTCAGATAGTGAAGGGAGACGAAAATGTAACAGTCATGGGTGACTGGAATTTGATAGTAGGAAAAGGAAGAAAAGGAAACATAGTAGGTGAATTTGGAATGGGGGTAAGGAATGAAGGAGGAAGCCACCTGGTAGAATTTTGCACAAAGCATAACTTAATCATAGATACCACTTGGTTCAAGAACCACAAAAGAAGGATGTATACATGGAAGAAGGTTTCAGATAGATTATATAATGGTAAGACAGAGATTTAGGACCTAGGTTTTTAATTGTACGACATTTCCAGGGGCAGATGTGAACTCTGACCACAATCTATTGGTTATTACCTGTAGATTAAAACTGAAGAAACTGCAAAAAGGTGGGAATTTAAGGAGATGGGACCTGGATAAACTGACTAAACCACAGGTTGTAGAGAGTTCAGGGAGAGCATTAGGGAACGATTGACAAGAATGGGGGAAAGAAATACAGTAGAAGAAGAATGGTAGCTTTGAGAGATGAAATAGTGAAGGCAGCAGAGTTTCAAGTAGGTAAAAAGACGAGAGCTAGTAGAAATCCTTGGGTAACAGAAGAAATATTGAATTTAATTGATGAAAGGAGAAAATATAAAAATGCAGTTAATGAAGCAGGCAGAAAGGATTACAAACACCTCAAAATTGAGGTCGTCAGGAAGTGCAAAATGGCTAAGCAGGGATGGCTAGAGGACAAATGTAAGGATGTAGAGGCTTATCTCACTAGGGGTAAGATAGATACTGCCTACAGGAAAATTAAAGAGACCTTTGGAGAAAGGAGAACCACTTGTATCTTGTATGAATATCAAGAGCTCATATGAAAACCCAGTTCTAAGCAAAGAAGGGAAAGTATAAAGGTGGAACGAGTATACAGAGGGTCTATACAAGGGCGATGTACTTGAGGACAACATTATGGAAATGGAAGAGGATGTAGATGAAGATGAAATGGGAGATACGATACTGCGTGAAGAGTTTGACAGAGCACTGAAAGACCTAAGTCGAAACAAGGCCTCGGGAGTAGACGACATTCCATTAGAACTACTGATAGCCTTGGGAGAGCCAGTCCTGACAAAACTCTACCATCTGGTGAGCAAGATGTATGAGACAGGTGAAATACCCTCAGACTTCAAGAAGAATATAGTAATTCCAATCCCAAAGAAAGCAGGTGTTGACAGATGTGAAAATTACCGAACTATCAGTTTAATAAGTCACAGCTGCAAAATACTAACGCGAATTCTTTACAGACGAATGGAAAAACTGTTAGAAGCCGACCTTGGGGAAGATCAGTTTGGATTCCGTAGAAATGTTGGAACATGTGAGGCAATACTGACCCTACGACTTATCTTAGAAGATAGATTAAGGAATGGCAAACCTACTTTTCTAGCATTTGTAGACTTAGGGAAAGCTTTTGACAATGACGACTGGAATACTCTCTTTCAGATTCTGAAGGTTGCAGGGGTAAAATACAGGGAGCGACCGAGCGAGGTGGCGCAGTGGTTAGACACTGGACTCGCATTCGGGAGGACGACGGTTCAATCCCGCGTCCGGCCATCCTGATTTAGGTTTTCCGTGATTTCCCTAAATCACTCCAGGCAAATGCCGGGATGGTTCCTTTCAAAGGACACGGCCGACTTCCTTCCCCATCCTTCCCTAATCCGATGAGACCGATGACCTTGCTGTCTGGTCTCCTTCCCCAAACCAACCAACCAACTACAGGGAGCGAAAGGCTATTTAAAATTTGTACAGAAACCAGATGGCAGTTATATAGAGTCGAGGGGCATGAAAGGGAAGCAGTGACTGGGAAGGGAGTGAGACATGGTTGTAGCCTATCCCCGATGTTATTTAAACTGTATATTGAGCAAGCAGTAAAACAAACAAAAGCAAAATTCGGAGTAGTAATTAAAATCCATGGAGAAGAAATAAAAACTTTGAGATTCGCTGATGACATTATAATTCTGTCAGAAACAGCAACTGACCTGTTAAAGCATTTGAAGGGAATAGACAGTGTCTTGAAAGGAGGATATAAGATGAACATCAACAAAAGCAAAACGAGGATAACGGAATGTAGTCTAATTACATCGGGTGATGCTGAGGGAATTAGATTAGGAAATGAGACACTTAAAGTAGTAGATGAGCTTTGCTATTTGGGAAGCAAAATAACTGATAATGGTCGAAGTAGAGAGGATATAAAATGTAGTCTGGGAATAGCAAGGAAAGAGTTTGTGAGGAAGAGAAATTTGTTATTATAGATTTAAGCGTCAAGAAATCGTTTCTGAAAGTATATGTATGGAAGTGAGACATGGACGATAAACAGTTTAGACAAGAAGAGAATAGAAGCTTTCGAAATGTGGTGCTACAGAAGAATGCTGAAGATTAAATGGGTAGATCACATAACTAATGAGGAGGTATTGAATAGAACTGGGGAGAAGAGAAATTTATGGCACAACTTGACTAGAAGAAGGGATCGGTTGGTAGGACAAGTTCTGAGATATCAAGGGATCACCAATTTAGTATTGGAGGGCAGTGTGGAGGCTAAAAATCGTAGAGGGAGACCAAGAGATGAATACACTAAGCAGATTCAGAAGGATGTAAGTTGCAGTAGGTACTGGGAGATGAAGAAGCTTGCACAGAATCGATTAGCGTGGAGAGCTGCATCAAACCAGCCTCTGGACTGAAGACCACAACAACAATAACAACAACAACAAATAGCAAGTGTTGCTGCAGTGTCATTTCTGACAGACAGCTGTGTCTTTTGTTAAGAATATTTGCACCTTTGCAGTTAGGGAAAGTCGGAAATTAGTTCAATGTCTGTGGAGATTTTATTTCCACCAGTTTCGAGTTGAGCACACAATTATTGCTAGGCCATTTTGTCAGTTTTCAATCATAGTCAGCTTCTGAATGGTATTTAAAGTCAGACTATGTTATCCAAAATTTCTGTCCACAGGAAGTAAAAGTATTCATTTCCGTTCCTATCATAGCTTTTGCCAATTATTGTTTATGATGTTTGTTTTGTGCAGGGGTTATTCTGACCAATTGTACTTTTGATTACTTGTTTGTGTTATACTTTCTGACCTTTGGGTAATACAGACCTTCGTTACTCGATGGCTAATGTTTGATTTCAGTAGTGTGAAACCTTTGATTCATTATTCCAGATGGATTTATTGTTTTTTTGTGTTGTTTATTGCTACTGTTGCGAGTCCACAGTTACTTACTGGAAAAGGCTTTCTCTAGTTAGGGTTATTCTTGTGTGTAGATCTCATTAGGTTCGTGGGATTGTTTTTCTGTGGCAAAGGTAAATTCTGGTACAGAAAATAGTAATAGGGTCACATTGACTGCCATTACAACACCACACTCTGCACAATGAGGAGCCGTTGGCTAGACTGTACCTTGCAGTATATGTAAAACAAAAGATAATGGTCTCGAGCCAGCTAGTCCACTTACATTTTTTCTTCCCATTGGGCGTTTGTGTAACTAATAGTGCACAACATCTTCCATTTTTGGCGATTACCAAGATATGGAACTTCGTATATTCCGATCTGCAGTCATAACTAAGTTGTATATTGTGCTTGTTATCTTTGTTATGTCAATAAATGAATACTTTAACATACTGTAGACTAGCTATTGTCAGATACAGTTATGTTTTTTTTTCAGTTGAGTATTAAAACGATAGTGATGAATATGATAGGTAACCAACAGAGTCAAGTCACATTTAAGGCTTGTGTGAACATATTTATCATTGTAAATTTTTCTCAGCAATATATAACAAGTTTGGATCTGTAGTTTCCGTACCACTTCCAGCAGAGGTACGCTGCACTGAATACGGCGTTGACAATATTTTGGAGGGGTGTAATATATATAAGTGTTAAACTCAGATTGCAATGTATACCGCAGAGACAGACTGGACAGTGAAGGGGGAGGCGTGTTTATAGCGATAAGAAGTGCAATAGTATCGAAGGAAATTGACGGGGATCCGAAATGTGAAATAATTTGTGTGAAGGTCACGGTTAAAGCACGCTCAGACATGGTAATTGGATGTCTCTATAGGCCCCCTGGCTCAGCAGCTGTTATGGCTAAGCACCTGAAGAATAATTTGGAAAATATTTCGAGTAGATTTCCCCACCATGTTATAGTTCTGGGTGGAGATTTTAATTTGCCGGATATAGACTGGGGGACTCAAACGTTCATAACGGGTGGCAGGGACAAAGAATCCAGTGAAATTTTTTAAAGTGCTTTATCTGAAAACTACCTTGAGCAGTTAAACAGAGAACCGACTCGTCGCGATAACATATTAGACCTTCTGGTGACAAAAAGACCCGAACTATTAGAAACAGTTAGCGCAGAACAGGGAATCAGCGATCATAAAGCGGTTACTGCATCGATGATTAAAGCTGTAAATAGAAATATTAAAAAAGGTAGGAAGATTTTTCTGTTTAGCAAAAGTGACAAAAAGCAGATTTCAAAGTACCTGATGGCTCAACCAAAAGTTTTGTCTCAAGTACAGATAGTGTTGAGGATCAGTGGACAAAGTTCAAAACCATCGTACAATATGTGTCAGAGGAGTATGTGCCAAGCAAGATCGTAAGAGATGGGAAAGAGCCACCGTGGTACACCAACCGAGTTAGAAAACTGCTGTGGAAGCAAAGGGAACTTCACAGCAAACATAAACATAGCCAAAGCCTTGCAGACAAACAAAAATTACGCGAAGCGAAATGTAGTGTGAGGAGGGATATGCGAGAGGCGTTCAATGAATTCGAAAGTAAAGTTCTATGTACTGACTTGGCAGAAAATCCTAAGAAATTTTGGTCTTATGTCAAAGCGGTAGGTGGATCAAAACAAAATGTCCAGACACCCTGTGACCAAAATGGTACTGAAAAAGAGGATGACAGACTAGGGGCCGAAATACTAAATGTCTTTTTCCAAAGCTGTTTCACAGAGGAAGACTGCACTGTAGATCCTTCTCTAGACTGTCGCACAGATGACAAAATGGTAGATATCGAAATAGACGACAGAGGGATAGAGAAACAATTAAAATCGCTCAAAAGAGGAAAGGCCGCTGGACCTGATGGGATACCAGTTCGATTTTACACAGAGTACGCGAAGGAACTTGCCCCCCTTCTTGCAGCGGCGTACCGTAGGTCTCTAGAAGAGCGTAGCGTTCCGAAGGATTGGAAAAGGGCACAGGTCATCCCCGTTTTCAAGAAGGGACGTCGAACAGATGTGCAGAACTATAGACCTATATCTCTAACGTCTATCAGTTGTAGAATTTTTGAACACGTATTATGTTCGACTATAATGACTTTTCTGGAGACTAGAAATCTACTCTGTAGGAATCAGCATGGGTTTCGAAGAAGACGATCGTGTGAAACCCAGCTCGCGCCATTCGTCCACGAGACTCAGAGGGCCATAGACAGGGGTTCCCAGGTAGATGCCGTGTTTCTTGACTTCCGTAGTTTAATGAACAAAGTAAGAGCATATGGACTATCAGACCAATTGTGTGATTGGATTGAAGAGTTCCTAGATAACAGAACGCAGCATGGCATTCTCAATGGAGGGAAGTCTTCCGAAGTAAGAGTGATTTCAGGTGTGCCGCAGGGGAGTGTCGTAGGACCGTTGCTATTCACAATATACATAAATGACCTTGTGGATGACATCGGAAGTTCTCTGAGGCTTTTTGCGGATGATGCTGTGGTATATCGAGAGGTTGTAACAATGGAAAATTGTACTGAAATGCAGGAGGATCTGCAGCGAATTGACGCATGGTGCAGGGAATGGCAATTGAATCTCAATGTAGACAAGTATAAGGTGCTGCGAATACATAGAAAGAAAGAGCCCTTATCATTTAGCTACAATATAGCAGGTCAGGAACTGGAAGCAGTTAATTCCATAAATTATCTGGGAGTACGCACTAGGAGTGATTTAAAATGGAATGATCATATACAGTTGATCGTTGGTAAAGCAGATGCCAGACTGAGATTCATTGGAAGAATCCTAAGGAAATGCAATCCGAAAACAAAGGAAGTAGGTTACAGTACGCTTGTTCGCCCACTGCTTGAATACTGCTCAGCAGTGTGGGATCCGTACCAGATAGGGTTGATAGAGAAGATCCATCGGAGAGCAGCGCGCTTCGTTACAGCATCATTTAGTAATCGCGAAAGCGTTACGGAGATGATAGATAAACTGCAGTGGAAGACTCTGCAGGAGAGACGCTCCGTAGCTCGGTACGGGCTTTTGTTAAAGTTTCGAGAACGTACCTTCACCGAGGAGTCAAGCGGTATATTGCTCTCTCCTACGTATATCCCGCGAAGAGACCATGAGGATAAAATCAGACAGATTAGAGCCCACACAGAGGCATACCGACAATCCTTTCCACGAACAATACGAGACTGGAATAGAAGGGAGAACCAAGAGGTACTCAAGGTACCCTCCGCCACACACCGCCAGGTGGCTTGCGGAATATGGATGTAGACGTAGAATGTTTAGGATTATGAGTGATTCACAGGAGGTTCATGTAGGAACACGAAGTTATATATGTTTACGAGGAGTCTGGCAAAATTAGAGCATGAAACGCGCGAGAGTATAAACAATAAGGAGTAGAATTATGAGAATAACATGAATGTAACTGATACATAAATCAGTTTTTGTCTGGACGAAACAAGCAGACACGGAAGCAGTTCAAGTACGATAGTCACAAAGAAAGGAAGAGGATCATGCATTAGACAGGAGTATAGTTGACAGTACTGTCTCTTATAGACATGTACACACTGTAACTCATGTTGAGAATTTTCTTAAAGAAGTCAGAGGGAGGTCACTTCACTACTACAGCGTCATATAATAAACAGTTCGTGAGCAATGTCACCAGAACAGGTCAGTGAAACAAGTTTTATACTGGAAACAATTTGAAAATTATTAATTTCAATGGAAAAAACCAAAAAAGGAACATAGGGAGACAGAGGAGTTGAAGAAGTAAAAAGAAGAGGAATGAGTTTGATTAATTGAGGGTTGTGGGTCATGGGACTAGGCGGCGAGGTCATCAGCCCTGCGATTCAAAAGTTACATTCATAAAATAGAGGTGTCCGCTAGAAGTGGGCGTATGCTATCAGAGGGGTCAAACTATAATGCAAGGAAGCTAAAAACACACACACTAGAAGCCACAAAAGAAAAAGTCAAATCTAAAAACTGGAAAAACGGAGGGACAAATGAGTGGTCTTTTCTATTCTCTGTAATGTTTCTGGCTTTGCAGCCATCATATTCAGGCCCAAGAAGCTCATCTTAAAACAGTTGAGAAGGTAGCAGTGGCAAGATGACGTAATGTGGTGTGAGGTACCGATGACAGATGGTTTGTTCGGTACGGGTATCTTGAGAAAGACCGCCTAAATAGTGGTTCTTCTCCGCTATTGGATGCTGTACTCGGAAGTTGTGCGTCAAAATGATAATCTTCTGTTGTTAATGTTAGACAAACTAAACAGAGTATTTTCTTGCAGTTCAAATTAAAGCATCTCTCAATAGCGTGCTATCATTCCATTATTTCCTCAAGTATTAATAACCAGCAGAATAATAAGCAACTGCTAAACGAATATGCAGACGAAGCACTTCGGTGATCTTCGGATCGTGCTTAACTTGAAGCGGGCGAAGTGGTTTGGCTGCAAGATCAGAGCTGGTTCGGCAGTCTCGGAGGACGTCATGTTGTCTGCCGTGGTACGAATTGAGACTTAAATTGCAATGTATAATTTGTAAATGTGAAAGCTGTAATTACGGAAATGCGCAGTTCATTAATTTGTTGAGGAATAGATATTATTCGTGATCCTAAAGCGGAATGTAATCATGCACTTTCTCGTGTTCTGCTAACAAAAAGCGAGTGGCATCTCGTTTAAACAAACTGATTGCAAATTTAATTATTTCTAAACTAACAGTTTCTCGCTAAGAGTTTCTTACAGCCTCAAGATAACGGATTCACGACCTACGTGCTGTTTTCTGCACAGGGGATAACTGTAGAAGACTGCAGGTTGGTGAACATTTATTAGAACTTTTGCATTCCACTCAGTGCGGTGGGAGCAAATAGGCACCTCGTGTGTACTGCAATCTTTGTACAAATGAGATCAGTGACACGTCATCTGTGGTAATACAGAGGAGGTGTGAAGAAGAGAAATATTTTGAGGGAAGGGGTTCATCATATGCACACATATATCACTCTATCTCTCCCTCTCACTCTCTCTTTTTCAACTTGCCGTACATGGTATCCCTGGTGGGGATAATCGTTGAATAGACATGCTTTAGAATTATGAGGCTAGATTTTACTAGCGAGAACCGAGAACTGTAACCGACCAGCGAACTGTATAAGGGTTGTGATAAGTGTGTACTGTGAAGGACCAGAGAACTGCGCGAGCACTGTGATAAGTAGGCTGTGAACTGTGTTTGAACCATTTTTGAATTTTAATTGAACTATAATATCTGATGCCACGAAATCAAAATTTCGAATTACAATGAAAGTAGTATCGGTAACTGAGGAAGTGCAACAAGAACAAAAGAAACTGTTGTGTGCGCAGACAAAGGGATTACGTTATTAGTGGTCACGTCAAGATTGTCCATGCTTTGAGACGGCGCAGCGTGAAGCAGCCACCGGCGCAGTTACCACACTATACGGCGTGTTGGAAGTGACAGCCAGCTTCTTTTGTATTCCACCTGGTAGGCGGCGCGTGGGTCTGCTCCCGTAAACTGAAGGGTAGGCCGAATGTAGGAAGTGAGTAGACGCAGGAAAAAGTGAAATGCTTCCGTACTGCGTTTGACTTTAAATCACCTTTACTTTAGGAAGAATATGAAAACATAATAACGTGATTACTTAATTTTGCACTGAGGAGCACGTAGGTGCGAAGCCGGATGTATCACAGCTCATGAAAGTTACACAGGCAAAATCTGTAGTGGCTCGCCCACTATGAAATAGAAGCAATGTTGCTTGGTCGTCTACTCGGAATCAAATGGGCTGAATCTGGAGCGGCGCTCGTAGCGCTGCATAGCGCCGGCTAGATGGCGCTGTCGACCGTGTCGGTGTCGTAGTGCCAACCTACGAACTTGCACCTAAGCTGTGCCATCGTAGCTATCGATGCCACAGCTTCAGCACACCATGATGGCGGAGTTGCAGCCAGCCGTGCAGCTCAAAGCAACGAGAATCAGCGGCAGTGCGTCGAGGAAGAAAAGTAGAGTAAGTGTTGCGCATAGCAGTTTAATATTTGTAATTGGAACAGATTTGTAATTGGAACATTAGTATTAATACCCCTGGGGGAAAGGAAATAAGATACACTCTGAGAAGTAGAGAAGGAGTACAGTCTCACAGTAGTAGTGACGAACTGGTGCGACAGATAAAAATAAACGCTAGCGAAGTCAAATATTGGTTTCGATATGTCGAATGTAGTCACAAATACCCAAAGCGAAAGAAAATCTAAACTCAAACTTTGGTGATGAATCCGCGATAGTGAATTCAATAACCAATAATCACATTGAGAATTCTGAAGTAGCCATGAATAATTTCACTGAAAATGTAGAGTTAACTAACAATGAGTGGAAATGGTGATTTAGTGGCAGGAGGATTTGTAGTACCTAGTCAAAACGAAATATTGATTGGAATGACAATGCCAGAGAAAATGACTCCGACGTTGACATTACTAATGAGCCAATAGCCGAGTTACATTAGTCAAAACGAAATATTCATTGGAATGACAATGCCAGAGAAAATGACTCTGACACTGACATTACTAATGAGCCATACATTAAGGCTTGATACAGCGTCAGCTGACACTTTACCAACTCAGGATGATGATCGGGATATAAGATCTATACTAAAATTAATTTTGCAATAACAGTTAAGTAAAACACCAAAAGAAAATAGGGAGGAATTAAGTAAAGCACTAAAAGAAAATAAGGAGGAATTAAGAAATAACATAGATATGGGATTAAAAGAAAATAAGGAGGAATTAAATAATAAAATAGATAAGAGGTTAGAAGAAGTCAATGTAGGAACAGAGCCAATCAACAGTAAGTTCAATGCTATGGAACAAAAGCTTGCAAATCTTGAAGCTAAAACTGAGGGATGTTGCAGGAAAATAGATTATGAGACAAAAGAATGGAGTAAAAATTTAGAAGTCTGACATCAGAAATAAATCAAAAGGTTGACCATGCAATCAAAAAGTTAAATAAGAATTTGCAGGATCGAAATAGGATGACAGAAACAGCAGTTAATGAAACTAGTAGTGTAAGACAAGAGCAAAGCCAAGCTATCAAAGCATGTCAGGATAAGAACACATTACTACAGAATAACTTAAAATCTTCAAAAAGGATCATGAAATACTTAATTGTAATATTTCACATGTAGAACCCTCTTGTAAAGGTAACACAATTGCGATTCAGGGCAAATTGAGAGTAATAGAGCAGGAAGCACTTTCTGAGATGCAAGACAAAACAGAAAATGAATTTAAATCAGAAATAGAAATTTGGTGTGAGCAAGAAAGAAAGAAAGGTGTTGTCCATGTAAGTGACGTAGCAAATTAGGCTAATACTTATAAATTCCACCATTTATCTAGTAAGGGAACTATTAGGTTTCATCAGGCAGTTTGATGGCATCATTTCTGAAAACTTGACAGAACAGCAAAACGTGAAATCCGTGGCCAGTACGTTAGAAAGAGAAGCAGTATCGTGGGAAACTAGGGTCATTACCACATGTAAAACATATAAAGATTCGTGCAAGCATTTTTGAGTCAATAATGGTCTACTAGCACACAAAATAATGTTAGAAATAAAATTTTTAGGCAGAAGCTTTGCAAGTAGCGGTTGTAGCAACTACGTAGAATTTTTACAACATTACTGGGAAAAGAACCAATACTTGACCGACCCATTAAAAGAATCTGACCTGACAAGTATACTTACATTCCCAGTATCAGTACAAGAGAAGTTAATCAGTGTAAATTAAAGTGATGTCAGTCATCTAATGCACGTGCTGGAGCAATTAGACGCGTTACCCAGCAACAGGTAACTACCGGAGGGCTGGAGAAAGAACAGGTAGCGGACAGACCGCCGTAATGACAGAGAGCAAAGCCGAAACAGAGGTACAAATCGAAATGACGAACGGCGTGACAGGGAAGAAAACAGACAACTGCGTCACAGTTGCAGTTCGTCCAGAAGAGGGAGAGGCACTTTTCAGAAGGGTACGAAGAGAGGATATTATTACGGTGGAAACAGGGAATATTATAATAATCAAAATAGGCAACGTACTCAGGTAAGAGAGAGGAAACCTACAGAGCCGGAAAATTAGTAGTCTGTTCGGATCTGGTCCAATCGCCGAATGTAATGGACCATTAGTAAGATTCTTAGGATATGATAAATGGGATGGAGTAACAAGTGCACTCATGGATGAAGATAGGCAGGAATTGAAGGAAATGTATCAACCAACAATTGAAATTGGAATACAAAACATGACAACAATTGCGATCCTAGATTCTGGTAGCGAAATTAGTGCTGCCTCTAGTAATTTATACGAAGAAATAAAGAAGGATGCGGATGTTCCCGAGTTATCAGTACAGGAATTTAAAGTGGTTACAGCGTGTGTGTCTAGAAGTAAAATGATAAAGAAGCAGATGTTAATAAAATTTAAAACGCAGAACACATCATTTTCAGTAAATACCATGGTGATTCTCGGACTGTGTGTCAATTTTATTTTGAGGACAGATTTGTTAACTGCTAAATACTCTCTCATCCATTCAATACATTCTTCAGTCACTCTTCGTCATCTCACGCTCTTATGTGGAACTTATGCATTGGAACCACAGATTTAACCCTTGCAAACAGTAAAACATAAAAATCTTTCTGTTCACTTGTTGCCATCTATGCTAACAGCAGTTTCTAACGAAAGACGCATAAAAAGACGTGAACACGTATTCAAAAACAACTGTTTGAGTTGCCCTTTCATTTGGTGCATTGTTTATAATTGTAAGTCGAATGTAATCAATGTTACAAATTCTTAAACTCCCATATTAATTTTGAAACACCTGCTATTCTTATCAGAAAATTCCACCACTATGGAGTAGAAGAGATTGTTTTACTCTTAATACGGTCTACATGAAAAATAGGAAACAATCAGCGAAGATAAATAATCAAAAGTCAGATTGTCCCGCAGTTCAAAATGCGTATACTTCAAGGATCTGTTCTTGGACCTTTCCTGTTCAGTTTTTATGATTTATCAGTAGTTTTGCCATTAGATATAGTGCTATATACAATTCTCATCACACGAAAATGTGCAACGTAGTGTAGTGGTAGTGGCAGAGAGATGTATCACTTAATTCCTGGCAAATGCGTTACAGAAAAATGAAATTAAAATTGAATACTTTATGTTTCAGTCAAATTATTAGGATTTCAAAGAGACTAAAAACTCAGCTTGTATTATTATAAAGACAAATAATGTGACAAACTAGCAGGTGTTATCTAACTTATGTACAAGGTGAGGAGCTTTGCAAATAAAGAACTCTTATGGCATCATATTTCACATTCTTCTACTCACATCAGCGCTATGAAGACTACTATGGAGTAATTCCAGAAGCTCAAAATTTATGTTTAAAAATAAAAGAAAATTATCAAGTGTGTTGCAGCACTTAGCCTACGTGAAATGGAAATGCCATGAGGCTAGGGCATTCTGTCGTTTAGACCGTTCTTTCGAGATGACGCCACTTCGGCGACTTGCATGTCGATGGGGATGAAAGGATGATGATAAGGACAACACAACACCCTGTCCTTGAACGGAGAAAATCTCCGATCCATCCGGGAATCGAACCCGGGCCATTAGGTATGACATTACGTCGCGCTGATCACTCAGGTACCAGGAGCCCATGTGAATCATGTAGAGATTATTTCATATAACTTAAGAGTAACTAATTGGTATGGATTTAACTGTCATGGCTGTGTTAAAGAAAACCTAAGTAAATATGACGTAAGGAGTGTAATATGTCATACACACCCTGGCTGCAACATAACTATTTCCATTTCGTTTTGCAGTTTTATATAATGTCTTCATCTTTATTTTTTTCGAATTAAATATTCTTTACTATCTATTTGGAGCTCACTTGAGCAACTGGCCTAATTATGTACTGAATTTATCATGTAAGTAAACTATTATGCATCCAGAATTAGATTTTCACTGTGTAATAGTATGTACACCGATGCAGGACCAATACTCCTGGAAGAAAAGATATTACGGAGACATGGCTTATCCACATACTGGGGATGTTTTCAGAATGAGATTTTCACTCTGCAGTAGATTTTATGCTGATATGAAACTTCCTCGCAGATTGAAACTGTGTGTCAGACCGAAACTCGAACTCAGAACCTTTGTCTTTCGTAGGCAAGTGCTCTACCAACTGAGCTAACCAAGCATGACTCAATGCCTCACGCCCTGTCCTCACAGCTTTACTTTCGCCGTTACCTCTCCTTCTACATCCCAAACTTCACAGAAGATCCCGAGTTCGAGTCTCGGCCTGGCACACAATTTTAACATGCCAGGAAGTTTCGTATCAGCGCACAGTCCGCTGCAGAGTGAAAATCTCACTCGAGAAACATCTCCCAGGGTGTGGCTAAGCCATGTCTCTGTAAAACCCTTCTACCAGGAGTGCAAGTCCTGCAAATTTTGCAGGAACACTTAGTGAAGTTTGGAAGATCGGAGACGAGGTACTGGTAGAAGTACAGCTGCGAGGACAGGTCGTGAGTAGTGCTTGGGTAGCTCAGTTCCTAAGACACTTGGTAGTTATTTACGGTATTGTTATTGCCATTTCCACAAGTATGTAGCGTATTTATCTTATATGATTTTCTTGTGATTGTTGTTACTTTACTTTGGATGACACACTCTGTGTAAGAATTCTAGAAGGAGTATATCCATTTGAATTTTAGTTATTACAAATGGCGATGGCTTTAGTCAGAAAAACACAAGAGATTAATGTAAGACAGAATAAGCATGTTGATGTCCGCCCCCAGTAGCTGAATGGTCAGCGTAATGGATTGTCAATCCTCTGGGCCCGGGTTCGATTTCCAGCTGGGTTGGGGAATTTTCTCCGCCCAGGGACTGGGTGTTGTGCTGTCCTCATCATCATCCTATCATCCTCATGGACTGCACGTCGCCATAGTGGCGTGAAATTGAAAGAGCAGCACCCGGCGAACGGCCTGCCCGACATGGGGCGTAGCCATTCGATTAAATAAAAAGCATATTGATATGATATGAGGGTGATAGAGAGCACATCTGACTTTTCTGTTCCTTAAGGTTTTGATACATTGATGTATATTGGGACTGACTGTGGTCATCTTCAAGTAATGAAGACATTAAACAAGATTGATCAAGCCACCGTAAGTTGTATGACAGAAGGTACTACTGTCTGTTCTCCCCTTTCCTGTTCCACTTGCAGATAGCATATGGGGATAATACTTGTTGGCTACTTCCATATTAGCTCTCATTCCTGGGACTGACTTTTTCTGATCGTTTCTCGTGTCATAAGTGATAGGAGGTATGGTAGTCACTGTCTCAAGTGATTTTGCAACAATGTCATCATACAGTAGCCGATCTGTCCCCCTATTTATGTGAACGCTCTACAGATTCATCACACAGGAAATCACAAATGCAGATCACAAGACTTTCTTTAGCGCTTTCCTGATCGCATTAATTAAAAATTGCGTATTACTGTAATAATCGGTTTTCTGCTTTTGGAATGGATACTGAGTGAGGCCATGTTTCTAAATTTCTAGTGTTGCTTATAGTATTCTATTTATTTTAAGTGGTACATGTATGTCCCGTTGGACTCAAGGTGAAATAAATGATTGCCTAAATTTATTTTTCCTTGAGTCCAGTGAGACATATACATCGCACTTAAAATAATTTACTTACTTCAGATTTGGATCTTTAAGAAAAACCTAAGTAAATATCATCGATATTTCAAACAAAGTCCAAAATGATGAACCAGTTAAAGCTCTGTCAACTTTTCACATCCAGAAAGAGACAATATTCATCACAAGGAAAAAAACAGAGTTGGTAGAACTTGAGCTGTATCCGGCCCTGTATTCATTGCAGAATATACATTTGTTAGAAGCTATGGAGCGGTTCGACCAGCGGAAGGATATACCGTTGGTGATAAGTAACTCAAATGTTGACATCGTCTCTGTTTTCTTTTAAATGTTGTTTCATTATGTAAAACTGCACTAATGGAGGAAAGCGTAACCGACTTTATTCTCATCTTGATTTTGTAAAGCAGTTTTCAAGCTGGAAGAAATATAAAGAAAAGGAGAATGCGAGAATTCATCACAAAATGCTGGGAGTTCGTGAAATTTTCCGTTTCATATCAAATCGAGCGAAACAAGATAATATCACAGCACCGGATGAAACATACAGTAAATGTAAAAATTTGGACACAAATGCGAAGAAAAGGCACAAAAACAGAAGCTCTCTGAACACAATGGTCATAAGGCAAAACCGCTTGAAAGGTTTTATCAATAAATATGTGCACAAATGTATACATTTCTAGAAAACAGTGTAAAAGAGACAATGAATACCTTTACTGAGCTTATCTGTTGCAGATAGGAAAAAATTATATAAAACTGCCAAAACACAAGACATACAATCCATAACTCAAAACATTAGGTGCCAAACAATGAGCCTGCTGGCTCCAAACAATTGATACACTCAATACTAGGACACAACATCATACAGAGGTGAGACTTCCTTACCCCTGTGAACTAAGGGAAATAAAATTGTATGTCACATTGGGCGTGAAAGGGTTAAAACATCTCCAATTAAGCAACAAGTTCAGCACTTATAAAATATAGTAGCATAAAATGAAAGAGACAAATATTTGATAAGGAAAACTAGTAAAGATATTGAGATATTGGAGGCATGAAAAAGGAAAAAAAAGAAGAAAATCGTTACTGAAAAAAGACAGTTATTAAAGAGTAGGCGACAGTTTCAAATAAATAGGAATACGAATACGGTAGAAGAGTGCTGAACAGAACAAATCTAATCAGCACTGTATTCAAGATCATGAGAAAAAACTACACTGAAAACCACCAAGGTGAAGCAGCACTGCGATTATATTGCATTTGAGGCTCTTCTGGCGGACAAGCATTTAGGGGTGGAGGAGGGGGAGGGGGGTACGTAAGCAGCTGCAGTTGTAGATAGCTTTTCTGATTGGGCCTTGTTACAGCAGCAATTGTGGGAGAATGTCGGAGTTTTGCCAATATGAACTGCAAAAGTTAATGTACTTGGACCAGCAGATAGAGACTCTTACGGAAATGTCTACTTTGAAGATTGTTTACTGTGAGACCTTGCCCACTGTCTCCTGTGGCGGATTCAGAAAAACCTCAAGGAGGGGGCGCTGAAGCTATCTTGAGCTACCTCTACTTTTACCGTAATAAAAAATAATCAAGTCACTTGTAAAGTTTAAGAAAGTTTTATTTAAACTGATAATACACATACACAAGACAATGCCATCTTACGATATAAAAAAGTAACAATTGTGGTTATCTTCCTTGAATTCATTCCTCAGTCTTAATGTTTCTGCTTCTGAATGTAAACTAGCCTCCTTTTCGCGCGAATAGTCCGTATTTATAATGCTACGTATCGAAGGTTCTCTGTACAAGAGAACAGCAGAATATCCGCGACTTTTCTCGAACAAATGCCAGACAGAATAACGTATCGAGATCACTAGAATGGCCGCGACTTTTCTCGTAAATATGTGTTAGCTATCTATGTGCCAGACAGAAACGTGTAAAATACGACGATGCGGACGCGCGTGCTACATAGAAAAGTACAACTAGTCGATAACGTGATTCAGTCGATTGACGAAGGAAACGTACGAACAGCGTGCGGGCTGACTGGCGAGGGCGGCGCGGGTGGCAATGCCGACGGCTCCGCAAAGGAGTGAGGGGTGGGGGCGCCCCTCGCCCCCCCCCCATATGCATCCGCCACCGTATGTCTCACAGATACGACAGATGATTTCCTTGATTTTGTGGAGCGCGGGGGGGGGGGGGGGGTGTTGACAACACCATGTGCTACCGCGAACAGGGCAACAGGATTTCAGAGAAGCAATGGGAACGACAGGGGAGAAATAAACTCGTAGGAAGTACAGAACTGTGATCGAGTGCGCTTCCAGTGAGATGTTAAAGATTATCAGCAGAATTCCCATATTCGTGGAAATCAGTTGAGAAACAAAAATCAGATAATAGTAGACAAGGCGGCAGTCAGCAGCAGAATGATAGTCATGAGAGGCAGCGGCCAAGAAATTAGATTTTCTCCCGATTGATGTCCATGGAGGGAAGAGGAGAAGTTATGCTAGAAATAGGACTATATGGTAGTGAGAAAATGAATAATAATAATCATAATGTTAAGGAGGATGCTAGAGTTTTTAATATGGAGGCTGTGCTGGACACTGAAGAGTTATGCAGGAAGTGGAGGTAGCATGAAAGCACTGGAGTAACAAACAGGCCAAGAACGTCGTCCGCAAATGAACATTTAAGTAATTTGTTTGATCTGGAACCTCATGATTAGACTAATCTGTTCAAATTGGCAGCAATGAACGATAAGGGCAACGTAAATTTTAGCCCAGCCCAGACTGAAACAATTCCGGCATTACAAGATTTTACTGCAGGCAAACAGGAAGCAGAGCCTGTAACGTTAGACACACAAAGGGACTTTTGTATGCAGATGATGTATTCAAAGTACAGCAGGCTACTGCAGTGAATATTGTTACAGATGCAGTGAGTGGCACACTTGGATCTGGTTGATGCGATATCAGGGAAGTTTGTTAGGACCATTACTGTTCATATTGTTTGTTAATGACCTTACAGACAATATTAATAGTAACCTCAGACTTTCTGCAGATGATGCAGTTATCTATAATGAAGTACTATCTGAAAAAACAGCATAACTATTCAGTCGAATCTAGATAAGATTCCAGAGTGGTGCAAAGATTGGCAGCTTGCTTTAAATGTTCAGAAACGTAAAATTGAACACTTCACAAAACGGAAAAAAATGTGGTATTCTATGACTATAATAGCAATGAGTCACTGTTGCAATCGACCAACTCATAGAAATGACTCATGAGTCAGGCAGCAGCTCTCAGCCGATTCACATCTAGAGAGCGGCAAGTTAAGTGACTATCTTTTCCTCGAAGAATATTTATTAAATTTCGTGCATGTTTTTCTGTGTAAGAGGTTCAATCTCGCGTCTTTGTCAGGGTAAATTCACTCAGCAATAGTTGCACTGATTAGCCAGCTGCATAGCTCATTAACACATCAGTGTCCAGTGGTGATACATTATGAAGGTAGCAAGTTGCACATCTAGGATCATCGTTTACTTCCTCAGTTACTTTTGCTAGGATGGTTAGGATGTGTGAGTGCTGTGTGTGGACACAGGAGGGGCTGGCCTCAGTTCGAGAACAGCTAAATGCGCATTTGACTATGGTCAATCCCATTCAGGCTACTGCCTTGGGATGTGGCAGTGTCAGGGAATCTGGCGCATCGCGTGGAACACCTCAGCTGTGGCTTGTTTTGCCCATGGGCTCTGGTTCCAAGGCACCTCCTAGTGCACGCAACGCAGTGGACCTGCCCTCACAGCAAGGTGAGTAGCAGGTGGTAACACGTTTGCGTCGCTCGGGGTGGAGGGGCAATTTAGAGACTAGCAGCTGGGCCTCGCCCATTCAGCCTGTGAGTGGGCAAGTGGACCCTCCTTCAGCAAGGTCAGAGCACACACTGGGGGGGGGGGGGGGGTTACTAGTTATCAGGAGCACCAACGTTAGGCTCACTATGGAGCCTCTTAGGCAGATAGCATTCAGGACTGGAAAGAAAGCTAATGGGAGCTGCGTATATCTGCCAGGGGGCCTCATCCGACATATGGAGGTATCTTGCATGCAGCTATTGAGCATGCAGGATAGAGTCGACTGCAAGTTGTGGCTCATGTTGGCACCAACGACGTCTGTCACATGGGTTCTGAGACCATCCTTAGTTCATAAAGGCGGAGGTGGCGAAGACTGTTGGCCTCGTGCATGGCGTGCAAGCAGAGCTCGCAGTTTGCAGCATTGTTCCCAGAGTTGATTGGGGTCCTTTTGTTTGGAGCTGAGTCGAGAGTCACAACCAAAGGCTTCGTCGATTCTGCCTTGGCTGCAGATTTCTAAACGTGCGTTATCGTGTGGGGATTTTTAGGACTCCCATTGATAGACCAGGGGTGCACTACACAAAGGAAGCAGCTTCTCGGGTACCAGAGTACTTGTGGAGTGCACATGAATGTTTTCTAGGCTAGACGGTAGTTTGAGGTGCTCTGATAAACACTCAAAAAAATGGCTCTGAGCACTATGAGACTTAACATCTGAGGTCATCAGTCCCATAGAACTTAGAACTACTTAAACCTAACTAACCTAAGGACATCACACACATCCATGCCCGAGGCAGGATTCGAACCTGCGACCGTAGCGGTAGCGCGGTTCCAGACTGTAGCGCCTACAACCACTCGGCCATCCCGGCCGGCGATAAACACTCACCTGTTGATACATAGCAAAGGAAGTCAGACCGAGTTCAAAGTATAGACACATCGACTGTCAAAGTTCTGTCAGTAAACTGTCGAAGCATTCGTAACAAAGTTCCCGAATTTATTGCTGTCCAGGAAAATTCTTGCACAAATCATTCTTGGAACCGTGAGCTGGCTGAACCCCGAAGTGGAAAGCTCTGAGATATTTAGCGAGTCGTGGAATGCATATCGGAATGACAGATTAAAGGTCATAGGAGGGGAAGTGTTCATTGTAGTTGACAAAAATATTGTCTCTATTGAGGTCGAAGTCCACAACGGTCGCAGGTTCGAATCCTGCCTCGGGCATGGATGTGTGTGCTGTCCTTAGGTTAGTTCGGTTTAAATAGTTCTAAGTTCTAGGGGACTGATGACCTTAGAAGTTAAGTCCCATAGTGCTCAGAGCCATTTGAACAATTTGAGGTCGAAGTTAAGTGTGGCAGTGAAGTTATCTGGTTGCTTATAACAGGTCTAGGTGAAACCAAGTTAATTGTGTAATGTTTTTACCATCCATTCGATTCCATTGCGACAGTTCTCAGTCTTTCAAAGATAGTTGCGGTCAGTAGCGTGTAAATACTCCGAGCATGTAACACTAGTTAGAGGCGACTGAAACCTACCGAGTGCGAGACTGGTATGGTTATGAATGCATTGCGCGGGGTGCAGACAGACAGACGTGCGAAACACTGTTGAACACGTTTTCTGAAAACTGTCTTGAGCAGTTATCTCAGTAGCCCACATGCAAGGGAAATCTCTTAGATCTTATAGCTACGAGTAGGCCAGCGCTTATCGACGGTGTCAGTGTAGAAACGGGGATTAGCGATCGTGGTATCATTCAGCAACTACGGCTACGGAAGTTAATCAGTCAGGAAGGCTAGGAGAGTGTTTCCGCTGATACAGCAAATTAGCTATTATTAGCATCTTACTTAGACAGTGAACTGACAGCACTTAGTTCCAGTAAGATGGGCATAGAGGAATTATGGACGAAGTTTAAGCACATTGTAAATCGCGTTCTGGAGAATTACGAGTATGTGCCTAGTAAATGGATAAAGGATGGAATGTATCCATCATGGTTTAACAACGAAATTCGGAACGTGATGAGGAAGCAGAGACTGTTGCACACACGGTTCAAAAGAGGATGCACAAATAACGACAGCAAAGGTTAGTAGAGCTTCTTGCGTCTGTTAAAAGATCTATGCGCGAAGCATTCAACAACTACTACCATTACACCTTAGCAAAAGATCCGGCAGAGAACCCGAGAAAATTCTGGTCATATACAGGGTGTTACAAAAAGGTACGGCCAAACTTTTAGGAAACATTCCTCACACACAAATAAAGAAAAGATGTTATGTGGATATGTGTCCGGAAACGCTTAATTTCCATGTTAAGGTAATGTTGACTTCGGTGCTTGTGTTGACATGCGACTCATTGCTCTACAGTACTAGCATCAAGCACATCAGTACGTAGCATCAACAGGTTAGTGTTCACCACGAACGTGGTTTTGCATTCAGTGCAATGTTTACAAATGCGGAGTTGGCAGATGCGCATTTGATGCATGGATTAGCACGGGGCAATAGCCGTGGCGCGGTACGTTTGTATCGAGACAGATTTCCAGAACGAAGGTGTCCCGACAGAAAGACGTTCGAAGCAATTGATCGGCGTCTTAGGGAGCACGGAACATTCCAGCCTATGACTCGCGACTGGGGAAGACCTAGAACGACGAGGACACCTGAAATGGACGAGGCAATTCTTCGTGCAGTTGACGATAACCCTAATGTCAGCGTCAGAGAAGTTGCTGTTGACCACGTCACTGTATGGAGAGTGCTACGGGAGAACCAGTTGTTTGCGTACCATGTACAGCATGTGCAGGCACTATCAGCAGCCGATTGGCCTCCACGGGTACACTTCTGCGAATGGTTCATCCAACAATGTGTCAATCCTCATTTCAGTGCAAATGTTCTCTTTACGGATGAGGCTTCATTCCAACGTGATCGAATTGTAAATTTTCACAATCAACATGTGTGGGCTGACGAGAATCGGCACGCAATTGTGCAATCACGTCATCAACACAGATTTTCTGTGAACGTTTGGGCAGGCATTGTTGGTGATGTCTTGACTGGGCCCCATTTTCTTCCACCTACGCTCAATGGAGCACGTTATCATGATTTCATACGGGATACTCTACCTGTGCTGCTAGAACATAGTGCCTTTACAAGTACGACACAACATGTGGATCATGCACGATGGAGCTCCTGCACATTTCAGTCGAAGTGTTCGTGCGCTTCTCAACAACAGATGCGGTTACCGATGGATTGGTAGAGGCGGACTAATTCCATAGCCTCCACGCTCTCCTGACCTCAACCCTCTTGACTTTCATTTATGGGGGCATTTGAAAGCTCTTGTCTACGCAACCCCGGTACCAAATGTAGAGACTCTTCGTGCTCGTATTGTGGACGGCTGTAATACAATACGCCGTTCTCCAGGGCTGCATCAGCGCATCAGGGATTCCATGCGACGAAGGGTGGATGCATGTATCCTCGCTAACGGAGGACATTTTGAACATTTCCTGTAACAAAGTGTTTGAAGTCACGCTGGTACGTTCTGTTGCTGTGTGTTTCCATTCCATGATTAATGTGATTTGAAGAGAAGTAATAAAATGAGCTCTAACATGGAAAGTAAGCGTTTCCGGACACATATCCACATAACATCTTTTCTTTATTTGTGTGTGTGGAATGTTTTCTGAAAGTTTGGCCATACCTTTTTTTAACACCCTGTATAAAATCGCTAAGCGGGTGCGAGGCCTCCATTCAGTCCCTTGTTGACTAGTTTGGTGTGGCAGTTGAAGTTAGGAAAACGAAAGGTGGAGTTTTAAATTGCGCGTTCAAGAAACCGTTCACGCAGGAGAATCGTACAAACGTACTGTCATTTGACCATCGGACAGACTCCCTTATGGACAACAAAGTAATAAGCATCCCTGGCGTATAGAAACAACTGACAGATTTGAGTGCAAATAAATCACAAGGTTTGGATGGAATCCTAGTTCGGTTTTACAAGAGTACTCTACGGCTTTGGCCCTTTACCTATCTTGCATTTTCGTGAATCTCTCGCCCAACACAAAGTTCCAAGCGACAGTATATAAGAAGAGTAAAAGAATGGACCTGCAAAATTCAAGGTCACTTCGGTCTGCTGCAGACTCCTTGAACATATTCTCAGTTCGAATACAATAAACTTTCTTGAGACTGAGAACCTGTCATGAATCAGAATGGCTTTAGAAAGAATCTCTCATGTGAAACTCAGCCTGTTCTTTTTTCCCGCGATACACTGCGAACTGTGGATGAAGGACAACAGGCTGATTCCATATTTATTGACTTCTGGAAAGCATTTGACATGGTGTCCCATTACAGGCTGTTAACGAATGTACAAGTCTATGGAGTAAGTTCACAGATATGTGACTGGATCGACTGATGACCTAAGATGTTAAGTCCCATAGTGCTCAGAACCATTTGAACCATTTTTTTGTGACTGGATCGAAGACTCCTTAAGCAATATAATCCATTGTGTTGTCTCGACGGCGAGTGTTCATCAGGGACAGGGGTAACGTCAGGAGTGCCCCAGGGAAGTGTGATAGTACTGCTGTTGTTCTCTATGTACATAAATTTATGGTGGACGGGGAGGGCAGATCTGCGGCTGTTTGCTGATGACGCTGTGGTGTACGGTAAGGTGCTCAAGTTGTGTGGCTGTAGGAAGGTACAACACGACTTCGAAAAATTTCTAGTTGGAGTGATGAAGGGTAGCTAGCTCCAAATGTGGAAAAATGTAAGTTAACGCAGATGAGAGGGAAGAACAAACCTGTAATGTTCGGCTACGGTATTAGTAGTGTCCTGCTTGACACATTCAAGTCGTTTAAATAACTGGGTGTAACGTTGCTAAGCGATATGAAATTGAACGAGCATAAGAGAAGTGTGGTAGGGAAGGAGAATGGTCGACATCAGTTTATTGGGAGCATTTTAGGAAAGTGTGGTTCACATGTAAAGGAGACCGTATATAGGACACAGGTGCGATCTATTCTCGAGTACTGCTCGAGCGTTTGGGATCCATACCAGGTCGGATTGAAGGAAGACAGGGAAGCAAAACTGAGGCAGACAGCTAGATTTGCTACCAGTAGGTTCGAACAACATGTAAGTGTTACATAGATGCTTCGAGAACTGAAATAGGCATCCCTCGAGGGAAGGTGACGTTCTTTTCGAGGAACACTACTGAGAAAATTTAGACCACCGGCATTTGAAGCTGACTGCCGAACGATTCAACTGCTGCCAACATACATTGCGCGTAAGGACTGAAAAGATGAGATACGAGAAATTAGGGCTCACATGGAGGCACATGGACAGTCGTTTTCCCTCGCTCTATTTGTCAGTGGAACACGGGAGGGAATGATTAGTAATGGTACATGCTACCTTCCGCCACGCACCGTATGGTGGCTTGCGGAGTATCTATGTAGATGTAGATGTAGATGTAAATACCTGGGTGTAACCCTTTGTAGGGATATGAAATGGAATGATCACATGGGCTCAGTCGTCGATGAAGCATGTGGTAGACTTCGGTTTATTGGAAGAATACTAAGGAAGTGCAATTAGTCTACAAAGGAAATTGCTTACAAATCACTTATGTGACCAATTATAGAATACTGCTCAAGTGTGCGGGACCCATACCAAGTAAGACTAACAGAAGATACTGAACATATAGAGAGAAGGGCAGAACGAATGGTAACAGGTTCTTTTGATCCATGGGAGAGTGTCACAGAGATACTGAAGGAATTGTACTGGAAGACTCTCGAAGACAGAGGTAAACTATCCCAAGAAAGTCTATTAACAAAGTTTCAAGAACCAGCTTTAAGTGATGACTCTGGGAAGATTCTACAATCCTCTATGTATCGCTCTCATGGAGATCATGAGGATAAGATTAGAATAATTAATGCACGCACAGAGGCATTCAGACAATGATTCTTCACACATTCCACATGTGAATGGAAAAGGATGAAACCCTAATAACTGGTACAATGGAATGTACCCTCTGCCATGAACATCACGGTGGTTTGCAGAGGTAGATACTGGAGCTCCAAGTGACGTATGTGTTAAGACAGTGTATACTGATAGCTTCAAGGATATAGAAGATGATTTATTAGTGGAAACAGTGTAAAAGAGAGTCAGTGCATAAAGCAACCTGTAATAAGAGGATCTGTTAACGATCTTGCTATAGATTATCTGGTCGACACAGGGAGTGACGTGTCATGGGTCTCTGACTCTTCCTTTAACCATATTAGTAGTAAGGATATTGTAGTGTACCCTGTTAGTAGTGCAAAGATTAAAATGGCTGCAGGAAGTTACAGTAGACTGGTTAAGAATGAGGCTATTTTTGAGATGACTATTGATGACATCATCTATGTACATGGAGTTTTTGATACATCAGACCTCTGTACGAATATGTTGTTAGGGACTGATTTTTTAGCCAAACGAGAAGATGGCAATAGTTACCAGATAAAGTTCGTGGGCTAAAAGCTAGTGCCAGTCGCAAGCATTTTAAATTTAAAGGTACGACTGCTGGTAGAAGAATGTTGATGAATTACTATACAGGCAGATGATAAGGCAGCGTTTTTATTAGTGCACGTGTAGCTTTGTTGGGTATAATTATGTTGCCGCTATCGATCGCTGAGATCGACATCATCCACCAAATCTATAACAGAAACAATGAACAACTGTTTATCTTTTAGATGTTGTTGGCTTTGTCTTACTGTTCCTGACAAAGTGTGGTGTTATGTGCTTTGATGTAAAGTGCCTTGTGATTCTTTTATTTGTAATCACAACAATGAAGTGTGTAACTCACGCGGAACTGTACCAGAATGTCATTCTACGTACTCGCCTTTACCGAATTTCCACATTGGTGGCTCACATGTCTTCCCAATACTTGGCAAACAAGCAGCGGTGCAGCCGAAGACAATGGATTTCACGGATCACCAAAGGTTATTAGAACATTTCATCTGTTTTACCTGTGTTTCCCATGGATTGCATAGTGCAATGATCTATATGGAACAAATTAAGTCCAAAAGTGCTAGTGTAGACACAGACCTCATGCTTTCATGTGGCCATACTCATTGCATCTCTCCACAGATTTGGTTGACTTATCTAGAATGTAGGAACCACAGAAACTGATTCTGTCTGTGGTTCAGGCCCTCTGATAAATCCTAGTGTTTGAGTGCAACACTGCTTCCTCACTCCTCCCAACCTGATGTGTGCTTCCGCACTGGTTATTGAGGTGATGAATCCATGTTTACTCATTGGCAGACCTCGGCCAATTGAGGCACGCCAGAAAATTTCTAGATTTTCTACTGCATTGTTGCTGATCAATGGGGTTCCGATCGACGTCACCCAGGGATCTACTCAGTTGGTGGCTTACAAGCGCTTTTTCAACAACGTTTCTTCTGTAAAACGTGTGCTGCCGAGACTGTCTCAGTTCTTAGCAGACCAATCACAAACATGGTTCGATATTGCTGAATCAGTGTTCACTATTCAGAACATTTTTGAGGATGCAGCGAAATATTCAACATAACTGTGTCATGTAGGTGAACAAGCTGCTACAATCAGTGATGTTATACTACCACCACCTCCTTACAACGAG
Source organism: Schistocerca nitens (assembly GCF_023898315.1). Classification (NCBI taxonomy): domain Eukaryota; kingdom Metazoa; phylum Arthropoda; class Insecta; order Orthoptera; family Acrididae; genus Schistocerca; species Schistocerca nitens. Next base: position 139,126,543 of record NC_064615.1, read on the forward strand.
TTTGAGGCAGGCAAGGCAGCATTACCAGGTACTTCAAACGGTGTGGTTATCACCTGAGCAGCAAACTCATCAGGCTATTATCTTGGAAAAGTTAAACAGGTGGACACTCCCCACAGTTGTGGTGCCACTTACAAACTTTCGTGGATCATATATTCATTATGCCTAAAACTTCACTGTGGGCCATATGGAGAAGCAAATTGCTCCAAGAAATTCAAACATTTTTAATATGTAACAAAGAACTTCCACAAGAGGTTAAGTGGCAGTTAGCAGACGGCATCTTTGTATTGCAAGGTGGACGTCCTCGCCAAGCAGCAACCACTAGCAGTACATGTAGTTGGCATCCATGTTGTGCATAGACGTGGCGGGTATCGAGCAATGCCAACCACGCACAAGGGTTTCTAACACGCCACAAGTGGCTGCAGCCATTTTGCACTTCAGTCCTTCACTCCAGCAGGCAACGATCAAACAGTAGTAAGCATTCCTGAAGACACCTAACAGTGCCACCGAAGGTCATCACCTCCAGCCAATTGATATACACCACGCTCAGCTGACAACAGATTAGATTAGATTAGATTAGATTAATACTAGTTCCATGGATCATGAATACGATATTTCGTAATGATGTGGAACGAGTCTAATTTTCCAATACATGACATAATTAGGTTAATTTAACAACATACTTAAGTTAATATAACAACTTTATTTTATTGTGTTTTTTGTTTTTCTTTATTTTTTATTTTTATTTTTTTTAATTTTTTTAATATTTTTTTGTTTTTTTTTTCTTAATTTATATCTAAAAATTTCTCTATGGAGTAGAAGGAGTTGTCATTCAGAAATTCTTTTAATTTCTTCTTAAATACTTGTTGGTTATCTGTCAGACTTTTGATACTATTTGGTAAGTGACCAAAGACTTTAGTGCCAGTATAATTCACCCCTTTCTGTGCCAAAGTTAGATTTAATCTTGAATAGTGAAGATCATCCTTTCTCCTAGTATTGTAGTTATGCACACTGCTATTACTTTTGAATTGGGTTTGGTTGTTAATAACAAATTTCATAAGAGAGTATATATACTGAGAAGCTACTGTGAATATCCCTAGATCCTTAAATAAATGTCTGCAGGATGATCTTGGGTGGACTCCAGCTATTATTCTGATTACACGCTTTTGTGCAATAAATACTTTATTCCTCAGTGATGAATTACCCCAAAATATGATGCCATATGAAAGCAATGAGTGAAAATAGGCGTAGTAAGCTAATTTACTAAGATGTTTATCACCAAAATTTGCAATGACCCTTATTGCATAAGTAGCTGAACTCAAACGTTTCAGCAGATCATCAATGTGTTTCTTTCAATTTAATCTCTCATCAATGGACACACCTAAAAATTTGCAATATTCTACCTTAGCTATATGCTTCTGATTAAGGTCTATATTTATTAATGGCGTCATACCATTCACTGTACGGAACTGTATGTACTGTGTCTTATCAAAATTCAGTGAGAGTCCGTTTACAAGGAACCACTTAGTAATTTTCTGAAAGACAGTATTGACAATTTCATCAGTTATTTCTTGTTTGTCAGGTGTGATTACTATACTTGTATCATCAGCAAAGAGAACTAACTTTGCCTCTTCATGAATATAGAATGGCAAGTCATTAATATATAATAAGAACAACAAAGGACCCAAGACTGACCCTTGTGGAACCCCATTCTTGATAGTTCCCCAGTTTGAGGAATGTGCTGATCTTTGCATGTTACGAGAACTACTTATTTCTATTTTCTGCACTCTTCCAATTAGGTACGAATTAAACCATTTGTACAACAACAAACCATGGGGCACTGCCCATCCTCAGGATACAGACAGCGGCGAATGGATCACACATTGGTGCTCGCTTCATGTTCGCTTCGGCCTTCCTTGTGAGCATCCAAACACTGCCTGTGACTTTCACTAGGCATCAGAGATCGTGACGTTATCATAGTGTGCCAAAAATCAAACCAACTGAAACAAACCAGTTTGTTTCCAGCGTCTGTAAAGGGTAATGGCCGCCTCTATGTGTGCAAACATTATACTAACCAGCATTTTTTGGTGGACTCAGTGTCTGAGATCAGCACGTTTCTGAACACCACTTTCCTTCCTTGCACTGCAGATACCGCACCTCAACTCAAGGCAGTAAATGGATCAAGTATTACAACATGCAGAGCTATTTCTCGCAACAGTGATGTCAAAAATGGCCAGACTTTGACGTGGACCTTCATGCCAACTACGTGAATGACCCTGTGTTAGTGATGTATTTCCTACACCACTTCAATTTGTGTCCAGATTTGCGAGATGGAGTGCTTTGGTGTAGAAAATCTGGTATTACCGCTAATGAAATGTTCAAGAGGCCTTTGACTCCCACAAACACGGGTGGCTTCAAAACTCTTGTGTATAGGCTTCAGCACTTATCTTTCCCACTTGAGGACCAGCTGCCAGCAATCAATAAATTATAGTGACAGCAGACAGGAATGTCTCGTCTTGCAGGAAGAGAAGTCCTCACTACAGAAATTACTGTTGGAGTGCCACAGCCAGTCGGAAGAGAGCAAACTTAAGCTTTCGTCATTACAGCCTTCAACTATCACCACCATTGAGCGCCTTCCCTCATAGGACTTCAACTTCACGAATATTTGCCGTAATGTGGAGGACCTATAAAGCACAGAGTGGAACTTCACTGATACACTGTGGATGACAATGAGTAGCCTATGACACGCTGAGGAGTTACTGACCCAGACATTGCTGGCTTTGGACTCAGTGGACACTAGAGGCGATGTGCACGTATTCCTTTGCCAGAGGAAAGCTGTGAACACCACTCAGTAATGCATCCATCAGCTGGCATCTTCTAGGACGTCATCACATACACACTACGTTCCTTCTGCACCTATAACACACGTATAGTGCAACAGCGAAGTGAATCATATTCATGTGTGTTTAGTGTTTTCCAGTCACTGATCCACCACAGCATTAATGGTGATGCAGTGCAGATGACTGAAACTACAGAAGGACTGCCCATCTCTTATAAAGTAGAGTGTCTTTCCTCAGACAAATCACAGATTGCAGAAGTTACGATAGATGACGTATTAACCAAGTTAACACACTTCAAACAGTGTATGGCCATCACCAGTTCATACGGTTCCGAAAAAAAGACTGTTAGTTTCGAATATGTGGCGACTATAGGGCCCTCAGCGCCCACGCCACTCCTGTTCTACATCTGGTACCATATATTAAAGACTTTTCACATTCGTTGTCCAGAGCTTTGCTTTTCAGCTTTACGGACTACCGGAAGGCTTACCTGCAAATATTTAAAACTGAGGACATTTCCGAAACTGCTGTTATTGCCCCTTCGAATTATTTGAATTTTTATGCGAGCCGTTTAGACTGCAAAACGCTGCACAGACGTGGCAGCGACCCATAGATTCTACTCTGCACTGCCTCCCATTTTATTTTGCATACCGGGAGAATGTGCTCATGTTTTCCTTGTTCGCCACAAGAGCAAGAAGAACACCTCCAACAGGTCTTGTGTGGGTTGTCGTTTGTGGTCGGAGCATATCCGTAGGATGCAAAAAACTAAATTCTGGTGCCCAACAGAGTGAGGAGTCACCCAAATGGTCATGCAAAATAATTGATAACAAGGTTATTTTCATACAACGGAAAACACCTTAATTAAATGAATATTAATAGGGATGGTTCAATTAAGCATGAAACAAATGGGCACCACACCACTCAAAAAATGGCTCAGAGCACTATGCGACTTAACTTCTGAGGTCATCAGTCGCCTAGAACTTAGGACTAATTAAACCTAACTAACCTAAGAATATCACACACATCCATGCCCGAGGCACGATTCGAAACTGCGACCGTAGCGGTCGCTCGGTTCCAGACTGTAGAGCCTAGAACCGCACGGCCACTCCGCCCGGCCACACCAATCAAATGGACATGTTAATGGGATGGGGGATATTGTAGCTGTGAATGGAAACAAATGGACACTATAAAAAATAGATTTATTGATTCTGAACATGAAAATTTGCCACTGATGTCTTCAAAAGAACCATTTATAACTGGACAAGGGAATACAACCCAACGTATAACCTTAGCGCAGATGGGTCGGGAGGATAAAACATAGTTCTGTTAACTGACATGTGGACATGACCAGTAACTGCGTAAGATGTTAATAAAGTGTAGAAAGTACATGGGAAGATAGAAGTGAGCACCAGTAGAATGCCAAAACGCGCATTGAGAGCAACAAGCTGCACGTGTGACTAAGCTCGCGAACTCGGCTCCTGAGGGAAACGGGTTAGATTCCTTTTAAACTGCTTCGGCAGGCGCGACGATGCGCCATCTTACCAATCGGTCAGTGCGTACATAAACAAGCCGAAGTCAGCAAAGTCTGGAACATATGATTTCAGCCCTCCTTTAGTACTTAGAGCTGACGTACAGATATTTTTCCAGCGGTAGTAAGGCTCGTCATCTCTCCTACAAAAAGCCTCAAGCAAAGTCATCACTGAATGAAGACCTAAAGCGAAATATTTTCTCTAAGAGCCACCTGAAACTCATCTATCTTGCTGCCAGAACTGGAGATCGCTGCTCAATGAACGCAGAGATTCCGAGTTCCGACGAAGGAAAAATGTGTAAGGGCGTTCTATCACATTATATCTCAGCCAGTCGCTCAAGGCAGGCACCTAGAGCCAGGAAATTTCTCCCACTCCATGACGTGATTCTGAAATGGACAAATGAAAGCTCTGCACGTAGGCAAAGCGCAAAAGTGCGGGCTCTGCCGAAAACTTCACTTGACATCTTCCTAAGGGACAGTCTCCACTTCTTCCAATCTGATTACGTAAGCATAGACTAGATCTTGTTTATATTCAGAGAAACAATATCGACTGCAGCTGAGCGATATATACCAAATAAATTAATAATAAGATATGTTATTGAACTCACATGGTACATAAAACACGTCAGAACACTGTTGCAGAAGAAAAGAAAAAAAGCATGCAAAATTTAAAAGAACACAAAATCCCCAAAAGTGAAGAAGTTTTAAAGAAGCTCGAAATTTAGCGCGAACTTCAATGAGAGGTGCTTTTAATAGCTTCTACAAACAAACTGTGTATCGAAACCTGGTAGAGAACCCAAAGTGATCCTGGTCGTATGTTAAGTACGCCAGTGGCAAGACGCAATCAATACCTTCACTGCGCGATAACAATGGCGATGTTATTGATGACAGTGCCACTAAAGCAGAGTAACTGAACACTGTTTTCCGAAAATTCTTCAAAAAGAAGACGAAGTAAATATTCCAGAATTCGAATCAAGAACAACTGCCAACATGAGTAACTTAGAAGTATATATCCTCGGTGTAGCGAAGCAGCTTGAAACATCTAAGAAGGGCAAGGCTTCCGACGCAGACTCTTAGTATTTGCTGCACTAAATAATTATAAAAAGCGTTGTTATTAAGCTACTTTTAAACGTCTACAGGTGTTATAAATACAATATAAGTGTTGTTAAATTAGTGGAAGTGTTAGCGAAGTATAAAATAAGATTAAACGGTGTAAGAAGCGTATTTTTCTTCTCGCGCCTGTAGCACGAATCTTAGGCCTAATTTCACGCGCGCGAATCGTAAGTACGCAGTGAATTAAACTTATAGGTAAACGTTTCCAGTTGGTATAAATATATTATAAGTGTTGTTACATTAGTGGAAGTGTTAGTGAAGTGTTAAATAAGATTAAACGGGGTAAGAAGTTTATTTTCCTTCTCGCGCCTATAGCACAGATTTTAGGTTTAATTTCGCGTGCTCGTATCGTAAGTAAACAGTGACTTATATGTAATCACCCGTTTTTTTTTTTACTCTTTCAATTTATTTATATCTGCCTGAATAGTATCTAGGGTCCTTTGTTTACGTATTAGTCAGTACTTAAATCAGTTTATACGATTTCTGTTTTTGCCATGAGTGAAAAGTGTGTGACATGCCGTAGGATCGTTAGTTCCGGGGTATGGTGTGATGGGTGTTGGGTGTTGTAGTTTCTTTCATTGGGGCGAATGTAGTGGCGTGGGAAATTGGGACATAAATGAGGCTCACCAGTGGTGTTGTAGGATCTGCAGTAGAGATAGGAAAATACTGGAACAGGAAGGGGAAACTGCAGCTCTTCAAGGTGACCTAGACAAGGCAAGGGAGGATCTGGACAGGTTAAAGGGGGAGAAGGGTGAACAGAGGTGGGAAGTGGCAACAGGTAATAGGGGGAACAGGCAAAGGAGAGCATCAGACAGCTTTGTCATAAATCTTGAAAATAGATTTGACCTGTCGCCTCAGTCAGAATCGGATGAGCCTCATGTAGCTGAAGCTGTAGAAAGGGCACAACAAGTTTTCAAGGACTTGAAAAAGGTAGGGAAATTTGTAAAGAGAAAGAAAGTTCTGTTGTTAGGTAGAGGTGTTGGCCAACTACTGCAGGAAAATCTACGTCCAGAGTACCAGGTCACAAACTTTTTCAAGCCTAGTGCAGATCTGGGTCAGGTAACAGAGGATATAGGTTCTTTATGCAGAGGATATAGGTTCTTTATGCAAGGATTTCACGAAGGAGGATGCCGTGGTTATAGTGGGTGGTCCGGGAAATAGCATTGACAGAGACTCTGAGTATTCCATAGAGAGTGACCTGGTGAAGATAGCATCAGCAACGAAGCATACGAGTGTGGGATTTGTGTCTGTGTCGAGACGCCATGATTGGCCTCATTTGAACACTTCTGTAGGGAGGGTGAGCTTGGAGTTGGAGTGGCTGCTTAGGACGGATATAGGGTCCCATATTGGTTTGATTCCTGTGGATGCTATTGATAGGTGGGACTACACTAGGCATGGCCTTCATCTCAATAGGAAAGGGAAGGGAAAACTGTCTGGGTTGATTGCAGAAAACTTAAGGGGGGACACTGTCACAAGTGGTAAAATACCAGTGGTCACAGGTGTCAGAGGGATGCCTTTTTTAGGATAGGGAAGGGGGATAGAAAACGAGTTTTAAGAGAGGTTGGCAGACACACTCAGTTTGAGAAAACAGATGAACAGGAGTCAGATTTTAGCATACAACCTCCATTTAAACAATGTTTAACAGAAAGTAATCAGAAACCGCCAGCTCATCTTCACCAAAGCAGTTATAATCCCATTAGTATGCAGTGTCAGTTATCTTTATTACACCAGAACATTCTGGGACTCAGAAATAAAGTTGATGAACTACTCATTTGTATTGATGAAATGAATTCATCTAACCAAATTGACATAATCTGCCTCTCTGAACATCAAGTGACCACTGGTATAGATATGTTAGACATTTCAGGATTTAAGCTAGCTTCCTACTTCTGCAGAGCAGATATGGATGGAGGAGGAGTTGCCACATTTATTGAAAACTGCCATAAATTCAAGAACATTGACATTAATAAATTCTGTTTAGAGCAGCATCTAGAAGCATGTGCAACAGAAGTAGAGTTCCATAACAGATCCTATATAATAGTAACTATTTACCGAGCACCTGCAGGAAATTTTAATCTATTCATAAATCATCTAGAAGCTCTTTTGGGTTATTTAACAGGAAGAAACAAAGAAATTTTGATTGCTCGCGACTTTAATACAGATTTTCTAATGCAATCTTCTAGTAAACATTTACTGCAGTTAGTAATGTTGTCTTTCAATCTAACTCACACTGTAAACTTTCCAACTAGGATCACTAAATCCTCAAGGACAGCCATTGATAACATTTTTATAGACAAATCAAAGGAACAAAATCATATCATAAAACTTGTAATTAATGGACTATCAGATCATGACATGCAGCTCCTTGTTTTAGATGTAAATTCTAAGCAGATTATCAAGACTGCTAAATCTGAGTACAGGAGAGTATTCAATCAACCAAAAATTGAATGTTTTAGAAAAATGCTCAAAGATATGAGCTGGAAAGATGTTTATAGTGCTCATGACATGAATGAAAAATAAAACACATTCATGAGCAATGTCAGTACCATGTTTGAAAACTGTTTTCCTCTAAAAGTTACTCAAATTAAACAGAAGGCTATAATAAAACCATGGATCACACAAGGAATAAAGATTTCCCATAAGACAAAAAAGAAAATGTATCTGTCGACCAAGAATAGCTCCAATGCTGATGATTTAGCTAAATACAAGGAATACTGTAAAACATTAAAAAAAGTAATTCAGACATCTAAACAAATGCACTACGAGAAGAAGATAGCAATGTCAGGGAACAAAATAAAAACAATATGGGATATAGTGAAAGAGGAGACTGGTACCAGAAAGGAACAGGAGCAAATAGCACTAATGGTAGATGACACATTAGTAACCGATGGGCATAGTGTGGCAAATCTATTTAACAAGTACTTTATATCCGTCACTGATAGAATGGGATTGTCAGGATCAGTAAATAATGCCCTTGAATATCTGAAACTGGCCTTTACAAATAGCTTCAGGTACATGAATATGTCACTCACTTCACCAAAAGAAATAACTTCCATAATAAAATCTTTAAAAACAAAGCATTCTAGTGGTTACGATGAAATATCAACAAAGTTAATTAAGGCATGTTTTTGTGAGTTTAGTACAATTCTAAGTTACTTGTGTAACCAGTCAATTGTAACTGGGACATTTCCTGACTGGCTAAAACATGCAGATGTTAAATCTCTATTCAAGAAAGGGGATAAAGAGATACCATCAAACTACAGACCGATTTCACTTTTGCCAGCATTCTCAAAAATTTTAGAAAAAGTAATTTACAGGCAGCTGCTCAACAATCTGACCACAAATAACATATTATCAAGAACACAGTTTGGATTTCTGAAGGGTTCTGATATCGAGAAGGCTATTTACACCTACAGTGAAAATGTACTTAATTCATTAAATAACAAATTACAAGCAGCAGGTATTTTCTGTGATTTGTCAAAGGCATTTGATTGTGTGAACCACAACATCCTTTTAAGTAAATTAGAATTCTATGGTGTCACAGGCAGTGCTGCAAAATGGTTCAAGTCATACCTCACTAACAGGAAGCAAAGGGTGTCAGTGCAAGGGACTAGTGAATTAAGTCATCAGAATGGAAGGAATTACATGTGGTGTCCCACAAGGATCCATCTTATGGCCATTGCTTTTTCTTGTGGACATTAATGATCTCTCATCAGTTACACTGCCAGAAGCAGAGTTCGTTTTGTTTGCAGATGACACAAGTATTGCAATAAGTAGTATGTCAAGTGTAGTTCTAGAAAGATCTGCTAATGGTATTTTCATGGATATTAATAAATGGTTTAAAGCCAACTCACTGACATTAAACTTCGAAAAGACTCACTATATGCAATTCAGAACCTGTAAGAGGTTTCCACCCAGCATATGCATAAAATACAAAGAAGAGCAGATAGAAGAGGTTGACAGTCTTAAATTCCTGGGATTACAACTTGATAATAAATTCAGTTGGGAGGAGCACACCACAGAACTGCAGAAACGCCTTAACAAGTCTGTATTTGCAAATCGAGTGTTAGCAGACATAGGTGACATAAAAGTGAAAAAGCTTGCATACTTTGCATACTTTCATTCCATAATGTCATATGGTATAATATTTTGGGGTAACGCTTCAAGTCAAACAAAAGTTTTCAGAGTCCAAAAGCGTGTAATACGTATTATTTGTGGAGTAAATTCTCTGACATCTTGTAGAAACCTCTTCAAAGAACTGGGTATACTAACTACTGCCTCTCAGTATATTTACTCCTTAATGAAATTTGTCCTAAATAATATATCTCTTTTTCCAACAAACAGCTCAGTTCATACTTACAATACCAGGAACAAACATGATCTGCACAAGGACTTAAAAGCACTTACTTTAGTTCAAAAAGCGGTGCACTACTCAGGAACACTCATCTACAATAATTTGCCAGCAAACATAAAAAATTTAGTTACAAATAAAGATCAGTTTAAAAGGAGCCTGAAAGACTTACTAGTGGCCAACACCTTCTACTCCATTGACGAATTTTTTAATAGTGCATTGTATATATTCATACTATTAGTATTGTTATTTCAGCTTTAAAAAAAATGTGACATGTTCCACATCCACGAGGATCTCCTCTACACGGATCTATGGAACGAAAAACTAATCTAATCTAATCGTTGTATACCAGTCAAGTTCTTTTCAGAGCATGCTGTTACAACAGCTCCATACTTAGCATTCAGTTAAACCGCTCGCTCGTAGAAAGATCTGTACCCAAAGAAAGCTGCACAAGTCACAGCAATACCCAAGAAAGGAAATAGGATTAATCCACTGATTTACAGACCCACATCAGTAACGTCGATTTGCAGTAGGATTTTGGAACCTATACGGTGCTCGAACGATATATTGACAAACAGCCAACATGGGTTCAGAAAATATCGTCTTTGTGAAACACACTAGTTCTTTATTCTCACAAAGTAATGAATGCTATCGACAGGGAACATCAAATTTATTCCATATTTCTACATTTCCAAAACACTTTTGACACCGTTCCTCACAAACGACTTCTAATTAAATTGCCTGCCTATAGAGCTTCGTCTCAGTTGTGTGACTGAATTTTTGATTTCCTGTCAGAAAGGTCTCAGTTCGTAATAACTGACGAAAGGTCAACGAGTAAAACAGGAGTAGTATCTGGCGTTTCCCAGGTAGGTGTTATAGGCCCTCTGTTGTTCCTGTTCTACATAAACGATTCTGGAGACTGTTTGAGCAGCCCTCTTAAACTGTTTGCAAATGATGCCGTCATTTACCGTCGTTTAAAGTCATCAGCTGATCAAAACGAATTGCAAGACGATTTAGACAATGTATCTGTAAAGTGCAAAAAGCGACAGTTGACTCTAAATCACGAAAAGTGTAAACTCTTCCACATGAACACTAAAAAGAATCTGCTAAATTTCAGTTACACGATAAATCACACAAATCTAAAGTACTGTAAATTTAACCAAACATTTACGGATTACGAATAATTTTTCTGACGTTTCGCCAGCACGAGTGGCTGACATTGTCACAGTTTCATCCTCCATTGCTGGTGGTGGACTGGAGTCGAGCTTACGGGCGCACGTTATACAGGGTGTTACAGAAAGGTACGGCCAAACTTTCAGCAAACATTCCTCACACACAAGTAAAGAAAAGATGTTATGTGCACATGTGTTCGGAAACGCTTAATTTCCATGTTAGAGCTCATTTTAGTTTCGTCAGTATGTACTGTACTTCCTCGATTCACCGCCAGTTGGCCCAATTGAAGGAAGGTAATGTTGACTTCGGTGCTTGTGTTGACATGCGACTCATTGCTCTACAGTACTAGCATCAAGCACATCAGTACGTAGCATCAACAGGTTAGTGTTCACCACGAACGTGGTTTTGCATTCAGTGCAATGTTTACAAATGCGGAGTTGGCAGATGCGCATTTGATGCATGGATTAGCACGGGGCAATAGCCGTGGCGCGGTACGTTTGTATCGAGACAGATTTCCAGAACGAAGGTGTCCCGACAGGAAGACGTTCGAAGCAATTGATCGACGTCTTAGGGAGCACGGAACATTCCAGCCTATGACTCGCGACTGGGGAAGACCTAGAACGACGAGGACACCTGAAATGGACGAGGCAATTCTTCGTGCAGTTGACGATAACCCTAATGTCAGCGTCAGAGAAGTTGCTGCTGTACAAGGTAACGTTGACCACGTCACTGTATGGAGAGTGCTACGGGAGAACCAGTTGTTTGCGTACCATGTACAGCGTGTGCAGGCACTATCAGCAGCTGATTGGCCTCCACGGGTACACTTGTGCGAATGGTTCGTCCAACAATGTGTCAATCCTCATTTCAGTGCAAATGTTCTCTTTACGGATGAGGCTTCATTCCAACGTGATCGAATTGTAAATTTTCACAATCAACTTGTGTGGGCTGACGAGAATCCGCACGCAACTGTGCAATCACGTCATCAACACAGATTTTCTGTGAACGTTTGGGCAGGCATTGTTGGTGATGTCTTGATTGGGCCCCATGTTCTCCCACCTACGCTCAATGGAGCACGTTATCATGATTTCATACGGGATACTCTACCTGTGCTGCTAGAACATAGTGCCTTTACAAGTACGACACAACATGTGGATCATGCACGACGGAGCTCCTGCACATTTCAGTCGAAGTGTTCGTACGTTTCTCAACAACAGATTCGGTGACTGATGGATTGGTAGAGGCGGACCAATTCCATGGCCTCCACGCTCTCCTGACCTCAACCCTCTTGACTTTCATTTATGGGGTCATTTGAAAGCTCTTGTCTACGCAACCCCGGTACCAAATGTAGAGACTCTTCGTGCTCGTATTGTGGACGGCTGTGATACAATACGCCATTCTCCAGGGCTGCATCAGCGCATCAGGGATTCCATGCGTCGGAGGGTGGATGCATGTATCCTCGCTAACTTAGGACATTTTGAACATTTCCTGTAACAAAGTGTTTGAAGTCACGGTGGAATGTTCTGTTGCTGTGTGTTTCCACTCCATGATTAATGTGATTTGAAGAGAAGTAATAAAATGAGCTCTAACATGGAAAGTAAGCGTTTCCGGACACATGTCCACATAACATATTTTCTTTCTTTGTGTGTGAGGAATGTTTCCTGAATTTTTGCCGTACCTTTTTGTAACACCCTGTATATACCTGGCGAGCAAACGTCGAAGGGCTTTTCCGTAGTCATTTCAGGTAGCAAGAGAAGAACCACACTTGAAATGACAACGGAAAAGCCCTTCGACGTTGGTGCGCCAGGTGCATACAATCGGCGGCCCCGAGAGCGACTTCAGTCCACCACCAGCAGTGGAGGTGAAGCTCTGACAATGTCAGCCACTCGTTCTGGCGAAACGTCAGAAAAATCATGAAACAAATGTCAGTCGAAGAACTCGAGACAAAAGTTAACAGGCGTTTTGTCAACAATTGGGCGCGAAAGCCTTAACAATTGTGTAATCACGAATAACTTACACTGGGACGATCACATTGATAAGGTTGTGTATAGAGTAAACCAAAGACTCCGATTTGTTGGAAGAACACTTAGAAAGTGCAACAGGTCTACTAAAGAGATTGTCCGACATCTTCTGGAATATTACTGTGTGATGTGGAATCCGCATCAGATAGTATTAAGGAAGCAAATCGAAAAATTTCAAAGAAGGGCAGCTGTTTCGTATTACCACGAAATAAGGAAGAGAATGTCACGGATATGCTACACGATTTGGGGTGGTAGTCATTAAAATAAAGGCGTTTCTTGCTGTGGCATGACTTTGTCATGAAATTTCAATCGCCAACTTTCTCTTCACAGCGTGAAAATATTTCGTTGGCGACCACCTACAGAGGGAGAATTGATCATCATAATCAAATAAGAGAAATCAGAGCTCGCATGGAAAGATCTGAGTGTTCGTTTTTCCTCACGCTGTTCAAGAGTGGAAAGGTACAGAAATAGCTTAAAGCTCGTTCGATGAACCTTCTGCCGGGCGCTTAACTTTGAATCGCAGAGTAATAGTGTAGACGTAGATGCAGATGTAGTAAATGACAGCATGAGCCAATCAGGATGCTATATTTTGAAAGTTTAAACTGGGCCTTGCTCTGAGGCATTGTATCGAACTTTCATACACCTTGAGAGATCTACACCTGCTCACAGATCTCACATCTGGCTAAAATGGCTTCTATGAGGAATTTGATCTTGCCTTCGATTAAGAAATGTGTATTCTCTGTCCCATCTACACAGCATGCTGATGGGTGAGAATGCCAGGCTCAAAGCCTGCTGACAGGCCTCTGCCCAAAGTGCTAGTTTTATAGCGGCAGATTCCTCTGAACAGAGACTCTAATTTCACATAACCATCTTGTGAGCTTTCCATTCTTCGGACCACTACCAACTACATAAGGAATGCATAAGGCAGGTGAGAAACAGCCATTGGCAACGCTAATCTAGGTCTGCACTTACAGAGCAGTGTACTGAACGAATACTTGATCAAGGGAATTTGCGTATCAACCTATGAAATATGTTAGTGAACAGTTTCAGCGATAAATGGCCACGTTACATTTTCATAATTTGGGATGGTCAGGCATAATAATGAATACTAACAAATGTCAATTACAACAAAAGAATGCAACAAATTCGGGGCATTCCGTATCGTCACGAGATGATTGGACTGACGGAGGAATGAACAGGTTTAATTCAGTTGACGCCTAGGCCCACAACTTAACAGAACTTAGGAGATTTTTAGGCATGATTAGCTTCTATTGAGGTTACATTCCACAGGCTGTGGAAGTTTAAGGTCCTCTAACCAATGCCCCACCTGGCAAGAATTCAAAAGGGAATTGAGATGTACTGTGGTCAGAGGAAAATTTACAAGCTTTTGAATTGATAAAATAATACAGAGTGCCATGACTTTGTTTCACTCCTCGCCAATGGCCCATCTGTCTACAACTGTTGACCCTAGAGATAATGCCGTTTGTGCAGTTTAAAACAAACAGTGAATAGTATTCAGCAACCCTTATTTTTAAAATTGAAAGGGCCCAAACGAATGTGTTTGGTATATGACCATGAGTTACTAGCTCTATATGAGGCGGTAAAATATTTTAAGGAAGGTATTGAGGAACAAGCCCTCACACTTTTCATTAATCAATGCCCACTGGTCCGAGTTAATTGTAATCCTAGTTAAGATGCGACTCCTCCCCGCTGCTTCAGACATCTAGATTTTAGTGCACAACCAACATTTGATACATGAAGGTGGGGGGGGGGGATGGTGGGGATTACGAATTCCATGTCCTTAATTCATCGTCTTAGTACGTTAATTAATTTCAATGACTTGGCAGCAGCACAAGAACAAGACAAACAGTTACAGGACCCCTTACATAACCCCAGTATAAACCTGAATCTCACATCTACCTGTGATGCAATATGTCACAGGAACTGCATCTGCCTGAGCCAGTGTAGTACTGGATTCTTCTAGATACACAGCTACGCACACTCCATTCACATGGACAGCGTTCCCACAGTAGGTACTCGTAACCATTTGTCAGGTCATTATTATATGAGCATTGCTGATCAAGGGACGTGCAAAGTGCCCCTTGACCAGCCAATAGAAGTTCCAGAAATAGTAACGTGGAGATGTGGGCAGGCTGGTGACAACGTCCCAGTACCACTGGGCTGGTCTCTTGCCTACCAGTTCTCCCCCTTATTAGACATGTTTCCCTGCTCCTCCTCCTTTTGGGGATTTACGCTTCTCTGTCTGACCTGACTGTGGCATGCCTCTATCACCACAGAGTGCAACACACCTGTGCCCCTTAGAAAATAGGTTTGGAGTCAATATAACTCCACTTTTGAATCTGTAAAACGTCTTCTTCTGATATCTACCAAAATTATCCCAACAAACTGGAGCCCAATTCCTGCTACCATCCAGCCACAGCCATACCACATACAGAAGAAAAAGAAACAAAGCTTTCATGAAATGGCTGGATTTTTATAGAACACACAATGTCTGCATTCTCCTGTGAGATGACGCATGTGTAAGGATTTGGCTGCGTGCAAACAAGCGAAATACATGCCTGTTTCAAGGTGAGGAACTACACAGTTGCCAGCAGAACCTAATGGGAATTATTTCATACCTCACCCATCCTTACTATGGAAGGTGTCTGATTGGCATTTTAATTTGTTGTCTGTAAAATACTGAGTTGTGATTAGGGCATCTAAGTATGTATAACACATTTAGATTTAGAGGCTTTCTGATTAAAATGATACTAAAAAATGGGTGAGGCTTAAGGAGGAGTTGAGAAATGTGATTGGATAGTCAAATACTGATCTGTTATTGAGAGAGCTAAGTATGTGTTATCTCTGAAACGTTCTTAGTGGCTCATTTCCAAAAAAAGGTAAGGCTTAGGAACAGGAAAGATGGGAATAGAGTGATAAGAAGGGGTGAAGGTCAGGGAGGGGAGGAGAGGAGGGGGAGAGGGAGAGGAAGGGCCAGGTACTGGTTCACCAGGGTCAGAGTCGAAGGTCAAAGGTTACATTTGGTCCAGAACGGCATTGCATTCCTGCTTTAAGCTTTCCATTATCTGTAAAGGTAGCTTCTTCAGTAAATAGAATTGCTTGAAGAAAGAACCTACTGCCTTGACATCACATCAGAGCCAAGCGACAGGATTACAATCTACTGGTTAATCTGCTGGTGGAGTGACACATGATATGGCTGGAAGCTGTTCGCGTGAAAAATGCTGGCTGATTTATTCTAGAGGCACCAATTTGGGTACGAAATTACGTACTTTCACATAATAGAGCAATTGGTTTTATACTGAAAACAAATAAGTTCTAAATATTGTAATTACTCCGAAACTAGAAGTCAGATTTCGAAAAGTGAAACGCCGCTGAAACTGTATCTTTCAGGACTATGATAGTAGCAGCAGAGATGATTATAGTTCAGTTTGAAAAAGCTATGTTGGTGGTTTGATCGCTCTGAAATTTATATATGAAAAGAGACTATACGACATTTAGTGAAGACTTTCTCAAAATTCGTCTGCATGAAAACAGAATTACAATATCTAAAACGGCTCCAGAAGTATTTGAGATGAACAGTTTAACCGAATTAGACTCTGTATGTCACTGATTCAGCTTTCACCACGCCAGAGTAGTGGTGGAACTGAAGGAAATAAGGAGACTACATATCGCTAAAACTATTCTGTCCAGTTCTATCATAAGTTTTAATATCTTTAAACTGGGAAAACGAAAGAGACATATGTATTAACGGAGCATATCCGAACTACCATCATTTCAGTGATTACATCCCACTGTTTGCCTCTAATATAAATAAACTTCTACAACGAATAGGAGACTTTAATAGAGTGAGTTTGATAGTGAGCATGAAAATCAACCACAACAAAATTTAAAATAATGTAACTCACAAACAAAACCCAAGAATACAGAATCTCGCGGCTCTAACATGAATTTTTTAAAAAAAGGGAGGGGGGTGGGGGGTGGGGCAATGAGAGCCTCGCCGGAAACTAGTGTAATTTTTATCACTTAACGCGGCTGGGAACTCGAGAACTACTTTTCTTTCAAAAATAAAATTGTAAAATTACATACGTTAACAATCTCCGGATTTAGGCTAACTGAATACAATTACTGAACGAACAGCAAAAGAAATAAACAGAAAGTAAAAATTTCTTAGAGAACTTTTGGTGAAATAAACAGGGTTTCAAAGCTAATCTTCCAACATACCTCAAAATAAAAGTTTTAATTCAGAGCCTCTCACCTATTTTGACATAAAAGCAGTGAAATACACACTTTAAATGCAAAAATATTAAAAATCTGGAGGTTGTGATTTTTGCGTTAAGTGAATGGCTGATTGCTTACTATGAAGGCAGCTATTTTCTTGCTTTTTGCATACTGCTTCCTGATACATCGTGTGAAGTTGCGACAGCGGTTACAAAGTATGTGACACTGTCAGGGTGTAAACCATTATTTAATATGTCGAGGTACACATCTCTGCAACGCTGGTTTGTGTGGCAACGAGTCTTGCAAATGTCTGTCTGTAGGCCAAACTTCGTTGTTTTAACGCAAGCTATTTACAGTTTATCATTGAATAGCACATTTCCAAGTCATCACTGGGGAGTTTTACCTTCTTCATGATAAGTCTTTCAATGGTTGGCAGTTCTCGATTGTTGTCTATTACAGCCTACCTTCTTCGTTTGACATACTTATCGATTCCAGCATGATTTATGGGTTTGCCAGTTGGGGTCTCCCTTACGTTTTCTTTCCTTGTTTTCTACATCTACATCTACATCCATACTCCGCACGTCACCGTATGGGGCGTAACGGATGGTACCTTGTATTGATTCATATGCGAAATGCAAGTTTGCGGCGGTAGAATCGTTGTGTTAGTCGGTTCCAAATTCCGGTTCTCTTACTTTCTTAATAGCGTTCTTCGAAAAGAACGTCGCCTGCTCTTCAAGGGGCCCCATTTGAGTTTTTGAAGTATCTCTGTAATACCTGCGTGTTGATGGAACCTACTGGTAAAGAATCCAGCAGCCCACCTCGATGCCTTGCTTTAATCAGAACTGGTGGGATTCCAGGGTTGCACTAATTTTCCATAAGAGGTCTCTTTTCGAGATGAATCACACTTTCCTAAAATTCTCCTAATAAACCAAAGTTGACAATTTGCCTTCACCTTCCCTACTACCGCCGTTATATGCTCGTTCCATTTCATATTGCTTTGCAGTGTTACACCTTGACATTTAATCAGCGTCACTGTATCAGCCACTCTACTAATTCCTATTCAAACATTAAGGGATTGATTTACCACTCATCTGCATTAACTTACATTTTTCTGGAGGTAGAACACAAACCAGAAATTTCGCCTAAGTCATCTTATATCCCCCTATAGTCATTCAACGAAGACATCTTCACTTACACCATACCATTATCAGCAAACAGCTGCAAACTGCTGTTCACCCAGTCCTTCAAGTCATTTGTGTATACAAAAAATCAATAGCCGTCCTATCACACATCCCTGGGGCACTCCTGACGATACCCTGGTATCTGATGAACACTCGCTGCCCAGGAAAACGTTCTGGGTTCACCGAGGGGTATTCAATAAGCAACGCAACACTTTTTTTCTCAGTCAATTTCTGTGGAAAAAAGCGAAATTTGTTGTGCAACATCGTGGAATATTCCCACTTCAACCCCCAAGTTTCACAAAGTTCCTGTAACTGGCGGCGTTGTACGTAGCCTTCAAATTGGCGTCTGTGACGAAGGTGCATTGCAAGCAAGAACCGTCATTCAGCATCGCAGATATTCATAGGCGCTTGCAGCGTGACTGTGGAGACCTAACAGTGAACAAAGGCAGGGTAAGTCGATGGGCGAGGCGCCTGGCATCATCGCATCAAGACTGTGCAAACCTCTCCGGTCTCTCACGTGACGGCTGGCTGCACACACCCTCCTCAATAAATAGAAGAAACGGCTTCAACGTGTTCATCGCCACAAAAATGCAAAAGAACTTCTCCTCCATGCCACTGCAAGCTCTCAAACAAGTCTGTGCACCTGAGAGGAGCTCACAAAACTTGATTGGACTGTTCGTCCTCATCCACCCTCGACCCGGATCTCGTACCTTCTATCTTCCATGTGTTTGGCCCAATGAAGGATACACTCCGTGGGAAGCAGTAAGTGGATGATGGTGAGGTTTTTGATCTAGCAAGATGGTGGCTTCTACATCAAACAGTAGAGTGGTACTCTGAGGGGATACAAGGCCTCCCAGTAAGGTGGCTTAAGACTATTGCATCGATTATGTTGAAAAATAAGGTTTTGTAGCCAAAGAATGGGGAATAATATGGTGTATTGCAATCCTGAATGAAAACCTCCTGCTTTCAGAAAAAAATTTGTTGCATTACTTACTGAATGCCCCTTGTGTTACTTAAGAGTCTTTCAACCACTCACATATCTGGAAACCGATCCCACATGGTTTCTTACCATTTTGCAGGAGGCACACCATGTCAAACACTTTTCACTCCTCGTAATGTAACTGACAGTGACTCTCATATTGTCATACATGATACATTTGTCTCATATAGGATATGATACATCACAATTCCGTTACATACATTTATAGTCATATTTTAACTTTCAGTTGACACTAACAGTTGTAAAAAGATATTTAATGCTATGTACAGGGTGCAAAAGATAACTATTTACAATTTACCACTGTGTGTAGAGGATGTCAAATCAAAAACTTTGGTATAAGACATTTGCACTACATTACATTAGCACTTGTTCCATAGATCATGAATACTACATTTTTTAATGATGTGGAAAATGTCAGTTTCATCTACTGAGTAGAAGGAGCTATCAACTGGAAATTCTTTTAATTTGTTTTTAAATGCTGGTTGACTACCTGTCAGACTTTTAATGCTATTTGGCAAATACTCAAAGATTTTTGTGGCAGCATGATTTACCCCTTTGTGTGCCGAAGTCAGATTTAACCCAGAATAGTGAATATCATCCTATCTTCCAGTGTTGTACCTATGCAGTTTGCTATTATTTTCGAATTGGTATGGGTTATTAATAACAAATTTCGTGAGTGAATATATGTATTGCGAAGATATGGTGAATATCCCGAGTTCCTTAAGTAAATGTCTGTAAAGTGATCTTGGGTGGGTTCCAGCTAGTGTTCTGATTACACACTTTTGTGCAATTAATGCTCTTTCTCTTAATGATGAATTACCCCAAAATATGATGCCATATGAAAGCAGTGAATGAAAATAGGCATAGTAGGCTAATTTACTGATATGTTTATCAACAAAATTTGCAATAACCCTAATTGCATAAGTAGCTTGACCTAATCGTTTCAGCAGATCATCAATGTGTTTCTTCCAATTAAATTTCTCATCAATGCACACTCCCAGAAATTATGAACATTCTGCCTTAGCAACAGACTGCTGTTCAAAGTCTACATTTATCAATTTGGTTATGCCATTCACTGTACAGAATTGTATGTATTATGTTTTCTCAAAATTTAGCGAGAGTCCTTTTGCAGAGATCCACTTAATAATTTTCTAAAAGACATTGTTTACAATTTCCTCAGCTTATTCTTGTTTGTTGGCACTGATTACCACACTTGTGTCATCAGCTAAAAGAACTAGCTTTGCATCTTCCTGAACATACAGTGCAAGTCATTAATATACACTCCTGGAAATGGAAATAAGAACACCATGAATTCATTGTCCCAGGAAGGGGAAACTTTATTGTCACATTCCTGGGGTCAGATACATCACATGATCACACTGACAGAACCACAGGCACATAGACACAGGCAACAGAGCATGCACAATGTCGGCACTAGTACAGTGTATATCCACCTTTCGCAGCAATGCAGGCTGCTATTCTCCCATGGAGACGATCGTAGAGATGCTGGATGTAGTCCTGTGGAACGGCTTGCCATGCCATTTCCACCTGGCGCCTCAGTTGGACCAGCGTTCGTGCTGGACGTGCAGACCGCGTGAGACGACGCTTCATCCAGTCCCAAACATGCTCAATGGGGGACAGATCCGGAGATCTTGCTGGCCAGGGTAGTTGACTTACACCTTCTAGAGCACGTTGGGTGGCACGGGATACATGCGGACGTGCATTGTCCTGTTGAAACAGCAAGTTCCCTTGCCGGTCTAGGAATGGTAGAACGATGGGTTCGATGACGGTTTGGATGTACCGTGCACTATTCAGTGTCCCCTCGACGATCACCAGTGGTGTACGGCCAGTGTAGGAGATCGCTCCCCACACCATGATGCCGGGTGTTGGCCCTGTGTGCCTCGGTCGTATCCAGTCCTGATTGTGGCGCTCACCTGCACGACGCCAAACACGCATACGACCATCATTGGCACCAAGGCAGAAGCGACTCTCATCGCTGAAGACGACACGTCTCCATTCGTCCCTCCATTCACGCCTGTCGCGACACCACTGGAGGCGGGCTGCACGATGTTGGGGCGTGAGCGGAAGACGGCCTAACGGTGTGCGGGACCGTAGCCCAGCTTCATGGAGACGGTTGCGAATGGTCCTCGCCGATACCCCAGGAGCAACAGTGTCCCTAATTTGCTGGGAAGTGGCGGTGCGGTCCCCTACAGCACTGCGTAGGATCCTACGGTCTTGGCGTGCATCCGTGCGTCGCTGCGGTCCGGTCCCAGGTCGACGGGCACGTGCACCTTCCGCCGACCACTGGCGACAACATCGATGTACTGTGGAGACCTCACGCCCCACGTGTTGAGCAATTCGGCGGTACGTCCACCCGGCCTCCCGCATGCCCACTATAGGCCCTCGCTCAAAGTCCGTCAACTGCACATACGGTTCACGTCCACGCTGTCGCGGCATGCTACCAGTGTTAAAGACTGCGATGGAGCTCCGTATGCCACGGCAAACTGGCTGACACTGACGGCGGCGGTGCACAAATGCTGCGCAGCTAGCGCCATTCGACGGCCAACACCGCGGTTCCTGGTGTGTCCGCTGTGCCGTGCGTGTGATCATTGCTTGTACAGCCCTCTCGCAGTGTTCGGAGCAAGTATGGTGGGTCTGACACACCGGTGTCAATGTGTTCTTTTTTCCATTTCCAGGAGTGTATATTAAGAACAATAAGGGATCCAAACCTGAGCTCTGTGACACCTAAATCAGGTTGACTGGACGCTGGTTTGAACAGTAGCCCTTAAAAATGTGAGTCCAGCGTGCTAACCACTGCGCCATGTCTCTCTGAGTATGAACTAAACTATTTCTGTATTATTCCATTCATATCACGACACTTAAGCTTATCTAGATGAATTTCGTGATTCACGCTGTCAAAAGCCTTTGAGACACCACAAAATATCCCAGTGTGTGATGTTTGGTTGTTCAGACCATCTGATATTTGATCAGTGAAAGCATACATAGGATAATCTATTGAAATTGACGTTTTGTTAGTACTTCATTTTTACAAATATGTGAATCTACTCTTGAACACATTATTCTTTCAAGAATTTTGGATATAGCTGCCAGAAGTGAGATTGGTGGTAGTTGTTAGCATCAGAACTACCACATTTTTTATGCAATTGTTTAACAATGTTCTGTTTTAGTGAGCTACTATATTTATGGCTGAGAATCCCATTAATCTGTTGAGAACAGGCTTTTAGTACTCTGTTGGAAAGGCCATAAACTCATTGTGAGCTTTTACTTTTGAGTGAATTTCTACTTTCCTAATTTCATTAGGCGAGGTGGGTTGAATTTCAGTTTTATTAAATTGCATAGGACTTGCCTCTTCTATTACAGCCTTGCATTTTCTAGTAAATAACAGAATCCTATTTACTCTAAATTACTTAAAAAAATATTATTAAAGTTTTTCTGCTTCTGACGTTTTTTACCAACTTTTCATTGAGTTTGATAGAAATACAGTCTTTCTGTGCTCTCAGATGCCCTCTTTCAACAATATTTCAAATTGTTTTACTTTTATTATCAGAGGTGCAAAACTCACACATAATACACATACTCCTGGACTTTCTAGGAACTTTTGTTGATACAGTGAAGTACTTTTTATAATGTATGATTATTTCTGGATCGTTATTCCTTCTAGTTATAAGATATATTTTACTTTTCTGTTTACAATATATTTTTATCCCTTTAGTAAGCCACAGCTTTTTAGATTGTTTCTTACAATTATGATTCACTATTTTTTTTGGGAAACTGTTTTCAAATAGACTACAAAGATATCATAAAATAGGTTAAATTTTAAATTAGCACCAGGTTCCCTGTACTAACTGTTGAAAGCTTTCCCTAAAACTTGCCATTGTTAAATTATTAATTGACTGCACTATTTTGGAGGACTGTTTTGCATTGATTAAATTTATCTTGGTCTATAAAAACATCATCTTCTAGTTTGCTGACTTCCTGTGCTATCCAAGTAGTAAAATCAATAACTGACATCAAACTGAAAGAACCAAGTAATACTTCAAAGTCAAGTTTTCTGTCAGACTTTTTCAGAAAATCTAAACTGAAATCCCCAGAAACAACTTGCTTCCCTCTGTATGACAGATAGCACAACAAAGAATACACGTTTTTCATTAATAGCTGAAAAATTCTCAATGGGAACCTATACACAGCTACAATTTTCAAGGTACCATTTTTTAGTTTAAGCTCACATTCACATTCTTCTATATGCTGGTCTGAACAACAAAAATTTAGTTTCTAAATTTGTCACACTATGATAAATTTTAATGTATATGGCAACCCCTCCTCTCTACATAGTGTCTCTGGTTACATGTGCTTTTATGACAATCTTGTGACATGGTCATACTGACATAATTTTTCACTGTACTTTTACGAGAATCTTGTGATATTTAAACATTTCTAGTACCTGCCTGTCTAAGCTTGTCGTTAAGCTTAATTTCATTCAATGTTGAGTCATTGGACACTGACAATAGTATCAAAAAGTGCTACTCCCCCCCCCCCCCCCCCATTTACAGATTTTGCTGTTATCCTGGCCAATAAATCCTTCCCTTTCCTACTGAGATGCAGCCTCCTGAAGCAGCTGACCTAGCTTCATATAGACACTCCTGACAGAGTTGTTCGGACCAATCATACTGTAGGAAAGCAAGAAAAAAGCCAACATATATATGGTTTGTTACAGATGATATTTTTACCAGGTCACACTCAATATTGTAACCCTGATTCCTAACAATACTGTTTCCTGCTCAACTTGTAAAATCCTTACGCAATAATCCTACATCCTCTATCAATTGGCTAAGACATGCACTGGGCTTCAAAAATCTTGTGGCCTGGTACCTGTCACCTGATTTTTCCCGCAAGATCTGGCCCCCAACTCTTCCATGGCTCCTACCTAAAACAGAACTTTCCTCCTTCTTTCTACTATTTTATTTTAAACAGTTGGTTTCCCAGTGAAAGTTTGTTGAGTATTAACTATGCTTACATCTGTCTGAGCCTCTTTTAGTTAACTGAGGTAGCAAGGCAATTCTGCTCTTTGTCCCAATGATGAAACTGTCAGATATTGTTCTCTTTCTGAGGCCCCTGTTCCTTAACACAGCTTCCCACCTGTCTTCACCCTTCACCCTCATAACCTCATCAGTTCGTTCCTAGCGGCTTGCAAAACCTCTATTTGGCCTTCAAAAACGGCGCCAGCTACGGCTCAAGCGCTTCACGCGAGGTTTTGAGTGTTCTCTCGATCTGTTTGTGCAAATTATTAGAGAAGAAATGAATAACGTCTTTTTTTGTAGAAAATTTCATGCAGTTTAATCTTGTTGTGAGATTTGTTTTCGATAGAGACTGCGGTATTCAGTTATTCAAGAAAACTGTACAAAAGTGATCTTCAAAAGCAACCCCACATCCACACTCCCCCCCCCCCCCCCCCCGCCTGTTAGACCTGCACGAATTATTTACCACATTCGACCTTTCTTTACTCTCCATTGACTGGGCTAATATGCCATCAGCTTAGTCATGACGTTACAAGTTGTAGAAATGACGTTTGTGAAAATTTTAACTCACAATCTTGTGAATTTTCGTAGAAAAATTATTAATTAAATCGTTTTGTTTGGCCTTCTTAACACGATACTACTGTGTATGTAAGGGTAAAGTTCAGATCAAATGGCAAACCTGAATAGCTTTTGCATAACGTTTATGAAGTCGTTTTTCTTTCATTACCCTCACAGGAAAGTTAAGATTAATAATGTTAAAAAAAAAGTAGATCATCAAGCCAGTTGCATAACAGCACAATAAATGAAGATAAGAAAAGGTTAAAAGTGGGAATTGATTCGTATTTTCGCAAATTTTTAGGCAATGGTAGGAAGGATAGCCATATGGACAACATACTCGAAGTTCTGACTAGTGTGGTGGGGAAGTGGCTTGTTTGGGAGTGAGGATGCGTTTGAAGGTCACTCTTAATTGCTTTTCTTGAGTAACAAAAATACCACGACCTTCAGCGAAAACAAATCACTGCGAAAAAGTTCCTACAAAAAAGATCATATTCATTTTTTCTTTAGGACTACTAGTTTACACATAGAAACAGAGAATATTGAAAATCTCTCTCATCGTGCATGCACTGTACGGTTTTTGTACGCCAAACTCAGGTAGTTTTTGTACTTGATAGACCGCAAAGTGCTGTAAATAAAATTGTTCATCTCGAATTCCTCTACACCACTGTGCTAAGTTGTAAACATTTGTCGTTTGTACCCAATATACAAAATTACTTCAGTAGAACTATATCCTTCAAAGATTTGCAAGAAGACAAAGCCAGCTGTTCTTAAAATAAACACACATTAATTAATAATCTTAATTAGAACATGTAATCAATAATTTGTATAAAATAATAATTGTACTAATGAACTATGGCAATTGTAAGAAAGTGACAGGTAAATTTAATTATGTTCAAAATTAACATATTGTAATATTAACTGTTAAAAATTCCATACTGATGATGTAATACTTGTAAGTGAAAGGGTCTGTATTGATGCAACTAATCATAAGAACTATGTTTAAGTTTTCTGACGAGAGTAATGTTATTCGTAAGAACTTTTACACACGTCATTCGTTATTGCAAACTAATTAAAATATTGTTTCCAATAATGTCGAAGATTCGTGACACTGTTATAAATTTATGTGTGTGATAGCGGATGCGGCCATATGTGGGCAGTACTGTCAGTTGTGTAATGACAGTGGAAATTGTTTTTAAGTAAAAGTAACTGAAGTGATGGACAGTAATTAATGTACTCAGTTTCGGCAGAAAATGTGTGGTGTTTTGTTACAAAATGGAATTCAAGTATTGTTAAAGTGCAGCTCAGAATAAAATGGAAAAGTTGTTCATTACAGAGCATTCGATAATATTTCAAAAGTTACTGTATCCGAATTACAAATTAGGATTCAGTATTTACCAACTGCAAGAGCTCAAGAATATTGCTGCAATCACATTGGAACATAAACAAATATCTCCAACTAAAATTACCGCCTAAATTTAAATAATAAATGTGGCGTTACCTGTTCAAATAATTAGTAATCTGAAATGCAAACACGACCCATTCTCAGCTTGAAGTACGCGCAATCTATCAGCTGAAAACTTTGGATTTTGTTAATTTACTCTCACGACTTTAAGAACAGGAAATGTTACATACTTTTACAATTTTGCATGAAACTGGTTGTGGTTTATTATTTGCCATGATTATTTGACTTATCCACCCACGCCATCGTCGTTCGATTGTGTTCCTTTATGATGTTTCACTACCATTATATTATTATCTCAGTAGCATTCCATGGACCCTGCAGAGAGTGGGTAATACTCCTTGGCAATAATTCCCGCAATGTGTTTGTCATTTTGACGTCAAACACAATATCGACGACCGCATGTTCGGGTATCGACTTTCGTTAGCATTCGATACAGGCCTCTCATAAGATTTAATGCGCACGTACCGGAGATTCACAAAACCACGTCATTCTGGAATGATTTATTATAATTATTACTATAATAAAATTTCACGTAATTATTTATCGAAGGTTGATGCCTTCATATGAGAGTGCTTTCTTAAGAGTGAGTTACTATCGTCAATAATTTACAAATTAAGAATGAAACAGACATTTTATAATTTGCAGTAAACCGTTTCAGTGTAACAGAGTACTGAAAATTTATTACAAACACATCACCGTTATCATTAAATGTCGCTTAATAATGCATCAACGACAGAAGGCTTCACGATAGAATATGGTAACAAAGAAGGGAGTTAAAATGTTCAAATGTGTGTGAAATCTTATGGGACTTAACTGCTAAGGTCATCAGTCCCTAAGCTTACACACTACTTAACCTAAATTAGCCTAAGGACAAACACACACACCCATGCCCGAGGGAGGACTCGAACCTCCGCCGGTACCAGCCGCACAAAGGGAGTTAAACATCGCATGGTTCAGTGCTAGTGTAATTAATAACGTCATGGTTTCTTATGTCGGAAGTTGTTGGCTCGCATCCTCTTACATGCAATTTTTTTCATGTTAGCATTGTTAACGCATTATCTTACTTTCTATTGAATGTAATATAAGCATATTTTGTAATATTTGATGTTATTCACACTCAGTCTGATCTGAGAACGAAGGATGAAATAAATATTTAGCGATCCCGGTATGTGGTTTGGCAGGAATCTAAGAGGACAGCTTAAATTTATCCGACTGAAACGAACAACAATAAAAGTCATACTCTTCCTTCTCGCAAATATTTGGCTCTTTATTTCCAAATATGTGCCGCATTTCGATTGTGTGGTTAGGCAGGAACAAAGAAGAACAGTTTAAATTGCTGCGAGCGAAAAGAGGGGCATTAAGATTCATATCTTCCTTGTCCCAAGTACTTCGCTGTTTATTTACGACTGTGTGGCGTTTTCCGAAGGTGTGGTTACGCTGAAATTTAAAGAGTACAGCTTTAATAGCTGCGACTGAAACGAGCAGCAATAAAATTCACATTCTGCCTTTTCAGTAATATTTGGCTCTTTATTTCCGAATATATAGTATTTTGCGGGTGTGTGGTTAGGCTGTAACCTAACAGCACAACTTTAAATGCTGCGACTGAAACGAGCTACAGTAAAATTTGTATTTTTTCCTCACAAATATTTGTTTATTTATTTCCGAATATGTAGCGAATGTGTGCGGTTAGTCAGCACCCTAAGAGAAGAGCTTAAATTGGCTTCGAGTGAATTGTGGAGTAATAATATTTATATTCTTCCTTCTCCCAAAGTCGATAGCCGATCATGTGGTAGCAGATATTGCGAGAGACGTCAAAAAGACGTCACATATTTTTTTTATGAAAAGAGCAACCTGCAGAGTGTGGTCTCTGGGATGAAGAAAAGAACTCAAAGAAGTGCATTTAATTAAGTTTTCGTGCAGTACTATGTCATGACTAAATATTACGAAAATTGGTTATTATGGCATTAACTACACTGAAGAGCCAAAGAAACAGGTACTTCTGCCTTATATCATGTAGTATTGACAAGCAGAAGTGCTGCAATACGACCTGGCATGGACTTGCCTAATATCTGAAGTAGTGCTGGAGGGATCTGGCACCATGAATCCTGCAGGGCTGTCCATAAATCTGTAAGTTTACGAGGGGGTGGAGATCTCTTCTGAACAGCACGTTCATGGCATCCAAGATATGCTCAATAATGTTCATTTCCAGGCACTTTAGTTGCCAGCGGAAGTGTTTAAACTCAGATTAGTGTTCCTGGAACCACTCTGTAGCAATTCTGGACGTATGGGTTGTCGCATTGTCCTGCTAGAGTTTTCCAAGTCCGTCGGAATGTACAATGTACATGAATGGATGCAGGTGATCAAACAGGATGCTTACGTACGTGTCACCTGTCAGAGTCGTATCTAGACGTATCAGGGGTCCCATATCACTCCAGCTGCACTCGCCCCACACTGTTAAGAGAGCTACCACCAGCTTGAACACCTTTGATACATGAGGTTGTCTCCATAACTGTATATGTCCATCAGCTCACTACAATTCGAAACGAAACTCGCTCGACCAGGCACATGTTTCCAGTCATCAACAGTCCAATGTCGGTGTTGATGGGCCCAGGCAAAGCGTAAAGCTTTGTTTTGTGCAATCTTCAACGGTACAATAGTGGACCTTCGGCTCAGAAACCATATCGATGATGTTTCATTGAATGGTTTTGCACACTGATATTTGTTGATGGCCCTGCATTGAAATTTGCAGAAATTTCCAGAAGGGTTCTACTTCTGTCATGTTGAATGATTCTCTCCAGTC
Source organism: Schistocerca nitens (assembly GCF_023898315.1). Classification (NCBI taxonomy): domain Eukaryota; kingdom Metazoa; phylum Arthropoda; class Insecta; order Orthoptera; family Acrididae; genus Schistocerca; species Schistocerca nitens. The sequence continues at coordinate 139,155,836 of NC_064615.1, forward strand.
GTCATTGATCCCATTCTTGCAGGATCTTTTTGTGGCCGCAGCGAGATTGGAGATTTGATGTTCTACTGGATTCCTGATATTCACAGTACACTCATGAAATGGTCATACGGGAAAATCCCCATTTCATTGCTACTTCGGAGATGCTGAGTCCTATCGCTAATGTGCCGACTGTAACACCATGTTCAAACTCACTTAAATGTTAATAACTGACCATTGTAGCAGCAGTAACCGATCTAACAAGTGCACTAGACAGTTGTTATATAGACGTTGCCGACTGCAGCGCAAGTGGAAGGGCAACAAGGGCATCAGCACCTTTTGTTAGTGCGGGTTGCCTACATCAGGGGCAGTATGCAGTCAAGGGTAAACCTAATGTTCTCCTTTGATTGACAGGTCATTGACCTATTGTTCTCCTCCTCTGATTAACAGGTCCATAACCTATTGTGCTGCTAAAAGTATCTTTCCTTTTGATTGACAGGTCCTTAGCCTATTGTTCCCCACCCCTTCTCCCCGCGACTCAGGAAACCTCCAACCCACTCCCTCCCCGTCACTACTACATGTACACTTTCAGGTCTAAGTTACTGTAACAGCTCCTCTCACTCTTAACAGTTTGATTGACTAAATAATTAAATTGATCAATTAATTAACCTCTCCTCCTCTGGTAATCCTCTCTTCTCCCATCTTCCCTCCCAGAAATTGGTGGGAAAAAGATCAGTTGATTGGTCATTTGGACAGAATGTGATTGTAGTGTATGGAATATTGTTTAAACTGTGTAGACAATGTATAGAATGTTGTTTTATTTATGGCAGTGTATGGAATATAGTTTATTTATTTAGTCAAAGAATTTATATTGAAATCGATTGCAGTGTATGGAATATTGTTTAAACATTTTAGACAGTGTGTGGAATATTATTTATTTAAACAATTTATGGGATTCAAGGCAGTTATGGAATATAGTTTATTTAGTTATTTAAAGAATTGTTCAGGAAATCGATCCCCCTACTCCCCACCACCCCATCCCCACCTCTCCACCATCCCATCTACCCCTCCCCTCCTCTGCGGATATTGGCGGCTCTGCAGTGGAGAGGAAGGATCTCGTGAAGGGAAATTCATGGTATATTGTTTATTTATTTAAAAAATCTGTTTGCGAGGGTTGGATTTCTCTTGCTCATCATTCTCTGCTGTTTGGAAAGATGCAGGTCTTGTAAGAAGTAATTAAATCGATCGCCCTTCTTTTTATTCTGATCACGCAAGGAACACTTTCATGAAACACCCATCACACCCATCCCTTTCGATCGTGAAGCACGCACCGCCCACCGTTCCCTGACCACTGGTCCACACAGAACGCCACCACACACGCTGCCAGGAGTCTGGATGCACCAGCGGCCTCCTCAAAGTGATGACACGGCCGTCAGCCGCTGAGCCACACACAGGTGTCCATTTGGGTTCTGCAAGCATGAGGAGGCTGCATCCATTTCATAATTGACACCTGAGAAATCTCTGTCAAAACATATATCTACCTTGGCATCATTGCTGGCGTGATGATGCATAGCCTTTGTTCCTGCAGTCCATGATATGTTCGCATAGCGGATCACCCTCAGCGAGATGTTTGCATAGTGGCTCAACCTTGCAGGTGCAGCTAGAAGGTTGTCAGTGTTATACTGACGTCATATGTGTATGTAAATAACAGCCAAGTCTCCCTCTGCACACACTGTGGAAATATTTTACAATGCTCCCCAGAATAACACATGATGCATTCCTCCTGATGCTCCTAACACCAGGGCCCGCCCATCAAATATCAGTCTCTCATGGAAATAGTAAAGTGTTGCAGAAATAGTTAACAGTTGCTTTTGCAGGAGCTTTCGTGATATCTCAGCTTGTCTACATGGAAATCCTTGCACTAACACGAGCTTTTTACGAAAATAGCCCAGAGTAACACCAAACGATGTTCCTAACAAGAAATCCCGTGTTACCCTTCCTGTAAATCGTTAAGTCCTGCTTTCAACAAACATCTCCAAAACAGCAAACAATCTCACCGCTATGTAGAGACTCCTATGTCCCAGAACAAAGGATGTCTTGTGAATGAATGGAGCATTCTGAAAATGGTTCAAATGGTTCTGAGCACTATGGGACTCAACTGCTGAGGTCATAAGTCCCCTAGAACTTAGAACTACTTAAACCTAACTAACCTAAGAACAACACACACATCCATGCCCGAGGCAGGATTCGAACCTGCGACCGTAGCGGTCGCGCGGTTCCAGACTGTAGCGCCAGAACCGCTCGGCCACCAGCGGCCGGCAGGAGCATTCTGATTGGCTCTTACTGAATTTACCCACCGAGTTGCTGATATGGTCGGTATGGAAGCACTATCCGCCTTTTTCTTTCTGCAAATGAGACTTTCATTGGCAAAACTGTTTTGTACAGATCGCCATATTGCACTGACAGTTAAGCCCTGCGAAAGTTGCCTACAGATCGTCAGATACAGAAAGACTCTCGCTCAATTACACTGCTCTACCACTGAGGACGCAAGCTTGAATATTTCAATGTGAAACTGATCTCCACGTACCATATCGATGTAGTAAACATATAATTCGTATCCTGCACCATACAAAGTCGCCCCTTTTACATCATGCATATAGCTACCAATCACGAGACACTTCTACATAAACTGTGACGACAGACAGAATAAGAACATGCACCGTATATACTCCTTGTAGCACTAGATATTTCCCGTGATGTCACGCAGTCATCCACAGTAGCCAACGGTCACAAGTCATCTGCCCCTGCACGCACTGAAGTGACTCTCTGAACTGTTGTACATAGTCAGAGCCGGTTCCCTTTGGCACAAAGGTATTCCTGTTTCTGGCCCCAACCTCCTTCCTTGCGTGCTTCCTACACCCATCTCTAGAGTCTGGGATTACAAGAACATATGTAATTTCACATGGAGCACCAGAACATCATATCATTTTCGCGACATTGGAGGACTCGGAGGTGCTGGACACCCATTGGATCCCCACGGCCAGCCCACAACAGTGGTGCTCCTCCAATGCAGCCTCAAGCTGTGTAACTGAAGCCATCACAGCCTGGAGCTGAGAAAAAGTGTCACCAACTCGGCTCACATCCGCACACAACAGTCACAGTCCCTACCCATACTCAACATCATGGAAAATTAAACTACCCAGATAAACGAACCATCCACATCTGCTGCAGGACTCTACTCTAGACCCTAAGAAAATACAGGAACTGTGTCTAAAAATTAGATTAATACAAAGAGATTCTAAAATCTAACTGCCGAAGCACCCAGATGAAACTAAATATAGAGTGTACATATGGACAAGGAAAAAAATTCCTGTGTTTTTCCTGGATCTTCGAGTTAAAAAACCACTTTTCCCCCCATGAAAGTACACTTCTTCCAACGTGAAAATGCGCTTTTTCCATGATAAGCGACTTTCCCTCAGAGCTGAAAAGATCCCTTGAGAGGTGAAGGTTTTGTATACCAGCGTTTCCCGGCACTTTAAAAAGCGAAACACAGCAAAGGAAAAAAAAAAAACAAAAAAAAAACGTATTTTGGAAAGATCTATAATGTGTTGCAACATGTGCACTGCATATTTTCATATTAAGATGCTCAGCATGTTTTCGTATTATGGGAATGTAAATTCTAATGCCATCAAACACAGCACATTAGTTTTCCAAAGCGTTTAAACAGACATTGCAATGCGCTTTTGTAAACCAATTGTGGCTCATGTCATGCGGTCTCCCCAGCCAAGGACAGCAGATATTAAGAGCATACAACACATTATGTAGTCAGACATTAGCAACATCACTGATAAGTAGTGTGAACACACGAACAGGAAAAGCTAATGGTTTAAATTAATGTACACAGTGCAGCTGCAAGAGAAGCTAACCTTTCACATATTATATTGATCTTGAAGATTAATAAGCAACAAGAAAAACTTAACTTTCACATATAATATTGGTCTTTTTAGCATGTGTTACACTTTAAGATACATCACACATATGTGCCAGTAAATTTTTGAGCAATGACACTGTCTAGTCTTCTGGTCTCGACATTATTCTAAGTAGCTGGTACTCAAAGTGCTAGTTTTAAATGACAGCCAAACGATTTGTGATTTAAGAAATTTGCTGCCAATTCTCACACATAACATAATTAGTCTTGCGTGAAAGGAAATTTCCTTTGAAAATAAAGCTTTTCAAAAAACCATTCGCAATATTTTTCCGCGACCTCTTACACATTCACTTCAACATCTGCCACAGAGCGCCAGAAAACAGCGATACTGCGCGCCAGCAGCTATGATAACGTATAAGAAGCTCGTATGTTCGTACATACATAGCATTGATAGATCTTGCATGATGTCATAAAAGATATAGGACATCAGAGGATATTCCAAGAGCATAGTAATTTCATAAACCATACTAAAATGCATACTTTGCCTTAAATGGAACATTCATATGTCCAGATTTACAAGGAAGTAGGCCCCAACCTGATATCAAGCTTTCCAGTGCGCTTTTCGGAACAAAAATTTCCTTAGAGTACCAGTACTATATTGTCCCATGTTTGGTTCTTTATTATGGCATAATTCCATACGTACCTGAAGATGAAAATGTGCACTTGAAATTCAGTGAACAGTTTAAACTAGCCAATAGTGTGGGATGAAATACTTTGTTTCTTATAAGTTGATTGCATCTGTGGAAAAGATTAATAAAAACCACATTTATTTAGCAAACCGACAAAAATAACTTTATTTTTGTTGACCATCAAAAACGTGGAAATAAAATAAAACGAGAAAGCTGAAACTACTAACTTATTTTAGCCTTCTACAATTATGTGCATGTATTTTGATGTGTGAACTGTGAACGAAGAGGAAGCAGTAAAATCACTGAAAGCAAACACGAGTCACTATCCCTCTTCCCACTACAACCCAAACTCCTCTGTGCATGTGCGAATCTGGCAGCTTGGGCTAGGGTGACCAACTTTTCTAAACGAAAATAAGAGTTTCTTATATCCTTGACAAAAAATAAGGGAGATTAACAGCACGGCAAAATTTCGCCAAAAATCAAAGCAGTATTTGTAAAGGTAGACTATTTATTTACACATCACAATTACGTATATATTTTTTGCTACAGATTTTGCCTCAGTCAGTAGTTTTACATGATTTTTTGCAAAGTAAAAGAAGTCACTTCATGAATAAGGAAAATTCATGGCAACTTGTAGTTCAGATTTGTTTAGCTTGTGCTACTTCTGTTCCTTACATCAGTCCTCTTATTATTCATAAGAGAAAACACTCTCTCAGTGTGAGCATTACTTCCTGGTATACTCAACAAAACAAACCAGCTTACCCAAGTTTTCAAAATTAACATTATTTGATTTCAAAGTTGTAAAAACCTGTATCCATTTCTGGCTAACATTACCTTCTAAAGAGACAGCACATTTAATTGCATCATTAGAACTACAAAACTCCTCATATAATACATCTTCATTAATACAATCCAGCTTGAGACATTCTACAACTTCATGCATGTCATTGAATGTCAATTCCCTTTTTAGACATAGTGGGATTAAACTCTTTAAACTATTATCAAATTTATTACCTAAGTAGGAATATAACGAATATTTTTACATACCGGTACGTGATAAGAAAGATAAAGTTAAAAACGGGAGATAAACGGCCACTGAGCCTGAAAATACGGGAGCCGGGAGATTTTGAACAAATATCTCTAAATACGGGAGATCCTGGGAAATACGGGATAGTTGGTCACCCTAGCTAGGGCACGCCAGAAAATTTTTTCTGGGTAGCACGTTTGCTTCTTGTTACCGCTGCAGCCACCCATCAAGTAGCCAGAAGCTGAAGGTGTTGGCTCACACGCAACTCAACTGCGCAGGCGCCCGCTGCCAACTGCTGAAAACGAACTTAAAGTAAAGGATTATGACGTCGCACTTATCGGAAGCAGTTTGCTGTTAATGAAATATTCTACAGTCTTCGTCCTAAAGCCTTTGACACATTTTGCTTTTGGCAGGTGCTTGTGTGTGCACTGTTTTGATGTTGTAAATGGCGCATTTCCTTTACAACTTGTGTTTTATTTTGGTTTTATTTTCTCGTTTATGTTTTATTGCTGCAATATTATTCTGCAGTAGCGGGATACAATAAAATTCTTTGTCAGACTATCAATTATTACGAGTCAAAATTAGAAAAATTTAGCTGAGACTGAAACAATGAAAAATTCTCCCGGATAAAAAAATTTCCGGTTTTTCCCCGGATATCCCGGTTCTATACACCCTGTGTTCAGAAGAGATCTCCAGCCCTTCGTACTCTAATGGATTTATAGAGAGCTCTGCTGGATTCATGGTAACAATTCCCTCCAGCACTACTTCAGACATTAGTCCAGTCCATGACATGTCGCGTTGTGGCACTTCTGCGTGCTCGTGGTGCCCTTCACGATATGAGGCAGGTGTATCAGTTCCTTTGGCTCTTCATTGTATTTGGCCATTCATTCTTTGCCTGCCCCATTCAGATGAAGTCCAAGTTCTGTGTATAATTCTCTGTCTTCAGATAATGCTCTTTTACTGTTTTACTTAGTATCCTATTCACACACTGAATTTCGTGAATTACAAATAACTGATGCTCCAGGTCGTGTCTATGTGGTGTTCCTGCAACAAAATTATTTCCTTTTTAAGGAAATAGGATGTTCCTTAATGAGCGAGCAGCAACTTTGGCCTCATTTTTGGCAACTTCGATAGCACTGTAACACCTCATTTCCTAGCTGCCCAGGTGTTCTAGCCTCCTTTCAGTATTGTAGTCGCCTCAGCCAGTTTCCAGCTACTAGAAGAAGGGGGTTTGAGTTTGGCTTGTAGAGGATCGGCTGGATTTTCCCTAATCCTCTAAGCGGTGGCCGTTTGGAGCCGACTGGGTTGGCCGTTGCAGAAAGGGCTGTTATGTCCTGCTAGGTGCAGGAGCGCTGTAAGCAGAGACAAGGGATGGAAAACAATACTTACTTTTTGCACCTGATCCCTAATTGGCTGAAAGACAGATATTTTAAATAAGTTCGTGGGCCGGTTATGCAGCTCATGAAATCAAGGAGACGGCTTGGGTGCCTAGTGAGGTGTAGAAGTCGTGTGTCCTCTGAGGTAAAGGTGATGTTTTCGTTGTGTACTTCTGAAACCGAGAATAGATGATCTTTTGTGATCAACAGTTCTTGGGCGCGAAAGTACTGCTCTGCTCAGGCACTTTTCTGTCTTTTTCTTGCGGGTGTTGCGTGTTAGCGATCGTGGTCTTGTTTGGTAGACAGACACCTCAGAACAGCTCGGAAGCAGTAGCTGGCTGGGCGGTAGTATTTTAGTGAACGAGACGGATTTCGCTAGGCATAAATTTCACTGCTTTAGGTGAAAATTTGAGAGTGATGTTTTTATGTGTGTCTTACCCTATTGACTTGTAACTAACTGTATTGTCGATATGTTGTGTGGGACCAGCTGGAAGCGGTGAATGGGCTGTTAACGGTGTACATACTCCAGTTAGGTGACCGAATCTGGGAATCTTACCTGGAAGGGGTAGTTACCTGTAAACCCCGATTCTTTATAGAATCGGACCCTCTTGTAAAAAACGGTTTAAGCATGTATGGGAGAGAAAATTTAGAATAGGTTTGAAATTACGTTTCAAGTTTGTTGGAAGACACTAAGTATGAAACACTGGATGTATATACACTGGGTAATCTGCGCTCCATTTCAAGCTAAAGGTAGTTTTTCACGCATCTAAATGTTCATGATGTCATATTCCTCAACTACGAGGTCTGTTCAAAAAATACCAGAACGTTGTCCGCGAAATTTTCCTACGCTTACTTTTTACTTATTGTGAATGGTCTAATTCGAAATACTCTCCTCCACAATTGATGCACCGCTCCCAACACCGTTTCCACTTCCGGAAGCAGTCTTGGTACGCCCCTTGCTGGATCGCGCGATGCCCTGTCTGCGAGAGCCTATCGTTGCAAATATTAGTTCTTTCGATGGAGTTTTCAACTTTGGAAATAAGAGAAAATCTTCAGGGGACAGGTCTGGAGAGTAAGGAGGACGAGACAGCGCAGTGATTTTGTTTCTTGTGCAATAGTCACGCACCAACAGGGATGAACGTGGGAGTGTGTTATCGTGATACGAGAGCCATGAATTGTTTCGCCACATTTCAGGTCGTTTTCTTCTCACATATTCTGGAAGGAGTCGCAACACGTCCCCATAGTACTATCGATTAACTGTTTGTCCCTGTGAAATGAATTCTTGATGAACTAACCCTTCAAAGTCAAAGAAAACTATCAGCATGGGTTTGACATTTAACCTGCTCTGACGAGCTCTTTTTGGCCTTGGAGAACCTTCCCCGGCCCATTGTGAAGAATGAATCTTGGTCCCAACACCATAACCGTAGACCCACGTCTCATCACCAGTTATGATTCTTTTAAAGGAACATCTTGTTCTCATTTGCGCGATCCAAAAGCTCTTCAAAGAGTGTGAGGCGAAGGTTTTGCCGGTCTTGACTCATGGGCTGTGGAACGAACTTGGCGGCAACATGATACATTCCTAGAAGCTGTGCCAGGATTTCATGACATGATCCAATTGAAATGTTTCATTCTTCTGCAGCTTCTCGGACAGTCAGTCTTCCGACTGAAACGCACAATTTCGTTGACGTTCCTGACACTAGCGTCGTCGGTAGACGTCGAATGGCGTCCTGAATAGGGTCATCGTTATCTTTCCTCTGGCCATTTTTAAACTGCGTGAACCATTCATAACAAAAAAAAAAAAAAAAAAAAAAAAATATGGTTCAAATGGCTCTGAGTACTATGGGACTTAATATCTGTGGTCATCAGTCCCCTCGAACGTAGATCTACTTAAACCTAACTAACCTAAGGACATCACACACATCCATGCCCGAGGCGGGATTCGAACCTGCGACCGTAGCGGTCACGGGGTTCCAGACTGAAGCGCCTAGAACCGCACGGCCACACCGGCCGGCCATTCATAACACTGAGTAAGGTTTAAGCACTCTTCACTGTAGGCTTCCTGCATCATTTGGTGTGTCTCTGTAAAGATTATCTGGAGTTTCGTGCAAAAATTATCGCAGACGCGTTGTGTAAGGCCGTGTCCTACGTGAGCTACAGAAGCGAGCGACAGCGCGCGACAGCTTCAGGCAACAAAACACAACCGCAGGTGTAGTTATGGAAGTGTCCTAAGTGAGCGACATCTGTGTCGCTGCCTGTCTCCCGCTGCAATTGGCGACGTTTGAGTTCAAACGTGTTTGCATCTTGTCACTGCAGCACGCGCGACACGGAGCGACAGCCCCATGTCATCTTGGCAAAGCAGTGGTGCGGACGCGATTGCAGCGATGAATTACTTAACATCCGATTTTAAGAAAACTATTCAGTGAAAAAAATTGATTCCTCCGCAGCCTATAGCTTGATATCCTTAAATGATAAAGGTCAGAATTTATTTTCGTTATTCGTCATAGTTACTGTGCTGCACGAAATTGAGTACATGGCTGCACGAAATTTTTAAGAATTTGCAGAGGTAAAATCACATTGTGTTAAACGTTCCGTATAGTTCATTTAAGGCCATACATTATTGCGTATGAAATGTAACCAATGTATCTAAATTGTATTTAAAGTTGAGACCGGAATGATATCTCTTTTCATTCTTGAGATTTTGGTTGTTATATCTGCGGACGGGTAGCTCGCGCCGCGTCTGAACCTTTCCTGCGCTTCGGGAATCAAGTGGTCGTAAAAATCGTCGTATCTCATAAAACGTTCAAGATATCGAAACGACGATTTTTGGAAATGACAACACGCAGAAAGGACTATTTTATCAAATGATTAACACTCGATATGTTTTTGTAAACGCGTGAGCAGAGCGAAAACAAGACTCCCTATAACTTATATCATGAGGTTTCGTCCAAATTTTCATAGGCAAACAAAGGGAGAGAAACTGGTAAACGGGCTATCAAAGTGACCAGCATGAGGTCTAGTTTGGCATGAAGATATTTAACTACTTGATAGTAATCACGGTAATGAACGAAAACTTAATTAATAAGCTGAGGAAAAATAGGAATATTTCACGAAAAGCTGCTTTAAATGAAATGTCAAGAATGTCATTTGTTCAAGACCTAGCTATTTGACACATAAAAAGATACATTGGTGCGGTATTTAAATGTCAAAAAGACTTCCTTTGAATCAAGTACGTCAGGAAGGCAAATGAGGAGTCAGTAAGATTATGCTTTCTGAATGAAACTTGAAATTAAAAAATGGAAGAAATCACTCAAATATTTTATGAAATTATTTGTGTAAAAGAAATAAGTAGATCAGAGAAACGTTCTACATGCCTTTGAATGAGGCTCGAAATCATGAACAGAAAATGAGGCGCACCAACCATTTCCCTAATATTTTTTATTTCATACTTTTAGGCAAATCATTACACAAAACGTTTGACTTTCTTTTCAAAAATTTTGTAAGCTTTACTTTTACAGACTATTTAGAGTAATTGAAACGCTTGGACTTAACACTGACTACTGATGAATTACGTTCACAATATGGAATAATTGTAAAATTTCATGGTTCATTGTAATTTATTAGGAATTAAATGTGTGCAAGTTCTTTGGCAAAACCTTAAAAATATACTTAGCGATTCACTGTACACAGTACATAGAATCGTAATTGAGTCAGTAAAAATGTAAGAACTGCAGGGAAATAAACCAAGGACCTTATCCTCGCACGTTATTACAAACTGTATATGCTACCCCTACACCACAGCTACCTATTGTACATACATGTCATTCTTTGTCCTTATGTTTGTATTTAGCGTACTTAGTCATGTAATAATAATTCCTCCACATTTATTGGCTGTTAAAAGTTCTTGATCATGTAAAAAAAGATTCGTATTTAATTTATTGATGAGATAGTCGAATGCTCCTCTGCTCATTCACGTGTATTCGGAGAACTTGTCTGGTGATCTTCGTAGTTGACAATACTTATGAAATTCTCCATGGAGATTCCTCCATTTGTAAATTTCGTGCAGAACATTCCTTTCCACTTTGTTTTCTTAAGTAAACATAATTCTGTAGCCTTATTCTCTCCAGCTACAGTATTTTACAGGTTAAGGACGCCGTTTTATAGAAACAGCTGGTAGGCTCTAAGCAGCCATCATGTAGCGCGACATGGTCGCTCGCACGCAGGACACCCAAGGTTGTCGCCCAATGTTGCTGCTTGTCGCTGGAGTGTCGTGTATCCAGAAGTCGCTCGCTGTCGCTCGCTTCTGTCGCTCACGTAGGACACAGCCTAACTCTGCCATCTCGAAATTCGCGAACTGTGCGACACCAACTTCTACACAATACAGCACTGAACAGTAACTAATAGAGATACAACAATGGAAGTTCCGGCATTACACAGTAAATACAGGAACGCACACGTCAATCGCATTTCGCTCCAACAAAACACTGGCGCAAAATTACGAATGTTCCGGAATTTTTTGAACAGGCCTCGTACGTGTTGTATAAGGACCTAATGTTGCAGGTACGTTCAATGATATGTGTTGATACAGTCTGCAAAGTGTGTTACCAATAGAATTAATAGTAAAAAAGTAATAAATTCAAACGTTTTACATTGAGATTTTACTGCTCGCCATATCAAGCCAAGCTAGTTTTTCACGCATCTGAATGTCTGTGACTTAATGCCTCTTCAATTATGTGGCGTACGATGAGATAATAGTACAGGTGCATTCAGTGGTATATTAGCACACTGTCTGCAAACTGTGTCACGAATCGAGTCGGTAGTATTGAAGTAACAAATTGTAGCGTCATGCCTGAGGTTGCCGTTTTACTGCATAAGCAGCGGAAATGTAGGAATCCATAAACTTTTTTCCTCTCATCAATTTGTGAGGAGATCAGCGAGAAAAAGTTTTTAAAAGGTTTGTAATTGTGTATACAGTTTGGTGGAAGTCGCTAAGTGTTCTCAAACACTGGATCAAAATTCCGGGAATTTGCGCGCCATCAGTTAAATTTATGTAAATAAGTTATACAGAGCTGCAACCAGTCATTTTTTTGAATAATTATGTTTTATTCCACGAACCGGTTTTCGAACCTTTTCAGGTTCATCTTCAGATGGTTTCAGGAAGTTACATCATTTAGACGACAATCTACAGCATGAATAAGTTATAGAAAATGCATGATTATTTTGTTGTATTGAATTTTACAAGTTAATTTCGACCGGCTTTGGGTTTCAACCATTATCTGGGGAAAAGCATGGCTCTATGGTAGAAAGATGGGTCACTCTCTAAAGTATCGCCATGACTGTAGCTTATCTGTCGATGTGGATGTAAATTTAGTTTTTACTTACTGCGACAGTATAGGCGACTTTTTTCGGTTAAAATTAAATTTACATCCATATCGACAGATAAGCTATAGTCATGGCGATACATTAAAGTGTGACCCATTTTTCTGCCATAGAGCCATCACCCAGCATTATGCTACCAGTAATGATGTAACTTCCTGAAACCATCTGAAGATGAACCTGAAAAGGTTCGAAAACTGGTTCATGGATTAAAACATAATTATTCAAAAAAGGGACTGTTTACAGTTCTGTATAACTTATTTACATTCAATACACAGTCACGGTTCTAAAATATCCGTAATGGATAAGCATAATCAGTGAAATTGCCTCGAGATAAACACATAGTTTCTAATATTCCTTTTAGACGACAATCTACAGCATGAATAAGTTATAGAAAATGCATGATTATTTTGTTGTATTGAATTTTACAAGTTAATTTCGACCGGCTTTGGGTTTCAACCATTATCTGGGGAAAAGCATGACAAATGAAATACAAACGATATATTGTTTTTTGCTTTTCCCTGGATGCTGGTTGAGAACCGAAACCGGTCGGAATAAATATGTTAAATTCAATACAGCAAAGTTAACAAATAATTCCTAAAACACAGTTTCTAACTGTAATACTTGCCTTTAACATAAGATTATACCTCTTAATGAAGAGGTAATGACAGAATTTTAAAATTTTAAATTCGGTCAATATTTACGTGAAGTAATGAAAATCAAATTTTTGTTAGCCGTTGGAAGCGGTTAGATAGGCAACCTGCTAATGGGTTAAGGTCTGTGTCGCGGTTCCCAGGGTAGTCGTTTAGTAAAATTGATAGAGATTTTAAATATTGACTTTGAAAATGTGGGGGTGAACCGTGTCTCACAGGTAAAGCGAAGCAGGCGACTTGTACTTTAGATTGTCTGGATAGTGTGACACACTAGACAGTTAACCCGTTTCATTAAATCCGGGAGTAGTTTTTTTCATCAATGGCCCCGTATGCGGCATTTCGCACGGGTTCTTGCCGCAGCCTTGGTGTAAATAATTCGTGCGGCGCCACGGTAGCTTCCACGACAGCCAAAAGGAACGTCAAACAACATTACAAAATTAGTTAATTAATTTAAGAAACTCACTGCAATAAAGTAGCATTTATGAGGGTTCTTGACACTGCTTTACCGTAAATTTCGTAATTATTTGCGTTAAAGTGTTAAAAGTTAGCTGCACAATTCCTGCCATGATTGTATCATGAAATAAACATTTGAATAGTCAGTTGTTAAAAGGCTAGACGTCCATCAGAATGAATTTTCGGGAAAGAAGAAAGACACTTATTTATTACTACATTTCATGAGTTTTCTCCGTGTTTTCCATTCCAGAACACAGCACTACCACTCTTAATTAGGATGGTTGATCAGAAATCTCTTATATTGAGCAGAATGATAACGTTATCATATTTTAGAAACTCTTGGATTATGCCCTGTTAACAAATTCTGAAAAAATAACAAACATATAAATTTAAAAAATAGCTGTTTTATTGATTTTTGTGCTTGTCATGGCTCCACATTTTTTTATGATTGGAAAAGGAAATTAAAAAAAATTGTAAAAACTTCATATTAGTCCTCTAATTCGGTGTTTTCTTCCACCAAAGCGTTCTTCAGAACGTCCAAATAAAATTTACCGCAGTTATCTTCCACGTACTGAATGGTTTTGTGAAGGTCCTCCATCTTCTTCTTTTTTATGAGCACTTTACCAGAAGAATAGCACATATTTGCAGGTATTCAACGCGCTGGCTTAGGCCAACATTAAAGGTGTGATTGACTATACCACTGATAAATGGCAATCCCACGTAATGGCCATTGTTGTTGAAACCATAATTGAAGTAATGTAGTGAAATTATGCAAACATGACTTCTCTCACTCCTCTGTTTGAATGACGTTTCTTGGGAGACAGCTGTCCTCTTGTACAAATGATTTAACTTACGGGACAAAAACGCTGTGTAGTATGAAAGTACCAGCATTCCCCACGCATTATTGTGGCATCTACATTCTTTCCAGTGCCTTCTTTCAAGATGTTCATCTCAATCTTGATTACTTTATTATTATTACTCTTATAGTTTTGGGGAGGGGGGTTGATTTTCTTTTCCCCCCAAGAACACATTCATCTTCATCTGAGGAAACCATGGTCCTTAGTGTGCTTTGAAACAGCAAAATTTCTACGGTACGCAGTAATGCAGATTTTATATTGCAGTGTTACGCTGTGAACTAACAGGGGCCAAGTACTGTCAACTATAATGCATTATTGTACTCTCCGCTAACAGATGCCAAAATGCTTTGCCAACTCAATAACGAGGTAACATTAAGTATGTTGTTGAAAAGGCAGATGTCCATAACATTCGACCTTTTAACAAAATACGAAGGAGATACAAATGAAAACATAACATACTTGCAGTTAAGATGTTTCAACCCTTTTAACACAGAAAGACAGACATGCCCCCAGGGGTTTCATTATCAGTGAAAAAGGCAAAATCATAAAAAAGTGACATCTGCCATTTTACCAAATATCGATTCATTTTAGATTTACATGTTAGTGGTTCTCTGGCATCATTTACAGCTTTTTGCTTACTCCCAATAACTGAGACACACCAAACCATTTTCACTTTCAAAGGCCACAGCCTATTTCCTTGCCCATCCTTCTCTAATCCGAAGGAATGGGACCGATGGTCTCGGTGTTTGGTCCCTTCCCCCAAATCCATCAACTAACCATTTTCGCTTTGTAAATGTCTGGTAACTGTGCATGGTAATCACTGTTATCGTTTGAGGTGTGCGTGGAAAAGGAAATCCGCGGATTCCTCATGGTAAGTAATACCAACTCTGTGGATAAAAGCCGAGACACGTCTGAGCTTCGGCCGTCACCCAGAGGATGAAATGTACCATTAAGTAAATGTAGCGGTCCAGACACGACCGGGCCGTGCTCGAAAGACGTCAGTGTGCTAAGAGCGTGCCGGACGGAATTTGTTCTGTTTAATTTTTCACGTGACGGACATGCGACAGTAGGCTGTGCAACTCAGGGTAGTGAAACACAAAATGTGATAGATCGCGCTCAGCATTCCCAGACGTCCTCAGCTGATTATTCTGTCACGTCAAATAAAAAGAACATGTTCATGTAACCGCCACTGAAACGCATACTTCAGCGTGAGGTTAAACCACAATAATCTGCGTCAAGCCAGTTTACATTTTGGCAGAAAAAGAAGCTGGAAAACAAGCTAAGAGACAGGTAATGGAGAGGAAAGTACAAAACCCAGTTGATGCTTTTCCCACCAGTGTAACACCAAACCTAAAATCGTTGCACCCACTACTTTTTATCAAGCTAAAAGTAGGATCTTTCAATTATACAGGAGTTTGAAGTGAAGCAACTCATGAATAACGAGCAAATCCATCAGTTCTCTCCATCATCCCTGAATTCCTCACCAGGATCTGTTTCAACACCATATCTTTCACCTGTGTAAAAGGAGTCATTAAAGCCTACTCAGCAGCTTCTGCATCAGCAAAGAGATTTACACAATTCCTTTATAAACAACCAAAGCCACTATCCTCAAAGCTCCCCCACATCCTCATCAGGATCGTCTGTTCCACCTGTGGAAAGTAATTCACTGACTCGTCCTTATTTGTTTTCCTTAGCATTGTAGAAATTTGAGTATATTTTTTACTAAATTATGTATTCATGTTCTAATTGCAAAAGAATAAAAGAGTAATACCATTCTTAAACCTTCTCTTTTGTTTATCTTCTGTTTAGTCTTTTTATAGCCTACCTTAAAAAAAACAGCCAGGCAATAGTCTCTAGAAAGTGTTTTTTTCTTAGTTTTGGTTCTAGTTTGTTCAAAAGTTCACAGAACGTGTGCTGCATCATCAGAAAATATTCATGAGACTCTGAGTGTGGTGCTCTTGTTTTCCAAGCACTGTGGATCCACATAGTTCTTCTTTTTTCCCTTTGCTGCTTCTTCTTCTTTCTCTAAAGCAAGTCTTTAAGTTATAATTCATTGTAATGAGAATTAGCTGACATGTTTACAACTTTCACAGACAGGAATACTGACCACCACTTCAGAATCCCTACAAGCAACAACAGAAAAGCCGACAAGCCTCGGTTATGTGTAGTTCCTAGAGACACAGGCTGGAGGATGAGCGTCACTCGTCCGACTCTCGGTAATGAGACATGTGTGATGGGACCTTAACGGAGATTCGTTCCTAGCAGACAGCAGTCACTGAGTTTCTTTTGGCGGAAAACTAGAGCATCGCAGATAGGCGCCTGTAGAATGTCTAGAGAGACCTTGCAGTGAACAAAAGTATGGTGAGTCGGTGGGCGAGGCGTCTGTCCTCATCTTTAGTCATTCAGCTTTATTACATGCAATAGACTTCGTCATTCACTTAACCTATTAAATTTATAAAATAGATTTTTATAACTTCGGGTATTTCTAAACATTCTTCTAATGAATTGAATGGGTTAGTTAACAAAAAGTTGTGTAACTTTTCCTTAAATAATTTCACTGGCATTCTTGAGGCATGATTAGACAATTTTTTATATACGAGGGTTGTCCAGAAAGTAAGTTCAGATCGGTCTCTAATTGGAAATCACAGTGAAAATGAGAAACATTTTATCTGCAAGAGTTAGCTACACTTTCCATATACTTCTCTACTCAGTCGCCGCTCCGACTTAGACACTTGTCGGAGTGTTATACCAATTTTCCAACACCATCGTCATAGAAGGCAGCCTCCTGTGCTTTCCGATAATTCTCTACGCTGGTCTTCAGTGCGTAGACTGTGCCCAAGTGATGTCTACGTATTCAGCGTTTCATGTGAACAGAGATGATACTCCGGACGAGCCAATTAGGGCTGTGTTGTGGGTGATCGAACACTTCCCATTGAAAAGGCTGCAGGAGCGTCTTCACTGCCCCTGCAGAGTGCAGCTGAGGATTTCCATGAAGAAGAAAGTGCGTGGCAGTTGTGTTAGGTGGGCTGCATTCATTAAGGCGAAGCCTCTCAGCGGGCCCTCCTACTTGGCGGGAGACATCGTTGTTCTAAGCACCTTTACTCGCTCACAGCGCGCTCACAACTGAAAAGAGCATCTTGATGCGATCGACGGTCATACTAGAGACACTACCCAATACACCTGTGCAAAGCTTCATCGGGTTTTCACTGTGGTGTCCATTTCACGGCCGATCAGAAGTTACTTTCTGGACAACCCTCGTATTTTAATACCATGTACTTACGACTGCTGTTACTTGTTGCTAATATACTTTGTGGCAAGAGCAGAGATTTTTGTGTTGTAGTTACACCTAAATTTGGTAGTTCAGCAAGTATATAGTTAATACTATCAAGAACATGTAGATTAATAACTGTTAATACTCTATATTTAATGAACAATGGTGTCCTATCATCTGCCTTTGCCATTACTGTGATTGATTTCTTCTGGATCACAAGACTTTCACTTACTTTTTGCTGTTTTCCCAGAGTACTAACTCATACCTTAAAATGGATTGAAACAAAAAAGTAAAGTACGCTGTCCTTACATATTAAATGTCACACACACAAATCAATCTCTTAAGCCAATATGCAACTCTTGACAGCCTATGCGCTATGTGTTCAGTGCAAGAGTTTCATGTTAGTGTATTGTCAAGTATGATACACAAAAATTTTGCATTTTGTTTTTCTATTTTTCCGGTCTTTGATAGATTGAACCACATATTCTGCGTCTTTTTCTCATTTAATAATAGACCATTTGCATTACACCATGATGTCACATTTTCTTTTGCCAAATTCACACTATTAACAAGGCTATCAGATATATGGTTTACAGATGGAAGAGTTGTATCATCTGCATACATGTACGAGGGCTATCCACAAAGTACATTACGTTTTCGTTTGTGTCCGTTAGGGGCGGGGATAGCTAGCGTGGCCATCTTGGTGTCATGGCATTCCCCCGCTCATTCGGCATCCTGCCGTGCTAGTGAGAGGTTCGTGCTGTACTCCGTTGAGTTACTGTGACAGTTTGAAATGTCAGCGTTAATTGAAAATGTCGCGAAGTGTGAAGTGCGTGCTGTAATAAGGTTTCTGGCTGGAAAAAACTATACACCGATGGAAATCTATCGGCAGCTTTGTAAAGTGTATGGGGACAACATAATCACTGCAGGTGGAGTGCGTCAATGGGTCATAAAATTTAAAAATGGCCGAACTAACGTTCACGACGAAGAGCGAAGTGGAAGACCCAGCATAATGACTGACGAAATTGTCGAAAAAGTCTATGCCGCGGTCCGTGAAAACCGTAATTTCACAATAGCGGAACTCTCTATGAGTTTTCCACAAATTTCACGAAGTTTTTTGCACGAAATCGTTACCGAAAAGCTTGGTTACCACAAGTTTTGTGCAATATGGATACCAAAAATCTTGACAGAGATTCACAAAAATCAGCGAATGGCTGCGGCGTTAACGTTTTTGGACGCTTACGAGAAAGATTACGACTCATTACTCGATCGCATCGTTACTGGTGACGAAACATTGGTTAAGCATGTGAACTGCGAGACAAAATTGCAGTCAGTGCAGTGGGGGCACACAAATTCCCCCCAAAAACCTAAGAAATGCATGCAGACAATGTCGGCAAGGAAGGTGATGGCGACTGTCTTTTGGGACAGAAAAGGTGTGATTTTTGTGGATTTCCTGGAAAGAGGCACTACAATAAACTCTCAAAGGTATTGCCAAACTCTGCACAACCTCAGAAGAGCAATACAAAACAAGCGCAGGGGAAAGTTGGGCTCAAAGATCTTGCTGATTCACGACAACGCCCGGGCCCACACGGCAAATGCCACTCGTGAAGTTCTCGAATCTTTTAAGTGGGAGTTGTTTCCTCATCAGCCGTACAGTCCCGACCTGGCACCGAGCGACTTCCACTTATTCCCAGCAATGAAGAAGTGGTTGGCTATGCAGCGTTTTGATGACGACGCACAGCTTCAAGAAGAGGTAACCACGTGGTTGAAGGCGCAGGCGGCCGAATTTTACGACGAAGGAATTTCCAAGCTCGTCCATCGCTACGATAAGTGCCTTAATTTAAATGGCAACTATGTAGAAAAGTAGTATTTAATTGTGGCTTTCAAATGTATATAATAAAAAAAATTTCCAATACTTTATTTTTAATTCCAAAACGTAATGTACTTTGTGGATAGCCCTCGTACATCTATGTTTTTTGTAAGTCATTTATATGGACAAGGAATAGAAGTGGTCCTAATTTAGATCCCTGTGGCACTCTGTGTTGAATTTCAAGTGTGTCTGACAGATGACTTCCTGAACTCACGACCTGCTTTCTTTTATTAAGGTATGATTTGATGAGTTTTAAACTTTTGTCACATATTGCATAGTACTTAAGTTTAGAGAGCAAAACAGAGTGGTCAACACAGTCAAAGGCCCTGCTCAGATCATATAAGGTTACCTTTGTGTGAGTATGGTCCTCGAATGCTGCTAAAACGTCTCTCACTAAGAGTTCTATGGCATGTGTAGTTGAGTTTTCTTTTCTGTAACCAAACTGTGATGTACATGACATACAATTTAGTTCTAGGTACTCATACATCTGCTGCTGATACATTATGCCTTCAAGGACTTTGGCTAGTACTGGAAATAGTGAAATTGGCCTGTAGTTTGCTGTAACAGATTTGCTACCCTTCATAAAGACTGGAGACACCTTGGGTAGTTTGAGAGGATCAGGCAAAACCCCTTCTATGAGACACAAGTTTGTAGAATCTATTAATGGTGGTGCAATGTAATGTATTATTTCTTTCAGTTGATTTGGCATTTTAAAACTATTTGTGCTATATGAATTTCATTGACAGTTTTAAGAACTTCAGCTTGGCATATCTCTTTGAAGTGTTTCATTGAAAGTCTGGCCTGATCATGATGTAGGTTTGCACTCTTAAGATAATCTATATGTCTTACATTGGGTTTACTGATCAACTTTACATTGGATTTACTGATCAACTTTTTGATTTCATCAGCACAGCTTACAAAATATTTATTGAACGTATCTGTTGGTATTGGGACTATCTTATCAAAATTTCTGATTTCACCTTTAACAATATTAATTACTGGTATTGCTGTTTTGTACTGGTTTTTGCACTTTTATGATATTAGTGTTGTTGCTTTGCTTAGCCAGTTGTAGCTCCTTCTTATACAGTTTCGTAGTGCTTATTTCGAGCTCCTTAAGTTCATCAAAATTATTTACTTTGCCAAGGCGCTTTAATAGCAGTAGCTTATTTTTTTAATTCTTCAGCTCTTCGGCATACCACAATTTACCCTCTCTTGTTTTATGATATTTCTTTGGAACAAGATGAGCTTTTAACACATGTATTGAATAGTTCCCGCCCATGAACCATGGACCTTGCCGTTGGTGGGGAGGCTTGCGTGCCTCAGCGATACAGATGGCCGTACCGTAGGTGCAACCACAACGGAGGGGTATCTGTTGAGAGGCCAGACAAACCTGTGGTTCCTGAAGAGGGGCAGCAGCCTTTTCAGTAGTTGCAGGGGCAACAGTCTGGATGATTGACTGATCTGGCCTTGTAACATTAACCAAACCGGCCTTGCTGTGCTGGTACTGCGAACGGCTGAAAGCAAGGGGAAACTACAGCCGTATTTTTTCCCGAGGACATATAGCTTTACTGTATGGTATTGAATAGAATTGGGGAGAAGAGGAGTTTGTGGCACAAATTGACGAGAAGAAGGGACCGGTTGGTAGGACATGTTCTGAGGCATCAAGGGATCACAAATTTAGCATTGGAGGGCAGCGTGGAGGGTAAAAATCGTAGAGGGAGACCAAGAGATGAATACACCAAGCAGATTCAGAAGGATGTAGGTACTGGGAGATGAAGAAGCTTGCGCAGGATAGAGTAGCATGGAGAGCTGCATAAAACCAGTCTCAGGACTGAAGACAACAAAAACAACAATTGAGTAGTTGTGGACTGTCTCACAAATCGTTTGGGCATTGGAATCACATCTTTGAAATAATTCACCCCAGTTAGTTACGCTCAACTGGTGTGTTAGTTCTCTGAGATTGTTTATTGTTAGTATTAAGGTATTAGATTCTTCCCATTCACTTTTATAAAATGTCTTAACTCTGCTGTTAACGTGGAGTGGTCTGAGTAATCACATCCCTTTACACAGATGGAGTACATATCATGAGCACAGTTGGCAAAGGCATTAACTAAGCACACTTTTAGTCTTGTCGGTTCTGAATTTAAATGATGGAAGGTGTGCTGCCACATATCGTTTTCACTTTGTTATGTAGCAGTGTCAGTGTCTAAATTATCTAAAAAAGGTTTTTCATCTTATTCAGGGGAATGGTAAATACCAAGTATCGTTACATCACATATGATTTCAGTAATTCCAAAGTGTTTCTCTACACACGCCCGACTAAAATCTAGTGCTCTAAACTCTATTACATTTGAAACATAGATAACAGTTCGACAATTATGTTACTAAGATCTGCAAAAGCTGTTTTCATGTTTATAACCTTCTGGTATATTGTATTCAATTTGTTCTGGTTTAAACCAATGTTCAGATAATCATAGGAAAGAATATTTATTTTGTGGAAATGACTCCTCCAGTTTTTCAACTTTACTTCAAGTCCCTGAATGTTTAAAAATAAGATGTTACTGTACTTATCTGTGAGTTAGCAGGCTTATTTTTCACATTTTAATTTTGTTCCTGGCTTGAAACCATAAAAAATTATCATAGTGACACAGGTGTATTTTGCCTTTGGCTCCTCCTTAAGCTGTGCTGTACTGCTGCTCCAGTTGTTGGTTCTGCTACTGTTGTCGTTGCTGCTGCTGTTTCACTTGTATTTCTCCTGTTCGCTCTTCCACGACTACTGCGCTTTTCTGTGAGCTGTTTGCATTTGGGGTGTTCACCTGCGTTAACATAATCTCACATTTGTCTTGGAGGGGTGTAGCTTCGCTGACAGCATATTTCACGTTTACATCCCCTGGTAACACGCACTTATTGTTCATGAGAGGTATGTCTCCCATATCATCATACTGAAGTTTGAGATTTTATACCCTACATCCAATATTTTTGTTACTATAACGTTGTTTCCAAGTTTATTTAGATGAAAATCGTGTGTTGTGTGGAATCTTTTCCCCAAAATGTTAACGTTCACAAATGTTACATTTTCAGACAGCCCGCAAATATTTTGCATCTCTGTATTTGCACTTTCAATTTCTTTGTTTACACAGGACCATTCTCTCAAGTCGTAACGACGTGACACTGAAAAAACAATAACATTTGTTCCTCTCAGTTCATACAATTTTCTTTTTAACGAGATTAAGAGATCCTTTTTTTAATTCCTTGTGACATCGTTTGATCCTGCCAGGAAAACGGAAAAGTCCTGACTCTTTGACGTAGCAGCACTGAAATTCCCTCCTGGCTTCATTAAGCAATTAAAATTCTGACTGGTTGTCAGCCGAAATTCAGTGGCTATACTTCGCCCTAGTCTGTCTGCATACAGTTCAATTTTACGTGTATTTTCTGTTTGGAGCTTACCAATTTTATGCCCACCGTTCCTGTGAGCGAGGTCTTGTTTGGCACTTTTGATTTTGTCTTTTTTGTTAACATAAGTCGATAATGTTTCAGGCGAACAGCTTATTGGTGGCAAATTTTTTGAGAGCAGTTTCGTATATGATCTTTTACTTAAATGCGGCTGAAATATTCCATGTTCTACCTTATTCACAAAGTCGTGGTACACTCGAACTGTTAACATGACTATAACAATCCGTAGTGGAAAGAGCTTGAAAGTGATTTTCGTGCTCTACATTCATGTTCCCTTCACAGCTTCCTATACCCTGGCATTATCTGTTTGTGTGTGTTGAACCTTGCTTGCATCCAGTTCTCCCACAAAGTCGAAATTTATGCAGCGATTTTATCGTGTTCAGTACACTTTTTTCTTCAATTTTCTTAATATCCGTCTTCAACGAACTGATACTGTAAATTAGACACACATTCTTTGAGCTTTGTTATTTCGTCCCTACAACTGTCACAGTTTTTCTTTTCAACAGTGTAACTGACATTGTTTCGCGGAGCCACACATCGAATTTTTACACTAACCACCATCTTCCCACATAGCTGTGACTCCTGCAATGTTTGAACGAGCGGGCTCTCTCATTCGAGTTGATGCAAACGAACTTCCCCTTCTCCATGGCAACGCAAGGCCTCACACAAGAGGAGCTTACAACCTTATACTTTCCGATTTCCAACTGTTTGGCCCACTCGTTGTCACCGATTTCCTCCAAATTTATGAATTATTTATGATATATGCAAGTCTTGCCCAGAGATAAAAGTGACAGAAGTGGGAACTCTGAGGGTATTGGGTCGTGTCCCTGCGTGAAACCTTTTTTATTTTTACGTTACTTGCACTGCAAGTAAGCCGAAATGATGCTCACAGTGTTGTATTTATTAATATTTTCATAAGAGGCATGAAATGGGAAGGCAAAGGAAAATTAAGGATTCAAAACAAAGACCTTAGGGCAGGAGAACAAATTTTCTTCGTTAACTGATTCGCGGACTGACGAACAAATCCACAACAATACGATGAGATTTTTCAATATGAAGAAGGATTGTCATAGCGCAGCCTTAAAGTAACCCCCTCCGCCCCCAAAGGTACTGGGCTAGTGCAGCCCCGTGATGTCTATTTTTGTCATCAGGTAAAGAATTTAATCAAAATGTTTGGAAACTGCTCTTGTCGAGGGACAAATATAAATCGCATCCCGAGAATGCATCAGAATACATTCCACTCCGTTGTATTGTATTGTATTATACATCGCCAGCTAGCCTCACCAATATTTGGCGGAATGGTGCGTTACGGTTGGTTTGGTACCAAACTGCGGTTAGAGTGAACCTTTTATGAATGTAAACCAAGTTCATTTTTCTATAGAAACTTTAAAGCAGACACACTATTGTAAAAAAGCGGCGTTTATAACGTGTGTTGCATGAGGAGGTAATTCTGCTTCTCCTACTTTTACAATGAATATCATCCCAGCATGTGTAAATCATCAATGTAAAATAATAAAACTAACTTTATTACACAGAGTTCTCGTGCCCGCCTTACAGTCTCTTCCCGGAAATTGATACAGTTCCATATTTTCAGTTGCTATTCTTTTTCCTGATACATGCAATGTAGTGAGGATTATTTCGGCCTACTTGCAGTGTAAGTAACTTAAAAACTGAAGACAAGAAAGAGGTTCGGCAAATGGAGTCGACACACGACCCTCGCATTACCATTCTGCTCTCTTTAAGCTGCTCCAACCACTGTCTGGAAACTAACCAAACATAGTGGCTCATGCCTTATCCGACCCGTGCTAAAAATGATTCTTTTTTTTTAAAAAAAAAACTCTTGGCTATATGGAGCTCCCATTTGTGTCACTTTCATTTCATTTCTGGCCAAGAACTGCATATATCGTAAATTTGGACGCGGTCACCTTGTTAGTATTACAGGCATTAATTAGTCTATAAGGCTTATCGAAATACATCACGACCGATACACGTATTAGTACAAGAGAATCATTAATTTACCACATACGATAAATTCCATATTTTATAAAATCGTACTAACACTTGAAGCATTTCATACATAGCTTATCAACTTCTAAACCTAGAATGATATCAAGAAGGCAAGGGAATAGACTTTGCCACACAAAAAATGCTCTTAAAACTTAATAATGCATGACGTTATAAATTAATCAATCCTTTACATTGCACACATTGTCCCTTTGAATTAAAAAAAATATTTTTTTTTGTCTCAATGATTGGCTGAAATATATTGTCACATCTTCTGTCAGAATATCATGAATTTTATCGACAATTTCTTCAAATATGCTTCTACGATCAAAAATTTTAAAATTTTTAAAATTTATTTATGAATCAATAAGTAGTCTTTAGCACTGGTGTGGAACGTCAATCGATCTTCCTCGACACATTTTTTAAATGAGACACAGCAGGCTTCTTTTAAGTAAAAAATGTTTCACTACTACAAAATACTTGCTTTGTTCGGATAAATAATTATGATTGTAAGATCCTGAGGAGAAAATTTGGATACTGACGGGCATAGTGTTATACATTGTGAAGAGTTGAGATGTCTTGAATCTATGTTTGATATCCAGCTAAATTACAACGATGTTATCCTATAAGGCCTTCAGGAAAGCTCGCAGTGCCTAGGACTGGTCATGAATGCCTGTGTTCGTTATATCTGTGATGTTCGACCCTTTCATCACATTTCACCATCATATGCACAGCTATCCTGGTTGCGTGCAGACTTATTTTCTATTATTCGCTATCCTTGGTGCGGACAAGCGCAGGAATCTGTATCAATGAACGCTGTCCCTCACATCTCTCCTCGATCTTAACGCTCTTGTCAGAACAACATGGCAGAAACACCCGCTTCCACCAGGGCAAAATCCTTTCTGCCGAACTCCATCGTTCATCAACCTTCTCGAGGTCTTTCACAGTATCAGAAACCCGACTCTTGGAAAAACCTGCCGCATTAATTACAGAACTAAATAACATCTGAAGCTTCAGAAGACAGTTAATGACCTACCTACTGGAGCAATAAGAAGGGCTACAGTTTTCCCTGTACACTCCTCTTTCCAACCTGAGCTTCCTGATTTCCCAGTATTCTTGGCCGATGCAGTCATCTTAAATTTCCTTTTCCTAGAACTCGCTATATCAGAAAACATCTTTTTCGTACACCTGTAAATTATTGTTATATCTTCCACTATCATTATTGTTATTGAAGTCATAATTATTGTCATTATTATTATTATTATTGTCATTACTATTATTATTATTGGCAGCAGCTGCTGTAACACAAGTACTGCCAACATTAATTTTTAATTCATTGTCCGTGTAATTTACTCACGCTGCCACTTCAGGCACTCAAATCATTGTAATGCTAGCTGTCATAATGAAACTGTTTTTTTCTCAGGCAACTATGTTGTCGAAAAGGTACCGTATGTGTAAAACTCTGATCTGATGTAAGAGAGGACCTGATGGTCCTAATCAGAAAAGGTTAAATTAGAAAAAATGAAATAAACAGACGATGAAAAAATACAGGGCACAGAATGAACCAGACCTAGAAGGTCTTACAACAAGTAACTGATATCTGATAGGACAAATCCACAAGAAATGACATTAAGAAAGTAATGTACAGCATGTCCTCAGAGGAATGGTCAATATTCAGGGATGCGACAGGAACGATCATTCGAAGCAAAAAAGTCGAGTAAACACGGGCACTAAAATGCATAGCTTAAGAGCTATGAGTACTTCTTCATCTTCGATACTGTGGAACAAATCTCCTCTGCTGCAAGCTCTTTGCATTCCATATTTTGAGAGGAGGTTGTACGGACCAAAACGAGAAAAATGTCTGGTAAACATGAGCTCTAAAATGCATACCTTAAGAGCTATGTCTATTATTCAATAGAAGAGATGCATTTCACAGAATCGAAGCTGAAAAAGTGTTCATAGCACTTAAGATGTACATTTTAGAGCCCACGGTTTTTATACTTTTTTGGTGTGAATGAACGTTCCTGTCATATTCCTGAATAATCACTCCTCCTGGAGCACTCCCTATAGTAAATTATCGAGGAAATTACTCTCAACAGCTCGGTAGAAGAGACTGGAACACAAAGAACGAAGTATTCGAATTGATAAGGCTGAAAGACAGGGATGTAGTCTTTCGCCACTACTGTTCATCCTAAAAGTTCCAAGAGTGGGTTTAAAACTCTGGGTGAAAGGATATCAGTGATAAGATTCGCTGACGACATTGCTATGCTAAGTGAAAACGAAGAAGAATTAGAGGACCTGTTGAATGGAATGAACAGTCTAAAGAGTCCAGAATATGGACTGAAAGTAAATCAAAGGAAGACGAAAGTAATGAAAAGCAGCAGGAATGAGAACAGCGAGGAACTTAACATCAAATCTGGGGATCACAAACTAGACGAAGTTAAGGAATTCTGCTGCCTAGGCGGCAAAAGAACCCATGATGGGAGCAGGAAGGAGGACACAGAAAGCAGGATAGCGTTGGCAAAGCGGGCATCCCTGGCCATGAAAAGTCTCTCTAGTATCAAAAAAATGGCTCTGTGCACTGTGGGACTTAACATCGGAGGTTATCAGTCCCCTAGAATTTAAACTAACTGACCTAAGTACATCACACACATCCATGCCCGAGGCAGAATTCGAACCTGCGACCGTAGCGGTCGCGCGGTTCCAGACTGAAGCGCCTAGAACCGCTCGGTTACAAACATAGGTCTTAATTTAAGGAAGAAATATCTGAGAATGTACGTCTGGAGCACAGGATTGTATGGTAGTGAAACACAGAGTGTGAGAAAACCGTATCAGAAGAGAATCGAAGCATTTCAGATGTGGTGTTATAGAAGAATTTTGAAACTAGATGGACTGATAAGATACGAAATGGGAGGTACTCCACATAATCGACGAGGAAATGAATATATGGTAAACACTGACAAGAAGAAGGTTCAAGAAATGCTTCAAAAGGCTCTGAGCACTATGGGACTTACCTTCTGAGGTCATCAGTCCCCTACAACTACTTAAACCTAACTAACTTAAGGACATCACACACATCCATACCCGAGGCAGGATTCGAACCTGCAACCGTAGCTGTCACGCGGTTCCAGACTGTAGCGCCTAGAACCGCTCGGCCACTCGGGCCGGCACAAGAAGAAGGCACAGGATCGTAGGACATCTGTTAAGACGTCAAGGAATATCCTCTATAGTACGGGAGGGAGCTGTAGAGAGTAAAGACTGTAGAGGAAGAAACAGGGGCTGGAAAACAATGTAGCAAATAATTGAGGGCGTAGGTTGTAAGTGCTAATCTGAGATGCAAAGGTTGGCACAGGAGAGGAATTTATGGGCGGCCGCTCCAAGTCAGACAAAAGACTGATGACTCAAGAAATAAATAAATAAATAAATGAAAGCTGGGTAGTATGGAGGTGGACTTAATAAGAAGTGTAATGAGAAGAAGTGGTTCTAGGAAAGGTGTGCCAAGTACTTAAGTATGAATTGCAGAATAACCATACAGATGTGTCGTCTGCGTTCTTCCTGTTCTCACTGCTCCACTAGTGGCGCATCCTGAGAAGGCGGAGAAAGTGCGAAGTGCGTGCGTCACCGTGGGCTGCACAAAGCCGGCGTTCCGGAATCACGTACCCGGAGCCTGCCGTGGCGAGGGCCGGCGAACCCCCCCTCTCCCACCTGGCGGACTTTCCGGGACTCAGTGGGTCAACGGAAAGACTCGCGCCGCACAATAAGCAGCCCCCACAGTTGCTGCACGGACGTCTCCTCCACCGAGCGCAGGTAAGCTCTCGGCTGACACTGACCTGCATTTACTCGAGGACCGAACCGTTAGTACAGGAATAATTCGAATCAGAAAAAGTGTGAGCGAGCGTGAAGTACCGTGCGTTTAAGAAGCGAGTAGATTACGTGTGAATGAATTGACTGCGGTCGCTTTTCGCTGTAGCTACATAAATGGTTCAAATGGCTCTGAGCACTATGGGACTTAACATCTGTGGTCATCAGTCCCCTAGAACTTAGAACTACTTAAACCTAACTAACCTAAGGACATCACACACATCCATGCCCGAGGTAGGATTCGAACCTGCGACCGTAGCAGTCGCGCGGTTTCGGACTCAGCGCCTAGAACCGCTAGACCACCGAGACCGGCAGCTACATAAATACTCGTTTATAAACAAAACGCTCTTTTATTGCCAGAATATTGGTATTTAATTTTCCTGACGCGTTTCGCCTTTCATATCAGAGCGTGTTCCTCAGTAGTTGACAGTTTTATTTTTACGTTTACAGGGTGCATCACAGTTGACGGCGAAAACTAAACGCGGGTGAAAGCATTCAGTAATACAAGCAGTTCCGCGTATCCGCAAATGAACTGTTTCGAGATTATTACAAATTTGTGGTTACGAGCCACCACTGGCTTCAGCATGAAGTATTGTCCTAATGTATTTGAAATGTAAACTGTTCGGTTAAATTCCCGTCTAATTGGGCTTAAAATTCACCGATGGTCTACCGTAAAAAGTCTAGTTATTGTATGGCATGATTCCTCCTAATTGGAAACGTTTTTATTTCCCTCACACATAATGTCACCTGTCCTTCGCAAGAGTTGTGTCTTAAAGTGTACCTATTGAGTGTAGGCGATTATAGTGGGTGTGTGCAATATTGTCACTTTCCGCTACCTACTTATAGCAGTATCTGCACTCGGTAGCTGCGCACACACGCTGGTTCGCCAACTAAAAACTTACGTGAGAGCGTTCTGTGACCAACTAAATGAAAAGTCAGGCAGGTGCATTATAGTTACACACGGAAAATTCTTCCTATTTTTATTTATGTCACTGATTTCGTATAGATGATGACCAGGTTTCAAGCAGTTTAATTGTTTCTAACAGGTAAGGGGAACAGACAATTGAGAATCACGCAAAAGAACATTAAACGTCACGTTTTCTGCTAGTGTTTACAAAGTGACTATTAAAAATCCTAACTAATAATGGGAATTTGCAGTTCATTAACAACAATATCAACATTTCTGAAGTATTCTTTGAGTATATGTACAATTATTGCCACTGTATACTGTGGGAAGTTTATTAAAATTTCGTGTGAAGTATTCTTTGAGTACATGTACAATTATTGCCACTGTATACTGTGGGAAGTTTATTAAAATTTCGTGTACCTACAGGTACACTTCCCACAGTATACAGTGGCAATAACTGTACATATACTCAAAGAATTTTACTCGCATTCCAACAGGCCCTGCTCACAACCTGCAAATGAGTTCATAAGACATTGCTTACGCAACTTTAAACTGTAATATCGTTTTCCGAGGCTGATGTAAATAAACACAGGTACGAGAACCACAGCATACTTTTCTGTAATCGAAACGTGGTACCGAAGGCATAACAAATGTAATCCAATGACACGATAATGCAGTGCTAAGACTTGTGGAAACAAAGCTGAGACTTAACACGTACTGACCGAAATGAAGTCAAAACTAAAACAGAACGACAACTTTGAAATGGCGCGAGCGTCGGCTAGAATATTAAGCAATTTTGGTTATTAAGTTATAGTCTGAAAATCCCGTGGGTTAAAATTTTCATTCCTAACTGGTAGCTGATACTATGGTAAGTTTGGTTTAACGAATATTGGATATGGCCGATAGCTATTAAAATATATAGAACCAAATTATGTATACAGACTGGGATTCACAGGATTACAAATAACGCAATCATATTGAATGTTGAAATTTACTGAAAATCACATAATTCTTAATTAGTGAACGTTGTCACGTTATATGGGTGTCACTGGAGGCAGAAACTTCAGATTAACAAAAGTCTGTGAATAAATCGTGGAATGTTACAGCACTTTGGTCATGAACTATTCTGAACGTCTGGGCTAGTTGAAATCTTTACTTAACAATATCTGACAAACAAGTTTGGACAAATATAGTTACATTACTGAAATCAGGGGAAATTGCTCTTTGTAGCGAATGGAGTCCTCCCTCTAGATTTAAAATATTAGCTCAGATTGGTTTTAGGGCTAGCTGGCTGTACAGAATTTTATGATTACAACAATTTTTGAACTACTGTTTCTAGTGAAACTAATTATTACAGTACCATCAGAACAGTAAGTAGCATGATCTCAAAAATGAGGTATTGAAGGGGATATCCGTTTATGCAAAACCCACATTTTGTACAAATGTGCTCACTATCGTAATACTACCATTAATATTTGAATAAGAATATTAGCAAAAAAATTATATATGCTTTACCTTTTAAATTAGGAGTGTAGATAAAGTAGGATGGTGAGGGCTAGTCCAGCTTTGTCACAGTATGTTGTCATGTACGTGTTGAGTGTCGTGACGAAAGAACGGATAGGTTGAAACCCCGTACCGGCTCGTAGCCTATTATACACTACTGGCCATTAAAATTGCAACACCAAGAAGAAATGCAGATGATAAACGGGTATTCATTGGACAAATATATTATACTAGAACTGACATGTGATTACATTTTCACGCAATTTGGGTGCATAGATCCTGAGAAATCAGTACCCAGAACAACCACCTCTGGCCGTAATAACGGCCTTGATACGCCTGGGCATTGAATCAAACAGAGCTTGGATGGCGTGTACAGCTACAGCTGCCCATGTAGCTTCAACACGATACCACAGTTCATCAAGAGTAGTGACTGGCGTATTGTGACGAGCCAGTTGCTCGGCCACCATTGACCAGACGTTTTCAATTGGTGAGAGATCTGGAGAATGTGCTGGCCAGGGCAGCAGTCGAATATTTTCTGTATCCAGAAACGCCCGTACAGGACCTGCAACATGCGGTCGTGCATTATAGTGCTGAAATGTAGGGTTTCACAGGGATCGAATGAAGGGTAGAGCCACGGGTCGTAACACATCTGAAATGTAACGTCCACTGTTCAAAGTGCCGTCAATGCGAACAAGAGGTGACAGAAACGTGTAACCAATGGCACCCCATACGATTACGCCGGGTGATACGCCAGTATGGCTATGACGAATACACGCTTCCAATGTGCGTTCACCGCGATGTCGCCAAACACGGATGCGACCATCATGATACTGTAAACAGAACCTGGATTCATCCGAAAAAATGACGTTTTGCCATTCGTGCACCCAGGTTCGTCGTTGAGTACACCGTCGCAGGCACTCCTGTCTGTGATGCAGCGTCAAGGGTAACCGCAGCCATGGTCTCCGAGCTGATAGTCGATGCTGCTGCGAACGTCGTCGAACTGTTCGTGCAGATGGTTGTTGTCTTGCAAACGTCCCCATTCCGTTGACTCAGGGATCAAGACTTGGCTGCACGATCCGTTACAGCCATGCGAATAAGATGTCTGTCATCTCGACTGCTAGTGGTACGAGGCCGTTGGGATCCAGCACGGCGTTCCGTATTACCCTCCTGAACTCACCGATTCCATATTCTGCTAACAGTCATTGGATCTCGACCAGCGCGAGCAGCAATGTCGCGATACGATAAACGGCAGTCGCGATAGGCTACAATCCGACTTTTATCAAAGTCGGAAACGTGATGGTACACATTTCTCCTCCTTTCACGAGGTATCACAACAACGTTTCACTAGGCAACGCCGGTCAACTGCTGTTTGTGTACGAGAAAACGGTTGGAAACTTTCCTCATGTCAGCACGTTGTAGGTGTCGCCACCGGCGCCAACCTTGTGTGAATGCTCTGAAAAGCTAATCATTTGCATATCACAGCATCTTCTTCCCGTCGGTTAAATTTCGCGTCTGTAGCATGTAATCTTCGTGGTGTACTAATTTTAATGGCCAGTAGTGTAGACCTCTCGCCGGCCGAAGTGGCCGCGCGGTTCTGGCGCTGCAGTCTGGAACCGCGAGACCGCTACGGTCGCAGGTTCGAATCCTGCCTCGGGCATGGATGTGTGTGATGTCCTTAGGTTAGTTAGGTTTAACTAGTTCTAAGTTCTAGGGGACTAATGACCTCAGCAGTTGAGTCCCATAGTGCTCAGAGCCATTTGAACCAATTTTTGTAGACCTCTCAGCTAGCGTGGGGCCACCAGGCTTACCGTTCCCATCCGACGGACGGAACACTGTAAACAGTGCCTCGTGGCCTCACTTCAGGAGACACTACCGAGAGATAATACTGGATATTGGTGCCAAATCTGGTAACCGGGAACTTCACGCCGCCATCTGTCCTCCCCTTGCCGGCCAAATTCTAGCTGTGAAAATTTCTTTCTCCATCAGGATTTGAACTAGCTTAACTCCGAGTAGAGCAGCATCACATAGACATGAGTTGCAGACCTCGGCTCCGGAGGTGGGTGCGTTAACAAAAATTACAGTAGTACTTCAGGACGTCACATGTTACAATTTTCTGTACGCTCGTGCTTCTTAAATGAGGTGCTCCATTAGTCGTCCTCGTATTAGTTTGCAATGGTAACCTCCCCTCT
The DNA here is from genome assembly GCF_023898315.1 of Schistocerca nitens. Classification (NCBI taxonomy): domain Eukaryota; kingdom Metazoa; phylum Arthropoda; class Insecta; order Orthoptera; family Acrididae; genus Schistocerca; species Schistocerca nitens. The sequence continues at coordinate 139,189,226 of NC_064615.1, forward strand.
GCAATGACTTACGATTCTTTCAAACTCTCGCAGATTATTTCGTAAATCTTGACAAGACGGTGCAATTTGCTTCTCCAGTACTTGAACGTAATTAATGAGAGTGCTGTATACTGGGTGGTTCGCTACTGGAGAGGGCTCCAATGAAAAAATAGTGATAGTAGGCCAATGAAACTTTGTGACACCATTAATAAGGATATGCAAGAGAGAAATAACAAATAATCCATTGAAAGAAACACGTTTTAATTTACATACGAGAGGGTTCCAGTCTGGTCCTCTTGGTGGTTACGCAGTTTGGAACGATCGACCAATTATTTGGTTTTCCCCAAAATTGTTACTGACAAGGGAACCTCCTCATCGCACCCCCCTCAGATTTAGTTATAAGTTGGCACAGTGGATAGGCCTTGAAAAACTGAACACAGATCAATCGAGAAAACAGGAAGAAGTTGTGTGGAACTATGAAAAAAATAAGCAAAATATACAAACTGAGAAGTCCATGTGCAAGATAGGTAACATCAAGGACAGTGTGAGCGCAAGAGCGCCGTGGTCCCGTGGTTAGCGTGAGCAGCTGCGGACTCAGAGGTCCTTGGTTCAAGTCTTCCCTTGACTGAAAAGTTTATTTTCGCAAATTTATGATCTGTCCGTTCTTTCATTGATGTCGGTGTTCACCGTAATAAGTTTAGTGTCTGTGTTTTGCGACCGCACCGCAAAACCGTGCGATTAGTAGACGAAAGGACGTGCCTCTCCAATGGGAACCGAAAACATTTGATCGCAAGGTCATAGGTCAACCGATTCCTCCACAGGAAAACACGTCTGATATATTCTGTAAGACACAGGTGACGGCATGTGCGTCACATGACAGGAATATGTTGTCGACCCACTTAACTTGTACACTTGGCGAATGGGTAAAAAGATTCTTCTACCTTGACCGATTTAGGTTTTCTTGTGGATGTGATAATCACTCCCAAAAAAGTGTGTTTCGATGTTTGTTTAGGTGTAGCGTCCCCATACTACGGCGCAGTTATCTCGCATCGGACGGACGGACAGACAGATAATAATTGTCTGAAAATAAAAAATTAAATTTATCACTCGAGGAAAGACTTGAACCAAGGATACGGCAAGGTACGCTACGTTCCTCGCTCATGCTTCCAGGACGAACCTAAACCTCCATACATCATTGTATGTCTACCTCATGTACTTGAGCAGTTACTGTGATTTGCGCACAGGGAGAAAGTTCCATTATTATTATCGGGGCCTTGTCTAGGCATGAAATAGTATGTCTGTGTTAAATGATGAACTATGCAGTGTCCTTCAGACATGTATGCACTGAGCACCACATGATCAAGAAAGTCATCTTCCCACTGCAACACTTCACTTGCAGACTTATAATGTACACCGTAAACGTCTGCCTTTAAAGCGTACACTAACTGTAACTGCTTTGAATGCATGTGAAATTTTCTAAAAATATTCTACACTGTCGTCTTTAGCAACTGAAGTTTAAGACTTACTTTCTGAAAAGACTTCTTAGGACTACGAAGACGAGATGCTCTGAATTGATAAGCATCCTCCGCAGTGCTTTTCCCTTTTGATCGACTTAACGCAACAGGCACGGAATTCCATCCCACAGATTGACATCCAACACCTGTGCAACACAATGCATGCACGTCTGCACGCTTGCGTTCAACATTCTAGCGGTTACAACTGATATTACTGTACCGTCCGTCTCGGTAGCTGAATGGTTAGCGCGGCGGAATACCATGCCATGCCATGGGGCATGGGTTCGATTCCCGGGTGGGTCGAAGATTTTTCTCCACTGAGGGACTGGGTGTTGTGTTGTCTCCATCATCATCATCTCATCCCCATCGACACGCAAGTCGCCGAAAAAAAAAAAAGTGGCGTCAGCTAAAAAGACTTGCACCAGGCAACGGGAGGCCCTAGCCACACGACATTTCCATTTCCATCAATGTACCAGCATGTCACATTTCCTATAACTCATCTCCCACTTGTGATATTCCAGTTTTAATCATTTACACTATGTGATCAAATGTATCCGGACACCTGGCTGAAAATTACTGACAAGTTGGTGGCGTCCTCCATTGCTAATGATGGAATTCCCCCACCCTAAGCCTTGATGACAGCTTTCACTCTCGCAGGCATACATTCAATTAGGTGCTTGAAGTTTTCTTGGGGAATGGCAGCCCATTCTTCACAGAGTATGGCACTGAGGACAGGTATCGATCTTGGTCGGTGAGGCCTGGCACGAAGTTTACGTTCCAAAACATCCCAGAGGTTTTCTATGGGATTCAGGTCAGGACTCTGTGCAGGCCAGTCCATTACAGGGATGTTATTGTCGTGTAACCACTCCGCCACAGACCGTTCATTATGAAAAGGTGCTCGATCGTGTTGAAAGATGCAATCACTAACCCCAAATTGCTCTTCAACAGTGGGAAGCGAGAAGGTGCTTAAAACATCAATGTAAGCCTGTGCTGTGATAGTGCCACGCAAAACAACAAGGGGTGCAAGCCCCCTCCATGAAAAACACGACCACACTAAAACACCACCGCCTCCGAATTTTACTGTTGCCACTACACATACTGGCAGATGACGTTCACCGTGCATTCGCCATACCCACACCCTGCCATCGGATCGCCACATTGTGTACCGTGAGTCGTCACTCCACACAACGTGTTTCCACTGTTCAATCATCCAATGTTTACGCTCCTTACACCAAGCGAGACGTCGTTTGACATTTACCGGCGTGATGTGTGGCTTATGAGCAGCCACTTGAGCATGAAATCCAAGTTTCCTTACCTGCCGCCAAACTGTCATAGTACTTGCAGTGGATCTTTATGCAGTTTGGAATTCCTGTGTAATGGTCTGGATAGATGTCTGCCTATTACACAACTGTCGGCAGTCTCTGTCAGTCAACAGACGAGGTCGGGCTGTACACTTTTGTGCTGCACGTTTCCACTTAACTATCACGCCGTAAACAGTGGACCTAGGGATGTTTAGGAGTGTGGAAATCTCGCTTGCAGACGTATCAAACAAGTGACACCCAGTCACCTGACCACGTTCGAAGTTCGTGAGTTCCGCGGAGCGCTCCATACTGCTCTCTCACGATGTCTAATGACTACTGAGGTCGCTGATATGGAGTACCTGGCAGTAGGTGGCAGCACAATGCACCTAATATGAAACACGTATGTTTTTGGAAGCGTCCGGATACTTTTGATCACATAGTGTATTATTCTTCTGGCGCGTGCTATGCTCGGGGTAATCTGCTGCGTCAACCGATTGGCCTGGAGGAACCTTAGAGCACCGGTACCAGTTATCGGAATAGGGAGACACTACCAGATTATGGGACCTGTGTAACTGGCCCCTTAATTATTCAGCGTGTAACAATGGTAAACCATCCCATATTGAATTCCAGCATTACCGGTGGAGGGCGCCACGAACTTGTAAGTCATTTTCAGCCAGGTGATCGCGTACTTCTGATCACATTGTGTAAGAAAAGCGCCAAGAACTTCATACTTACTCTCGATAGCTCTTAATCCATATTTACCATTTTTCTCGTAAATATTTTACGCGGACTCAACCATGTGGGTATAAATTAGTGGTGGAAGTTCACAAATTATGCTGTTTCCACGCGGGCTAAAAAGGCAGTAGTCGCCTAGCGACAAGTAGAACTGCTGTGGAGTCCTGTTGAATGTTTTCTCTTGCTCGGCAGCAGCAACCTGGCACACTTCGCTGCCGTCAAGCAGGGGTTCGGAATCCGGATTTCTTTGCTGCTTTTCGCCGCAACAGTGTACTCAACTTATTTCACGATTTTCAAAGAGTTCGCTTCTCTGTCTGTTGTGGTCTTTCAGTCCCAAGACTGGTTTGATGCAGCTCTCCATGCTACTCTATCCTGTGCAGGCCTCGCCATCTCCGAGTAACTACCGCAACCTACATCCTTCCGAATATGCTTAGTGTATTCATCTCTTGGTCTCCGTCTACGATTTTTACCCCCAAAACGTCCCTCCAGCACTAATCTGGTGATCCCTGGATGACTCAGAATGTTTCCTACCAACCGATCCCTTCTTCTAGTCAGGTTGTGCCACAGATTTCTTTTCTTCCGAATTCTATTCAGCACCTCCTCATTAGTTACATGATCTACTCATATATTCTTCAGCATTCTTCTGTAGCACCCTGTTTCAAAAGCTCCTACTCTCTTCTTGTCTAAACTATTTATCGTCCATGTTTCAGTTTACATAGCTACACTCAACACAAATACTTTCAGAAAAGACTTTCTGACACTTAAATCTATACTCGAGGTTAACAAATTTCTCTTAGTCACAAAGGCTCTTCTTGCCACTGCTAGTCTATATTTTATGTTCTCTCTACTTCGACCATTATCAGTTATTTTGCTGCCCAAATAGCAAAACTCTTCTACTGTTTTAAGTGTCTCATTTCCTAATCCAATACCCTCAGCATCACCTGATTTAATTAGACTACATTCGATTATCCTCGTTTTGCTTTCGTTTTTGTTCATCTTGTATCCTTCTTTCAAGACACTGTTCATTCCATTCAACTGCTCTTCCAGGTCCTTTGATGTCTCTGACAGAATTACAGTGTCACAGAAAACCTCTAAGTTTTTATTTCTTATCCTAGGACTTTAATTCCTACTCCGAATTTTTCTTTTGTTTTCTTTACTGCGTGCTCAATATAAAGAGTGAATAGCATCGGGGATAATCAACAACCCTGTCTCACTCCCTTCTCAACCACTGCTTCCCTTTCATGTCCCTCGACTCTTCTGGTTTCTGTACAAATTGTAAATAGCCTTTCGCTCTATGTATTTTATCCCTGCCGTCTTTTGAGTTTGAAAGAGAGTATTCCAGTCAACGTTATCAAAAGCTTTCCTAGGTCTACAAATTCTATAAATGTAGGCTTTTCTTTCCTTAACCTATCTTCTACGAGAAATCGTAAGGTCAGTATGGCATCACGTGTTCCTGCATTTCTACAGAATCCAAACCGATCTTCCTCATGGTTGGCTGCTACCAGTTTTTCCATTCTTCTGTAAAGAATTCGTATTACTTATACTGTTTTACAACTGTGACTTATTAAAATGATGGGTAGCTAATTTTCACACCAGTCAGCACCTGCTTTCTTTGGGATTGGAATTATTACATTATATTTGAAATCTGAGAGTATTACGTCTGTCTTATACATCTTGCTCACCACATGGAAGAGTTTTGTTATGGCTGCCTCTCCCAAGGCTGTCAGTAGTTCCAACAGAACGTTGTCTACTCCCATGACCCTGTTTCGACCTAGTCTTTCAGTGCTCTGTAAAATTCTTCACGCAGTATCATATCTCCCATTTCATCTTCATCTATGTCCTCTTCCATTTGCATAATATTGTTCTCAACTACATCGCCCTTGTACAGACCCTCTAGATACTCCTTCCACCGTTCTACCTTCCCTTCTTTGCTTAGGACTGGTTTTCCATCTACGCTCTTGATATTCATACCTTCTCTCCAAAGGTCTCTTTAATTTTCCTGTATGCGATATATATCTTTTCTCTAGTGATATATGCTTCTTTGCCCTCTAGCCATTCCTACTTAGCCATTTTGCACTTCCTGTCAGTCCCATTTTTAGACGTTTGTATTCCCTTTCGCCAACTTCAGTTACTCAGTTTTTATATTTCATCCTTTCATCAGTTAAATTTAATATCTCTTATGTTACCCGAGGATTTCTACTAGCCCTTGTCTTTTTACCTACTTGATCCTCTGCTGCCTTCACTATTTCATCTCTCAAAGCTACCCATTCTTCTTCTACTGTATTTCTTTCCCCTGTAATTGTCAATCTTTCACTAATGCTCCCTCAGGAACTCTCTACGGTCTGTGGTTCTTTCAGTTTATCTGGGTTCCATCTCCCTAAATTCCTACCTTTTTACAGTTTCTTCAATTTTAATCTACATTTCATAACCAATGAAATTTGGTCAGAGTCCATATCTGCCCCAGGAAATGTCTTACAAATTAAAATTTGGTTCCGAAATCTCTGTATTACCATTATATAATAAATCTGAAACCTTCTGGTGTATCCAGGTCTCTTCCACGTATAAAACCTTCTTTCATGATTCTTAAACCAATTGTTAGCTACGATTAAATTATGCTCTGTGCAAAATTCTACATGGCGGCTTCCTCTTTCATTCCTTTCCACCCAGTCCATATTCACCTACTATTTTTCCTTATCTTTCTTTTCCTACTTTCGAATACCAGTCCCCCGCGACTATTAAATTTTCGTCTTCCTTAACCATGTGAAAAATTTCTTTTACCCCGTCATCCCATTTCTTGAATCTCTTCATCATCTGCGGAGCTAGTTGGCACATAAACTTGTAAGCTACTACTGTCGTAGGCGTGGGCTGCGTGTCTGTCTTGGCTACAATAATGCGTTCACTATGCTGTTCGTAGTAGCTTATCCGTGTTCGTATTTTTTATTCATTATTAAACTCACTCATGCATTATCTCTTTTCGATTTTGTATTTCTAACTCTGAATTCACCTGACCAGAGGTCCTGCTCCTCCTGTCACCGAACTTCACTAACTCTCACTATATCTAACTTTAACCCATCCATTTCCCTCTTTAAATTTTTCAACCTACCTGCCCGATTATTAAGGGATCTGACATTCCACGCTCCGAACCGTAAACATTCCACGCTCCGAACCGTAGAACGCCAGTTTTGTTTCTCCTGATAACGACATCCTCCTGAGTAGTCACCGCCCGGAGATCCGAATGGGGGACAATTTATCTCCGGAATATTTTACCCAAGAGGATCCCATTATCATTTAACCATGCCCTCGGAAAAAAATTACGGCTGCAGGACCGCCTCTCTAGAAAGAAATGAAGTTGTATGAGACACATTTGTTTTGTATGCAGGTGTACGTCCATGTTTCGTCAAAAGTAAGAATATAAGGCCAAAATGCAACTGTTCCTTAAATTTAGCGGCCCCAGGAACTAGCACTTTCAATACTTTCGGGCTTCTGAGGGACATTCAAAAGGATTGAAACATATGCTAAACAGTCTTTCCGAATTTCAAGTGGTGCTAATATTCCTGTTAAAAGTAGGTCACCCGCCTCTTCGAATGAGCTTTTGAACTTTTTCTGAGGTAGGGTCCCTTCTTAGTCACAACTAACGAATCATGTTAGAAACGCCATCCCTCCACCAAAAAATACTGCATTTGTAGATTTCAGAGATTTGAAGTTCCAGCACCAAACTTTGCACACAGACTCTTCAGAGTTTCATCCTTTTATACATCTCCATTTCGCAAGAAAATAGACAACAACGCAATGTGGTCTAGCGTGTATAATTCTTGTCGCTCTCATCGTGATGCAAGACTCATTCAAAAACTAAGTTACACTCGTCCTTTATCAGTGGTAGTAGTTAGTGTATTTAGCGTACTTTACAGATAAGAAAGTTGACGTCAATGACGGCGTCCGTTTAGCATCTTTTAAATAGTGGTAGATGTGAGAAAGTAGCATAGAACAAAATAGAACACCAGAAATAATCTATGCAACGGAAATTCTTAAACCGACTGCAAAAGAGAGCTCGAAAAATTAAAAAAAAAGAACTGGAAGAATAATCCTAAGAAAAAACTGAAAGAAGAATCCTAAGAAAAATACTAGGAACCAAAAGCGGCAGAGATTCCGAATACAGATTAAGATTTAATACAGAAATATATCTGAAAGATGAAAAATTAACAAATGTAATGAGAAGAAGGAGATTAGAATGTTACGGAGACAAATACAGGATAAATAATGACAGAATAACTAAGCAAATCTTTGACTTACTAGTCAGTTACGAATTAACAATCACGTTTCTGAGAGGTAGGCAGAGATAGCGAAAATGAGAAGTTTGTGCCCATGTGTAAACGAAGAAGTAGAAAAAAATCACCTGATCATTTGAAAAATCATTCCAGTCTACATCTACATCTGTACTCTGCAAACCACTGTGAAGTGCGTGGCAGAGAGTGCTTCCCGTAACACGACAGAAAGTACTCGCCATCAGAGCACGTATTAGGTTTCTTCCCGTTCTAATCGCGTATGGAGGACGGGAAGAATGATAGTGCATCCGTCCGCGCTGTATTACGTAGCGGGCAAGTATTACGTAGGCTGTTGTAGTATAGTCCTAGGTTCTTCAGTTAATATCGGTTCTGGCATCTTTCTAAGTAGGCCTTCTCGGAATGGGTTGTATCTGTCTCAACGTGTCTGCCAACTGAAGTTTTTCAGCATCTCCGTCATACTCTCCTGTGAGTCAAATAAATCTGTGATCATTCGAGCTACATTTCTATGTACACTTTCAGTACTCCTTGTAAGTCCCATTTGGTATGGGCCCCATACACTTAGCAATATTCTACGATGAGTCCCAAACGTGTTTTGTTCGGAATTTCCTTTGCAGTATCCTGCCCAAGAACCCATGTCTACCACCTGCTTTAATTACGATTGAGCCTATGTAATCATTTCATCTCTTATCCCTACAAATTGTTACACGCAGGTATATGTGTGATTTGACTGATTCCAATTGCGACATACCGGTTTTGTAGTCATAGGATACTAAGCTTCTGCATTTTGTGGAGTGCAAAATTTCACATTACTGAATATTTAAAGCATTTTGCCCATCTTTATACCATTTTGAAAGATAATTAATTTCTGACTGAATGGTAAAATCCGTGGAACTACATTTTCTGCGGGCCGAGTTTCGTCGCATAATAGCGTTGGGTGGGTCACATTTCACGGCTAGTTGTAGTAAATAGTGACATTCCATAGATGACCCATTCACCTTTGGCATTTCAGAATGCGAAAACAGCTGCTTATTCCAGGCACAATATGTCCGGCGCAGCGTACATGGCACATGATTACAACTGACGAGTGAGCGTCACAGATATTGTATAGGAAAAATTGGAGATTTGTGGTATGTTCCTATGGGACCAAACTGCTGAGGTCATCGGTCCCTAGGCTTACACACTACGTAATCTAACTTAAATTAACTTACGCTAAGGACAACACACACACACATGCCGAAGGGAGGATTCGAACCTCCGACGGGGGGAGCCGTGCGAACTGTGGCAAGGTGCCTTCGACCGCACGGCTACCCCGCGCGATTATTGTATAGGGCATAAGTTTACATATCCATTGGCAGTAAGCAAATACACTGAAGACCCAAAGAACACACCTGCCTAATATCGCGTAGTGTCCCCGCGAACACGCAGAAGTGCCGCATCACGACGTGGCATGGACTCGACTAATGCCTGAAGTAGGGCTGGAGGAAATTGACACCATGAATGCTAGAGGGCTATCCATAAATCCGTTAGAGTACGAGGGGGTGGAGAGCTCTTCTGAACAACACGTTGCAAGGCATCCCAGATATGCTCAGTAATGTTCATGTCTAGGAGTTTGTTGGCCAGAGGAAGTGTTTAAACTCAGGAGAGTGTTCCTGGAGCCACTATGTAGCAATTCTGGACGTGTGGGGTGTCGCATTGTCCTGCTGGAATTTCCCAAGTCCGTCGGAATGCACAGTGGACGTGAACGGATGCCGTTGATCAGACAGGATGCTTTAGTATGTGGCACCTGTCAGAGTCGTATCTAGACGTATCAGGGGTCCCATATCACTCCAACTGCACGCCTCACACCATTACAGAGCTTCCACCAGCTTGAACAGTCCCCTGTTGACGTACAGGGTCCATGGATTCATGAGGTTGTTTCCATACCCGTACACCTCCATCCACTCGATACAACGTGGAACGAGACACTTCTGACCAGGCAACATGTTTCCAGTCATCAGCAGTCCAATGTCAATGTGTCGGGCCCAGGCGAGGCGTAAAGCTTTGTGTCGTTCAGTCATCAAGGGTACACGAGTGGGCTACCTCAATGATGCTTCATTGAATGGTTCGCACGCTAACGATTGTTGATGCCCCAGCATTGAAACCTGCAGCAGTTTGCGGGAGGGTTGCATTTCTGTCACGCTGCAGGTCGCAGCGATGTCGGAGAGGTGATATTTTACCGGATTCCTGATATTCACGGTACACTCGTGAAATGGTGGTACGGGTAAATCCCGACTTCATCGCTACCTCGAAAATGCTAAGTCCCATCGCTCTTGCGCCGACTGTAACACCACCTTCAAACTCACTTAAATCCTGATAATCTGCCATTTTATCAGCAGTAACCGATCTAACAACTGTGCCGGACGCTTTTTGTCTTATACAGGCGTTGCTGACCGCAGTGCCGTATTCTGCGAGTTTACATACAGTATCTTTGTGTTTGAATACGCGTTCCTATACCAGTTCCTTTGGCGCATCAGTGTACATTATCAATAACTAGCTGTAATTTCGGGAATTGTGTACGCACTGCTTACTTCGCTATTTAAATCGTGTACAGCAAGGGGAAAATTTAGGCTTCCTTCAATGTTAGCCGGCGGAAGGCAATGTTTTCCTAAGTTACCAGAATGCGGGTGACGTAACTCTGATCGAGCAATTCATCTTCAAAACGAAGTGACTATCGGTGATCATTTTGGACAGTGAGCTCTCGAAGTGCTGTCAGGTAACGTTGTTGTTAGTTCGGCAAAACAAGAAAGAAGGATACACCTGTGGATTCTCAACTTGTATGTGAAATTGGATCCAAGCAAAAGTCTTTGAGGACTCGAACTATTCCTTTTTAGCAGAACGAGGTCTTGCGTTTCGGAGTAGTGATGAAATTGTTGGATCACCTCGCATGTGAAATTATTTAAGTTTATTAGAATTAATAGCCAAATTTGACATTTTTCTTGCCAAACATATACATGTTCATGCAAGTAAAGGAAAGGGACATATTTCATATTTGTCGAAAACATCATGGGGGAATTTATCCATCTAATTGCATAGAGCATACGAAATCACGTTATTAGGGAAATTATGAGATGCAAATATTATTCTGTCTCACTGGATTCCAATCTAGATCCATTTAGACCAGTTGACTCTGATACAGCCCTATGTCGTAACATCTGGCCCAGTGAGAAGATGTGTAAGGTTCTTGATTTTGGAAGGCTATACTGCTGAGCAACTCGCACAAACTTACTAGGTTTTTTAACTGAGAATGACATTGGTGCTAAAGATTGTGGTGGGGAAAGATACGACAACGCCAGCAACATGAGTGGACGCATAGCGGCTTAGAAGCACGATTTAAGGAGGCAAATAAATGCACAGAATACATTCCCTATTTTGCCAAGTGCCCTTCAGAATGTTGTACAGAAACATAATTTTTTCTTAGATTTTGTTGAAAGCTTCTATCTATCAATGGGTCTGCTTTTGAAAGCGTAAGAAGAAACCAATTTAAAAATTCCTATTTAAAAAGGTAGTCGGACACTAGGCTGTTGGCCCGAGTAGACGCTAGGAAGGCACTTGCATGTTGTTTTACCATTATTAAGCACGTTTTGGATGACATTAACATGGGTCAAAAGGTAGAGTGTCGTAATCGGGCTTATGGACTAGTTTCAAAAATGGAGGTTAGAAACAGGAATAATGAATATCACTTGGTTCGAAGTCATAGATCGCTTGCAAGCGACTAGCAAGTCGCAGCAGTCGTCTGATCAGGACCGTAACACAGGATACACCCCTTATAAATCGTTGCGCGGGCTCGTCCAAGCAGTGCAGTCCACATTTTCAGATACTGGAGCAAAAGCCTAAGTGCTGACCAATTGTGAAGAACAGAAGCAACAGACTTGAAGACGATGCAAGCGAAATGCAAAGTACGACCATTTCAGCGGCTTTACTATTCTCTATGAAGTTGGAGAAAATCAAACATCTTGCCAACATTATGAAATTCAGATGTTTATTGTCATAACTGATAATGTGCTGTAAACAAAGGCTAAACGCATGGAAGCGTGCCATCAAGTGACTAGTGTATCTGAAATACTTCGACAATATAAGCCTTTAACAGCAGAAGAGGTGTTGAAAAGAGCTCCAGTTATTGTCAGTGCTTACCTTACGATCTGGAGGGAAACCCAGGTGATGAACTGGTGCAGCTTGCTGAGCTGCTCAAAACAGATGTGGCTGCTTATATTGCCAGAAAAAAGCTCGAGCCCCTGGAGCTCTAGTTTTATAAACTTTTGATGAAAAACTCATTGGAATTGTATTTGCCAAATGTAGAAATAGTCTTTCGCATTTACTTGTCTTTGGTGATCACCAGCTGCAGTGGAGAATGTTCTCTTCCAGCATGAAAGCGCACTAAAAATAAGTTATGGAACACCACGGGACAAAAACGTCTAAACGACCTCACCATAATGAACATAGAGTGTGATTTGCTTAGAGATATTTATTTGACTAGCGTTATCTCTAAATTCTCCCAAATTAAATCGAGGAAATTTTTTTATAAAGTACTGTTTTATATCCTAAACTTTGAGATCTAAAGCAAACCAAGGTCCTCTTCGTAGCATTTGTTAAGAACGCTCCACTGTCTTAAACCGGCACTGGTTATATTTATTTAAGTTCGGCGTCAGTTGCGACTCGTAGCACCAGCTGCAGATCATCTGCAAGTTCCTCTCCATTTTGTAATTAGTTACTAACGATATATACCATCTGCGATGTGGTTGTGAATATAAACAGTGATCCAGAACAAGGCAGAGAAGGGTCGCGCCCTAGACTTGGTGGAGGAGTTGCAGATTTACAAGTTCACAAAGTATAAGCCCACAAGGGTACTCAGTGAACAAAACGATTTTGTGCCCAACACGTACTTTGGTTTGTTTGATAACCGTTTTTTTTCTTTATTGTAATTTCATTCCCCTGCGCCATATGGGCAGGGGAGGGCTGACAGTGGCACAGTCCACTGCTCTTCAGCCAATCGACTTTACAAAAGTACAGAAGGTTGATTACATAAAAAGAGTGGATAGACAGGGGGACATAGAAAACATAGTAAATGGAGATGATCTGAGTTAAAATATACACTAAGATGGGGACATGTACTGGGGGACAGTTAAAAAGTCGACATAACACAGCTGGCAAATCAAAATGCACTTAAAAATCACTGGGGCAAGTACAAATTAAAAGTCGGCCACAGGATAAAAATCACACAGAGTGCGACACTTAAAAAACCACTGGAAATGATGGAGCACTCATGAAGAATAAAAAACCGCTGGTAGGGATATGCTGAGGGACTGGAGGCTGGAGAGGAGGGAAAAAGAGGGGAGGCAGAAGCGGTGGGGGGGGGGCGGAGTTGGGAGGGGGGCTGTCGGAAGAAGAGGGAAAAAAGGGGGCAAGAGGCGCACCAAGGGGCAGGAGATCGGCTGGGCAGGAGAGACACTGAAGGGGAGCACAGGAGAGGGGAGGAGAGGGAGCCCTGATGGCGAGGTTCATCATCCAGAAGAGGTGGTAGATGCTGGAAGTTGGGTTGGGAAAGGATGTGGAGGGTGTGGAGATGAAGAGAGGGCAGGAAACAACAGTAAAGGTGCGGCAGCGGGCTGGGGGTGGAGAGGAAGGGGGACACCAAGGGGGTGAGGGGGATCGAGTCGATGGGCAATATATAGGGTACAGATGTGTTCAAGGAAAAGGAGAAAGTGGAGGAAGGGGATGAGGTCATAGAGGATGCTCCTGTGGACAGAAGGCAGATATGGCAGCTGAGGCGGAGTGCATGGCGCTCGAGGATTTGGAGGGCAGTATATAACCTGGGAGGGGCTCAAATCCAGGCAACGCTGACATAACAAAGTATGGGGCGGATCAAGGATTTGTAGGTGTGAAAGATGGTGGAAGGATGCAGTCCCCATGTCCGAATGGACAGGAGTTTCAGGAGGCAGAGTCTGTTGTGGGCTTTGTATTGAATTGTAAGGAGATGGGGAGTCCAGGTGAGGTGTTGGTCGAGGGTGAGGCCAAGGTATTTGAGAGTAGGAGTGAGGTGGATAGGATGGCCATAAATGGTTAGGTAGAAATCATGGAGATGGAAGGAGCAGGTGGTGTGGCCTATAATGATCGACTGGGTCTTGGAGGGGTTGATACGAAGGAACCATTGGTTGCAGCAAGTGATGAACTGCTCAAGGTTGGTTTGGAGGGTACGTTGGGACCATTGAAGAGTAGGATAAAGGGCTAGGAAGGCGGTTACATAAGAAAATTGGAGGAGATGAACAGATGGGGCAGGTTTGGGTATATCAGCAGTGTACAGGAGATAGGATAACCATTTAATGCCTCGCTTTTTTATATCTAGCATTCTTGCTGATTCATTTCGAGAACAGTATGCATTTGCCTTACTTCCATAGATTCGTCGCTCTAATCCTGTAACTGATTATGTGATACCTATTCAATGATTGTATGGCCAGACTATATAATTTTATTTATTGCCTGTTAGTATGTTGTAGAAACGTTTTCTGTGGGAGACATATCACGATGTATGAAAGGCCCTCTAGTGGTTAAATTCGTGGTTAAGTTCTTATGATCGCTCCCCGCCTACGTAACATCCTGGTGGCCGAGCCAACGGAGGGTGCTGACCATTGATCTGTCTTTTCTTCAGTCATTTTGTCATATAGACAGTCTATCTTTTATAGTATAGGTTTCTATAGGCAGTGTATTATGGATATTTTATTTTTGACCATAAATTCATCATTGAAGTGCCAGACCTATTATCTTTATACATTTCCTTTTAATAATTTTATATGGTTAACTGTATTCATCTTTTATTTTATCACAATTGGTTTCTATAGGTCTAATAGCTATCTAAATTTAAAAGTCTCCTACATGTACTTTATCTAACTGGATTTCTCCCTCACTGTCTGCGCCCGTCCTGTCCGCCTGTCCGCCTCACCATTGACCGTCACCTCACCTGGATCCCTCATCTCCGCTCCATCCAATCCAAAGCCCACAACCGCCTCCGACTCCTCAAACTCCTCTCTGGCCGGACATGGGGGTTGCACCCCTCTACCATCCTCCACACCTACAAATCCTTAATCCGTCCCATCCTCTGTTATGCCAGTCCTGCCTGGATATCTGCCCCCGCCCCAAATTCTATAAGTCCCTCCAGTTCCTTGAGCGTCATGCACTCCGCCTCGCCTTCCGCATATGCCTCCCGTCCCCCACGTGGATCCTCTATGATCTCATTCCTTTCCCCCATCTGCTCCTATTCCTCGAACATATCCGCATCCTCTACACCTCCCCCCGTCTTGATCCCCCCACCCCCTGGTTGCTCCTCTCCTCTCCCATCCCCGCCCCCTGCCACGTCTTCACCGTTGTGTCCCCCCTACCCTCCATCTCTATACCCTACATCTCCTTTCCCAAGGTGACTTCCATCAACTGCCCCTCCCGGATGATGCCCTCTCTCCCTCCATTTATCCCTCCTATCAACTCTGATCATCACTCCCCCTCCTTTCCTCTGTCCTTTCCCTGGGATCCCTCTTCCCCCCTTCCATCCTGTTTTCTGCCCACTAAACCTCTCCCTACCTCCGTTCTCCCCCCCCCCCCCCGAGTCCTTTTGTATTCTCCTCCTCTGCCTACCCCACTCCCTGTCGCGTCTGCCCAGCACCCCCCACCCCTCTTATGGGTCCTCCTCCTCCATCAGCTCCTTTCCCACCTCCCCCCCCCCTTTTTTATTTTCCCATCATCTGTCCAGTTTCCCCCCACCTATTCTCGGCTGTGGTATGTCACATTTGCCAACTTTTTAGTGCAGTGTTCCAGTGACTGTTCAGTGTTGTTCGTCTTTCTCGTGTTGCGAACAGAAACCATGCTGTCGCTGGGTGTGAATTTTATGTCTTTTGCGAACATAAACCAGACTGTCGTCGTGTTTTTTTTTTTTTAATTGTCTGTCTATTGTTTTACCTGTCTGCTTTGTACGTATTTTCTTAGCATCATCATCCCTCTGTTCTTTGTTTTATGTTCCACGATTTCTTTTCGCCATGTTACTCTTTAAGTCTCCGATTTTATCGCCTGTTTTTATTATTTATTCTTTTCACCTTTCTAACAAAGTCTGTAGGCTGAAGAGCGGCATACTAAGCTGCTGCCAGCCCGCCCCCTTCGGGGGAATTGAAATTCAATAAAGGAAAAAAAAAACTTTATCTAATGTGCTTTTATCAGATTACGGTTCTTACCAAAATCAAGAGTACATCTAAGCCCACAGTAGCGACAACTATGAAGCATATAGGCAGACAGATTTCTGGTAGCTACTGGACTTAAGTAGGTTTTGTACAGTAACGCCAGTTGCAAAATGACTGTGTGGATGATGTGGTCTATTTTACACCATATTTTAGTTCTACATGACAATGATTTGCTGAGTGTATTTATATGTTTTGACGATGCTATTACGGGTTTATCACGTTAGGACATGGTGTAGAACAGGTACGCTTTACGTTATTTTATTTGTACATTTCCCAGTTTGTACGAGAGTATATTGTGATATGAAATGCTGTATTGTTTTGAAAGATAGACTGCCCAGTAGGTGTATATTTTTTTATATTGTAGATCTGAAGATGGTCATTACTGACTGAAACCAGTCATCGTCGAAGGAATTTATGTTGTGATCAAAGACTGGAATAAAAAAAAATTCAAAAAAACATTTGACTAATAATATAGCTGCCCTGAACGCAACTGCAGCCTCATAAAGCTATAGACAGTATCCGCCACCTTAGACGTGTACAGGATGATTCAGCTAAGCTGTTCATCTCAGATATTTCCTGCGCCGTTTAAAATATGGTAATACTGTTTTCACCCAATTGATTGTGAAAAAGTCCTCGCTAATGACATGTAGCCTCTTTTCATAGCTATATTGATTACAGGGGTAACGGTATCAATTTCTTAAAATAGAAATGATATTATTTCTATAGATTTCTATTGGATGTCCTGGTTCTAAAAGAGACGAATTCAACGGAGTTTCACTCTACAAAATTCTGCGTCACGGTATGCGATCTATGCTTGCGTTTTACTTGTGACAGTTCAGCGACGATTTCGTACCAAATATTTGGTTGAAACACCAACAAACCAAAAAACCAGGGATGATACAACAATTTCGTGAGGTGGTTGCTTCTGTGGTGCGAAGGAAACAGGCCGACCGGCACAAAAGGTGGAGCACGTGTGGAAATCATTCGTCAGCAGCCCAAAGACATGGTCGATACGTGCGAACAGGTAACTGCAGATATCGTAATCAACTGTCAGGCGGAAAAGTCTGCGTGTAAAATCATGCCGGCCGCAGTAATGATTATAATGAGCTTCATTCTGACTTTCGCAATGATTTTCAGGGGCTATTGGAGGAAGAAATTCTTTCCCAGAAGTTGGTTTTTAGTGACGAAGGCACATTTCAAGTATTTGGAAAGGCGGCCGCCATTACAAGCGTGTTTGGATCACAGCATATCCGCTCGAGATTGTGGAACACGCTCGTGATTAACCTACACTGGGGTGACAAAAGTCATGGGTAACTCCTAATACCGTATCGGACCTCCTTTTGCCCGGCGTAGTCCAATAACTAACTAATGGACTCAACAAGTCGTTGTAAGTCCCTTGCGGTAATACTGAGCGATGTTACCTCTAACTGTCCATAGTTGCGAAGGTGTTACCAGTGCAGGAATTTGTGCACGAACTGAACTCTCGATTATGTCCCATAAATGTTCGATGGGGTTCATGTTGGGCGATCCAGGTGGCCAAATTATTCGCTCGAACTTCTAGAATGTTCTTCAAACCAATCGCGAACAACTGTGGCCCTCTGATATGGCGATTTTTCATCCACAAAAATTCCATCGTTGTTTGGGAACATGAACTCCATGAATGGCTGCAGACTGTCTCCAAGTAGCCGAACATGACCAGGACCCAGTCCGCTCCGCGTAAACTCAGCGAACACTATGTGGAGCCACTACCAGCCTGCTCAGTGCCTTGTTGACAACTTGGATCCATGGCTTCGTGGGGTCTGCACCACACTCGAACCCTACCACCAGCTCATAAAAACTGAAATCGGGTCTCATCTGACCAGGCCACGTTTTTCCAGTCGTCTAGGATCCAAACAATATGGTCAAAATCCCAGGAGAGCCGCTGCAAGTGAAATCGTGCTCTTAGCAAATGCACTCGCGTCAATCCTTTGTTGCTACAGCCCATTAATGCCAAATTTCGCAGCACTATCCAACGGATACGTTCCTCGTGCGTCCCACACTGATTTCTGCGGTTATTTCACGTACTGTTGCTTGTATTTTATCTCTGACAAGTCTACACAAACGCCCCTGCTCTTGGTCGCTAAGTGAAGGCCGTCGGTCTCTGCGTTGTCCCTGATGAGAAGTAATGCTTGACATTTGGTATTCTCGGCACACTCTTGCCACTGTACATCTCGGAATATTGACTTCCCTAACGATTTCCGAAATGCATCTAGCTCCAACTACCATTCCGATTCCGTGTCCAAAGTCGTGCGGCCATAATCACGTCGGAAACCTTTCCACATGAATCACGTGAGTGCAAATGACAGCTCCACCAAGGCACTGCCCTTATACACTCCTGGAAATTGAAATAAGAACACCGTGAATTCATTGTCCCAGGAAGGGGAAACTTTATTGACACATTCCTGGGGTCAGATACATCACATGATCACACTGACAGAACCACAGGCACATAGACACAGGCAACAGAGCATGCACAATGTCGGCACTAGTACAGTGTATATCCACCTTTCGCAGCAATGCAGGCTGCTATTCTCCCATGGAGACGATCGTAGAGATGCTGGATGTAGTCCTGTGGAACGGCTTGCCATGCCATTTCCACCTGGCGCCTCAGTTGGACCAGCGTTCGTGCTGGACGTGCAGACTGCGTGAGACGACGCTTCATCCAGTCCCAAACATGCTCAATGGGGGACAGATCCGGAGATCTTGCTGGCCAGGGTAGTTGACTTACACCTTCTAGAGCACGTTGGGTGGCACAGGATACATGCGGACGTGCATTGTCCTGTTGGAACAGCAAGTTCCCTTGCCGGTCTAGGAATGGTAGAACGATGGGTTCGATGACGGTTTGGATGTACCGTGCACTATACAGTGTCCCCTCGACGATCACCAGTGGTGTACGGCCAGTGTAGGAGATCGCTCCCCACACCATGATGCCGGGTGTTGGCCCTGTGTGCCTCGGTCGTATGCAGTCCTGATTGTGGCGCTCATCTGCACGGCGCCAAACACGCATACGACCATCATTGGCACCAAGGCAGAAGCGACTCTCATCGCTGAAGACGACACGTCTCCATTCGTCCCTCCATTCACGCCTGTCGCGACACCACTGGAGGCGGGCTGCACGATGTTGGGGCGTGAGCGGAAGACGGCCTAACGGTGTGCGGGACCGTAGCCCAGCTTCATGGAGACGGTTGCGAATGGTCCTCGCCGATACCCCAGGAGCAACAGTGTCCCTAATTTGCTGGGAAGTGGCGGTGCGGTCCCCTACGGCACTGCGTAGGATCCTACGGTCTTGGCGTGCATCCGTGCGTCGCTGCGGTCCGGTCCCAGGTCGACGGGCACGTGCACCTTCCGCCGACCACTGGCGACAACATCGATGTACTGTGGAGACCTCACGCCCCACGTGTTGAGCAATTCGGCGGTACGTCCACCCGGCCTCCCGCATGCCCACTATACGCCCTCGCTCAAAGTCCGTCAACTGCACATACGGTTCACGTCCACGCTGTCGCGGCATGCTACCAGTGTTAAAGACTGCGATGGAGCTCCGTATGCCACGGCAAACTGGCTGACACTGACGGCGGCGGTGCACAAATGCTGCGCAGCTAGCGCCATTCGACGGCCAACACCGCGGTTCCTGGTGTGTCCGCTGTGCCGTGCGTGTGATCATTGCTTGTACAGCCCTCTCGCAGTGTCCGGAGCAAGTATGGTGGGTCTGACACACCGGTGTCAATGTGTTCTTTTTTCCATTTCCAGGAGTGTATATCTTGTGTATGCGATAGTACCGCCATGGCCATTAAAATTCCTACACCAGGAAAAAATGCAGATGATAAACGGGTATTCATTGGACAAACATATTATACTAGAACTGACATGTGATTACATTTTCATGCAACTTGAGTGCATAGATCCTGAGAAATCAGTACCTAGAACAACCACCTCTGGCAGTAATAATGGCGTTGATACGCGTGGGCATTGAGTCAAACAGAGCTTGGATGGCGTGTACAGCTTCAACACGATACCACAGTTCATCAAGAGTAGTGACTGGCGTATTGTGACGAGCCAGTTGCTCGGCCACCATTGACCAGACGTTTTCAATTGGTGAGAGATCTGGAGAATGTGCTGGCCAGGGCAACAGTCGAACATTTTCTGTATCCAGAAAGGCCCGTACAGGACCCGCAACGTGCGGTCGTGCATTATGCTGCTGAAATGTAGGGTTTCACAGGGATTGAATGAAGGGTAGAGCCACAGGTCGTAACACATCTGAAATGTAACGTCCACTGTTCAAAGTGCCGTCAATGCGAACAAGAGGTGACCGAGACGTGTAACCAATGGCACCCCATACCATCACGCCAGGTGATACGCCAGTATGGCTATGACGAATACACGCTTCCAATGTGCGTTCACCGCGATGTCGCCAAAGACGGATGGGACCATCATGATGCTGTAAACAGAAACTGGATTCATCCGAAAAAAAAAAATGACATTTTGCCGTTCGTGCACCCAGGTTCATCGTTGAGTACACCATCGCAGGCGCTCCTGTCTCTGATGCAGCGTAAAGGGTAACTACAGCCATGGTCTCCGAGCTAATAGTCCATGCTGCTGCAAACGTCGTCGAAATGTTCGTGCAGATGGTTGTTGTCTTGAAAACGTCCCCATCTGTTGACTCGGGGATCGAGACGTGGCTGCACGATCCGTTACAGCCATGTGGATAAGATGCCTGTCATCTCGACTGCTACCGATACGAGGCCGTTGGGATCCAGCACGGCGTTCCGTATTACCCTCCTGAACCCACCGATACCATATTCCGCTAATAGTCATTGGATCTCGACCAACGCGAGCAGGAATGTCGCGATACGACAAACCGCAATCGCGATAGGCTACAATCCGACCTTTATCAAAGTCGGAAACGTGATGGTACACATTTCTCCTCCTTACACGAGGCATCACAACAACGTTTCACCAGGCAACGCCGGTCAACTGCTGTTTGTGTATGAGAAATCGGTTGAAAACTTCCCTCATGTCAGCACGTCGTGGGTGTCACCACCGGTGCCAACCTTGTGTGAATGCTCTGAAAAGCTAATCATTTACATATCACAGCATCTTCTTCGTGTTGGTTAAATTTCGCGTCTGTAGCACGTCATCTTTGTGGTGTAGCAGTTTTAATGGCCAGTAGTGTATATGTGCATGTAGCTCTCACATGACTTTTTTTATCTCAATGTGAAGTTAACTTCTTCGACCTGTGTCCTCCTCAAAAGCTCACTGACTATTTTTCTTTTCAGAGAAAACTGCGAGTCATTTCGTGTACCTGGACATGCTACAGCAATGGCTTTTGCGACAAGTAGACCAAGGCAGTGGAGACCGAATTTTGCTACAAGACGATGCACAATGTACTTTCTTTCAGATATTCGTCATTACCTCGATGCTGAACTGCCTGAGAGTAGGACAGGATGTGCTTCGCATCATGACTCTCTTCTTCAGTGGCCTCCATGGTCGCATGACTTAACTCCATGTGATTTCTTCTTATAGGGTTATGCCAAAGATCATATGTTCTTGCCTCTGCTGCCACTTATTTTGGAAGAATCCAAGGAATGATAATTAATGCAGTCGCTGATGTCGACGAAGACGTGTTGGGACGTGCTTGGCGAGAGCTTGGCTGGCGTATTGATGTGTTCTGCGTCACAGGCAGTGCCCATATGGTGTACTTGTAATATGAGTTAGCAACATGGAGAGATGGTCTATCCAGCGATGTGTGTCTGTTTTCTGTAAGGCCTGCAGTGTTCATACATTTGTCTTGAGAGGTATAACGAGAAGAACACATAAATAGGCCTGGGGTTATTTGGGAGTATAGAATTTAATACACCTATGGCAGCAACAATACCTCCAACCCGATTGGCCATCGAGTCAAACTGAACTTCAGTGACTGCTACGGGTACGTCATTCCATGTATCTTAGTTAGTTAGCCAGTTACGTTTTCCATACACCATTTGCTCGATTCTTTCAGCGAAATGATATATAATGAGTCAATTTACATTATACATGATTAGTGCTAACATTAATGAAGACATTATTTTTTAGACATTTTCATGCCACCACACTTAAGGTCTATGCTGCAGTTTAACAATTATAGTAGCTGGTAAGTGGCGGTATATCAATCTGTCAGCAATCCATGACAGATGTCTGGAGAATGGTGTGGCAAAGACAATACTGTAACATCCTCTGTACTGAGCTCAGTCGGGACAGCACAGCAACTATGGTCATGTGTTATCTTGCTGAAAGAACGTCACAGAGACACCTAAGGTAGGGCGCAGCCACCTGCAGAAACACGCCATAAATGTAGCGGTTGCTGTCCAAAGCACTTGTTATGTGAACCCCATACCATCACGCTAGGCGCTGGACCATACAATAAAGATGAATGCAATCTGGCAACGTTCATTCTCCACGGAGCTTCCACAGGCGTATGCGTCCTTTGTGATGCTGTACACAGACTCGAATTTATTTGGAAAAAGACGACGAAGTGGCATTCTTGTGTCTAGTTTTTGCCACTGGGTGAACCACTGTCGACAAGCTTTTCTCTCCTGACTCTTCAAGAGAAGCTGCAGCAATGGTCGCCATGCTGTCAATCCGTGGAGCTCCAAACGATGTCGAACTGATCGTTAGCTTTCAGCAAGATAACACAAGACGATAGGTTGCTATATCGTCCTGATTGAGCTCGATACAGAGGATGTTCGACGGTTGTCCTTGTCAGCACTTCCTACAGATTGAAAACGTCTGTTCACGTTGCTGCAAAGAAGCCCATTTCCCGACTCAGAGTTTGCGATATGGCTGTACGTTCTGTGCAATCGAGTAAACGATATGTTTGTCCTCTTGGGCGCTGGTCGCTTGGGACAGTTGAGATCCGGCATAGCGATGAGTGTGGCCCTCTTGAAGCCATCGATTCAATATTCACTTGGCAGTCGTATGATTCCAACCAACATGAGCAGCAATATCGCAGGACGATAATACACAATCTCAATAGGCCACGATACAATGGCTGGAGAATTCTACATGCTGGTAGACATTTATTGTTCTTAGGCTAGGCATAACAAGACCTTCTCACAAACAAACAACATTCAAATGCGATTTCTGAATGACAAACCCGCTGCGAAATATTTCCTTATATACAGAGTATAGTTGGCATTATTCCTATCTACTTTGTGAGGTTGCGCACAAGCGTTAATCATTTGCATACTCAAGCATCTACATCCACATAGATACTCCACAAGCTACCGTACAGTGTGTGGCAGAGCGTACCCTGTACCACCATTAGTCATTTCTTTTCCCATTCCGCTCGTGAATAGGTCGAGAAAAAAACGACTGTCAATATGCCTCCACATGAGCTTTAATGTCTCGTATCTTCGTGGTCCGTGTGCGCAATGTATGTTGACGGCGGTCGAATTATTCGGCGGTCAGCCGGTTCTCTAAATTTTCTCAATAGTGTTCTTCGAAAAGAACGTCGCTTTCCCTACAGTGATTCCCATTTTAATTCCCGAAGCATCTCCATAACACTTACGTATTGTCCGAAACTACTGGTAACAAATCTAGCAGCCCGCCTCTGAACAGCTTCGATGTCCTCCTTCAATCCGACCTGATACGGATCCCAAACACTCGAGAAGTATTTAAGAATAGATCACACCAGCGTCCTGTATGCTGTCTCCTTTACAAATGAACTGCATTTTCCTAAAATTCTCGCATAAACCGAAGTCAAACAGTCGCCTTCCCTACCACAGACCTCACATGCGCGTTACATTTGGTATCGGTCTGAAACGTTACGCCCAGATATTTAAACGACATGACTGTGTCAAGCAGAACATTACTAATGCTGTATCCGGACATTAGAGGTTCGTTTTTCCTACTCATCCGCATAACCTTACATTTTCCCACATGTAGAAGTAGCTGCCATTCATCACAACAACTTGAAATTTTGTGAATGTAGTCTTGTGTCTTCTTACAGTCAAATGGTACAGATGGCTCTGAGCACTATGGGACTTAACATCTGTGGTCATTAATCCCCTAGAACTTGGAACTACTTAAACCTAACTAACCTAAGGACATCGCACACATCCATGCCCGAGGCAGGATTCGAACCTGCGACCGTAGCAGTCGCGCGGTTCCCGACTGAGCGCCTAGAACCGCTAGACCACCGCGGCCGGCTCCTACAGTCACTTATCTTCGATACCTTTCTGTACACCATACAGCAGCAACAGCAAACAACCACAGACTGTTCATTTTTGGAACACAACCTACGACCACCTTAGAGACAGACGTGATGACACTTTCTGCAAGACCTGACCATCATTTTGAAGGACAATGCTCAAGCACGTACAGTGCAAGCTGTTACTGATTTGTTTGACTGAGGGGGCATGCTAAGTGCTACACCACCTACTGCACTCCCCTGACTTAAGCCCTCATGAGTTCAACTCGTTTTCTAAACTGAAGGAAACACTTCACGGCATTCGCTTCAGAGCTGCTACAAATTCGTCGGTCAATAGACCGCATTGCTCGAACTGGTACTGCTAAGAGTATCCTACGACTTCCACATCGCTGGCAATGGGTTATACACCATGCTGATGACTATTTGGAAGGTCAATAAAACTTTAAATCACGTATCTATTTTGTACGAGCTGCAAATTAATAGTTGCCACTATTAAAGTTCCAACCCTCATATATAGAGAACAACAGTGGTCCTGGGGCATATACACTACTGGCCATTAAAATTGCTACACCACGAAGATGACGTGCTACAGACGCGAAATTTAACCGACGGGAAGAAGATGCTGTGATATGCAAATGATTAGCTTTTCGGAGCATTCACACAAGGTTGGCGCCGGTGGCGACACCTACAACGTGCTGACATGAGGAAAGTTTCTCATTCACAAACAGCAGTTGACCGGCGTTGCCTGGTGAAACGTTGTTGTGATGCCTCGTGTAAGGAGGAGAAATGTGTACCATCACGTTTCCGTCTTTGATAAAGGTCGGATTGTAGCCTATCGCGATTGCGGTTTATCGTATCACGACATTGCTGCTCGCGTTGGTCGAGATCCGATGACTGTTAGCAGAATATGGAATCGGTGGGTTCAAGAGGGTAATACGGAACGCCGTGCTGAATCCCAACAGCCTCGTATCACTAGCAGTCGAGATGACAGGCATCTTATCAGCATGGCTGTAACGAATCGTGCAGCCATGTCTCGATCCCTGACTCAACAGATGGGGACGTTTGCAAGACAACAACCATCTGCACGAACAGTTCGACGACGTCTGCAGCAGCATCGACTATCAGCTCGGAGACCATGGCTGCGGTTACCTTTACGCTGCATCA
Organism: Schistocerca nitens; assembly: GCF_023898315.1. Classification (NCBI taxonomy): domain Eukaryota; kingdom Metazoa; phylum Arthropoda; class Insecta; order Orthoptera; family Acrididae; genus Schistocerca; species Schistocerca nitens. Next base: position 139,214,681 of record NC_064615.1, read on the forward strand.
GAGACAGGAGCGCCTGCGATGGTGTAATCGACAACGAACCTGGGTGCACGAATGGCAAAACGTCATTTTTTCGGATGAATCCAGGTTCTGTTTACAGCATCATGATGGTCGCATCACGGTGAATGCACATTGGAAGCGTGTATTGGTCGTCGCCATACTGGCGTATCACCCGCCGTGATCGTATGGGATGCCATTGGTTACACGTTTCTGTCACCTCTTGTTGGCATTGACGGCACTGTGAACAGTGGACGTTACATTTCAGATGTGTTATGACCTGTGGCTCCACCCTTCATTTGATCCCTGTGAAACCCTACATTTCAGTAGGATAATGCAAGACCGCTTGTTGCAGGTCCTGTACGGACCTTTCTGGATACAGAAAATGTTCGACTGCTACCCTGGCCAGCACATTCTCCAGATCCCTCACCAATTGAAAACGTCTGGTCAATGGTGGCTGAGCAACTGGCTCGTCACAGAACGCCAGTCACTACTCTTGATGAACTGTGGTATCGTGTTGAAGCTGCATGGGCAGCTGTACCTGTACACGTCATCCAAGCTCTGTTTGACTCAATCCCCAGGCGTATCAAGGCCATTGTTATGGCCAGAGGTGGTTGTTCTGGGTACTGATTTCTCAGGATCTATGCACCCAATTTGCTTGAAAATGTAATCACATGTCAGTTCTAGTATAATATATTTGTCCAATGGATGGCCGTTTATCATCTGCATTTATTCTTGGTGTAGCAATTTTTCATGGCCAGTAGTGTAGTAGACTTCCTGACAATTCATTCAAGGTGTTGCTATTTTAATGCCTAGCACTGTGGAGACTGGCTGTAGTACCAAAAGTATTTTTGATACACATGAATTTGTTAACACCTAATATAAATTCGTGTGTTTAGAAAGTCTTTTCTGAAGATGTCTGCATGGAGTGTAAATTTATACAGAAGTGAAATGCGTATAATAAGCAATTCAGAAAAAAAGGAATAGAAGCTTTTGAAATGTGGTACTACAGAAGAATGCTGAGTAATAGATGGGTAGATAGAATAACTAGTAAGATGGTACTGAATAGAACTGGGAAAAAAGTAAATTTGTGGCACAACTCGACTGAATAAAGGGATCGGTTGATAGGACACATTCTGAGTCAGTTTGGTAGTGGTGGGAAGTGTGTTTGTATGTGTGGGGGGGAGGGGGAGGGAGGTTGTAGAAGTAGGACTCAGCATGAGTCCGGTAAATAGATTCAAATAGACATAGGTCGCAGTGTTTACAGAAAGATGAAGAGGTTTGCACAGGATAGGCTAGTGTGGTAAGGTGCATCAAACTATCTTCGAACTGACAACCACAACAACAACAACATATAAAGGTGAACACTGATAAAACCGACAAATTGCAGGGACGGATTCACGATTGGAAAAAGTCCAATGAACATGTGTCTGAAAATGGACGGTGTGCGTGCAACGACAAAAAATCATCCTGGGATACAGAACAGAGCTGCATTGCATCCACATCACAACAGATGTTCAATGTGGCCTCCACATGATTGAAGGTGTGCAGGTGATAGGGGCAGTAGCGATTGTCATGCAGGACACACGTCATCGTACTTTGGTTTACGCCATGTTGGCGGGTCACTTGTCAGGAGCTTGAGCTAGGGTTCATCTCAATATCCTGTAGAGCCCAGTCCTCCAAATATGGTGTATGCCCAGACTGCCGCCTTCCTGCACTTTCATCTGTCCAAAAGGACCCAAAATCACACAAACACCCAAAAAGGGCTTGAAATGTTGTGTGATGTGGCTGGTGTCTGTGAGGGTACTTGTTTGATATAGCTATGCTCCCTGTCGACTGTTTCCATCTGCTTGGCCGTACACAAACACTATCTCAGCTTGTTCCCGATACGAATACCAGACCATCCTGATGCTTAAAGTATGCTGCGTCAATCACACTGCCTGCAACACACAAGGAACACATGGCATGTAGTCAGAGGAACTGTCATTCGTCAATGCTGTGTAACATGGCAGCAATGCATTTCTGGGTACAGTGAACCTTCCTTCTTCCATTTCCAGTCAGGAATCTGTCTCTACAGTTTGTGATTTTATTAATGTTCACGCTGTATAACAGCAGCAGCTCTGTGACTCTATATGCAGGTATGCTGGCTATAACCCTTGCTTCTGATGTTGTCTACTCGTTATCGGCAGATTGAATGCTGTCTGCTAGGAAATCTTCAGTTCAGTTGTAGATGGTTGGACTTGCCGTATGCATGTATTTTGTTTAGTAGGCATCAGCACTGAACTGTATCAAAGGCTTTCTGGAAGTAACAGAACACAGTGTCAGTAGTGGGACACACTTTGTTTTGGTGCATTTTGTTAGTGTGGTTGCCTAGATCAGAGATAGATATGCACTCAGGGACAAACCTATTGTTTTCCTTTGATTGACAGGTCATTAACCTAATGTTATCCTTTTATTTACAGGCCCTTATTCTATTGTTCTGCTAAGAGTATCCTCCCTTTTGATCGACAGGTCCTTAACGTATTGTTCTGCCAAAAGGATCCTTCCTTTTGATTGGCAGGTACTTAACCTATTGTTCCCCCGCCCCCTCCCCCTGCCCCCAACCTTTCAGGAAACCTCCAACCCACCCCTTCCCCCTCGCTGCCAGAGGTACACTTTCAGGTCTCAGTTATTGGAATATCCCCTCTCACTTTCATCATTTTGATTGACTACTTAATTAAATTGAACAATTAATTAACCTCTCCCCATTTGGTAAACACCCTCCCCTCCGATCCCCTCTTCCCTCCTACAGAAAATGGCGGGAAGTTCAAATTTTGGTGGGGAAAAAGGTGAATTGGGGTACCTCCACTAATCTAAGAAAATGTTGGAAAAAAGGTCACTTGGCCTACCTCCACTAACCTAAGTCGTACGACTGCCACCTCTTCCTTGGACCTGGCGGGAAAAGGACTCAACCTGTGCTGGGCTCCTGGATAGGATGCTTTTATTTTGCAGGCAGTCTTTATTTAAACAATTTGAGGCAGTAGCTCCATCCAGTGTGAACCATGAGGTCCGGAGTCCAAATGATCTGATACACAGTACTGCCACCAGAAGGCGCTGTCGTCCCTTCCATGACATAATTCAAGATTGTAGTCTTGGGGGGGGGGGGGGGGGATGGCAGGAAAAGGAGTCAGCTTGTGCTGGGCTGATGGAGAGAGGAAGGAGTGTACTTTATTTTTCTTTTTGGAACAGTTTATTTAAGGATAGATTTCACATAGTTCATTTATTACGCTGATACAAAACATTCGCCCTGACATGCTAGGGTCACGCTACATAGCCTAAAGATCTGCAAACTACTCGTAAATTATCGAAATAATGCAGTACACTGATGTACATACACGCAAACAACTTGTAATCTGTCGAAATAATGCAGCACACAGCATACAGACCTACAAACTACTCATAAATTACCGAAATAATGTAGTACACTGATTGTAGAGAGGCAAACAACTCGTAATTTACCGAAACAATGCAGTACACAGCATACAGACACGAAAACAACTCGAAAATTGTCAATATAATGTATGTAAAATGCTCTGCGGACACGCTTGCTAATTGTAAACTGTCGAAATAATGCAGTACATAGCCTACAGACCAGCAAACTACTCGTAAATCACCGAAATAAGCAGTACACTAGAGTGCAGACACACAAACAACTTGTAAATTTCAAAAAATAATGCATGTAAAAGGCTCTGCAAACATGCTCACAGCCCTTACACAGCCAAAAATAATGTACTGCACAAACACTGATTCAACGTAAAAAACGCTTTTGAACTGTCATCAACCGCAACATATCAGAGGCTCCAATGCATGAATGCACTGATGCGGGCCACCACCAGGCAGATGAATGCAGTGGTATGAGCTATTGCTCTCGAGCTGCTACCACATATGGCTAGTACGTGAAAGTAATGGCTACAGTTAGAGTCCTTCGAGCGTTATACTGATGTCATATGTCTATGTAAATAAGAGCCAAGTCACCCTCTGGACACGCACACGTTTACCGTACCTGGCATGATGCCTCTCTACCTGTGGTCCAGCGAAGACTTAATTTCTGAGTGATTCGACCTCACAGACGCAGCTAAAAGGTTCTCAGTGCTATACTGACATCACAGATTGTGCCATAGAAATCTGCTCCAATGCTTCCCAGAACAACACAGGGTGCATTGTTCCTAGCGATCCTAATGGGAAATGTGAGATGCCTCCTGCCATGCATGTGTTTACTGTGACTAATGTCTACCTGCAATTCCACCATCAAGCTAGAGATGTCTGCATAGTGGCTCACCCGTACAGGCGCATCTAATGGGTTCTCAGTGTCATACTGACGTCACTTGGCTATGTAAATAAGAGCCAAGTTGACCTCTCAGAAATTGTAAAGTGTCACAGAAATAGTTAATGGGCGCTTTTGTAGGAGCTTTCGTGATTTCTCAGCTTGTCTGCATGGAAATTCTTGCCCTAACAGAACCTGTTTACGAAAATAGCCCAGAGTAACGCCTAATGCATTCCTCCTAATGGTCCTAACATGGCTCCCTGTCTGTCACATGTTACCCCTCCTGGAAATGATTAAGTCTTTTTTTCAACAAACATCTCCAAACCGCAAACGTTCTCACCGCTATACAGAGCCTTCTACACCCCAGCACATCGGATATATTGTGAATGAGTGGAGCATTATGATCGAATCTTACTGAATTTACCTGCCGAATTACTGATGGTGCTACTGTGGAAGAACTATGCACTTTTTCTTTCTGTAGATGAGACTTCCAGCCACGAAGCTATTTTGTACAGATCACCATATTGCACTGACAGTTAAACCATGCAAAAGTGGCTTACAGATCGTCAAATACAGAGACTCTAACTCAATTACACTGCTCTGCCACTGAGGATGGAAGCTTGAATATTATAGTGTGAACCGATCTCCAACCCGACAATATATCACCACATAGTGTGTTGATGTAGTAAACATACAATTCATATCCTGCACCATACAAAATCACCCCATTTGCAGCATTCATATAGCTATCAACCGCCAGACACATGTACATACACCGCAAAGACAGACAGCATAAGCACATGCACCATAGGACTCAATTACGCTGCTGTGCCATTGAGAACGGAACCTTGAATATTAGGGCATGAAACCAATCTTCGACCCAGCAATATATTACTGCATACCATGCTGATGTAGTAAACATACAATTCGTATCCTGCACCATACAAAATCGCCCCTTTTGCATCATTCATATAGCTATCGACCACCAGACACTCGTACATATACCGCGAAGACAGACGGCACCGTATATACTCCTCGCAGCACCAGATATTTCCCATGAGGTTGGGCAGTCGCAAGTCATCCACTCCTGACACATCACCAGAGTGCCCTCAGTGTACCGAAGTATCTCTGGGAACTGCTGTACAAAGAAGGGCACGCTTCCCTTCAGCACAAAGGCGTTACTGTTTCTGGCCCCGACCTGCATGCTTGCTTGCTTTCTACACCCTCTTCAGACTATATAATTTCACATAGTTTGCCATTTGCCGAAATATCATACCATTTACGCGATACTTCTCAATATCAAGCACACAGGAATATCGCTTGCATAGCAGTAGTACCACTTGCACAGTATAGTTCTGAAGATATAGACTGGAAATTATTGATTCCGCTCATGAACACCGATTTCGGTGATGTAACAGATTCCAAATCATTCTTATAATTTAGAAAGTGAACTAAGGTATTTCTCATGTCTAGAGAACCGGCAAACGTGTCTTCCACCTGTCTTTCACCTGCTAGATGTGCACACCACAATCGATTTTCTCTCAGCTAACTAAAGGTGCGAAATGTGCAGCAGCAGTCAGACAATTTACATGGGAGGGAATAATGGTCCAGCACAAACGCACATCCATATTGAATCTTCTGAAATTTCCACATGATCACGAAAGCTGTCCAACACCTACTAATTATTCAGCTGTCTAGAAGGCGACATGGTTAAGTCACCTACGTTCCCGCATCGCAACAGGCCTCCCCATTCTCTCAGCTTCTACCGTTAGCTGGAAACGTGAATCATTCCCGCCAAAGGTCACCGGCGCTGCACGCTAGTCACATACAGACAGCATCATCATAGTAAACTAGTTTTATATATATATATATATATATATATATATATATATATATATATATATACACTCCTGGAAATGGAAGAAAGAACACATTGACACCGGTGTGTCACACCCACCATACTTGCTCCGGACACTGCGAGAGGGCTGTACAAGCAATGATCACACGCACGGCACAGCGGACACACCAGGAACCGCGGTGTTGGCCGTCGAATGGCGCTAGCTGCGCAGCATTTGTGCACCGCCGCCGTCAGTGTCAGCCAGTTTGCCGTGGCATACGGAGCTCCATCGCAGTCTTTAACACTGGTAGCATGCCGCGACAGTGTGGACGTGAACCGTATGTGCAGTTGACGGACTTTGAGCGAGGGCGTATAGTGGGCATGCGGGAGGCCGGGTGGACGTACCGCCGAATTGCTCAACACATGGGGCGTGAGGTCTCCACAGTACATCGATGTTGTCGCCAGTGGTCGGCGGAAGGTGCACGTGCCCGTCGACCTGGGACCGGACCGCAGCGACGCACGGATGCACGCCAAGACCGTAGGATCCTACGCAGTGCCGTAGGGGACCGCACCGCCACTTCCCAGCAAATTAGGGACACTGTTGCTCTTGGGGTATCGGCGAGGACCATTCGCAACCGTCTCCATGAAGCTGGGCTACGGTCCCGCACACCGTTAGGCCGTCTTCCGCTCACGCCCCAACATCGTGCAGCCTGCCTCCAGTGGTGTCGCGACAGGCGTGAATGGAGGGACGAATGGAGACGTGTCGTCTTCAGCGATGAGAGTCGCTTCTGCCTTGGTGCCAATGATGGTCGTATGCGTGTTTGGCGCCATGCAGGTGAGCGCCACAATCAGGACTGCATACGACCGAGGCACACAGGGCCAACACCCGGCATCATGGTGTGGGGAGCGATCTCCTACACTGGCCGTACACTACTGGTGATCGTCGAGGGGACACTGAATAGTGCACGGTACATCCAAACCGTCATCGAACCCATCGTTCTACCATTCCTAGACCGGAAAGGGAACTTGCTGTTCCAACAGGACAATGCACGTCCGCATATATCCCGTGCCACCCAACGTGCTCTAGAAGGTGTAAGTCAACTACCCTGGCCAGCAAGATCTCCGGATCTGTCCCCCATTGAGCATGTTTGGGACTGGATGAAGCGTCGTCTCACGCGGTCTGCACGTCCAGCACGAACGCTGGTCCAACTGAGGCGCCAGGTGGAAATGGCATGGCAAGCCGTTCCACAGGACTACATCCAGCATCTCTACGATCGTCTCCATGGGAGAATAGCAGCCTGCATTGCTGCGAAAGGTGGATATACACTGTACTAGTGCCGACATTGTGCATGCTCTGTTGCCTGTGTCTATGTGCCTGTGGTTCTGTCAGTGTGATCATGTGATGTATCTGACCCCAGGAATGTGTCAATAAAGTTTCCCCTTCCTGGGACAATGAATTCACGGTGTTCTTATTTCAATTTCCAGGAGTGTATATATATATATATATATATATATATACACACTCCTGGAAATGGAAAAAAGAACACATTGACACCGGTGTGTCAGACCCACCATACTTGCTCCGGACACTGCGAGAGGGCTGTACAAGCAATGATCACACGCACGGCACAGCGGACACACCAGGAACCGCGGTGTTGGCCGTCGAATGGCGCTAGCTGCGCAGCATTTGTGCACCGCCGCCGTCAGTGTCAGCCAGTTTGCCATGGCATACAGAGCTCCATCGCAGTCTTTAACACTGGTAGCATGCCGCGACAGGGTGGACGTGAACCGTATGTGCAGTTGACGGACTTTGAGCGAGGGCGTATAGTGGGCATGCGGGAGGCCGGGTGGACGTACCGCCGAATTGCTCAACACGTGGGGCATGAGGTCTCCACAGTACATTGATGTTGTCGCCAGTGGTCGGCGGAAGGTGCACGTGCCCGTCGACCTGGGACCGGACCGCAGCGACTCATGGATGCACGCAGGTTCGCAGGAGAGCTTCTGTAAAGTTTGGAAGGTAGGAAACGAGATACTGGCAGAAGTAAAGCTGTGAGACCGGGCGTGAGTCGTGCTTTGGTAGCTCAGATGGTAGAGCTCTTGCCCATGAAAGGGAAAGGTCCCGAGTTTGAGTCTCGGTTGGGCACACAGTTTTAATCTGCCAGGAAGTTTCAAGTCCTTTAATGATTACAGCCACTATTGAATCATATTTCTGGAACTCTCATATCTAGAAACGAGTCACCTTTTTCGAACCTATCTGTTACAGTAAAATTTCAAATATTCCCTATGCCTCTTGCAACTGCTAGCATTTCTGCAGCTTTGCGCATGTGATCATTCCAATTTAACATGGAATTCAACAGAAGTCAGAGAGAGCTATGTCCACCACCTTCTGCAACCTGTATAGGAACAGAGTGACCTGCATTACTGTGACAGGACCATGTTTTGACCATTTGGTGGAAATGGGAACAAGTTTTTGTAGCTCTGCCAACACCGAACAACGTGTAAGGTCAGTGCCAAATGAAACCTTATCCTGCAAAATGAGATAGTCCTGTTGTTGTGGGTGTGGTAGGTACATGCCTAAAAGGTGCACTTCATGCCAATCAGGCTGCTGTGGGAATTGTGTATTCTGTTCATGCATGTCAAAGCAATCTCTCGTGGCAGTGGTCACCATGTGGAATTCTGTACTATGTCTGTGTCTGCTCCAAAACCTGGGAACAGACACAGAATGCAATTCCTGAGATTGCTACAGCATGCATGGAAAGAATATGCAATTCCCAAAGCATCCTCATTCAACACAAAGTGCACCTTATTGGTGCATACCGAACCTATAATGCCAGGAGAATGACAAGGGCACGACAGAAAGCCAAAGCAGTCTCCAACAGCACAAAGAATGCCTGCACCATCATGTCTGTAGTGTCTGGGAACAGACACAGAACAGAATTCCAGAGATTGCTGCGGCATGCATGGAAAGAATATGCAATTCCCAAAGCATCCTCGTTCAACACAGAGTGCACCTCATAGGTGTGTACCAAACCTATAATGCCAGGAGAATGACAAGGGCATGACAGAAAGCCAAAGCAGTCTCCAACAGCACAATGAATGCCTGCACCATCACGTCAGTAGTTCTAGGAACACACCTGGTGGGCGTGGACCTAGTACAAAATGCTATGGCATGGTTGCTGCTACTGTGAGCAAATAATCATTGAAACTGGTGGTCACTGATATAACTATGTCATGATTTTTACAGTAGCTGTTATTTGGTAACTTAATTTGACCAGTTCTGTTACTTTTTTGCTGGTTAATAATCCTGCATATAATTTTTACTTTGTCCTTTAAATATATTTTCTGGAAATATGTTATTAAAGTTGTGGGTCAATAAAGTACATTATTTTTATAGTTAATTCTTTGCTTTCAGCCATCTGAAACAGCAATGGTCTTCTTTTCAAGAATTCATATCTGGCTTACACTACTGGTTGCCATACCTAGTACAAAATCAAATGGTAAGTCACCCATGGATTATATTACAATTATATTTGGTGGTTGACTATATGTAACATATACAGTGAAGCTGTTGTTCCTTACTGAGCTCCAGGATTAATTGTTTTGTAAATGTTCACCCACTCATGGACACTGCAGGCAATGGGTGATGGAAGGTTTCTGTTCCATTGATAATGTTTATACTATGGTAGCAGTATTCTGACTGGAAAGTTTTTAGAGATATTTGGAAAATATGTTTATTAATTATCCCTCTCAAATTTGAAGAGACTTTTTCTAGGATTTTGGTCCTGTTTATGACGCCTTTGATTTGTATTTCATGGCCCTGTTTATGGGCTTGTGGATGAGGTTCCATTTCCTGGCGTTGTAATCTACCCTCCCTCCTTTTTTGATGTTACTACTGTTATCAATGGTAAATTTTTTTCAAAAAATATGAGAGGAGTAAGATTTACAAGAAACTTACTACTTATTGTCTTTTCTCCCAGCTGGTTCCAGATCTTCATGTCTGTGGGTCTGATTCTTGAAGCAGAAATTATCACAAAGTAGGTTTCCATGTTCCAATTGACGTAAATAAATTTGATAAATACCTGTGCAGATATTTTATTTTTTGATGTTTATTTGCTTCACATTTTACTAGGTCTATATCACACTGTCTTTTGAATTTACACATTAACAAAGCTGAAATTACATTGTTCTTCCAAAATACAAAAAGTCTGATCACATCAGAGGCATTCCCACTACTACTTCCTCACTCTGTGATAATAACGATATTCCAAGGGTTTTGCGAATTTTCTTGACAAAAGAATTTCTATTAATGTATAAATGAATCCAGAAATAAATGTATTAAACAGTGCCAGATTGCATAATTAATAATAAAAATTTTAAGTGTGCCAAATGTTTCGTAATTTCAAATATTTCTAAACTGTACATACAGAGCTAGTACATATAGATTGTAACATTGAAAATTGTTATAACCTTTAATCACCAATAATTGCGTGGATATTCAAACATACTCACTTAGAAACAATCGCTGGTTACATGATAACAACTCAGTATCTCTTATTCGAGTGCCGTGCCGTGACGTGTGGCCGGCGCCGTTCGTAGCTAGGTGACGCTCCCGCGCTCAGCCGAGTGGCGGAGCGCCTCTATCGCCGTTTGCGCGTAGTGTCATGGCGGCACTGTAAATGTCATGGCACTGTCACAACACTTTTCCCCCTTGAAAAAAAAAAAAAAAAAAGAACACTCACTTCCTTGGAGACATGGACAGTGCGGAGACATCCATGGCCTCTTGTGAGGCCCCGAGAAGATCCCGCGGAGAGACACGAGAGTATGGTCGAAAATGTCCAGGACGGAAGCTCGTGCATGGAACATGCCTCCTGGATGAGATGATGGGTGAAAACTCCGGAGCAGCATCCATAGGTGTCGTGGACCTGGGGATGTGCTCCAGAGAGATGGGTCCCGGAGAAGGCGGCGTCGTGGCTGGGGCCGGTTCCGGCGTACTCGGAAGCAGTAGCGACGTCGGCTGCATCAACACGTACTGTAGATCGGCAGCAGCGACAGGACTGGCTTCTCGGGCTGGTGGAGGCGAAGGAAGGGGCGGTGGCACCGGCGTCGCCATCACTCGTGGGAGCATCTGGTCGTAATGGCGAACAACCATGCCGTCGTCCGTACGTATTTCACAAAGCCGGCGGCCTTGAAGAGCCTTGACCACCCCTGGAATCCATTTAGGGTGAGATCCATACCCTCGTGCCCACACGTCGGCGCCCACCGAGTATTTTCCCGCACTAGGGGACACAGCACAAGGCCTGACAGGGTGAAGCAGGTGCAGTAGAGTGCACGGTTGGCGGCCATGCAAGAGTTCAGCAGGGCTGCGATCACCCAGAGGCGTGAAGCGATAAGAACTCAGAAATTGCAGCAGAGCATCATCTGTGGAAAAATCACTAAGGAATTTTTTCATCCGGCTTTTGAAAGTGTGGACAAGGAGCTCGACCTCCCCATTAGATTGCGGATGGAAGGGCGGTGCTGTAACATGATGAATCCCTTGTCCAGTACAAAAATCACGGAAGGCCTGCGAAGAGAACTGAGGGCCATTGTCCGTGACGATCGTGGATGGAAGACCTTCTAGCACAAAGATTTTGGACAAAGCCAGCGTCGTCACCGCAGTGGTGGGTGACGGACATCGAACAACAAATGGAAACTTCGAGAAGGCGTCAATCAACAGTAGCCAGTACCGAGGAAGGGGCCGGCAAAGTCAGCGTGCACCTGTTCCCGTGGCTGCGCCGGATCAGGCCATGGAGAGGGCATTGTATGAGGTGCAGCCAGTTGTGGAGCACACTGACCACACGCAGCAACCATGTGGGCGATGTCCGAATCAATACCGGGCCAATAAACGTGCCTGCGGGCCAGGGACTTAGTCCGAGAAATACCCCAATGGCCTTCATGCAACAGTTTGAGAACATCTTTGCGAAGAGAGGCTGGCACCACGACCCGTGGAGATGCACCATCCGTGGGCAGAAGAACAACACCATCACGAACAGACAGACGAAGGCGCAAGGCATGGTAGTTGCGAAGGGGAACCGATGCCCGGCCCTTGGTCCTGTCCAGCCAACCCCATTGAACAAAACCGATCACCTGACGCAGGACCAGGTCCCACGCAGTAGCCGACGCGACCTGCGAACCTGTAAGTGGAAAACCCTCGAACGCACGACGTTCTTCCTCATCAATGTGGAAACAGAGTAGTTCATCACGATCGAAAACCGGGTCGGGGCCCATCGGCAATCACGACAATGCGTCAGCGTTGGCGTGCTGGGCCGTGGGGCGATAGTGAATCTCATAGTGAAAACGAGACAAGTATAAGGCCCAACGTTGCAGGCGGTGAGCTGCCTTATCCGGAAGGGACACTGATGGGCTGAACAGAGAGACCAGCGGCTTGTGGTCGGTGATGAGGTGAAACTTAGAACCATACAAAAAAACGCTGAACTTTTTTAGAGCATAAATGATGGCGAGCGCCTCCTTTTCGATTTGAGAGTAACGCCGTTGCGCATCGTTGAGGGTCTTGGAAGCATAGGCGATGGGTCGTTCCGACCCATCCTCATACCGATGGGCGAGAACAGGCCCTAGGCCATACTGTGACGCGTCAGTCGCCAGAACCAAGTGCTGACCCGGACGGAATGTGGCAAGACAAGGCACCGACTGCAAATGAGCCTTCAGGCGGACAAAAGCCTGCTCACACTCGTAGGACCAACAGAAAGGGACGTTTTTGCGTAACAGCTGATGCAGAGGGTGAGCTACCGCCGCCGCAGATGGAATGAATGTGTGATGATAAGCAACCTTGCCTAGAAACGCCTGAAGTTCTTTGACCGTAGACGGCTGGGGTAGAGCGGTAATGGCCGCAACGTGCTGTCGTAGAGGACGTACACCCTCACGGGACAAGTGGAAACCAAGATACACAATGGAGGATTGGAAGAACTGTGACTTGTTCAGATTTCACCTCAACCCAGCCGAATGCAAAACCCGAAACAGGGAACGCAAATTGCGAAGGTGCTCCTCAGTGGAGGCCCCCGTGACAACAATGTCATCCAGATAGTTTATGCAGCTGGGAACGGAAGCCATGAGCTGTTCCAAAAACCGCTGAAAAATGGCTGGCGCGCTAGCAACGCCAAATGGTAACCGCTGGTACTGATACAACTCACAAGGAGTGTTGATAATGAGAAATTCCTTGGAAGAAGCATCCAACAGTAACTGATGGTATGCATCCGATAAGTCAAGTTTGGAAAAGAACTGGCCCCCAGCGAGCTTGGTAAATAACTCCTCAGGACAGGGAAGAGGATAAATGTCAATGATGCTCTGAGCGTTGACAGTGGCTTTAAAATCACCACACAATCACAGACTCCTGTTTGGTTTAGAAACCACCACGATAGGCGGTGCCCATTCGCTGGAGGTAACAGGAAGGAGAATCCCCGAAGCTGTTAACCTGCCTATCTCAGCCTTGACAGATGCACGCAACGCCACCGGAATAGGGCGTGCCTGGAAAAACTTAGGGCGAGCTGTAGGTTTAAGAGTAATGTGGGCTTCAAAATCCTTGGCACGACCCAGACCAGCAGAGAACACGGACGAAAATTCAGAACACAATCCATCCTGCTGTTGATACAGAATATCCTCAGATATGAGGTGCACATCATCATCAATGGAGAACCCAAAGAACTGGAAAGCATCATAACCGAACAGGTTTTCAGTGCTCGCATGATCCACCACATAAAACGTGAGGGGCCTAACAATAGACTTCTAGGCGGTGGAAGCATCAAACTGGCCAATGATAGGAATTTTCTGCTTATTATAAGTTCGTAGATTTCGCGCAACTGGAGACAAGGGAGGGGAGCCCAACTCCAAATACGTGCGAGAATTAATGAGAGTTACTGCAGAGCCAGTGTCCACTTGCATGCGAATGTCTTTATCCAGAACATGAACAGTAACAAACAACTTATTTGTTTGAGAAAGCACACAGTTAACATCCATGTCCGATGCCTCGTCCTCGTCGACAGGAACTTTAGGGGACTGACACACAGAAGCAATGTGGCCTTTTTTCCTACAGGAATTATATGTGGCCCAACATTTTGGACACGCGGCCCTGTCATGCTGTACGAAACAACGTGGACAAGAAGGAAGTGTGGAACGAACCTGCTTCTGTGGTTGCTGTTTGCGCTGCGAGCGTTGTGGTCCAACGCAATGTTGTTTAAGAGAGTGAACTGCCGCCACATCTTTGTTCTCCTGTGAAACAGGCAAATTGTCCATGTCGAAAGTTGACTGTACAGAGCCTACATCACACCACGCGTCTATTTACGCGCCAGCAGCGTGAGACACTTCAAAGGATTGAGCGATGCTTAGAACTTCCGACAACGACGGGTTTGGCAGTTGTAGGGCACTTTGCCGAACTTCTTTATCAGGAGCAAGCCGTAGAATAACATCCCTAACCATTGAATCAGCATAAGACTCATGATGAGTGTCCGTGACAAACTGACATTTCCGACTCAGACCGTGTAGTTCCGCTGCCCAAGCCCGGTAAGATTGATGGGGCTGTTTACGACACCGGTAGAACACCACGAGGGCGGCAACGACGTGGGTGTTTTTTCCGTGGGGAAATCCAAGATAGAAATAACGACTTACACATAGGAGCGTCGATAACGCCGAAAGCCAAGAAGTGTTGCCGCAAACGCTTCTCATAATCCTCCCAGTCTTCAGCGGCCTCGTTGTACGGAGGGAATGGAGGCAGAGAAGAGGAAGACAGACGATGAGTAAGCGACGTCGACAACGCCTGTATAGCAGCCATCAGCTGTGTTTGTTGTGCCTGAATAGTAGCCGTCAGCTGTGTTTGTTGTTCAATGAGTGCTTGCATAAGTTGTTCCATGTCTGCCCCGTCACGAACACACAAATCCACAACACAGTGTTATAACCTTTAATCACCAATAATTGTGTGGATATTCAAACACACTCACTTAGAAACAATAGCTGATTACATGATAACAACTCAATATCTCTTATTCGACTGCTGTGCCGTGACGTGCAGCCGGCGCCGTTCA
The DNA here is from genome assembly GCF_023898315.1 of Schistocerca nitens. Classification (NCBI taxonomy): domain Eukaryota; kingdom Metazoa; phylum Arthropoda; class Insecta; order Orthoptera; family Acrididae; genus Schistocerca; species Schistocerca nitens. Next base: position 139,229,883 of record NC_064615.1, read on the forward strand.
TAGCTAGGTGGCGCTCCCATGCTCAGCCGAGTTGCGTAGCGCCTCTATCGCCGTTTGCGCCTACTGTCATGGCGGCACTGTAAATGTCGTGGCACTGTCACAACAAAAATAAAGCAAATCTATTTCATAGTTTTTAGCTTGAAATATAACATATTGTTTATAAAATTATATGAAATTTTTCTGATAAACAGTTGAGACAATACTGACCTGTCCAAAGTTCAAAAATTAGTTCTGGTATCGACTACTTCTTTTGAGGAAAAATGATGCTAGAGGAGAGTGTCCCTTTGCAATATCCCCCTCACAAAATTTGGAGCCAATGTCTTTACAATATTTTGTGATGTACTATTAGGTATACCAAACAGTGTACAAAATCATGCCAAAAGATAGAATACAGATGTATAGAAGTATCTGATACATAACATATTGCAGAAAACTCAAGAAAAATATCTACTACACAAATCATAATTTATACATATATCAGGACATGGAATTTCAATTTTCAGATCTGTGTAACATTCTGTCACGGGACAAATGATACAAAGTCAAAATTAAAACTTTACAACACTAAACTACAGAAATAAATACAGAGACAATGTAAATTACTAGAGTTACAAATTGCAAGTTTATGTCTATAAAGTCACACCTTCAAAATCTTCAGAAGAGAAGAGAAAAAATTTAGAGCCTAAGTGTACAACGAGTGAGCTGACTCAAAAAACTCACAACGAAGGGTAGAGACTGGAAGAATATACTCAATCATGAGTAGGAATATAACACAAAATCAATCAGCCACATAAACCAGAGTATTTAAGGATATGTTGATTCATGAACAAAGAAAATAATGAAAAATTATTAGCGTCTAAGCTTACAATGTGGTGACCGACCCATGAATCCAAACCACATGGGTACACACCAGCAAAAAATGTTTCGACACAACAAAATGAATAAAGTTCACAGTCATATATCAATAAGTTCAATCATATGTAAAGAGTAATTACAGGAAGCATCTGGCCTCAATCAATAGTTGTATGCTCTCCTTGAGTACACACACACACACACACACACACACACACACACAGTCTCGATGACCAGAGGTACCCAAAACAGAGTTAAGCATGAGTCTGTCCACAACTCAAGTTCTAGTCAGATACAATATTGCAATACTCAGGATAAATACAGGTAAACAGAGTCATAAATAGCTTTGAATGATGACATAATGGAGTAGCTTGAGGACTAAAATCATTGTGGGAAATCAGAAATGTATACATCTTGTTATACTGTCTATACTTCCACACTATTTGCTAACTGTTCATACAAACTAACCTACATCCATAGACGCCCAGAAGTATCATTTGCAATTGATAAAAAGTAGGGGGAAAGAAGTACAGTAGAAAACGAATGGGTAGCTCTGAGGGATGAAGTAGTGAAGGCAGCAGAGGATCAAATAGGTAAAAAGACGAGGGCTAGTAGAAATCCTTGGGTAACAGAAGAAAAATTCAATTTAATTGATGAAAGGAGAAAATATAAAAATGCAGTAAATGAAGCAGGCAAAAAGGAATACAAACGCCTCAAAAATGAGATCGACAGGAAATGCAAAATGGCTAAGCAGGCATGGCTAGAGGACAAATGTAAGGATGTAGAGGCTTATCTCAGTAGGGGTAAGATAGATACAGCCTGCAGGAAAATTAAAGAGACCTTTGGGGAAAAGAGAGCCACTTGTATGAATATCAAGAGCTCAGATGGAAACCCAGTTCTAAGCAAAGAGGGGAAAGCAGAAAGGTGGAAGGAGTATATAGAGGGTCTATACAAGGGCGATGTACTTGAGGACAATATTATGGAAATGGAAGAGGATGTAGATGAAGATGAAATGGGAGATAAGATACTACGTGAAGAGTTTGACAGAGCACTGAAAGACCTGAGTCGAAACAAGGCCCCGGGAGTAGACAACATTCCATTAGAACTACTGACGACCTTGGGAGAGCCAGTCCTGACAAAACTCTACCATCTGGTGAGCAAGATGTATGAGACACGCGAAATACCCTCAGACTTGAAGAAGAATATAATAATTCCAATCCCAAAGAAAGCAGGTGTTGACAGATGTGAAAATTACCGAACTATCAGTTTAATAAGTCACAGCTGCAAAATACTAATGCAAATTATTTACAGACGAATGGAAAAACTGGTAGAAGCTGACCTCGGGGAAGCTCAGTTTGGATTCCGTAGAAATGTTGGAACACGTGAGGCAATACTGACCTTATGACTTATCTTAGAAGGAAGATTAAGGAAAGGCAAACCTACGTTTCTAGCATTTGTAGACTTAGAGAAAGCTTTTGACAATGTTGACTGGAATACTCTTTTTCAAATTCTAAAGGTGGCAGGGGTAAAATACAGGGAGCGAAAGGCTATTTACAATTTGTACAGAAAGCAGATGGCAGTTATAAGAGTTGAGGGGCATGAAAGGGAAGCAGTGGTTGGGAAGAGAGTGAGACAGGGTTGTAGCCTCTCCCCGATGTTATTCAATCTGTATATTGAGCAAGCAGTAAAGGAAACAAAAGAAAAATTTGGAGTAGGTATTAAACTCCAGGGAGAAGGAATAAAAACTTTGAGGTTTGCCAATGACATTGTAATTCTGTCAGAGACAGCAAAGGACTTGGAAGAGCAGTTGAACAGAATGGATAGTGTCTTGAAAGGAGGATATAAGATGAACATCAACAAAAGCAAAACGAGGAGAATGGAATGTAGTCGAATTAAGTCGGGTGATGCTGAGGGAATTAGATTAGGAAATGAGACACTTAAAGTAGTAAAGGAGTTTTGCTATTTGGGGAGCAAAATAACTGATGATGGTCGAAGTAGAGAGGATATAAAATGTAGACTGGCAATGGCAAGGAGAGCGTTTCTGAAGAAGAGAAATTTGTTAACATCGAGTATAGACGTAAGTGTCAGGAAGTCGTTTCTGAAAGTATTTGTATGGAGTGTAGCCATGTATGGAAGTGAAACATGGACAATAAATAGTTTAGACAAGAAGAGAATAGAAGCTTTTGAAATGTGGTGCTACAGAAGAATGTTGATGATTAGGTGGGTAGATCACGTAACTAATGAGGAGGTATTGAATAGGATTGGGGAGAAGAGAAGTTTGTGGCACAACTTGACTAGAAGAAGGGATCAGTTGGTAGGACATGTCCTGAGGCATCAAGGGATCACAAATTTAGCATAGAAGGGCAGTGTGGAGGGTATAAATCGTAGAGGGAGACCAAGAGATGAATACACTAAGCAGATTCAGAAGGATGTAGGTTGCAGTAGGTACTGGGAGATGAAGGAGCTTGCACAGGATAGATTAGCATGGAGAGCTGCATCAAACCAGTCTCAGTACTGAAGACCACAACAACAACAACAAAAAGTACATACTGATTTAAAGTTACATAATGTATTGGGAAGTTAATCCCCCTACTTGAAAAAACACACAATTATGTGAAATAACACTGTCCAGCCAGCCGGAGTGGCTGAGCGGTTCTAGGCGCTACAGTCTGGAACTGTTCAACCGCTATGGTCACAGGTTCAAATCCTGCCTCGGGCATGGATAGGTGTGCTGTCCTTAGGTTAGTTAGGTTTAAGTAGTTCTAAGTTCTAGGGGACTGATGACCTCAGAAGTTAAGTCCCATAGTGCTCAGAGCCATTTGAACCATTTGAACACTGTCCATGCCGTTGATGATTTTTTAAAGAAATAGTTCCATGAAGTCTTCATACAGGATAATTTCTTGGCTAACATTTTACAAATCTGTCACAACACTGATGTGGTTGACAGTTGCTTGTGTACATTACCCAGCACCTATGATCTCTTGTAAGCCAACTGGACCAGCAAAGGTACAGCCATTCAGCAGTGTGGGAGTGGATCCACTCACATCTTTCAGTTTTCTCCCTGGATTTCTCCTCACACACACCAATGGGTAGGTTACTTCCTGTTCAGCATTCACATCAATCCTGCAATGAGCCGGCCAACAGAGGCTGCTGAGGTGGGCCACATGACTTGTGCACATGACACTGCATCTGCCGCACCAACTATTTGAGCCCTCCCCTTTGTAAGTTGTACTTAATAATTCAATGAATGTTGTCCAGTGACATACGTCTGACTGGAGAGAAATCATGCATGGTGTTCCCCAAGGCACAATCTTAGGTCCACTGTTGTTCCTCATAAATGTAAACAGTCTTCTGTCTAATATACAACAAACAGAAATACTTCTTTTGCAAATGACACTAGTATTGTAATCAATCCTCACATACTTACAGAAACAATGGTAAATGAAGTTCTTAAAAGTCCCAACATTGACTGGTTTTCACTGAATGGTTTCAGTTCTGGACATCTAGGGGTACAAAATCAATGGTATGTGTAACACATGGTGAGGGAATAATAAGTAGGATGGAAACTTTAAATTGTTAGGTGTCCATATTGCTGATAATTTAAATTGGAAAAAGCACATTTTGGAACTCTTAAAACAATTTGGTTCAGCCACATTTCCACTTAGAATTTTGAACAGAATGACCTCCTCAATACTAACCAGCATGGATTTTGAAAACATTGATCATGTGAAACCCAACTCACACTTTTCTCACACAACATCTTAAAAGCTTCGGATCAAGGCAGTCAGGTAGATGCAGTATTTCTTAATTTCCAAAATGCTTTTGTCTCAGTGCCACAACTATGCCTATTGTCAAAAGTATGATCATATGGGGTGTGAAGTGAAATTAATGACTGGTTTAAGGTCTTTTTGGTAGAGAGGACACAGCATGTTATCTCGGATGGAGAGTCATCGTCAGATGTAGAAGTTACTCCAAGTGTGCCCCAAGGAAGTGTTTTGGTACTTTTGCTGTTCATGTTGTAAATTAATGACCCTGCAGATAATATTAATAGTAAACTCAGACTTTTTGCAGATGAGGCAGTAGATAATATTAATAGTAACCTCAGACTGTTTGCAGATGAGGCAGTTATCTATAATGAAGTATTATCTGAAAGAAGCTGCATAAAGGTTCAGTCAGATCTTGATAAGATTTCAAAGTATTGCAAAGAATGGTAACTTGCTTTAAATGTCCAGAAATTTAATATGTGCCCTTTACAAAATGAAATAACATAGTATCCTGTAACTATAATATCAGTAAGTCACTGCTGGAATCACCTAACTCATACAAATACCTGGATGTAACACTTAGGAGAGATATGAAATGGAATGATCACATGGGCTCAGTCATGTGTAAAACAGGTGGTAGACTTCAGTTTACTGGTAGAATAATGGGGAAGTGCAATCAATCTACAAAAGACATTGTTTACTGAACACTCATGGAGCTGGCTCTAGAATATTGATCAAGTATGTGGGACTCTACAAAATAGGGGATACTGACTAACAGGGGATATTGAATGTATACAGAGAACAGCAGTAGGAATGGTCACAGATTTGTTTGATCCTTGGGAGAGTGTCACAGAAATACTGAAGGAACTGAACTGGAAGACTCTTGAAGGTAGATGTAAAGTGTCCCCAGGAAGTCTATTAACAAAGTTCCAGGAACTGGCCTTAAACAATGACTCTCGGAATATACTACAATCCTCCATGTATCGCTCACATGGGGTCATGAGGATAAAATTAGAATAATTTCTGCATGCACAGAGGCATTCAAACAATGGTTCTTCACAAGCTCCATATTTGAATGGAACCGGAAGAAACCCTAATAATGGTACAATGAGACGTACTGTCTGCCATGCACCTCACAGTTGTCTGCAGAGAATAGGTGTAGATACAGAATCATTGCAAATACTGGGGAAAAGCAAATCAGTAAGTTGACATATTTTGCATGTTTTCATTCAGTAATGTCATATGGAATCATGTTCTGGGGTAACTCATTTTCAAGAAAGAAAATTTTCATTGTGCAAAAATGTAAGAAAAATATGTGGTGCTCACCCAAGATCATCTTGCACAGCATATTTATTCCCTCTTGAAGTTTGTTGTTAACAACCTGCTACAGTTCAAAATGAGCAATGATGTACTTAATTACAATACTCCACATTAATATTGTCTTTAGCACAGAAAGTGGTACACAATGCTGCGACAAAAAGTTTTGATCACTTACTCAGTGATATAAAAGTCTGAAAGCAGCAAAGTAAAATTTGAAAATAAACTGAGGAAGTTTCTCTTTCACAACTCCCTCTAGTCCATAGAAGAATTTCTATTGCTGTAATGTGTAAAAGATAGTGGGTAGGAATTGCTCACATTTGTAAATACACTCCTGGAAATGGAAAAAATAACACATTGACACCGGTGTGTCAGACCCACCATACTTGCTCCGGACACTGCGAGAGGGCTGTACAAGCAATGATCACACGCACGGCACAGCGGACACACCAGGAACCGCGGTGTTGGCCGTTGAATGGCGCTAGCTGCACAGCATTTGTGCACCGCCGCCGTCAGTGTCAGCCAGTTTGCCGTGGCATACGAAGCTCCATCGCAGTCTTTAACACTGGTAGCATGCCGCGACAGCGTGGACGTGAACCGTATGTGCAGTTGACAGACTTTGAGTGAGGGCGTATAGTGGGCATGCGGGAGGCCGGGTGGACGTACCGCCGAATTGCTCAACACGTGGGGCGTGAGGTCTCCACAGTACATCGATGTTGTCGCCAGTGGTCGGCGGAAGGTGCACGTGCCCGTCGACCTGGGACCGGACCGCAGCGACGCACGGATGCACGCCAAGACCGTAGGATCCTACGCAGTGCCGTAGGGGACCGCACCGCCACTTCCCAGCAAATTAGGGACACTGTTGCTCCTGGGGTATCGGCGAGGACCATTCGCAACTGTCTCCATGAAGCTGGGCTACGGTCCTGCACACCGTTAGGCCGTCTTCCGCTCACGCCCCAACATCGTGCAGCCCGCCTCCAGTGGTGTCGCGACAGGCGTGAATGGAGGGACAAATGGAGACGTGTCGTCTTCAGCGATGAGAGTCGCTTCTGCCTTGGTGCCAATGATGGTCGTATGCGTGTTTGGCGCCGTGCAGGTGAGCGCCACAATCAGGACTGCATACGACCGAGGCACACAGGGCCAACACCCGGCATCATGGTGTGGGGAGCGATCTCCTACACTGGCCGTACACCACTGGTAATCGTCGAGGGGACACTGAATAGTGCACGGTACATCCAAACCGTCATCGAACCCATCGTTCTACCATTCCTAGACCGGCAAGGGAACTTGCTGTTCCAACAGGACAATGCACGTCCGCATGTATCCCGTGCCACCCAACGTGCTCTAGAAGATGTAAGTCAACTACCCTGGCCAGCAAGATCTCCGGATCTGTCCCCCATTGAGCATATTTGGGACTGGATGAAGCGTCGTCTCACGCGGTCTGCACGTCCAGCACGAACGCTGGTCCAACTGAGGCGCCAGGTGGAAATGGCATGGCAAGCCGTTCCACAGGACTACATCCAGCATCTCTACAATCGTCTCCATGGGAGAATAGCAGCCTGCATTGCTGCGAAAGGTGGATATACACTGTACTAGTGCCCCATTGTGCATGCTCTGTTGCCTGTGTCTATGTGCCTGTGGTTCTGTCAGTGTGATCATGTGATGTATCTGACCCTAGGAATGTGTCAATAAAGTTTCCCCTTCCTGGGACAATGAATTCACAGTGTTCTTATTTCAATTTCCAGGAGTGTAGATAAAACCAACTAGTGCAGCAGCCACTTGCCCTCATATTGTTTTCACAATTATTTTCAGGAACTGCTTGTATTAGTAAGTGGATTGTTTCTATATTAGTAAGTGGATTGTTTCTGTGTTTGTCTCTGTGTTCTCAACTGTTTGCTTGTATGTGGAAGAAGAACAAACTTTGGTTCATTGTAGCTGTGCTGTTGTTTCTGACTTTCAATACAATACAATTTTATCTTGTTCCTGAAGACCAAAATATTTTTTGTTCTTATGTATGATTTTGGCATTAGTATTTTTTACTAGACTTTTTGATTGAGACAGAAGATATTTATAAAATGTCATTTATGACCCAGTAAAGAGTCACTATCCAGCATTTCCCATCCTTATATCTTATGTTTATGCCTGATGGTTGCTAGGTTTTGCTAATTTAGGCTTCATTTTCTAATTTTTTTTAATCTTTTCTCTTGTGGTGGTGTGATTTAAAAATAATTTTCTTGGATAGTGGTCTGACAGAGCTATTTCTGTAACTTCACTTTTGTATTGAGAAAGGGACCTAGATTTGAGAATATGTGACTTATCTGTGTACAGAAGTTTGCAGTTGTACATGTTGGAGTTGATATTGTATTGTTTAAGTCACATGTTTTCATTGTGTTAAGTACTAGTTTGTTGTCAGTGGAATCTTCTAATATCTTTTTTCTTAGATCAACTAGTAGTATAAGCGCAATACTTTTACTTAAATGATGTGTAGAAGTTCTCTGATATTTTCACTGACAAGGGGAGGCCGCCAATTGTGAAATTCAGATTCGATTCATACTGCGCATAATAAAAGCTCATGGCCAGAGGTGTAATGTGGCAAAGCACCAAGATGCACTTCTCAGCCGTTGTCGAGAAAATCGACAGTTAAAAGAAACCGTTGCAGTGAAATACTCTCTACGATTAATAACTTGCTACAGCGTCGTGGTGCAGCGGTAAGCGCTCGGGTTCGTAATCCGAAGGTCGCCGGATCTAGTCTCTCGCCATGCAACCTTTTTTTTTTAGTATTTGTTTTTTGTAATTCAAGTGTATATATATATACATATATATATATATATATATATATATATATATATATATATATATATATATATATATATATATATATATATAATTCCCGGCAATCAGTTGCAACAATTATGTATATAATATGTTGTTGAAAGTCGTTTGTCGTGGAAAAACTGGCGACTTCGAACATCATTATGTCTTCCGTAAGCAATGTTGTATTTCACAAATGTTATTGTCTTCATAATGTTAACCACGTATAGTTAACGGAAGACGTAGAAACGATATTCCGAAATGAATACATATAGCGTAAGTCAAACGTTCGAATTAGAATAGAGACCCCACGAACATAAATTTGCTGTGGCAGGTATGAAATATAAACTCCGTTACTCGCTCGTTACACTTGAAGAACAGACGTTGAATGGGCCGAAACGAGCCATTGCGTAACTAGCGTAGTTGCCTGCTAACTTCGAAAGAAGGTAGATGCGGTCCCTAGCGCAACTTTTAACTTTGTCGAAAATCAGTGCGGACGGGAGAGCTTTGGTACACCCTGTTAAAAAAACGGAAAAATGGAGGCGGTACAATTGGAGAGCGATCCGCCTTCACCAACATGCATAAGCAATTAATTAATGAGGGAAACATTCCACGTGGGAAAAATATATCTAAAAACAAAGATGATGTGACTTACCGAACGAAAGTGCTGGCAGGTCGATAGACACACAAACAAACACAAACACACACACAAAATTCAAGCTTTCGCAACAAACTGTTGCCTCATCAGGAAAGAGGGAAGGAGAGGGAAAGACGAAAGGATGTGGGTTTTAAGGGAGAGGGTAAGGAGTCATTCCAATCCCGGGAGCGGAAAGACTTACCTTAGGGGGAAAAAAGGACGGGTATACACTCGTACACACACACATATCCATCCACACATATACAGACACAAGCAGACATCTCACAAGCAGACATATTTAAAGACCTTTATTTTTTATATTTTTCCCACGTGGAATGTTTCCCTCTATTATATTGATATCAGTAATTTGAACCCAACAATTACGTTTGTTATTGTCACTGTTGCATTTCGAAATCTTTTCTGTCGTCTTATTTTCTCTTTCTGTTTTTGCCAGTAGTTTCACTTTGTATTCACCTTCTCCTTTTTACCGTAATCTGCTATACAATTTTATCCCGCCTATATATACTCTATAATACGTAACCCACTTCCAAACCATAACCAAAAAAATTTTTTTGCCGCTTTCAACACTACCGCCGCTATAAAATCCACCATTTCTAGTTCACAAACAGTTCCTTTCACCTTTTAAACAACCATTTCGGCTAGTTCTAATAACTTTCGCTTTATCTCTGTTTTTCGCACCTCACTGATAATTTTTATCCGCTTCCCACAGGTTTTAACGTCATTATTTCTTCGTCAGACAATTGTTAGCCTCGTTTTCATAATCTGCCACCACAAAACCACTCCTTTTAATATATTACACGCAGTTTTTCGTAATTTTCCCGAATTTCTCCGTCCTTTAACGTGTTTTGGCGGCAACACAACCACCTAACCTTTGTGCACATCGTTGTCTACCAACCCAAGTCCAACATAGCCCAGCTGTAACCAACACCTTCTCGCCTTTTTTCACACCAGATCTCCAGTTACTTTCCAGTTCACCTTTATCTCTCCCCATATATTTTTATTTTCATTTTCATTTCAGCCTCATTTTACACTTTCCACCTTCTAATACCATGTCACCCTCACAACACCCCCACAACGACCCCATTAAGTTTTATTTACATTCCCTCCGCAAACATGCCTTCGCCCTAGCCAGATTACGCTCCCATATTCTATTTTCTCAGGCTTGTCTGACATTTGGCATTACAGTTGGTCTTTAAATATGTCTGCTTGTGAGGTGTCTGCTTGTGTCTGTATATGTGTGGATGGATATGTGTGTGTGTACGAGTGTATACCCGTCCTTTTTTCCCCCTAAGGTAAGTCTTTCCGCTCCCGGGATTGGAATGACTCCTTACCCTCTCCCTTACAACCCACATCCTTTCGTCTTTCCCTCTCCTTCCCTCTTTCCTGATGAGGCAACAGTTTGTTGCGAAAGCTTGAATTTTGTGTGTATGTTTGTGTTTGTTTGTGTGTCTATCGACCTGCCAGCGCTTTCGTTCGGTAAGTCACATCATATATATATATATATATATATATATATATATATATATATATATATATATATATATATATATATTTTTTTTTTTTTTCACCGCAACGGTTTCTTTTAACTGTCTATTTTCTCTACAACGACTGAGAAGTGCATCTTGGTGCTTTGCCACATTACACCTCTGGCCATGAGCTTTTATTATGCGCAGTATGAATCAAATCTGAATTTCACAATTGGCGGCCTCCCCTTGTGAGAGTGTCTGGAACATGACAACAGTTATTACTGTACTCGTAGTTAATGGAGATGTTAGAAGTTTAAAAATATTTTTGTTGCTTCATGGTCTGACAGAGCTATTTCTATAACTTCACTTTTGTACTGAGAAAGGCACATAGGTAGTTTACAGGAGCTTGCAGTTATACATGTTGGATTTGATATTGTATCGCTTAAGCTGACTGTTTTCATTGTGTTAAATAGTTGTCTATTGTCACTGGAATCTTGTAATGTCTTTATTCTTAGATTACCTAGTGCACAGCTTTTGCTTAGAATGATATGTAAGAGTTTTCTGATATTTTCACTGAGAGTATCTGGAACAAGGCAACAGTTACATGACTGTACTCGTAGTTAATGGAGATGTTAAAAGTGTCATCCTTGTATCTGAACGATGGCCTATACCCATTTGCTACAATGAGTTTCAAGTACTTTCAAACCCTCCTGGATCATTTCAAAATCCTTGACAAACATTGGCAAGTCCACTTCAGTTCTTCAACCGTGTGAATGTGGGTGGCATACACTACACTTCTAAGGTGGCTCCGAACACAGAAATCCACGAGGCTCAGATTAGGTGATCTTGGATGCCGTGGTACAGGTCCTCTTTACCCTATCCATCTTTGGCCATATTGATGTGTTAGGTTTTGTCTAACCATAGTAGCAAAATCTGCCAAGGCTCCATCATGCATGCAGCACCTCCTCTGAAGTTGCTCAAAGAGAACATCCTCAAGTGACCCAGCGAGAAGATGCTGCAGAAACTGCAGGTAATTCTGTACATTGAGTTTGTCTAGTAACATGTATGGCCCAGTAAGAAGTCATCTAGTACTCCTAACCACTCATGCAATGAGAAATGACACTGAATTGGGAACTCATGCATAGCATATGGATTGAAGCCTAGATGACTCCAAACATGAGAACTGTGATAGTTAAACGCACCATCATGAGTGAACTCTGCTTCATCTGTAAATAAAATGTCATTGTTGAATGTAGGGTTGCATAAAGTTTGTTGTTGCATCCACTGACAGAATATAAGTCTTTCAACTAAAGTCTGTATCTTAAAACACTGAACTCATTGGAGGTGGTACGGGTACATTGCATTGTGATGCATTATTTTCCAAACACTACTGTGGCTCATTCCAGGAATTTGTGTGACAAGTCTCCTTGTTGAGATTCCTGGAGAGTGTTCGATTGTTTCCGCCACCACATCTTCAAGCACAGATGTAATGCACGCAGCCTACCTGCTCCAGCATCGTGTACAAAGAGGAAGATGGTGTAGTGATGCCTGAAGGAATGTATAGAGATGTGACAGTAAAGAGGAAGATGCTGTAGTGATGCCTGAAGGAATGTGTAGAGATGTGGCAGTGGCAGAATGGTGGTCTGCTAGGTGCAGCATCAGAATAGCTGTGCTGAGGAGGGAGGGGCGAGGGGAAGAGAAGTAATGGAATTGAAAGGACTACAAATATTTGCTTTGGAGAGGGGGAGGAAGAGGAGCAGGAGGCATGTGAGAGAATGAATTGGAAGCAGGGAAGGTGACAGAGACAAATGGAAAAAAGGTACTCTGAAAAATCCCACTGCTCCTCCTTTTGTATTGTACACTATATTTTATCTAATACTTGAAACAAAGCATTTATATAATTTTGCACAGACCACTATCAACTGCATGTGTACTGGTAAAGTCAAAATCTGTTTAAGGCAAACATTGAATCATGAGAAATTTTCACCTGAATTTAGATATTCTGATTACTCACAGGAGTGGCTAATGAAGTATTCTTTTACTTTGTTTTTGAATACTTGGGAATTTTCAAATTCTTGCCTGATGTGTACTGGCAATCTATTAGATTTTTGTCCCAGAACATAAAACTGCCCTCTGAAATCTACACAGGTCTGTATAGACTACAAGGAAGTTTATTTTAAAATAAAGAACTTTGTATTTTAACTTTCTGTGTGTTGTGTTTCTTAGGTGGAGGTGGAAAATCAGCCTGTCATTTGCCTAGCAAAGTGTGGAAACCATCTGAAAAACACATTCAAACTGTTGATTGTATCATACCTGTTGTGGATAATCTGGCAAGCAGACTTTATCATGTATGCCTACTCTCTATGTGTCACTAGCCAGCAGACCACAAATGATTTGGTCTATCACTACTGTAGATCTAAGAAACACATATTCAGTAAACAGACAAATAAATAAAATAAAGTTTTTCATACAAATGAAAAAGAAATAATGCATTTCACTTATATGCAGATGAAGAAACTGCTTCATTACAAGATTGGGATCCAGAGCTGCAAGGACTCATCACGCCATTATTAAAAAGTTTGGTTGCTGTAACTGGAACCCACCGTGGCCAAAAGGTTATGCGTGTACCACCAACAAGGGATGTGTCAGAAACAGATCTCTATTTGCTTGGGGCTATAGAAAAGCTAGCATACCGCTTGGATTTCATGGATAAGAGGATACGCAGAGTAGAGGAACTTATTTACTATGTTATGGACAGTGCAGGACAACATGCAAATCAAGGTAAGCCCTCCAAACATGAGTCATTATTTTTCATTAGCAGTTCATAAATAAAAATTGAAATGATAAGTTAGCTGTATATAGATATATCTTTCATAATATTTTGGAATTCAAAACTAGAATCATCAAATACAGTTTTGTACACTATTATTAAAGTTAACTGAAGTTAATATCACCTACTTTACACAATCACATTAGCTTTTCCCTTGGCTATGCATTTGACCTTTGACTCTCCTTTCCACTTTCAGTATTTTTGTCTTTCTTTCAACATTTCCCTAGGTAGTATAGCCAGCATTTTGTGCTGTTTCTTCCTATCTCATCTTCTCTTCTGCTATTAAAAAAGATCCCTATTCTTAGACCTTGAAATTCTTTGTGCTTTTTAAAGTATACCCTGCAATTTTGCTAAGGATTGTGTCCTATCTGATGAAGTTCATATTCTCTGTATCTTCTTAGATAAGACCCACTCATTCCAAATAATCTATTTACTCTTACGCTGAAGAGCCAAAGAATCTGGTACACATGCCTAATATAGTGTAAGGTCCCTGTGAGCATGCAGTAGTGCTGCAACATGATGTGGCATGGACTTGACTAACATCTCAAATAGTGCTGGAGGGAATTGACAACTTGAATCCTGCAGGGCTGTTCATAAATCCATAAGAATATGATGGGGTGGAGATCTCTTCTGAACAGCACATTACAAGGCATGCCAGATATGCTCTATAATGTTCATGTCTGGGGAGTTTGGTGGCCAGTGGAACTGTTTAAACTCAGAAGAGTTTTCCTGGAGCCCCTATGTAGAAATTCTAGATGTGTGGGGTGTCACATTGTTCTGCTGGAATTTCCCAACTCCATTGGAATGCATAGTGGACATGACTGGATGCAGGTGATCAGACAGGATGCTTATGTATGTGTCACCTGTCAGGGTCATATCTAGATGTATCAGGGGTCCCATATCACTCCAACTACACATGCCCCACACCATTACAGAGCCTCCACCAGCTTGAACAGTCTCCAGCTGACATGCAGTCCATGGATTCATGATATTGTCTCCATACCTGTACATGTCCATCCACTTGATACAATTTGAAATGACTCATCCGACCAGGCAACATTTTTCCATTCATCAACAGTCCAATGCTGGGTTGATGGGCCTAGGTGAGGCATAAAACTTTGTCGTGGTCATCAAGGGTACCGGCAGTTGTTGATGGCCCAGCATTGAAATCCCCAGCAATTTGCGGAATGGTTGCTCTTCTGTCACGTTGGATGATCGTCTTCAGTCATCATTGGTCCCGCTCTTGCAGGATCTTTTTTCAGCCGCTACCTCAGAGATGCTGTGTCCCATCACTCACATAACGACTATAACACCACACCCAAACTCACTTAAATCTTGATAATCTGCCATTGTAGCAGCAGTAACCCATCTGACAACTGACACCAGACACTTGTCTTATATAGGCATTGCCGACCGCAGCCTGTTTACATATCTCTGTGTTCGAATACACATGCCTATTCCAGTTTCTTTGGCACTTGAGTGTATTGTGAATGAAGTTTTTTCCACCATTAAATTACAAAAGTCAACTTGACTGAATGTTGAACACTATTGATTAACAGGATTCACCTCTCCAGAATATAGACACTTCAAAATATCCATCTTGTTAACACTGTGTGCCATATATTAACTTTTTAAATGTTTGAAGCAGTCTTTGCATCCTAACTTGCCCATAATTAACCAAAGTCTCTGGCATACTACCCTTTGTTTGCTGAACTTACTTCACAGCATTGTTGGCATCAGCAGTTATACTGCATTCATTACATACTGTGGTACTTTACCCTAACATATACCCACCAAAATTAAATCTTTTTATACAAATTTATTTGAAAAATAAAATTTGGATTAAACGTTATATAAATTACAATAAATATAAAATGTAGTAATTAGTCAGTGACTATTAATTAATCACTTTTAATTAATTATTGATTGTGCCAGCATTATATCAACTGGCATAATGGTGTGTGTGAGACTGAGTAAACACTAACTATACAAAAAATACAATATAGAAATATTAACCATTGGCAGAGATACCACGATAACACATACAAGAAAGATCTGTTACCTTAGTGAGGCAAAATACAAATCATCCTTCAAAGTTGAAGTTAACTGCTGTACAAATTGCATTAACACAACTCATCTTTAAAAATATAAAAAAAAGTGAATGCCTAGCAAATAATTACTGTCCTATCATATCTTCACTCAGAGTGCAAGAATGTGCATGTAAAATGATGTAAGGCATATTATTAAAGTATGTATGAAATCTGTATTAGCACTAGTGAAGCATTTGTCTTAAACATCAGTACAGCCCAATAGAGAGCTCTGAAAAAGGGTTTGGGCTGCAATAAGTGGAGAAATTTTGATTTTCAGGTACGTAGTATGTATACATATCTCACAAAAAATCTAAGTTTTAGTCCTTCTTCTACTTTTGTATTACTTGCAGTCTTGGAAAAAAAAGCATTTAATGCTGTCATCAGGTTTAAAGAGCGTTAAATTTCCTGCACATTTCATATCTAGCACGTTGGAAAATTCATAACAGCTACTGAGATACGGACTGTAAAAACCTGCAAAAATGCCAAGAAACTGCAAAAAATTACAATGTCAATTATTTCACCTTAATGACTTTCTGTACTGTTATACAGGGTGATTATAATTAAAGTCAAACTTTCAAACTGCTGTAGAAATAACACCACTGGTCACAATGATGTTAAATTGCAATGGAATATTATCGGAGAAGGGAGAAAATGTGTGGCAGAAGAAAAATAAATAGTTACAAAATGTATGCATCATAATGTAGTAGTGGTAGACAAAAAATGACAAATGAATCATACAACAATGCCCAAGGTGCATGTTTGATGTTAAACAAACTGTACTACTCAGTGTGCATGGGTGTACAGGTGTGATACTGTTAGTTATGCAAGCCCATCCACCACGGCAAGATCATATCACATCAGATGGGAAAAATCAGGTTTTAACTGTCCTGAAGCCAAAAATTGCATAAAAAGCATCAATCACATCGGTTTTTAATTGTCCTGAGGCCAAAAACAGCATCAATCACATCAGTAACACTGAACACAACAACTTTCATATAGCTCCACAGCCAGAAGTCATGTGAATTAAGATAAGGTGATTGGAATGGCCAGGCTGTAGGGAAATGGTGGCTGATAATTCTAGTATTTCCAAAATGGCGCTTCAGCAGCTGCTTAACTGGATTTACAATGTGTAGAGGTGTGCCATCTTGCATAAAAACTATCCCATCCACACATTGACGCTGTTGGAGAGCTGGAACGACATGGTTGCACAAAAGACACTCATAGCACGTACCACTGACAGTACAGGTTACAGGACTGGAAGCACCTGTCTCTTCAAAAAAATATGGTCCTATGATAAATGATGCCGTAAACCTGCACTACACAGTGACCTTTTCAGGATGAAATGGTACTGTTTGGTTTGCGTGTGGATTTTCCTTTGCCCATTTTCAACAATTCTGTGTATTGACATATCCTGCCAGATGGAAGTGGGCTTTGTCTGAAAACAAAATTTTCCATGGCCAATCTTTGAGCATTTCCATGCGAGCAAGAAATTCTAAAGCAAAGGTCTCTCTTGCTAGCAAGTCAACAGGAACCTTTGCTTTAGAATTTCTTGCTCACATGGAAATGGATAATGATTGGCCATGGAAGATTTTGTGGACAGATGAAGCAACTGGTACACATGGGTAATTTTGAATGGATAGCAAAGAAGGATGTTTTGTAGGATATTAAGCGCCATGCTCATGGGTATTTCCAATGTTCAGGCAATTCTCCTTGCACTACACATTTGCACACCACCACTCATCTCCTCCTGCATTGCTGTGGCTACTGCTCCCACTGATGTTGAATCAATTCGTTTCCTCACTCTACGAGGCTGGCCACCAAAAGAAACCGTCTTCTTGAATTTCCAAATCATTTTCTCCAGACCCACGGCAGTCATCGAACCAACACCTTTTTTCAAACTCTCAGTGTCTGGAACTTCTGCAGAGCAACTTGTGCACAGTCATCATTCTTGTAATACAGCTTTACAAGCAGAGTGCGATCCTGCATTGAGGCAGTCATAGCAAATGTCGCAGTTGAGAAAGGAGGAAAAGCCATGTACTCAGCATGTTACCAACTTCAATGGGTCATGCACATGACAGGTGTTTTCATTTATGTACTATGACACATACAGCATCATCTCTTGATCAATTTTCAGAATATTTTTTTTCTTCTGCCATGCGTTTTCCCCCTTCTCCGATGATACTCCGTTGCAATTTGACATCATTCTGACCAGTGGTGTTATTCCTACAGCCTTTTGAAAGTTTAATTTTAATTATAATCACCATGTATATGAAACTTGCAGGAAATTGGACACTCTTTAAAACTGATAAGGCAAATTTTTGCCCAGAATGAGTGAGTTATTGAGGAGAAATGAAAAAAGTGGCATTTCTTAGTGGTGTTTTCAAGATAGCAGATAACACTCAAGGGGAGAAGGTCAAAAACTTGGATTTTTCATAAGAGGGATAATATATACAACATACCTGAAAATCAAAATTACTCTACATTTTGCAATTCTAGATGATATCTCTACTGGCTGGGCAGCAAAAAAGAGCAGCCAGCTGTAGTATATTATTATGTAAATAGTGAATTATTGCATCTGTGTTGCACTAACACATTAAAAGTGCAGAGTTGATAAAACATGTAATCAGGAAAATGAATGTGAGGTAAAGAATAGAAGCATTCACACAACTGAAACTAGGTACATGCATACCAACTTAGGTATATTGATGCATACAGTTAAACAATGACTGAAAGTGTGTAATGTTGAGGTATATTAATACTGAGATGTGTATACTGAATATGTGTCATCAGCATAAAATAGCAACAACTTCAGATTGCAGGGTAAATAGACATTTTTTAATTATATAAGTGAAAGCAGTGGATATTAATATATTTGTTGGAAATGTAGCTATGTTGTACAGGTAATTATAAACATTTATCATATGTAATTTTGGTATTGTATGACCACTAAAAAGAAATTTCATTGGCAAGCATATTTGTGTCTACTTATACACGAATAGTCATATTCACATCTTCACAAACAAGTGCCAAAAAATTAATTTTTAAGACATAAAACACTGGTAACCAATGCATTACACTATACAGTTGTAAACACATCATTAGTTAAGATGTTTGGTGCAGAGTGAAAATTTCTTTCTGGATACATCATTAGTTACTCAAAAGGTCTAGGCTGTGACATCAGTACTGCTGAGGATTAAAGAAAACACAAAAGTGTCGTAAACGTGTCACTAGATGCTATACTTTTTATGCACTGCTTATATGTTTGGCCATTATTCACATGTAATTACACAATTTCTTGAAGCAATGGGGTATGGCATTGATGCTACTGTGCATTAGAGAACATGTTGTGGAGTGCATGGCAACTTGAGAGGTCTGGGGTTGCAGTAATGTCATACTATATGCATGCTTCTGGTTTGTCAGCATGTGTAGCTAGTTGCTCAACAGATCAATTCATTTTCCTGTGGCTCTGTGTGATGAATCGTCACATACCACTCAGTGACACACCAACAAGCAACCACAAACAACAAAAATTGCAGCAGCATGTTGGACAATACAACAGTGTGACTGTGAAATATACAGTTGTGCAACCCATGTTATCTTACATACCTGGCTGCCTATATAGAAATTGACAGAAAAACACCTCCACATGATTTGCTAGTGTCTTCTGATGCAACATCTCATGAAGTACACTGTCTGAATGTGATGATGTGATCCACTAAAACACAGAAAGTTCACTTCATCTAACTACTACAGTCACTTAAACAATCACAGCAGTTACCTATTACTCTCCGGGTTCATAATAGCTACCAACTATTGTCTGTTAATCCAAACTCATAGTAATTCACATATTAATGGAAAACAAACTGCTGCTCACTAATTAATATACTCTTGTCACATTTCTTGATGATGGTACGATTTTATGTTTTCAACATACTGGAGAAAACAACATTTTCCAGACTTTGCTCTCGCAACTTCAACAGAATTCGAATGAGCAATTGTTCTATTTTTAAATGCTCCATGATAATAGGGATTGAACTTCTTTCCTTTGTTCATTTTCAAGGATTTAGGATGAGATTTAATAAAGACTCAGCCACTTACTTTATACATAATTGTCTTCATAATTCTGTCATGTGCAAGTTTTCTTTCTTCTGCCCTTTGCTGCACTGTCTGTAGTACTACTCTAAGCCATTCTCCTTGCATTAGCTCTTCCCTCTCTGGTAAATTAATGTATTAATTGAAAATACTGTCTCGTTTCTTACCAAAGAGAGCTGTGCATGGTGTTAATCTGGTTGAGCCATGATGCACATCATTGTTAACTGTTTCAAAGTCACCTAATTTTTCAATCTGCTTCTTATGAGTTTTTCCACAGTGAGCACAGAACAGGCGCCCCCACCCCAACTCATCCATTAACCATTCTTTTGTGTTCAATAATGGGTTATAAGCAAATATCAAAATGTGCTAAATCCCCTGCTCCTGCATAAAATCTTTCCAAAGATTTGAATGCAATTGAGGCCCATTGTCTGATTAAATTCACTCTGGTTTGATGTGATTACAAAGTATTTGTCTTTCAATTTTTTAATCATAATTTTGCTATCAGCTTTCCTTAATAGACAGAGCCGCACAATTTCAAGAAGACATTAATAACTACCATAATTTGCATGAAGTTTCCTATAAATTGTGGCAGTGGGTTATAAAGATCAACTGCTGTCACTGAATGATGAGGGCGTAAGCCATAAATGCATAAAATTTTGGAAGGTTTCCTCTATCAGGCTTCACAAAATTCCTTCCCATTGTTACTTAAAAGTTTTAAATGCATTTTAATAATGAAAAAGTAAACCATTTGTGGAAAAAAAGTATGCAAAGTCACTAGTAATTTCAGCTAACACTCATGTGATATATGTAAACAGAGCCAACCTTTTGAAATTTAATGATTTTTTTTAAACTCTTAATTATGTAAAAATTTCAAGTATTTTGTGAGAATATTGACTGAAACTTTTTTTTGATATTACAATGATTCACAGCGACAGCAATACAAACCGTATTTCTAACAAAGGAAAACAGTCTATTATGAACCCACTTTCCACCTGGATGCGTCCTGGTGTTTTTTCAGTAACACAATCATTAAATCTGAAGCTAAAACTGCTCAATATGCCTAAAATAACAAATTCTAGGTGTAAGTAAATCACACCAAACCAAACTAGTGGCCATACTGAAGCCTAAAACTTCTCAGTACAGTTGTTAAAAAATCGCCGGGAGGACTGATCGGTAATAGGTCTCAGAAGCTTACAGAATAGCAACTTCAGATAAAGAACTGAAAATGACATCACAACTGAAACTAACCTACTGCACTGGTCGATATGAATGATACAGAATAGTGTCCCAGGCTGTGCTCAGTTGAAATCCCACAATCCTGTTGATTAGATTATCAGCTGTGACTGCTTATCCCAATGCGTGGTATAGAAAACTTAATACCAAACTCTGCCTACCTACCATGGGCTCATGGCTATGGCACACTGCACAGCAATCTGAGAAAGATGAAGCCAGGATAAAAAACTTCTGTCAGCAGTCACAGAAAGTCTGTACCTGCATCTAAGTCTGTGACCTTGAATGACATCATCTGATTTGTGCATTGCTATATAAACTGCCACACAGTCCAGTGTGAGTGAGTTACTGAGGTGCTTACAGACATACAGTTGGCATCCTACCAATTACAAACAGTTGTGTGATATGGAGTTGTTATAACAAAAGTAGAAACACTAGCGGGTTACATGCTACTAACTCCGTATCTGTCATTCGACTGCCATGCCGTGATATGCGGCCGGCACCGTTCATAGCCAGGTGGCGATCCCGCGCTCGGCCGAGCTGCGGAGCACCTCTATCGCCGTGTTCGCGTACTGACGTAGCGGCACTTTTAAATCTCGTGGCACTGTCACAACACTTTTCCCCCCTTTGAAAAAAAAACACTCACTTCCTTGGAGACACGGGCAGTGCGGAGACATCCATGGCCTCTTGGGAGGCTCCGAGAAGATCCCACGGAGAAACACGAGAGTATGGTCGAAAGTGTCCAGGACGGAAGGTTGCGCGTGGAACGTGCCTCCTGGACGAGATGATGGGTGAAAACTCCGGAGCAGCATCCATAGGTGTCGTGGACCTGGGGGTGTGCTCCAGCGAGATGGGTCCCGGAGAAGGCTGCGTCGCGACTGGGGCCGGTTCCGGCGTACTCGGAAGCAGTAGCAACGTCGGCTGCAGCAACACGCACAGAAGATCAGCAGCAGTGACAGGACTGGCTTCTCGGGCTGGTGGAGGCGAAAGAAGGGGCGGTGGCACCGGCGTGGCCACCACTCGTGGGCGCATCTGGTCGTAATGGCGAACAACCATGCCGTCGTCCGTACGTATTTCACAAAGCCGGCGGCCGCGAAGAGCCTGGACCACCCCTGGAATCCATTTAGGGCGAGATCCATACCCTCGTGCCCACATGTCGGCGCCCACCGAGTATTTTCCCGCACTAGGGGACACAGTACAAGGCCTGACAGGGTGAAGCAGGTGCAGTAGAGTGCGTGGTTGGTGGCCATGCAAGAGTTCAGCAGGGCTGCGATCACCCAGAGGCGTGAAGCGATAAGAACTCAGAAATTGCAACAGAGCGTCATCTGTGGAAAAATCACTAAGGAATTTTTTCATCTGGCTTTTGAAAGTGCGGACAAGGCGCTCGACCTCCCCATTTGATTGCGGATGGAATGGCGGTGCTGTAACATGATGAATCCCTTGTCCAGTACAAAAATCACGGAAGGCCTGCGAAGAGAACTGAGGGCCATTGTCCGTGACAATCGTGGATGGAAGACCTTCTAGCGCAAAGATTTTGGACAAAGCCAGCGTCATCGCCGCAGTGGTTGGCGACGGACATCGAACAACAAACGGAAACTTCGAGAAGGCGTCAATCAACAGTAGCCAATAAGTGCCGAGGAAGGGGCCGGCAAAGTCAGCGTGCACTCGTTCCCATGGCTGCGCTGGATCAGGCCACGGAGAGGGCATTGTACGGGGTGCAACCAGTTGTTGAGCACACTGACCACACGCAGCGACCATGTGGGCGATGTCCGAATCAATACCGGGCCATCAGCGTTGGCGTGCTGGGCCGTGGGGCGATAGTGAATCTCATAGTGAAAACGAGACAAGTATAAAGCCCAACGTTGCAGGCGTTGAGCTGCCTTATCCGGAAGCGACGCCGAGGAGCTGAACAGAGAGACCAGCGGCTTGTGGTTGGTGATGAGGTGAAGCTTAGAACGATACAAAAAAACACTGAACTTTTTTAGAGCATAAATAATAGCGAGCGCCTCCTTTTCGATTTGAGAGTAACGCCGTTGGGCATCGTTGAGGGTCTTGGAACCGTAGGCGATGGGTCGTTCCGACCCATTCTCATACCGATGGGCGAGAACAGCCCCTAGGCCATACTGTGACGCGTCAGTCACCAGAACCAAGTGCTGACCCGGACGGAATGTGGCAAGACAAGGCGCCGATTGCAAATGAGCCTTCAGGCAGACAAAAGCCTGCTCACACTCGTCGGACCAACAGAAAGGAACGTTTTTGCGTAACAGCTGATGCAGAGGATGAGCCACCGCCGCCGCGGATGGAATGAATTTGTGATAATAAGCAACCTTGCCTAGAAACGCCTGAAGTTCTTTGACCGTAGACGGCCGGGGTAGAGCGGTAATGGCCACAACGTGCTGTCGTAGAGGACGTATACCCTCACGGGACAAGTGGAAACCAAGATACACAATGGAGGGTTGGAAGAACTGTGACTTGTCCAGATTGCACTTCAACCCAGCTGAATGCAGAACCCGAAACAGTGAACGCAAATTGCGAAGGTGCTCCTCAGTGGAGGCCCACGTGACAACAATGTCATCCAGGTAGTTGATGCAGCTGGGAACGGAAGCTGTGAGCTGTTCCAAAAACTGCTGAAAAATGGTCGGCGCGCTAGCGACGTCAAATGGTAACCACTGGTACTGATACAACCCACAAGGAGTGTTGATGACGAGAAATTCCTTGGAAGATGCATCCAACGGCAACTGATGGTACGCCTCCGATAAGTCAAGTTTGGAAATGAACTGGCCCCCAGCGAGCTTGGTAAATAACTCCTCAGGACGGGGAAGAGGATAAGTGTCAATGAGGCTCTGAGCGTTGACAGTGGCTTTAAAATCACCACACAATCGCAGACTCCCGTTTGGTTTAGAAACCACCACGATGGGAGATGCCCATTCGCTGGAGGTGACAGGAAGGAGAATCCCCGAAGCTGTTAACCTGTCTATCTCAGCTTTGACAGGTGCACGCAACGCCATCGGAATAGGGCATGCCCGGAAAAACTTAGGGCGAGCTGTAGGTTTAAGTGTAATGTGGGCTTCAAAATCCTTGGCACGACCCAGACCAGCAGAGAACATGGACGAGAATTCAGAACACAAGCCATCCAGCTGTTGATACGGAATATCCTCAGATATGAGGTGCACATCATCATCAATGGAGAACCCAAACAACTGGAAAGCATCATAACCGAAAAGGTTTTAGTGCCCGCATGATCCACCACATAAAACGTGAGGGGCCTAACAACAGACTTCTAGGCAGTGGAAGCATCAAACTGGCCAACGATAGGAATTTTCTGCTTATTATAAGTTCGTAGATTTCGCGCAACTGGAGACAAGGGAGGGGAGCCCAACTCCAAATACGTGCGAGAATTAATGAGAGTTACTGCAGAGCCAGTGTCCACTTGCATGCGAATGTCTTTATCTAGAACATGAACAGTAACAAACAACTTATTTGTTTGAGAAAGCACACAGTTAACATCCATGTCCGATGCCTCGTCCTCGTTGACAGGAACTTTAGGGGACTGACACACAGAAGCAATGTGGCCTTTTTTCCTACATGAATTATACGTGGCCCAACATTGTGGACACGTGGCCCTGTCATGCTGTACGAAACAACGTGGACAAGAAGGAAGTGCGGAACGAACCTGCTTCTGTGGTTGCTGTTTTTGCTACGAGTGTGGTGGCCCAACGCGACGTTGTTGACGCGAGTGCACCTTCGCCACATCGTCGTTTCCCTGTGAAACAGGCAAATTGTCCGCGTCGAAAGTGGTTTGTACAGCGCCTACATCACACCACGTGTCTATTTGTGCGCCAGCAGCGTGAGAGACTTCAAAAGATTGAGCGATGCTGAGAACTTCCGACAACGACGGGTTTGGCAATTGTAAGGCACGTTGCCGAACTTCTTTATCAGGAGCAAGCCGTAGAATAGCGTCCCTAACCATTGAATCAGCATAAGACTCATGATGAGTGTCCATGACAAACTGACATTTCCGACTCAGACCGTGTAGTTCCGCTGCCCAAGCCCGGTAAGATTGATGGGGCTGTTTACGACACCGGTAGAACGCCACGTGGGCGGCAACGACGTGGGTGTTTTTTCGGTAATAACTAGACAATAATTCACACATTTCTTGGAAGGACAGAGAGGCAGGTTCCCGCAGAGGGGCTAACTGAGATAGCAGCTGATAGATCGGTGGGGAAATCCAAGATAGAAATAACGACTTACACATAGGAGCGTCAACAACGCCGAAAGCCAAGAAGTGTTGCTGCAAACGCTTCTCATAATCCTCCCAGTCTTCAGCGGCCTCGTCGTAAGGAGGGAACGGAGGCGGAGAAGAGGAAAACAGACGATGAGTAAGCGACGTCGACAACGCCTGTATAGCAGCCGTCAGCTGTGTTTGTTGGGCCTGAATAGCAGCCGTCAGCTGTGTTTGTTGTTCAATGAGTGCTTGCATAAGCTGTTCCATGTCTGCCCTGACACGAACACACAATTCCACAACGCAGGAAAAAAAATATCCGACCTCGTCGCCGAAAAGTGTTATAACCTTTAATCACTAATGAATTACGTGGATATACAAAAGTAGAAACACTAGCGGGCTACATGCTACTAACTCCGTATCTGTCATTCGACTGCCGTGCCGTGACATGCGGCCAGCGCCGTTCATAGCCAGGTGGCGCTCCCGCGCTCGGCCGAGCTGTGGAGCGCCTCTATCGCCGTGTTTGCGTACTGACGTAGCGGCATTTTTAAATCTCGTGGCACTGTCACAACAACAAGAGTAGTAGTATTTTTACCATGTTATAATCCAAACTGTCTTTTGGAGGTGAGACCACTTTTCACAGGAAATGTAAGAGTTAAAGGCCAAAATAAACCAAGATTCATTGGACACTTAATTAGACATGTTAGTCTCTTACAAAACATCTTCAAAGGCACAATCATAGGGAAGAAAATGAAGGGATGACTGAGAACATCCTACTTGTCTGACATGTTGTTGTTGTTGTGGTCTTCAGTCCAGAGACTGGTTTGATGCAGCTCTCCATGCTACTCTATCATGTGCAAGCTTCTTCATCTCCCGGTACCTACTGCAGCCTACATCCTTCTGAATCTGCTTAGTGTATTCATCTCTTGGTCTCCCTCTACAATTTTTACCCTCCACGCTGCCCTCCCATACTAAATTGGTGATCCCTTGATGCCTCAGAATATGTCCTACCAACTGATACCTCCTTCTAGTCACGTTGTGCCACAAATTTCTCTTCTCTGCAAGGGTTCTGTGAATGATGCCCTGACCTTTTTGCGAAATGCTTTCCCTAACAAAATCATCCAAATGCATATTAGACCTGTTACAGTATCAGAAATTGAAAGAACAATTGCCTCCATGAAAACCAAGAACTCCTGTGGAGTAGACAATATTTCTAGCAAATTGTTAAAGCAGTGTTGTACTTCTGTAAGCAATATACTGTGTCATATTTTCAATGCCTCTTTGCAGCAAGGAATTGTTCCTGATAGACTAAAGTATGCTATCGTGAAGCCTCTCTTTAAGAAAGGGGAGAAAACTGATGTTAAAAATTTCAGACCAATATCTCTCCTGTCTGTGTTTTCAAAGGTACTAGAAAAGCTCATGTATTCTAGAATTTTAGAACACCTACATAAATTCAATATTCTCAGCAAACATCAGTTTGGTTTCCGGAAAGGTCTGTCAACTGAACAAGCAATATATGCTTTTATAGATAAGGTTTTGGAATCTCTAAATGAGAAAATGGTGACAACAGGGTTATTTTGTGATTTATGTAAAGCCTTTGACACTGTGAACCACCAAATACTGTTACTGAAGGCAGACCATCTAGGAATAAGTGGTGTAGCAAATAACTGGCTTCAGTCATACCTGACAGAGAGGAAACAGAAAGTAGTCTTAGATAAGTTAGACAATTTGTGTGGTGGAATGATTTCATCGGAATGGAGAGACATAAATTGTGGAGTTCCACAGGGCTCTATTCTTGGTCCTTTACTGTTCCTGTTATTTATAAATGATTTACCTTATTCTTCAATGATTCAGTGCAATTTTACCATCTTTGCAGATGATACTAACATAATGGTTAATGGTCTTAAATGTGAAAATGTTCAAGAGTCTGTTAATACTATTCTTATAGATTTAATGAAATGGTTTACTGCAAATGGTCTTTCACTTAACCTGAGTAAGACTAATTATATTCAGTTCACCCCAACTGCCAAAACTGAGGAAGAAATGACT
Source organism: Schistocerca nitens (assembly GCF_023898315.1). Lineage (NCBI taxonomy): Eukaryota > Metazoa > Arthropoda > Insecta > Orthoptera > Acrididae > Schistocerca > Schistocerca nitens. The sequence continues at coordinate 139,257,264 of NC_064615.1, forward strand.
GTTAAATATGCCACACAGGTCATAGAAAGAGTGGAAGTAACAAAGTTTCTAGGCGTGAAGATTGACTGTAGAGTAAACTGGTCCCATCACATTTTAGATCTTTACAAGAGACTCAGCTCTTCAGTTTTTGCAATGCGAATCATCTCTGTCAGTGCAAACTTAAGCATCAAAAAAGCTGCATACTATGGTTACTTCCATTCTTTGATGGCATATGGAATTATTTTCTGGGGAAATCAACCTCTTGCAAAGAAAATATTCATTGCTCAGAAGCGTGTTGTAAGAGTGATGTCTGGTGTGGATCCTAGATGCAGCTGCAGAAGCCTATTCCGGAATCTGGGAATTCTTACAACTACTTCTCAATATATATACTCACTTATGTGTTTCATAAGTAAAAACACTGATTTATACAAATGTAACAGTGAATACCATCAGTATAACACAAGGAGGAAACATGATTTCCACACTGAAGGTAAAAATTTGAAGATTGTGCAGAAGGGTGTACAGTCCTCTGGTATAAAGATATTTAATGCTCTTCCTCCAGAAATCAAATGTGAAATTGCCAACAAATCTACATTTAAAGAGCTTCTGAGGCAATTTCTTTTAGCCATGTCATTTTACAGTTTGGAAGAGTTTATGAAACACAGTGAGAAACGGCCTTAAAATAAGATGTATTATCATATAAATTGAACATTAAGCTGAACATTCTTGTCACATATGTAACTCTTTTAGTGTTAACTGCGTATATTTAACAGTCTGGGTTATATGACCTTTTCAGGTTTAATTTACTTTGTTTTATACCTGTAATCTGTAGGTCTAAGGATTCTCATTCCATTATATTGTGTTATGGATCATTGTAGTGGTTAAGTAACTTTATATTCTTTACCTGTAAACATAGTGTACAAGTACTTGTCATTGATAATGTAAAAATTGACACACACTACATCCATGTGAAATTGTCACAGTTGGATCCATGGTGTAAGAAATAAATAAAATAAAATAAAATAAAATCTCACCAGTTATGTTCAATACCTCCTCTGTAGCACAGATTTTGAAAGCTTATATTCTGTCTAAACTATTTATTGTCCATGTTTTAATTCCATACATGGCTACACTCCATACAAATGCTTTCAGAAACGACTTCCTGACCCTTAAATCTATACTCAAATGTTCACAAATTTCTCTTCTTCAGAAATGCTTTCCTTGCCATTGCCAGTCTACATTTTATATCCTCTCTACTTCGACCATCATCAGTTATTTTGCTCCCCATATAGCAAAACTCATTTACTACTTTAAGTGTCTCACTTCCTAATCTAATTCCCACAGCATCACCTGATTTTATTCGACTGCATTCCATTATCCTCATTTTGCTTTTGTTGATGTTCATCTTGTATCCTCCTTTCAAGACACTGTTCACTCCATTCAGCTGCTCTTCCAGGTCCTTCGCTGTCTCTGACAGAATTACAATGTCATTGGTGAACCTCAAAGTTTTTATTTCTTCTCCATGGATTTCAATACCTACTCCAAATTTTTCTTTTGTTTCCTTTACTGCTTGTTCAATATACAGATTGAATAACATCGGGGAGAGGCTACAACCCTGTCTCACTCCCTTCCCAACCACTGCTTCCCTTTCATGCCCCTCAACTCTTATAACTGCCATCTGCTTTCTGTACAAATTGTAAATAGCCTTTTGCTCCCTGTATTTTACCCCTGCCACCTTCAGAATATGAAAGAGAGTATTTCAATCAACATTGCAAAAACTTTCTCTAAGTGTACAAATGCTAGAAACATAGGCTTGCCTTTCCTTAATCTATTTTCTAAGATACGTCGTAGGGTCAGTATTGCCTCACGTGTTCCAACATTTCTACAGAATCCAAACTGATCTTCCCTGAGGTTGGCTTCTAGCAGTTTTTTCATTCATCTGTAAAGAATTTGTGTTAGTATTTTGCAGCCGTGGCTTATTAAACTGATAGTTCAGTAATTTTCACATCTATCAGAACCTGCTTTCTTTGGGATTGGAATTATTATATTCTTCTTGAAGTCTGAGGGTATTTCGCCTGTCTCGTACATCTTGCCCTCCAGATGGTAGAGTTTTGTCAGGGCTGGCTCTCCCAAGGCAATCAGTAGTTCTAATGGAATGTTGTCTACTCCTGGGGCCTTGTTTTGAATTAGATCTTTCAGTGCTCTGTCAAACTCTTCACGCAGTATCATGTCTCCCATTTCATCTTCTTCTACCTCCTCTTCCATTTCCATAATATTGTCCTCAAGAACATCGCCCTTGTATAGACCCTCTATATACTCCTTCCACCTTTCTGCTTTCCCTTCTTTGCTTAGAATTGGGTTTCCATCTGAGCTCTTGATATTCATGCAAGTGGTTCTTTTTTCTCTAAAGGTCTCTTTCATTTTCCTGTAGGCAGTAACTATCTTACCCCTAGTGATACATGCTTCTACATCCTTACATTTGTCCTCTAGCCAACACTTCTTAGCCATTTTGCACTTCCTGTCGATCTCATTTTTGAGACGTTTGTATTCCTTTTTGCCTGCTTCATTTACTGCATTTTTGTGTTTTCTCCTTTCATCAATATAATATAATCATCTGATATATGGTACCATATTTATTTGATAAAATTGGCTGTACTTATGTCTTGCACACTATTTCCTTTAAAATATACCACAATTTTTCCAGGATCCTGCAAACTTTTGTACAACATTTACAATCATAATTCTATTTTGTACACAGGGAGTTAGGAGAATGGGAAAAGATATTTTGATCATTGGGGCCTTAATATGCACCCACGTCATTGTGTTTGTTGTTTTTTCTTTGCATCTAACAATATTCCCACAAATACATTAATGAGATGGGATGTTCTTAGTACATGGAGAAGAAAGAGGATTGCTGAAGAGAGGAAACTTTGGCTGCAGAGACAAGGCTTACTCTTATGAAAGATGAAGAAGTCTTGAAAGAGCATCTGGTACAATATTTTGCTACCCAGATATATACGGAATCTCAAAATCATATTCCTGAAGTGCTAATGCCCACCATACTAACCTGTTATGCATTAATCTTCAATTGACAAGAATGAAAGTGCCTTATGATCTGCAATGATGATAAAATTTCTTCCTGGGAAGTAGAAGCAAAAATTTTCAAAACTCCATATTTCTGCATTTCTCTCCCAATTAGTAAGTGCTAGTATGGTGTTTAATGACTCCATTAGCTTCAGTCAATTGGTACACTCCTGAACCAAGAACATAATCATGCTATCCACAGCAAGATGAAAATTTTCACTTCAGTCCGGACGATGAACTATTGGCACCTCATATAGTTTTATATTTTATTTACTTTTTTATTTTTTCAAACATTTCTTGAAGTTCCTTATCCCATTTCCACAATGCATCATTCTTTAAATATTCTATGATCACAGGGAAAGATAGACAGTATCATAGAATGAATCAGCAATAGAAATCGCAGAATACTAAATAATGATGAAAACAATCACCCATGTAACTGGCAAAACATGTACTATCAAAGGGTGAACAACACATCATATACCAGCTGTTATGCAAACACTGTTTGACCTTTTACATTAGCATGACTACCACCAAATTATCTGTTAGGATGAATGGCCATAGGCAGTGGGCGTATACTGGCAACATGCAATATCCTGTTGCAGAGCATACCCTGCAACATGACATCATGACCTTAGTGCTTGTTTCACCACATGTGCCATCTGGATTCTTCTCCAAGATACTGGTTTCTCAGAACTACACAGGCAGGAACTACTGTTACAACATGTTCTTGGTTCTCGCCACCCACCTGGCCTTAATTTACATTACTTTCTTCTGTCCCAGCATTTCTTCACAGTAACTACTGCTCTTCCACCTTAAAACTCTCAGATTTTTAAATCTCCTCCAGTGCAGTCCCCAACAATCAGTCTTTTCTTCTCATCCTGTCTGTTAAGTCTGCCCTGACCAGTGGATCTGGGTGACTTTCCCGAAATGTACCCCTTTTCCTAGACCTCTCCAGTCCTTTTCCTTCACCTCTCTTCCTTCCCCTCTAGCCCTTGTACCTGAAGAAGAAGCCACTGGCTCCGAAAACTTGCCTACTTATAAGCTTATTTTATGTGTGTGTTCTGCCACTGTTTTGTGAGTAGATTTTTTATCGGTCCAGTTACATTATAATACAAAGTAAGATTACCTGACAGAATGTCTTCGAATTTGTTTGACATATGGTACCATATATACTTAATAAGGGCACCAAATGTTGGAACAGCATTTTAAAGTTGGTTGCACTCATTGATAGCACACTGTTTCCGTTAAAAATGCACCACAGTTTTCCCCAGATCGTGCAAACTGTTTTACAACATTTACAATAATGACTCTGTTTTATATACAGGATTTTAGCGGTGTAGGTACAGATGTTTTGATCATTGGTACCTTAATATGTAACCACTTCATTCTGTTACTTATTTTTTTTCTCTGCATCTAATGGTGTCCCCACAGAGACATCACATAACTTACAGTCTGATGTTTCCTGCATGGTTGTAACTACATGAAAAAGTTGATTACACCAGTGAGTATACACTATCCATTCTGTGTCCATCTGTCCAAACTTGAATACCTCACCTGCTGCCCAGGGGGAAAAACATTAATGGCTTGCTTGTGCCATGCATACTTAGAGATATTAACTTACCTAAAATATATCAGTAAAATATATGCAGTAAATGAAGCAGGCAAAAAGGAATACAAACGTCTCAAAAATGAGATTGACAGGAAGTGCAAAATGGCTAAGCAGGGATGGCTAGAGGACAAATGTAAGGATGTAGAGGCTTGTCTCACTAGGGGTAAGATAGATACTGCCTACAGGAAAATTAGAGAGACCTTTGGAGAGAAGAGAAACACTTGTATGAATATCAAGAGCTCAGATGGCAACCCAGTTCTAAGCAAAGAAGGGAAGGCAGAAAGGTGGAAGGAGTATATAGAGGGTTTATACAAGGGCGATGTACTTGAGGACAATATTATGGAAATGGAAGAGGATGTAGATGAAGATGAAATGGGAGATAAGATACTGCGTGAAGAGTTTGACAGAGCACTGAAAGACCTGAGTCGAAACAAGGCCCCGGGAGTAGACAACATTCCATTAGAACTACTGATGGCCTTGGGAGAGCCAGTCATGACAAAACTCTACCATCTGGTGAGCAAGATGTATGAGACACGCGAAATACCCTCAGACTTCAAGAAGAATATAATAATTCCAATCCCAAAGAAAGCAGGTGTTGACAGATGTGAAAATTACCGAACTATCAGTTTAATAAGTCATGGCTGCAAAATACTAACGCGAATTCTTTACAGACGAATGGAAAAACTGGTAGAAGTGGACCTCGGGGAAGATCAGTTTGGATTCTGTAGAAATGTTGGAACACGTGAGGCAATACTAACCTTACGAATTATCTTAGAAGAAAGATTAAGAAAAGGCAAACCTACGTTTCTAGCATTTGTAGACTTAGAGAAATCTTTTGAAAATGTTAACTGGAATACTCTCTTTCAAATTCTGAAGGTGGCAGGGGTAAAATACAGGGAGCGAAAGGCTATTTACAATTTGTACAGAAACCAGGTGGCAGTTATAAGAGTCGAGGGGCATGAAAGGGAAGCAGTGGTTGGGAATGGAGTGAGACAGGGTTGTAGCCTCTCCCCGATGTTATTCAATCTGTATATTGAGCAAGCAGTAAAGGAAACAATAGAAAAATTTGGAGTAGGTATTAAAATTCATGGAGAAGAAGTAAAAACTTTGAGGTTCGCCGATGACATTGTAATTCTGTCAGAGACAGCAAAGGACTTGGAAGAGCAGTTGAACGGAAAGGACAGTGTCTTGAAAGGAGGATATAAGATGAACATCAACAAAAGCAAAACGAGGATAATGGAATGTAGTCAAATTAAATCAGGTGTTGCTGAGGGAATTAAATTAGGAAATGAAACACTTAAAGTAGTAAAGGAGTTTTGCTGTTTAGGGAGTAAAATAACTGATGATGGTTGGAGTAGAGAGGATATAAAATGTATACTGGCAATGGCAAGGAAATCGTTTCTGAAGAAGAGAAATTTGTTAACATCGAGTATAGATTTAAGTGTCAGGAAGTCGTTTCTGAAAGTATTTGTATGGAGTGTAGCCATGTATGGAAGTGAAACATGGTCGATAACTAGTTTGGACAAGAAGAGAATAGAAGCTTTTGAAATGTGGTGCCACAGAAGAATGCTGAAGATAAGGTGGGTAGATCACGTAACTAATGAGGAGGTATTGAATAGGATTGGGGAGAAGAGAAGTTTGTGGCACAACTTGACTAGAAGAAGGGATCGGTTGGTAGGACATGTTTTGAGGCATCAAGGGATCACAAATTTAGCATTGGAGGGCAGCATGGAGGGTAAAAATCGTAGAGGGAGACCAAGAGACGAATACACTAAGCAGATTCAGAAGGTTGTAGGTTGCAGTAGGTACTGGGAGATGAAGAAGCTTGCACAGTATAGAGAAGCATGGAGAGCTGCATCAAACCAGTCTCAGGACTGAAGACCACAACAACAAACAAAATATATCAACCATAATAGTTACAATTATTGGTCTGAAAATGATGTAATGTTGTTCAGTACACTGTTGTCAGTCATCAGAAGAGATATTTGCACATATACTGTGTAATAACACTGTTCACGTTTACGTCGCACTTCACTTGGCATAGACCGGGACTGTGCCCTAGGAATGCTCGATGTTAACTGACTGGGCACGGCCCGTGCTGCCTGAGTTGTTGTTGTTGTTGTTACGCCAGCAGAGGTCGTGTCTGAATTCTCGCGTGCCCTCTGGTGGACGGGACTCTACTTGCGGCAACTACCATCTGTGACGCGCCATGCTGATGTGCGTCTCCCGCGATCTTTCTGGTGGCTACTGCACTCCTCCTCCTTCGGGGGGTGAAGCCACTGTGATCCACTGCATCGGAAGGTGGAGCGTCGGGCAGGAGTGATGACCTCCACATCCATTGGAAGGCTGGAGACGAGGGGATCTGCCAATCCTCAAGCTGGAACCTTCGAATACGGCTGTAAGTGACCCGCACGAAGAGGCCCCGTCGTCCCACCACCGGAGCCCGGGACAGAACGGGCGACAAGCTGTCGAACTCCTGATCCTGTGCCACCTCGGGAGGGGCAAGACCCAGTGGCGGGGACGATGGGGAAGGGACGACCACAGGTGAACCAGCCTCCTGAGAAACCAGGCCTGCGAGGGGGGCCAGCTGTCGCTGGGGCATCTCGAACGATGGCGATGCCGGTGCTGGAGCTACTGGAGGCTGCCAAGGCTGAGAACCATCGCAGTGCGGCAGAGTCACAGCAGGGAGAGGCGGTAACGTCCCGTGAGAAGCCAACACGGGTGCCAGCAATGGGGAAGCCGGTGTCCGAGAGGTCGGAGGGTGGGTGCCCAAACGTGGACGTAGCTGATTTTGGGGACGACGTACCACCCGGTCCCCTGCCTGCAAGGTATAGAGCCGGTGGCCATTTCGGCGCAGGACCACCACCGGTATCCAATGTGGATTGCGACCAAACCCACGTGCCCAGACCGACATACCCAGTGGAAAGCCAGGTACTCCGTTTTGCGAAGACTGGCGAGGACCAGGCCGGAGGAGGTGCAGCAGAGTCCTAGGTTGGCGCCCATGGAGGAGCTCTGCCGGGCTGCGTTCGCCCATTGGTGTGGTCCGGTATGCCGTCAGGAAAAACGTCAATGCCTCCTCCACAGGAAATTCGTGCACATACTTTTTCATCTGTGTCTTAAATGTGCACACCATGTGCTCGGCTTCCCCATTCAATTGTGGATGGAAGGGGAGAGAGCAAACGTGCCGAATACTGAAGCGCCTACAAAAATCCTGGAAGGTCTGCGAAATAAACTGCGGTCCATTGTCCGACACCAGGGTGATTGGCAGACCTTCCACAGAAAAGATTTTTGCTAGTGCCTGGATTGCAACTTCTGAAGTGGTTGAGGAGCAGCGAACCACATATGGTAATCGGGAATAAGCATCAATGACAATGAGCAAAAAGCCATTGAGAAATGGGCCCGCAAAATCGATGTGAACACGTTCCCATGCTTGGGTTGCCGGCGGCCAGGAAGAGAACGCTACCCTGGGAGATGCCTGTTGGCTCGCACACTGGGAACAGGCGGCCACCAAGTGCTCAATTTCTCTGTCAATACCGGGCCAGTACACATGTCGGCGAGCCAAGGTTTTAGTACGGGAAACACCCCAGTCCCCGCATGTAATAACGTGAGGACCTCCCTTCGTAAACTGGCAGGAACAACCACGCGAGGAGCTGTATCATCGGTAGCCAGAAGGAGAACTCCTTCCAAGACCGAGAGGCGGTCTCGTAGAATAAAATAATTACGAAGAGGGTCCGAGGCCCGGCCTGGAGGTCGGGATGACCACCCCTGCTGAATGAGGCAAACTACTTGCCGGAGAACCGGGTCAGCTGCTGTTTCCCTGGCGACTCTAGAACTAGTGATCGGGAAGCCATCAACCGCTTGGTGGGACGCCACATCCAAATGAAAACACATAATCTCTTCTCGATCGAACTTAGGATCCGGGCCCACCGGAAGACGGGAAAGAGTGTTGGCATTGGCATGCTGTCCAGTAGGGCGAAAATGAATGTCATAATGGTACGTAGAGAGGAACAAGGCCCAGCGCTGTAGTCTGTGGGCCGCTCTATCCGGAATCTGAGAGGCGGGGCCAAATAACAATATTAACGGCTTATGGTCAGTGATTAACTGAAACTTCATGCCATACAAGAAAGGGTGAAACTTGGTAACAGCGTAGACAATGGCCAAAGCCTCTTTTTCCACCTGGGAGTAATGGGCCTGCGCGGGACTAAGAGTTTTAGACACAAACGCCAGTGGTTGCTCGGAACCATCTGCGTTGCGATGGGCCAGGACCGCCCCCACCCCATACTGCGAAGCATCTGTAGCCAGGACCAATGGCTTATGGGGGTCAAAAGTAGCCAAACAAGGCGCTGACGTGAGGAGGCCCTTCAACGAGTTGAACGCTCGCTCGCATGCAGGCGACCAATCAAAAGGAACACCCTTGCGCAGAAGGCAGTACAGGGGGCGGGCTATGGTGGAAGCCTTGGGAATGAACCGGTGGTAATAGGCTATCTTGCCTAAAAAAGCTTGTAACTCTTTCAGCGAAGCGGGCCGAGGAAGGTTGACAATACCTTGGACCAAACTTTCTAGTGGCTGGACGCCGTGCTGAGAGATGGTGTAGCCCACGTACTCAATGGATGGTTGGAAGAAGTTTGACTTATGCAGGTTGAAACGCAAGCCCACGGACCTGAATTTGAGAAAGAGGGTGCGAAGGTTGTGCAAGTGTTCCTTTGTGCTGCGGCCTGTGACAATTATGTCATCCAGGTAATTAATACAATGTGGGATTGTCGATGTGACGTGCTCAAGATAACGCTGGAATATCGCCGGGGCACTGGATATTCCGAAGGCCAACTGCTGATATTGGTAAAGGCCAAACGGGGTGTTGACAACTGCCAGCCGTTTGGAGTCCTCATCAAGTGGTACCTGATGATAAGCCTCCGAAAGATCGATTTTCGAAAAATATTGGCCTCCCACCACGACGGAGAACAATTCATCAGCACGAGGCAAAGGATAGGTGTCCACCACCAATTGGGAATTAATGGTGACCTTGAAATCGCCACAAAGACGTAATTTTCCCGAGGGCTTCCTTACAGTAACGAGGGGCAAAGCCCACTCACTAGAAGAAATGGGAAGAACGACCCCTAGGGCCGTCAGCCGGTCTAGCTCTTCCTTTACCTGAGGGCGGAGAGCCAAGGGGATCTGCCTCGCGCATAGTAAACGCGGGCGGGCCGATGCCTTCAATGTTAAGTGAGCTTCAAAATCTGAAACACGCCCCAGGCCCTCCTCAAAGATATCTGGAAAGTCTGAGATCAAAGATTCCAATGATTGATAGGGAACATCTTCGGAGACCAACTGTATGGTGTCAGCGATAGAAAAACCGAAAGCTTGAAAGGCATCCAGGACAAAAAGGTTAGCGGAGCTCGCGTCACTGACAACAATAAAAGTAATAGGCCGAGTGACTGATTTGTAAGTCACGTCGGTAGTGAATTGACCCAGTAGGGGAATGAACTGTTTACCATAACCGCCTAGACGCTGGTAAACTGGCGCCAATGGGGGCGATCCAAGGTCGGAATAAGTTTGTGCATTCAACAACGAAACTGCCGCGCCCGTATCTACTTGCAGTTGTAACTGGTGCGACAGAACCGACACCTCGATAAAGAGTTTGCATGCCGATGCGTCGGGAGCCTGGCCCAATGAAACTTCCTGAATGTCAACGTCCATGTCCTCTGTACCTGCTTCCTTCGATTCTTTTGAGGCTGAGCGGCAAACATTAGCAATGTGACCTTTTTTATTACATTTGCGACAAACGGCCCAACGCTGGGGGCACTCTGACCGATCATGATGTATATAGCACGACGCACAGGATGGCAACAGGGGCTGGCGGCCGGAATTCTGTTTACGCGCCGTGAGGGAGCAGCCGTAATGGGCAGATTGTATCGCTCGTACGTCGTCCACCCCGGACGCAGTGGACGCGGCCGTGCCGCCCTGAACCGCCACGACGTCACACCACGCTTCCAGCTGTTGACCTGCGGCGTGAGAGACTTCATACGATTGAGCAATGGACAGGACTTGCTCGAGGGAAGGGTCTTCTAACTGCAGGGCCCATTGCCAGACCTCCCTATCAGGGGCCGAACGAACAATGACGTCGCATACCATAACGTGGGCGTACGACTCTCGCGACTGCTCCGTGACAAAATGACACTTGCGACTAAGACCATGCACGGTAGCGGCCCACACCCGGTAAGACTGATAGGACTGTTTCTTGCATTGATAGAACTCGACCCTAGCCGCCACAACATGCGTGCGGCGGCGATAATATGAAGACAGCAATGAACACAGTGCGTCAAAAGACAAGGACGAGGGTTCCTGCAACGGTGCTAGCTGCCGCAAAACTTGATACAGCGAGGGAGATATCCAAGACAAGAAGAGAGCACGACATACCTCCGCATCGGCAACATGAAACACCTAGAAATGCTGCCGAAGGCGATGTTCATATGCATCCCAATCCTCCGCCGTCTCGTCATACGGGGGAAAGGGAGCAGGGAACGGCACTGGAGCAGACTGCGTGGAGACCAGCGCCGGAAGCACTTGTTTCATGGTGGCCATGAGCTCTGTCTGCTGCTGAACCAAAACCCGCACTAAATCCTCCATGCCGTGGAGAAGCTGCGAAACCCGGAACAACGACGCAACACGCGAAAGAACGACCCTACTCGTCGCCAATTGTGTAATAACACTGCTCACGTTTACGTCGCACTTCACTTGGCGTAGACCGAGACTGTGCCCTAGGCATGCTCGATGTTAACTGACTGGGTGCTGCCTGAGTTGTTGTTGTTGTTGTTGTTGTTGTTGTTGTTACGCCGGCAGAGGTCGTGTCCGAATTCTCGCGTGCCCTCTGGTGGATGGGACTCTACTTGCGGCAACTACCGTCCGTGATGCGCCGTGCTGATGTGCGCCTCCTGTGATCTTTCTGGTGGCTACTGCATACCCGTCACACCCTGTGTATATTTTACACATCTCCTCCCAACCCACTGGATTGATTTCAAACAAAATTGGTTCACATAACTCTTACTGTCTGGAAAGAAGTACCGTGTTGGTAACAGGCACCTACCTCCCCATTGGGGTGGGAATGGGAGAGAAAAGGGTATGTAATGCCTGACATCTAGCTGGCCTAAAGGATTGGTGTGTTGTGCAGATAGTATCAGACTGCTTTCCAGGTGGTATATGTGTGGACGGGCAAGGCTGAGCACAGAGGGGCAGGGTAGGGGGTAAGAGCAGGAGGAGATGGATAGTAAGAGAGGAGACTAGTTGTTGGACAGAGACAGGAAGGATGAGGAGATGGACAGAGAGAGGGGCTAACATGAGATAGAGATAGTATAGGAGGAGATGGACAGAGAGAGGGAGGAGGAGATGGACAGATAGAGGTGGGAGGATGGGATGTGCAGATGAGATGGACAGGATGTTAGGATGATATGGACAGGGAGAGAGAGAAGAAGTAGATGGGTAGTGAAAGGGGGACGAGATTGTTAGAGAGAGGGGAAAAAGGAGATGGATGGAGAGAGGGGACAAGAGGAGGTAGACAAAGAGAAGAAGAAGGAGAAGATGGACAGAGAGAAGAGGATGGAGGAAATCTACAGAGGGGGAAAGAGGAGTTGGACACAGATAGGGGAAAGGAGGTGATGGACAGAGAGAGGGATATATACATATTGAGTTAAGCCCCCCGTAAAAAACTAGTATACATATAAAATGGATGTGTGTGAGTATGTATGTTCCACATCTCACATGCCACTGGACTGATTTCAGTGAAACTAGTACATGTATTACTTATTGTCAGGAAAGAGAAACTGTGGTGGTAAGAATCACCTAATTCCCAATGGGGTGGGAGTGGCATGAAAACAGTGTGACATAGGTGACAGACAGAAAGAGGGGGAGGAGGAGATGAACATAGAGAGAGATAAAGAGATGGACATAGAGAGAAAGGGGAGGGGGAGGAGATGAACATAGAGAGGAGGAAGATGAGGAGGAGGAGGAGGAGGAGGAGGAGGAGGAGGAGATGGACAGAGAGAAGAAGCATGGGGGATGGACAGAGAGAGTTGGTGGAGGTGATGGATGAAGAAAGCAGGCAAGGGATGATAGACAGAGAGAAGAGAGAGGACTCAATAGACACAGAGTGGAGGTAGGAGGCAATGGACAGAGAAGGGAGGAGGAGATGAGTGCAATTTATGTCTCGTATACACGGGGGGTGAAGCCGCCTGTAAAAAAGCTAGTATAAGTATGAAATGGATTTTAATTGGATGCTATTAGGCTCTTCCTCTTTCTTATGTGTGTTATCTTCTATTTATTAAAATTTACATAAGACTGCCATTCAGCAAACATTCAACTGTTTTGCCCTTTTGCATGACTACTGAGTGGTAAAACTAACAAATAGTCAATATAGCAAATAATTTAAGAGTGATGATGCCCCTATTTGGTGATTTGTTGATGTATCTTGAGAACATTAATGATCTTTTTTTCCTTCTTTCAGACACACTAAATATTATTTTGCTTTCTGTTGAACATTTGCTGTCTAACACACTGAATTCTATTACTTGTATGTTACTTGTTCAATTGGATAAATTGGAATGCTGTGTCATTATAAAATTCTTTGGTTTGGACAGTGCTTTGCCAAATAAATTCATCTTAGCACAAATTTTTAAATATACACCTGAATTAATCATGGTTCTACTTCTCCTGAAAATGATATACGTGAATGATGTTCCAAACTGCAATTACAAATAAAAGATTGCGAAAACTTCATGATATGATACTGGATGATCCTTGATTAAAGATGCATATCAGATGAAATATTTCAATACATTTTGGATGTAAGTCAACTAAGAGAGGCACTCCATGCAAGAAATAAACTGAAAGTTTCTCTCTCTCTCTCTCTCTCTCTCTCAGGAAAAAAAAGACCCAAGACATACAGTGCTTTGTAAATGAAGAGAGAAGAAAAGTAATCAAATTGACAGAGGACTCCTATGCACTGAAAGATGGAAGGTAAAAATGATGTAGATCCTCTAGAAATAGCAAACACTTTTAACAAATACTGTGTACAGTGAGTAGCCAGAACATTATTTTGACCTACTATCGATATGAACCCATACAGTTGATAGCAGTCACCTGGGGGGAATGACTGTTATTCAGACATACACAAGGTGCATGTAGTGTCAGTGAGGATGCTGTCTGTGTGCAGAATGGGGAAGGTGCATGATGTGTTTGAGTTTGACCCAGGGCAGATTGTGATGGTCCAGAGGCTTGGCATGAGCATTTTGGAAACTGTGTGACTCGTCAGGTGCTTGAGGAGTGCTGTTGTGAGTGTCTTCAACCTGTGGCTCTAAAAGAGTGTAGCGTTCCAAAGGATTGGAAAAGGGCACAGGTCATCCCCGTTTTCAAGAAGGGACGTCGAACAGATGTGCAGAACTATAGACCTTTATCTCTAACATCGATCAGTTGTAGAATTATGTTCGAGTATAATGACTTTTCTGGAGACTAGAAATCTACTCTGTAGGAATCAGCATGGGTTTCGAAAGAGACGGTCATGTGAAACCCAGCTCGCGCTATTCGTCCACGAGACTCAGAGGGCCATAGACACGGGTTCACAGGTAGATGCCGTGTTTCTTGACTTCCGCAAGGCGTTCGATACAGTTCCCCACAGTCGTTTAATGAACAAAGTAAGAGCATATGGGCTATCAGGCTAATTGTATGATTGGATTGAAGAGTTCCTAGATAACAGAACGCAGCATGGCATTCTCAATGGAGAGAAGTCTTCTGAAGTAAGAGTGATTTCAGGTGTACCGCAGGGGAGTGTCGTAGGACCGTTGCTATTCACAATATACATAAATGACCTTGTCGATGACATCGGAAGTTCACTGAGGCTTTTTGCGGATTATGCTGTGGTATATCGAGAGGTTGTAACAATGGAAAATTGTACTGAAATGCAGGAGGATCTGCAGCGAATTGACGCATGGTGCAGGGAATGGCAATTGAATCTCAATGTAGACAAGTGTAATGTGCTGCGAATACATAGAAAGATAGATCCCTTATCATTTAGCTACAAAATAGCAGGTCAGCAACTGGAAGCAGGTTAATTCCATAAATTATCTGGGAGTACGCATTAGGAGTGATTTAAAATGGAATGATCATATAAAGTTGATCGTTGGTAAAGCAGATGCCAGACTGAGGTTCATTGGAAGAATCCTAAGGAAATGCAATCCGAAAACAAAGGAAGTAGGTTACAGTACGCTTGTTCGCCCACTGCTTGAATACTGCTCAGCAGTGTGGGATCCGTACCAGATAGGGTTGATAGAAGAGATAGAGAAGATCCAACGGAGAGCAGCGTGCTTCATTACAGGATCATTTAGTAATCGCGAAAGTGTTACGGAGATGATAGATAAACTCCAGCGGAAGACTCTGCAGGAGAAACGCTCAGCAGCTCGGTACGGGCTTTTGTTGAAGTTTCAAGAACATACCTTCACCGAAGAGTCAAGCAGTATATTGCTCCCTCCTACGTATATCTCGCGAAGAGACCATGAGGATAAAATCAGAGAGATTAGAGCCGACACAGAAGCATACCGACAATCCTTCTTTCCACGAACAATACGAGACTGGAATAGAAGGGAGAACCGATAGAGGTACTCAAGGTACCCTCCGCCACACACCGTCAGGTGGCTTGTGGAGTATGGGTGTAGATGTAGATGTAGATGAGGTGAAACCATATCCAAACATCTTGGGGTTGGGTGGCCACCCGTCATTACAGATGTACATCAAACACTCCTAACAATGGGCCGCTGCAGCCAACGGCCCATGCGTGTGCCAATGTCAACACGACGACTTCGGCAACTATGACTGAAATGGGCATGTGACCAATGGCAATGGATATTGGCTTAGTGTCAAAGTGTTGCATGGTCTGATGAATCCCAGTACCTTCTTCATCATGCTGGTGGGAGTGTGAATACATTGTCTTCCAGGGCAACAGCCCCTTGACTCCTGTACTGTAGAACAGAGCCAGGCTGATGGCAGCTCCATTATGCTCTGGTAAACATTCAAGTGGGCATCAATGGGTACAGAGGAGCTTGTGCAAGGCACGATGATGGCCAAGGAGTATTGTACACTGTTTGCAGATCACATACACCCCCTTAATGATGATCATGTTTTCCGATGGCAGTGGCATTTTTCAACAAGATAATGAACACACCATGTCTCAAGGCCAGGAGTGTGATGGCATGATTCAAGGAACACAGTAGCAAGTTTCAGTTGATGTGTTGGCCCCCCCAACTCACCAGATCTGAACCTGATTGAACACATCTGGGATATGATTGAACACGACGTCAGAGCTCATTGCCCCCCTCCAAAGAATTTATAGGAATTAGGTGACTTGTGTGTGTGCAGATGTGGTGTCAACTCCCTCCACCAACCTACCAAGCCATGATGTGTCACTGCTGTTTTCCATGCTAAAGGTGGACATATTGACTCTTAGGTAGGTGGTGATAATGTTTTGGCTGATCAGCGTAACTGTAGCAGATGAACTGATAAAACAAAACAAAACAAGCAAAGAAAGTACAGTTCCAAAAATCCCACATATGAACCATACCATTGCATTCATCCCAGCAACTGATATAGAAATTTTATAACTAGAAAAGAAACTAAAAGTTAAGCATTCATCTGGCTTCACCTCTCATAAACGAATGTAGGGCAAGCCTATTAAAACCTGTAACATATGTGCCGTATGCTGCAGCTGCAGTAGAGAAAAATATACACTCCTGGAAATTGAAATAAGAACACCGTGAATTCATTGTCCCAGGAAGGGGAAACTTTATTGACACATTCCTGGGGTCAGATACATCACATGATCACACTGACAGAACCACAGGCACATAGACACAGGCAACAGAGCATGCACAATGTCAGCACTAGTACAGTGTATATCCACCTTTCGCAGCAATGCAGGCTGCTATTCTCCCATGGAGACGATCGTAGAGATGCTGGATGTAGTCCTGTGGAACGGCTTGCCATGCCATTTCCACCTGGCGCCTCAGTTGGACCAGCGTTCGTGCTGGACGTGCAGACCGCGTGAGACGACGCTTCATCCAGTCCCAAACATGCTCAATGGGGGACAGATCCGGAGATCTTGCTGGCCAGGGTAGTTGACTTACACCTTCTAGAGCATGTTGGGTGGCACGGGATACATGCGGACGTGCATTGTCCTGTTGGAACAGCAAGTTCCCTTGCCGGTCTAGGAATGGTAGAACGATGGGTTCGATGACGGTTTGGATGTACCGTGCACTATTCAGTGTCCCCTCGACGATCACCAGTGGTGTACGGCCAGTGTAGGAGATCGCTCCTCACACCATGATGCCGGGTGTTGGCCCTGTGTGCCTCGGTCGTATGCAGTCCTGATTGTGGCGCTCACCTGCACGGCGCCAAACACGCATACGACCATCATTGGCACCAAAGCAGAAGCGACTCTCATCGCTGAAGACGACATGTCTCCATTCGTCCCTCCATTCACGCCTGTCGCGACACCACTGGAGGCGGGCTGCACGATGTTGGGGCATGAGCGGAAGATGGCCTAACGGTGTGCGGGACCGTAGCCCAGATTCATGGAGACGGTTGCGAATGGTCCTCGCCGATACCCCAGGAGCAACAGTGTCCCTAATTTGCTGGGAAGTGGCAGTGCGGTCCCCTACGGCACTGCGTAGGATCCTACGGTCTTGGCGTGCATCCGTGCGTCGCTGCGGTCCGGTCCCAGGTCGACGGGCACGTGCACCTTCCGCCGACCACTGGCGACAACATCGATGTACTGTGGAGACCTCACGCCCCACGTGTTGAGCAATTCGGCGGTACGTCCACCCGGCCTCCCGCATGCCCACTATACGCCCTCGCTCAAAGTCCGTCAACTGCACATACGGTTCACGTCCACGCTGTCGCGGCATGCTACCAGTGTTAAAGACTGCGATGGAGCTCCGTATGCCACGGCAAACTGGCTGACACTGACGGCGGCGGTGCACAAATGCTGCGCAGCTAGCGCCGTTCGACGGCCAACACCGCGGTTCCTGGTGTGTCCGCTGTGCCGTGCGTGTGATCATTGCTTGTACAGCCCTCTCGCAGTGTCCGTAGCAAGTATGGTGGGTCTGACACACCAGTGTCAATGTGTTCTTTTTTCCATTTCCAGGAGTGTATTTCCAGAGTCACAAAAAGCAAATTTAAGTAAAGCCAGTACTTAAGAAAGGAAACAGAGGTGAATTAGGGAACTACAGGTCAATACCATTGATCTCCAGCTTTGCTAAAATGTATGAAATGGTAATGAAGAATAGAACTGTAAGTTTTATAAATAAATTTAAAATACTACAGCCATCCCAACATGGTTTCAGAGAAGGGAAATCACCTATAACAGCATCAACAGATTTAGTTGAATATATTCTGAGTTCACTTGACAGACAAAATATGATGTGTGGGATTTCCATGGATCAGTCTAAAGCATTTCACTGCATAAATCATTACAGGCTAATGGAGAAACTGTATCAGTGTGAGATTCAAGGGAAATGCTATGACACAGTCAAATCATACATTATGAATAAGAAAGAAGTCAGACATACTAGTGGGGGAAATATAATTAATCACAGATCTGCATTACAAATATTTATACATGTTGTGCCACAAGGTTCAGGCCAGTACTGTTTATTCTTTATGTAAGTGATTTCCCAGAATATGTACAACACAGGCTTGCAATGTATGCCATCTACACTACATTTACATGTGCAGCTGAGAAAAAAGGAGGAACTTGAAAAGGAAGCACTACTAAATACTGAAACTGCAAACAAATACCCAATACAAAACAATCTTTTTATAAATCAGTCTAAAGCAATGTATGTATTGTTCCAAAGCAAACAGAGTGAAACATATAATGTATATAATAAATTATATAGCAAGGCAATTAAAGAAGCAAGCAACACAAAATTTCTTGGAAATATTATAGATAAGCATTTGTCTTGATGGGAGCACATCAATGTACTGTGTAAAGATTAACACACAGATTTTTCTTATGTGCAAAAAGGGAAAAGTTGTGGATGATAAAGTTCTCAGGACAGTGTACTGTGGACTAGTGTTCCCACATCTGTCTTACTCAATTCACATATGGGAAAGCACATAACATAACTATTTAAAAAGAATATTTAAAATTCAGGAAAGAGTAGTGAGATGTACAGGCAAAATACCACCCAGACAAACTTGAGGACAAGCTCTTGTGCACCATGAAATTATGAAAGTGTACTCACTGTACATATATCAGAATATTATGGCAGTGAGAGTGTTGTGGCTCAAGAATTTCGGTGTAAATTCTACAGACACTTGGCTTTCCACCATCTCGAACACCCGATATTTTAAAAGTAAATAAGGGAGCGGAATCGTATCTACTGCATTGCCGGTTTCTGTGTGCAGGTTGGAAGTTTGTAATGAGAAGATGATAACCGGGGCAGTCGAACGATGCCAACAAGTGTTTGCCACAAGAGCCACAGATGCTGTGTTAGAGAACATGGAGTAATTAAATGCTATTCTTTGCTGTGTTAGTGAATGTCATTGTTAAAAAAAAAAAAAAAAAAAAAAAAATGAACATTTGACTGTAGACTTTTAACATACTTCATGTCTTAGCTCTGAATGAAGCAAGATGCATGGGACATCTATAAATTAGTTAGTTGTTAAAACCAGACAATTGTGATTATATTTAATTGTATCTAGTGGATATTGGCATAGTTGACTTGCAAGAGTTTGTATGTTTATATGAAACTTGTGAAAAGGAAAATACACCTGAGCTAAACTGAATGTATGAGAGTACTGAGTTATTTCAAGTGAGAGAGACAGTAATTTTTTGGTTCCTCTAACCAGTATTATTTATTCAGAGAAGAAGTTATGGAGATCAATGCAGCCGCATATCCAAAGAAGAGGATTGGCTAAACGTTTCAAGTAAGTCAACTGTAGTAAGAGAAGTGTGAATTTAGCACTCCAGTTTTGCACTGCTTCTCTTGTCACCGAAACCATTAGAAGAGTAAGTGACAAACACCTCACAAATAAAGATGTACATGACCATGCAACAAGAGGACAGGGAAATTATTACACAAGACAATCTAATCTCAAATTGATGATGTGTGCTCCTGATGAAGCAGGCAGAAAATTTTACAAGCTACCAATATCAATTAAAGAAGTAAAGGAATAAAATTTATTTAAAAATTGTTTAAAAGTGTATCTTATAGAGAAGTGCATATACAGTATGAGTGAGTATTCAATATCAAATAAATATTAGCTGTTACATTTTAACAGAAAAACGTAACAACTTCATATGTAACCTCTTCCCGTGGCTTGGACGTCCTCCTCACGCCCTTCTCGGTGGGAGGAGGTAGTTTTGGCCCGGTTACGAATTGGACACTGCCGGTTCAGCCATCGCCATCTGCTGACGGCTGCGCTGGCGCCGTTCTGCCCATGTGGGCAATTGCTGACGGTCCGCCACATTTTAACGTATTGTCCAGATTTTAACACCCTGCGTCTTGATCTTGGCCTGCCCTGTACTGTAGAAGCCATTTTAGCGGATGACCCACGAGCAGCTGCTCGCGTTCTTCATTTTATCAATTTGACAACCCTCTCAAAGGACATTTGATTATGCTGTTTTCTTTTTTAATCCTATGCCTGTCAGTCTGTCTTTTATCGTGTTTTCCGTTTCGTTGCTGTTTTAAACTTGTGACTCGCGGTGCATTCCTAACGTAGTCTGGGCGCTAATGACCGTTGAAGTTGTGCGCCCTAAAAAAAAAAAAAAAAAAAAAAAAAAAAAAAAAAAAAAAAAAAAAAAAATCATATGTGCATGTAAAATGTAATCCAATACATTTACTGTATATATAAAATTGTATGATGCACACTATAGTATCAGCTGAAAATTATCAGCTAGAGTCCATGGGAAAAGAATAAATAACTAACTAAATAAATAAAGCAAGCTTTGTGCAAGATGGGTGCCATATTTGTTGAAAGAAACCAAAATAAAATGTGAAAACATATGTCTGGACCTTATTATAAATATGCTGTTGACGTTGAAATTTGTTATTGTGAATGAGGTGTAAGGCCAGTACTTCATGCCACAAACAAAATAGCAAATGAAGCTGTTGCTGAAAGCCAGTGTCCCTGTACCAAAACATGGCAAAATTAGTTTCGTCCACTATCTTTTAGGCTGATAAAAAAATTCTTGTCATTGATTATGTTGGTTTCCTTGGAAAGGTTGAATCAATAGTCAGTGAATACTATGGATGTCTTCTGAACCAATCTGGCTATGGGAAATTTGACAGATTTGAAGTACAAAGCTATCACAACATCTGCCCTCTTCACAGTTGTGGCACTCTCTGATTTTCTTGTATTCCCACATCTAAAGAAACCTGGCTAAAAAACATTTTGAGTTCAGTGAAAGATGTTCTGGCAGATGCTAATGGGCATTGCAATACTTACATTGCGACTCCTTCATAAGCTCCTTAGTGACTATAATTTTATATCGGGCAACTAGTTTCTGTCTGCAAATAGTAATTTAATAAAGACAATATTTATTAAACACCTTATGGTGCTTTCAAAAGGAAGTTATTTCAGTATCCTGAAGCAGTGCAGCACTACATATAAAAACTATTAGAGATAAAATCAAAAAATCAAGGTTGGAATAATGACAATATTATGAAAAGAATAGTGTGCTACTCACGGGATAGCAGAGATGTTGAGTCGCAGATAGGCACAACAGAAAGACTGTCAAACAAGTAAGCATTTGGCCAAAAGGCCTTCTTCTGACATGACTGCTGTCTCTGGCAACCGTGGCCAGACTGTGCGCAGCTTCACATGATAGGGAAGCAATCTGGTTGGTGAGAGTAAGGAGAAGGCAGGGGTGGGGAGGGGGATGGATGGCAACAAAGGTGTGGCGGACAGTAAAGTGCTCTTCATGGGAGCGTACAGAAATGAGGTGGAGAGAGGGTAGATCAGCTAGGTGCAGTCTGCGGGTTAGGCAGAGGGTGGGGGATGGGGGAGGGGGATTGGGAAAGGAGAGAAGTTAAAGGACTGTGGGTCATTGGTGGAATAGCTGTGTAACACTGGAGTTGGAATGGGGATAGGTGGGTGGAGGACAATCACTAATGAAGGTTGATGCCAGGAGGGTTATGGGAACACAAGACGTCGTACTGCGGGTGGAGTTCCCACCTGCACACTTCAGCTGGTGTTGGTAGGAAGGATACAGGTGGCAAAGGCTTTGAAGCAGTCATTAAAATGAAGAATATGGGCATGGCAACCAGCAAACTGTTTGTCTTCATTAAATAGTTGGACTACCCAATTGCTGAGCATGCTGGCCAACACAACATTCATTTTAATGACTGCTTTACAGCCTGTGCCATCTGGATCCTTCCTGCTGACATCAGCTTTTCTGAATTATGCAGGTGGGAACTCTCTCTGCAGTACATCCTACATTCCTGTAACCCTCCTGGCCTCATCCTTCATTAGTCATTGTCCTTCACCCACCTATCTCTTCCCCTGTGATCACTCCAGCACTACACAGCCCTCTGTTCCATAAATGCATACACAGTCTTTTTGCTTTTGTCCTTTTCTGGTTCCCCTCACCCCCCTCCCCCTCCTCCCGGCCCTCTTTCTAACCTTCTGCCTGCAGTTAGCTGCCATACTCTCTCTCCACCTCATCCCTGTATGAACCCATAAGCAGCACTTTACTGTCCCGCACCCCTACCCTGCTACCCTTCCCCTCCCCCTCCCTTCCAGCTTCCTCCTTACCCTCACTACCCGACGGAGATTCGAGTCCTCCCTCGGGCATGGGCATGTGTGGCTGTCCTTAGGGTAATTTAGGTTAAGTAGTGTGTAAGCTTAGGGACTGATGACCTTAGCAGTTAAGTCCCATAAGATTTCACACACATTTGAACATTTTACCCTCACTACCTAGATTGCTTCTCCCACCTTGCACAGCTGCTCACAGTCTGACCTCAGCTGCCAGAGACGGTGGTCATGTGTGTGAGAGTTGTGTTTGTGCGTGTGTGTGCATCTGCTGTCAAATTCAGGAGAAGACCATTTGGCTGAAAGCTTACTTGTCTGACAGTCTCTTTGTTGTGCCTATTGCAACTCAGCATCTCTTCAGATAGATATTTTTAGGCCTTTCAAAATTGCACTTGAGATATGGTATCCACTTGCGAATGTTTCTCTTTGCCCACCTATTTCCATATACAAAGAGTTTCTTATTGCCATATTATCAAATATATAATTCTATTTACGTCAAGTCACCACTGTCAATAGTTCTTTAAATGCTGCCTGATCCTTGCACCTTTTGTGGATCAATAAAAAACCACATATACAAAACTCTTACAGATTTTCATTTATCTTGTGGTGTTATAATACCTGCAGAGTGTTTTCATTTTTATAAGAACTGAACATCTCAAAGAATGCAAGTAATACACACATGAAAAGGTGACTGAAATGTAAGTTACAACACTTGCAGAATAAATCAGAATTTTAATTGGTTGGATGGCATGTTTTTTAAAATTATATATTTGTGTGGACTGAAGGTGAAATATATAATAAAAATTTTTTGCAAGACAGTCACTTTGGATGCCTAAGACAATATCCCTGGTCTTTGAAGGTATAGGTCTGAAAAGTGTGAAGGCACAATACATGAACAAAAATCACAGACTGAATGGAATGAAGATTTAAAGTTTTTCCAAGGAGTGCCTAAAAATGAAGAGTGTGATTGCTAAGAGTAGGAGAGGGAAGAAGTTAAACAGAAAAAGGAGGATTTATTTGAAAAAATAGCTGGTCAAACTCTAAAAATTAATTCAACATGACTTTCCTCCTGCAGTATTGTTAACAGATACAATTGTTATACATTTTCAGGTAAGGATCCTTGCCCCAGAAATTTCACACGCATTAAAAACAACTGTTATCACTTCAGCAATAACCAACTTAATTGGAAGGCTGCAAATTCAGCTTGCAAAGGATTGGATTCCAATTTAGCAGAATTTGAGACTATTGAGGAGAATCAAGATATTGTCACTTCTATACTGGCACACAAAGAATACAAAGGTAAGTATTCTGTTTCTGTCATAGAACATAAATGTCTATAACAAACAAAATCTGTTAGATCATGCTACATTTTATTTGGTGAACCTTTGCATACCCAGAAATATGAAAAGTGCCTGTGGTACTAAGGAAATGAATCATTTAAAGAATATGTTTGTGTATGATGATAGCAAATAATGTAAGGAATAAAGGTGACCCCTCACTGTGTAGTTCAAACATAGAGCAGTTTACAGACACATAAACAAGAATAACTTGTTGCTGAGCCTTCAGACAATATCATTCTTCAGGGGCAGCTAAAACACACACACACACACACACACACACACACACACACACACACTCACACACACGTGCGCACGCGCACCTGCACACACATATACAACAAGATTGTCCTTGCTAGCTACACTGTCATGACACTGCAACCTAAATGGAGTGAGAGATGATGTCAGGTGTTAGGAAGGGAAGGAGACAGAGATAGTGACAGTTAGGAATGAGATTCACCAAGGGAATGGAATCATGAAACTTCCTGGCATATTAAAAATGTGTGTTGGACCAGAACTTGATCCTGGGACTGTTGCCTTTGCATGGATGTGGTCTGCCAGCTGAGCTACCGAAGCACAATTCATAACCCATCATAACAGCTTTACTTCTACCAGTACCTCATCTCCTACTTTCCAAAAAAATCTGTGAGGATGTATCATGAGTCCTGCTGATTAGGTAGCCCAGTTGGTAGTGCACTTGCCCATGACAGGCAAAGGCCCCAGGTTTGCGTTCTGATCTAGCAGACTGATTTAATCTGACAGGAAATTTCGTATCAGTACACACTCTGCTACAGAGAGAAAATTCATTCTGGAATGGAATGATGATCTTGCTGTGGCACAGGTAGGGGGTGTGTGGTACACAATGAAGTTCAGTAGTAAATTAGGAAACAAAGGAACAGTGGACACAGGAAGGAGGAGACCAATGAGCAAAAATTGCAAGTGTAGATTACTGTAGTGAAATGGTATATGTGAGGAAGGAGGTGGAGGTACCAGAATGACATTTTCACTTTGCAGCGGAGTATCGCTGATACGAAACATCCTGGCAGATTAAAACTGTGTTGGACTGAGACTTGAACTCTGGATCTTTGCCTTTCGTGGAAAAGTGCTCTGCCAACTGAGCTACCCAAGCATGACTCACAACCCATCCTCACAGCTTCAATTCTGCCATGCCTCATCTCTTACCTTCGAAAATACACAGAAGCTATTCTGTGAATCTTGCAGAACTAGCACTACTGGAAGAAAGGATACTGTGGAGACATGACATAGCAACAGCCTGGGAGATGTTTCCAGAATGCGATTTTCACTCTGCAGCAGAGTGTGTGCTGATATGAAACTTCCTGACAGATTAAAACTGTGTGCCGGACCGAGACTCAAACTTGGAACTTTTGCCTTTCACAGACAAGTGCTCTACCAGCATAGTTTTAGTCTGCCAGGAAGTTTCATATCAGCACAATCTCTGCTGCAAAGTGAAAATCACATTCTGGAGATATCCTCTAGGCTGTGGCTAAGCCATGTCTCTGCAATATCCTTTCTTCCAGGAGTGATAGTTCTGCAAGTTTCACAGAAGAGCTTCTATGAAGTTTGGAAGGTAGGAGATGTGATACTGGCAGAACTGAAGCTGTGAGGATGGGTAGTGAGTCATGCTTGGGTAGCTCAGTTGGTAGAGCACTTGTCCACGAAAGTCAAAGGTCCCTAGTTCGAGGTTCAGCCAGGAAGTTTCAGGTGGATGTGTATTTGGGACAGTGACTGATTGTGAGGGATATTGAGGCAAGGGGGATTGTGGGACTGAAGAGTATGTTGTAAGGAAGATTGCCATGTATATAACTGAAAGAAGCTGGTATTGAGGTGAATCCAGGTGACATGCTTTATGAAGCAGCTATTGAATTTTAGTACATTGTCCTTTGTGGCATGTTATGCTACTGGATAATAAACTTTATTCTTACCCACAGTTTGGCAATGGTTATTCATTTGAGTGAATAGTTGGTTGGTAGTCTGCTTTCATAGATGGTCCCATGTTTGATAGGGTCAGATATTCCTGTAATAGGACTGAAATAGAATGTGCTGAGTGAGTTAATAGGACAGATCACACATGTGGGCCTTTTGCTGGGTTACGATCCATGTGTCAAGGGTTTGGGAATACACTTGGTGTAATAATGGATCAGGAGATTTTGAAGATAGGGTGAGTGAGGGAATATCACTTCAGCAGAGGTGAGAAGGTTTTTATGAAGGATGATCCTCATTTCAGTGTATGATGAAAGATAGTTAAATCCTTGGTGGGTGATGTTGTTCCAGAATATGAACACAGATACACTTGCATCAGTAGTTCCTGTTTCTTTATTGTAGACAATCAGGTACTTTGTACTGTCTCACTCTTTCTTAACTGTCTTGTTAACCAAGCTGAAACACTCTGAGCTCTTACAATAACTAAAGTACAACATACTATTTTATCTTTTTTCAGTTTGGTATTGTGGTACTCCAGTTCAATTGCTGAGTGGTTTGTCATTTATTTATTTTGATATTCTGTTTAAAAATAGTGAACTGAAGCATACAAAGTATCAGGAGCACACTGAAACCTACAAACAATGTCAAAAGAGATGTTATGGAGTACAATGTGCTGTAAAACAGATCCTTATGCTTCTTTATGTTTACATTTCTTTTGCTAGTTTATTATTTATTTTTGTCAGTTTTAACATGAATTAAATCCACATATAATTGGATTGACTTTTTTCATGCAGGAAAGGATTACTGGACAGGTGGTCTCAATCCTGGATTGCTGTGGATATGGGCTAATTCAGCACGTCCTTTGTCTCCCAATTCATCATCGCCCAATACAACTGCATCCTATATACAAGGAACTGGTCGCTGCCTTAAGCTGGCATACAGTCCTCCTCTGAGATCATACAATTATCGGGGAATGGACTGTGGTCTAAAATCATACTTCATATGTGAGCATGAAGAAAATTCTACTAGTAGAGCTTTAGAAAGAATAGCAAAATCATTGAAACATCATGGAAATTCAGACATAAGGTACAACAACTGATGGACTCATGGTAGTAATGAAAAGTTGGTGTAATTCTTTTATTTATTTATTTTTTCACTCAGTAGTGCAACACTGCTGCAATTTGAGCTTACAACAGATTGGGTTACTAATATTAAATATCTGAATAGGAAATACTGAACTACATTATTCATAAATATTTACACATTAAACATATTTTCTCAAGATCCTTCAGCATGGATTTTATGGCATCCTGTATATTGGTTTCACTTGATCCATATCCACTGGAAATAAATTCTTTCTGCAGATCTGAAAATTTTAAATTGCAGTATCATATATGTTTTCATTGTTTAATAAGTTTAAGGAAATGATGTTATAAGATTATTGTTCTGTCTCATTATATTACATGCATATTATTTTAAAAATGAGAAATCAAGTATAAAGAGTCATAATATAGATCACATCACAATATAATTATATTTTGCAACTACAACTTATTCTGTAACCAATAAAATCTGTTTTTCAACTCAATAAACTTTACCAACAGCCATATACTTCAGGTTTTTTATTTTATTTCGAATGTAACCGGTTTTGGCAATTCATTTTGACATCTTCAGGCCCCATACACTTTTTTTAATCAACAATACACTATGTGATAAGCTCATTGATTCGAAAAAAGCGTATGGGGCCTGAAGATGGCAAAATGAATTGCTGAAACTGGTTGTGTTCAAAATAAAATAACCTAAAGTATATGGCTTTTTGTAAAGTTTATTGAATTGAAAAGTATGTACTAGCTGATGTACCCTGGTCATAATGGACCGACAGAGACAGAGAGAATAAAATATGTTGTTGGAAGTAAATTAAACTTGGTGCATGCAGTGGTGAGCACTGTAAGGATTTAATGATAAAAGGTGATGAATACTGACTGAAAGAGATTTAATGTTAGAGAAGCAAATAGCAAATACATCACTGAAAGTTGAAGAGAAATCTGAAGGCTGCAAACAGTTTGTTTTTCTTCATATTTTATGATTAAATATAGTACCAGCTGTATGAAATATATTTGTTACATGTCACATTTGTCAGTTCAGCAGACAGTTTATATCCACCACATAGTTGGCAGAAAGTGATAATGAGCTCATTAAATATGACTATAAGATTTATATTAGTCAAACTTGATAAATGGCAGACTGTAATCAAAGTGGCAATGAAAACCGAATGCATGCTGTTTCTATGTACATTTGTGAAATAAAAAGAAACACAAAAAGTTATTAACAGTAAAAATTTGTTTCAAAGCCAGACTTCAGATAAAACTGAGAGAGAGCAATCTATTATAAGGAAGGTTATAAAGTTGTGGAGAGTACAAAAACATATGCTTGGCCTTTCTTTCTTGATAATAAATTTAACCTACAGTCTCTGGATGGATCTAGTTGACCAGTATTTGTTATTATTTAGTTTTCTTGTTGCATTTATCCTCTCTCCCAACTCTGATTTCTTTGTGGAACTCCCTTCTCCCACAGCTTTGATGCCTTTGAAACAGTTTCCTTTATCCACTGCTTGCTGCTCCTGAATGAAATTTTGTTTATGGAAGTTCAAGATTTCTTGCATTTTCATTTATACAAAGCTGACAGTTCTGAGTTAGTAGGACTTTATGTGCCAAATGAAGTTACTCCACATCTAAAGAGGCTAGGTTGTAAACTTTGTTCATGGCAACGTGAAATTTTAACTGTGCAAAAATATCAACAATGTAGGAAAAGACAAGATTGCTACTTACTGTGAAGATGACAGCTTAAGTTGCAGACAGGCACAATTAATAGACACTTACTTAAAGCTTTTGGCCATAGTTTTCATTAGCAAAAGAGAAACACACACCATTCTACAAATAAGCAAGCAAACCTCACGCACACATGACTACCAACTGTGACAGCTCTGGTGCAAATGCATGTATCAATGAGCACGTTTCTCTTTTGCTGGTGAAGGATGTGGCCAAAAGATTTACGTAAGTGTCTTTTAATTGTACGTGTCTACAACTTAAAATATCTTCTATATGGTAAGTAGCAATTATTTTTTCCTACATTATTGATGTTCCTAGTTGGAGTTTCAGTGTGATTTTAACTGTGTAAAAAGTTGTTTCTGATATCAAAATTATAGCATCAACCTCTATCAACTATAATATGAAATACTACTGTTAAGTCCTGTGAGGTTTTCAAACAGTAGCTCACCTTCTGAAATGAATTTTCACTCTGAAGTGGAGTGTGTGCTGATCTGAAACTACGTGGCAGATTGAAATTGTATGCTGGACCAAGACTTGAATGTAGGATCTTTCTCTTTTGCTGGCAAGTGCTCTACTGACTGAGCTATCCAAACATGATTCACAAGCCACCCTCATACTTTCACATCCACTGGAAGAGGCGCTTTGATAGCTCACTCAGTACAGCACTTGTCTGCGAAAGGTGAAGGTTCCTGATTTGAGTCCCAGACCAACACATAATTTTAATCTGCCATAAAGTTTAAAAACAGCTCACATTCTTAACTAATAATACCTTGGCCTGCCCAATCATTCAATGAACAATTTATATAAATTTTAAAATGAAACATATAAATACTGGAAACTGTAACATACAGTGGTCCTAATGAAGATGTGTAGAGAAGGGAACCAGAGGAGGTAAGTGTAGGTTTTCCCACTAAAACTTACATTCTTCTTAGACATTCTGCTACACTGACTTATCAGTTCTACACAGACATTTGGTAATCAAGACATGATGTCATCTTGAGGTGAGAGTGAATGAGTGTTGAGCTAATCCACCGGGGCATCATTTTGTACCCTTACTGGTACTACAACTCAAGACAATTACTGCTATTAACACTGTCTAACAGCAAGAGGATTGATGATTACCTTAACATCATGGTGCCTTGCACAAGCTCCACTGGACCCATTGATGCCCTACTGAATGTTCCCCAGAGCACAATGGAGCCACCTCCAGCTTGTCTCCATCTCGCAGTACAGGTGTCAAAGGTCTCTTCCCCTGGAAGATAATGGATTCACACCCTCCCATTGGCATGATGAAGACGGTATTGGGATTCATCAGACCATGCAACACACTTCCACTGTGCCAATGTCCAGAGCCAATGCTCACATGCCCACCTGAGTCATAGTTGCCAATGCCATGGTGTTAACATTGACACAAACATGGATCACTGGCTGTGGAGGCCCATCATTAGGAGTATTTGGTGCTCTGTTCGTTCATACACACTTGTACTCTGCCCAGAATTAAAGTCTGTTGTTACTTCCACCACAGTTCACTGCCATCCTGTTTTACCAGTCTGCTCATCCTATGACGACCAACATGTGTAATGAGGAGTGACCACCCAATCCCACGACATCTGGATGTGGTTTCGCCACTTGTTAAAGGCACTCACCGCAGCACCACTCGAACACCTGACAACTCATGCAGTTTCCAAAATGTTCGTTCTGAGCTTCTGGCCATCACAATCTGCACTTGGTCAAACTCGGGTGGATAGTGCACCTTTCCCATTCTACACATGGCCAGCACACTTACTGATACTAAATGCACCAAGCGTGTGCCCGACGAGCAGTCATTCCTTGCCAGGTGACATTGCTATCTCAATGATGGGTTTATATGGATAATAGCTTGGTAGTAATAATATTCTGGCTGATCAGTGTATATATGTGGCACCTTTCCTGAGTTATTTATACTGTTTTGTCAATGTAGACATTTCCCTGCTGGCAAATCTGATGGAAAATCTGGGATTTGATATTTTGCATATTACTTTAAATGTTTGAGCTCTGCTAGTATGCTCTTTTCAACATAGCTAACTCATCTCCTTGTACTAATATGTGTAAGACCTTTCATACTATAAGATATGGTAGCAGCTAGATGCATGTATACAAATCAGTGTAAGCTTTCTAACACACTGTGTCCCATTGTGGCATCAACTTGTTGTTTCTTTAAGACATCAAAGAACCAGAAGACTCGGCTGAGTTTTATCTCCATGGCAAACTATATGCAGGCACGAAATGAGCTCATATGTTACAGAAACTAGTCTTAAGTTTCCCGCCCATGTGGCAACATGGAATATTTTCTCCTGAATGTCATCTATAAATCCTACAAATAAATTCACTTCCACATGTGGTAGAGGCAGTCCTATGATAATGCTGTCTGCCTTTCTGTAGCTGTTGCTGACAAACAGCATAAGCTCAAAACTACTCTGTCATCATGACTCCACATTGGACTCATCTAGTGGCAGCCACGTGAAGAGGAGTACCATGTCGAAGTTCACCATTTTATCACCCTATGCAAGATGGAGTTTATGAATTGTGTAAAGTGTTGTGAATATCACATGTAGTATTGGCACAATCCTGGATGAGGGATAAATGCATTTCCAAGTGAGGAAACCGGATAAGGTTTAGAAAAGGAAAGAACAACTGGTTTAATGTCTCTTGTAATTGCTCAAATGCAACAACAGTTACATCATACTGCCATTTAAAGCACTGTCCACCAAGTAAAACCACACTAACTAGCTGCATTGTGGGACAAATGAACCTGAAACTTGTAAAAGAGAAAATCCTGTAGATGCATTGAGAGAACTAGTGGTGCTTCACTTGGAAAAGACTGATACACTCTTCCCTGACTCTTGGAAATGGCATGGATGGATGCCAACAGTATCTGATGAAAGACCACTAACAAACTGACCTCAAAGTCTGACATAGAAACACCACTGACCATGTGGGCAACCATAATACCTCATGATAAACCACTTGGGCAGGACAAATGCCAATGGTCTTATATTGATACCTGCGGTAAGGACTGAATTTTGCCCCCACTCTAATTTTATTACCGGCTGTGGATATCATACGCAGGCCATAAGAACAGGAAACCAGGCAAATGTTCCAATAACACAACACTCCCTGCCTGACCTGTTGCCACATGCATCAAGTGGTACAGTGTCCAACATTTGTTCATTCATTCATTGTGTTCCATTGATCCCATCTAAAAGGAGAAATTCCAGGGATGTGGAACAATCCTAGATAGTCATTGACAAAACACAAGGAAGCTATAGAAACTTAATCTGTATACTGTATTAAAAATCAACATTCTCTACACTGCTTATTTCAGTAAATTAGAAAGAAAGCTGCTACTTTGGAAAAACCTGCTGCCTTCTCTGTTAAACTGTAGAGAAACTATGTCTGTTATTAATAGCTTAATATTTACTTGACTGCAATGCTATATTTCAAAAGAATATGGTCCTAATCTGTAAATACTGAGTTTTATTATGTAGTTTTACAACAAACACTGCTATTTGCATCACTGCTAAGAGAGATTTTTCAGATTCGAATCTAGATATTCAAATAATTTGTAGAAAGAATGGCTGATGAGATATGTTTTAATATTTTTTTTTTGAATTGGCAAATATTCTTAATTTCTTGCTTTATGTTGGATGGGAGCTTCTTCAATATCTTCCCATCAAAGTACATAACTTCACTATGAACCACAGACGAGGAAGTAAAGTCTACATGAAAATTATTTTTGCATCTTGTATTGTGACTGTGTAAATCACAGTTCAGCTGACACTTATTATTAGCAATAAAAACCGTTAAAGAGTAAATCTATCAGGAAATGAGTGTAAGAATTCCAATAACCTTACAAAGGCTTTTGCAAGATATATGGTTATCTACTTTACTTCTTACTGCTTGCTTCTGCTGAATAAACACTTTCCTTACTTTAGGTGCACTATTCCAGAACTTTATTCCATAAGATAAGAGTGTGAAAATATACAAAATTTGCCAAAACACAGCGAACCAAACTTCTTGATTAGTTTCCATTTTGACTCATTGTCCAACTGCATCCTAAGGAATTTTATGAAATGTGTTTCATTTAGTGTATGGATATTCGTCTCTTATTCTGATGCTAACAGGTTATTATTTCCACCTTGGAATTGTGTAATATGCATCTTGGTGAGAGTAAGACTAAAACTATTAGCTGTGGAAACTCCAGGTGGGAAAGAAGACACCTTAAGTTGAAGACAGGCATAATTAAAAGACACTTACACAGAGCTTTCAGCCACAGCCTTCATCAACAAAAGTTAAGTACATACCATTCACACACATGAACAAGCACACCTCATGCACACATGACAGCCACCTGCAGCATCTTGGGCCAGAAATTCTGGAGGTGGCAGCCATGTGTGCATGAGGTGTGTTTGCTTGTGCATATGAATGGTGTGTATTCCTCTTCTGCTGATGAAGGCTGTGGCCGAAAGCTCTAAGTAAGCGTCTTTTAATTGTGACTGTCTGCAGTTTAACATGTCTTCTATACTATGAACTGTGAATCATTTTTACACATGTTCAGCAGTCATCCGAGCTATGTCTGCCAAGACTGAGTTTGGAGCCTTGATTATTAAGCTAGTGTCATTAACAAACATTACAGTTTTTGAACTGCCTTTCAGAGTCAGTGGAAAAGCATTCGTGTGGTACAGAAACAAGAATAGGCCCAGTACCAATCCTTGTGGCACTCTACATGTTATGTTCCTCCATTCTGAGGCTAATTTTATTCCT
The DNA here is from genome assembly GCF_023898315.1 of Schistocerca nitens. Classification (NCBI taxonomy): domain Eukaryota; kingdom Metazoa; phylum Arthropoda; class Insecta; order Orthoptera; family Acrididae; genus Schistocerca; species Schistocerca nitens. The sequence goes on from NC_064615.1 coordinate 139,290,641, forward strand.
GCGACACATTCTGTTAGAGAGACTCTCTGCTTTCTATTATGAAGGTTAGACCCCATCCATGTAAGAAGGATGTAATTATAATTTTCGTGTTAAGTTCTTCTAGCATCTGATTTCTGATGTCTCACACTGATAAGTGGGGAATCTTTCACGAAAACCAAACTGAGAGACGGTTAACAAGTTCTGATAAATTAAATGAGTCAGTATTCTATCATAAGTCACCTTCTCAAGTACAGAAAAGATTGAAATACATCTGTAAATAGAGGGATGGTTTTTTTATCACCAGTTTTATATTTAAGTCTGTCAGGAAGTGTGCCTCAAGTTCTTGGTTGGTCATAAAGTTAGCTTAAGGGAATCCTACCAAGTGAGCATAATGTTTTAATATTCTACTGGAAACATTGTCACAGCCAGAAGAATTATTAGTTTTCATTGTCCTGTTGAATTTAGTAACCTCTTTAGGCACTGTATTTTTGAAAATGTGGGTGGTCAATGCAGTGTCTGTACAAGAATACCTAATGCATATGCATTTTGTTGTTTGTTATTGGATGCAGTGTTTGTTGCCACTGTGAGGAAGTAATCATTGAATTTGGTAGCTAATGATTTGCAAGTGTCACTATTCCTGCTGGTACTTTTTTCTAGGGGCTCTGTTTCATTTGGGTCTCAATTTTTGTTTGTTTTTTCTTGTTTAATACTGTTTCAAATAGTTTTTGTCTTATGCTGGGAGTGTACATGATTCTGCTTTTTTAATTACAGACTGGAGGCTTTTACAATACTGGTGGCAATGGAGTTTCAGATTTTGACTATACCTTGCTCTCTGTGTCAGACAGCTCTCTCCCTTAGCACAAGATACTTTAATCCCATGAAGTAGTCATTGCTTATTCATGTTTCTTTTCAATTTTGCCATTATTTGTTTTGGGGGAGCAAGACTCAAAGTGCTGTAAGTAAGTGTTTAAGGAAGAGTTAAACTTTCCATCAACAATATTTGCGTTATAAATTTCTCTCCAATGTTCTTCCTGTAATTTCATTTAATCACTATGAGTCATAATTATGATTCCACATTGTGGTAATTTCCTTCTGTGATCTGCACCTAACTGACTAGTACATTTTATTGTTGACATTTGACCATCAAGCCCAGATAATCCACTGACTATTGTTTTTAAAGCTAAATCACTGGAGATTTTTAGGTCTAAAAACAAACTGTCAATATTTATGAATCTTCTTCATAGGGAATTAAACTCTTGAAAATAATTGAAGACTGGGCCTCAACCAATCTAAGTGTTCTCAATAAGTGCTATATGACAGAAAAGCAATACTGAAGTCTTCATAAATAATGATTCTACAATTAAATTTACGTAACCTCATTATAACTGTTTCTGTCTTGTGAAGGTGATGGTGGCCTATGAACTGCCAGTACTACAAGCTTGTGTGTTTCCTGAGCCATCATTGTGGCACAGAATTCCAAAAGCTTTGCAACACAGCATTCTTTAATCTGAAGGTCATAGGACTTAACTCCTTTTTGTGCATATATAACCACATCCCATTTTGTCTTATTACTTCACAGTTGGTTATCTTGGATCCATCAGGATGAAGCTGTTCAATTTCTGTCATTTCCATGTGATGTGCGATGCACAAAAAGTCTACTGAAACTTCATCTATCCTTTCGTTTTCATGTATGGATATGAGAAGTTCATTCTCTTTGTTAACAAGGATTCTGATGTTGTGATGGAAGAAACTAAATAAATTTACTATAATAGTCTTGGTTTTGTTCAAGTTGCAGTGTTTTAGTGTGAAAGTAACTGTTTCAGCTAATTTATCCTGCAGCCCTGTCTCTCATATGAAGTTACCTAAAAAAGTCCTAGAGAACACACTGGAAAATCCTGAAGTAGGATGTATACTACTTCTGTTGGACCAGATGCATCTAGCAGCTAGATGTGCAGGCAGTCTCTTACCAGAAGTATTCAGTGCCATTCTTGGAGTATCTGATGCATATCACATGTGAATGTCCTTCTCTTGTGAGTGATCTACTGAGCTCACCATTAACATGTTTCACAGAGTGTTGCATCCAGCACTTATCATACCACTCTAAGTGATGATATTCACACTGAGGAGCATTCTCGGTGCTTAATGTTATTCTTCAGCTTCTCCCACCACAATGTGTGATGAAATAGTTCATCCATGAACAGCCATATGTCAGAATCCAACAGACATGTTGTTTCAACAAATGACCACATTGCTGTCATCATGTGTGCTGGCAAACTGAGTGCCTAGGAGCTGGCGCTAGACATATATCTGGACACATGCCCATGTCTGGACATGTACCTCATACAGAACACCATGTAGGATGGAGGTGGGAGGAGGTATAGGCCCCGTGCCAGCTCCTTAGCATTCAGTTCATCAGAGCAACTGATGATGGCCATGGGGTCATTTGTTGAAATACTGTGTCTATTGGAGACTAACATCCAGCCATTCGCCCATGAACTATTTAGTCATGAATTATGCTGGGAGAAGCTGAAGAATTACATCACATACCTCTACATAGAGGACATGTATCACAGTATGAAATGAGTTGATAGGCTGCACCATCAGAGGAGCTATTTGCTGAGTGTCATTTTATTCTGTATGAGAAACTGTGAAGAATATGTGGTGCTGAAATTTGCCAAGGTAATGCATCACATAGACCTGATGGCAGCCATAATAATTGAGAAACTTGTCAACCTAGACATGGTACAGGAGAGAGTACACTTTACTCGCTTGTGCCTGCATTCAACCAACAAGGAACTACTGAAATTACATCTACATCTGGCCAACCAGTTCAGTTTCTAGACATGGGAATAGATTCACGGTATCACCTGGGTCACAGCACTCTCTGCACAAACCAAGGCCAATGCATGTCAACCATTGAAATTTGATTGTATATGAGAGAGATATTTTCTGATGTTCCCTGCAATATCATCATCAATCTCATGACCAAAAACCAGATGAGGATGTGGCTTAAGTTCTTTAGATAGGACAAGAATTTGCACCAACTCCTAAATGCACACCTATCACTGATGCCATAAGCAAAGTGGAATAGGCAGCTATACAACTATCAACTGAAGCAGCTGAAGAAGCATACTGCAAAACCTGTTGTGCACTGATGCAAGCTAGACTTATGAAACCAAACATCTCCAGCAGGGAGATGGCTGCCATACAGTCACTAAGAGAAGAGCCGGATATTGTGGTTTTACAAGATGACAAAAGCAACACAGCTGTGTTCCTGTGTCACCAGGATTAAATCGAGAAGACGTGAGGTCTGCCAGAAGACAGTGCATATTGCAAGACTGATTCAAATCCTATCAAGATAGATGAGAGGAAGGCCATGGTGCTTTTCAAAAACTCTGGCTTGCCAGATGAAGTTTTTAGGAAGCTATGAGAGAGAGCACTTGTTCCACAGAGACTATGGCCTTCCAAATTTTCACAATGATGGAGTGACTGTATGCCCAATTGTTAGCAACATGGTGCCCAGACTTTGTCACTTACCAGATATCTGAAGGATATGCTCAGCCCTTATGCCAGAAAATATCCATATATTCACAGGTTTGCAACCTTTGTTGACTGCTTTAAAAAATTTTTGTTGTGAGCTTTGAAAACGTTCAAATGTGTGTGAAATCTTATGGGACTTAACAGCTAAGGTCATCAGTCCCTAAGCTTACACACTACTTAATCAAAATTATCCTAAGGACAAACACACACACCCATGCCCGAGGGAGGACTGGAACCTCCGCCGGGACCTGTGAGCTTTGACATTGTCTTGTTTTCACCAGAGTGCCTTTGTAAGTATCTTTGGACTTTACTGGCCAGAAATTTGACATCGAGATGATAAACCTTATTAGGCATACCTTGACGTTGACATACTTTCTTTTCAATGGTTGTGACAGTGAGAAAATGGAAGGAGTAACGATGAGAAGCCCATTTTCACAAATTGTGTGAATATATATAGGGAACACTTTGAGGAGGAAGCCCTTGAATCAGCTCAGTGGGAAACAACCTGTTTCTTCTGGTGTGTCAGCAGCACCATTGTCATAGGGCCACATGGAACAGACAAGCTGAATGATTTCCTCAGATTTCTCAGTTCCGTACACCAGAAAATCAGTTATACCATGGACATTGAATGGGATGGATCCTCCTCTTTTTGGATTTCCTGGTAAAAGAAAGAGAGGATAGCACATTGGGGCCACAGCATGTACCATAAGAAGACAGGCACTGTCCTACACTTATATGTGGATAGCTGCCATCTTGTGGTGCAGCAAAGTGGTGTGCTCAAAACATTGGTACATAGGGCTCACACTTCCTCCAACAATGAGAGTCTCAATCAAGAACTGAAACGTCTGAGGACAATGTTCCTGAGAAACTGTTACACAGAATGGAATCCTACACTGACTGCACAACTGGCGGAAACCTCAGGAAGATATGGCCATTGCATTTATTCCATTTTGTGATACATTATCTGTGAAAATTAGACAAATTCTTCACAAATGTCAAGTGAAAACTCTTTTCTGCCCAACAGTTAAAACACTGGCTGTGCTTGATATGTAAAGGACTATAGAAATCCAGGATCTCTGCCAGTATGGCATGACTCATATAGGCCAAATGGTACATATTGTCAAATATCACTACTGAGAACTGCAATGGCATGTCAGACTGCAGCAGCTTAACAAGTCAGTAGTTGAGGAGCATTGATTACCAGAATTACATGGAAATGATTATGACCATACTAATGTTCTGACACAGACATCTAACTTCTAGGATGATGTAACTAAGAATCTATTGTGATTCAAGTAAGGGAGCTGCTGATCAATTGTGATAGTGCCTACATACTTAGCAAAGCCTATGAAACTGCAGTGAGTTGATTATGAAGAGGAAGAATATATTGAGCTGACTTCAAGGACAAGCAGAGTAACAGCAAAGATGACATCAATACACATCTCTGGATTCAAAACTTGGACAGAATGACTTGGTGGAGGGGGAGGGGGAGGACATGTTGGATGCACACACCCACACCCGCACCTGATCACGGATCTCATAGAGTATGGCAAGTAGGAGGGAGTGGAGGTGGGGGAGAAGATAGAAGCCCAGTGCCAGCCCCTATGCATTCAGTTTGTCAGCACACCTGATGATGACAATATGGTCATTTGCCAAAATATTGTGCCCATTGGATCTGGACATCCAGCTGTTCACTTGTGAACTATTTCATGATGTGCTAGATGTCATCCTTTGTATAATTAATATCTACACCAATTACTATTACAGTATTATATGATATTTTCCAAGATCCTTCCCAATAGAGGCTAAATCACAGGTTGCATACTACTGCTGGGGACATTTAGTTGTACTGGTACAATTGCAGGGCATAGAAGATGAATGCCAGCCATTTAACGCAAATGTACATGGAAAACCTTTGTTAGTGAGACATAACAGCGATTATGTGAGGTCCTTACAGCCTCAGGTGTGACTGACTGTGAACATAACTGGCATGCATAAATTAGACCATATCTTTGAGCAACACATATGTGTGGAAGGTAACACCAGTAGAACTGTGACAAAGAAAACATCACACAAACTACACATAAGATAAGAAATTTGGTGGCTCTGGCACTGTATCTTCTGAGGATGATACTCTTACAATACTCTTACAAGACCTGCACTCTAAGTATGGACCAAAACACATATACCAATTAAATGTGCATTACTATTGTATCAATAGATGGATTTATATCAATATTTAATAGTTACTTTCTCAAGGAAACAATACAGTATGAAACTAATAAGACAAAAATCCTGGGATTACAAAGTGAAGCAAAATGTCATGTGGAAGGAAAAGGAATAGGGCTGATTTCATATTAAAAGAAGTATTGTGTCATCTTGAGGAAAATAGTTAAAAACCATGTATTCTTCTTCTTTCAATTACCATTTACCCCATATAGTTGTGGGCTCCACAAGTTTCAGCACTTGTATTTGTTTATCTAAGTTTGCTCCATGTATCCTTGCTGTTACTGCAGCCACCAGTTACCTAAAGAAGGGAAAACATGTGCACCACCTGTGTGTGAATTGTGTAAAGTCTGATGCATATGTGATCATATTTTAAGTGTATATCATATTTTCTGATGCAGAAAGTGGTGACAAGCCTAGCATTTGCCTAAACAAGCATGGGAAACTCTAAAAAGCACACTCAGGTTGGCCAGTGTGCTATCCACATTCATTAATCCACCGCACGGATTCGATGCAGATCAGGCTCACTTTCATGTCTCGCAAGCTAGTGTGCTGTGCATTCTCTTGTATGAGCATGTATAAAAAATCTCTATATAATGTCTGAAATTAATAATTTAGATAGTAAAATTAAATCTATATGGGCAACAGCTAAAGAGAAACTGGGAAATCAGTTAAGGAATATTAGGACATTTTAATTAAAGAAAACAGCCAAATAATAAATGACAGCTCTCAGGTAGCCAATTACCACTTTCTGGAAGTAGCTCAGAAGATTGGCATGGACAGTTAAAAACCCTCAAGAAGTTGATAATATCTCATTTTGTGGGCCTCAGTCCTCTGACTGGTTTGATGCTGCCTGTGTCTGAGTCTGACCTGTGTAAGTCAGTTCATATCTGTATAATTGCTTGTAAAGGGACACACTCCTCTAAATTACCTTTCTTCAACGGAAGTTATCATTACCAAAAATACTTTCTACCTTTTAAACACATTAATATTATCTCAGCTGTTTTTCTAAAAGAATTTCATATGATTTTGTACGTTATGTGGTATATTTAAGGCTAAAATGTGTAAAAAGAAATTAATTTATTTTTGCTGTTACAATCGATATGTAGTAGCTCTATATGAACAGTTAAAATTACTTTTTTTTTTTTTTTGTTAAGAAATATTTGAAATTACACACACTTAAAATTCGTGTTATTGATTGCACAATCTGATGATATTTATTAAATTTATTTCTGGATTCATTTATAAAATAATGATATAACTTGGTGAAGATCCTTCTTTTGTCAAGAAAGTTTGTAAGCTCTTTGGAATATTGTGAGTAATGCAGAATGAAGTAGTAGTGGGCATGCACCTGATGGAATCAGACATGTTTTTAATTTTGGCAATAACAATGTAATTTTCAATTTAAAAGTGGAGATTGTAAAGATGATGTGATATAGAAAAATGTGAAAAAATAAAAATAGGGATAAAGACAGGTAGTTCTTCAGTATTGTCATGTCATTTGGAACCAACAAAGTCAAAAGTTTTAGTCTCAAGAATCAACCCCTAGGTGTGACAAACTGGAGCCACTACAAGAAAAGAAGGTAAGTAAAAAAGTTATTTGTAAATCTTACTCCTCTCATAGCTTATTTAAAGAGTTAGTTAATTTGAAGAGTGAAACCAACAATTGATGTGAGGGAGGGTAAGATTACATGTTGCAATGTACATCCATTTGAATCTGCTTACTCTAGAATCAGATGCTGCAGAGATTGAATGCCTGCCAGAGGAGATGGACTTAAGATGACTGTTGGGTGTCACCACAGCTGCTCAGAACTGTGCTTCCACAGTGTGAGTACCACTGTCTTGTGTCACATGAATAAGGGTGGCCAGTAGCATTATTCATGGCTGATATACTGGCAAATGCCAGCACACATCTGGTGCTTAACATTATTTAATCTGTCTTCAATGTATTAGGACTGCTTGATAACTACCTTGCTTGTCACCTGCATACTCTCTTTGGTTGTGCCTTGTATTTGTTGTCACTTTGCGGCTCTAGGCCTTGTCATCATCTCTGCAGCAAAGGCTTTGTTTAGCACGTGGGTTGTCTGTCCTTGTCCTGGTTTGCAGTTTTGTCTGCAGTCTGCCTGTCTCATTTCAAATGCCTACTGTTAGTCTGAGTTACTCTTCCACAGCCAGCTCTCCCATCTGGTGGATTCCCCCATTGCTTTGTTTTCTTCCGGAGCTCTGACGCGCACACCAATATCTTTCTGCTCACAGATATAACACTTACTGCAGTCAAAACTTGATCTCCATCTACAATTTTTATCTCCACACTTCTCTCCATTACCAAATTGATGATTCCCTGATGCCTCAGGGTGTCTCCTATCAGTTGATGACATCTTTTAATAAAATTGTGCTGTAAATCTCTTTTCTCCTCAATCTGATTCAATACGTCTTCAATACTTATCGAATCTACCTGTCTGATCTTCAGCATTCCTCTGTTTATTGTCCATGTTTCAGTTCTGTACAAGGCTACACTCCAGACAAATATCTTCAGAAAAGAGTTCCTGACCTTAAATTTATATTTGATGTTGACAAAATTCTATTTTCCAAAAATTCTTTTCTACCTATTCCAGTTCATATTTTATACTCTCTCTCCTTTGGCCATTGTCATTTATTTTGCTGCCCTGGTAACAAACTTATCCATAACCTGTAGTATTTTATTTCCTAAAATATTTAACTCAGAATTACCTGGCTTTAATTTTACTGCAGTGCACTGCCCTTGTTTTATTTTTGTGCTAAGCTCATTTTGATACCCTTTTCCAAGACACTATCCATTCTGTTCAACTGATCCCTCAAGCCTGTCACTTTGACCGCAATACAATCCCATCAGAAACTTTCAAGTTTTCATTTCTTTTCCCTGAACTGTATTTTCCTTTCCAAATTTCTCTTTGGTTTCATGTACTGTTTGCTCGAAGTGTAGACTGAATAACATGGGGGGGGGGGGCGTAGGTTACAAACCTATCTCACACTCTTTCTCAACTATTGCCTACCTTTCTTGTCCTGTGACACTTGGAATTACATCTGGTTTCTCTGAAAGCTGTAACTAACATTTTCCTCCCTTTTTTTTGTCCTGCAATCTTTGGAATTTTGAAGAGAGAACTTCACCAGCAGTGGCAAAAGCTTCTTGTAAGTCTAAAAATGGTACAAACTTAGATTTGCCCTTTTTCAATATGTCACCTAAGTCATACTTACGGAACATCAATAATGTAAGGAAAAGATAGATTGCTACTTATTGTAAAGATGACACATTAAGTTGCAGACAGGCACATACTTAGGGAATGTTGCCTACTCCAGGCACCTTGTTTCAACTCACATCTTTCAAAGTTCTGTCAAATTTTCTTCACAGTATCATACGAGGGTGGTCTGAAAAGTTCTGAGAATGCAATAGAAAAAAATTACTTATATCACTGAAACTTTTTTTAATTTTTAAATGTAGTCTCCTTGTGGATTAATGCACTTGATCCAATGATGTTCCAGTGCCTTGATCCCATCATGAAAGTGAGTTTCCTCCAGGCCTGCAAAATAGTTGTCAACTCTGGTTATCAATTCTTCGTTTGAAGTGAATCTTCATCCAAAAATAAGAATTTTCAGTTTTGGGAAGAGATGGAAGTATGACAGAGCCATGTCAGGTGAATAAGGTGGGTGAGGCAACAATTCAGACCTTAATTCATGTAATTTTGCCATGATGATGGCACATGTGGGCATGCATTGATCCAGATCTTGCAGATGATTTCTAATTTTTCAGTTGAAATGTGATATACCCTTTCAGATGACATCTGGAAAGTGTGAGCAATTTTATGCACTTTCAATCAGCGATCCTCCATGACCATTTTGTGTACTTTTGCAATGATTTCTGGAGTAGTGACACATCTTGGCTGACCACCATGGGTAAGATCTTCCAACCAAATTTAAATTCATTTGTCTACTGGGCAACAGTTGAATATGAAGTAGCAGAGCCCCCCAGTGTATTCTGGAAATCGGCATGCATGTCCTTTGCTTTCATAACTTTCTTTACTAAGTACTTAATCACTGCTGGAATCTCGATTTTTTTCCACCTTCACAAACCACTAGGTGGGAACAACAACAGAGCCATGCCAGTGCCACAGCTCTCTTCCAAGAGCACTGATGTGGCACATGTTTACAGGCAACAGTCCAATGAATATCATGTGAATGGCCTGTTGCACTAGTGCTGACCTCTAATGGTGATTCCAAGAACTTTTCAAACCACCCTCATATTTCATCTCCATCTACTTCCTCTTTGCTTTCAATAACACTGTTTTCAAGTTTTTTTCCTTTGGACAACACTTCTACACATTCCTTTCCACCTTTCATCCTTCTCTTCTTTGCTGGCCTGTTATTTGAGCTCTTAATATTGATACATCTGCTTCTCTTTTCTCCAGATGTTTCTAATTTTCATATATGTCATACTTAACATTCCATCAGGCGTCCATAATTCTACAGCTTTGCATTTCTTCCCCTACCATTACTACTTTGCCACTTTGCACTTTCTGTTAATCTCATTTTTAGACATAGTTTTAAGCATCTATATTTCCCTTTTGGTTGATTCATTTTCTGCATTTTGATATTTACTCCACTCAATAATTAAATTCAGTATTTCATGTGTTGTTCAAGGATTTCTACTTGGCTTTGTCATTCCGCCCATTTGATCATCTGCTACCCTCAATATCTCGTCTCTCAAAGCTATCCATATATCTTCAGTTTGATCTTTTCCCCTGTTTCAGTTAATACTTGCCTAAAGCTGCCTTTGAAACTCTCAACAACCCCTTGTTCTTTCATTTTATTCAGGTTCCATCTCCTTAATTTTTTTAGCTGTAATCTGCAGTTTGTTACCAAGAAATTATGGTTAGAGTGCACATCTTCCCCTAGAAAAAAAGAACAAAAAAACAACAGTATTATTTTTTAAAAGCTATATATTTTCAATTGTTTACAAAACAACCTTATCCCCTTCAATATAGTCTCCATTACAACTAATACATTTGTCTCGCTGGTGCTTCCAAGGTTCGAAACATTTTTTGTAGTCGTCTTTGGAAATAGCTGACAGCTCCTCCATAATTTTTTTCTTAACTTCTTCAGTGATGTCAAATAAGTGTCCTTTAATGCCCCTTTTCATGCATGGAAATACAAAAAAAGTCACATGGAGCCAGGTCAGCCAAGTAAGGTGCATGGAGCAGTGGGACCATGCCATTTTAAGCCAAAAATTGTCTAACTTTGTGTGCAGGTGCAATGTTGTGGTGGAAGAACAAGTCTTCTGTCCATTAAAATTCAGTGAACTGAGCTCCAAGATAACCCACTAATCTCTGACAGTTGATCAATTGCCTGTCGACAATCTGTGAGCACAAGCTCTCAAACTGTGGTTTCAGTTGCCTGAGACTGCAGTTGTGTGTGTGTGTCTGTTGTTGACCAAATTTTAAGTGTGAAAGTCTTTTTACTGTGCGTATCTGCGACTCAGCATCTCTGCTATATGGTGAGTAGTAACTTTCCTTCTCATAATATTGTTACATTCCATCCTGGATTTTCCATTGTTTGAGTTAATCTCTTTTCTGCTACTCCTTGTTCCTTTAGTCTTTCTTTATTCTACTGTCAGTTTATATTCTGTGCTTATTATATCGTTCATTCTATTCAACAGGTCCTGTAGTTCTTCGACACTTTCTCAGGTGATAGCCATGTCCTCTGTGAATTGTATCATTAACCCTTTATTTGGCAGTGTTGCTCTCAAGCAACATCAAATTTACGTCGGCCTTATGGGACAACAAACACTTTCCAGTACCTTTTACTGGCATTGATGCCTCTAGGCAACGTTCCTTTACACACTGCGAATGCCAGTTGTTGTAATAGTTCAAGGTTATCCACATGAGATGGCAGTTTGTGCAGTGGTGCTACAGAGATCTCCTTGTGTGAGCAATAGGGGTGTCTTATTTTTGGGCCCAAACTCTTTGCCTTTACATATGTCTGCTTGTGTCTGTATACACTCCTGGAAATTGAAATAAGAACACCGTGAATTCATTGTCCCAGGAAGGGGAAACTTTATTGACACATTCCTGGGGTCAGATACATCACATGATCACACTGACAGAACCACAGGTACATAGACACAGGCAACAGAGCATGCACAATGTCGGCACTAGTACAGTGTATATCCACCTTTCGCAGCAATGCAGGCTGCTATTCTCCCATGGAGACGATCGTAGAGATGCTGGATGTAGTCCTGTGGAACGGATTGCCATGCCATTTCCACCTGGCGCCTCAGTTGGACCAGCGTTCGTGCTGGACATGCAGACCGCGTGAGACGACGCTTCATCCAGTCCCAAACATGCTCAATTGGGGACAGATCCGGAGATCTTGCTGGCCAGGGTAGTTGACTTACACCTTCTAGAGCACATTGGGTGGCACGGGATACATGCGGACGTGCATTGTCCTGTTGGAACAGCAAGTTCCCTTGCCGGTCTAGGAATGGTAGAACGATGGGTTCGATGACGGTTTGGATGTACCGTGCACTATTCAGTGTCCCCTCGACGATTACCAGTGGTGTACGGCCAGTGTAGGAGATCGCTCCCCACACCATGATGCCGGGTGTTGGCCCTGTGTGCCTCGGTCGTATGCAGTCCTGATTGTGGCGCTCACCTGCACGGCGCCAAACACGCATACGACCATCATTGGCACCAAGGCAGACGCGACTCTCATCGCTGAAGACGACACGTCTCCATTCGTCCCCCCATTCATGCCTGTCGCGACACCACTGGAGGCAGGCTGCACAATGTTGGGGCGTGAGCGGAAGATGGCCTAACGGTGTGCGGGACCGTAGCCCAGCTTCATGGAGACGGTTGCGAATGGTCCTCGCCGATACCCCAGGAGCAACAGTATCCCTAATTTGCTGGGAAGTGCCGGTGCGGTCCCCTACGGCACTGCGTAGGATCCTACGGTCTTGGCGTGCATCCGTGCGTCGCTGCGGTCCGGTCCCAGGTCGACGGGCACGTGCACCTTCCGCCGACCACTGGCGACAACATCGATGTACTGTGGAGACCTCACGCCCCACGTGTTGAGCAATTCGGCGGTACATCCACCCGGCCTCCCGCATGCCCACTATACGCCCTCGCTCAAAGTCCGTCAACTGCACATACGGTTCACGTCCACGCTGTTGCGGCATGCTACCAGTGTTAAAAACTGCGATGGAGCTCCGTATGCCACGGCAAACTGGCTGACACTGACGGCGGCGGTGCACAAATGCTGCGCAGCTAGCGCCATTCGACGGCCAGCACCGCGGTTCCTGGTGTGTCCGCTGTGCCGTGCGTGTGATCATTGCTTGTACAGCCCTCTCGCAGTGTCCGGAGCAAGTATGGTGGGTCTGACACACCGGTGTCAATGTGTTCTTTTTTCCATTTCCAGGAGTGTATGTGCAGATGGATATGTGTGTGTGTGCGAGTGTATACCTGTCCCTTTCTCCCCCTAAGGTAAGTCTTTCTGCTCCCGGGATTGGAATGACTCCTTACCCTCTCCCTTAAAACCCACATCCTTTCGTCTTTCCCTCTCCTTCCCTCTTTCCTGATGAAGCAACCATGGGTTGCGAAAGCTTGAATTTTGTGTGTGTGTTTGTGTTTGTTATTGTCTCTATCAAGGTACCAACACTTTAGTTTGGTAAGTTACATCATCTTTGTTTTTAGATATATGATTATCATCTAAAATATCTTCAGTTTTCTTTTCCATTATTGAGTATACTGGTTTTGCCAGGAACTTGGATCCATGAACTGTTAAGTTGCTTGTGACATTATTTTCCCATTTATATGATACTGATATTTTCAGGATTGTGTGGCTGATATTCTTTGGAAAGTCTAATAGTATGTCGCCAGTCTCATATATTTTACACACAACCTTGAATAATTGCTTGGTTGCAACTTCACTCAATTATTTTAGAAATTTCGAAGGAATGTTATCTATCCCTTCTGCCTTGCTTGATTGCAAGCCTTTAAGAGCTTTTCTATCATGTCTGTATACAGTTCCCAATCCACAGCAGCCTTTTATGTAATCTTTCTACCTGCTCACTCTCTCCTCTGTGTTTAACACTGCATTTCCTTGCATGCTGTTAATTTTGACATTCTTGCTCTTACTTTCACTGGAGGTTATGTTAACTTTTCAAAATGTTCAACTGTCCTTCTGATGACCATTTCCTTTTAGATATCTTCATATTTTTCTGCATCCATTTCATTTCGCTTTTATGCTTCATCCATCAGTCCTAATATTAATATTGCAACTTTGCTGGTTCTATGTAGTTTATAGCATAATTTGGTTAACCAGGATAGTTTCTGATGTCATGCCTTCAAGAATTCTCGAAATCACTAAATCTGATGAGTTGTTTAATTACACCTAAGAAAGTAACTTGTATCAAAATAACTTCACAGTCAGACTCAATTTCGACATTGGTAAACATTACTAGAGACAAGTAGTAGCATTCTGTGTCAGTATGTAAAATGTAACAATTGGTATTGTGATAATCAGTCTGCATGGAGTTAGTAATGGTAAATGATCAAGTGAGTTTATAGAAGAAAGTTCAGTAATTAATAATGTACAAGTTTTCTGGTAACAAGCCCTTATTAATAGTAAGATAGGACATTAATTAGATTCCTCATCATGACTGTCATTAACATCTCACCTGAATGGTGAGTGGAGAACCATACGTAACCTGAGAGGCAGGAATCTACCATAATGGTGACTATGAAAGTCGTTCTGTCCAACAGTTTGATTCTTTGTGAAGTGCATGCAGCTGATGTATTCGTAACCTTACATGAGGTACATTTAAAATCAATAAAATGCTTGGTACAGTTCAGTTTGGGTGATGAAGCATTGTGACAAATTACCTTTCTAATCATGGCCAACAAACAATGTCTAATAGTTTCAATTTGATAACATCTAATATAGTCTGAACAGCTTTAAACTAGACTGGACTTCATGTAATGTCAAATAACAGAACAATGGGCATCTGTGAGTTAGCAACATTGTGAGTTCAGTTATATTTTCATTGGTTGGACAGATATAGTTTTATGTTTCATTTGGAATCTGCTTGTAGAACTAACAATTACATTCTGTAGTAAATCATATACCTTGAAATTTTTCCTCAATGTCACTTAGTTTCTTTTCAACACTACAGTGACTCTCATGAAGGTGTTCAAGCAATTTCTTTTGGCAAATATTGAAGTCAATGGCTGCCTCTGGTTGTGGATAGCCTAGATGTAAGATAAAATAAAATCAGTTTGAATAAATAAGTAAACTATGACTAACAAAAGTTTTAAAAACCTTTAACTGTCATTTCAAAACAAAACTGACCTTAATGTGTGTAAGGAGACAGAACATTGTTGCTAACTAGAGAAGGAACTGATTAATCCCGAGATACATAAAATAAAAACAGAAAATTGTGAAATTTCATAGAAAGTTCTTTGTCAGAGCTAAAAAGACACATGCAGTCAACTTAGACACTCATAGAACCACTGTTGACTCCTGATACTGTCACATGACAAACAGTCATGGGTAGGATTGGTGGTGAGGAAATAGAGAAGGCTTTGGAGTTAGGATGAGGTAGAAAAGAGGTAGGTTTGGGACAGATTAGGTGATCATGCTGTGTTTAAACATGCAGGGTCATAAATAGTCTTCATGTTGGGCACTGGCTGACTGGACTGAATGACATGTTAAAGTTTGTCGAATGACTAAATATAATCGACTCAAAGCCTGAACGTAAGAAGACATGCCAAGAAGACATACTGTGTTTAATCTCATGGAGAAGATTTTGGACAATGCTGTAGATTTGGTGCTAGAGAAGGGTCTGAACTCTGCACCTACACCAGGGACCTTTCCCATACGAGATATGATTAGTGGAATAGAGCACGCTGTTTCAAAACTTCCTGCCAAAGAGATTAGACATGACATATGTCGCATCTTGACTCAAGCTTCACCTAAGAGGTCCAACTTTAACGTCACCTCAGCTGAAAGAAATGCTCTACGACAATTGATAGAAGACCAAGACATCGTCATCTGACCTGCTGACAAAGGAAATGCTACTGTGCTTCTCTCACACACAGAATATAACATCAAGATGTACAAGCTGCTCAACGATCCTGCATACAGTAAATTAAAAAGTGATCCAATGGGTAGGATCCAGAGAAAGACTCTGGAACTCATCAGGAAGGGCTCGATTCCAGGGCAAGTCTCCAAGGGTTTGCGTCAACAAGCTGCAGTTCCTCCTAGACTCTACGGCCTACCCAAGATCCAGAAGAATGGAGTGCCTCTCCCTCCCATTGTAAGTAACATAGGAACACCTTCTTTTTTTGTTGCCAAATAGCTGACATCACTATTGGGACCTCCCGTAGGGAAGTGCAACCATCATATTTGAAAATCTTAAGATTTCATACGTCATCTGAAAACTCTTAGACTGTGATCATTGGTTCTCTTAGTAAGTTTTGATGTTGTGTCTTTATTTATAAAGGTGACCTTACAGGACTCTTTATAGCTCATTAGCAACAAGTTTAAGGAGGACATAGTAGCATTATTTAAACACGTGTTTACTTCAACATACTTCTTATTTCATGACCAACATTTTGAACAAGGGGTCGGTGTCACCATGAGAAGCCCACTGTCTCTTATTTTATGGAGGACTTTGAAGATAAAGCTCTACAGACAGCCACTCTCAAACCCTCTTGTTTTCTGCAGTATGTGGATGATACATTTTTGGTGTGGCCACATGGACTTGATACTCTGCCTATGTTTCTTCAGCATCTGAATTCGCTCCATCCAAATATAAACTTCACAATGAAAGTGGAAAAAGATGGTACTTTACCTTTTTTTGATGTTTTGGTACGAAGGAAAGCAGATGGAACCTTGGGACACAGCGTCTACTGCAAACCAATGCATACAGATCTATATCTGCAGGCCACAAACTGCCATCATCCTGCACAGTGCAGTAGTGCATTATGTATGTTAGTTCATAGAGTGCTTGTGGTATCTGATCCTGAAAGCTTGTCGAGTGAAATACAACATTTGAAGACAGTGTTCTGACAAATGGTTATTCTGAGGGACAGATACGCAATGCATTCTGGCCCAGGCGAGTTCAATGTATGGAGCGGAATGAAGATGCAAAGACACCCATCACTTTGGCATTTTTGCCATATTTTGTGCCATGTCATCAAGAATCGGAAGAGTCCATGGAAGATATGGAATTAAGTGTGTTTTTCAACCATCTGCAAAACTAAGAAATCTGTTGGGTTTGGTTAAGGATGACCTTGGCCTGAGGAAATGTGGTGTGACAAGATTCCTTGGCACTGAAGGACAGTGTATGTAGGCCAGACATGCCACACAATACAAGAACACTGTGATGAATATCAGCTTCATACATGCCTTCATCAACTGGAAAAGTCAGTAACCTATAATCTCATCAACAGGGATGAGGGATTTCAACTGAGCACAGTCAGGAACACTGCATTGGCTGCTATTAAATCACATTGCGAAAATCAAGATTCTTCGATAACAGACCCGTCGTAACATTGGTCAGAGAGCCGCTCTGCAATTTTCAGTGGAGGGAGTTTGAATATGGCACCATCTGTCTGCAAATCATTGTGCTTGTGTGATTTCTGTGCCTGCTCATTCTTTGCATGTGTGTTCTAGAAACAGGGTGTGAACGTGCGGATACTGTCAATCGTACCTAGCCACCAGCAAGGCTGAACCATCTGAAGATGTGGGACAGTTGCCCCGAGGAAGTATTGTGGAATTTGCACAACATGATCCAGCGGCAAACCAGTGAAGATTATTTACAACATATCCGCCGGGAAAGCCTGAAGGGTCACCCAGGTCATGTTATGGAATACGCTTTGAAACATAAAATAGCTAGGAGCTTTCCCACTTCTTTAAAATTTATTACCATCAGATTCTCACCCACATTTGATTAACTCAAACGCTAATAACATGTCAACAGTAATTGTATGCACAGTCAAATATGTGCAATATAGGTAACACTATACTTTGGGAAATGTTATGATAAATAAACCTGTACAAAGTACTTCACTTAAAACTTCCGGGCTGATAGGCCGTGGTCGAAGTATAAAACTGTCTCCTAACGTTTCGTCTCCGACTGCGGGAGACATCATCGTTTTACCTCCGATGATGTCTCCCGCAGTCGGAGATGAAACGTTAGGAGACAGTTTTATACTTCGACCACGGCCTATCAGCCCGGAAGTTTTAAGTGAAGTCAATACCGGCTGTGAAAGTTTACATTGTATGATCTGTACAAAGTATTCCTTATGCCTCAAGTAGACACTGTAATTGGTAGAAAGGTTTGAAAGCATGATACCTACTTAAAATCACTAAAATATCATTATGATCATTGTCTGTGACATGTATTTTAAATCTGAATAATGACAGAATTATGAAAAGGATAGATTGCTACTCACCGTATAGTGGAGATGCTGAGTCACAGACAGACACAGCAAAAAGACAGGTAACACGTTAAGCTTTCAGCCATAAGGCCTTCTTCTGCATTAGGCAAAACACACACACACACACACACACACACACACACACACACAGTCATGCAACTTTCACTCACATGACCACTGTCTCTGGCAGCTGAGGCCAGACTGTGAGCAGCAGCATATGATGGGAGGGAGGGAGGGGTAGCAGGGTAGGTGTGGGGGACGATAAAGTGCTGCTTGGGGGAGCATACAGGGATGAGGTGGAGAGAGGGTAGGTCATCTAAGTGCAGGTGAGAAATTAGATGGAGCATGTGTGGAGAGGGGGAGGGGAAGCAGAAAAGGAGAGAAGTGAAAAGACTGTAATTTGTTGGTGGAATGGAAGGTTTTGTGGTGCTGGAGTGGGAACTGGTAAGGGGATAAGTGGGTGAAGGGCAGTAATTAGTAAAGTTTGAGGCCAGGAGGGTTATGGGAATATAAGATTTGTTCCAGGGAGAGTTCTCACCTGTGCAATTCAGAAAGGTTGGTACTGGTATGGAGGAGGGTCAAGATGGCACAGTCTGTGAAGCAGTCATTGAAATGAAGAACGTTGTGTTGGGCAATGTGCTCAGCAACTGAGTGAAAAAACTAATTGCAGACTGGAATCAAAATTTTAGGATGTAATGTCTCAGATTGATGGTAGTATAAAGTCTGAAGTTGCAGACTTAAAAGCTGAACTTGTTGATAAAATAGATGAAGTGTGCAGCAAATTTGATAATATGCTATCAACTTCTGATGAAGTAATAAAGGTGAATAATTGTTGTGAGAAAACTGGGGAAAGTGTTCTAGGGGCGGATAAATCAGACTGTGGGAAGGGTGGAATCAGGCGTGGGAAAGTGAATCAGAAATTAACGATGAAATGGACGGAGCCTGTGGAGAATTAGATCACATTGAGGACAAAATACATGAATTTAATGATATTAAAGTTACAAAAAGCTGTTCAGGAATGGAAGATGTAGCATAGGAAATAGGGGCTTTTCATAATAACAATTTATTCTTACACCCATTTATAAATAGTTGGACATCACCCAAAACAGTCACTCAGCAGTTTGAAAGTGAACGATTGACATCCACATCAGAGATGCTCTCATTTTTTGACTCAAACCACAATTATGTATATTTTGCATTTGAGAACACTGTAAAGTTCAAGAACTTTAACTTGTAAAAACTTTCTTGTAATTATGGTACCTTTTATTAATGAACATTGTGATTCAATTCTAATGTTATCAAAAATACTGTGAATGTGAACAATTGTCATCTACATCAGAGATGCTCTCATTTTTTGACTCAAACCACAACTATGTTTATTTTGCATTTGAGAATACTATAAAATTCAAGAATTTTCACGTGTAAAAACATTCTTGTAATTATGGTACCTTTTATTAATGAACATTGTGATTCAATTCTAATGTTATCAAAAATACTGTGAACTATCATTTTCATGAAATTTTCATTAACAAATGACTTAAGAACTGTGCTAAATTTGAACTGTGCTGTAATAAATGGGACCATGATATTTTTGTACAGGAATAGGAAGACTGTTTAGTGGTGCAATAAAACAAGTTACTTCTCAATGTAATTGAAGGTCTGCTGTTTACGTTTAATAGTGTAAAAACAGCTCACCATAATGAATAAGTGAGACTTCAGGTGGAATAAAATGAGTGTGTTAATGTCATCTAAAATAAGTCACTACTTACATTATTGGATGAACTCCATTTCACATCTGTATGAACTTTCAGGTTTGAAGTGATCAAGATTGGTACTACCAAGAAGAGGTTACAAATAACAGATCAGTTCCATTGCACATGATTAAAATCCCCAGATGATGACCATTACATAAAAATATAATAGAAAGAAACATTCCACATGGGAAAAATATATTAAAAAAGATGCTGTGACTTACCAAATGGGAAAGCGCTGGTAGATAGACACAATAAAAAACACACAAACACACACACAAATATCAAGCTTTTGCAACCCATGGTTGCTTCGTCAGGAAAGAGGGAAGGAGAGGGAAAGATGAAAGGATGTGGGTTTTAAGGGAGAGGGTAAGGAGTCATTCCAATCCCGGGAGCGGAAAGACTTACCTTAGGGGGAAAAAGGGACATGTATACTCGCACACAAACACATATCCATCCACACATATACAGACACAGGCAGAAATATGTAAAGGCAAAGAGTTTGGGCAGAGATGTCAGTCGAGGCGGAAGTACAGAGGCAAAGATGTTTTTGAGTGACAAGTGATGTACGAGGGGCGGCAACTTGAAATTAGTGGAGGTTGAGGCCAGGTGGGTAACAGGAAGAGAGGATATATTGAAGGGCAAGTTCCCATCTTCAGAGTTCTGATAAGTTGGTGTCAGTGGGAAGTATTCAGATAACCTGGATGGTGTAACACTGTGCCAAAATAAGTTAGCCGTGTGCCAAGGCATGTTTAGCCACAGGGTGATCCTCATTACCAACAAACACTGTCTGCCTGTGTCCGTTCATGCGAATGGACAGTTTGTTGCTGGTCATTCCCACATAGAAGGCTTCACAGTGTAGGCAGGTCAGTTGGTAAATCATGTGGGTGCTTTCACACGTGGCTCTGCCTTTGATCGTGTACACCTTCCGGGTTACAGGACTGGAGTAGGTGGTGGTGGGAGGGTGCATGGGACAGGTTTCAAACCGGGGGCGGTTACAAGGGTAGGAGCCAGAGTAGGGAAGGTGGTTTGGGGATTTCATAGGGATGAACCAAGAGGTTACGAAGGTTAGGTGGACGGCGGAAAGACACTCTTGATGAAGTGGGGAGGATTTCATGAAGTATGGATCTCATTTCAAGGGCAGGATTTGAGGAAGTCATATCCCTGCTGGAGAGCCACATTCACAGTCTGATCCAGTCCCGGAAATTATCGTGTCACAAGTGGGGCACTTTTGTGGTTCTTCTGTGGGAGGTTCTGGGTTTGAGGGGATGAGGAAGTGGCTCTGGTTATTTGCTTCTGTACCTCATTGGGAGGGTAGTTGCTGTTTTCAGGTTGTTGGTGTAATGGTTCAGGGATTCGGGATTGGAGCAGATTTGTTTGCTACGAAGACCTAAGCTGTAGGGAAGGGACCGTTTGATAGGAAGTGGGTGGCAGCTGTCATAATGGAGGTACTGTTGTTTGTTGGTGGGTTTGATGTGGACGGATGTGTGAAGCTGGCCATTGGACAGATGGAGGTCAACGTTGAGGAAAGTGGCATGGGATTTGGAGTAAGACCAGGTGAATCTGATAGAACCATAGGAGTTGAGGGTGGAGAGGAAATTCTGGAGTTCTTCTTCACTGTGAGTCCAGATCATGAAGATGTCATCAATAAATCTGTACCGAACTTTGGGTTGGAAAGACCTGGGTAACCAAGAAGGCTTCCTCTAAGCGACCCATAAATAGGTTGGCATACAAGGGGGCCATCCTGGTACCCATGGCTGTTCCCTTTAATTGTTGGTATGTCTGACCTTCAAAAGTGAAGAAGTTGTGAGTTAGGATGAAGCTGGCTAAGGTAATGAGGAAAGAGGTTTTAGGTAGGGTGGCAGGTGATCGGTGTGAAAGGAAGTGCTCCATCGCAGGGAGGCCCTGGGCATGTGGGATATTTGTGTATAGGGAAGTGGCATCAATGGTTACAAGGATGGTTTCCGGGGGTAACAGATTGGGTAAGGAATCCAGGCATTCGAGAAAGTGGTTGGTGTCTTTGATGAAGGATGGGAGACTGCATGTAATGGGTTGAAGGTGTTGATTTACGTAGGCAGAGATAACAACTTTCGTTTTATTTCCATTCCCGTTTTTCCCACATAACCGATCATTTTTTAGCAGCTTCCCACAGGATTTAACGTTATTATTTCTTTGTCAGACAATTGTTAGCCTCATTTTCATAATCTGCCACCTCATAACCAGTTCTTTTTAATACATTTACACGCAGTTTTTCCGAAATTTTCCCGTATTTCTCCACCCATTAACGTGTTTTAGAGGCAACACAACTACCTAACCTTTGTACACATCGTTGTTTACCAACCTAAGATCACCACAGGATCAACATAGCTCAGCTTAAACCAACACTTTTTTACTTTTTTCACCCCACAACTCCAGTTGCTTTCTACTTCACCTTTATCTCTCCCCATATATTTTTATTTTCACTTTAGCCTCATGTTACACTTTCCGCCTTCTAGTACCATGTCACCCTCACAACATCCCCACAATGACCCCATTAAGTTTTATTTACATTCCCTCCGCAAATGTGCCTTCACCCTAGCCAGATTATTCTCCCATATTTTATTCACTCAGCCTTGTCTGACATTTGGCATTACCCCCAAAGGCCTCACACTTAAAGTTCCCATCTCTGGGTGTAACCCTTCTTTCCATCAGTCCCTATACCAGTTCCAAACTGAACAATCCATAGCCCTCACCCACCTAATCCTTCACCTACACATCAACTCAGCCAATGAACACACCCGTCAACTCCTATCCCTAATCAAAGTCCTCAATCTTTCCTCTCCCACATCCACACCGGCTGTTCAGAGCATCCTCCTACAGGACAACCGCAAATTAGAACAGCATGCCACCCTACACCTCAAAAAACTATCCAATCTCCTGGTTTCCCACCTCTGGAAAGGCAAGTCACTCACCCTCCACAACCCTTCCAACAAACCTCAACCTCCTCTCATTGCACACAGACCTGGTCTCTCCCATCTACTCAATCTCCCACTTCCAGCTCCACTCCCTCCAAAGCCTCTAAATTCTAGTCAACACAACCTGGAACCACAACACCCCAATCCAGTAGTTAACCTTTCCTCCAAGCCTCTCTCCCAATCCGAAACCTCTGTCCTATGCAAAGGCTTCACCTTCAGCCCCACTTCCAGATTCAACCAAACAGCCCCCGTCAAATATTTACTGTCCTACACTCATAGTATCTGCTGGAAATATCACTTTGCCACGAAGAAAAATAATCCTAATCCTACTCCCAATGATCCAACACCCCAAGACACTATCCTAATTGAACCCTGCCTGGAACAGTTCCGTCCTCCATCACAGCGGGACCCACCTCCTCTTCCTCAAAGTCACCCTCTCCAAACCTTCCAGGAATTTCTCACTTCCAGCCTTGCCTCTCAGTCTTTCTTGAAAAACCTTAATCCTACTCCCAACATCAACACAGCTGAAGCCCAGGCTATGCATGATCTGAAAGCTGACCGATCTATCGTCAATCTTCTGGCTGACAAGGGTTCCACCACCGTGGTACTAGATCGTCGGGAGTATGTGGCTGAGGGACTGCGTCAGCTTTCAGACAACACTACATTCAAAGTTTGCCAAGGTAATCACATTCCTGATGTCTAGGCGGAGCTTCAAGGAATCCTCAGAACCTTAGGCCCCCTACAAAACCTTTCACCTGACTCCATCAACCTCCTGACCCCACCGACACCCCGCACCCCTACCTTCTACCTACTTCCTAAAACTCACAAACCAAAACATCCCGGCCACCCCATTGTAGCTGGTTACCAAGCCCCCACAGAACATATCTCTGCCTACGTAGATCAACAACTTCAACCCATTACATGCAGTCTCCCATCCTTCATCAAAGACACCAACCACTTTCTCGAATGCCTGGAATCCTTACCCAATCTGTTACTCCCAGAAACCATCCTTGTAACCATTGATGGCACTTCCCTATACACAAATATCCCACATGTCCAGGGCCTCCCTGCGATGGAGCACTTCCTTTCACACCGATCACCTGCCACCCTACCTAAAACCTCTTTCCTCATTACCTTAGCCAGCTTCATCCTAACTCACAACTTCTTCACTTTTGAAGGTCAGACATACCAACAATTAAAGAGAACAGCCATGGGTACTAGGATAGCCCTCTCATACGCCAACCTATTTATGGGTTGCTAAGAGGAAGCCTTCTTGGTTACCCAGGCCCGCCAACCCAAAGTTCGGTACAGATTTATTGATGACATCTTCATGATCTGGACTCACAGTGAAGAAGAACTCCAGAATTTCCTCTCCACCCTCAACTCCTTTGGTTCTATCAGATTCACCCGGTCCTACTCCAAATCCCATGCCACTTTCCTCAACGTTGACCTCCATCTGCCCAATGGCCAGTTTCACACATCCGTCCACATCAAACCCACCAACAAGCAACAGTACCTCCATTATGACAGCTGCCACCCATTCCATATCAAACGGTCCCTTCCCTACAGCTTAGGTCTTCATGGCAAACAAATCTGCTCCAATCCCGAATCCCTGAACCATTATACCAACAACCTGAAAACAGCTTTTGAATCCCGCAACTACCCTCCCAACTTGGTACAGAAGCAAATAACCAGAGCCACTTCCTCATCCCCTCAAACACAGAACTTCCCACAGAAGAACCCCTAAAGTGCCCCACTTGTAACAGGATACTTTCCAGGACTGGATCAGACTCTGAATGTGGCTCTCCAGCAGGGACATGACTTCCTCAAATCTTGACCTGAAATGAGATCCATTCTTCATGAAATCCTCCCAACTCTACCAAGAGTGTCTTTCCGCCATCCACCTAAGTTTCGTAACATCTTGGTTCATCCCTATGAAATCCCCAAACCACCTTCCCTACTCTGGCTCCTACCCTTGTAACCGCCCCCGGTGTGAAACCTGTCCCATGCACCCTCCCACCACCACCTACTCCAGTCCTGTAACCCAGAAGGTGTACACGATCAAAGGCAGAGCCACATGTGAAAGCACCCACATAATTTACCAGCTGACCTGCCTACAATGTGAAGCCTTCTATGTGGGAATGACCAGCAACAAACTGTCCATTTGCATGAACGGACACAGGCAGACAGTGTTCGCTGGTAATAAGGATCACCCTGTGGCTAAAAATGACTTGGCGCACGGCTAGCATATCTTGGCACAGTGTTACACCGTCCGGGTTATCTGAATACTTCCCACTGACACCAACCTATCAGAACTCTGGAGATGGGAACTTGCCCTTCAATATATCTTCTCTTCTACATCTACATCTACTTCCATACTCCGCAAGCCACCTGACGGTGTGTGGCGGAGGGTACCTTGAGTACCTCTATCGGTTCTCCCTTCTATTCCAGTCTCGTATTGTTCGTGGAAAGAAGGATTGTCTGTATGCTTCTGTGTGGGCTCTAATCTCTCTGATTTTATCCTCATGGTCTCTTCGCGAGATATATGTAGGAGGGAGCAATATACTGCTTGACTCTTCGGAGAAGGTATGTTCTCGAAACTTCAACAAAAGCCCGTACCGAGCTACTGAGCGTCTCTCCTGTAGAGTATTCCACTGTAGTTTATCTATCATCTCCGTAACGCTTTCGCGATTAATAAATTATCCTTTAATGAAGCACGCTGATCTGCGTTGGATCTTCTCTATCTCTTCTATCAACCCTATCTGGTACGGATCCCACACTGCTGAGCAGTATTCAAGCAGTGGGCGAACAAGCGTACTGTAACCTAATTCCTTTGTTTTCGGATTGCATTTCCTTAGTATTCTTCCAATGAATCTCAGTCTGGCATCTGCTATACCAACCATCAACTTTATATGATCATTCCATTTTAAATCACTCGTAATGCGTACTCCCATATAATTTATGGAATTAACTGCTTCCATTTGCTGACCTGCTATTCTGTAGCTAAATGATAAGGGATCTATCTTTCTATATATTCGCAGCACATTACACTTGTCTACATTGAGATCCAATTGCCATTCCCTGCACCATGCGTCAATTCGCTGCAGATCCTCCTGCATTTCAGTACAATTTTCCATTGTTACAACCTCTTGATATACCACAGCATCATCCACAAAAAGCCTCAGTGAACTTCCGACGTCATCCACAAGGTCATTTATGTATATTGTGAATAGCAACGGTCCTACGACACTCCCCTGCTGCACACCTGAAATCACTCTTACTTCGGAAGACTTCTCTCCATTGAGAATGACATGCTGCACTTTGTGATCTAGGAACTCTTCAATCCAATAACACAATTGGTCTGATAGTCAATATGCTCTTACCTTCTTCTTTAAACGACTGCGGGGAACTGTATCGAATGCCTTGTGGAAGTCAAGAAACACGGCATCTACATGTGAACCCTTGTCTATGGCCAGCCGTGGTGGTCTAGCGGTTCTAGGCGCTCAGTCCAGAACCTCGTGACTGCTACGGTCGCAGGTTCGAATCCTGCCTCGGGCATGGATGTGTGTGATGTCCTTAGGTTAGTTAGGTTTAAGTAGTTTTAAGTTCTAGGGGACTGATGACCACAGATGTTAAGTCCCATAGTGCTCAGAGCCATTTGAACCATTTTGAACCTTGTCTATGGCCCTCTGAGTCTCGTGGACGAATAGCGCGAGTTGGGTTTCACACGACCGTCTTTTTCAAAACCCATGCTGATTCTTACAGAGTAGATTTCTAGTCTCCAGAAAAGTCATTATACTCGAACATAATACGCGTTCCAAAATTCTACAACTGATCGACATTAGAGATATAGGTCTATAGTTCTGCACATCTGTTTGACATCCCTTCTTGAAAACGGGGATGACCTTGTGCCCTTTTCCAATCCTTTGGAATGCTACGCTCTTCTAGAGACCTACGGTACACCGCTGCAAGAAGGTGGGCAAGTTCCTTCACATACTCTGAGTAAAATCGAACTGGTATCCCATCAGGTCCAGCGGCCTTTCCTCTTTTGAGCAATTTTAATTGTTTCTCTATCCCTCTGTTGTCTATTTCGATATCTACCATTTTGTCATCTGTGCGACAACCTAGAGAAGGAGCTACAGTGCAGTCTTCTTCTGTGAAACAGCTTTGGAAAAATACATTTAGTATTTTGGCCTTTAGTCTGTCATCCTCTTGTTTCAGTACCATTTTGGCCACAGAGTGTCTGGACATTTTGTTTTGATCCACCTACCACTTTGACATACGACCAAAATTTCTTAGGATTTTCTGCCAAGTCTGTACATAGAACTTTACTTTCAAATTCATTGAACGCCTCTTGTATAGCCCTCCTCACACTACATTTCGCTTCGCGTAATTTTTGTTTGTCTGCAAGGCTTTGGCTATGTTTATATTTGCTGTGAAGTTCCCTTTGCTTCCGCAGCAGTTTTTTAACTCAGTTGTCGTACCATCGTGGCTCTTTTCCATCTCTTACGATGTTGCTTGGCACAAACTCATCTAACGCATATTGTACGATGGCTTTGAACTTTGTCCACTGATCCTCAGCACTATCTGTACTGGAGACAAAACTTTTGTGTTGAGCCAACAGGTACTCTGTTATCTGCTTTTTGTCACTTTTGCTAAACAGAAAAATCTTCCTACCTTTTTTAATATTTCTATTAATGGCTAAAATCATCGATGCAGTAACCGCTTTATGATCACTGATTCCCTGTTCTGCGTCAACTGTTTCAAATAGTTCGGGTCTGTTTGTCACCAGAAGGTCTAATATGTTATTTTCATGAGTTGGTTCTCTGTTTAACTGCTCAAGGTAGTTTTCAGATAAAGCACTTAAAAAAATTTCACTGGATTCTTTGTCCCTGCCACCTGTTATGAACGTTTGAGTCTCCCAGTCTATATCCGGCAAATTAAAATCTCCACCCAGAACTACAACATGGTGGGCAAATCTACTCGAAATATTTTCCAAATTATCCTTCAGGTGCTCAGCCACAACAGTGCTGAGCCAGGGGGCCTATAGAGACATCTAAATACCATGTCTGAGCCTGCTTTAACCATGACCTTCACCCAAATTATTTCACATTTCGGATCTCCGTCAATTTCCTTTGATACTATTACACTTCTTATTGCTATAAACACGCCTGCCCCTTCACTGTCCAGTCTGTCTCTGCGGTATACATTCCAATCTGAGTTTAGGATTTCATTACTGTTTACTTCTGGTTTCAGCCAACTTTCTATCCCTAATACTATATGGGCATTGTGACCGTTTATTAATGAGAGCAGTTCTGGGACCTTTCTATAGACGCTCCTGCAGTTTACTATTAGCACATTAATATTGTTATTCCCTGTTGCGTTTCACCTACTCCTATCTTGCCGCGTCTCAGGAGGCGTCTTGTTAGGCCTAGGGAGGGAATTCTCTAACCTAAAAAACCCACATGTGCACTCCACATGTACTCCGCTACCCTTGTAGCCACTTCCGGCGTGTAGTGCACATCTGACCTATTAAGGGGACCCTACATTTCTCCACCCGGTAGCGGAGGTCGAGAAATTTGCACCCCAGATCTCCGCAGAATCGTCTGAGCCTCTGGTTTAAGCCTTCTACTCGGCTCCAAACCAGAGGACCGTGATCGGTTCTGGGAACGATACTACAAATAGTTAGCTCTAATTCCACCCTGCGAGTGAGGCTTTCCACCTTCACCAATTCCACCAACCGCCTGTACAAACTGAGGATGACCTCTGAATCCAGACGGCAGGAGTCATTGGTGCCGACGTGAGCAACAATTTGCAGTCGGGTGCACCCAGTGCTCTCTATCACCGCCGGCAGGGCCTCCTCCACATCTCGGATGAAACCCCCCAGCAAGCAGACAGAGTGAACACTGGCCTTCTTCCCCGACCTTTCCACTATTTCCCTAAGGGGCTCCATCACCCGCCTAATGTTGGAGCTCCCAATAACTAATAAACCCATCCCCCCGTGTGCCTTCTCGGACCTTGCTGAAGGAGCGGCCACATGTCCACTCACAGGCAGAGCGGGTGACACCACATGGCCAGCTTCCACATTGACCCTCCGCCTCGTGCGCCGCGAATGCCACTGAACCCGCCACTCCCCTTGGGGAGAGGGTGGCCCAACCAACCCCCAGTACCCGCGAAGATGTCTCGACAGCAGGGACAGTGGGTGAAGCATGTAACACCTGGGGTGTATCATGCGACGCACCAGACTCCTCACTGATGCTACACTCCAAGGCAGCAGCCTTAAGACGGCTGACCGCGGCCATCAACATGTTCAGCTGTTCGCGAACAGTTGCCAGCTCCTCCTGTATCCGTACGCAGCAGTCACACATCCTATCCATCCTAAGTTAATCAACTTTTAACTGGACTGGTAATTCACTAAAGGCGGCTGATAGTTGACTAAACTGTGGTTGCTAGACACTTCTTGTAGAAAACAATGACAATAGCACTACCTGTCTCAGGACTATTGAAAACAAACACTAGCACTACTAGCAGTATGGGTGACTAAAGGGACTCTCTCTGACTGTATTCAAAACAAACACGAAATCTATGAAACACTATTACTAGCACTCGACAATTAAAGCTTCCTAAAAGCAAAAACACACAGAAGAAGAAGTGGGAAGTAAGAAAAATGCAGTTAATACTTAAATTAATGTAGCTCGCTGCACAGCAGACGTGAAGCAGACGGCAGTTACGATGACACTCCCGTTACCCACCTGGCCTCAACCTCCACTAATTTCAAGTTGCCACCCCTCGTACATCACTTGTCACTCAACAACATCTTTGCCTCTGTACTTCCGCCTCAACTGACATCTCTGCCCAAACTCTTTGCCTTTACATACGTCTGCTTGTGTCTGTATATGTGCGGATGGATATGTGTGTGTGTGTGTGTGTGTGTGCGTGTGTGTGTGTGTGTGTGTGTGTGTGTGCGCGCGAGTGTATACCTGTACCTTTTTCCTCCTAAGGTAAGTCTTTCCGCTCCCGGGATTGGAATGACTCCTTACCCTCTCCCTGAGCTACCGAAGCACGACTCACGCCCGGTACTCACAGCTTTACTTCTGCCAGTACCTCGTCTCCTACCTTCCAAACTTTACAGAAGCTCTCCTGCGACGAGTCTCGGTCGGGCACACAGTTTTAATCTGCCAGGAAGTTTCATATCAGCGCACACTCCGCTGCAGAGTGAAAATCTCATTCTGAACTACTGTAGTGTTGCTACCCAGCCTTTTGGGAAAAGTAATAAGCCTTTTATCAAAAGAAATAAGAAGTAGTGAGAAAGCTGTGGTGAAGTCCTGCATTAGCAGCCACAGGCTGGTAGCCAGAGAGTGGTGATGTGTGGATCAGAATAACATACACATAATGAGACTGAAGGCTGAGGCTAGCTGCACTTAGGAGGAAAACTGCACCACACAGTGATAATGAGTGTAGCAGGTGGGTCGATGTCACTATACCAGGGCAAGTCTCTTGTTATGGGCAAAGTGACTAGGTGCCAAGTGTTAGTGAAACAAATGCACTTCAGAGTGATATAAATATGTATGAAATTCGAGACAGAAGGATTTCTTTGCCAGAGTCCAGCAGCACTACCACAATGCCAAGACCTTGCCAGACAGTGAAAGAACTGGCCATTATCAACAGCAGCTCGAGACTGTGCTGTGCCTGCAACTGCCAGCATGCCAGCACTAACTTCCTCACTGGGCTTGGCACCTCAGCACTGACAATTTACTGTCCACACATGCAGCTGCCAGCACTAAGTTCCATCTGAGGGACTTAGAGTGCCACAGCATCAGCCACTGTCCGACTCCTGCCAGGAAGCAGTAGGTGAAATTCCATGCACAGTAGTCTCCGCATGCCGCCACAGTGACCAGTTGTGGATCTGATGGGCTGTTCCAGATGTCATTGCCAGTGGAGCAGTAGTACACTGCTGATGTCATGTCCATAGTCTACAGAGGACAGCAATCATGCACAGACCTGTCATCAGTATTGATGTAAACAAAAACTTTAGAGAAAATCTCAATTTACTTGTACATAAGTTCCCCAGTCATACTGTAGTCATCAGTGGAGATTTTAATCATCCAACAATTAACTGGGAAAATAAGTTTCATTAGTGGCAGGCATAATGAAACATTCTGTGAAACTTTACTAAACATCTCTGAAAACTATCTAAAACAGATAGTTAGGAACCCCACTCAAGATGGAAATATATTGGATTTAATGGCAATAAATAGACCTGACCTCTTTGAGGATGCCCACATTGAAACTGCTATCAGTGACCACAATGAGGGTTGTGCCAATGATGATTACCAAAGTACAATGGACAACTAAAACAAACAGGAATATATGTTTAGTAAACTAGATAAAAAATTCAGTAGTGTCATATCTCAATGAGGAACTTGAAACTTTCAGCACAGGGCAGGAGCATGTAGAGGAACTCTGGCTCAAGTTCAAAGAAAAATTGAACAGACACTGGATAGATATGTTCCCAGTAGAACAATTCATAATGGGAGGGAACCTCCATGGTATACAGTCACCGTAAAGAAACTTCTAAAGAAACAGAGATGACTGCATAATAGTTGTAAAACAAACCATACTGCTATGTTTAGGGAGATGCTGAAACCCGAAGAAATTCTGGTCATAAGTAAAAGCTTTTAGTGGCAGACTTTAGTTTATTCATAGAATACCGGGGAAGTACAATCAGCCTAGAAAAGACATTGCTTCCAAATTACTCATGCAACCCATCCTAGAATATTGATCAAGTGTGTGGGACCTGCATCAGATAGGATTAGCATGGGATATTGGATCTATACAGAGAAGGGCAGCATGAATGGTCATGGATTTGTATATTCTGTGAGAGAGTGTCACAGAGATACTGAAGGAATTAAAGTGGCATACTCTTGAAGACAGATGCAAACTAGCCTGAGAAAGTCTGTTAACAACATTTCAAGAACTGGCTTTAAATGATTACTCTGGGATCTCTTTCATAGGGATCATGAGGATAAAATTAGAACAATTAATGTACAGACAGAGACACTCAAACAATCATTATTTCCATGCTCCATACATGAATGGAACAGGAAGAAATCCTAATAACTGGTACAATGGGACGTACCCTTTGCCATGCACCTCATGGTGGTTTGCAGAGTATAGATGTAGATGTAGATGTAGTAGATGGGGGGGGGGGACACCTACACAGCACCCTCTCACCTCAGCAGAAGCCACCCCTGCACACCAGTGTTGGCCATAGTCAACCGAATGAGGCATATTTTGCCTCACAAGAGTCACAACAAAGTATATATTGAGACTGAATAAAAGCCTTGTTTATTGGCAGCAGGGTTTTCACTGGGGCTCTCAGGCCCATCACCACCACTACTCACCCTTCTGAGTGCAACTGCACTGTTCTCTACGTAAACAGCCAGCAACTGCAAAAAACAGATGTGGATTCAACCAGTCAGTTGTGAGCAGGCAGCATTAAGTAGTGGGCATGTGATCATAATGCATGAATGACATTATCTGATAACTGCAGTGGAGCAACATCACTAAATCAAGTGTTGGAGACATTCTCCATAACATTTAGAAGAAGCAAAAAATGTGAATCCAAAGTTTGTCCCATGCATATTTACTCCCAAACAATGTCAATGATGTGTGGTATGCCTGCTGTGACCTGACTGAAATGCAAAATACAGACAATTCGTTCCTGGAAAAAATATCACTGGTGATGTGACTTGGTGTTATCAATATGAACCCATCACAAATGACAAAGTGCACAATTTCACATGAAAGATCAACACTTTGATGACATAACCAACATTCAGGTCAAATGTAACATGTGAGTTGAATAACACCCAAGTGGTTGTGGTGGGGAGGCCATGGGGAAGAGGGGGGACATGATGCAGAACACCTGAAATATTAAAATCACCATCTTAATTTTTCTCTATTTTTTTATTAATCCAATCTCGAAACATTTTGGACTGTATGGGTCATTTGAAACATGCAGCGCCTCTTCAGATTCTTCCTCACATACTGATTATTGTTTTGTTTTTATTTCACCGTATAGTTTGTATTATTACTATCATCATCATTTAAAAATTTCATAAGGCTTAATGTTTGATCCCAAACTTCTTTTGTGCAGTTAATTTTGGATCTTCTTTTAATGTGATGATCTCTTCAGCCAATGACAACAGTTTAATTGAAAATAAAAAGACATTCACAACAACACGAGCAATCAGTTTTACTCCTGATGAAGAGGATAGAGGCTATCTTCAAAATAATGAGTTACCATTAGCATTTGACCAAATTTCTACTCCAATAATCTTTTATGCATGAAAGGCATCACAAAGATAGACATAGAATTTCAGCATATAATGGGCAAAAAAAAAAAAGAAGCTTGCCATTTTTTAACAGAGTTGTAGAAATGCTCAATCTTCACCAAATTTCCAGAATACATGTTGATATCTATAGGAACATACTGCTTACTTATTATCTATCATAAACCAAAGAAAATTTCAGCTCTGCACAAACACATGGAAAATAGTGATTATATTTACCTTTAATGCCATTCTGAGGACTCAAAACATCAACAACAACATCAGGACCATGCTGTCCATTATTCATTTCATGTTTGTTCCATAAAATCAGTTTTGGATGGTTAGGTATCCTGAAGAAGAAACTGAAACATCATCTAAAGCAGTGAAAATAAAGGATTATGGTCATGCACAAAAATAACTGCCCGACAAAAAATGTTAAGCAGTCAGGAGACAGGGGTAGATATCAATGTAACTTCATACATGTACACACAATCGGTGGACATGTAAATAATTAGAGTAGCAATTCTCTGTGACAGGTTGAATGACCACCAGATTGTGTTAGTTGTGTTTTTGTTTAGTGTTGCTACAAGGTCTGATAGAGTATATAAGGGGTGGCAACAGCATCAGATACTGAGTGATCAGTGCGAAGGACATGGAATACTGCGTACTCATCTGAGACATTGTTATTAAGATTTTAGAGAAGGCTTTGAAATGGACATTGTGAGACTCGATTTGGCAAGTTGGTCAAATTGTACGATATCCAGATTTATGGGGCATTTGAATGAGACAATGGTCCAGAGTTGTACTGCATGGGAATGTGCTAGCTGACATACTTGTCGTCAACATTCCCATCAAACTCATCTGACTAATACATGGGAGAAGTGACATATGGTGCACCAAGCACATTGTAACCACTTTACATATGTGTCTATCATCTGAGAACAAGTAATGGACTCCCTGCAACATTTTGTGTCATTCCACACCACTGCTCACAGACAAGCAGCTAACATTAATAAGGGTTGCTTTTGGAGTGGTGCAGTGATCAGATAGTATGGACTGCTGATGAATGGCATTGCACTGCATCATGGTTTGGCACTACCCCAGACAACTGTCATCAGTCAGTAGGGTAGTGACCTGGGGAGAGGTCCCATTCTTCAAATTTTTTGGAGAGGCACAGTGGTGTCACTTCTGGTGTCATGATGTGGGGAGCAATCAGGCTTGATTTCAACTGGTAGTGGTTGTAGTGGTAGAGAGAACAGCATGGACATCCTGCATCCTCATGTCTTACCTTTCATGCGACGATATTGGAGTAACATTTTTCTCTGCATGACACACATCTCTCTGTACTGTCTATGTTACATTGAGGTACTTCCATGGCTTGTAAGATTCCATAATCTGGACCCAATAGAACATGTGTGGGACCAGCTCAGACATCAGCTTCATCTCAGAGCCACTAAATGGGATATGGAGGACAAGTTATAACATTTGTACATCACCTTCCCTCGGCAGAGGATACAATGGCTTTATGACACCATTCTCAACCAAATCCATGCACTCATCCAGGCCAGAGGGAATGCAACATTGTATAAAGTATGATACTTATAAATAATATAAGCGAACTCATTGTGGGAACTCCTTTGTAAATGTGACTCAATTTTTTAAGCAGTGGAATAACACCAGAAACCCTTTTAACCTGTGAAGTTTCATTTCACTCTTCATCCCTTTTGGGTGCTTCACTTTTTTTTGTCAGGGAGTGTATTTACTATTCATATTCCACAAACAAACCTTAAACTGCATGCATTGATGTTCTTCTCATTCTTGCCAAATTACTGCAAATCAATAACTGAATGAAAGTGTTGACTTTCAAAGTATTATTCTTTTCAGATTAGAAACACATAAAGCAAATTAGTTCTTGGAATTAATCACTGACAAAAAATTGTAAGTGATATTGGACTGGTTACCTATGTATGTCTCTCAAGCATAAAGCATGAAAAGGATAATGTAGAAACTAGTAGCTGAAACAGTTATGCTAAATTTATTCATGAACTTGGTACTATATTTTGTAATTACTTCCCATGAAAAGTTTTTTATTTTTTGGGAAATATTCAGTTTGGTGAAGCATCAGGTAGCAGAGTTCTCGTTTAGTTTTGTGTTTATAGTGATGTAACAACATCTTATCACCAATCAGTACACTGAAAATTTCCACTGTATACCTTTTGCTGAATGTTTTAAACACGAATCAACAAAATCCACCTACATGGATTTCTTTTGCTCTGTCAGTGAACATAAGATGCATTCAGTAGATTTTTTTATGAGACGTAAATATATTTTTGTGCAAAATTTAGTGTTACAACTGATTGTTAATAGAGTTATGTGTTTATTCATTCACAGAGCATTTTTTCAGTAAAATAAGCTAAAAGTTTACAACAGAATATAATTAAAAGTTGATAGATTCTTATATTCAAGCATATAATGGGTTGATACAAAAGTCCATAGTGTTTTTCCACAAGTTTAATAAACACAGCAGATAAACATAGCAGAGACCTTAGTAATCAATAATATATTATCCTTTACTATTCACACCAGTCCGCCAATGGTGAGGTAACTTTTTGATTCTGCGGCTGCTGAAATCAAGTGGTTTTGAGGTGAAGAACATATCAAGCAATGTTTGTAATGCATTTTCATCCAGACAGGAAGTTCCCTGAAGATTGTTTGATAGAGAGCAGAAATTAAATGTAATAGGCAAGGACTGGAGACTTCAAAAAAAACTGTGATATACATGATCACTTTACCAGACAAAAGGTACTTTTCACATGGGAGTTAAGCTTTATAACGAACTTCCTGAAAACATAAAATCTATCACTGAGGTCAATACATTTGGAAAATCTCTAAAGTCATATTTACAGCATCATTGCTTTTACTTCATTGAAGAATATTTAAATTTATGAAATACATTATATAAATACTTACGTGAGAGGCTTATCTCACTAGGGGTAAGATAGATACTGCCTACAGGAAAATTAAAGAGACCTTTGCAGAAAGGAGAACAACTTGCATGAATATCAAGAGCTTGGATGGAAACCCAGTTCTAAACAAAGAAGGGAAAGCAGAAAGGTGGAAGGAGTATATAGAGGGATTATACAAGGGCGATGTACTTGAGGACAATATTATGGAAATGGAAGAGGATGTAGATGAAGATGAAATGGGAGATATGATACTGCATGAAGAGTTTGACACAGCAATGAAAGACCTGACTCAAAACAAAGCCCCCGGAGTAGACAACATTCCATTAGAACTACTGACAGCCTTGGGAGAGCCAGTCCTGACAAAACTCTACCATCTGGTGAGCAAGATGTATGAGACAGGCGAAATACCCTCAGACTTCAAGAAGAATATAATAATTCCAATCCCAAAGAAAGCAGGTGTTGACAGATGTGAAAATTACCGAACTATCAGTTTAATAAGTCACAGCTGCAAAATACTAACGCGAATTCGTTACAGATGAATGGAAAAACTGATAGAAGCCAACCTCGGGGAAGATCAGTTTGGAATCCGTAGAAATGTTGGAACAAGTGAGGCAATACTGACCCTACGACTTATCTTAGAAGAAAGATTAAGAAAAGGCAAACCTACATTTCTAGCATTTGTAGACTTAGAGAAAGCTTTTGACAATGTTGATTGGAATACACTCTTTCAAATTTTGAAGGTGGCAGGGGTAAAATACAGGGAGCGAAAGGCTATTTACAATTTGTACAAACACCAGATGGCAGTTAGAAGAGTCGAAGGGCATGAAAGGGAAGCAGTGGTTGGGAAGGGAGTGAGACAGGGTTGTAGCCTCTCCCCGATGTTATTCAATCTGTATATTGAGCAAGCAATAAAGGAAACAAAAGAAAATTTTGGAGTAGGAATTAAAATCCATGGAGAAGAAATAAAAACTTTGAGGTTCGCCGATGACATTGTAATTCTGTTAGAGACAGCAAAGGACTTGGAAGAGCAGCTAAATGGAATGGACAGTGTCTTGAAAGGAGGGTATAAGATGAACATCAACAAAAGCAAAACGAGGATAATGGAAAGTAGTCGAATTAAGTCGGGTGATGCTGAGGGAATTAGATTAGGAAATGAGACACTTAAAGTAGTAAAGGAGTTTTGCTATTTGGGGAGCAAAATAACTGATGATGGTCGAAGTAGAGAGGATATAAAATGTAGACTGGCAATGGCAAGGAAAGCGTTTCTCAAGAAGAGAAATTTATTAACATCAAGTATAGATTTAAGTGTCAGGAAGTTGTTTCTGAAAGTATTTGTATGGAGTGTAGCCATGTATGGATGTGAAACATGGATGATAAATAGTTTAGACAAGAAAAGAATAGTAGCTTTCGAAATGTGGTGCTACAAAAGAATTCTGAAGATTAGATGGGTAGATCACATAACTAATGAGGAGTTGTTGAATAGGATTGGGGAGAAGAGAAGTTTGTGGCACAACTTGACTAGAAGAAGGGATCGGTTGGTAGGACATGTTATGAGACATCGAGGGATCACCAATTTAGTATTGGAGGGCAGCGTGGAGGGTAAAAATCATAGAGGGAGTCCAAGAAATGAATACACTAAGCAGATTCAGAAGGATGTAGGCTGCAGTAGGTACTGGGAGATGAAGAAGCTTGCACAGGATAGAGTAGCATGGAGAGCTGCATCAAACCATTCTCAGGACTGAAGACAACAACAACAACAACAACAACAACAACATGTAAAGTGTATTATTGTAACCATAAATATGTATGCCTTGAAATGGCTTTCAGTCTGTATATTTATAACTTGACTTGTCCAATGTTTTATGCATAAGCTGCTATATAGACAACAGGGCCAATAAACAATACAATACAATGAGGGTGCAAGATCATGTGAATAATGTGGGTGTGGAATCACTTCCCAACTCAACTCCTGTATATTGTTTTTGGCAGTGTAGCAAGATGTGGACATGCATTGACATGGAGCAGCATCTCTTCGTGCAT
The DNA here is from genome assembly GCF_023898315.1 of Schistocerca nitens. NCBI lineage: Eukaryota > Metazoa > Arthropoda > Insecta > Orthoptera > Acrididae > Schistocerca > Schistocerca nitens. The sequence goes on from NC_064615.1 coordinate 139,328,904, forward strand.
TCTTCCTGGCTGTTGTTCTAGGATTGCATCTGAAATACATCTCGAATGCTGACAGTAAATGTCAGCTGTGATGACTGCACCTTGGGGAAGTGATTCATAGTACACCATACCGTTGTTGTTCCACCAGATACATAATATTATCTTTTGTAAGGAGAGTTGCTGCTTTGTTTCGGCTCAACCATTGCTTTCTTCTTGTTATGCTAGCATAAAGAAACTATTCCTCATCACCAGTAATGATACAGGATAGGAACAGTCAGTGTTGTTTATGAGTCAATAGACGATGAGTGAGCAGAGATGCACACCCACTGATTTTCTGTGACTATGGCTTAGTGTTCCACGACTCGAAGAGGCCACATCATTTAATGATTGAATTGGCTGATGATGATGATGATGATGATGATGATGGCTTAGTGTGTGTGGTACCCCTACACCTGATTTTGAGACTATGCTACAGCGTGAAAATGTCACATTATGATGGAAAGATTATAATTCGTCACATTTATCAGTTCTTGAGTACACTAATGTGGATCATTGTGAATTAATGCATTTAAACAATCTTCTGCAACCCCATAGCTCTTCCTGAACATGGAGGGTTACTAATGTCAAAATAATCCTCCTTAAAATGAGAAAAACAATTTATTGTTATGCTCTGTCCAATGGCATTATCCCCATACACAGCACAAATGTTTCTGGCTGGCTCTGCTGCTGTCACCACTCTACTGAACTCAAACAGAAGAATATGTCAGAAATGTTCCAATTTCTCCACTTGGCACTCCATTCTCTAGCATCTACAGGTTCACTCAGTATCTCCAGATGACAATATGTGAACTCAGATAGCAACAGTGGATTACAAATAAAAATGAGAATCAATAAATAAACCCATATCAACCAGAATACCAACATGCGAAACAAAAATGGGATGAACTTACACACCAACCTAATAATTATTTAACTGTAGTTTCACAAGGTTTCATTACATTGTCATGTCTTATCATAACTCACACAATGAACACTTATTTTTTCTTCTGTTTTTGGCACCAATTATGATATGCCAGCTTTTCCATTATATTACCATGCATACACAAAAATGAAACAACTGTTGTGACAGCACGGTTATCAAAAATAACTAACACTTCACACTGAAAGCATGGTTATTAAGTATCTACCAAAGTACAGCTAAAAAGAGTGTTCTTGCAAATTAAATTGTTAATAAGTAAGTCTCAGAACCTTCCCGAACTCACAAATGATAAATGTTAAATTATTGAAGAATGCAGGAATTGTACCAGTGAATTGTATGTTGCCAGCTGCTACAACACAGCATATGACACACAATTTCTGGTAATGCTCACCCTTCACACAAAACAAGAACTCAGTGTTTCAGAGTGTTACCTGGTCTGGATCTAATTATTGGTACTTCATATGACATTGATGTTGGATCCTGGAATTCCTCTCATAGCCATTTACTTCCTCTGAGTCTGCATGATGTTTAGGCATATCTTCATATTTCATGTATCAGATATCCTATCATCAGTCTGTATCTAGTCTCTGTTATATGGGTTCATGCAAAGGACATGAATGGCATCTCTGACCTTTTGTCTCCTTAATGTAGAGTCATCATTCTTGACGTTGTAGGATTCAGTATATGCTAAAACTGTGCTTTAAAAATTTTTCTGGCAGTCTCTCTATAACAACTGTAAAAATTAATTCTATGTTGCCTGTGCTGTAGCTTACAGGTTGATGCTTGACATTATCAAGTTCATGGTCCTTATTTGGGTTGTTCAGAGTCAGTATATGTATCAGCTTGATGAGTTGTTTGATGCAGCCATCCTCAGCATCATCAGATTGATACACAGCCTCTTGGCCATGGGTGGGGAAAAATTGGTCTGACACATGTAGTGTCTTGCTTTGCTGTATTGTATGCAAATGTAAATAGTTAGTTAATTACTTACATGTTTATTACATTACATTATCGTTTTCCATGGATTTCTTGGAGAGAAGTCTCTGGGATGTGGAAAGAGTCAAAGTTTTTATTTTTTTATTTTTTTGGATACTTTTTTTTTACTCAGATACATGGATATTGTACAATTCTAATGCAGACAGAGTTATAAGATATAATCCTTGTGAAGATATTCATCGATGGAGTAGAAGGAGTTGGCCAACAGGAAGTTATTTAATTCACTCTGAAACCAATTCTTATCACTTACAAGATCTTTCATATGCTCTAGTAAGTTATTGAATACATGAGTACCCATGTATTTGATTCCTTTTTGTGCTAACATTAATCTTTTATAGTACTTATACAGATTGTTTTTGGTTCTGGTATTATAATCATGTTTTGCACTATTTTGTGTAAGAAGAGACATGTTGGAAGTGACAAAGGACATCAATGACTATATGTCCTGAGAAGTAGTAGTTAGAATACCAAGTTTCTTAAAGAAGTCTCTGCATGGTGATTTAGGACTGACATCAGATATAATTCTAATGACTCGTTTCTGAATTTTGAAAATGTTCTCTTTGTGAGAGGAGTTTCCCCAAGAGATGATTCCATAACTCATTAGTGAATGGAAGTAGGCCAAATAAACTAACTTCTTCATTTTTAAATCACCTATTTCTGCTATCACATGTACTGCAAATGTAGCTGAACTAAGGCGTTTCATTAACTCTAGAGTTTGAGGTTTCCAATTTAGGTTGTGGTCAATTTGTAGCCCTAAAAATTTGACACTGTCTACAGCTTTAATTTCATTGGTTGACTACATTATACTTATAGGGCCAGGTATTTTTTGTGAGGTACTAAACTGTGTGTACTGGGTCTTGTCCAAATTCAGTGACAATCCATTAGCTGTGAACCGCCCACTGATACTTACAAATATTTCATTAGCTGATTGCTCAGTGAGATCACGGGTACTGTTTTTTATACCAATATTTGTATCATCTGTGAATAAGACAAAATTTGCATTTTGTGACAGTGCATATGGAAGGTCATTAATATATAATAGAAACAACAAGGGACCAAAAATAGAGCCCTTGGGTTCCCCTTGTCTGATGGTTTCACATTTTGAGTGACTATTGTCATGTGGTAAGCCTGATACAGACAAAAACTGTTTTCTGTTAAAAAGATAGGATGAGAACCATGAGCCTGCTACTCCTGTTATCCCATAATATTTTAACTTTTGTATAAAGATATAATGCTTAACACAATCAAAAGCTTTAGCCAGATCTCAGAATATTCCAAGTGGTGAAAACTTTTGATTTATTGAGTCTAATATATCATCTGTAAAAGTGAATTTAGCTTGATCAGTTGACAATCCTTTCTGAAATCCAAACTGATTGTGAATGAGAATATTTTTCTGTACTAAGTGTTTATAAAGTCTATTGTACATAACCCTCTAAAACACTTTTGAAAATATTGCCAATAATGAAATGGGAAGGAAGTTTTCCACTGATGATTTGTCTCCTTTTTGTGCAATGGTCTGACAATAGCATATTTAAGCCTATCTGGAAAAGTATCACAAAGTTCTGAGGACCAAAATTTAATTATGGTAGTGCTGATTTCATCATAAACACTGGAACATTTGTTTTTAAGAGAGCTAATAATATTAGAAATCTTTTTTGGTGAGGTGGGATGTAGTTGAATATTGTCAAACTTCTGCGGAAATGCATTTTTTAAATATTTTAAGCTCCCTTCTGAGGAACTATGCAAACCTAAGTTGTCTGCTATTGAAAGGAAAAAGTTATTGAAAGTATCTGCAATTTTGGAGGTATCTCTAAACAACTCATTATTTACTTTTAACATAATTTCCTCATTTGCCTGATTAGTTTTTCCTTTTTCACTTTTTACTATGTTCCATATAGTTTTTATTTAGTAATTAGAGGCATTTATTTTTTTTATTGAAAGTAAATACGTTTTGAGGTTCTGATTACTTTGTTTAGAATTTTGCAATATAATTTGTAATGTGATTTAGTTCTGTAGTCATCGTTTTCCCTTGACATTAAGTACAGTCTTCTTTTTGTTTTACAAGATGCTTTTATTCCATTTGTACTCCAAGGTTTTGAAACATTTAATCTATTTGCTTTGATTACTTTCTTAGGGCAGCAGTTTTCAGTGTGACCTAAGACTGTATTAGAGAAACAGTTATATTTTTCATTTCCCCCAGGTGAATTGTATACATCTTTCCAGTCTGTATTCCTCAAACGGTTTTTTATACCTTCAATTTCTGTTTCATATATTATTCATATAGTTTCCCACTTCCTGTTATTAGCTGAATCAGACCCCACTATATTAAATGTAAGCAACTGGCCATTAAATATTGGATTTATACTATGATTTGCTAGTGTGGTATTGTCTATGAAAATGTTATCAATAGCAGTGTTGCTGGTACCCATAACCCTGGTTGGAAACTGTACTAAGGGAATGAGATTATAAGAAGTGGTAAGGGACTCTAGTATGGATCTTGAGTGACTATCCTCCAGAAAATTTAAATTTAAATCTCCACTTAGTATGAATCCATTATTTTTAGAACTTAATAAATTTAATACTCCATCAAGCTGTTTAGTGAATAGCTGGAAATTACCAGTTGGATGTGGAATGAGTCAGTTTACAGGTTAACAATATGGAAAGGATAGACTGCTTCTCACTTCATAAAGGAGGAATTGAATCACAGACAGACAGAATGAAAAAGAATTATGGAAATAGGGAGCTATGGACTATGTACTTCATCAGATGCTGAAAAATCACACACATTCACACAAGCAAAACTCATACACACATGACCACTGTTAACTCTGTATCCTGAGGCCCCACTGCCTTCTGCGGATGTCAGGGTGTTTTCCATGTTGAGAGATTTGGCAAATGATGGTGAGGCAAGGTTTGAGGTTAGGAAATTCTGGAAGATTAACACCTGATAATCTGGGGCTGTGACGATGGATTTCAGTTAGATGGAGGAGTAAATTGAGTCAGGCAGGGTTTAATATTGATAGGATTCTGTCTGACTGGTAGAGTTAATAGTCCGAAAGTGCTTCCATTGTAGGGAGCAGGGTAAGAAGAGAAGTTCTTTATTAAGTCCAGAATGATTGAATTTGGGAAAGAGGCAAAGGATACATCCTTTTGAAAGGACTGATACTTCTGTGGAACTGAGGCTTTTGGGGACAGGTTCATGACAGTGTTGTGGGTCTGTTTAGCTCTGGGTTCTGTGGGTGATGGGAGGGACTTTCTGAGGGTATGCCAAATGTAGGAGGCTTCTGATGTGTGGTTTTTTGGCTACGAAGAAATGTGGCAGGGGTTTGGAGGCTCTTGTAAGAGTGGTGCATAGTGGTAGTCCGGGGTGGGAGGGAGATAAATAGGTTTGAAAGTTTTTTGAAGTGGCATTTTGTGTGCTTCTCTGCTTCCTGGAGCACAAGAGTTTCAGTGTGAGTTATGGGATGCAGGAATTTGGGATTGCAGAGCATGAGAATTTTACAGATGGAGAGGAGGTATTGCAAGGTGATTTGAGCCTAATTTACATGGCATTGCATGAGTAAGCTGGTGACAGCTATAAACTGATGGAATCTGAACAGATAGAGCTCACTGTGGAAGGCAGGGATGTAGCAAGAGATGGGTAATTTTATGGTAAGGATATTTAGGGATATTCCATGAGCTAGGTAACAATGCATGAACAGTGTGTAGGGCTAGGTTCAGGCTTGGGGTGAGGAGACTTTTCTGTACTGGTGCAGGTGGAAGGAGCAAGGATCCACAGTGGATGATTGTGGTAGGGAAGGTGAATGGTTGACTACATTTTATTGGGAGAATTTTGGGAAAGTGTGGTTCATTTGTAAAGGAGACAACATACAGGATACTAAAGTGACCTGTTCTCAAATACTTCTTGAGAGTTTGGGATCTGCATCTGGTCAGATTAAATAAAGGAAGACATCAAAGCAATTCAGAGGTGGGCTTCTAGAGTTGTCACTGGTAGGTTCAAACAACATACAGGTATTGTGGAGATGCTTCAGGAACTCAAATGGGAGTCCCTGGAGGGAATATGACGTTCTTTTTGATGGACTATTTTGAGATAATTTAGAAAACTGGCATTTGAAGCTGACTGCTGAACGATTCTATTCCTGCCAACATAAATTTCACATAAGGACTACAAAGATAAGATACAACAAATTAGGCTTCATACAGAGGCTTACAGACAGTTGTTTACTCACTACCTTTGCAAGCAGAACAGAAAAGGCAATGACTAATAGTGGTATAGGGTACCCTCTGCCTTTGATGATGTGGTGGCTTGAGGATATATATGTAGATGTAGATGTTGATAAAATATGCATAAAAACATAAAATTACAAAAAAATTGCATAAGAAAATCACCAGAACACGAAGCAGATGAAATACAATGGTTGTGAAAAAGGACGGAACATAACAGATAGTCCGTGTAGTGTAAAAAGAAAATGAAATAAAATCAGTGTGAAAACAGGATGACATCAAGTGAAAACATGAATAAAAATATGGCTGTAATAAAGTAGGGTGCAGATTGGTGGATGGATATGTGTGAAGAGAGGGGGCAGGAGTTGTAGTTGGATTAGATGAGGTCAGTAAGATCTGTGCTTGAATATGGGAGAGAGGGTGGGGGTCTGATAGATACAAGGTGCAAAACGTACTTGTGGTACAGGAAATAACAGGAAAACAGGTGAAAATTCACGAATGTGAAGGGAGGTGCTGAGGTCGGCTTGGAGGTCCTGGAAGAATCATATCAATTATGTGGGACAGGGAGTGCTGCTCCTACAGTCCACAAATACACATAAGGATGTGAGGTCCATAACTGTGTATAGCCATATGTTGTGTGTGGATGTGACCATCGACGCAGGGTGGCTGAAAAGTCAGAGCTCCGCAGGGTGCACCATAAGTGGTGGAGAATGCATGTGATTCAGGTAGTGATAAGAAAACACAGGAAAGCTGAGAAAGAAAAGAACAAATACTGAGTTAATGGGATAGAGAAGGGTAACAAGGGAAACAGTACTGGGTTGTGGGATGAAAGGGAAGCCATTAGGCAATATCAAACATGGAAAATTAGAGATGGAATAACGAACAGATAGACTGCTACTCACCACAAGGATGAGGATTTGAGTTGCAGAGGTGGGTGTCCACAGACATTTTCCCAAGAGAAAAAAAGATTCTAAAGCTGCCAATTCTGACAAATTTAAGGGAAAACATACAGAACTTATTGTATCCTACACATTCAATAGTTATCCAGTCAATACTTTGGAAGTAGATTACATTTCTACATAAAAGATAAGGATATTTCTTTAGCATATTATTAATAGAATGTGGATGTAAGCTTTTTGATTTAATCATCTACAATTACATTCTCAAATAAATCATTAAGTTCTGCACGTCTAACTAGACAGGAAATGAAGCTGGAAAATATTCACAAAAAATATTTTCATTCACTTAAGGTACCAACATTATTAACATTAAACTGAAAAAACAACAGAGAAACAGAGAGAGAGAGAGAGAGAGAGAGAGAGAGAGGGAGGGAGAGGGAGGGAGAAGGAGGGAGGGAGGGAGGGAGAGGAAGAGAGAGAGAGAGAGAGAGACAGAGCAGGGGGGGGGGGGGGGGGGAGAGAGAGAGAGGATTGAATGAGTAAATGTTGCTTGATATCAACAAAAATAAATAGCAAAAATATCATTTAATAATATACCTTGATGTGCAGGAATACAAAATAAACTATTTTTTTTTCTCCCAGAACTTCACATCCAATCATTTCAATGGATGTTTCAGGACTTCTAATTTTTAATGTTGTTTGGCACCATGAAAGGTGATTTGGTGTACCATATACTAAAACTTGTGAAATTTGTGCCTAGATGTATTTGGTAAAATACAGCTCAGGGACAGATTTCAATGATACAAATGTAGGGAACTGTCCAAAAAAATCATCAAATTTGTCATAGCAGTGACTTTCATCACCCAAGACCTGATTAAAAATCGTCCTCATTTATTCAGTTTGACATGTTATTGTGCAGCAGTAGCATCTGGAAATCATTTATAACTCCACGACTTGATGTTGTATGGTGTTGTGCCCCATATAGTTTAGTAGGTACCAACTGCTGAAGATCATCACTCTCAAAATTTTGTAATTATTCTCCTCTTTCCTTGAGCAGAAAATTACAGTTCTTCTTTCCAACTGACAAATTTGGGTCCATAGATGTAGTATAAATGAATGCTCCTACTTTGCAGCATGTTCTTTAGAGTTTACTACAATTAAAGACCTAACATGGTAAGTACCACTTTTTTTTCAAAATTGATTTTTTTTCTCTAAATGCATTACATACATGTTGAGTGGCTCTCAGAGGAGTAGACTTAAGCAACACCATCAAGGAAGCCTGAGAATCAGATAAAGATCATTATTAAGTAAGTTTAAAGGTTTACTTCAAAGTTGCAAAATACAGGAAACTTCGTGAGCTTTTGTGGTCCAATTAATAATAAGGATGCAGTTGTCTGAGTTTTGTGTGCTGTTACTGATACAGGTAATAATAAGTAAGGGAGTAGAGTACCGGTGGAAAAATGCTGCTATCACAGCACAAGAAAGGTGAATGTGAGCCTGTTTATAAAACCTAATTCTACCATCCTCAGCCTCTTTAAAAATTCTCCCAAACATTTTGGCATGTGAACATATTTACACTATTTTTAACATGTGTAATGTTTACATACAAGTGCTAAAACTTTTAAAATATAAAACTGGATGAAAAGCTCAATAGTCTACAACAGCTGTATTTATTGAAGTTAATTAAATACTCACCGAATGGATATAAAAAACTACAAAGTAGCAGTAATAGTGCAAAAGTTACAGGAAGAAGGGTTTATCCTATTAGATAATTCCAACATACCTACATATATTTCCCACAATGGCAAAAGTACAATAGCCATTGCATTCATAAGGAGATCAACCAGGGGTAATATATCACCTCTCTGGACTACAGATCACAAATTGTTTTGGAAAGGTATCTCTCTGGAAATAAATATCCAAAGAGCATAGCAAAAAGCACATGAAAAAGAGGAAGAAGCACATTCAAGAACAATAGATGTCAGGAAAGTGGAAGCAAAATCAGACAACATAAAACAAATTGAAATGCTAATAGACAATTTGTGACTAGAGGAAGCAACAGAAGCAATAGGGGAATTCTTAAGACAAGCTGCCAATCTCAGGTATAAAAGAAGAGTGGAAAAATGGGTCAGCACAGAGTGTTACAGTCTAAGAGAAGATGTATTAGAAAGCCTAGATAAACTAAAACAGTGCATAGAGGACCCTATACTCCTCAATACTTATGCTGAAAACTGAAATATCTATAAAAAAAAACTCCAAAAGAAAAGAAGAGAACACTCTGGGCAAGAGAAGGAAAGAAACTAGTGGAGGAAGACTCAAAGACCCACCTATTGCGCTATGCCCCAGAAACCAGGCTCAAACACATTACATCAATGTGAAAATATGGGGACACACTTCGACAACATACTGATCAAGGAAAGACTAAGAGGGAGACCAGAAGGCAAAGAGGATGCAACACCAAAAACTATGGGATGGGTCCTATTGGCCACAGAAGGGATCAAAGATGCCATTAACAGCACCAATAACAAAAAGCTGCATCCCTGACAGACTTTATAGCGAATATTTAAAAGACACTGCCCAAATACTAACACCAAGTTGGACAAAACACTGCAATATGTGCATAGAAATAGCTTCCATTCGAGAACAGTGAAGATAGGCAATAGTAAAAATGCTATATAAAGGGAAAGGAGGCCTCAAGGACCCTAGCAAATGCAGTGGCATAACCCTAGAAAACTTACTTTTCAAAGTATTCATAAAAATAATAACAGGAAGAATAAAGCAAACAATCAACTACCACCTCCCTGAAAGCCAAATGGGATTCAGGAGGGGAAGATCAACATTGACTGCAGTAGAACTCCTGCTAAAGAGTGTATGAGAAGCCCTTGAAGATGAGAAAAGCTTTATGTAGTATTTATAGACTTCACAAAAGCCTATGACTTTATAAACAGAAAATTAATGACCAAAAAACTAGAGGAAACCGTAAGAGAAAAAAACATATTGTTTTTTATAGAAATAACCGATACCATGTATACTATCAAATCTTGTATAGGTGAACATTCACAGTTGTTTCACTGAAAGAATTTCATCTGATTTTGTATATGATGTATTATATTTTAGAATAAAATGTATAAAAAAAAATTAAGTTGTTACAATTGACACAGCTAAAATTATTTTTCTTTTAGAAATATATGGCATACTTAAAATTCATATTATTAATTCCACAATCTAACACTAATTGTAAAATGTGTTTCTGGATTCATTTATAAAATAATGTTATATCTTGGTGCTGATTCTTCTTTTGTTAAGGAAGTTTGTAAACTTTTGCCTTGTAAACTCTTTGGAATATTGAGAGTACCACAGAATGTTAGTAGTAGTGGGCACGCCTCTGATGGAAATGCATGTGCTTTTTAATTTTGTCTACAACAATGTATTTGATGGTTTTATGAAAATGGAGATTGTGATGTCAGTGAGCTACAGAAGAATGGGAAACATACTTAAGTTTCAAAAAAAGTTTTTTAAATAAAGTTTGGTCAGAAGCTGAACAATGGAGAATTAAAAGAAAATTTCTAAAGGGTCTAAATTATAGGAATAGGGATGGTACCCTGAAACAGTTCTGTAAGAATCAACTTAAGAAATTAACTTACCTTGACAAACCATTTGACTAAATAACATTGATACATGCACTAAAAAGGAGATTTACTACACTAAAAAGGGATTTACTACACGGACCTGATGATTGCCTTGAACAATTGTTACTGTATGCAGACAGGCTGGTTAGGGCAATAGAAAGAAACACGTACTATAACAATCAACATGACAGAGATCACAATGTTAATAACTACAGCAACAGAGATAATGGTAATTCCTATCAGGGTCAAAATGGTAATAGAGACAGAAATTTTGAACATCAGCAGAATAGGAACAATAGGGATAACCATGGGCAATTTTACAGGAGAAACAGTCATAGAGGCAACTATTCGAGAAACGGCAGTCCTTCTCAATGAAGGTCCACAGTTTTGGGATGAGGAAACACAAACACAGGACCCCCCAATTTACACTTACGGTCTACATTAAGAACAGTATTAATAATGTGGCACAGGTATCTGAAGTTGGACAGAAGGAACGTCAGATTTCTCATTTACGTTTTGATCAAAATTTTGGAATACTATGTTTAATTATGATGATGTAGATACTAATCAAAAATCAGAATTTGAGAGTAATGTGAATTTTGAAGTAGTGTGTAGTAATGGTTTGTTCTCTTGGCCAGAAAACAGTGTTATTGATGTATGTAAAACAGGTGATGATTGCACTGGATCTGAATTAGGTGGTATTTTTGATGTAGATGTGAATGAGAGCTGTGAAATGATTGAGGTTGGTAAGTCTGAAAATGGCAGATTATTGCAAATGAATGTATGTGAGGTGTGTGACTTTGATGGTGATGAGACTTGTGTTGTTAATGATATTACTGATGAAGTAATTTTCGATGAATATGATGATAATAATAATAATGATGATGATGATGAGTAACAGGTTTTTGTGGAGTTTTTTTTGTGAATACAGATAAGGTAAGTGATGTTTGTAATGATGTGAGTGAGTGTCATCGAATACCAGTCCAGCCAAAGCAGTTTTTCATTAAGGTCATGCAGAGTAATGATACAAACAGTAAAGGTGACTTATCTGTAAGCATATAGAATAAAGCTGAAAACTTTTTGACATTTGTTTGGGACCAAATTGATGATACCTTAGATAAATGTGCATTCTGGAGTATGTTAGTTGTTGTTAGTCAAAATTTGTATCCAAATTGGTGGAATGAAGTGAAAGAAGATCTAAGTAGGATATGTAATTTTGACAGTAATATATTTTGTGTTCCTTCTGTAACAAGTGATGTTGGTTGTGCTATTGAACCCTTTCAGTGTATTCAGTTTTTACCTGACAACACGTGTAAACAAAGTAATGCAATGATCTACATCTACATCTACATACATACTCCGCAACCCACCATATGGTGCGTGGCGGAGGGTGCCTCGTACCACAACTAGCATCTTTCCTCCCTGTTCCACTCCCAAACAGAATGAGGGAAAAATGACTGCCTATATGCCTCTGTACAAGCCCTAATGTCCCTTATCTTATCTTTGTGGTCTTTCCACGAAATGTAAGTTGGCGGCAGTAAAATTGTACTGCAGTAGGCCTCAAATGCTGGTTCTCTAAATTTCCTCAGTAGCGATTCATGAAAAGAACTCCTCCTTTCCTCTAGAGACTCCCACCTGGGTTCCTGAAGCATTTCTGTAACACTCGCATGATGATCAAACCAACCAGTAACAAATCTAGCAGCCCGCCTCTGAATTGCTTCTATGTCCTCCCTCAATCTGATCTGATAGGGATCCCAAACACTCGAGCAGTACTCAAGAATAGGTTGTATTAGTGTTTTATAAGCGGTCTCCTTCACAGATGAACCACGTCTTCCCAAAATTCTACCAACGAACCAAAGATGACTATCCGCCTTCCCCACAACTGCCATTACATGCTTGTCCCATTTCATATCACTCTGCAATGTTATGCTCAAATATTTAATTGACGTGAGTGTGTCAAGTGCCACACTACTAGATTCTTTTTCCTATTCATCTGCAGTAATTTACATTTATCTATAATTAGAGTTAGCTGCCATTCTTTACACCAATCACAAATCCTGTCCAAGTCATCTTGTATCCTCCTACAGTCACTCAACGCTGACACCTTCCCGTACACCACAGCATCATCAGCAAACAGCCACACATTGCTATCCACCCTATCCAAAAGATCATTTATGTAGATAGAAAACAACAGTGGACCTACCACACTTCCCTGGGGCACTCCAGATGATACCCTCACCTCCGATGAACACTCACCATCGAGGACAACGTACTGATACCAGTAAAGTTGATAAAACTCTGTAAAAACAGTGTGAATGTAGCATTTGATGAAACTGAAAGTGATCTCTTACATGAAGTGTCTAATAACAGTGATGATGATTCAGATCTTGGATGTCTTTACATTAAGATTAAGATTGATCAGTGGGAGGGGAACTGTTTGATTGATACAGGTAGCCCAATTTGTGGTATATCTGAACAATTTAGTGACAAAATCTAGTATAGTAAGAATTTTGTGTAAATGCCTGCTGTAGGTCTAAAGATAAGAGGAGCTGCAGATAAGCAAAGAAAATTGGTAAAATCTCAGGTACTTTTAATCTTTAGTATAGAAGGTAAAACCTTTGAACATGGATGCTTAGTGATCCCTAGTCTGGAAGAAAATATAATTCTCGGTATGGATTGGATAGTGAATGTTGAGGCTTGTTTTGGATGGGATGCTAAAGAATTGTTTATTTTGCAACCTAAAAGTAATACTTATGTGAAAACTAATTTCTGTATTTTAAACTGTGGGAAAAGTCATAAAAATTTGCAAAACATTGTGAACCAAAGTGAGTAAAAGTTGTTTCATGATGATATAGAATTTGATGAGATTGAGCACCAAGATTTTGAAAGTGTAGTAGATTCTAAAGTAAGGGAAGCTACAACTTTTAATGACCTTCAAAAGGAACAACTTAGGAATTTGTTATTGAAGTTTAGAAATGAGTTTAGTGAAAACCAGGAAAAGTGCATACTTTACCTCAGAGATCATCAACCTTTCTCAAGCCATATAATATACCATTTTCAAAAAGCTAAGATGTATAGAAAGAAATTCAGAAAATGGAAACATCGGGGGTAATTGAGAGAAGAAGGAGTGCTTACAATAATCCCTTAAATGTGGTAAATAAGAGAAATGGTGTAGTGAGAATTGTTTTGGACCCTAGACATCTTAATAAAATTCTTATCAGAGAGATTGACCATCCTGAGAACGTGGACAAGCTGTTACACAAATTTGATTATGTAAAATACTTGAGGAGTTAGGATTTGACCTTTTTCTATGAGCCAACAGCCTTGCCACAGTGGTAACACAGGTTCCCATTAGATCACTGAAATTAAGTGTTGTCGGGCTGGGATTGCACTTGGGTGGGTGACCACCTGGTCTGCCGAGCGCTGTTGGCAAGCGGAGTGCACTCAGCGCTTGTGAGGCAAATTGAGGAGCTACTTAATTGAGCAGTTGCAGCTCCAGTCTCGTAAATTGACATACGGCCAAGAGAGCAGTGTGCTGACAACGTGCCCTTCCATATCCACATCCAGTGATGCCTGTGGGCTGAGGATGACACGGCAGCTGATCGGTATCATTGGGCCTTCCATGGCCTGTTTGGATGGAGTTTAGTTTTTTAAGTGTTTTCAGTATTGTCTGGTGCCATTTGGGCTAAATTTATCTGTAGCTCAATTCACAAGAGCTCTCAATTCTGTCTTAGGAACTGAATTAAGTTCAAAATTAATTGTGTATGTTGATGACATTATGGTTACTGAAAAAACTTGGGAACAACATTTAGATCTGTTAAGAGATGTGTTTGCAAAATTAGAATCAGGAGGTATGACTTAGAAAATAGGTAAATGTAAATTTGGTGTGGAAGAAGTAAACTTTTTAGGACATGATATATCTGAAAAAGCAATTGAACTTGATAAAGAAAAAAGTGACACTATTGCTAATTTTCCTACTCCTCCCATCAAAAAACAAATAATTTTTTGGGTTAACTGGATTTTATAGAAAATTTTGTAGCAGCCAACTTTGAATGCTCCATGCTTGTGTGAACTTTTCAAGAAGAATAGCATTTGGGATTGGAATCGAGAGTGTCAGGATGCTTTCAATGAGATCAAACAGCAGTTGTGTCAGAGTCAGATACTGTTCAGTCCAGATTTGTCTCTTCTCTTTTGTATTATAACAGATAGAAGTGACGTTGGATTGGGTGCTCATTTATTTCAGGAGGTTGGAGTTGGTGTTATTGAACATAGATCTTTTGCATTTGCTAGTAGAGTATTGCAGAAACATGAAAAGACATACACTGTAACTAGAAATATCTTTTGGCTGTACATTGTAAGTTCAACAAATTTAAAAATTATTCACTAGGTCACAAAGTTATTATCTATACTGATCACAAAGCATTATGTTATCTTCAGGTGTGTAAGCATAACAGAATTACTCACTGGGTCTTGCTTTTACAGCAGTTCAATTATGAACCCAGATACATCAAGGGCACAGACAATGTAGTTACTGAGGCTTTGTCTAGGCTAGCTTTAGCAAGTGAATTATCTACCAGCTTTGGAGAAGGTGATAATGAGTTTAAAATTATGTTCTTGAAAGGTGTGAAAAAGGAAAAAGAAATCTTGAAAATTTGCAAAGACATCTACAGGCCTCAAAATCACAATGACAATTGGAAAATAGTTAAGGGCATGTTGGGTGAGAAAGAAGGAGAAAAGATGGAACAGTATTATAAGGTACACAAGGGTATTTTATTCAGGAGACATAAGATTGACTCAGAGGATTGGAAAATATGTTGGCAGGAACAGTGTATTGATGCTTTAATTACTTATACACATGAGGGTTTTGGTGATTGTGGATCAACCAATGCTCACAAAAGATTCAGGAAGACATCTATTTTTATAACATAGGTAGGAGAGTCAAAAAGAAGGTTGGCAGCTGTGAGAGAAGTCGAAGAGTGAAGGTAAGTAACCAAACAGGCAGAGGCCAAATGCATAACATATTGCCTAATAGTAACCTTGATCTCGTGTAGGTGTTTATGGACCTGTACCTAAGTCTAAGAATGGATTTTGTTATGTTTTTGTGGTGTTTGATGTATTTTACTCTTAAGAAAGCCAACAGTAAGCAAATCATATAATGGTTCTCAGTTTACATCACAAGCTTGGAAAAGTTTTGTTGATCATGCAAAATTAAGGCATATTCTAGCTTCAGTGTGCCATCCTTCAAGTAACCCTGCAGAAAGATATATGAGAGAGATTGGAAGACTGTTTAGAACATAATTGTTGTAGTCAGAATCATACCAGTAGGATAAATTATGTTAGTGACTTTGAGGCTATTATGAACAGCTTACAACGTTCTTCAACAGGTTTTTCAAAATTTGAAATAATGTTTAATCACAGACCAGTTATCTTTATTTCTGAAAATGTTGAGTTCCCACTATGTAAACTTCTATCATCACAAGAGAGGGAAGAACGTGTTAGGAAAATGATGAAAAAACAGGGGGATAGGAGAAAGCAGAGACATGATGGTAAAGGTAGATTTTATAACTTTGAAGTAGGAGATCTTGTGTTGGTGAAAGCCAAAGAGAAATCTGAAGTGTTGACATCTAAAGAAATTTTTAGATATTTATGTTGGACCATTCGAAGTTCCTGAAAATCCACATCCTAATGCATACGGACTTGTGTATCCAAAATAAAAGAAGTTGTTTGGATTAAGCAATATCACTGAACTGAAAGCATTTAGACATGATCCGTAAGTATATGATTTTTGTCTGTTTTTACTTTTTCCATTGCCATGAATGTAGTATGTAACATCATGTAGTTTCTAGAGTTTTATCTTATCCATTGACTGAGTTTAAATCCATCAGAATAAGCATAAGACTGTATAACTGTGTTTTGTTTTCTGGAATTTGATATGTAAGATGTTGTGATTTTTTAAGTTTTGTCTTTCCTGTTGACTGAGTAATATCCATGATACACCATATAGTTGTGTTCTGTAATAGATTTGTACTTTAGAATTTAATACATATATGCCATGAGGCTAAATGAGTAGATCTTTCTGCAACTTTGAAATGGGATAATGTTCATAACTTGTACTGCAAAAATTAGGAATAGTATCTGAGCATATCTGTGTGCATTACCTTATTAGTCCTTTTTTAAAATTGCATTTAACTCTTATTATTAATGTTTCATATGTGAACACTTTTTAAATGCATCTGATATAAATCCCATATGACTGACTATGTAAAATGAAGAAATGAGAGCATATCTAGTGTGATGTGAAGGAGGTATTGAACAACAAATTTGGCACACAAAACCATGTTTCAGGATTTTATGTGAATGCTAGACAGGAAGTTACCTATCCGTTGGTGCATGTGATGGTAACTCTAAGGAGGAAACTGAAAGATGTGGGTAGATCCACTCCCCACATGGCTGTACTCTTCTGGACCTGTCATCTTGCAGGAGATCGTGGGTGCTGGGTAACGTACTCAAGTATGTGTCAACTGGAATGTGTGTTGTGTCTGATATTTGTGATATTTCTGAATTGTTAACCAAGACTGGTTAATAGCCTGTTATTCAGAATAAATGCATGTTTTTTGTTTCATTGGTGGATTGACTCTCCAGTTATTATGTAACTTTAAATCAGTATGTATTTTTTATCATTTGTGAATAAATCATTTAGGTCCTTGTGTACATAGGTTAGTGTGGAAGACATTTACTAGCATGGACAATATAATTAGATGTATACATGTGGGCTTTCATGATCTGATTTTGGTTCTCAAGCTTCTGGATTGTGTCATCGTTCAAAGCTAACTATGACTATGTTTACCTGAATTTATCCCGAGTGTTGCAATATTGAATCTGATTGGATCTTGGGTAGTGGACAGATGCATGCTTAGCTCTGTTTTGGGTACCCCTAGTCATTGTGACTGTGTGTGTGTGTGTGTGTGTGTGTGTGTGTGTGTGTGTGTACCCAAGGAGATCGTGCAACCATTGACTGAAGCTGGTGCTTCTCACAATTACTCGTTGCATATAATTGAACTCACTGATATGATTAGGAACTGTATTCTTTTTGGTGTGTCGAAACTTTTTTGCTGGTTTGTACCTGGTGCAGTTTGGATTCGTGGGTCGATCCCCACATCGTAGGATTAGGCCCAATATTTTTCCATTATTTTGTTCTTTCTTGAGTCAACATATCCATAAATACTTTGGTTTATATGGCTGATTATTCCTATTCATGACTGAGTATAGTCTTCTGGTCTGTACCTGTCGTAAGTTTTTCAAGTTGGCTCACTCATTGTACACTTAAGGTCTGAAATTTTGTCTCTTCTCTTTTGAAGATTTTGAAGGTTTGGCTCTATAGATCTTAACTTAAAATTCATAAATTCTAGTAATTTACATTGTTTCTGTAATTATTTCTATAGTTTAGTGGTGTAATGTTGTAGTTTTGACCTTGTATTATTTGTCCTGTGACAGTATGTTCCACAGATCTGAAAATCTGAATGCCATATCCTGATATGTTTATAGATCATGACTTTTATATCAGATATTTTTCTAACGTTCTCTGTAATATGTTGTATATCAGATACTTCTATGCATCCATCTGCTATCCTGGGCATCATTTTGTACTCCATTTGGCAAACCTTATAGTCTGCCACAAAATATTTTAAACACCCTGTTTCCAAATTTTGTGTGGGGTATTATAATGAGTCACTCTACTCTAACATTACCTTTTTTTTTAAAAGAAATAACCGATACCATGTATAATCTCGAATCTCGCATAGTTCAAAATTATGTCAGCTGTTTCATAAAAAAATTTCCTATGGTTTTGTGTACAATGTAACATATTTCAGGCTAAAATGTATAAAAAAGAAATTAATGTGTTACAATCAATATGTACTAACAGTTAAAATTACTCTTCTTTTACATTTGAAATTACAAAATCTGTGGCGTACTTAAAATTCACATTATTGATTGCTCAATCTAACACTAATTTTTAAATTCATTTCTTAATTAATTTATAAAATAATGATATAATTTGGTAAAGATTCTACTCCTGTCGAGAGCGTTTGCAAGCTCTTTTGCTGTGTAAACTCTTCGGAAATTGTGAGTACTGTAGAATGTAAGCAGTGGTGGGCATGTCTCTGATGGAAATGCGTGTATTTTGCTAAACTTGTCATCAACAATGTAATTATTGGTTTTTTTGAACATGGAATTTGTTAAGTCAGCGTCATTTAGAAAATTGGGATAAAATAAGAGGATATTCATAGCAACAGGCAACTCTTCAACAGTTATTTTGTCATAACAAACTGAAGAAATTAAAATTTTCAGCTGCAAGAAAATACTCCTAGACAAGACTTTGAGCCATCAACAACAACAATGAGATAATGAAGATAAGTATTAAAGTTCTTCTTTTGTGATCTTACTCCTCTCAAAGTTTTCAAGATTTGTGCAAGGAATGTGACTTTAATGGTGATGTGTGGGAGGGAAAGATTACAATCTGACATTTTATGTCATGGGGATGCACATGCTTGTTATTGGCATGGACTTCCTACTCCGCCATGAACTTTGACCCAACACAGTGCAATCAGCATTAATGCACTACACAACTGGTGCTCAAGTTAAGGACAATTCTCTAAAACTGTGCCCACTACACCTGGTTCTGCCAGACGCATTTCTGCTCATGAGTCCATGACAGAAGAAATCCACCACTGTGTCTCTATGTGTGTGTGTACCCAAGGAGAATGTGCAACCATTCTCTCCACTCAGCAGCAATACATTGACTGCTTCACAGATGCATGATTACTTTGCAATGAATGTTCTGACCTCCACCACCGCATCGACATGTCTGATGCTGAACATGTAACAGCATGCACACATATACATGAGCTTGTTTCACAACAGCCAGCTGTGACAAATGAAATGTCATCCTGTGCTGTGCATCCCCCGCATAGCTACGACCCGGACTTCATAGGTATTCTGTCATGACACATGGAAACACCAGATATCAGCAGTCACTTCAAACTGGCTACTGCACATGAGGTGCCCCCCTCCTGCCAGCTGCCTGCCTCCACACTGGTCTCAGCACACTGCTTGTCACATCCACCACCACTGTTACCATCTAACAACAAGGCATACTCCAAGGTTAGTATGCCACTACCACAGTGTTAGTTAACAGTGCAGTGGTCCAGCCACCACCTGCACTTGAGTTTATGCATGCACAGTACACAACAGAAAAATACCTTGGATTGTGACAACAGATGGTCCTGCTACCAAAAAAACCTCATTGCCTGTGGTGACTTCCGAGTTTTTAATTCTAGAACAATCCATGACAGCTAACCTTCCCAGACCTCGAAGACTTTATACATGTGCTCACTGGTGCAACAATCTTTAGCATCATTGACTGCAAGGACATGTACCTACAGAGTCACAAACACACTGAAGATATACAAAAGACTGCCATCATAACACCATTTGGAATTTACAAGTATCTTTTTATGCATAATGACTTAAAGATGCTGTGACGGAGATTCATTGATGGCCTCCTCTGTCACCTCATGTTTTGTTATACGTATCATGATGACATTTTGGTTCTCTCATGTTTGTCTGAGGAGGACACACTTCACCTGAAACAAGTTCTGGCCACACTGCAGCAGGGTGGTGTTGTCATCAATGATGCCAAGTCACAGCTATGTCATTCAAAAGTAACATTTCTTGGTCTCACACTTAATGTATCCAGCATTAAAAACTTTCCTCTTCCTGAAACTTACCACAACTTACACCATTTCCTTGGGATTCTCTCTTCTTATCGCAGTCATCTCCCACATGCTGTTGAACTTTGATCTCTCCTTACAGTCACCTTATCACACAAGGACAACCAGGGCAAGAGGAAAATCATCTGCACAGCAGATATGTAAAAGGCATTCCATAAAGCTAAGAACAGCTCAGAGTAAGCCATCATTCTCTCTCTATCCAACCTGTAAGGTCACCTCACATTGGCCACTGTGCTAGTGGCTCCACAGTTTATGTGGTACTTCAGCCAGTCAATGACGGAGTACTTCAACCATTATGATTCTTCTCAAAGAAAGTTTTACAATCTCAGTCTAAATTATAAGCCTTCAATTGTGAACTTTTCGGGTGTACACAGCTATCAAACATTTTCAAGAAGACATCAAAGGATGTCAGGTCACTATATATACTGACCGCAAGCCACTGGTCAATGTCTTTAGAAATCCCTCCGAAGATTATGAAATTATTGCACCTGGGCAAGCATAAGACTCCATCACCATGGACCTTCTCAATGATACGGCCACTGTTCTGCGATGTCCATCAATACAGAAACAGCCCATAGTTCTGCTCACCATGCGCAAGGTAATGTTTGATAGACTACATAATCACACCTTTCCGAGCATCAAAGCATCAGCACAGTTAGTGACAGACAGGTTTGTGTAGCCCATCGTCAAGTGCAATTGCCATCACTGGGCATGGAGATGCCTTGCATGTCAGCCTTCAGAAATGAACCACTATACCCAACTACAACTTAAATGGTTCCCAGTTCCCATGATGAGATTCTACCACATCCACTTGGACGTTGTTGGACCACTCGCAGATTCTGAGGGATTCCATTACTTATTTTTGATCATTGATAGAATATCTCATGTGGTTGAAGCAACGCCTCTACATGACTTCGCTGCTGAATCGGTTGCATGCACCTTCATAGGAACCTGGATTGTTCTTTTTGGGGTGCCCAAACTGGTCACCATTGCAGCCAGTTGGAGTCAGGTCTATTCAATGCCCTGTGCTGGCTCTGTGGGATTACCCATGTGTGGACACCAGTGTATCACCTGCGGACCAATGGCCTCATGGAGATGTGACACAGGACCATGAAGGTGGCATTAACATGCCACACTGGATTTAGATCAAAATGCTCCCCTGGTTTCTCCTTGGCACCTGATATGCATATAGAAAGACTTACGAGACTCCCTAGCAAACAATGTACAGGGAACCACTAGTCGTACCAGTTGACTTTAACCAACCAATTATGGTGCCCATCAGCAGGACATACTAGCACTTGTACAGTGCATATGTCAGCACATTCAGAAGATGGACTTGCCATTTCCAGGTCCACACTGACAGATATTGGGCACTTCAATGTGGAAAACTACACTGGCAGTGTAGTTTCAGCTCTCTGTCTCTGAGACTGCAGATGTGTGTGCAAGTTGCACTTGCATGAGTGTGTGAGTGTGTGTGTGTGTATGTGTGCGTGCGTGTGCGTGTGTGTGTGTGTGTGTGTGTCTACTGCTGACAAAGGCCTTAATGGCCGAAAGCTATGATTGTGTGCATCTTTGTATTGTGCCCATCGCCGCTCAGCATCTCCGCTATATGGTGAGTATTAACTTTCCTTCTCTCGTATTGTTACATTCCATCCTGGATTTTCCATTCTTTGTTTAAATACCAAAGTTTATAAATACTTAATGTAATTATAATGCTGATTATAGACTTCTCAAAAGAAATAGACAATTAATTGTATTTTACTTGTGATATGTATGTCCCAAAGATTATTTTGTATAAATAGATTGCTAGATGATAGTAATTTTTGGTTACATGTTGTTAAGAGATGTATCTTTGTTCTTTTGGGTAGGTAGTTGTACAAGTCTGAAGTGTGAGGATGGAGAACGAGTTATGTATGTTTCACTGATTTGTGTCATGAAGTGAAATGACTGAAAATATATGTGCAATTCGCAGAAAGTCCAATACATTTCACATTGTTATTGAAGTAGTATCCCAATCACTCTCTAGACAATTATAGAAAGATGAACCACTAAAGGAAGAGAACAACTAGACATCAACATACAACAAAGAAAAGCAACAAAAAAGCTGAGTATTTTTATTATTAACTGAACTGAAATTCGGCTGTCCCTGTCTCTCGCTGCAGTGTGTCACTATCTCAAGAGTGGCATGTGCTGTGAAAATGTGACCAGGGTGGGGATGGTCAGACTACCAGTGGAGGAGATCAGGGGTTTGGGATTTTGGGACCCTAGGAAGGTTTCCTCTAGATCTCCCATAAACTAGTTGGCACAGAATGGAGCCATATGGTTGCCCATAGTTGTGCCACAGATTGTTTGTATATAGCCATACGCAGACTCTTCAAGGCAGGATGACGAGGGCAGTTTTACTATGCTTCGCAGTACCTGCTGTCTTGGCAGTTATTCTGTGATGTGGTGTACTGGCATTCTATCAAATAAAAAGGCACACTATGACAATGGTGCTGACATCACAAAAGGTAGATGACATTTAGTTAGCTGTTGGATTTATACAGAACTGCTGTTTGTTAATGTTAAATAGAACTGATATAATGTCATAGTGAATGTTTAAACACTAATGGTATTTAAAGTGTTAGTTTATATACAACAGTTGCAAAAGAAGCAATATAACTGAGTTTCAGAAAAAGAGCTTCCTATTATTTAATAGAAAGTTGAGAATTTATCATAGCTTCAAGATTCCAGTACGCAATTCAGTGGCAAAGAAGTCCACTTTAATGCAAACTACACAGTTTGACTAAACATTATTTCAAGAAACAGCAATTCAGAATTTAGCAACAACAGCACTCACAATCTCAACATATGAGTCTCCCACACAGCCTCAAACTTGCCACACATTTCAGGAGACATAAAAACCAATAGTGACATGTTAGTGTTCAGTACTGCTAAATTTAAAAAGCTATAGATAACAGTGACAAAGTAAGGACATGGTGATGGTTAGAACACTTTTTATTTACCATAAGGCAAAAATACAAAAATATATCACACTACTTGGTAGTGTAGAGTGAACTGAGTCTACCTTACAAAGATATGCTTGGCAAGGATGCAGTCAATGATCAGAGATGTTCCTCTCACACAGCAGCCCCACAGAGAGTTCCCCTCCCTCCAGTAGTGAGAAACACTTGCAGGGAAGGTAACCACAATCCATCCTTGTAAGGAGAACTATCCCTTCTTGTGGTGGAGAGGCGATAATTCTGGTGGTCGGGGAAGATGGGAGGTGGAGAGGTAATGGGGTGGCTATAACAGGAATGATCGTAGATGCTCAATGTCAGGCTGGAGCTGGTGTGAACCCTTGGTAAAATGGTATTGGGGTACTCTCAGAGCAGAGGTGATCTCGCATGGTGTCCTAAGAGCCATTATAGTGAGGAAAGTATTGGATGATAGGCATGTGATGGCACCCAAGTCAACATCATTAGGTAGGTTCTAACTGCATGGTAACTGATGGGTGATGAATCAATTCTCAGTTTATCATTTGTCATGCTGTCACTTGACCAATGGGCTGTTGCCAACTATTTTGACATGTAGATCATCTGGCAGAAAGTGTTGGACATCAAAGCATGAAGATGTTGGATGTGGAGGAGTTGATGGTCATGGCATCGGGCTCCAGCCACAGGTGAGACAGCATGGGCTGAAGCATTTGGTCCATGATTGATGAAAATGTTGTTGCATAAAGTTCATGCTGACTTGAGTTAATTGATCATGACCATTACAGACTTGCTGCCAAGAAAGCTGTAAGACATGTGCACATCATATTCAGGAGCTAAGTAAGGGCCTGTGCAATAGAGCTGGAGTGCTGGCTGAATGGTTTAGTTGTGAAACATGATAAAGTCACAGTTGGTAAATGGCCTGTGGCTGAAGGTCCTCGGTGTGCTGTGTGGCTGTGGAGAGGGCACCCAAAAGTATGCTATGTGCTGTTTGACATGTTGAAGAAATGCGGGCACGTCCACTGGTTGATGACGATGTTGCCTGGAGCACAGTGTCTGCCAGTAGAGCAAGTGCTTCATCATATGACATCTCTGCCAGGGAGACAATGTGTCGTCTTTGTGTGCGCAACAGTACTCATGGAAGGGCCTAGATCCACTGACCCCTGTAGCACATGAGGGCAGCTTTCAAAGTACAATGCCAGCATTCAACAAGGCCATTGCTTTGTTATTGGAATGTGGAAGTATGGCACCTGTGAAAGACACAGAGGTTGGGAAGATCATTGAACAATGAAGATTTATACTTCCTTGAGGCCAGGCAACTGAAAATATAGATCCAATAATCGACAATTCTGCTGTAATGTCTCTAAGGGGTATGACCTCCAGCCACCATATGACATGGTCAGTGACTGAAAGTATGTATTGGTAGCCATCAGAGTTGGTTAGTGGCCCTGTCAGCTCGAGATGTACATGCTGAAAGCATGATTTTGGTATCAATCTGGTTAAGTTGTGGCTGTGTGAGACATTCCACTTTGCTCTGTTGAGAAGGTATACACACTTATGTCCACTCTCTGCAATCCTTCTTTACATTAGGGCACATAAAGCATGTTGTTTGGCAGATGCCAGTGTGCAATAAGCTGTGAAGCTGTTCAAAGATGAACTTCCACAGTGACTTGGGTACAAGTGCAATTTTGCAAAACATCACACAGGAGGTGTTTCTCTGTGCCAAGAACTGGGAAATGTTCCAGCTTGAAGTTGAGTGTGATGGAGTAAATCCATGAGTTGTTGGTCATGCAGCTGTGTCTGTGAATTTGCAGAGAGGATGTTGATAGGTAGCCCATGACAGTGTTTCCTGTGCCGTGCAGATGTCTGACGCTGGTTGTGAACTGTGCTATATAATGAAGGTGGCAGAATTGTCAAGGGTGAGTATCCTTCAATGGATTATGGATCAAATCTACTGAAGATCGATGGTTGGTGTACATGATGGGTGGTCCATATTCTATGTAGTCTGTGCGACAAACTACTTCTTATACTGCCAGTCATTCACAATCATCAGCTGACCAATTGCACTGTGAAACAGTCAGTTTATATGGGGTATAAAAAAAAGGTGGAGTGGCTGCTGTATGCCTGCCACTTTTTGTTGCAGAACTGTTCCAACAGTGAAGTTGCTCACCTCAGTAGTAAACAAGAGATGAGTTGAGCATGCTGGAGTGGGTGTGCCAATGTTGTGGCTGGCATAAGAATCTTTAATTTGCATGGAAGCATGCTGCATGTGAGTGGTCAACTCTAGCTTATGTTTGCCAGTAGTAGCCATGCCTGTGAGAACTTCCATGAGTGGTGCCCATATGGTGGCCACATGAGGGAGTTGGTGACAACATAAATTAATCATCCTGAGGAAATGATGTAACTTGTGAAAGTCCTGCGGTGGCGGGAGTTCCTGGATAAGTTCACTTTGCTGTTATGTAAGGTGCGTACTGGCTGTGTTGACAACATGTCCGAGAAAGATGACTTCAAGCTGCCAAAGTTGGTATTTGTCATCATTAACCACTACACAATTGGCAGTGAGTGCATTGGGAACTGGTTTAACACGTTGTTTGTGCAATTACTGCCCTGAAACTGAGGTGCTGGCAAGGTAGTGGGTGAAGTCTTGTACGTTTGGTGTAGGATGACTGTCAATGATTGTGTGAGCATTAAGAGCCCAAAAGTCTCCACACAGTCTCACTGTTCCATCTTCCTTAGGTACCATCTTAATGGGAGAAGCCCATCATTAGTAGGTCTCATCATCCCAAGCTGTAAAGGTACATCTTCTGTTGCTTTGGTTGTGCAAAACTTATCTGGTGATAATTTTCATGGAATGTGGTAAAAATGAGGGCCTGGGGTGATGGTAATGATTCCATTAAGAATAACACATTGTGTTGTACGTAACACCCACAGTTGCATGGAGTGTGGAGGAACTCTCAAAGTTTAAGTGGGGGGGGATAAAGATGGCATGATGGGGTCATCCGGAATGGTTGTAAGTGAATGTCACATCTGAGAACCATTCAAGTAGTGTTGCGACATTGGATTCCTCTGACACCTGGTGGGTTGTGCAATGTATGATTTTGTTTTTGTCCCGTAGACATAATGACTCCACTCTCATGCTGAACTAACAAAGTTGAGGTTGTTACAATTCGATGAGCGATGCAGTGCATTACAGTAAGTACTGCTGACATTCATTGGTTGAGCCTTGACTCTTGAGTGCCTTAAGCCCTTGACTCTGAGTGCCTTCAGCTAGAGATATGGCAGAGGCATGCTGTGGTCTTGGGGAGTCTAATCAACAATGCCAGTAATGGAGCAGCCACTGTCCTGATGGCTCAGAGTACCACAAGTCACATCTGCTAAGAGTTGAAGAGGGTGAAGGAAGTCAGCACTGAGCACTGCAACACTGACATCTGCATTGTGGAAATGCCGTGCAAACAGTTCCCATTAACAATGATGGAAGGGTCATTCACCATGAAGAAATGTATACAAGGTGGTCCACTGATAGTGACCGGGCCAAATATCTCACAAAATAAGCATCAAACAAACAAACTACAAGGAAAGAAAATCATATAGCTTGAAGGGGGGAACCAGATGGTGTTATGGTTGGCCCACTAGATGGCACTATCATAGGTCAAATGGATATCAACTACGTTTTTTTCCTAAATAGGAAACTCCATTTTTTATTACATATTCGAGTAGTACATGAAGAAATATGAATGTTTTAGTTGGACCACTTTTTTCACTTTGTCATAGATGGCACTGTAATAGTCACAAACATATGGCTCACAATTTTAGATGAACAGCTGGTAACAGGTAGGTTTTTTAAATTAAAATACAGAACATACGTATCCTGGACGACATCATCCAAGTGTCTGGACTGTTCACTGGATAGTTACATTATTTAAGGAAACAGGAAGTGTTCAGCCACATGTGACACATCAACCACGACCTGCAACAAATGATGATGCGCAAGTAGGTGTTTCAGCTGCTGTAGCAGCTGTAGCAGACAAATTGCATGAGAATAGGGAATCTCAGAAATGTCAGTGTTGAGAATGCTAAATCAACATCGAATGCAACCGTACCATATTTCTATGCACCAGGAATTGCATGGTGATGATTTTGAATGTCGTGTACAGTTCTGCCACTGGGCACAAGAGAAATTATGGGACGATGACAGATTTTTTGCATGCGTTCTATTTAGTGACGAAGCGTCATTCACCAACAGCGGTAACGTAAACTGGCATAATATGCACTATTGGGCAATGGAAAATCCACGATGGCTGTGACAAGTGGAACATCAGTGACCTTGGTGGGTTAATTTATGGTGCGGCATTATGAGAGGAATGATAATTGGACCCCATTTTATCGATGGCAATCTAAATGGTGCAATGTATGCTGATTTCCTACATAATGTTCTACCGATGGTACTACAAGATGTTTCAGTGCATGACAGAATGGCGATGTACTTCCAACATGATGGATGTCTGGCACATAGCTCGCGTGCGGTTGAAGCGGTATTGAATAGCATATTTCATGACGTGGATTGGCCCGCATGTTCACCGGATCTTACATCCCCAGATTTCTTTCTGTGGGGAAAGTTGAAGGATATTTGCTATTGTCATCCATCGACAATGCCTGACAACATGCATAAGCGCATTGTCGATGCATGTGCGAACATTACAGAAGGCGAACTACTCGCTGTTGGGAGGAATGTTGTTAAACGTATTGCCAAACACATTGAGGTTGACGGACATCATTTTGAGTATTTATTGCATTAACGTGGTATTTACAGGTAATCGCGCTGTAACAGCATGCATTCTCAGAACTGATAAGGTCAAAAAGGTACATGTATCACAATGGAACAACCAAAATAAAATGTTCAAATGTACCTACGTTCTGTATTTTAATTTAAAAAACCTACCTGTTACCAACTGTTCATCTAAAATTGTGAGCCATATGTTTGTGACTATTACAGCACCATCTATCACAGAGCGAAAAAAGTGGTCCAACTAAAACATTCATATTTCTTTACTTACTACATGAATATGCAATAAAAATGGGGGTTCCTATTTAAAAAACCGCAGTTGATATCCGTTTGACCTAAGGGGGTGCCATCCAGTGGGCCAACCATAGCGCCATCTGGTTTCCCCCTTCAAGCTAGACAAGTTCTGTTCTTTGTAGTTTTTTCATTTGACACTTATTTCGTGTGATATTTGGCCTGGCCACGATCAATGGACCACCCTGTATTGGGTGTGGTGTTAAATACTGTAGGTAGACTGGAAGGCGAGATACTCACATCTGAATCTGTGTTGATGATGAAATATTGTTGATTGATGTGGTCAAAGAAGTATAATCTGCTACCGTTTGGTGACAGTGGTGTGGAAGACGTTTTGCTAAGACAATGTGAAGTAACGGGACTTGTATGGCCTCAGTGATCTGGTACACCTATTGTGGATCATGCTTCAATTTTTAGGTAGTTGCATGGCAGCGACAGTTCCATACATTGTCGCTGAAGTGCATATGAAAGCAGCAAAACCATCCTCTACCTGTCTGTCAGCATGCAGGGTGTGGTTTCTAGTGTGGGAATGTTTATTATGGCCATGTGAAGGTCACCACCTTCAAGCAGAGCTCACGTCATGTTGAGTGGTGGTCGGGTGATCTCAGTCTGGCCCAGCTGTAGCAAGGTTGCAGGCACAGTGAGACTACTGTGAGCTATGTTTGGAGGTATTGTTGACTGTGATATTTATACAGTGTTGATGTTGTAAAATCATAAAGATTCATCCTACTAAAGTTTACTTGTAATCCAGCAGTTCATGTTCATGTAAAATCATCAAAAGTTGAACTTGAGGTAGGAGTCTGACAACCCAGATGGTTCAGAGTATGTGATCTGTCATCAGTTTGAAACACAGTTTATCAAGGTTACTGAGTACCATGATGGATTTGGCACTTCACTTGATATATGATATTTAGTGAAGATGCTTTTGATATCTGTAAAGCAGATAATGGTTGATCCGTGCAGTATAGGTTGAGCACTATAACATGCAGCGGCATCATTGGTGAATAGTTGTGTCAATGGCCAAGGTGAAATCTAGAGAGGCTCAGTCGATGAGTGCTTGGCATCCATACACAGTACAATTGTAGGCACAGCAGAAACGTCTAACACTGTCTGGAATGATAGGCCACATGCTGCAGCACAAACAGGTAGAATGAGTTTGAACGTGGTGTGACAGACACGTCAACAGTGGTGAATACTCATGAATGTGGCTGTTGCAGCAACTAATGCACAGTATTTGTCTGGCCTGTATGCAGAGTAGAGTCCAGAATGAAATCATTCAATTAATCTGTAGAATTCCATTGTTTGATATCATTGTCCAATTCTGTAGCCCTGCACTGATGAAAGTCAGGTTTGCTTTTGACAAATACAGGTTGCTGTGGAGTCAGTTGTAAAACACTACACACTTTCATACAGAAATCACTTTTCCACTTTGAGACTTTTGACATATGGCAGTTGCACAAAGGCTGCATCATTGATGCGTAGTATCTGAAATTGGAGAAATATGAGGACATAAATGATACATACATGTTCATCATGGGTTGCCAATGTAGAACCTTAGCCTGGGGTAAGATAAGGGTGAAAATTAATAATAGACCTCGTACTGGTTAGAAAACTCTTTATTTACTATTCAGTGCTAATACAAAAGTATGTCACACTTCTTGGCAGCCATAGAGGCAACTGAGTCCACTTTGCAATGATATGCTTGGCGAGGATGCAGTTGAAGGACAGAGAGGTTCCTCTCTCACAGCATCCCACGAAGTATTTATTCATTGTGATAGTAAACTGCTTTTGTTTGTTTCCCATTTTCCTCAGTTATAGGAACACATTAGAATATTAAATAGGTTGAAAGTATGTTATCAATAGTGTATAGGAATAATGAGAATGGTGTTCCATGCACTTCTGATGTGGTTAACGAAAGATTGAATCCACCAAGGAGTACTAATATTAGCAAATGAAGCACAATAAAAAAGTAACATCTAAACATTTTTAAGCAACCATAAAACTTAGTAATGTCAGTACATAATAAATATTGAAAAAATTCTCCAGATTCAGTTATGAAATTTTCATATTTAAAATACAGCTCACACTGCTTATAATTACAAAACTTTTTTATGCTTACTGTGCAACTGCTGTTTTAACTCGGAGACAATGTAGGTAGTCTTTCACATAACACAACTCTGCAAGCAAATTATGTGCTGTTGCCAGTATTGCCTCACATTTTCCTATCTTCTCTGTATCTTTTTTGACAAATGAGAGGCTGCATAACAAAGGGAATTGCAATAAATTTTAATTTTGTAATAATGTGGAAATACAAGTAAATTTATTTTTAGAGTATGGACATTGAAAACACCTGTGCATTATAATAAAATGAAGTAATCCAGAAATTATGTACTTCAACTGGAACTGGTAAGAATGAAATGATGAAAATTTTATTCTAAAATATTTATGTAGGACAAGATTACATGGAAAATGTACAGCTGTTAACAATATCAAATTTTGAGAGATTGTACACAACACTAACAAATCCTTTATTCCTGTATTATTCTGATACTTTCCAACAAAATTAAGCCCTCTAAAATCAATGTAAACTGGCCCAGCCAACATATCACAGATTGCATTCTGCACATTTCTTTTTAAAATTATTGGTAGCTTGTAATATTATTTTGAAAATTACCTGTTGTAGTCAAGAGCAGGTAGGAGAGGACTATCTTCTACACCAATATTTCCATTTTACTAGATTAAAGTTCAACAACTTCAGCTTATCATTTCAGTGACATTTAGTTGGGCACTTTTTATAAATTGAATTTATTGGCCTTTAGCTTACACCTTACAACCATCTAATATTAACATAAAATATAAAGATGTTGACAGAAAATTAGTGTTAGAATATTCATTTATTTGCATGCACACATATGTTCTAAAATCAAGTGTTATATAACTCTTTTTGTGCAGTCCATTGTCAGTGACATGTTGCTCCTAATAATAATAATAATAATAATGTTTATTTGTCCATGTTAACTGTAAGGTCTTGGACATCATAATTTTTTGCACAATTATATCAATATCATGTCATTCCAAGAATGAATATATACATCAAGTAGCACATTGTATACCATTCCATGCAATAATGTTATAAACACATTAGCACATTATACATCACTCCATACATATAATGATTATATACATCAATTAGCCAATTATAACAATACCACCTCTAATATACTGCAGTATGTAAAAGAATTAACTAACAGTACTGCAGCTCAGAATTATTTTAATGAGTATAAACATCTTTCTATTAACAAATTTTTCAACTTACCCTTGAAAAGATTGCCTTGGAGTTGCTTTATATTTTTGGCAACTTATTATAGAATTGTCTCCCAGTTACATATGGACTGTGGTCTGTAGCTTTCTTGTTAGTCTGTATCCTATGATAGTCACTTTTGGCTCGAGTATTGTAATTATGGATGTCACTGTTCTTTACAGTTTTCCTTGTTCTCTTTCATAAACATTATGGTCTTAAATACATGCAATGAGTACACAGCTAGTAATTTATAATTTTTGAAATAGTCCCTACAGGACTGGTGTTTGCTTATATTAGCAATTATCCTAACTGCTCTCTTTTGAAGCCTGAAAATGCGATCCATATAGACAGTGGGTGCCCCACCCCAGACCTCGATCCCATATTGCAGATGTGAGTGTATTAACCCATAATACACTTGTTTAAGGACAGGGGGAGCTATTATATTTGCAAGACGTTTTAGTAATTAAATATTACTAGAAACCTTTTTACAGGTGGAGCCAATATGCTGTTTCCAAGTGAGATGTTCATCAATCAATATGCCTAAAAACTTATGTTTGTCAGATGTTTCAACTGTAGAAAGTGATTTATGACTGTATTATTAAAATGTAGCAAGAACTTTATTACTACAGTCTTGTCCTTATTCAGTGTGAGCTTATTCACTGTTAGATATTCTGTGATCATTTCAAAGTTCTCTTTGTTGCTTTGGAATGCTGCCTGCTCTGTACAGCCCCAGCTAATAAAAGATGTATCATCAGCATAGTTCACTAGTTTGGAGTTTTGTGGCTGTGTTATATCATTAATATATACTATAAACAAGAATGGTCCAAGTATACTTCCTTGGGGAACTCCAGAATTGACAGTTCTGTATGCTGACTTTACTGTTTGGATCATACTTTCATTCTTATAATTTAGTTTTGCGCACTGTCTTCTATCACGGAGATAAGAACTTAGTAATTTTAGAGCTACTCCTCTTATCTCGTAATTTTCTAACTTGGATAACAGTACTGCATGATTCACAGAATTGAATGCTTTAGACAGATCTAGGAAAGTCCCTATAACTTTGTTTCCTTCATCCAGTCTGTTCAGTATTTTATGGAAAAAAGTTGCCAATGCTGTTATTGTAGATCATCCTTTTCGAAACCCATGTTGTGTTTTGTTTAATAGTTTGTATTTACAGAAGAAGGCTTCCATTTGGTCTAGAATTATTCTTTCAAGCAGCTTGCCAAGTGTTGAAGTCAAAGAGATTTGCCGGTAGTTATTTATGTCTGTGATAGCCCCCTTTTTATACATTGGTTGTATCTCAGTGATTTTTGAAAGCTCTGGAAAGGTCCCCTGGCCAATTGAACTGTTAATTAGATATGTTATTGGTTTTTTTAGGCTAACTCATTTTTACATTCTTTAAGTAGTGTGGACAATATGTCATCCCAGCCACTAGATGATTTTACTTTGAGTTTTGAGATTATATTCATGACCTCAAACTCTGTTACACTCCTTAGGAAAAATGAATTACTCATTTTAACTGTGTTTATTTTCAGGGCCGATTCATCTCTTTTCTTCTCTGCATGCCTTACTAAAATGTTTAATGAAGGCCTCACATACAGACTTCGGTTCATTCAACTGTATTCCATTTTCTTCTAATGCAATGTTGCTGCAGACTGGTTTTTCTCTATGTTCACATTCTTTGTTTATAATACACCAGGCTGTTTTGCTAATTTTACTAGTTTTTCTTATCTGTTCAGCATAATGAAGTGTTTTAAGTCTCTTCAGGGATCCCCTGTATGTCTTTTGGGTGCTTTTGTACTTTGTTAGGAAGTACTGCAATTTTGTTTCTCGGCATAGCACATAAAGGTCCTTCATATTTTCCTTTAGTTTATGTATTTCTGGGGGAATTTTAAGTTTCTTTGTGGGATCTGATTTCTTTAGTTCTTTTTTTACTATT
This sequence comes from Schistocerca nitens, assembly GCF_023898315.1. Lineage (NCBI taxonomy): Eukaryota > Metazoa > Arthropoda > Insecta > Orthoptera > Acrididae > Schistocerca > Schistocerca nitens. Next base: position 139,362,687 of record NC_064615.1, read on the forward strand.
GGACATGCCTGAATAAAGCTATGGTAAAATATTTCATAGAAAAGGCCCCACTTTTCATTAATACCTTGTGATCTATATACCTTGTCCCACTCTCTCTCAGCAAGCTCCTTCCTAAGTAAGTTATAATTAATCTTCCTTTTATAAGTGTGTAGGTCACTATGCAGAACTGTTTTGTGGTCTGTATTAATTTCTATGGATAGAGCTGTATGGTCTGAGAGATATGTTTCAACAGCTCGTTAACACTATATGTTTTCTATCTAGATTCGAAAGAACATCAATATAAGATTGTTAGTTAGGTGTTATTCTGATTGTTTCATCATTTATTTTGTTATAGTTATAGCAATGCAATAAATCAGAATATCTAAGATAATTTACACTACCAGTATAGTTTAAAGAGTCTATGTTTACATCTCCTGTTATTATTACCTGTTTTTTGTTTGTTGATAGTTTATTCAGACGTTGTTCTAGCTGGCAAAAGAACTCTTCTAATCACAATTTGGTGATCTATACAGGCCTACAATTATTAGGCTGTTTTTACGTACCTTCATTTTTACAGCTGCTACTTCAAAGGCCAGCTCCATTGCAAGATTGTCAACCCACTCAATTTTTTCACAATATATGTAATTTCTAACAAAAATGCCAACACCCCCACCCTTGTGTATCTTTCTGTAGTATGCACTCACAACTTTGTTATTGTTTAATTTAAAACTATGAGCCTCTGCAGACTTGCATCCAAGTTCATTCACAATATATATGTTTGGTTTACATTCTCCTAGAATTTCGTCAATATCCTCTATTTTGTTAGTAATGTACTGAACATTCTGAAATATTATTTTACATTTTTCGTCTTTCTTGATGAAGTCAGTAAAGCTTTCGCCTTCGTGTATGCACACCGAAGGCCGATTTACACTAAAAAGGGAATGTCAGTTTCACTCGAAAGCAAACTATTTTTATATATGCGGCTACTGCGTTCGATCTTTTCTGTGATCAATATGCTTACTTTTTCGCAAAGGAAACACTTACCCTCATAGTTCAGATGGAGTCCGTGTTTAGTATGCATGCCCTCATCCAGTGTGCTTATGTCTAGAATTAAACATTTTTCGTAACTTGATCACAATAATTTAATTCTGGCATTTGTTTTTCTAATCTTTTTGTTTACACAAGAATTGTTCATTAAGTCGTGTCGGTGCGGGATGGTAGCAAAAATAGTGTTTTTTGATTTGTTTCGTTCCAGGAATTTAGACCTCCAAGGGCGTACCCAGGATCTGAACTGGGGGGGGGGGGGGGGGGGGGCAGGTCATACTAGTCTCAAGAAACAAGGACTTGAGACAACATACAGCACTTCTTATTAAGTAAAACAGTAAACCAGTGAAAAACTGCTTTTAATAAACATTTTGAATACAAGAATGCACTTGTACAATCCGAGAAAACATGCAGCATTTCTTATTAAATAAAACAGTAAACTAGTGAAAAACTGCGAATATCTTCTGGGGGTGGGGGGCAGCTGCCCCCCCCCCCCTTCCCCTCACTGGGTACGCCCATGCAAACCTCCAATACACAAATCGGCTTCATTAGAAGCCAGGCAACGAAGTCATTGTCATGCAACATTTTGCCGTGCCGTCTAAAGATGTGTTTATTACAATGTTATTTGTTTTCGCACCTGGCTTCACCACACTACTTACCGTATTTACTCGAATCTAAGCCGCACTCGAATCCAAGCCGCACCTGAAAAATGAGACTCGAAATAAAGGAAAAAAAATTTCCCGAATGTAAGCCGCACCTGAAATTTGAGACTCGAAATTCAAGGGGAGAGTAAAGTTTTAGGCCGCACCTCCAAATCGAAACAAAGTTGGTCCATTGTCATATGAGACACAATTTAGGTCGAATGAATGACGATACAGCTACAGTCGTTTGGTTCGAGTCGTAAGCTTAGCAGTTAAGCTTTATCAGGTAGCCATTGCTATGCTTCACGCGCTCCGTCCGTATTTATACGAGTACCCTTCCTTTTTCACGTGCTTCGTCTGGTTTGAATCGATTGCTTATTTTGCTTCGATCTGATAAGTGCCGTTTTGTTTGTTATAGGTGTATACGTCACTCTAAGCTGAAAATGCATTACTGTTCTGTGTGATGCATTGTTCGTCGCATTCTGATAGTGCTTGTTTACGGCCTGTCGCCGCTAGCGGCATGGCTTGCTTTTGTACGCGCTACCACCGCTTACAATAAAAAGAAAGAGAGGAATTGTCTCATTAGCGAAACAATGGCAAAAGACTGCTATTTGTTGTTACTTACACTGCTGCTTTCTTTGATAATGATCGACAAGAACCAAATAATAAACTGCGTATGATAGAACATGTTCTGAACGAGAGTTAGGCGAAAATTTTTCTCCGTTTGAAAATCTTTGCGGCCGCTTCTTTAGTACATCAAATTCTGCACAGAAATTGGTCATCTTAGATTTATAAATCTAGTCAGTTGCCGTGCTTCATTTCTGACTGTATCACTACTAGGCATAAGAATAATACGAATATAAACATGACACGATACGTATATTCTTCCGCGTTTGCTGTTGTCTCACTCCAGTTTCGTAGTTTATTGGGCAGACAGGATTTAAATGAGATAGCAGCAAACACGAAAGAATACATGGCAAAATGTTTATATTCGTATTATTCTTATGGTGAAGAGAATACTGCATGTGATTCACATTTCATCAGGTTCCTACTAGCAACCATCTCTTCTCACAGGTAGGAAAAAATTCAGAACGTAGAGTTGGCCATATTGACAAACATCCCAAACAGTCTTGCTAGTCGGATTTTCGCAGTACATTGAAATTCTGCTACATTCGAAGATGAACAATACGGAATTTGTATTTGCTTCGTTGGATAATGTATGAAAATGCAGTGGTCGAAACTCGGGGCGGAGAAAAAAAAGCTCGTCTTCCACCTTTTTTTTAAAAATTTGTTTACTGACGCAGAGGTTTTGGCGCCAGTATTTATCTTTGTGCCTACAAAGCATGCCTCTGTCGCGCTACATATATTCGACGGCAGAAGTTAGTTGTGGCGGCACCTACCAACATTTTTCAGAACTTCCGCTTTCTTTGCACTCGATTCTAAGCCGCAGGCGGTTTTTCGGATTACAAAAAATGGAAAAAAAGTGCGGCTTAGATTCGAGTAAATACGGTACTTCAGTATTTTGATTAACACTTTGTTGAATCTCAGCCAGCTTTCTTCCATGACTGTCAGCAAGCAAGAGTACGTTGCACTTCGTGGCAGAATTCAGAGTGGGGTAGCCGCTACCTTCACGTTGTTTATTAAGTATATTAATAGGATTTTTCCCATCTGATTCTACCCTTTCGCTGCTTTCACGATTTTTGAAGCATATGTCACTACTTTAAGTTGCTGGCAGTCGTTTTCCGTTGCAGTCGTCTTTCGCCCACTGGTTTGTTTTCTTGGTCACACACTGTTTACGTAGTTCGTCATCCTTATTGCAGTCATCAATACTAGTCGACAGAACACTATACCTGTTTTTATCTGTAATTATAATTTCATTTGCTGCGTTTGATGCCTGTCTATTGCTTCCTTTCCGCTTTTCATAACTCACCAGGTTCCCGTTTTGTGGCTTAATTGTTTTATCATTTAGAATATGGCGCAACTAATTCAGCTCACAGTTTTCATTAATTAAATGCAAAATCTCACGTCTTAGAACATCTACAATTTTTTGTAAACTTGAAATGCGTTCGTTTAGTTTTTTGATTTCACTTTTACAGTTTTCACATGATTCCTTTCTTACGACAGAACAGTAACTTTTATTCACTCGTTCACTTGTCGCCATCTTGTCATGTGGAGCTACCTGCAGCAGTGAATCTGTACATCATGTAGAAAAGTGTGTGATCCTGTGTTGTCATCAAAACCATCACATAGTATGGCAATGGATGACCAAGCTCCACAAGTTGATGTAAAAGGGTTGTAGTATGTCAATGTAATCTGGGGCACTTGTTTTAATACGAGACCCTGTCTTTACTAAGTAGGTTCACACATATCAGTTTATAATGCACAGGTCAGGCCTGGTGGCCAAGTAGTAAAGTGTGTGCCTGGAAATCAAGAGGCTGTGGGTTCAAATCCTGGTCAGACCATCAATTTTTTCAGTCTGAATTTTAATCTAACCTTCACCTTTTAATGATGTGAAGAGTCAACAGAAATGATGTGTGACTCAGATTACAGATTAATCTTAGGTCCCCATCCCGCAAGCTGGGGTAGGTTAGGGACAAACAAGTCACTGAAGTGGCACCCAGTTGAAAGACTTGCGCCAGGCCGTTGAGCCACATTACATAATAATTGCTATTATTATGTGAGTCATTGCATATGAAGTGAATCAAGTATTCTAATTCACTGCAAATGTATTTCATCCAAATAAACTTATGAAACTCTCACTCACCAAGTGAAAGTAGATTAAAGGGGTGTGGAGCAAAACAATTACCGGTATGCCATATATCAATTAGTAGAAGAAACCCTACAGCAGCTTCTGTAAAGTATGCTAAAAACCAGTTACAACTAATGTGAATCTATTTAATTGATAATTAAAAAAGTTACTCCTGTATTACTTTATTACTACTGGTATATATCTTAGAAGAAAACAAATATTCCTCTTACATTACTCAGTAAATATTGTATATAATGCTTGAATCAAAGCATTTCAAATAACTTTGCACAGAAAACTATCAACTGTAAATACACTAGTGAAATAAAGCTTGTTTAATATGAACATTAGTATTATCTGGAATTTACATCCTTGAATCCAAGCATTCTGATGAATTATAAAAGTAGTACCAGATCAGGTACTTTTTGCTTTATTTTTGCTATTTGGAGATTTCCAGTTTCCTGCCAGATGTCTGCTGGCAACATGTTAAAGACATTTACATCAGAGTATAAAACTCACTTCTGAACCCTAGACACAGATGCACAAGTTATAGTTCATATTAGATTCACTTTTATTATATCCCAAATATCATTGTGGAATAAATTTATTGGCATGTGAATGTAAAAAATTAAAGGGCACTGTAAATGTTTCTAGAAAATTTCAGTTATCAATTTTACACAATATTCTTAATGAGTGTGTAAGCTTGCCATATCCATTCGGGCAAATTTATTTAGTGGCATTTTATTGGGCATTGTTGTGATGAGAATGTGGACTTTAACTTGAGTGCATGTGCACTTTTTACAGTCACTGAGTTGTGTGACTCAAGTGGTGTCCGTCAGCTTCTGAGTTGGTCAAAGTTAGAGTGAAATTACATGGAGCGGTAACTGAAATAAAATATGAGGATAACATAAACCAATAGTAAAGCAGAGAACATGTCATGAAAGGAATTGAAATTAATTAATAATATTGGTGCAGAGAATGTGAGAGGTAATTACAAAATGACTTATTTTGCAATTAAGAATGACTAGAAAATTGTATTTAACTGTTGCACAGAAATACTACAAAATGGTAATTTTAACAATGAAATGTAATTGGATGGATAAAAAAAATCTACTCACCAAGTGGCGGTAGGAGAACACACACATAAAAAAGTTTTACTTATGCTGGCTTTCCGAGTCAGTGCCTCCATCTTCCAGCAGATGGGTTACAGGAGAAGGAAGAGAGATGAAAGAAAAGAACTGGAAAGGTTTAGGAAAAGGTGTAGAGTTTGAACCCCAGGTCAGGGGAGAGTTAACTGATATGATATTCTGTTTCAACTAAATTTTGTGGTTTTTACATACACGTTTGTGCAGAATTTGCCCCTGAGCAAAGGTGTCTTTGGAGTGTTGCATGAGTTAAAAGTGTGTTGCATGAGTTACCTTGTTTTTAGCTGTTCGATACCATCCATGTACTGTACATGTGCTCCAAAATTCTACAAATAAATACTGTGAGTCTTTACGTATAACCAATTCAAGTGCTGTGTCTGGTACCCACTTACCAGGAATTCCCACAGTAGCGACCTGTGACAAGTATGCAAATGAGATACACAATAGAGTGCTTCGCAACAACAGTGGCCTGTTCCAATAAGCAACATTTGCTTGGACAATTTTATCAGCTTGGTGACATTAGTTGTAACTCTCCAATGTTTGTAAGGAATCAGCACAGACAACAAACATGGTGGAAAATTTGGTGATTTCTGGAAATTTGCACCTGGGCAATTCTGTCCCACACATTTTTACTAGTCTATGCTTGCCAAAAGTAATGCAGTGAAACATGTTAGTTCAAACATGTCGAGCCCAGCCAGCTGAGTTACATGAGACGATTTCCAAGGCTGCTCACATGTAATGTACAACTGATGGGGTTTGATTGACAAAACCTTCATATTGACAGAAGAAGTACCAGACATTATTTTTGTGAAGTAAATTTGAGACAGTGGTTTCAGCCTGAACTACCTGCTTTCCAGCCAATCAACCAACATGGTTCACTACTGCAGAAATTGTCCTTGGCAACCACAGTACAGTGGAAAATGACTCAAAGTTTTGCACACCACTTAGTGATGTTGGTGTATATATTTATGTTATTAGTGATGTGTCAAATCACCACTTGTTGCCAGCAAATTTGTCATGGCAAAAGTGGTCTTGTTCCAATGATTAACTCAGTTGCCATAGCAGCACTTACAGCAACTAATATATGCAGCAAAAAATGGGCAGAGAACACCTTCACAGTTTTGGAGACACTTAGAGGAGCCAATACACCCAAAAACATGCCAGACAGCATACTTTAAACACTTTGTTTAAAAAAAATTCCACAATCAGTGGTGATTTTGCACGAAAATGACACACAGGAAACCAAACTATAGAAGCTGAGTAGAATTTTTGTAATTCTGCAACAATGAGAATACTATTATGGCAGGGACAACAATGAACATACGCAGCAATTATGGACTTCTTAAAAAGATAAGCAATGATAAACAATTATTTGTACTTTATTTCTGAAATGTATGTTTCAAAGATGATTCTGCACATGGTCACTAGCTTGGAGCTCAGACAGTGTGGATTGGAGATGGCAAGACCCCAGGTCAAGTCAGGAATTGCATTGTTAGAGGTAAATCTTTGTCCTTGGATAGTTTGTAGTATGAGTTTGAAGTGCGAGGATGGAGTACAAGTTATGTGTGTTGTGTTAGATGGTGGCTGATGTTGAGTTGTATTGTGAAGTGAAATGACTGAAAATATATCTATTCAACACCAGAAAGTACACCAGTGTCGATATTATTATTAAAAAAGAATGAAGTCCGGGATCCTCTAGACCGGTATACAAAGTCACATTTCAGAATGAATTGCAAGCCTACAATTTACAACAAAGAAGCAGAATAAAAGATGAGTATTATGAAAACTATTTACACAAGTCCTACAGTTGCTACCTCTCCCTGCAATGTGTCACTAAATGTGTCACTAACTTACTATGCCAAGTGCTGGGAAAATGTGACCAGCTGCCCAAATTATTAACTTACTTAAAAATTAATAAATTGACTTTGGGCTACTAGAGGGTGGTGGTGATCAGAACCTTCAAAGAAGTATCCATAAAAATGGGTCTCCTGTTGGTTGCACCACAGTATTTTTAAAAAGTGGTTCAGTCTGTCATTTAGGAAGCTACAAACTGAAAGCTGTTGCACATGTGAGGAGTTGTCAATATAGTTGAAGAGTTCATCATTGAGTGAATGTGCAAAAGGTGTAGCTGCAGCAGAGTTTGTAGTCCATAAAAGGACTACAAGAAAGTTCGCAAACAAACTGGAATCCTTGTGTAATGTCTTTAAAGAAGAGAATGAAGTTGCTTTAATATGTGTAGATTATATGCAGCTGTTGTAGATATCAGTACAGGAGACAATCTACTGCAGGCAACTCACCCTTAATGTCTTTTAATATTCACAACATGAAGGACAAAACTGCTAAATTTTATGTATATATCATGAGGGGGAGGCTAAGAAAGGTACAAACGAAGTTTGCTCTTAGAACACATTGCTTGTGAGTTACCAAATTCTGCTAAGAACCTACTCATATTTTCCAGTGGGTATCAAGGTCAGAACAAAAATAAAACTATCATTGGATTCTCCAAACCCTTGTTAGTACTGGAAGATTTCAAATCGTATACCCTTATTTTCCCATATGTGGGCACTCTCTCATGCCATGTGACCTTGATTTTGATGTTACCAAGAGGAAGATACACACACCAAACAGAATCTATTCACTGCATCAATACATAGAATTAATAGTAGCTTCTAACAAGACCAACTGATTTATTATTAAAATGGTACAAGCAATAGTCATTTTATACTTTTGCGATTGATGGCAGAAATACTTCAAGATATCAGTACTTTCAGAAGAGTCCATGGGATAAAGAGTGAAAAAAGATGAGAAAGAAACATTCAGTGTCAATGAATTTATGGAGTTTGAATATGAAGAAGATTACGGCACAGGTAATAATTTCATTGATGGGCTGGTCATACGTAATTTTAAACTGTTGCTTTCAAAAATCAACTATCCATTGTTACCATGTTCTTCTGCTTAGCTCAGGGCTATGTGGAAGTAAATGAGAATAACCTAACTAATATACAGAAATTGCAGCCATACATACCAGCAGACTATCATCACTTTAATAATGATCCTCCACAACAGCTGGTGACTAATTATGTTGATAATGCTCCATACATAGATATAAGAATTTTTATGCTCACATCATTATTGAATTTATAACATGCATGGAGGTTCATGGTGTAACAGAAATGTCATGAAATTATTGTCTTTTAATGTCAAACAACATGTTCTGTGTCAAAAATTATGAGTCATACAAAATGTTAATTTATTTTGTTACCAAGAATTTTTCTGTAGTAAGACACAAAGTTTCTAATTCATTGAGGGCTATTAAAATTCATTTACTGCTTTTGTTCCTAAGTTATTACCATTTACTGCAGAAAAGCATCTCTCCACCACTTTTAAAAAATTCTGCAGGCTATTGTATGGCTCTCATGTTACTGAAGAATATGTCACAATAGTTGCACTCAGTAGTAGATAAACCAAAAACATATTCATAGTTCTCCTCACTAGATTAACCCTTGCATAATTCTTTTTTCCTTTCCTGGGAAATATGATGGAGTGGAGAAATGTTGTTTCCAAAATAAATGATCCAGTTGATATGATGAATAGTTGAAAAGTACACAAATCTGGAAATGTAGTTGCACCACTGAGACAGTAGACAATGTAATCAGCTCTGACAATGTAGCCATGTTCCTTCCCCTATTTAAAGGTTATCTCCAAAGAGGCTCCGTAACATTTCTGATCGCGTTTACATGCCTGTCAACCAGTAAACACATCAACTACATTGTGAGTACTTATCTGTACCTCTTCAATTACTTACAATTTCATTATTGTTTGATAAAATATAGTCTATTTCAGTTTTAGTTCATTTGGTCCTTGTCAAGTCCAAGGTCATTTCCATCAGAGATAATATGTTAAATACACTCCTGGAAATGGAAAAAAGAACACATTGACACCGGTGTGTCAGACCCACCATACTTGCTCCGGACACTGCGAGAGGGCTGTACAAGCAATGATCACACGCACGGCACAGCGGACACACCAGGAACCGCTGTGTTGGCCGTCGAATGGCGCTAGCTGCGCAGCATTTGTGCACCGCCGCCGTCAGTGTCAGCCAGTTTGCCGTGGCATACGGAGCTCCATCGCAGTCTTTAACACTGGTAGCATGCCACGACAGCGTGGACGTGAACCGTATGTGCAGTTGATGGACTTTGAGCGAGGGCGTATAGTGGGCATGCGGGAGGCCGGGTGGACGTACCGCCGAATTGCTCAACACGTGGGGCGTGAGGTCTCCACAGTACATCGATGTTGTCGCCAGTGGTCGGCGGAAGGTGCACGTGCCCGTCGACCTGGGACCGGACCGCAGCGACGCACGGATGCACGCTAAGACCGTAGGATCCTACGCAGTGCCGTAGGGGACCGCACCGCCACTTCCCAGCAAATTAGGGACACTGTTGCTCCTGGGGTATCGGCGAGGACCATTCGCAACCGTCTCCATGAAGCGGGGCTACGGTCCCGCACACCGTTAGGCCGTCTTCCGCTCACGCCCCAACATCGTGCAGCCCGCCTCCAGTGGTGTCGCGACAGGCGTGAATGATGGAGGGACGAATGGAGACGTGTCGTCTTCAGCGATGAGAGTCGCTTCTGCCTTGGTGCCAATGATGGTCGTATGTGTGTTTGGCGCCGTGCAGGTGAGCGCCACAATCAGGACTGCATACGACCGAGGCACACAGGGCCAACACCCGGCATCATGGTGTGGGGAGCGATCTCCTACACTGGCCGTACACCACTGGTGATCGTCGAGGGGACACTGAATAGTGCACGGTACATCCAAACCATCATCGAACCCATCGTTCTACCATTCCTAGACCGGCAAGGGAACTTGCTGTTCCAACAGGACAATGCACGTCCGCATGTATCCCGTGCCACCCAACGTGCTCTAGAAGGTGTAAGTCAACTACCCTGGCCAGCAAGATCTCCGGATCTGTCCCCCATTGAGCATGTTTGGGACTGGATGAAGCGTCGTCTCACGCGGTCTGCACGTCTGGCACGAACGCTGGTCCAACTGAGGCGCCAGGTGGAAATGGCATGGCAAGCCGTTCCACAGGACTACATCCAGCATCTCTACGATCGTCTCCATGGGAGAATAGCAGCCTGCATTGCTGCGAAAGGTGGATATACACTGTACTAGTGCCGACATTGTGCATGCTCTGTTGCCTGTGTCTATGTGCCTGTGGTTCTGTCAGTGTGATCATGTGATGTATCTGACCCCAGGAATGTGGCAATAAAGTTTCCCCTTCCTGGGACAATGAATTCATGGTGTTCTTATTTCAATTTCCAGGAGTGTACAAACATGTTCTTCTTGGATATGTGATCTCTGACATCATAACTGAAGTTTCCCACTGAAGAAATGTGTTTTAGTTTTTGTGTACTTTTTGCATTAAAATCACATATTTTCATCTTGTAGCGGGCTTTTCCATGCAAACTACATTAACTCCTCTTCCAACTCCCCTTAACTATCTTTGGATCCTAATATCCTGGTGTAAAAAGTGTTGTAGAAAGTTTTAAAAAAGTCCCTAGTAACAGCAGCTGGATGTCTGGGGTTTATGCTGTTTGTCTATTCAAGCACATTTTTACAGCAAAGTGTAGCCAGAGAAGTAGCTGGGCAAGCACCATGGCCTGAAGCCATCGATGAAGTTCTATCTGCACATTACTTCAATATTACTTCATCCAGGCAATACAGTGATGTCACATTGACTTACACACGACCAGAGCTTCGGATTAACATGATCAGTGTGATACTTATCACAAGCCAATAGGTACCTCATGTCCGTATTATCATTTACCAGACAGAGAGTCCTTATATGGTCTGCAACATATATTTACGACTGAAAATAACAGACTGATTGACAACCATCTGAAGTGTAGGATGGAGAGCAACATATCAACACTAGTTTAATGTTGAGTGATCCATTCACATTGTTACCATATGGGTACAGACAACTAACTACATGTTGTGAACATCTGGATTAGCATATTAGATCCACATTACTTGACTCCCTTAGTTCTCATTAAGACATAATTATGTGCTCTCTTTCCTAGCTATTAGTGGAGTCACACTATTTCTCACTTACGTAGGAATATACATGCCAATGCCACAACTTCCATCAGACATAATCAGGGAAGTGGAAAATTAATAAGTGAATCTTGAGTCAAGCAAGGAGATTCCATATTACTAAAACTATTTGCAGCAGCCCCAGAGGAAGTTTTCAAAGCCATAATTTGGAATACATGACAGAGTAATCCTTGTTAATTGAAGAGTCCTAAACTATACTTATTTTGTTGATGGCATTGCATATTTGCCTTTAGTGCAGCTAACTTAAACAACTAACAGAACAATTTATTAACATATTTGAAAGAAAAATGCACAAATTAACACTGAATTAATAGAACCATTTAAATAATTTTTGCATTTAAGGTAATTGAAGACTATGACTGGGTAAATAGTAGAAGAAATAAATGCAATAGAAAAAATAACTGCTGGTGCTCATGGTAAACTAAATAGGGTTTTTAAAAGTAAGTGTCCCATGAATCCAAACCGTGAAGTTTACTATCAGTGTATATTACAGGTTTTGACTTTTAGCTGTCAGATTCAGACTTGAAATGTGAGAATCATTCATAAATTGATGTTTGTACAGAGATCAATAGGTATGTGCAAGTTACAAATAACTACGAATACAGCGAAACTCTGAAGATTGTAATACATTGAGAAACCTGGAGAAGGCCTTAATATGGCAGTGGATGACAAGTGGCTCATTATTATCATTACTTCCCAATATATTTAGATATCATATTTTTCAAACATTATTCAGATTGCACACAGCAAGAATTCACAATAAATATTTGTCTTTACCTTGGCAGTTGGCCTTTGTAGAGCCAATCTTGATCATCATCAAAGTGCTTAACACTTTGTTGTTCAGTGTCTGGATGATGGCAAAAATAACAGATAAAATGTTGTGGTACATCATCTTGATGCACTATGTCATTGCATAAGGCATGCTGCCAACACTGACATATGTCGCACTGAAATCAATTATTTTAAATTTTTGAGATTTACAATACAGTTCATAACAATTTAGTTACTGGTTGATTTCATCACTCTCTTTGTTCTAGCATAAGTTTATTGTTATTAATTAGCAAGAAATCATCTACTTCAAGTGTACAAAAGACATTATTTGAGTCTGAACTCTAGTTTGAACAATCAGTGATATGAAACATAGCTGGCTGATCCACAGAAATGACAATAGTATAATGGATCACAGAAATTCAATAATCAGACACAAGAAAGCTAGAAATTTGTGATGTTATACATTCCATGTTACAGACAATAATCAGCATTGTGGTAGGTAACCACTTACAGTCAATTTCAGATTAGTGGTTACCTTTCCTCACTGACAATTATTAAGGACAGAATTTTGTATTCCAAAACACACTGAAATAAGTCAACTTTTGTCTCCCTCATATGCCACTCATTTCATAAGGTCCATCTTACATCTATTAATGCAAAACATGCATCTTACACAAATATCTGAAAGTGATGCATAAAATTAGTTTGGGTGTTGTTATTTACTATACTGAAATTAGTATTCAATAATGTAGTAACAAACACATCACTACACCTCTGCCACTACAGTTTCAGCACGCAACACACAGTTCAACAGATCCAGGCACTTCCATCTGAGGCCTCCAGTAGTGCACAGTGCATCAGTCACCTGCAGCAGGAAGTCAGTGGCCCCTGGTGGGCAAATACCATTTATATGAGAAAAAGATTGAATAATCAATGAAAGGATAATGTTCTATGACCTGGGGCACTGAATGTCAGGGGCTTGAATGTGGTAGGGAAACTAGAAAATCTGGAAAAGGAAATTCAAAGGCTCAGTCTGGATATAGTAGGAGTCAGTGAAGTGAAGTGGAAAGAAGTCAAGGATTTCTGGTCAGTTGAGTATAGGGTACTATCAACAGCAGCAGAATATGGTATAACAGGAGTAGGGTTCCTTATGAATTCATTTACTGCTTTTGTTCCTAAGTTATTACCATTTACTGCAGAAAAGCATCTCTCCACCACTTTTAAAAAATTCTGCAGGCTATTGTATGGCTCTCATGTTACTGAAGAATATGTCACAATAGTTGCACTCAGTAGTAGATAAACCAAAAACATATCCATAGTTCTCCTCACTAGATTAACCCTTGCATAATTCTTTTTTCCTTTCCTGGGAAATATGATGGAGTGGAGAAATGTTGTTTCCAAAATAAATGATCCAGTTGATATGATGAATAGTTGAAAAGTACACAAATCTGGAAATGTAGTTGCACCACTGAGACAGTAGACAATGTAATCAGCTCTGACAATGTAGCCATGTTCCTTCCCCTATTTAAAGGTTATCTCCAAAGAGGCTCCGTAACATTTTTGATCGTGTTTATATGCCTGTCAACCAGTTATCACATCAACTACATTGTGAGTACTTATCTGTACCTCTTCAATTACTTACAATTTCATTATTGTTTGATAAAATATAGTCTATTTCAGTTTTAGTTCATTTGGTCCTTGTCAAGTCCAAGGTCATTTCCATCAGAGATAGTATGTTAAAGACAAACATGTTCTTCTTGGATATGTGATCTCTGACATCATAACTGAAGTTTCCCGCTGAAGAAATGTGTTTTAGTTTTTGTGTACTTTTTGCATTAAAATCACATATTTTCATCTTGTAGCGGGCTTTTCCATGCAAACTACATTAACTCCTCTTCCAACTCCCCTTAACTATCTTTGGATCCTAATATCCTGGTGTAAAAAGTGTTGTAGAAAGTTTTAAAAAAGTCCCTAGTAACAGCAGCTGGATGTCTGGGGTTTATGCTGTTTGTCTATTCAAGCACATTTTTACAGCAAAGTGTAGCCAGAGAAGTAGCTGGGCAAGCACCACGGCCTGAAGCCATCGATGAAGTTCAATCTGCACATTACTTCAATATTACTTCATCCAGGCAATACGTGATGTCACATTGACTTACACATGACCAGAGCTTCGGATTAACATGATCAGTGTGATACTTATCACAAGCCAATAGGTACCTCATGTCCGTATTATCATTTACCAGACAGAGAGTCCTTATATGGTCTGCAACATATATTTACGACTGAAAATAACAGACTGATTGACAACCATCTGAAGTGTAGGATGGAGAGCAACATATCAACACTAGTTTAATGTTGAGTGATCCATTCACATTGTTACCATATGGGTACAGACAACTAACTACATGTTGTGAACATCTGGATTAGAATATTAGATCCACATTACTTGACTCCCTTAGTTCCCATTAAGACATAATTATGTGCTCTCTTTCCTAGCTATTAGTGGAGTCACACTATTTCTCACTTATGTAGGAATATACATGCCAATGCCACAACTTCCATCAGACATAATCAGGGAAGTGGAAAATTAATAAGTGAATCTTGAGTCAAGCAAGGAGATTCCATATTACTAAAACTATTTGCAGCAGCCCCAGAGGAAGTTTTCAAAGCCATAATTTGGGATACATGACAGAGTAATCCCTGAGGGCAGAGAGTGTGTTACTGTGAACCGATCAGTGACAAGGTTGTTCTTATCTTCGACAGCAAACCAACACCGAGGATTATAGTTCAGGTATACATGCCGACGTCGCAAGCTGAAGATGAAGAGACTGAGAAAGCGTATGAGGATATTGAAAGGGTAATACAGTATGTAAAGGAGGATGAAAATCTAATAGTCACGGGAGTGTGGAATGCAGTTGTAGGGGAAGGAGTAGAAGAAAAGGTTACAGGAGAATAAGGGCTTGGGACAAGGAATGAGAGAGGAGAAAGACTAATTGAGTTCTGTAACAAGTTTCAGCTAGTAATAGTGAATAGCGAATACTCTGTTCATGAATCACAAGGGGAGGAGGTATACTTGGAAAAGGCTGGGAGATATGGGAAGATTTCAGTTAGATTACATCATGGTCAGACAGAGATTACGAAATCAGATACTGGATTGTAAGGCATACTCAGGAGCAGATATAGACTCAGATCACAATATAATACTAATGAAGAGTAGGCTGAGGTTTAAGACATTAGTGAGGAAGAATCAATAAGCAATGAAGTGGGATACCGAAGTACTAAGGAATGACAAGATACGGTTGAAGTTCTCTAAGGCTATAGATACAGCAATAAGGAACAGTGCAGTAGGCAGCATTGTTGAAGAGGAAAGGACATCTCTAAAAAGGGCCATCACAGAAGTTGGGAAAGAAAACATAGGTACAAATAGGGCAATCACGAAGAAACCATGGGAACAGAAGAAATACTTCAATTAATTGATGAAAGGAGGAAGTACAAAAATGTTCTGGGAAACTCAGGAATACAGAAATACAAGTTGCTGAGTAATGAAACAAATAGGAAGTGCAGGGAAGCTAAGACAAAATGGCTGCAGGAAAAATGTGAAGACAACAAAAAAGAAATGATTGATGGAAGGACAGACTCAGCATACAGGAAAGTTAAAACAACCTTCGGTGACATTAAAAGTAAGGGTGATAACATTAAGAGTGCAACAGGAATTCCACTGTTAAATGCAGAGGAGAGAGCAGATATGAGGGGGAGGATTTGTCTGATGTGATAGAAGGAGAAACAGGAGTCAGTTTAGTAGAGATAGGGAATCCAGTATTAGAATCAGAATTAAAAGAGCTTTGGAGGACTTAAGATCAAATAAGGTAGAAGGGATAGAAAATATTCCATCATAATTTCTAAAAACATTGGGGGATGGGGCAACAAAATGATTATTCACATTGGTGTGTAGAATGGATGAGTCTGGTGACATACCACCTGACTTTTGGAAAAGCATCATCCACACAATTCTAAAGATGGGAAGAGCTGACAAGTGAGATAATTATCACACAATCAGATTAACAGCTCATGCATCCCAGTTGCTTAAAAAGATAATATACAGAAGAATGGAAAAGAAAACTGTGGATGCACTAGATGATGATCAGTTTGGCTTTAGGAAAGGTAAAGGCATGAGAGAGGCTATTCTGACATTGCAGTTAATAATGGAAGCAAGACTAAAGAAAAGTCAAGACATGTTCACACAATTTGTCGACCTGGAAAAAGTGTTCAACAATGTAAAATGGTGCAAGATGTTTGACATTCTGAAAAAAGTGGGGGTTAAGTTATAGGGAGAGACAAGTCATATACAATATGTGCAGCAGCCAAAAGGGAATAATAAGAATTGATGACCAAGAACGAAGTGCTTGGATTAAAAATGGTGTAAGACAATGCTGTAGCCTTTCACCCCTTCTGTTCAGTCTGAACACCAAGGAAATAATAGGAGTTGACGACCAAGAATGAAGTGCTCAGATTAAAATGGGTGTAAGACAGGGATATAGTCTTTTACCTTTACTGTTCAATCTGTACATCGAAGAAGCAATGATGGAAATACAAGGAAGGTTCAGGACTGGAATTAAAATTCAAGGTGAAAGGATATCAGTGATACGAATTGCTGATGA
Organism: Schistocerca nitens; assembly: GCF_023898315.1. Classification (NCBI taxonomy): domain Eukaryota; kingdom Metazoa; phylum Arthropoda; class Insecta; order Orthoptera; family Acrididae; genus Schistocerca; species Schistocerca nitens. The sequence continues at coordinate 139,379,792 of NC_064615.1, forward strand.
CATTGCTATCCTGAGTGAAAGAGAAGAAGAATAACATGATCTGTTGAACAGAATGAACAGTCTAATGAGTACAGAGTATGGGTTGAGAGTAAATTGAAGAAAGATGAAGGTAGTGAGTAGCAGTAGAAATGAGAATAGTGAGAAACTTAACATCGGGATTGATGGTCATGAAGTAGGTGAAGTTAAGGAATTATGTTACCTAGGCAGAAAAATAACCAATGACAGACAGAGCAAGGAGGACATCAAAAGCAGACTAGCACTGGCAAAAAGGGCATTCCTGGCCAAGAGACGTCTACTAATATCAAACATAGGCCTTAATTTGAGGAAGTAATTTCTGAGAATGTACATCTGGAGTGCAGCATTGTATGATAGTGAAACATGGACTGTGGGAAAACCGGAACAGAAGAGAATCGATGCATTTGAGATGTGTTGCTACAGACTAATGTTGAAAATAAGGTGGACTGATAAGGTAAGGAATGAGGAGGTTCTGCGCAGAATCGGAGAGGAAAGGAATATGTAGAAAACACTGATAAGGAGAAGGGACAGGATGATAGGACATCTGATAAGACCTGAGGGAATGACTTCCATGCTACTAGAGTGAGCTGTAGAGGGCAAAAACTGTAGAGGAACATAGAGTTTGGAATACATCCAGAAAATAATTGAGGATGTAGGTTGCAAGTGATACTCTGAGATGAAGAGGTTCACAAAGGAGAGGAATTCATGGTGGGCCACATCAAAATAGTCAGGGAAAAAACCCTCTCTTATGCACGCTACAAACTGAATTATTCTGATTACATTATGCATGTCGCACCGTGAGTCAAACAAAGATTGTTGATTTTTAAAACTGCGTTTCTTACTGTGTTCAGTGTTAGAACACAAGTAATGTGATGAGAGAAACTTCAGTGTGCTCAACTTCAGTTACTGCTGTTTGTGTACTTTCTCCATGGAGGTGGTACTTCAATCACTTCTCCTCCAGCAGCAATTTACTATGACAGCTTTGGAGAAACTTGGGGCTATGTTGTGCTAATGTTCCACCATCTCAGATGCATTTGCCACCATTTCTGCTGTATGACAATTTTGTTGAAGATTGGGAAGCTTATGGAAAAGGCTGAGACAAAAACTGTCAGTGGCTTTGCAAATTACCTGAATCATTAGACCATCTTCTTCTGTCATTCCACATATACATCTGATTGCTTCTTGGCCTAGTAATTCTTCTGCGTGAGAATCTTCTATATTCATATTATCGTATTCTGTGTGAAATATGGATGTGTTATAAATGAGAAAAGAGCTATACACATGGAAAACAAATTTAGGAAGAAAATATACCCTCACTTAAATGCTAGAATTAATTGATTTTCTAATGCTAACAAGACGAAGTGCAAAGATATGTGGAACACATCAAAAGCAAGTGACAATACAGAGATACTGTTGTAAAACAACAGTACTATTTAGAGGTAGATAGTGTTACTACATTAATAGCTGTCATCTGTGATATGATGTTTACATTATTTGTCAAGGGTAAGTATCATTCTCCACATACACTTCAAAAAGATGAAAAATAACTTATTTAATTATTCTAAAAGGCATTAATTTGAAAAATTTCACAGTTCATCCACTCTTGTTCAAACACTGTTATTATTGTTGTCTTGTGTCTGAAAACTGGTTTGATGAAGCTCTCCACTGCAGTCTCTTAGTCTATAATTAACAATCCAGTGAGATTATATTGACAAAACAAATATACTACTGTTTGTACTTTCTGGGTGTTACTTATACACAACGTGTAGTTATTTAGAGTATTAATGTGGATTTTAAAACACAGAATACAAACATCTGTATAATTTAAAGAAGGAATAATTGTAAGATAAGCATTTAATTTAGTTTTAAATTTTATGATGTCCCTGAAGTCACTCTTCTACAACAGAAAAAGTAACTTTATTTGCACTCTCATCAGAGGTGCTAAGTTTATACAAAGTTTCCCACAGAACGTAGTTGTACAGAAGTTTTTCCAAGGGGTAAGATTTTTTTCCCAGTTTGAAAAAACATGGTGACTCTGACCTAAAAATTGGCTTCTGTCAAAACATTCCTACTGTGGTTATTTTTGGCCTGGAGTTAAGTACTGCCTGTCTTCCATGACATGTCCACTGCTGTAATGCTGATGCCACATTATGAAGGTAATGACTTAGTAGTGTGGCAAACCAAAAGAGTAAAAATAATGTTCCATTAGAGCCTAGCACTAGTAGAAAGGAAAGCTGTCCACTCAATGGTTGGCTGCAACAGAATGATTTGTAGCTGAAGGAGATATCAAATTGGTAAGGTAATGACCACAGTTCTCTCTTCTAATCATCAATACTTTTATTGCACAACAAACGTATAGGTCGAAGACTAGGTGGGAACTGTGGTCCCGGAAGTATATCAAAACAAAGATCAACTTGAAGACATAATACACATATGATGTTCTGGCCTATCGATCCGTGGATCGACGCCACATAGGCCCCCCCTGCAGTATGGAGTACGTACCCGAAGGTGGGGGGCGGGGGGGGGGGGCTGGCGAGAGTTTAAGTGGGTTACAGTGAGTTCCTCCATGTCCAACGGCACGGGCCTTGTGGGAGGAGAGCGTGGAGCAAATCCTAGAATGCTGATGCTAAAGTCTTGAAGTGACGTCAGCGGTCATAGTCGGCGGTCAGTGCGGGAGTGCTGGTGTGGAAGGGTGTCGTCGGCAGGGAACCTAATGATCACCTTTCCACTTGGCCTAACGTAAGCATGTAGGTTGCCATATGTGGCACTTCGAGAGATTTTGAAATGCTTCACTACATGTTGTGACACACCACCTAACATGTCACACGAATCATCACACGCAAGCAGCACTAATGCAGTATCACCACTAATGATGACAGATAATCCACAAACGTCACTAGGATGAACGTAGATAGAGAGCTCGTAAGTGGCACCTGCTAACGGAGAGGTATGCTGAGTTGGTGGGGTGGGAAAACGGTAGCACGGTGAGGGCGGTGTGCTGCGAGTAGAGGGGTGAGTGTCAGACGGTGAGGTCTGAGTGGTGTGGCAGGAACCTGCAGGCTGCACCAGTTAGAAGAGTGGCGCAGTGTGCTGTCGCACGAAGATGGAACTGTTATATTAGAGCACTGGGAGATGGGGCCTCTGCTATGGGAGCCGGGAGGTGGAAACCCGGGAATGAGAGTGGGCTCGTTGACGGGGCCGGTGTAGGCATGAGCTTACTCGAATCATCAGCAGAGGAAGAAGGCCAAGGGTGGCCAGAGAGCATGGTCTCTTCAGTGGTGGGTGAGGTAGGGGAAAACTCGACGCGAGCAGGTTTAACCTTGTTGAGGGAGACAGCAGTTACTGAGCCCTTAATTACGATGTCCATAGTGTTACTGGTTCGTTTGACAACTCTGTATGGGCCTGTGTAAGGGGGCTGCAATGGGGATTTTACAGTGTCGTCACAAAGGAACACAAATTTGCAAGTGTTGAGCACTTTGGGAACATATGTGTGCGGTGGAGTGTGGCTGGAAGGGGGCAGGGGTTGAAGCTGGTTACAGTGTAACCCCATCTGTTCTACCAAGGATGGCAGTTCGGATGGTTTGGCGACTGGAGTAGGAGCAATAAGTTCGCCTGGAAGTGTAAGGGACTGGCCATAGATGAACTCGGCCACTGAGCCTTTAAGGTCTTCCTTGAAAGTGGTCCGCAAACCGAGTAAGACGAATGGCAGGGCTTCCATCCAAAGGAGGCCATGGCAACGTAGGGCCGTCTTAAGCGTCCTATGCCAACGTTCCATGAGGCCGTTGCTTTGGGGGTGGTATGCTGTTGAATGAATTTTCTTGATGCCACACAAAAGTCCCTTCCCTCAAACTCGACGCAAAAGTGTTTCACAGCCTTGTAAACTGCCAAGAGCTCCCTATCAAAGGGTAAGTACTTTTTTTGAGTGTCGTTGAGCTTCTTAGAAAAGAACTGCAAAGGAGAGATAGTATCTCCGACAGTTTGGCTGAGGACAGCTCCAACTGTGGTATCACTGGCATCCGTGGTAATAAAAAATGTAGCGTCCGGACGCGGGTGGGCAACAGTCACTGTGTTTGCTAGTAGGTGCTTCAGTTTGTCAAAAGCTTGTTCCATGGCAGGGGTCCAGTGGACTGGGCGGATACCAGTCATATTTTTGCCAGCAAGGGCGTCTGTTAGGGGAGCCTGAACCTCGGCTGTGGTAGGCAAGTGCTTCCTATAATAGTTAACTGTTCAGATGAAACTGCGCAGCTCCTTAAATGAATGAGGGTGTGGCAAATCCAAAACAAGTTTGATTTTATCCTTGGGAGGAGTGAGGCCCTTAGCTGACACGATGTAGCCTAAGAATCTTACTGAAGTCTGGTGCAACTGGAGCTTCTTATTATTCAGTTCAACACCGGCAGCGGTAAGAGTGTCTTTAACAATCTGCAAATGTTCCTTGTTCTTTTGCAAAGCAGGACTGGAAATAAGAATGTTGTCCAAGTAAACGAAACAACAATCCAGCGGCCGCTAGGGTGGGTTGTGGCGCAGATGGCGAAAGTTTGCATAAGTGCCAACTGTTGCGTGGCTGGGAGTGACAAACAAGTGAGCTACGCGAAACAAGGTTGGTACACTGTTTATTAGTAACCAAAGGCACACTGTCGAGCTTGGTGGTGGTAGCAGGTGCAAATGTATAGCTGATGGCAGTAAATCAAAAACATTAACCTGCGCCTGGGAAGTTAGCTGCCCAAGCGAGGAGGGGGATGAATGTGCGCTCGAATTAACACAGTTAGATCTGGTGGGAGCGTGGACACTGTACAGTTTATGTGGCACATGGTCACAAATGCACTCGGGCACGAGAACACTGTAGTGGCACCAACTACCCTTGTGTGTTGCCAAGGCATCGTCTGCTGCAAGCTGCTGCCGTGCCGAAGATAACTCGTTACTTAAGTCGTTGAGGCGACAGTGTAGCTCAAGTTGTTCCAAGCACAGGCATGTAGACTCGACACGCTCCGTGAGCCACTTATTGGTCCATGACAAGAGCTTAGAGGAGGGGTTATTACACTTCCTAGCCAGGTGGACCTGTTTAGCAGTACTATTGACACTCGACGAAGCACACGGAATGTGTTCCTGGGTAGGGTGGTAGAACACTGTATTCTTGACGAGGTCAGGCCACAGTTTGTGGTGTCATAGAAAGTTGATGCCCAAAATGGGATTGTCGATGTCAGCCACCAGGAAGGACCACTTCAGATTGCACTCAGACGAGAGGGACGCTGCATATGAAGTAGAACCTAAGCACGACAAACTAGATGAGCTTACAGCACATAGGACAGTAGTCGGATCTTTTCAGTAGCAAGATGAGATGGAAGTAGGGATACATCTGCGCCCATATCAATGAGAAAGTTTGTGCCAGATTTCAAGTCACAGACATAGACTCGCCCATTCGAAGCATTAGTTTTGGACACAGAATGGAGCATGGGACGGCGCCTGTTGTTTACATCGCAGGAGGTGGCGCTGCTGCCTACCTAGGGTTGAAGTTTGGGTAGGAGCACAATGGTTTACAATTGTGTGCTTGTTCCCCGAATTTTGCATGGAAGAAACAGTATTTATGGGTGGAGTGGTCAGTCGGCGGCGGCCCAGAATCATCTGCAAAGTCAGATGTGCTGTTGTTGTGCGGACGTGAAGGTGCTGCTAGTGCGGCGAGCTTCACAGACTTAGGTTTAGTGGGGCGTCCATGTTGGGGCTCTAGTTGTGGTTGGAAACTGGCATAGCTGCTGGACTGCCGGGCACGGCATTCACATAGTAGAGCAGAGTAAGCTCGGTTGGCGGCACGCAAGCGTTCGCTATTTGGTCTATCTTCATAGGTGGAGATGGCCATTTGGACAGACAGAGGCAGCTTTTCCGTCCAAATCTTGGTGAGTGTGGCATCTGACATGTCACATTCACCGATGAGAAGTCGAAGGCATCACCACAGCTGGGACAGAGATCTGTCACCAAGGTGTTCTTCATAGACGAGCTGTCGAACGTTTTCTCTTCTTATCTCGTAGACATGTTCCAGTATTGCTTGTTTAGCTGTAGCGTACTTCTGATTCGGAGGAGGAGACTTAACCAGGTCATAAATTAAGTCTATACCGTAATGGAGGTGGTTCATAAGGCATGTGAAATGGGCATTGTCATCAAGTGCACGGACACTGAAAAGTTGCTCGACCAGGTTGAACCAGAATTCCGGGTGGGCAGGTTTGAATGCCAGAAGTTTCGGTAGATCCGACAAACTGGTGGTCAGAGAATGTGGGCAGCCGCTCGCAGATGCAGGAGTAGGCAAGTCTAAGTTAACTCTGCGTCATGAGGGTGGTAGAGAGGAAGCAGACGTGCCGGCTGTGTTCATAGTAGCTGGAGCTAAGGCGAAATCCATTAGCAGGAAGCCCGGCATGGAGCGAAGCAGGACCAGTTGTTGCGGCAGAAGGTCAAAGTAGTCACGGTGGTTGCTCGACAGGTTATTATGCAATTGGTCCTCCACATCTGCAGCAAAATTATCCATCACAGAGTCACTGATGAGCTTTGTGGAACCTGACATGCTCAAATTACTGCACTGATGAACACTCACAGTAACACACTGGCGAATGTCATTCACGTAGTGTGCAACCAGTGCAGAGTGATACACACATGGAGCTTGCACATTCAAAAAAGCATCCTTTTGTGGCACATTATGAAAACTTTGCTTCCCACTGTTTACAATACTTGCATTAAAGTTTGGTATAAGTGTGTAGTGGTTTCTTGTACTGCTGTGTGGCAAAAACTGAAGCACTTTGGGGCTAACAAAGCCAGAGTCGGAGATCGCTGGTGTCATGTTCAAAACTACTGCACCAGACAAGGTCCCTGGGTTCTCGAGGCTATACGACTGCGGAAATTCATGTCGGGCACTGACTACAGCTGGCTTGCCTGAATTTAGTTGCTGTTGCTGGTGAAAACGGGGCAGCGGCGGCATGTTGTAGAAGACCATTGTGTAGCAGACAAAGGTCCACGCGGTACGCGGTAGTCACTTTGTACTCAGTTCGACGGATTATTTGAACTTCGGGGTCACCAATGAAGGAGATATCAAGGTGGTAAGGTAATGACCACGGTTCTCTCTTTTAATCATCAATACTTTTATTACACGAAAAATGTATAGGTCAAAGACAAGGCGGGAACTGAGCAGGCTACCTAACCCTGTGAAGTTTCAACTGGACTCTGGGTTCACTGGTTTCACTAAATAATAGAGGGACTACAGTCATATATGCTCTCCACCATTACAAGAAGACCCATAGCTGCCTGTAAAGTTATGGCAATTAATATACAAGATTTTTCTGGGCAAGACTTCCAAATGTTGTTATCATTCTGGAAGACCTGGTTGGGAATGTCCATTAGGGCACACATAAAGGCAGCTTTCCCAATGTCAGTGGTCTCAAATCAGTGTCCTTTCAAGGTAACTTGAGCCAGAGAATAAAATATGGCTGCCGGAGCAAGGTTGAGACTGTAGGAAGTCAGTAACAGAGTTACCACTTTGTTTTTGACCAGATGATCCCCCATCAAGAAGGTGGTGTATCTGGATGTATTGTCTTGGGTGAGCTGCCAGGAACCAGTGACGTGTGGCCTGAAATTTGAAACTTTTTTCAGGCTTTGGGGAACTTCCACATCAATGGCAGCATAGGCAGTCTGTTCAGGAGGTACAACTTCATTGTGAGCAATACCTCTGTGAGGTACTGGATGGAGTAAACAAAATGTTTTGAATGCTAGGCACATTTTTTGATTGAACTAAGGTGTCTGATTGTGTTGATCACAAAATATTGCTCCAGAAGTTGGACCATTACGAAATACAGAGAGTAGCTCACAATTGGTTCTCATCTTATCTTAACAACAGATAGTAAAAGGTCATTATTCACAGTGTTGAGAATGGCTGTGATGTGGGGTCTGAGTGGGGTATGGTCAAATGGGGGGTGGCCCAGGGATCAGTGTTGGGGCCACTTCTGTTCCTTATTTATATAAATCATATGCCCTCTAGTATTATGGATAATTCTAAAATATTCCTGTTTACTGATGATACTAGCTTGGTTGTAAAGGATGTTGTGTGCAATATTGTGCCATTCATGACATAAGTTCATGGCTTGTAGAAAATAAATTAATATCTAAATAACAATAAGACTCAGTTTTTAGAATTTCTAACACACAATTCAACAAAACCCGACGTTTTAATTTCACAAAATGGGCATACGATTAGTGAAACTGAACAGCACAAATTTTCTAGGTGTTCAGATAGATAGTAAACAGTCGTAGAAAGCTCATGTTCAGGATCTTGTTCAAAGACTATTCAAATGGTAACTGAAGTGATCATACTACTCAAAAATTAGTCTACTTTGTTTATTTTCATTCATTTATGTCATATGGTATTATATTTTGGGGTAACTCTTTCCATTCTCAAAGGATATTTTTGGCTCAAACAAAGATGATGTGACTTAACAAACGAAACCGCTGGCACGTCGATAGACACACAAACAAACACAAACATACACACAAAATTCAAGCTTTTGCAACAAACTGTTGCCTCATCAGGAAAGAGGGAAGGAGAGGGAAAGACAAAAGGATGTGGGTTTTAAGGGAGAGGGTAAGGAGTCATTCCAATCCCGGGAGTGGAAAGACTTACCTTAGGGGGAAAAAAGGACGGGTATACACTCGCACACACACACATATCCATCCACACATATACAGACACAAGCAGACATTGCTCGTGTCTGTATATGTGTGGATGGATATGTGTGTGTGTGCGTGTGTGTGTGTGTGTGTGTACACTCGCACACACACATATCCATCCACACACATACAGACACAAGCAGACATATTTAAAGACAAATAGTTTGGGCAGAGATGTCAGTCGAGGCAGAAGTGCAGAGGCAAAGATGTTGTTGAATGACAGGTGAGGTGTGAGTGGCGGCAACTTGAAATTAGTGGAGATTGAGGCCTGGTGGATAACGGGAAGAGAGGATACATTGAAGAGCAAGTTCCCATCTCCGGAGTTCGGATAGGTTGGTGTTAGTGGGAAGTATCCAGATAAACCGGACGGTGTAACACTGTGCCAAGATGTGCTGTCCGTGCACCAAGGCATGTTTAGCCACAGGGTGATCCCCATTACCACCAAACACTGTCTGCCTGTGTCCATTCATGCGAATGGACAGTTTGTTGCTGGTCATTCCCACATAGAATGCGTCACAGTGTAGGCAGGTCAGTTGGTAGATCACGTGGGTGCTTTCACACGTGGCTCTGCCTTTGATCGTGTACACCTTCCAGGTTACAGGACTGGAGTAGGTGGTGGTGGGAAGGTGCATGGGACAGGTTTTACACCGGGGGCGGTTACAAGGGTAGGAGCCAGAGGGTAGGGAAGGTGGTTTGGGGATTTCATAGGGATGAACTAAGAGGTTACGAAGGTTAGGTGGACGGCGGAAAGACAGTCTTGGTGGAGTGGGGAGGATTTCATGAAGGATGGATCTCATTTCAGGGCAGGATTTGAGGAAGTAGTATCCCTGCTGGAGAGCCACATTCAGAATCTGATCCAGTCCCGGAAAGTATCCTGTCACAAGTGGGGCACTTTTATGGTTCTTCTGTGGGAGGTTCTGGGTTTGAGAGGATGAGGAAGTGGCTCTGGTTAATTGTTTCTCTACCAGGTCGGGAGGGTAGTTGTGGGATGCGAAAGCTGTTGTCAGGTTGTTGGTGTAATGCTTCAGGGATTGTTTCCCTCTATTATAACTATATATATATATATATATATATATATATATATATATATATATATATATATATATATATATATATATATATATGGTTCTAATAGGGGGAAACACTCCACGTAGGAAAAATATATGTCTGCTTGTGTCTGTATATGTGTGGATGGATATGTGTGTGTGTGCGAGTGTATACCCGTCCTTTTTTCCCCCTAAGGTAAGTCTTTCCACTCCCAGGATTGGAATGACTCCTTACCTTCTCCCTTAAAACCCACATCCTTTCATCTTTCCCTCTCCTTCCCTCTTTCCTGATGAGGCAACAGTTTGTTGTGAAAGCTTGAATTTTGTGTGTATGTTTGTGTTTGTTTGTGTGTCTGTCGACCTGCCAGCACTTTTTAGGGAAACATTCCACGTAGGAAAAATATATCTAAAAACAAAGATGATGTGACTTACCATTACAAAGGTGCTGGCAGGTCGATAGATACACAAACAAACACATACATACACATAAAATTCAAACATTCACAAACAATGGTTGCTTCGTCGGGAAAGAGGGAAGGAGAGGGAAAGATGAAAGGATGTGGGTTTTAAGGGAGAGGGTAAGGAGTCATTCCAATCCCGGGAGCGGAAAGACTCACCTTAGGGGGAAAAAAGGACAGGTATACACTCACACACACACACATATTCATCTGCACATACACAGACACAAGCAGACATTTGTAAAGGCGAAGAGTTTGGGCAGAGATGTCAGTCAGGGCGGAAGTCCAGAGGCAAAGATGTTGTTGAAAGACAGGTGAGGTATGAGCGGCGGCAAATTGAAATTAGTGGAGATAGAGGCCTGGCAGATAACGAGAAGAGAGGATATACTGAAGGGCAAGTTCCCATCTCCGGAGTTCTGACAGGTTGGTGTCAGTGGGAAGTATCCAGATAACCCGGATGGTGTAACACTGTGCCAAGATGTGCTGGCCGTGCACCAAGGCATGTTTAGCCACAGGGTGATCCTCATTACCAACAAACACAGTCTGCCTGTGTCCATTCATGCGAATCGACAGTTTGTTGCTGGTAATTCCCACATAGAAAGCTTCACAGTGTAGGCAGGTCAGTTGGTAAATCACGTGGGTGCTTTCACACGTGGCTCTGCCTTTGATTGTGTACACCTTTCGGGTTACAGGACTGGAGTAGGTGGTGGTGGGAGGGTGCATGGGACAGGTTTTACACCGGGAGTGGTTACAAGGGTAGGAGCCAGAGGGTAGGGAAGGTAGTTTGGGGATTTCATAGGGATGAACTAAGAGGTTACGAAGGTTAGGTGGATGGTGGAAAGACAGTCTTGGTGGAGTGGGGAGGATTTCATGAAGGATGGATCTCATTTCAGGGCAGGATTTGAGGAAGTCGTATCCCTGCTGGAGAGCCACATTCAGAGTCTGATCCATTCCCGGAAAGTATCCTGTCACAAGTGGGGCACTTTTGCAGTTCTTCTGTGGGAGGTTCTGGGTTTGAGGAGATGAGGAAGTGGCTCTGGTTATTTGCTTCTGTACCAGGTCGGGCGGGTAGTTGCGGGATGCGAAAGCTGTTTTCAGGTTGTTGGTGTAATGGTTCAGGGATTCTGGACTGGAGCAGATTCGTTTGCCACGAAGACCTAGGCTGTAGGGAAGGGACCATTTGATGTGGAATGGGTCGCAGCTGTCATAATGTAGGTACTGTTGCTTGTTGGCGGGTTTGATGTGGGCGGACGTGTGAAGCTGGCCATTGGACAGGTGGAGATCAACGTCAAGGAAAGTGGCATGGGATTTGGAGTAGGACCAGGTGAATCTGATGTAACCAAAGGAGTTGAGGTTGGAGAGGAAATTCTGGAGTTCTTCTTCACTGCGAGTCCAGATCATGAAGATGTCATCAATAAATCTGTACCAAACTTTGGGTTGGCAGGCCTGGGTAACCAAGAATGCTTCCTCTAAGCGACCCATGAATAGGTTGGCGTACAAGGGGCCATCCTGGTACCCATGGCTGTTCCCTTTAATTGTTGGTATGTCTGGCCTTCGAAAGTGAAGAAGTTGTGGGTCAGGATGAAGCTGGCTAAGGTAATGAGGAAAGAGGTTTTTGGTAGGGTGGCAGGTGATCAGCGTGAAGGGAAGTGCTCCATCGCAGCGAGACCCTGGACGTGTGGAATATTTGTGTATAAGGAAGTGGCATCAATGGTTACAAGGATGGTTTCCGGGGGTAACAGACTGGGTAGGGATTCCAGGCGTTCGAGAAAGTGGTTGGTGTCTTTGATGAAGGATGGGAGACTGCATGTAATGGGTTGAAGGTGTTGATCTACATAGGCAGAGATACGTTCTGTGGGGGCTTGGTAACCAGCTACAATGGGACGGCCGGGATGATTGGGTTTGTGGATTTTAGGAAGAGTGTAGAAGGTAGGGGTGGGGGGTGTTGGTGGGGTCAGGAGGTTGATGGAGTCAGGTGAAAGGTTTTGTAGGGGGCCTAAGGTTCTGAGGATTCCTTGAAGCTCCACCTGGACATCAGGAATGGGATTACCTTGGCAAACTTTGTATGTAGTGTTGTCTGAAAGCTGACGCAGTCCCTCAGCCACATACTCCCGACGATCAAGTACCACGGTCGTGGAACCCTTGTCCGCCGGAAGAATGACGATGGATCGGTCAGCCTTCAGATTATGGATAGCCTGGGCTTCAGCAGTGGTGATGTTGGGAGTAGGATTAAGGTTTTGTAAGAAGGATTGAGAGGCAAGGCTGAAAGTCAGAAATTCCTGGAAAGTTTGAAGAGGGTGATTTTGAGGAAGGATCAGGATCATTTTTCTTCGTGGCAAAGTGATATTTCCAGCAGAGAGTACGGTTGTAGGATGGGTAAATCTTTGACAAAGGCTGTTTGGTTGAATCTGGGAGTGGGGCTGAAGGTGAGGCTTTTGGATAGGACAGAGGTTTCGGATTGGGAGAGAGGTTTGGAGGAAAGGTTAACTACTGAATTGGGGTGTTGTGGTTCCAGGTTGTGTTGATTGGAATTTTGAGGTTTTGGGGTGAGAGGAGCTGGAAGTGGGAGATTGAGTAGATGGGAGAGACTGGGTTTGTGTGCAATGAGAGGAGGTTGAGGTTTGCTGGAAAGGTTGTGAAGGGTGAGTGAGTTGCCTTTCCAGAGGTGGGAAACCAGGAGACTGGATAGTTTTTTGAGGTGGAGGGTGGCATGCTGTTCTAATTTGCGGTTGGCCTGTAGGAGGATGCTCTGAACAGCTGGTGTGGATGTGGGAGAGGAAAGATTGAGGACTTTTATTAAGGATAGGAGTTGACGGGTGTGTTCATTGGCTGAGTTGATGTGTAGGTGAAGGATTAGGTGGGTGAGGGCAATGGATTGTTCAGTTTGGAACTGGTATAGGGACTGATGGAAAGAAGGGTTGCAGCCAGAGATGGGAACTTTAAGTGTGAGGCCTTTGGGGGTAATGCCAAATGTCAGACAAGCCTGAGAAAATAAAATATGGGAGTGTAATCTGGCTAGGGCGAAGGCATGTTTGTGGAGGGAATGTAAATGAAACTTAATGGGGTCGTTGTGGGGATGTTGTGAGGGTGACATGGTATTAGAAGGTTACACTTTCCACAAGCAGACATATACCTCTGCTTGTGTCTGTATATGTGTGGATGGATATGTGTGTGTGTGTGTGCGAGTGTATACCCATCCTTTTTTCCCCCTAAGGTACGTCTTTCCAGTCCTGGGATTGGAATGACTCCTTACCCTCTCCCTTAAAACCCAAATCCTTTCGTCTTTCCCTCTCCTTCCCTCTTTCCTGATGAGGCAACCGTTGGTTGCGAAAGCTAGAATTTTGTGTGTATGTTTGTGTTTGTTTGTGTGTCTATCGACGTGCCAGCGCTTTCGTTTGGTAAGTCACATCATCTTTGTTTTTAGATATATTTTTTCCCACGTGTAATGTTTCCCTCTATTATATTCGTATATTTGTCTGACATTTGGCTTTACCCCCAAAGGCCTCACACTTAAAGTTCCCATCTCTGGCTGCAACCCTTCTTTCCATCAGTCCCTATACCAGTTCCAAACTGAACAATCCATTGCCCTCACCCACCTAATCCTTCACCTACACATCAACTCAGCCAATGAACACACCCGTCAACTCCTATCCTTAATAAAAGTCCTTAATCTTTCCTCTCCCACATCCACACCGGCTGTTCAGAGCATCCTCCTACAGGCCAACCGTAAATTAGAACAGCATGCCACTCTCCACCTCAAAAAACTATCCAATCTCCTGGTTTCCCACCTCCGGAAAGGCAACTCACTTACCCTTCACAACCTTCCCAGCAAACCTCAACCTCCTCTCATTGCACACAAACCCAGTCTCTCCCATCTACTCAATCTCCCACTTCCATCTCCACTCCCTCCAAAACCTCAAAATTCCAATCAACACAATCTGGAACCACAATACCCTAATTCAGTAGTTAACCTTTCCTCCAAACCTCTCTCCCAATCTGAAACCTCTGTCCTATCCAAAGGCCTCACCTTGAGCCCCACTCCCAGTTTCAACCAAACAGCCCTCGTCAAAGATTTACTGTCCTACACTCGTACTCTCTGCTGGAAATATCACTTTGCCACGAAGAAAAATGATCCTAATCCTACTCCTAATGATCCAACTCCCCAAGACACCATCCAAATTGAACCCTGCCTGGAACAGTTCCGTCCTCCGTCGCAGTGGGACCCACCTCCTCTTCCTCAAAATCACCCTCGCCAAACCTTCCAGGAATTTCTGACTTCCAGCCTTGCATCACAATCCTTCTTAAAAAACCTTAATCCTACTCCCAACATCACCACTGCTGAAGCCCAGGCTATCCGTGATCTGAAGGCTGACTGATCCATCGTCATTCTTCCGGCGGACAAGGGTTCCACGACCGTGGTACTTGATCGTCGGGAGTATGTTGCTGAGGGACTGCGTCAGCTTTCAGACAACACCACATACAAAGTTTGCCAAGGTAACCCCATTCCCGATGTCCAGGCGGAGCTTCAAGGAATCCTCAGAACCTTAGGCCCCTGCAAAACCTTTCACCTGACTCCATCAACCTCCTGACCCCACCAACACCCCGCACCCCTACCTTCTACCTTCTTCCTAAAATCCACAAGCCCAATCATCCCGGCCGCCCCATTGTAGCTGGTTACCAAGCCCCCACAGAACGTATCTCTGCCTATGTAGATCAACACTTTCAACCCATTACATGCAGTCTCCCATCCTTCATCAAAGACACCAACCACTTTCTCGAACGCCTGGAATCCTTACCCAATCTGTTACCCCCGGAAACCATCCTTGTAACCATTGATGCCACTTCCTTATACACAAATATTCCGCATGTCCAGGGCCTCGCTGCGATGGAGCATTTCCTTTCACGCCGATCACCTGCCACCCTACCAAAAACCTCTTTCCTCATCACCTTAGCCAGCTTCATCCCAACCCACAACTTCTTCACTTTTGAAGGCCAGACATACCAACAATTAAAGGGAACAGCCATGGGTACCAGGATGGCCGCCTCGTACGCTAATCTATTCATGGGTCGCTTAGAGGAAGCCTTCTTGGTTACCCAGGCCTGCCAACCCAAAGTTTGGTACAGATTTATTGATGACATCTTCATGATCTGGACTCACAGTGAAGAAGAACTCCAGAATTTCCTCTCCAACCTCAACTCCTTTGGTTACATCAGATTCACCTGGTCCTACTCCAAATCCCATGCCACTTTCCTTGACGTTGACCTCCACCTGTCCAATGGCCAGCTTCACACGTCCGTCCACATCAAACCCACCAACAAGCAACAGTACCTCTATTATGACAGCTGCCACCCATTCCACATCAAACGGTCCCTTCCCTACAGCCTAGGTCTTCGTGGCAAACGAATCTGCTCCAGTCCGGAATCCCTGAACCATTACACCAACAACCTGACAACAGCTTTCGCATCTCGCAACTACCCTCCCGACCTGGTACAGAAGCAAATAACCAGAGCCACTTCCTCATCCCCTCGAACCCAGAATCCCCCACAGAAGAACCACAAAAGTGCCCCACTTGTGACAGGATACTTTCCGGGACTGGACCAGACTCTGAATGTGGCTCTCCAGCAGGGATACGACTTCCTCAAATCCTGCCCTGAAATGAGATCCATCCTTCATGAAATCCTCCCCACTCCACCAAGACTGTCTTTCCGCTGTCCACCTAACCTTCGTAACCTGTTAGTTCATCCCCATGAAATCCCCAAACCAACTTTCCTACCCTCTGGCTCCTATCCTTGTAACCACCCCCGGTGTAAAACCTGTCCCATGCACCCTCCCACCACCACCTACTCCAGTCCTGTAACCCGGAATGTGTACACGATCAAAGGCAGAGCCACGTGTGAAAGCACCCACGTGATTTACCAACTGACCTGCCTACACTGTGATGCATTCTATGTGGGAATGACCAGCAACAAACTGTCGATTCGCATGAATGGACACAGGCAGACTGTGTTTGTTGGTAATGAGGATAACCCTGTGGCTAAACATGCCTTGGTGCATGGCCAGCACATCTTGGCACAGTGTTACACCGTCCGGGTTATCTAGATACTTCCCACTAACACCAACCTATCCGAACTCCGGAGATGGGAACTTGCTCTTCAATATATCCTCTCTTCCCGTTACCCACCAGGCCTCAATCTCCGCTAATTTCAAGTTGCCGCCACTCATACCTCACCTGTCATTCAACATCATCTTTGCCTCTTCACTTCCGCCTCGACTGACATCTTTGCCCAAACTCTTTGTCTTTAAATATGTCTGCTTGTGTCTGTATATGTGTGGATGGATATGTGTGTGTGTGCGAGTGTACACACACACACACACACACACACGCACACACACGCACACACACGCACACACACACATATCCATCCACACATATACAGACACAAGCAATGTCTGCTTGTGTCTGTATATGTGTGGATGGATATGTGTGTGTGTGCGAGTGTATACCCGTCCTTTTTTCCCCCTAAGGTAAGTCTTTCCGCTCCCACGATTGGAATGACTCCTTACCCTCTCCCTTAAAACCCACATCCTTTCGTCTTTCCCTCTCCTTCACTCTTTCCTGATGAGGCAACAGTTTGTTGCGAAAGCTTGAATTTTGTGTGTATGTTTGTGTGTCTGTCGACCTGCCAGGACTTTCATTTGGTAATTCACATCATCTTTTGTTTTCTCATGGGCCACTTCATCTATTCTGTTGAGGAGTTCCTTGGAAAATTAAGCTGATTCTTTTGTTATATTGTTGATTGTGTTTACTTAAACTCATGGCATGACTTTTGTTGGATTCACAAACATTTTATTTTACCTGTTATTGTTTTTATGTTGTAATTTCATTTACTGACATGCTCCATGACCTCGGAGATTTGCTCTTCAATTTGGTCCTATGAATTTAGATGTGTAAATAAAAAGTAAAACCACTAGCATAAAAACATACAATGATCATTGCCTTCACTTTGGAACAGCTCATTTGTGTCTCCTTGGAGTATGGTAACTTTGGGATGTCCCACTCAGAGCTCTCTTTCTTCATTTCGCGGGCATATTTCAAAATCCATGACTCATCTCTCATTACAACATTGTCCAAACAGATAGTATCCTTTCTACAAAATTTCAAATGTTCTTTACAAAAGATCACATGAATGGACTTGTGGTCACAGATAAAAAATTCTGGAGCCAGTTTTGCATACACTTTCTTCATCTGTAATTATTCAGGTACTATCTCATGGACAGTCGGTTCTGCCTGCTTTATTTATTTCTTCATTTGTTGTCCTTGGTGTCAACATATTGCATTGCTGCACTGGCTGAAGAATGGGTTGTGGATTCCGACACTGACTACTGTAAATAATGTAGCCGAAAGGTGCAAAGTTGTGTTTCAAAGTACTTTAATTTCACTGTTCAGAACCCCCTAATAATACACGGTTATATGGCCAGTGCACTATTGTTTAACTTTCGATAAGCCTCATTAATAGTGTGCAGGCAAACCTCCACATACTGCTACAATAGTTTACTATTGGACATGTAAGAACAGTAAAAACCTAACCATGAAGTTCACAGTTCTTGAAGAATAGAAAGGTACATACAGAGCAGACACTGTCATTGTTTTAATGCATGGCCTACTGGTGTAACACTTATTTCACTGTTAAGTTGATGCATTGTTGTTGTTGTTGTTGTTGTTGTTGTTCTAAACAACACAGGTCTCTCATCTGAAACTCAGCCATGAACTGACTGTCTTTTGACCAAAAATTGGGCCCTTATATGTAATTACAATAATACACATTGTTTTAAGTTTAATTTTCAGAAATTACAATTAACTCATTTGATTAACTCTATACATCAAAAAACTCCATTTTTTTTAACAGTTTCTTCTACTACAAGATTTAGGTCGAATTATTTATTTAAATGATGAACTTAAGATACATTGTTATGTAAACAACACTTTTGATAAAACTGTTAGTTACTTTGCAATTAATTCAGGACTGGTTTTGCTAACACATTTTCAAAGAGAGCCAAATAGATACTTTAAGAATACTATTGGTTGTTCCTCCAAATGTTTATAATTAGTACAGAATTTATATTTGTTTTACATCACCAATAGAATTTAAGTTACAAAAAAATTACTGATTTCACCCTATAATGAAAGGTACTAACTAGGAATAGTCAAAATAAATTAGAAAATCAAGTACATACATGAAACTAAGCACAAAATTAGATCTAGTGTTATATTCTTTAAAACTGAAGGTCATCTTTTCTCTTTTATGAAAATGCTGATTCTACTCACTTATGTTAATGGTAATTAGTTAAAATTGAAAAAAAAAAATGAATTTTAAGGAGGCAGATGGCAAAACAAGAGCGGAAGCAAAAATATCCCAGCTTGCTTTGTCACAAGTGCTTTTGGGTACATCCAGAATCTGGGCTATCATATGAACATTCATTCTACAGTCAATGTGCACTTACTTATATTATTATCTGATTTATTTATTTAATAGATGGTTAAAACACAAAAAATAATATGTACTATAATCCTGAATTACACATTAATACCCAAGATATAAGTGTAGATTACTGATCTCTCCATCATCACGAGGAACTGTTGGACCACCAACAAAACAGCACAATGACATAGGATGGGAAAGGGGGGAGGAATTGCAGGGTATTGGTGGGCTGACGGGCAGGGGGCGGAGGGGCCTGGGGGGGGGGGGGGGGGCAGGGGGAAGGAAAATCACCAGTGCCTGATGGAGCGTGCAGAATCTAGATTGTGGTAGGACAAGGCTGTCAGGTGTGGTGTTGGGAGGCTGTGGGGGAAGGAGGGCGGAGGGAACAGGAGGTGGAAAAGGGGGGGGGGGGGACACAGAGAAGGGGAAAAGACCAGTGGGTACATTTTCAGGGAGTGGTGCACAGTGAGAGTGATGGGACATGCATTTGGAGAAGATGATAGGACAGAGGGGTGGAAACTGTTGGGTTAAGGGTGTGTGGAAAGTAGGTTACCACAGGTGGAGACCAAGATAATTTAAGGAGTGGAGAATGTGTTGTAAGGATAGCTCCCATCTGCACATTTCAGAAAAGTTGGTGATGAAGGTGAGCATCCAGATGACCTAGGATGTGAAACAGTAACTGGAATTAAGCAGTGTTTGTTATCTGCATATCATGGCATGTGGTAGTTCACTTTGCTCCTGGCCACAGTTTGATGGTGGCCATTCATCCTAGTGTACAGCTGATGATAGTCATACCAATATAAAAACATATTTTTCAAATATCCAGGTGCTACAAATTTTAGCCAGAACAGAAATTTCAGATGGCACTCTAAACTTTAGAGGCTGAATTGTGGTAAAAAGATGAGTAATAATGACCATGCTCAAGCTTAGTTCCAGTTTTAATATGCAAAATATATAAATAAGACTAATTACTGATTGGAGAAGCAGTGGGATTGGTGTATGAGCTAAAAAATAGAAGTTATAGCAGTTTTAACTGTTGCTGTGCTCATCATTCCAAAGACTGGTTTGAAGCAGCTCTCAACGCTACTCTTTCCCGTGCGAGCCTCTTCATTTCCAAATAACAACTGCAACGTCTAGGATATTCGGGAATCCAGCTGGATGTTCGCGTTGTTCTTGCATGATATTTCAACAGCGTGCCTTGCTGTCTTCTTCAGATGCTACTTGAGACTGGACTTTGCGTTGATCAAGTTGTAAATGGTCCGCCTAGTCGTAGATATTGCTAATTGCTGTAATCGCACTATTCACTCCCATTTACTGAGCTTGTTAGCACTTGATGTTAGGTTGGCGCCATTACAATGCATTGTAGTAATCGCTGCTGCTTGCTGGATCGCTGCTGTGTCTCGATGCTGATGCTGGCTCTAAATCTGGTTGTCTAGGGTAAAAACATGAGGTCCCGTGTTTTTCATGTGCTTTTGATGATAAAGAACGAGCGAAAACCAACACATATGTAAACATCAAATATTTATTACTTTGGTGGCCATATTAATTCCACTGTCCACCAAAGACCATAACACAACACAAAGTAGTACTTCCTTTACATGTTCTTTGCATTGTTTTTCCATCCGAAACAATAACACAGAAACACACTTCACCAAAGTGACATTCCCACTGCCTCCGACTGCCCCTCGACCCTTCTCGCTGCTTGTATTTATAACATTGTTAAAGAACTACTAAAAAGAGATATAGTTTATAAGTCACATGTACATCTGTTATCATAATTTGTGCAGAAAAGTTATTAATTTGCATCGAGTGACATAATTTAACATGTTATTAAAATGACAAACAGATTTGTTGACTTGACAGAATAATTCTTTGTTACAAAAGGGCCGCTTTTTAGAAGTTTGTCAATTGACTTCTCTAATTTGCATAAATAAGTAAGTAACATGAATTATTAAGAATTACATTGGTTTTCGTCTAAAATAGGATTGATTACGTGAATACTGAGTGAAAACGCTCCTAGTGAACAAATAGGTTTCACTGGGTGATTTTTATTTAAGGAGGTCCAAAATACCTAAGTTGGCCACTATTTTTCGTACTTCATATTAATTATTTAAGATGAACTTAGCGTTTTTACATGATGACATTTGCTGTATCAGTGATCAACTGATATTAACTTTTGTGTGGATCAGTTATTCATTATAATTTAATGGGTTGACTGTTTATGGAGACATGTTATGCAATCATTGTTAACATACACAATAACTTTTCTATAATCATAAATACTCGTTAAACTGGTTGAATTTGGAAGGAATCGCATACTTCATTAAAGTAAAGCCTTTAATATGTTCCGTTACAAAGTCCAGTATTTATGCCTGGAAGGAGCTGGGCATTCCATAATCGGTCCGCGCCGAGTCGAGTGTTCCGTATGTGGTCCGCACCCGCCAGGCTCGGTTTCAATGGACCCCTCCAGTCGCGGATGTCCCGACTGCCATCCATGCCCATTTTGGTCATCCTCAACGGTTGCGGTCATCATCTGAGGTGTGTCAGACCCGATCTGAGATGTTGGGTACTCTGTCTCATGAGTGTTACTATGATTTCCACTTCTGTTTCGTGCTGGGCACTCCATAATCGGTTCACACTGCGTCGTGTGTTCTGACTGTAATCTGTGCCCACCAGACACAGCTACATCTGGCAGGATTCCTGAATATCCAAGATGTCAACAGATCACCGGGAAAGCATGAAGAATTACAACAACTGCAACCTTCATCTTTCTGAATCCGCTTACTGTATTCATATCTTGGTCTCTCTTGTATTTTAACCCCCCCCCCCCCTGCCCCACATCTCCCTCCAATTTTAATCTGGTGATCCCTTGAAGTCTCAGAAAGTGTCCTATTAACTAATCCCTTCTCTTGGTCAAGTTCTGCCAGAAATTTCTTGTCTCCCCATTCTGTTCAGTATTTTCTCATTAGTTATATGATTGACCCATTAAATCTTCAGCATTCTGCTGTAACACCACATTTTGAAAGCTTCTGTTCTCTTTTTATCTAAACTGTTTATTGTCCATGTTTCACTTCCATACATGGCTACACTCCAGAGAAATACCTTCAGGAAAGACTTCTGAACACTTTAAATATATTCAATGTTAACAAATTTCTCTTCTTCAGAAATGCTTTTCTTGCCATTGCCGGTCTACATTTCTTATCCTCTCTCCATCAACCAGTTATCTTGCTGCCCAAATAACAAAACTCACCTACTGCATTAATGGTTTCATTCAGTAATCTGATACCTTTAGTATCACCTGATTTAATTTGGCTGCATTCCATTGCCCTTATTTCTCATTTGTTGATGTTCATCTTTGATTTTACTTTCAATTTTAATTAAGAGGCATAAATCAGAATTCAGTTTGATATCAGGCATGGGGCAAGCCAGCATGCTTCACATGATCGGCAGTGCTGACTGATTACGGAGTGGACCCAGTCAGGTGTTGGCTCAGTGGCATGCATATGAAAGGAGGCAGAGGAACATGGCCATTGTAGTGGCGACACAAACTAAAACACAAAATCCACAGACAGACACCCATACACATGGGAAAGGTTTACTAGTGCTACCAGAGCCCTCTGGTAAAGATGAATTAGTTCTGTAGGTAAACAATTAAAGTAAACAATGGAGCAATGGCAAAAATTATATAAATTCATAACTTCACAATTTGAGTGCAAGGGAATCAATGAGTTATGCATGAGCACATTCAGTTTCATGGAAAAAATGGTCAATCATATCATAGCAATGCAGAGAGGGGGAAGGGTGGCAGGAATGCCATCACTAGGACTCAGAGTTCTGGCAGAGAAAGGGATGGATAGGTGTCAGTGTCACTAGGCTAGTGTGAATGTCATAAATAAGCTTTGTGTTTTGCTCATATGGAACCAGAGCAAGGAGGAGTAGCATGTTATTCTTCAGAGAGCAGGCAGTGATGAATTGTTACAAGGCAAATAAGTCTAAGAAAATAATTTTATGTCATAAGGAAAATTTTGAGAGCTGTGTGAATAACAATTTTTTATTTTACATTGTGTGGTTGGAAATTTATTTGTTTCATTATGATTTGAAAATGTCTAGCTTTTGTAAAATTGTGTCAACTCAGATTGCAAGAGACATGTGAAAACAGTAATATTTGATAATTTTTACAGACTTATAATTTTAAATAAAAACTTGTTACAAGTGTATGACTTTCAAGTCAGATGAAGAGGTCTCTGTAATATTTTCACTTTATACCCATCAATCTTAATCCTCATTTTTGTGGAATATTTACCTTCGTGGGATTAGCAGCATCATTCAAAAGGAGGAAGAATGAAGATTATGGTTGTGATGTGACATAATTCTTGATGTTATTAGAGTTAGAGCACAGGCTGAGATTTGGAAGGGATGAATAAGGAAGCTGCTCATGCTCTTACAGAGAAACACCCTGGCATTTACTTTAAGTGATTCAGGGAAATAAAAATCTGGATGGCCGAACAGGGACTTGAACAACCATCCTTCCAAACATAAGTCCAGTGTTTTACCACTGTGTCACCTCATGCACTGTAATGTTGCAAAGGATTATTCTATATTAAAGCAGCAATAGAAATTATGTAATATTACATTAAAATTTTCATCATAAACTATGTCAAATTTATAGATTAGCTAGGTCAGTACATATTTCATAGATCAGTTAATGATGGGTAGTGAGTCAGTTAATAAGCTATTTACTAAAAAATATTTTGCATCTGAGAACATTCTGTCCATTCACGAATAAGAATATGCAGAAGAAAAAACAACTTTATTTAATAACAGCATTACATATATGTGTTATAATTTGGCAGATCATATGTACACACACACACACACACACACACACACACACACACACACACACACACACACACACACACATTATCACTCCAAAGAAATCCATCTATGGAATAGAGTTCTTCAGTGGTAATATTTCCAGGTTGTTAATATTTCCAGGTTGTTCATTAGCATTTTATTTTTCAAAGAATTATATGTCATTGAGTAAGGGATCAAAAGTTTCAAATGTAGCACATTTCACTATTTTTTAATCCAACACTTATTTCAGTAGAAAAGATATTTTATGCCTATATTGCAAATAAGGACATTATTACCATTCCCCCCTCCTGTGGATTAACTATAATGTTGTTTGAGAAAACATATAATGTTTTGCTTGAATGTAAAATAAAGATATTTAAACAATTTCTTCCAAATAATTGTTAGTGATAACCACATGTTGTTTTAATGGCAACTTCTAAGAGTGAGCACTCTCTTTGTAAAAATATGAGTTCCACAGATCAGAGGACAACTTACTACCTCACGTAAGAACATACAGTTTGCTCTGAAGTCCAAAGATAATGAAATTAATGTCCACTCAGGCATCAGAGATGAATTATGCTTTCTGACTTTTGAGGTAGGATTCTTTCTCATCATTTCAGTTTGGCCAATGTTAAATTGGTTCCCTGTTAGGTCTTTCTTGGCATATGCTCTTCTGTTAGCTGCTGATATAAAATATGGCATATGATAAGTTAGGCAGTATAAACCATATAGAGGAAATCACAAGGATAATTTAAGTTCTTGGTATTATGAAAAAGATAGACTGCTGCTCACCACATAGTGGAGACACTGAGTCGCAGACAGGCACAATAAAAAGACTGCTAAACAAGTATTCAGTTTGGCCTTGGTTGCCGCAGACAGTT
Organism: Schistocerca nitens; assembly: GCF_023898315.1. Taxonomy (NCBI): domain Eukaryota; kingdom Metazoa; phylum Arthropoda; class Insecta; order Orthoptera; family Acrididae; genus Schistocerca; species Schistocerca nitens. Next base: position 139,404,227 of record NC_064615.1, read on the forward strand.
GTCATGTGTGTGTGTAAGTTGTGTTTGTGTGTATGCAAGTGTGTATGTTGTCCAATTGATAAGAAGGTCTTTTGATCAAAAGCTTACTTGTTTAGCAGTCTCTTTGTTGTGCCTGTCTGTGACTCATCACCTCCACTATATGGTGAATAGTAAACGAGCCTTTTTAAAATATTGTCACTATTCCATCCTGGATTTTCCATTGTTCAATAAGAAGTTTTCATGCTGACACTCTCATCTTGGTGTCAGAGTTACCTGCCCTTTCTTTTTAAACTTCCCCAGTCTATCACACTCTCCTTCTGAGGAAGGAAATAGTAGTTGTATCTCTATATGTGTGTATTGCCAGTACTGATGTTTCTCCATAAGGTAACCACTATTCAGCAATTCTGTCCCATAATTTTATTGTGTATGGCATAAGAAAAATATGCAAGCATATGCAAGTTCCTAAAGCAGCACTACATCTAAATACTGAACAAGTAAAATTAAGCCTGAGCAGCAGTTCAGTGAAAGTAACTTCTATGAACACTGTCTTTTAAAACAATGTGCACCTGATGACAGAGATGAGATATCTGCTTCTTTGGACACATTATTTTTGACATATCTTGTTGGCTTGGACTCATCATTGTACTGGTATGGTTCTTCTGGAGTTCTGAAATATAAACATATTTGATTAAAAGAACTGTATGTGCTAAGCTCTATATTGTGAACAATTTCATTTTATTAGTATAATTCAAAGGTAAATATGATTACTCAAAAGCAAGCACATAATAAGTTATGATAGACATAAAATTTTTACAATTCACCTAATGGTATAACTACACACATCAAAACAGTTTTGCATCACCCTGTTTTCCAGAACTCCTGAAGATAGGCGTTGACTGAAAATATTGTATCACAGACACAGTCCCTTTGACTGTTCAGAGATGTCACTAAACCCACCCAAAGATGTAAACAACCATGCATGAGCAGCGCCTATTAGATGGAGGGGGTCTGAGAGCCAATCAGTTCCAGTCATTCCACCAGGAAGGAGGTACACAGCTCATGTTGTCTGTAGTGCAACCATGCCAAGATGGTCAATACCACGGTTCGATCGTGTCCGCATTGTTATTTTGTGCCAGGAAGGGCTCTCAGCAAGGGTAGTGACCAGGCAACTCAGAGTGAACCAAGGCAATGTTATTCGGATGTGGAGGAGATACAGAGAGACAAGAACTGTCAATGACATGTCTTGCTCAGGCCGCCCAAGGTCTACTACTGCAGTGGATGACCACTACCTATGGATTATGGCTCAGAGGAACCCTGACAGCAATGCCACCATGTTGAATAATGCTTTTTGTGCAGCCACAGGACATCGTATTATGACACAAACTGTGTGCAATAGGCTGCATGATGCACAAATTCATTCCCGACATCCATGGTGAGGTCCATCTTTGCAACCATGACACCATGCAGCACCATACAAATGGGCCTAACAACATGCTGAATGGACTGCCCAGGATTGGCATCACGTTCTTTTCACCAATGAGTGTCGCATATGCTTTCGACCAGACAATCATCAGAGACATGTTTGGAGGCAACCAGGTCAGGCTAAATGCCTTAGACAGCCTGTCCAGAGAGTGCAGCAAGATGGAGGTTCCCTGCTGTTTTGTGGGGGCATTATGTGGGGCCAACATACACCGCTGATGGTCATGGAACATGCCATAATGGCTACACAATATGTGAATGCCATCCTCCGACTGATAGTGAAACCATATCGATAGTATATTGGTGAGACATTCGTCTCGATGGACAACAATTCGCACCCCAGTTGTGCACATCTTGTGAATGTCTTCCTTCAGGATAATGACTTCACCTGACTAGAGTGGCAAGCATGTTCTCCAGAGACATGAACCCTGTTGAGCATGCCTGGAATAGAATGAAAAGGGCTGTTTATGGACGACGTGACCCACCAACCACTCTGAGGGATCTACGCCAATTCGCCATTGAGGAGTGGGACAATCTGTACCAACAGTGCCTTGATGAACTTGTGGATAGTATGCCACAACGAATACAGATATGCATCAATGCCAGAGGATGTGCTAGTGGGTATTATAGGTACTAGTGTGTACAGCAATCTCGACCATCACCTCTTTAGGTCTCACTGTATGGTGGTTTAACATTCAATGTGTGGTTTTCATGAGCAATAAAAAGGGCAGAAATGATGTTTATGTTGATCTCTATTCCAGTTTTCTGTACAGGTTCCAGAACTCTCAGAACCGAGGTGATGCAAAACTTTTTTTTATGTGTGTATTTAACAATGAAAAGAACATGGCGTTTGATTCTACATAATCATAACAATGTAAGCAAGAGTATTACAGCAGCTGAAATTACATAAATTAGAATACTTGTTTACCATCTAGAATGATGCTCAAGTGTCTACTACATGCCATTTAACATGCTTCTTTTCTCATAATATTAATTAATTAATTCGGTCATTCACTCACTTAACCATTCATTCATTGTATTCCACAGATGCCATCATGAAGAAGAAAACATATGGATGCAGAAAAGATCAAAGTATATATCACACAAGGGGAGGCCAGGACCGGAAAATATATTGAGATGCAGATGCACTAAGGTATTGCCGATATTGTGGCAAATGTTGTGATGTATGCAATTAATTTTTAATACATACAGTTAGTGAATTATAGCACAAACCTTTCTGTTTTTGGGGGAGGGCAGGATGGACTACATACTTTATTCTGTGGCAAAGGAAGGAATTTCTGAACTGGATTTCAAAATTAATATCATATGTTAGAAAATATGCCACATTCCCAGATATAACTTGTCAAAAACCACACCCTGATATACATTTACTCATCTTGATGTAAATGCGTGAGCTGGTGTATAATGTAATTGTGTTTTAGCATGAATGTGGTACTTTATTAACAACATTTATAACATACTTGATGAATGTGAACAGTTCAAGAACAAAGCAATAGGACATCAAAGCTAATGAAGAAAACTGAAATCAAGGAATGAACAGGACTCAGATATACATTTCAGAGCATAATGTCATGGCATCTTAACACACTTCATCACTCCTACCTCCAAGAACTAATGGTACTTTCTACTGAAACCAGAAGTGACGTCCAGATTGAATGACAATCGGCTGAGGGCTAGGTGGTTCTGCCAATTCTCCCATATATTCATTGGCCATTTTGTCTGGCATTCACTGTGGTCTGTCTGTGACAACCAGTGGAGCTTTAAGTGATACTGCCAAGTCTGTTAGAGATTCATAAGGTGTTTTGTAAGGTGTCATACAGTTTGAAGGTACCAGCACAAGATGTACAGAAAGCAAATTTAAGGTGATCAGTGGAAATGTCTTCTCGTCTCAGCTAAGAACTGTACATAGCACATCATATGGTGGCTGTGGCGGCTTGTGCACAGCATAATACCTAACAAAAACCTGGTTCTATTTCCAAAGGTTAGCATAAATGAAAGGGCAGTGAGTATGCTGCTCTCTAGGTGCAAGAGGATATGATGTGCTCATGTAATTTTTGAACAAAGTCTGATGCCTCAATAGTGTTGATAGGCAAGTTGCTGAAGAATTCACCAGACAATCAGTCTGGCTGACCATAGATCAATTCTGCTGCTGTGGCATTAAGATCTTTCTTAATGGAAGTACAGAGACCCAGTAGAAAAAAATGGCTGAGTTTCTGTTGAATGTTGCAATTCTTGGTCTTGTGAAGATACTTTTAACTGATAGTGCCAATACTCAACTAAGCCATTTGCTGCTGGATGAGAAACTGTAGTTCAAATATGCTTCATGACCAATAAAACTGTGAGTGATTTTAATAGACATGACTTAAATCGTCTACCTTGATCAGAGGTGATATGGAGAGACCACTGAAGCAAATAATTCATTCTTGAAAAATAGTGATTGCAACAGTTCCAGCAGTGGCATTGACTCTATGTCATGCCAATAGGTGATGCAGTTGATGGTAGTTAGACAGTAAGTGTGTCCTTCAGTTGATGATAACAATATCTATGTGCACATTTTCAAATCATTGGTTGGGTGGCCCAAAAGTGCCAAGAGGTGCACTGACAGGAATGATGATCTTATTGTTAAGGGCAGTCAAACGTGAATCAGAAAGATGGAAAAAAGTAAGTAAATTGTTTATTATTTCAAAAGTAATTGCTGTAACTGCAAGCACATTTATCCCACTATGAGACAAGATGATCAATGCCTTCATGGGAAAAATTTTCCAGTTCCCTGCAGAACCATGATTGTACCCAGGCATGCACCTGTTCAGCTGCAGCAAATCAACAGCCATAAATGTCTTTCTTCAGGACACCAAAAATATGAAAATCACATGGGCAGAGATCAGGACTATATAGAGGATGTGTAAGGGCTTCCCAATGTACTCTATCTGGCCACAGCAGCCACAGACAGTGATCATGTGTGGATGAGTTGTGTTTGTGTGATTATGAGTGTGTTTTCTACTTCATAAGGAAGCCTTTTGGCTAAATGCCAAAATGTATTGCAGTCATTTTGTTGTGCCTGTCTGCATCCCAATGTCTTCTTTATATGGTGTGTAGCAGTCTATCCTTTCAGTAATACTGTTGTAGAATAATGTACATTAGGTGTCAATCTGGAATGTAAAATCATTTTGTTTGCACAATTGTGTTTCATACAAAGGATAGACTGGAATACCATGCTGTCACAGAATTATTTGCTGTGAACAGTTTGGTATCAAGAAAAAGTCTTGTCATTCAATCTGAATGATTTAACAAACAGGTGGGTGAATCCAAATGTTTTCATATGTTTCACGAAGAATATCTTCATGACAAACAACCTTTATTGAATCCATAGATAAAAATTTCAAGAAGATGGCGAATAGGGTACTGAAAAGTCACCTTAAAGCTGCATGAAATAGCTGTAGTCAGAAGTAAATCAGATAAAAAAGTATGATAAATTTCACATGAGGAATGAACTACAAGAAAACAATTTTACAAGGTAGAAACTTCATTCTTTTAATATCAAACAAAACAAAACAAAATGCAAAAAATGTCTCAGTAATTGTTTGGACTATCTTAAAAAGAATCTGTTAGAGTTTGACAGCTTGGAAGAAATGGACTTAATTTGACTTAAGAAATAAAATAGCAATAAAAGCAGTATGTTGAAGTTGGTTGTCCTGCACTTGCATCAAGAAAGATAAGGGCCAGAACATATAAAGTAGTTAGCACAAAAAATTAACTCAGAAATCTGTGTTACATAAATGTTAATGTCAGCTTATTTTGTCATGAACTAAGATAAATTCTGACTAGCAAAATTTTGTGGGTCAACAAGTTTAGATGCAAGCATAAGATCACAACTCAACTCAGTGATACTAAAAAAATAAAAGATTTCATTTTGAGCAAATACATGCTAAAAGAAGTAAATAATAAAGAAGTTGTTAAAACTCCCACACTACTGAAGTTCGAAAAAAAATTTTCAGTTTTTTCGGTAAGGTTTAGGAGAACACCAATGAGGTGAATGCACACAGCTGTTTTCATAAGAATTCTTGGAGATGATATGTAATTAACACAAAAAAACTTAAAGGTTTTATGTACAGACTTAGTGGCAGCATAAGAAAGGAAAATTCAAACTATTTTCAGTGAATGGAAAATACATAGAGTCCAACATAACCCTATAATGACTGGAGGTCTCTTACAGAAATGCTCTATAGGCTTGAATAGCAATCAACTAGACAATTGATGTTAATTTCTTTTATGACTGAACATGTACAATGATGAACTGCAATAGTAAGCACATGTAAGTCAATGGTCAGAGCAATGTATATCAATATTCTTAGATGATGTTGTGTATCAAAGGCTAAGCAGTAACATGCTGGACCATGGTTCCCAATGTCTGGATCTGGGGTTTGATTACAGATCAGTACCAAGTTTTTTCCACTTAGTACTTCTTTTGCCTCAAAAGGACTTAGCCCATTAAATCACTGTGCTGGTCAGCCCTACATTTGGGTTGATGACAACTGCACTTAAGCAGACAAAGCAAATGTTTATCTCTGCCACTCTCTGTATCAACTCTTCTGAATTTTTGTCTACATAGAAAGCCAATGATCTGCACAATGGATGTTAAAAACATGGTCAGTGAAATCTAGAACATTGACATAACATGTAATGCCACTGTTGTCTACAGTTTGTATTTGTAGACAAGTAAACTAAAGGCCCATGCTATTTATTTCATGGCTAGCTGGATTTCAATGTTTTTTGACAGCTGAGAAATTTCCTGTGGAACTTTGAGAAGTTCCTACCACTTACTTCCCTCCATTTTTACAACATGAAACCTTCAATAATAGATTGTATTTGTAAATGTAAATCGTGCATCTATGCTACCTTCCATATCCTCCTAGCCAACCATATCCTGACTCACAGTTATTTCACTTTTGAGACATAAATCTATGAAAAAATCTGCGGCACTGTTTTGGCTATTTATATGGTAGCATCCTACGCCAACTTACTTATGGATCATCTGGAGGAATCCTTCCTATCCAGCCAACACCTAAACCTCTTGTTTGGTCCAGAACTAGTGATGACATTTTTTTGATTTGGAATTATGGCAGGGGAAGCCTTTATTCTTTCGACCATCACCTCATCATCTACTCCCACGTTTTGTTCACCTTGTCCTTCTCAACTCAACAAGCCACCTTCCTAGATGTTGATCTCCACCTCTCAGATAGTTCCATAATTACACCAACAGTACCTCCAGTTTGACACCTGTCACCTATTCCATGTCTAAAAGTCTCTTCCATACTGTGGGTCTTTATTGACAAACAATATCCTATCCAGCTCATCCATAAACAGATCTCCTATGCAACTTTCTCCTCTGACACCAGTAAACCTATTAACTAGCAATTGAACAGCATTTCTCTGATAACTCAGCATTATTCTGGTCTTGAAAACAACAACCACATCCTTCACTTCCTACTGCAGTTCAGACAGAGGCATTTCCTACCCTATGAAAGCCATGTGTAGAAGCAGTCACGTTATATATCTGCCATGCTGCAATTACTGTGCAGCATTCTATGTGGCCATGACAAGTAACCAACTGTTTAGTCACATGAATGGCTAGAGCCAAACTGTGACAAATCGCAGACTTGACCATCCAGTTGCCAAGCACGCTCCACACCACAACAATAATGACTTCAACAGCTGCTTTGGATGCTTCTGTCCAACACTAATTTCACTGAACTATCCAGATGAAAATTGCTCTCGTGCATATCCTGCCAAAGGTGCCCATATGGTACTTTGCATGGGTGAGGCTGTGGAGCACTTTTACCATTTTAGAATGTTAATAGTGACTTATACGCAACCATAAAAAGTTCCATTTCTGACACTTCAAAAAACCTGCATAATGTCAACTTACCAGTCATTTTCCTGAAAGAAAAAAACATGATTACACTATATTTTTTCCTTTCCCTGAGAGGCAGAGGGGGGCCCACCCTCATACCCTTACCCCAGGTATGGTTGTCCTTGTATCTTGCTCCCTCACAGTCCTTGTTGCCTACACCTTAGCTAATTTGTTTCCATTGCCTCACAACACCTTTTCCTTTCTTGCTTCTGTCCACATCACTCCTTCCCCACCCATATCAAATACTGCCGTTTCCTGCCACATACCACTGGTCTTCCCCTTCACCCATATGAGGATTCTCTTCCCTCCCCTCCCCTCTCCCCTCCCATCTCCCCTCCCCCCCCACTCCCCTCCCATTTCTTCCCCTCTCACTCTCCCCAATTTTCCACTACTCTTCATTTCTCTCTTCCCTCCCTGCCCCCCCCTTCATTTCATCTCCCTCTCTTTTTCTCTCCAGCTCCCCCCCTCCCCCCTCACCAACTGACCCCTACTCTCTATCTCTTTCATGTGCCAGCCTCTGAACTTTCATCTCATTGTGCTCACACTGAGTCATCTCTCAAAAGACCTGCTTCACACTACCCTACTACCCACTCCTCACCTTGCATGTCCTTCCCCACCCCTTCCCCACCTCCATCTATCCTATCAATTACTGTCAATAATCTGTAATCAACAGTTAGCCTTGCTGGCCACTGGTGTGTGCATTTGTGTATTTGTGAGCGTGTGTGGTTGTGTGTACCTTTGCTAGAGAAAGGGTTTTGTTGCATGTCTCTAGGTGCCACACGTCAGTCATCTATGGGTGAGTTGCCTTTCAGTTTTATTTACACATCTATCTACCTGTATGTATGTAAGTTAACTAATTAATGCATTTTGCTTTATATCCAATTCTGTTATCAGCCATTGTTTAAAAGCATGTAAAATACAAGCAAAGGTTCAGTGCATTACTACTAAGTGTGCAAAATTATAAAGTATTGTAACTGCTGAGACATAAATTTACTCTGAAGTTGTAAACATATTTTGATGTATCCAATACTGCTGTAGCCAGTTATCAAAAGTTGAATGATTAAATAAATACACTGTGTATCTACAATGTCTAATTAATATCTGTGGTAGAAGAATGTTTACAAAAATACATTTCTGAAAATTGTCATGAGTTATGAGTATTGTGAGTAACTCATTTTGTAGCAAATAAATGTCTGTGATTTACTGTTATTGTAAAAGAATAAATCACCCCAAATTTCAGAGTATATCAGTATGAATAAACATACATTCTGAGAAGTTTCAGAAGTTACCATTGTGATTTGCATAAACTATTTCATAGTAAATCTATATTTGTGGGTTTGTTACTGTAGCACATCTTATTATTAACATATCATTTACATCTAGTTTTCCCTTATGAGTGGATTATATATTACATACATTTATCATATGTTAAAGCTATTTTTACATTTTTTAGCACCTATAACTCAAAAAGTCAGGAAACCACTAATTTTTATCACACATTACTCTTTTGTCTTAAGAGAAGTTTTGTTTTGTGTACTAATTGCTTCAGTCCTTAAAGTGAATTAGTAATATTTTCAACTCAACAGATTATGAAATAATCAGCAAGCTTAAAGTTGTTTGTTTACTATCCCGTAAAACATTGCAGTATATGGGATGAGTTAATGACATAAATAAACTGCTGGAAATCACCCTGACCACTGTCAAATGATTGGCAGCTGCAGCAAATCAGTGTACCTATAGAGCTCCCAAGAGTTTTGCACCAGAGTTACCAGAGGTATCTCATTACTATCCTCTCCTATGAATCCTGTCTCCTCTCCAGAAAGTGCATGGCATGTCACTACCTGCCCACTTGGCTTATCAGTGGTAGGTACGGGCATCCCATACAGGGTAGACAGGAACCAGGGAGGACTTAGGATGTCCTCCTAACCAACAAGTTTGAGCTGCTGTCTTCCACTGAAACTGATCTGAGCCAGCAAGAATCCCTTTACCTGTTGGAAAACTTGCTTTGTCTTGTGTCTAGAGGAGGTCATTGCAAAAGATTAGGGGTCTATTAATCATGGGCAGTTCAACTGTATGATGAATAGTGGTACCCCATAGGGAAATGGCAACAAGGCATGGGAAGGAATACCAGGTACACTCAGTGTGTATGCCTGCGACCTCATTCAACAAGTTGAAGAAGCTTTTCCAGCAGCTATCGAGGGAACAGGCTGCAAGCAACTGTAGACTGTTGAGAAGACCAGCCTCACACACAGAATTCCAACAAAGCTCACAATTTGCAGCATTGTCCTCAGAGCTGCTTGTGGCCCCTTGGTTTTGAGTCAAATGGAAAGACTGAACCAAAGACGATGAAGGTTCTGTAACAAGCTAGGATGTGACTTCCTGGTCTTGTGCCACAGGGTAGAGAACTGTAGGGTCCCCTTAAATGGGTTACAGTTTAAGGAAAACTGGATGATTTAATCAGGAGAAAGAGCTTCATAAATTGAGCAAGTCAGTAGTGTGTTGATCCACCTTGGGCATTATGAAAGTAGTTATTTGGCTTGGTATTGATCGGTAAAGTTGTTGAATGTCCTTCTGACGGTTATTGTGCCAAATTTTGTCTAACTGGTGTATTAGATTATCGAAATCCTGAGCTGGTTGGAGAGCCCTGCCTACAGTGCTCCAAATGTTCTCAATTGGGGAGAAGTCAGTGACCTTGCTGGCCAACTTAGGGTTTGGCAAGCTTGAAGACAAGTAATAGAAACTCTCGCCATATGCGGGTGTGCATTATTTTGCTGAAATGTAAGTCCAGGATAGGTTGCATGAAGGGTAAGAAAACAGCGCACACAATATTGTCAACAATCTTCAAGTTTAAAGGTGCTGCAAGGGACAACTAAATGGATCCTACTATGAAATGGAGTTGTAACCCAGACCATGACTCCTGATTGTCGGACCGTATGGTGGGTGACAGTCAGGTTGGTATCCCACCCCTGTCTGGAGTGCTTACAGACATATCTTTGATGGCCACAGGGACTCAGTTTGAAGTGGGACTCATCGCTGACCACAGTTCTACTCCAGGCAATGAGATTCCAGGCTGAGGACATCTCTGGAAATGCTCTAGACAGTGGTGAGATTCCAACCTAACTGTCACCCACCATATGACCCAACAACGAGGAGAGATGGTCCGAGGTGCAATTTCATTTCATAGTAGGACCCATTTGGTTGTCATCTGCAGCACCCTTACACCAGAGTGGTACATCAGTGATATTCTATGCTCTGTTACGTTGCCCTTCATGGTAAGCCATCCCAGGCTTACATTTCAACACAATAATGCCAACCTACATATGGTAGGAGTTTCCACTGCTTGTCTTCATGCTTGACAACTCCTATCTTTGACAGCAAGGTTGCCAAACCTTTCCCCAATTGAGAACATCTGGTGCATTATGGGCAGGGCTCTCCAACCAGCTCAGGATTTTGATGATCTAACATGTCAATTGTATAGAATATGTCAGGATATACCCCAGGAGAGCATCCAACAACTCTGTCAATCAGTGCCAAGCTGAACAATTGGTTGCATAAGGCTCAGAGTTGGACCAGTGTGTTATTGACTTGCTCAATTTGTGAAGCTCTTTCTCTAGAATAAATCATCCAATTTTTCTGAAACTGTAATCATTTGTTTTTCCCTTTAGATAATTATATTCCATTTGGATAATTCCTTCATAGTGGGTCATTTTGTCTTAGTGAGGCAAGTCATCATGAGGGATGACACGTATCTTTGAGGTAGGACAATGATAACATAAATTTCGCAAGAGGAAGTACCTGCTTTGTGCATCCACCATGGATCATCAATCCATGTTGGAGAAGCATATTAATCTTGAAGGAAGAGCCACAGTCTACAATGTTAACAGCAATGTAATAAGACACATAAAAATTTTCTTAGTATTGATTTACTTGTTACACTTAGAACTATCAAGTTGATGTGGGTAGTCTTATGTCATTCCTCGACAGAGAAGTATATGTGATGTTCCTGTAAGAGAGAATTGTGTAGAAGAATTTACTCCACTGTTATCAAAGAATATACATGGAAGATTTTTGAAGAAACTCTATGTATTTATTTCTAAGTATTAGATGTTACATTACAGCACCTGACTTACAGCAATATTCCAGACATCAGAAGAGAAGTATAGTCCAAGACATTTGCAGTCAGGGACATGAACTTCATTGAACTAAATGTTCCTCAATAATTATACATTGAGAGGTCTGATGATGACTTGGCCCAAAGCATTTGTGAAATTATATTATTACTTCTCCAGCTTTCTAACATGTATGGTATATGGAACAGCAGATATGCAAAAATTCATAACACTACAAGCAACTGCTATTATACAGCATTTCACTGCTTTATATTATTGAGTGGGTTACAATGGCTGAAACTGCAATTGCAATAAATAATGTTTTAACAGTCTGAAGTGGAATGATTTCTTTAACAAACTACAGATTAGTTCAAATTGAAACTAGAACAAGTCAACATTATGTACTTTGTGATTATTGTATCTGCATTTGTTTCCATACTTATTTAGTTTTTCAGCTTTATAATCTATCTTTTTAGATCAGATGGCTCCATTTTTATGGTGATTCACTTTATATAATGGAATCATATTCTTTGCACATGAAGTTTAAACACTAAGAAAACTGATTGTTGACACCAAAGACTCAACATATCAATCACTGGGATTCAAGTCTTAAACTGAATCTTGTTGTTTTTGTGGATTCCAGTCTGAAGACTGATTTAAAGCAGTTCTCCATGATAAACTATCCAGTGCAAGCCTCCTCATCTCTACATAACCACTGCAGTCTACATCTACTTCAACTTGCATACTCTATTGAAACCTTGGAGTCCTTCTACAATTTTTACTCCACACATTTCCTTCCATTACCGATCTGTCAGTTCCTTGATGCTTCAGAACATGTTCTGTCAATCAGTTCCTTATTTTAGTCTTTTTTCCCCAATTTGATTCAGTACCTCCTCATTTGTCATTCTAATCTTCATCATTCTGTTATAGCACTGTGTATTCCCTTCTTGTCTGAACTGCTTATTGGCTACATTTCACTTCAATACAAAGACATTCACCAGACAAATACCTTCAGAAAAGACTTTCTGATATTTAAATTTATATTAGATGTTAACAAATTTCTCTTTCTCAGAAATACTTTTCTTCCCATTGCCAGTCTGCATTTTATACCTCCTATAATGAAATTCATGATCTGCTTTTAGTGTCTCATTTCCTAATCTAATTCCCTCGGTATCACACAATTTACTTTGACTACATTCCATTACCCTTGTTTTCCTTTTATAGATGTTTATCTTATAATCTCTTTTTCAAGACACAATCTATTCTGTTCAACTGTTCTTCCAAGTCCTTAACCATCTCTCACAGAATTACAATGTCACTAACTTCAATTACATTTCCAAATTTCTCTTTGTTTTATTTTATTTATTTATTTCTTACTCCATCAACCAACTGTGATAAACTCACAAGGATATAGAGTGTGTCAATAAACAATCAATACAATGGTAGTAATAAAGCAGTCAATCAGACAAAAGTAATACTACATGTTTGCTATACACATAAGTGGTAAGAGTGACAGATTACACCAAACATTACACATAGAAAGTGAAAACAAATTAAAAACCAGTGAAATGACTATGAATGTTACATGGGTATGGTATCTACATCATTGCTCAAACTTGGTGTATCACACTCCTTCAAAGCTTGCTCAGTGTACAAATTGAAGGGAATTCACAGTGGTATAACAGAATGATGAAGACTAGAATGACAACTCTGTCTCACACCCTTTTCAATCACTGCTTCCCTTTAGTGTCCTTCAGCCCATACAACTGCAGTCTGATTCTGTGCAAGTTGTAAATAGCCTTTTTCTCACTTTATTTTATCCCTGACACCACCAAAATTTCAAAGAGTGTAGTCTAGTCCTCATTCTTAGAAGTTTTCTCTGACTCTAAAATGCTAAAAAATGTATGTTTTCCTTTCTTCAAACTATCTTCTAAGATAAGTTGTAGGGTCAGTATTGCTTCAAGTTTTTCTACATTTCTCCAAAACCCAAAGTGATATCCCTCAAGATTGGCATCTGCTAGTTTTTACATTCCTCTGTAAATAATCCATGACATATTTTGCAACCATAACTTATTAATCTGATGGTTCAGTAGTATCCACACGTGTCAGTACCTTACCTTCCTTGATGTTGGAACTATTACATTCTTCCAGATGTCTGACACGAAAATTATTAATAAAGTGGTTTGTCTCACATCACAGAAGTCCCAAAAGTTATAAGTGGGAGTGAAAGATCATTGTGTCAAGAAGAATGAATAATGACTTGGTTGATCTCAGACCTATGTTAGAGGGCAGTCCACATTCGTTAACTCTTAACATTGGTATTTGTTCACTTGATGTCAATCCAGTCTGAATACATACAGTCACATAAGCAGCTCTTTCAGTTGGTGTTTCAACATTTATTTCTGCTGGTGAAAATATCTACAGACTTAGACAGAGATAGGTTAATTGAACCAAGCTTATGATACATCTACATCTACCGCTACATATACATACTCTGCCAGCCACTGTACAGCACTTGGCAAAGGGTAGCCTGTACCACTATTAGTCATTTCCTTTCCTGTTCCATTTGCAAATAGAGCTAGGCAAAAAATTACTGTCTATATGCCTCTGTATGAGCCCTAATTTCTTGTATCTTATCTCTGTGGTCCTTACATGCAATGGATGTTGGCAGCAGTAGAATTAAAACTTCCTGGCAGATTAAAACTGTTTTAATCTGCACGGAAGTTTCATATCAGCGCACACTCCACTGCAGAGTGAAAATCTCATTCTGGAAACATCCCCCAGGCTATGGCTAAGCCATATCTCTGCAATATCCTTTCTTTCAGGAGTGCTAGTTCTGCAAGGTTCGCAGGAGAGCTTCTGTAAAGTTTGGAAGGTAGGAGACGAGATACTGGCAGAAGTAAAGTTGTGAGGACCGGGCGTGAGTCGTGCTTCGGTAGCTCAGTTGGTAGAGCACTTGCCCGCGAAAGGCAAAGGTCCCGAGTTTGAGTCTCAGTCGGGCACACAGTTTTAATCTGCCAGGAAGTTTCATATCAGTGCACACTCCACTGCAGAGTGAAAATCTCATTCTGGAAACATCCCCCAGGCTGTGGCTAAGCCATATCTCCGCAATATCCTTTCTTTCAGGAGTGCTAGTTCTGAAACGTTCGCAGGAGAGCTTCTGTAAAGTTCGGAAGGTAGGAGATGAGATACTGGCAGAAGTAAAGTTGTGAGGACCGGGCGTGAGTCATGCTTCGGTAGCTCAGTTGGTAGAGCACTTGCCTGCGAAAGGCAAAGGTCCTGAGTTCGAGTCTCGGTCGGGCACACAGTTTTAATCTGCCAGGAAGTTTCATATCAGCGCACACTCCGCTGCAGACTGAAAATCTCATTCAGCAGTAGAATTGTTTTTCTGTCATCTTCAAATGTCAGTTCTCTAAATTCTCTCAATAGTGTTTCTCAAAAAGAACATCTCTTTCCCTCCAGGGATTCCCATTTCAGTTCACGAAGCATCTCCAAAACTCTTGCGTGTCGTTTGATTCTACTCGTAACAAATTTAACAGCCCACCTTTGAATTGCCTTGGTGCAGATCCCAAACACTCATGCAGTACTCAAAAACAGTTGCCGATAAACTGAAGTCAAACATTCACCTTTCCTGTCACAGTCCTCACATGCTCGTTCCATTTCATATTGCTTTGCAGTGTTATGACCAGATATGTAAACAACATAGCTGTGTCAAGCAGGACACTAATAATGTTGCATCAAAACTTTGAGGTTTGTTTTTTCTGCTCATCTGCATTAACTCACATTTTGCTACATTTAGAGATAGGTGCCATCCATCACCCCAATTAGGAATTTTGCCTAAGTCTTGTTGTATCCTCCTACAGTCACTCATCTTCAACATATTATCATACAGCACACATCATCAGCAAACAATCACAGAATGTGCTGTTCACCCTGTCCACCAAATCATATATGTATATAAAATACACATCATCACTCAACAGAATGTTGGTAAGTTGGACAATGCTAATTATCTAATTGTGTGCTGATTTCTCTGTTGCAACAGATTGTTGCTGATGGTCATCTGGTCAAAACTATAGGGTTAGTGTATTTTGTGCCTTGGAGAAACCATGTGACTTATTGCCAGCAGTTCCCAGACTGTCGTGCCAGTTCATATCTAAGTCCTGCGTGGCACTGCTGCATAGTGATTTTAATGTTGTGTGCCAATTTGGAAGTGTGGAATTTTCTTTTCAATCAGAATTAGTTTCAGTCCTGCAAGCTCCTTAAATTCTGATGAGTACTATTGTCAGCTTTCCATAAATGATGTAATGTGTGTAAACTAACTTAAATGGAGGACAAAGGACCTCAATGACATCCTTTTTTTCACTGGATTAGTTTGTTCTTTCTTTAATGGTGTACTAACCCTTTTCAGAACATGGTTGTTCTTAGACAAAGTTCAATCAGGTTCATACGGGAGCACAAAATAAGAACAACTGCAGTGCTGGTACGGGCATGTAGGCTGATAGGTCATGGCTGGACTGTAAGTATGCAGCACTAGAAAGTATGCCTGCATTGCAACTGAGCCACAAACCACTGTTGCACCACTGCTTACCATCCCAGGTTGGTTGTTCAATATTATATTGTAGAAGTGAGTTTTTGGATGGTTGTTTCTCTTATTGCAGTAATGGTGGAATAATCGAGCAGTGAAGTTACATATGATAGGTATTTTTTTCCAATTAGCAACAAGTTGCTAAAACATACTAAATTTATAACTGAGGGGAGGTGAATCATGTTTCTAATTGGTGCATCGTGATGCCTGGAATCAGACTGGAAATTGATGTAGAAGGGTTAAAGCCATCCTACCATGGGGTGAGGCAACTAATGTTGACTTGCATATGGATGGGATATCAGATCTCACAACAGAGAGCACCATCAGCACATGGGGCGAGCTGGTTCACATGATTTGTGCTCTCGATGTTCTCCTACAGTCTTTGCTGGAATTATTTGGCTCACAAACAACACAGCTTCTTTACAAAAAAAGGACATGTGTACAAACCTGCATTAACTCTATTAGAGATTGTTGAAGATGAGTGGAGAAATTCATGAAGAATATTCTGGACTTGATGGTTTGAACAGTGAACTGCTGATAGAGGAACAATAAATGAGTGGTCTTTGGCCAGAATGAACTAAGTGACATTTAGTTAGTTTTGAGAAATAAAGGACTGAAGTTATGAGTTTACAGCAACTTATTTATTCAAAAATGTTTATGAAGATACATGTGGTCTGGTGCATAATGGGTGTGAAAAACTTTTACAAGCATTTTGAGCCTTGCAGCACATTATTTAATTACAGTTTGAAACTTAAAACTACAAAGAAACAATGTAAAATATCCATGTACGTCAGGTTATTTTGTTGTCACATCACATGAATGCACATAAGTACAAAATATAAAGTAAAGTTTTCTTGTTTTTGTATTATATTCATATATAGATCTATTTGGCAACTGAAACGCACAGATATAATTTCAGTATTTATGTAATACAGCATTATTAAGCAATTTTTGGAATTAGGAGAGAACATTGGAATATACTTAAGGCAATGATTATGCTTCCCCATTACTCATCTTCTTCATTACTGTCACTGCTCATTTCTGATACTTCAGCCATTTTGAGACCGTTATAGAATTCATGGTATATTGGGGGTACTTACATTAGAAGGCTCTGAATATCTTTCAGTTTCTCAGGGCGTAGAGTGCACCCTAATGGATACAATGTAGGTAGTGTAATTTCACTGAGAGAACAGTGGCAAGCTTTTAAGCATTTATTTAAATTCACTGAAGAGTATTCTTCCATGTCATTGTGACTGTATTTGTACTCCATTATCCCTGGCTTCTCTTTTGAAAATCTCATTTCATTAATCCTAACCCACTCAACCTTTTCTCCAGAAAGATTTACTTTTCTGTTAGTTATTGATTTTTTGAGTAACATAGTACTTTTGAAGTAACTAAAATCCATTTTTACAACTTCAAATTTACCTTTCTTCACACTGGCATTCTCAATAATACAATAAATCTGGGGCAAATATTTCTTGATAATGCCATAGTTTCCTGTCATTCGGCAGATATGAGTAACCAGGTTATTGTTGGCAGGGATAAGTCTCCTGATACAAACTTGCTGCCCATTGCCATTTGCCTTTCTGTAAGTAAACACCACATTAGCAAGCTCTTGATTTGAATACGGAACCATTGTTTAGAAAGCAGTATCACATCCACTACTAGGTGAGTCAGGAAAAAAAATGAATCGGACACAACATTACTAATTACTATGTCAGGAGAGGGTAATAGGGCATGATGCATGAGGAATAGTACCACCCTCTTGGAGGAAATCATGCATACTATAACTGTGGCTGCATGGTATAGAGCATGTTAGACCACAGTCTCTATAACAAAGTGTGATTGAATAAATGGTCTCCAACACGGAAACCATGCATTTCCAGACATAACTTAATTAGACCTTTTTTTGTATCCTTTCATCGATCAATCCCTAGAGTTTTTACATGGTGCAAAAAGCCATCCTGTATATAGAGATTTATTTATTCATCCATAAATCATCTGGTAACAATAAAGGATTTGCCACTGAATATATAATGATGTTTTACAAGTACAGGCCATGGCCTTGCTGAAGACTTGTTAAATTATGCTACTGTAAATTCTTATAGGATGTTCCTAGACTGTTATATGTATTAGCAATCCTAGCAGCATAACTGCAAGTAAATTTTTAGCTTGTAGGTTACATTCATTAAAAAAATGCTACCTGGAAACCATGCCCAAAACTCATGTTAAGATCTCAAATATGATATTTGCAGTTTTGTAACCACAGATTAATTTACACATAACTCTTTCAAGTGATTCCAGAAAACTCTCAATGTTACCTGAAGTGATCTACACATGCCTATGACATAGAATGAAACAGAACAAAATATAATTTCAAATCTACTTCCTTGTTGGCTATTTCATTGTAACATAATCTATAGTGACTGTTTTCTTGGTATTTTTTGTTCACGTATGTTCTGATTATTTTTCTGTCTTGCACATTCTGCCTATTTCAGCAGTGTTCATTTGGAAACAATTTTATTTACATATGGCATTTCTAGTTGTGTAACAGCTCTGTAGTGTTTTAATTACATGCTTAGTGTGCAGCCCTTTTTATGTATGTATTATTGGTCAGTTTGTTTATTTTACTAAATCACACAGGTTTTTCATTGAGTTTATACATCATGATTTCTCAGCCACAGTTATATTATGCATGGTTTCCTCCAATAGGGTGGTACTATTCCTCATGCATCATGCCCTATTACCCTCTCGTGACATAGTAATTAGTAATGTTGTGTCCGATTTTTGTATTATTTTGATTTCCTGTTCTTCTGTTGTGATTTAATTTACAAATGATTTAGGTCTGTTAACATAATTTTCGCTTTTCTGAAGGATATTCTGAGACTAATTTGTCTCCGCTATTTCCAGTACTATATGTGCATTATACACTGAAGCACCTAAGAAATGGGAATAGGCATGCATATTCAAATACAGAGGTATGTAAACAGGTAGAATACAGTGCTGCTGTCAGTAGTGACTATATAAGACAACAACAGTCTAGTGCAGATGTCAGATCGGTTACTGCTGCTACAATGGCAGGTTATCAAGATTTAAGTGATGTGAATGTATGCATGAGCAATGGAACACATCATATCTGATGCAGCAATTAAGTGGGAATTTACCCATACACCCATTTCATGAGTTTACCTTGAATATCAGGAATCTGGTAAAACTTCAAGTCTCTGACATTGCTGTGGCCAGAAAAAGATCCTGCAAGAATGGGACCAATGATGGCTGATGACAATCACCAATGTGACAGAAGTGCAACCCTTCCACAAATTGCTGCAGATTTCAATGCTGGGCCATCAGCAAGTGTCAGCATGCAAACCATTCACTATAACATCATCAATATGGGATTTCAGAGCTGAAGGCCCACTTGTGCACCCTTGATGACTGCACAACACAAAGCTTACACCTCATCTAGGCCTGTCAACACTAACATTGAAGTGTCAATGACTGGAAACATGTTGCCTGGTCGGATGAGACTCTTTTCAAATTGTATCGAGCAGATGGACGTGTATGGGTATGGAGACAACCTCATGAAACCATGGATCCTGCATGTCAGCAGGGGATTGTTGAAGCTGCTGGAGGCTCTGTAATGGTGTGCGGCATGTGCGGTTGGAATGATATGGGGTCCCTGATATGTCTAGATATGACCTTGACAGGTGAAATGTCCATAAGCATCCTCTCTAATCACCTGCATCCATTCATGTCCATTGTGCATTCCAACAGACTTGGGCAGTTCCAGCAGGACAATTTGACACCCCACATGTCCAGAATTGCTACACAGTGGCTCCAGGAACGCTCTTCTGAGTTTAAACACTTCTGCTGGTCACCAAATGCCTCAGACATGAACATTATTAAGCATGTCTGGGATGCCTTGCAACGTGCTGTTCGTATGAGATCTCCACACCCTAATACTCTTACGGATTTATGGACAGCCTTGCACAATTCATGGTGTCAATTCCCTCCAGCACTATCTCAGTCATTAGTTGAGTCCATGCACATCATGTTGCTGCACTCCTGTGTGCTCGCAGGGGTCCTACACGATATTAGGCAGGTGTCTCAGTTCCTTTGGCTATTCAGAGTAACTCAGTGTGCGATTTGTAAGGGGGGATGGGGGGGATTTCCCCCCCTCTGCATCAGACCATCCCCTCCTCTGGTTTTAGTTTATGCATCCCAACCTGGGATGTTTATTTCCCATTCACTGTAGTAAAACTTTACATATAATTTAAATTTGTGGAGCCGAACACTGAAAGTTTTTAATAAGTCTTACTATTAATACTATTAATATGTTTCAGTTTTCTATCATCAGAATAAGTACAGCTTTTCACAAATGTGCCTCTACTTTTTGAATTCCCCTTGTATACCTGCATGTAGACGATTTTGTAAATAAGCTTTACCTATAATGTACTTTTAAAGATATAACAAGGGATGGCTTTTCTGGTAGTGCATACGCGTGAATAGTGAGTTTCGGCATTAACATCTATTTATAAATAGCTGTTTAACCATGCGTAACGCCGCAGTCCAAGCTAGTAACATATATAGTTCTACTAACCCCCTAAGACATCCCCCCCACTGGTAAAAGCACAAATCGCACCCTGGAGTAACTCGCCACTTTTCTGTGAGTGGGAAAATCGGTGGTAGTTGTATGACTTTGAGACACTACAGGTCATTTACTCCCATTTCCAACCTTAGTTAGGAGTCAATACAGTATGCCATAGCAGTACAGCACCATGTAGGCACAATATTATTGTTTCCAGTATGCTGTTTACCCTAAAATAAGGAGGCAGGGCTGGTTTGCACAAACATGTCTTGTCCCTCAGTAGCCATAAGCTTAGCCTCCAGTGCCTAGTTATACTGTGTCTATAGTAGTTGTTTAACTTCTTGTCACATTTACTGCATGTTGTTGGACAGGTGAGCTAGGTCATTAGTGAATCCTAGGTGGTTAAAATTTTTGTTCTATTGGCTCTTCCAATTTTGATGTTATTCAGGTTAGCCTTAAACATTAATACTGTGCCACTGCATCATTACATATTCTAACACAGTGTTGAACAGCAAAATTGACTAGTAATCATTCTGTCTTAAACATGTTCTTATGAGCAATGTCTCAGAAATTAGCCTCTGAACCTAAATCTAGATTTGGCATTGGTTAAGGCAAGTTCTGTCAATTTCACTAACTCTGAATGAACTCTACAAAATTTCTTAAAAATTTTCATAATTAAGGTCTATGGACACATACATATGCCTTCTTAAAATCTACTAAGGCTACTCAAGACATTTGTTTTGGTTCAAATAATATGACATGATTTAATTTTAAAGTGACAATTTGTTATGTGCAGTTTCTCCAGGGTCTGAAGTCTCTTGTGAAGTTCTCTTCATTGAGTATGTAGACTTTTCATAGTCCAACTGAGCTATAGTTCTTGAATGGTATTTATTTTGATGAACTGCTTGACTGTGACAGTATAAATTTCTTGGTCTGGTTCACTTTTGTAGTCTGGAATATTGTTGTAAGTAAGATGTTGAGCATCAGCACACCCCTTCCCTCCCCTCCTCGAATGGTGGTGTGCTGTCGCCCGCCCAACTTCCACGACATCCTTGTCCATCCCTACGCCATTTCCAAACCCAAACTCTTATGGCAGGGATTATATCCCCATGGAAAACACAGATGCAAGACCTGGCCAATCCACCCACCCAGAACTTCCTATTTGACCCCTGTTACAAGATTAATCCACCCCATCAGAGGCCAGGCCACCTGTGATAGTAGCCATGTCATATATCAGCTCTGTTGCAATCACTGCTCAGCTTTTTACATTGATGTGCCTACAACTAGCTGTCCACCAGGTGAATGACCACTGCCAAACTGTTGTGAAGAGTGAAGTGGACCATTCTGTGGAAAAACATGCAACTGTACACAGCATGCTTGATTTCAATGGCTGATTCACAACTTATGGTGCCATTTGGAATATCCCCTCCACCACCACCTTTTCTGAACTGCACAGGTGGGAGTTATCCATGTGACACATTCTCTGTTCCCAGAATCATCCTGATCTAACCTGCAGTAACCTACTGTCCCCACACTTTCAGCCCCAACTGTTTCCACCCTCTCTGTCCTGTCACCTCCTCATAATTCACCTCCCCTCACCCTCACTGTGCACTGCTCTCTGCTTGTACACCCACCGGTCTTTCCTCCATGTCTGTTTGTCACCTTTCCGCTCCCTATGTTCCCCTTCTCCCTTCCTCATAGCCTCTCAATGCTCCATCTGGCATCCCTGTTCTGCCACCTCTGGTCCCTGCATGTCTTCCAGGCAGCAGTGATTTCTCTTCCCCCACATGTACCCTGCTATCTCATCCCCTTCCCCACTTCACTTCAGATTTTGCTCCCATTTGAAGCATTGCTGTTGCATTCTGGCCAGAGTGACCAGAGATAGCAGTCATGTGTGTGTCAAGTGTACTTTCTTGTGTGAATGTGGGCAGGTATTTCTTTTCTGAAGAAGGCTTTGACTGAAAGATTATATGTAGCAGTCTTTGTGTCCTGCCTGCCTGTGACTCAGTGTGTCATTTTTACAGTGATTAGCATTGCATCTTTTTCATAATACTGTTGACATACACTCTTTGGTATTCACCATTTTGTTACTCTAGTAATTGTTTCATGCTACCATATGGAATCCTTAGAAGATCTTTCATGTGGATTAATACAAAATAATTTACACTACTGAAGAAATGATAAAATAAGTGCAAAATAACAGGTGATGTTCCAGGCCACAGGTTTAATGAAAATCATGCTGACCAGCATTTTGATAACTGTGACACATTTGTTTAGTACAAAATAGATTACGTATTAGTGCTGCAAGTTTACAGCCTACTAAAAGTATTTATTTTGTGCTTCAAAATGTAATTGGAAATATTAATAATATCTAGTAACAATAACTCAAGACACGAAAAATAAGATGACACAAAACTGATTTAGTAACAGATGGTGCTTACTGCGAGCAAAAACAGTTTAGGTATCTAGTTTTTTTAATACTTATTATTATTTATTTGGCCTTCAGTGTGATTACACTATTTAACCATTAAGAATTACACTGTTTTGCCTTCAACAATTTCACTGTTCGCTCCTCAGCAATTATAGAAATAACTGAACTTTAAAACAAATGAATATACAACTACTTAAAAATAGCAACACAATATTTCTTCACTGTCAGCAAAGGAAGAATGTTGTTGTTGTTGTGGTCTTCAGTCCAGAGACCAGTTTGATGCAGCTCTCCATGCTACTCTATCCTGTGCAAGCTGCTTCATCTCCCAGTACCTACTGCAACCTACATCCTTCTGAATCTGCTCAGTGTATTCATCTCTTGGTCTCCCTCTACGATTATTACCCTCCACACTGCCCTCCAATGCTAAATTTGTGATCCCTTGATGCCTCAGAACATGTCCTACCAACCAGTCCCTTCTTCTTGTCAAGTTGTGCCACAACCTCCTCTTCTCTCCAATTCTATTCAATACCTCCTCATTAGATATGTGATCTACCATCTAATCTTCAGCATTCTTCTGTAGCACCACATTTCAAAAGCTTCTATTCTCTTCTTGTCTAAACTATTTATTGTCCATGTTTCACTTTCGTACATGGCTACACTCCATACAAATACTTTCAGAAACGACTTCCTGACACTTAAATCAATACTCGATGTTAACAAATTTCTCTTCTTCAGAAACACTTTCCTTGCCATTGCCAGTCTACATTTTATATCCTCTCTACTTCAACCATCATCACTTATTTTGCTCCCCAAATAGCGAAACTCCTTTACTACTTTAAGTGTCTCTTTCCTAATCTAATTCCCTCAGCATCACCCGATTTTATTCGACTACATTCCATTATCCTCGTTTTGCTTTTGTTGATGTTCATCTTATACCCTCCTTTCAAGACACTGTCCATTCCATTCAACTGCTCTTCCAAGTCCTTTGCTGTCTCTGACAGAATTACAATGTCATTGGCAAACCTCTAAGTTTTTATTTCTTCTCCATGGATTTTAATACCTGCTCTGAACTTTTCTTTTGTTTCCTTTACTGCTTGCTCAATATACAGATTGAATAGCACTGGGGAGAGGCTACAACCCTGTCTCCCTCCCTTCCTAACCACTGCTTCCCTTTCATGTCCCTCGACTCTTATAACTGCCATCTGCTTTCTGTACAAATTGTAAACAGCCTTTCGCTCCCTGTAGTTTGCCCCTGCCACCTTCAGAATTTGAAAGAGAGTATTCCAGTCAACATTGTCAAAAGCTTTCTCTAAGTATAGAAATGCTAGAAACATAGGTTTGCCTTTCCTTAATCTTTCTTCTAAGATAAGTCGTAGGGTCAGTATTGCCTCACGTGTTCCAACATTTCTACGGTAACCAAACTGATCTTCCCCGAGGTCAGCTTCTACCAGTTTTTCCATTTGTATGTAAAGAATTCGCGTTAGTATTTTGCAACTGTGACTTATTAAACTGATAGTTCGGTAATTTTCACATCTGTCAACACCCGCTTTCTTTGGGATTGGAATTACTATATTCTTCTTGAAGTCTGAGGGAATTTCGCCTGTCTCATACATTTTGCTCACCAGATGGTAGAGTTTTGTTAGGCCTGGCTCTCCCGAGGCTGTCAGTAGTTGTAATGGAATGTTGTCTACTCCCAGGGTCTTGTTTCGACTTAGGTCTTTCAGTGCTCTGTCAAACTCTGCATGCAGTATCATATCTCCCATTTCATCTTCATCTACCTCCTCTTCCATTTCCATAATATTGTCCTCAAGAATATCGCCCCTGTGTAGACCCTCTATATACTCCTTCCACCTTTCTGCTTTACCTTCTTTGCTTAGAACTGGGTTACCATCTGAGCTCTTGATATTCATGCAAGTGGTTCTCTTTTCTCCAAAGGTCTCTTTAATTTTCCTGTAAGCAGTATCTATCTTACCCCTCATGAGATAAGCCTCTACATCCTCACATTCGTCCTCTAGCCATCCCTGCTTAACCATTTTGCACTTCCTGTCGATCTCATTTTTGAGACGTTTGTATTCCTTTTTGCCTGCTTCACTTATTGCATTTTTGTATTTTCTCCTTTCATCAATTAAATTCAATATCTCTTCTGTTACCCAAGGATTTCTACTAGCCCTTGTCTTTTTACCAACTTGATCCTCTGCTGCCTTCACTATTTCATTCCTCAAATCTACCCATTCTTCTTCTACTGTATTTCTTTGCCCCATCTCCTTAAATTCCAACCTTTTTGCAGTTTCTTCAGTTTTAATCTACAGTTCATAACCAATAGATTGTGGTCAGAGTCCACATCTGCCCCTGGAAATGTCCTACAATTTAAAATCTGGTTCCTAAATCTCTGTCTTACTATTATATAATCTATCTGAGACCTTCTAGTATCTCCAGGGTTCTTCCATGTATACAACCTTCTTTCATGATCTTGAACCAAGTGTTAGCTATGATTAAGTTATGCTCTGTGCAAAATTCTACCAGACGGCCTCCTCTTTCATTTATTAGCCCCAATCCATCTTCACCTACTACATTTCCTTCTCTTCCTTTTCCTACTGTAGAATTCCAGTCACCCATGACTACTAAATTTTCGTCTCCCTTCACTACCTGAATAATTTCTTTTATCTCATCATACATTTCATCAATTTCTTCATCATCTGCAGAGCTAGTTGGCATATAAACTTGTACTACTGTAGTATGTGTGGGCTTCGTGTCTATCTTGGCCACAATAATGCATTCACTATGCTGTTTGTAGTAGCTTACCCGCACTCCTATTTTTTTATTCATTATTAAACCTACTCCTGCATTACCGCTATTTGATTTTGTTTTTATAACCCTGTATTCACCTGATCAAAAGTCTTGTTCCTCCTGCCACCAAACTTCACTAATTCCCACTATATCTAACTTTAACCTATCCATTTTGCATGCAGCCAACTGTCCTCTCCCACTGCAGACTTTATCAGACTGTTGATTGCAGAATCATCCATGGAACAAGATGAGTATAAACATACATCATTGGCATACTGCCCAGTATTTAAGCACTGGGAGGAATAATTTCTTCAAACTCTCTAGAGTAAAACATATATAAAAATGGACCGATGACCAAGCTGTCTGGTCTTCCCCAAACCAACCAACCATATATAACAATGATCTAAGAATTACTCCATAGGGTAGCCGTCTGAATAGAATCAAATTCGTTCTGATATCTTACATATATCATTCACTTTGTGATGTATCCAGCTGATTGGAAGTCCAATTTGCTTCAGTTTTTTCTAAAATGGTGGATACTTGGACATTATCATAAGCTGATGTCATGTCTAAGAATAATGATATTAAGAACTTTTTTCTTGGGAAGCTGAGAAAATGCCAGTGCACAGAAGTGTTATGTTGTCCATCATTTCGAAACTTTTAATAAAGCCAACCTGGGATGAGGTAGTAATTCAACGTCAAGTGAGTCATGCTAATTGCTTGTAAATTAGCATACTACACAAATATTCTCACATTTACTTTGGACAAAATTGGTTCATGTGACTGAAGATACATGTTTTGATGATGACATGCGTTCTACTCAAGTCTAATGATTTATAATACTTGTAACACTTTATAGTGGCCTAAGGCCAAAATCTAGAGTGTGAAATAAAATCTTTTGTACAGTAAAATGGTGGTTTTATCTTTCAGATAGTTTTATATGCTGTGGCTCCATAAAAAAGTAAAATCATTATTATGTCACTGTTTCTTTGGGTGCTAATAAAAAATCCCAGACAGATTATGCCTAGGCTTTAAGTACACTTGTATTACTTTTTTTTCCAGTGTCAATGGAAAGTCTTAGTGAATAGCAACTGAAAATGTACTGATATTTGACTGACCACAATGAATTAAGAAATTAAATTGAAAGTGACTATGTAAGGACAAATGGTAATGACAGAATATACCTATTAAGATCTACCCAGACTGCAAATTCATTTTACAATGGGAAAAGAGGGGTATCCAGTAAGTACCAAGTGTGTCAACATATTGACACAATTGACAGAGATATTTTTTTAGTTACTGTCAAATTAAATACTGCATAGTAATCTCCTAAATATTTCCACATAAATTCAGATTACTATTATATTGTGTTTAGGAACTTTGTGATTTTTGCTTCGTACTTCTCCTCCAATAAATATGATTGAATGGAATGGGGAAACAATGTCAATACATTTTACAATAAGGAGAACTCAATCATGAGATTCTTAAAATGATACATTCTCTTAATGAAAACATGTCACACTATGTTTAAACTAAATGACTTAGACAAATACTCCACCCCTCACCCCTGCACACAAACAAGCATGCACACGCAGACAAATACTCCACCCCCACCCCTGCACACAAACAAGCATGCACACGCACCCACACCCACCCACCCACCCACACACACACACACACACACACACACACACACACACAGAGCATGGCAGGGGTGCTTCCCATTGCACCACTTATTAGGGCTTCTTGCAATTTCATCCACATATAGAGTGCAATGAGCACAGGAAGAATGACTGCTTAAATGACTATGTGTGTGTTGTAATTAGTCTAATCTTGTCTTCATGATTGCTACAGAAGCAATACATAGGAGGTTGTAGTGTATTCCTAGATTCATCAGTAAAACTGGTTCTCAAAATTTGTAAGAAGCCTTTCTCTGGATAATTTGCGTCTATCTTCAGGCATCTGTTGCTTCAGTTTTTTCAGCTCTTCTGTGTGGTACTCTCCCATGGGTCAAACAAACCTATGAGCATTCATGTTACCCTTCTTTGTATAAATTCTATACCTCCTGTTACTCCTATTTGATATGCATTCCGCTCACTTGGGCAATAATGTAGGATGGGTTGCATGAGTGTTTTGTACACAGTCTTTGTTTTCAAATGACTGCACTTCCCTAGTATTCTACCAACTGAAGTTTTCCACCACAATGGTCCACAGCTTATGGTCTAGTGGCTAGTGTTGCTACCTCTGGATCACGGGCTCCCGGGTTTGATTCCCAAGCGGGTTGGGGATTTTCTGTGCCCAGGGACTGGGTGTTTGTGTTGTCCGCATCATTCCATCATCATTTGTGAAAGTGGCTAAATTGGACTGTGTACAGATTGGGAAATTGTATGGGCACTGATGACCACACAGTTGTGCGTCCCACAAACCAAACATCATCATGATCCACCAATCTACCTATGACTGTGACTTTGTGATTATTCCATTTTATATCCATACAAATTGTTATGCCCAGATATTTGTATGATTTGAACAATTCCAATTGTGAAGCATTAATATTGCAGTCATAGAATATTACTTTTTTTTCATTTTGTGAAGTACATTTTCGAATATTTAAAGCGATTTGACAATATTTGCATCCTGCTACTTTGAAATTCATCAGGATCCAACTAAATATCTGTGTAGTTGTTTCAGATAGCAGTCAACATCCCTGATATTTGGTGGCTCTACAGGATCTAATCACCAATGAATGGCTTTAGCTAGAGGTGGCATATCTGAAAAAATTTGTGCACTCTCTTCCTCACCAAAGTGAGGCCATTAACAAAGCTGGAATATATTAACATATTAGTGTCATGTATACTTATTATATTAGTGTGATATACTTATTATATGATAAGTATTAAGTCACAACACTTGGAGAGAACTTACTGAAAAAAGGATATAATAGTCTTGAAGAAATTTCTGGATAGTTTAGTATAATTTGGCATGTTGAAATATGCAACTGTTATATGCTCAAAACTCCTGCAATCTTTTTGTTCCATTTCAGATTTTCTTTCCCTTTGTGTTCTTCACACTCACAACATCTATTGCTTTTTACCCAAATACCCCTTGTTAAATAAATTTAGCTTTTGACTGAACAGTTCACAGGTATACTGCCATTTCACAGTGTCGAGCAGGCAAAACATTCTGGGGATCAGACGTGTCACGTTCGTCACGTGTGCTGACAAACTCTTCTCCTGGGGGCATACTGCAGACTTATCCCCCCCCCCCCCCCAAGGGCCGTTCTATATACAATCTGCCTCTGAGGGTGCATGTGGATGACCAATGAGTTCACTGTGTCAGCATCTGTGGTCAACAATGTTTTTGGAGCTGTGGCATCTTGGATGTATTGACTGTCTTCCAGTTCAATGTATTTACTTTGTTTCTTCTCCTTAATTAGACTCAGTGCTGGTCCCCAAGCCTCACTGAAACTATTGCTGCAGTCCCAGTTGGTAATATTGCCTCTGGCACATATTTTGATGGCTTCTGTAATAGTGATAACCCAGTATCCCAACTTTCATGAAAAAATCAATTTGTGTTTGTGTTCCATTGTATTCAGGTACCTGGGAGAGATACTCTGCATCTGTGATCATGCACACCCTGTTTTCTAGTGTACAGAACACCCCAGGTCTCCATGCAGGGTGGTGGCACCTGTCTGCAGGCAGGTGTAGGTCAGTATGCATTTCTTCCAATATACACTCTGTACCAAGGTGCCATCCTCTTTTCTCTTGACAAAGAAATCTAGAAATAATAGCTTCCCTCTGCCTCAGTCTTCATAGTGAATCTGATGCTGTGATGTGTGGAGTTTACATCTGGATGTAATGAAGTTTTTCTCTTCCATATGTCCAGGCAATGAATGTGCTGTGTAAATAATGGCAAAAGCAAGTATGTTTCCATGTGGTTGACTTTAGGGATTATTCCTTCAAGTTCTCAACACACAGAGTAACTCTCACAGGCAAGTGTGAGCTGCCCACTATGACTTCCTTTGTCTGTTCATAGTAATATCCATTAAAGAGAAAATGAGTGGAAGTCAAGACATGCCTGAAAAGGTTGATAGTCTAGGGGTCAAATTTTTGAACAATGATTTCTAGTAACTCTCACAGAGGCACCCTGGTGAACAGAGAAACAACATGTAAACTCAGCAAGATGTCTGATGCCTTCAGCTTAAAGTTGTTGAGGCTTTTCACAAAATACACAGAACTGTAGATGTGATTTGCACATATACCCATATAAGGCCTGAATATGCCTTTCAGGTATTTTGCCAAAAATATGCAGGAGCCTTGCTATGCTGCCAATAAGGCACAATGGCACCCCTTCATTGTCAATCTTAGGGAATCTAAAGCACTGGCAGTTGAGCCCCTGAAGTAATAGTTTCTTGAGTAGTGCTCTGGTCTTGTTCTCTACCTTCTTGGTAGGGTCAGCATTTATCTTCCAATAGGAGTTGCCATCTAGGAGGCCCACTGTATCTTTTCAGTGTAGTCCCTTTAGGATAAGACAAAACTTTTGCTGCCTTTGTTAGCTTAGGGCATTTGCCCAGGTCCCAGATGGCCATCTTCCCTCTGCTGGTAATGCTTGGCTTCATAGGTTCAGTTCTCATCAGAGCATGACAACTTTCATAACAGACTTCTTCAGCTGCCTCAGGCTGGAGATGAACAATGACCTGTTCAACTGTACTGATAATGCCCATGAGAAGTATGAACTTAGGAGTGGTCTGTAACAGAAAAAGATACATACTGACCTGTACCTGCAACTGGATAGCTGCTGTCGAGGAGTGGGGTGCACAAAATGCTAGTACACAGGACAGGCACTTGAGCAGCTTAGAATGATATTCTAGAAAACTGTTACTCAGAAGTGAAGATCAAGCGCACTCTGCACCTTACCACTACAGTACACCCTGTGGAGATGAACAGAGTGACAGACAAAGATGCCTTTACAATATACACTGGTGTGCTATCATAAAAAATTGGGTGCATACTAATAAAGCACCAAGTAAAGACTGTCATCTGTCTGCCCAATAAAACTAAGGCATTATTGAGTATCAAAAATTATCCCAATCTACTGAAATCTGAGCTATACCAGATACTGCACAGATGTGGCAAGACACATATTGGGCAAATGGTGTGAGTCACCAAAGATCTCTCCCAGGAACTTCAGCAACACCTTCAACTAATGCATCTTACGAAGTTGGTCATCAAAAAGCACTGTTTATCTGACAACCATGCAATGAAATATGAATGCACCAGAATTTTAGCACAAACACTGAAATACTGGGACAGCACATTACAGAAGCCACTGAAAGATGCACCAGGGAAATTCTTATCAACCAAGACTGAGGCCATTGTCTCAGCAAGGCTTTGGGGCTATCACTCGCTGAGTCTAATTAAGGAGATAACACATGGAAAACACAATGAGCTCATGTCCAGGGTGCACACAATGCCTACATTCATGCTGCTACAGCTAGGACACCCTGTCAGGCATCATCACCAGTCATAGATGCCAATGAAATTACATCTTTGGCCGCCCATGTGCACTCTCAGAAGCAGACCATATAAGAAGAACGGCCCACAGGGGGACGGGAAATAAGTCAGCCATATGCCTCTAGTAGATCAATTCATCAATTCACCTGACAAGGGCGACATATATGGTTGCCAAAATAACTATCTGCTGGACACTATCAGGCAGATGTAAACCCATTGCCTGTTCTATAAAATAATAGACCAGGTGAAACTGAATAATTATAAGTGTATCTTTTGTTTATAAATGTGTAATGCTTTTCTGTTGCTTAATTTAATGTGGGATACCTCAACATTCTTGATTAAATTCCCATAATCCATGCATCTAAATTCGTGTTTGGTGAATTCATATTTACTGAACTATGTATCTACTTTTACCCGTTGTCTTACTATTGTCTTACTATTCTCTGATTACACAAAATTCTACAGTCGTTTGTGACTGCACACTTTTAGTGCCTTGATAAACTATAGACAGTTTAATTTTTAGTTTCATTTTATCCTTGCCAAGTCCACACATTGTTTGGTTTCCTCTGTGTTGTGGAGAAACTTGTTCATCTCTAATTAAAGTATTTTGTTATTAATTTGTAATTATATTTGCTGGTCTAATGTTCTTTATCTTCTCATCAGAGTGAGAGGACACTGTTGTACATATCTTAATGACTTCTGAGGAATACCCATTGCTTATTTTTAAGCCAAATATTGCTGTTTATTAATACTTAAGAAATCTGGCAGACAGAACAAATATTTGCTTTGTCAATTAGAGTGATTATAAAAGTATGCAGTAGTTAAGCCATTATTCAAAAAAGGCACAAAAGAACAAATGGGAAACTATGACCCAGTCTCTCTTCTTCCATCACTATCAGGAATATCTGAAAAGGTAGCCACCATACAAATTAAAATTTTAATAGAAACATTTAAAATAATTTCAAAAAATCAGAATGCATTTCAAAAAGGCAAAAGCACAACTCACTGCATCCCATAGGTATTTTTTATGATATATCAAAGGCCCCTGATAGTGTGAACCACTCTTTGCCACTCTGTCAACTGGAAAAGTATGGAATTAGGGGCACTTTGCTAGAATGTTTCTGTTTCTGTTTTACATAAATGATTTATCAGTTGATACTGAGTGTCACTCAGTTTTATTCACAGATGAAACATCTGTAATCAGTGAAAGTAACAGCACTGACCAAATTTCCCAAATTGTATTAAATACTTTAGAAATATTAGATACCTGGTTTGATTTAAACGTGTTAAAATTAAACATGGAAAAGACTCAGTTAATGCAGTTTAACCCTGCAGCAGGAGCGCTTAAGATTTTTACATCAGCAGGCACGTGTGGCACCCAGTGCCGCCTACATTTAAATACATATAAAAGCAGTTTTTTTAAAATTTTTTTGATGGAATTAATTATTTATTGTTTAGAACATTATACTTAACAGCAACTTTTAATATGATCTGTATACATATATCCAAGGTGCATGGGAAAATTAAAATTGTTACAGAATATCTGACATACATTTCCAGGATATTTCCTAAGCGCTACTTTAATAACAAATTCTAAATAAATTATAGCCACAGATATGATTCGATTGTTTACCATTGTTAAAGCAAGTTTTACGAAAATGTATAATATGTATAAAAACTTTGTAGTAATGATAAAGAATAAGGCAGTCAGTAAATACATATCAAGATTCACACACTTTCTTCCTCCAGAGAAGCTCTGAAATCATTACATGTGACAACATTGTGGCAATGTTGCTTGCAAACGAATCTTTTGCAGCTATTGCAAGTGACAGTAGTTTTATTATTTTTTTTTACCACCACAAAGCTGGCACATCCCACACCTTCTTACAGTCTCGTCATGACTGGCAGGAATTGATTGATGAGCTGACAGGAATCCTTGAATATCTCATGGTAGAATAGAGAGCTGAGCCCTTTCTTTCAAATGGCAGTCCATCAGAGCCAAGGCCAGGTTTGTTAGGTAGGTTCTTCTTCTGAATCTTTTCTCTGGATTGTTTGCAAAAAACAAGGCCTAAGAATTTATCCCAGCAATATCCAGATAACGAAAAAACAATGCTAAGGGCCATCTTCTTGGGGTCCTTTATGAAGAGTAGGATGTACACATATAATCCACAGCATCAACTCCACCTTTTGTTGCAGTGTAGTCAAACTTTACAACAGACTTTCCTGTAGTGGTGTCGGTTTCAGCAGTTTCATGCATTGACGACAGGAAAAGTACAGTCTTGCTCTTTTTTGTTTGGCACGAAACAAGACAGAAGTCATCTTGAAATCTGAAAAGACAATTTTTAATTTCTCGCAATCTGTTGGGCAAAAATTGCAGAGGAATTTCCTTCTTGTCCTTTTTCAATGTTTCAATGAACATTAGCCCATTTTCTAACAGATGCTGAGCTACAGGGTAGCTACTGTAGAATTATTACTTTATTACTAGATCTGTGTCATTTACCAGCCATGACTGGACAGACTGCATCAAGAATACTTACATATATACATTTAAAAAAAATATTCACAAAATTAAGACATTTATACTTAATAGAAATGATATTTGTTTGTCCATTCACTGTGGTCACTATTAAAGAATTCACCAATGGAGTACAATGGGCGTTCTTTCAGGTCCTGTGCTACTCTCCTTCTGAATGTTCCTAGGGAAGGGATTGCACTTCTTGAGGCAGTGAGTTGAACATCTTTAGGGCAACCACTGGAAAGCTGTCTTGCGTTCCCGTCAGTCGACACCTGGGTATTTCGATGCTCCTCTTGTTACGGGTATTGTGAGTGTGTATATCTTGCCTCATGCTTAAGACTCCTTGGTTTTCTTTCATGCTGATGAGAAATAAAAATACATACTGGCTGAAGACTGTCATAATTCGTAACTGCTTGAATATAGGCCTGCAGTGCTCCTGTTTTTCGCAAGCATTTCATCTATGGTTGTGTACGCCTCTGGACTGTAGTAATTTCTGCAGTTGTTCAGAAATGCTGAGTCGAGATTGTGGATGGCAGCAAGTTTATCTGTTGCTAGTCATTCTTTTCTTGTAGAAGTATCGTCAAACCTGCGTGACCGGAGCAAGAACAGAAAGCACTTGTAGCTAACTGCTGCCCTTAGAATAATCATTCCTGTTCCATTTGATGCCCACAGTTCAAAATACATTTGTCTGTCCTCCTTTTTGTACAGCAATGAGAAACAGTGCTCCTAAAAGGGCCGTTATTTCAGAAGCAGAAGTAGTTTTGCAATCTCTAACCCTTGAGTAATTCACAGATGATCTCTTGTTATTTATGGGGTACTTGTTTGTGTTTGCAATGACATAATCAGTTATCTCAGGATCAAACAATTTGAGAAAACTTTCAATTTCAGTTTTAGCTTCTCTACCATTGCGTTTTGGGCCAGGTAGGACTTTGATTATATTCTTACGTTTTTGTTTCCCTGGTAGCGCT
Organism: Schistocerca nitens; assembly: GCF_023898315.1. Classification (NCBI taxonomy): domain Eukaryota; kingdom Metazoa; phylum Arthropoda; class Insecta; order Orthoptera; family Acrididae; genus Schistocerca; species Schistocerca nitens. The sequence goes on from NC_064615.1 coordinate 139,439,116, forward strand.
AACAGATTATTTATCCACAAAGTTTCTTGGTCCATACCAATATAAAAATGGCAGTCAGCATGTGGCATTCCTTTCACTTCATTCCCATGAATGCATGACTGCTCAGATTCACTGGAATGATCTACAGTTTCAATTATTTCTGCTTCCTCATTGCTGTCAGAGAAATCTGCGTAATCTTCTTCATCAGATGATTGCAGAAGAAGATGTTCAATTTCTTCTGGTGTTAGTCCGTTAGTTTGTGCAGACCTGGGAGACAATAACATAATTCTAATACCAAAGCAATGTTAATAACTAAATCATCATCCACCCACAGAGTTGTAAAACAAAGCTTCTAAGATCAAAACAATCGACAGTGGTACGGCTACATGTACTTACATTACCAGGCGCGTGCGGTACACAGTGCCATCCGGGTGCAGTCATCCACATCACAGGTGAGTCACAGCTGTTATGGTGGATATAATGAGGGCGCATTAATGCAGTTTGGTGTGTGACTAAACAATCGAAGCATATCTAGCACCACTGTTGTGTGCTCAGCGCGCTGACGTAATTATTGAATGAAAACAAAATTGGCGGCACTGTATGCCGCCACATGCAGGATTAAATCAAAACAAGCAAAATTAAATGATATTCACATCAGTCACAGAAACTGGGATTTGCAGGAGGCTAGCTGTGTGAAACTCCTAGGAATACAACTGGATAAAAATTTATCATGGGGCTCACATATACGGTACCTTGCAAATAAATTAAATAGCCTAACATTTGCATTGAGGATATTGTACAATGCTGCCAGTGTGGACATAAGAAAAGTAGTATATCACAGCTAGTTTGAGTCAGTAATAAGGTATGGAATTGTATTTTAGGGTAACACAAACCATAAATGTTGAATATTAAAACTTCAGAAAACAGTCTTTAGAAATATGCACAATGTAGGGCAAAGAAAATCATGTCACCCATTTCTAAAAGATCTAAGTATAGGAAATGTTCCCCTGCTATTTGTCCATGAGTTGATTATTTCTGTACATAGTAAGCCTGATTTATTTGTAGCCAATCATTTTTAACATGATTACAACACCAGAAATCAAAATAATTTTATGCTGCCCACCCATTGTTTAAAACTTTATGCTCAAACTCCACAGTATATGGGTATGAAAATTTGTAACAAAGTGAAAGGAAGGGAACTGCTTAGTATAAATCTGGAAACACTGAAAAAACCTTATATGAGAAACTAGTGTAGAAATGGTACTATTCAGTAGAATAATTCATGAATTCTGAAAATTTGAGCAGTTGAGAGCAAGTACTCAGGACTGTTAATTTTTAAAATTTCATTACTTTCTAAGAAAAATTATTAATTGGTGCATTAATTAATTATCCAGTACAGTATATTGTATTAAATATATTATAAGAAAAATGTAAACCAGTTTTTGTGTTTTGACAAGTCTCCTGTACATTAAGTCAATGACTTGAAATTGTATGTTACAAGACAATAAACTTCTATTCTACTCTATTCTAATAAGAAGAATAAATCTCAAAAGAAAAGCTAGGGTTTCTAAGTGCAAATAATAATATCATCTGATACAATATTGAACATATTCAATATCATTTTTGACATTATAACATGTCATTATAATACCTATACTTACAAATATTATAATATTGGAAGTCTCATGTTTTGGATCTGTACTAAGGATCATTTTTAATCTGTATTTGCATTTATGGCTATGAAAGAGACTAATTAGACTAAGTAGTATTGAGTGTGCTAGTCATCAGCAAGGAAGATAATTCATGTGTTCTTGAAAAAGAAAATAATTTAGTCACTGTAAGTCAACATTTAAATGATAATTTTACCCAAGACAGTCTTCAGTGAAATATCAACCCTTATTGGTACTCCATTCTCAAAAGGTAAAATTGACATAAAATTTAAAACCAAAAGGGTCTGGCTGAGAGTACTTGAGAATCGTGTTTAGAAGGTGAAGTGTATTATATGCCACAAAGGAAATACACATGCAGCAACTGAAGCTGTTCTTTCTTAACCTAGTCAGTTGAGGTTATTTTATACTCAAACTCCCATTAAGTTGATCTGCAGAAAACAATGATAGCGTATGTTGTGTACTTACAGTTGTCATTGTTTACTGAAATCATCTGGTAAGGCAAATCCACAAAAGTCAATGAAGTCTCTTAGAAAAGATTGTGGTAGTTTTCTGTGTATAATCAATTATAGGCCCCATGACGTTTATGTTATACCTTTGCTACTGCTTCATATACCTTCAACATGTGGTTAGAAATTTTTCAGACGAGGCATACATTTCAACAACAGCAGACTCAGTTCATTAACTTAAAGATCTCATAAGTCAAGTTCTGATCAATACAAAAACAATAAACAAATTATAAAGATATAAAAATAACACTTACACACCAGATGACACCCAGTTCTCGCTACTTTCATCATCAGTCATGGCCAGAGGCCTAAAAGATACAGCAGAATGGGAATTTTCAGGAGTAGGCTGGAATAAAAAGATTTTCATTGCTTAAATAAGAGCTATTTATTATTTTTTTAAATATAATATCTTTCTGCAGTTACAATTTTTTTGAAATATTCAAACTTCATAATTTCGTAAAGTTGATCTGCAGAAAACAATAATAGCGTATGTTGTGTACTTACAGTTGAGCTTTAAAACTGGTGATGAGGAAAATTACTAACATTGTCAGAACTGTATGAGGCACATATCAAGTAAGAACCCAAGAAGAAATGATTTTCATGTATCTTCTTAGTTTATCTATTGTATAGATGTTACTGGATAAGAACAGGCAAAAAACCTGCAATTCTGTTTCCTTTCCTTCATTCAGATATCATTTTCCATAAAACTCATCATGAAGGAAAGGCACCACCTACACTACTCATCTACTCATGTTAGCTAATATTTCAGACTAAACATATACGTAACTTTACCCAGAGTACTATCAGTTGTGTACATAATAGTAAAGTTAAGAGCTGGAACTTAACAGCAGATTATAACTGTGTGCTGGACTGAGGCTCAAACTTGGGACCTTTGGCTTTCACAGGCAAGTGCTCCACCAACTGAGCTACCTGAGCACGGCTCATGACCCATCCTCACAGCTTTTCTTCTGCCAGTACCTTGTCTCCTACCTTCCAGAAGTAAAGCTGTGAGGACAGCTTGTGAGTCATGCTTGGGTAGCTCAGGTGGTAGAGAATTTGCCCATAAAAGACAAAGTCCTGAGATCGAAATCTTGGTTTGACATGTAGTTTTAACCTGCCAGGAAGATTCATATCAGCACACACTCTGTTGCAGCGTGAAAATTTCATTCTGGAAAGTTAAAAGATGTTAAATGTGAACATAACTGTTAATAAAACCTTAAAGTCCCAAGTTCAAATATTCTGGTAGATTGAGCAATTAGTCTGTACAATAGACTAGTGTACAATAACATACTTCTTAACTTTATTTTTGAATATTTGAATATTTCCAACTGCTTGTCTGATGTCTGTTGTCAACCTGTTACATTAAGCAATTTGGTAAATCATGGAAATTTAAATCTAGATGGTTGTATGGAGGTTTGAACCCAGAGCATAAATGACCATAAGTTATTAAACAGAAATCAGCATGGCTTTCAGGCAGATAAAAATACAGAAACAGCAGTAATGTGCTACACTGAACAAATAGCCAAAAATATATAAAAAAACACAATGCAGTAGGAGTAAATTTAGATTCTTAATTTTATTTTTGAATATTTGAATATTTCCAACTGCTTGTCTGATGTCTGTTGTCAACCTGTTGCATTAAGCAATTTGATAAATCATGGAAATTTAAATCTAGATGGTTGTATGGAGGTTTGAACCCAGTGCATAAATGCCCATAAGTTATTAAACAGAAATCAGCATGGCTTCCAGGCAGATAACAATACAGAAACACCAGTAATGTGCTACACTGAACAAATAGCCAAAAATATATAAAAAAACACTAGTGCAGTAGGAGTAAATTTAGATTTCCTTAAAGCATCTGATATTGTCAATCATAGCACTCTTTGAGAAAAATTGGATTTATTAGGTATTCATGGGACAACGAAAAAGTGGTTTGAATCATACCTGCAAAATGGAACACAGATTGTAGGACTGATGTCAGCCTACTGCAACCACAAAATAAACTTATTATCTGATGCAAAAACAGGGGGGGAATTGTAGTACTACAGGGCAGTATTCTAGGTTCCATATTGTTTCTTATCTATACAAATGACATCCATACCACAGATGGTGTAGCTAATGTCATACAATTTACTGATGATAGAAGCATGATGATAAATGCACCAAAGCAACTGCCACAAACAACTACTGACCAAGTCCTAAGTTATATCCACCTTTGGTTCAGTGCAAACAGGTCGACATTAAGTGCCAATTATATAGTCTGATCTTGTGCTGGGTGGCAAAGCCAGAGACAGAGTGACATTTACAAAATTGCTGGGGTTCACATTGACAAAAACTTAAATTTTAAGGACCATGTAATGAAACCTCGCAGAAACTTAATTTATCCTGTTTTGCTTTTTGAATAATTGCAAATTTTAGGCCTCAGATCGTACCAGGATGGAATTTTTCAGCTGTTTTTAGTCTCTTGCAACACATAGAATAATATTTTGCCCCCCCCCCCCCAGAGGAAGGCTATATGAATAATAACGACACACTACAAAATGCAAATTCAAAGCTTAAAATTTAAAGTATAAAAAAACAATGAAAATGATCAATTATTGATAAAATTATTTAATTTTAATTGGATACAGAAAAAAAACTTCTCACCAAGTGGAGGCAGAACACACACATAAAAGACTGCTGTGATTTGCAAGCTTTCAGAGCCAATGGCTTCTTCTTCAGGCATAAGGACTGAAGGGAAAGGAAGAAGGGCAAAGGAAAAGGACTGGAGAGGTTTAGGAAAAGGGGTAGATTTCATGAAAGTCACCCAGAACCGTGGGTCAGGGAAGACTTACCATACGGGATAAGAAGGAAAGACTGATTGTTGGGGACTGCATTGGATGAGATTTGAAAAGCTGAGAGCTTAAAGGTGGAAGACAGGGTAATATGCAAGACAGAGATTACTAAACATTGTGCGTGAGTTGATAAGAGTGAAAAGCTAAGTGCATCAGTGCATAGTATGTAACGGAGTTGTGTGTGTGTTTTTGGGGGAGGGGGGGGGGGGGGGGGTTAGTGAAAAATACACAGGAAAGACAATGAAAGATGTAGATAACTAAATCGGAGTGAAGCAAAGAGTAGTTACAGTGAAGAAAAGCTGAGACAGAAGAAATTAATGTAAATTAAGGCCAGGTGGATGGCAAGAATGAGGGACATGTTGTAGTGCTAGTTCCCACATGCGAAGTTTTGAGAAACTGGCATCTGAGGGAAGAATCCAGATGGTGTGTGTGGAGACACAGGGGCTGAGGCCACAAATGTCATTTTGTAGAGCATGCTCTGCACTAGGATATTGTCAGTTGCCGGTATACATACTCTGCCTATGCCCATTCATCCTGATTGATAATTTGGTGGTAGTCATTTGTATGGATGCAGAGCAATACACCACCATTCTCATCTCAGTGTTCACTGCATGTAATTACCCCACCAGGCTAGTTAAAAAGCAGATTTCCCATTCCATCACATCCAATCCTGGTACTGCTGATCCCTTCACAAAACAGCTTCAGAGTACACCATTGGTGACTCAGTATTATCCTGGTCTGGAATGTGTTAATCAGCTGCTTTGACATGGCCACGACTTCCTAAAATGATACCCTGAAATGAAATCCATTCTGTCTGAAATTTTGCCCACCGCACCTATGATAGCTTTCTGTCACCCTGCCAATCTTTGCAATATTCTTATCAGACCTCATGCTCCTTCTGCACCCATTTCCCTATCCTATGGCTCCTACCCTTGTGACCATCCCTGCTGCAAAACTTGCTCTATATACCCTCCTACTACCACCTATAATAGCCCTTTGACAAAACATATACTATCAAAGAGAGAGCTAACTGCAAAATGACACGTCATATACCAGCTATTATGTAAACCTGTTCAGCCTTCTACGTCAGCATAACTACCACCAAATTATCAGTTAGGGTGAATGGGCATAGGTAGAGGGTGTATACTGGCAACTTGCAATATCCCATTGCACAGCAGACTCTACAACATGACATTCGTGACCTCGCCACCTGTTTCACCATATGTGCCATCTGAATTCTTCCCCCAGACGCCATTTTCTCAAAACTTCATAGGTGGGGACTAGCACTACAACATGTCCCTCATTCTTGCCACCCACCTGGCCTTAATTTACGTTAATTTCTTCCATCTCAGCTTTTCTTCACTGTTAACTACTCTTTACTTCACCCCAATTTAGTTATCTACATCTTTCATTGTCTTTCCCATGTATTCTTCAACCCCCCCCCCCCCCCACACACACACACACACATATCTGTTACATACAATGCACTTAGCTTTTCAATCTTACCAACTTATGCACGATGTTTTAGTAGTAATCTCTGTCTTGCATATTACCCTGTCTTCCACATTTAAGCTCTCAGCTTTTCAAATCTCATCTGATGCAGTCCCCATCACTCAGTCTTTCCTTCTCATCCCATACAGTAAGTCTCCCCTGACCCATGGTTCTGGGTCACTTTCCCAAAATCTACCCCTTTTCCTAAACCTCTCCAGACCTTTTCCTTCATCCTTCTTCCTTCCCCTTCAACTCTTCTGGCTGAATAAGGACCCACTGGCTCTGAAAGCTTGAAAATCACAGCAGTCTTTTCTGTGTGTGTTCTGCCACCACTTGGTGCATGTGTGTGTGTATATATAGTCAACATCAAGAAGTTACAAGAGAGAAGCAAATTTAAAAAATTTCTTCTTGTTAAATGTATATACAGGCCAATAATCATTTTTTGCTAATGTCTACAGTATGGCAAAACTTAAAATACTTTCTTCTGCCTCTAAACATCTCATTATATTTTGCATATCTAATGGTCAGCTGCTGTGTATTGTAAAATCTTTGCTTAGTTATTGAAGTGTATATAAAGACTTGCTGTTGCGGGAGGATAAAAGTAAATCCCTGTGAGAAATCGACTATGCAATTATAAAACCATAAGCATACATGAATATAAAGGTGTATTACTATGTATTGTTTGATTTTGTATTATTCTGTGTGCTGTATGACCAGTTACTATTTTGTTTGTACTTTTTATATACATATTTGTATGTTCCATTTCCTTGAAAATTTTTTCCCATGAATTTACATGTAATTTATTGTCTACAGATCAATAAGTAAAAAAAAATTGAATAAAAATACATAATTTCTATGTGATGATAACTTTACATACATTTTACTTTATAAAATCTTGATAATTATGAAACAGTTTAAGCTTTCACTTATTTGCTAAGATCACATACCTAACACATCAATAGAATCTATACAGAATAGATTAATTTAGCTTTTAAAAAGCAGCTCCTGGATGTTGATTTTGTTCTCTATGGAAATTAAATTTAAATTAGGCAATGGCATCATTAGTATCTCTTCACATTAGTTAAATATTTTTAAATTCACGATTTATGTTGTTCATATGCCTGTTGATGTGCCTGAGGGATTTTGTTTCACTTTTATAGCAACTGGGGTTTGTTATAATAAACTAAAAAAAAGTGTTGTGAAACAGTGGTAAACATTCTCAGCTGTCTAAAAACTTTGCAGTAGAAGGCTCTTGTATTTACTTCCTATATAGCTATAGTATGAATGAATTATATTGTATCATGTTGTAATCTAAAGAAGAGTGTGTCACACATAATAACAATGTGCAATGGCCACGTCAGGTGATATGATAATACTGGCAACAGACTGTGTCAGCAGATACTTGAATGATGGTTTCAGTAGCTTGCCCTCAGTATAAATAAAAATAATAGTTTCATTGCTCAATCAATGATGTTCTGATCTCTTAAATTATGATATGCAATGTGTGATTGTGCTTTCGAACTAAAATGTTTTACTTAAGTGCAACATAAAAGGAAAATACAATGTTAGTGTTATTACAGATTAATGACTACCAACTCACCTTGGATATGGACTGCAGCACTAAGATCAACTTTTGCAAATATACGGATGAGAGAGGATTATGTAAAGCTTAAGGACAAATGGAGAAAAAAGAAGGACATAGAAGAAGGTAAAGGATTGTGAGTGATTATGGCTCTTGGTGATGTGATGGATGCTGTCCCAAAGAATGGTTTAAAGGAATCAAGTTTGGAGAGATCAAAGAAAAAATGAAAAATTATTTCAAGGTAGCTGAGAGATTAACAAAATTAATCAAGCTGCTCAAAACTATAAAAGAACACCTTGTGCAGATGTTTTAAAAATAATTAGACGTTTCCCTCTTCAGAGTTTAGAATCATCGTAAATCAGTGTAAGATACAAGTGAAGGAACACAAACCTTTTCCAAGACATTGCCTATAATCACTTGCAAAGTGAGCCATAATTAAAAGAGTCCAAACAATAACCTGCATAACTTTGTCGCAGTGTAATACAACATGCACTACAAAAATTTCTGTGAAAATTTCTAGGGACTACATAGCTTACAAGTAGTGGTTTTAACAAGGAGTGTAGCTTCCCAAGGAAAATTATAAATATTATTTTCTTTCAAATGACAATACACCTTATCATTTCTCTGTAGTACCACTCAGACTTCATGTTTCTGTATTGGCTTTTGCTTCAGTTTTAGAAAGAGTACTAGGGGATAACACAATACACTAAAGTCACTATTTATAACACTGACAGCCTCAGTGATATGAAACTCTGGGAAGGAATAGAATTAGAAACTTTTCTGGCAGTCATGGACTGTGCAGCTGGTCCCGAGGGAGGTTCAAGTCTTCCCTCGGGCATGGGTGTGTATGTTTGTCGTTAGGATAATTTAGGTTAAGTAGTGTGTAAGCTTAGGGACTGATGACCTTAGAAGTTAAGTCCCTTAAGATTTCACACACATTTGAACATTTTAAACTTTTTTGGTGGTGAAATTTTTGCAAAACATTAATTAATCAACCTACCACACCATGAACCTCACCAAGGTGGAGTGGTTTGCAGCCCCTACAGTAATGGTAGCCATACTATAGGTGCAACCATAACAAAGGGGTATCTGTGGTGTGAAGTTCCCATGGTTCCTAAAGTTGAGCAGCAGTGTTTTCAGTAGTTGTAGGGGCAAGAGCCTGGATGATTGATCAGGCCTTGCAACATTATCCAAAATGACTTTGTTATGCTGGCAATGCAGAGGGCTGTAAGCAAGGGTAAACAACATTTTCTTTTACTTGCTGAGGATCTACAGCTGTACAAAATAATTCAGAATTTATCTGCTGACTGAAAATTCTTTGACAACAGCTGTACTAGGTATAAATGTGCTCTCTATTAGTGACATATGAAAATTTGTGCTAGACTGGGACATGAACCTGGATTTCCTGCTTATCAGTGAGGTTGCCTTAACCTCTTTGGCTGTCCTTTCATGCTCCCTGAACTGACCCATACTTACATATTTCAGATTCTCTACATTCTACAAGCAAAATCCCCTACATTCATCACCTACTGCTCACCAACACTATTAACTGGATGCCCACACAGTGAGAATAAGCCTACAAGAAATTGAGATCACTGTTGTTCATGTCGTTTTCCCATCTAGGCTTGCAATAATATATTTGCATGTCTTAAAGAGAAGACATTATTGACAGTTCACAGGTGTACAAAATAATTCAAAATTTGTTTGCTGACTATAAATTCTTTGACATCAGTTGTGGGATCCAAACCTGAGTTTCCTGCTTATCATGAGCAGACCCCTAAACCACTTCAGCTAGCAGTGCAGGTTACAGTTGTTATTTTTTTCCGAGGGTATGCTGCTCTACTGTATGGCTTAATGATAACAGCATCCTTTAGGAGAAAATATTCCAGAGTTAAAATTTTCAGGCAGGAACTACTCAGGAGGATATCATCATAAGGATAACCAAGACCGCTGTTCTAAGAGTCACACCAGGAAATGTTACATCTGCAGGAAAGGACCTAACTCAGTGGATAGTCATAACTTGCCATTTTTCAGGAACCAGTTTCATTTTTTCAGAAACAACTTAGAGAATATTCACGATCAAAGTTAGGCCATACACAAAAGTATTTTCATCATTTGAGTCCTTCAGATTGTTTAATCCCCAGATTTAACTTTATACTCTTGTTGCCCTAAGCTTTCTAAACCTTATAATGCCCTTAGTTATCCACTTAAGCCTCTGATCAAAAATTGACTAAATTAGCAAAATTTTGAACATAGCAATTTAACATGAAAATATGGAATCCACCATGGATGCATACAGTATATTAATCAAATGGCACTCTACACTTTAATACTTTCCTAAGAAGCTATCTTATACTTAAACAAGATTATTGTTGAATTTGTGGTTATTGGTGCAGTTAAGGTAACATACATCACTAATAACATGCATTTTTATGTACATTCATTTATTAAAAAACATGAGTGTTACAGCACATGAGAAAGCCAGCATTGGACTGCTCCACAGAAAGTCATTCACAGATAAAACACACTGGATAGTCAGCACAGAGGCTCGGAAAGAAGTGCAGAGCATGGTGGAGAGGTTGTCCTGAGGTAATGTAGCAGTGTGTAGGAGACTGGCCGCAGCGAGATGTAGTAGTCTTCATGCCAGTGCAGAGGTTGAATATGGCATCTGGTTCTGGAGACGGGAGGTGCATCAGATGGCATCAGTTCAGCGGAAGCATTGTCATTATGTTCATGTACTGAGGGAAGCCCTGAGAGGTCATTGTCATGGGATGATGGGGGAGCCACTGCCTCAGGAGAGTCTTCCAGGTTCCAAATGGGTTTTACATGATGTACCAATACTGTTTGAGGTTTGCCAAGCATCATGCACATAGTTTTGGTGTAATGTGCAACCAGATTATGTGGCCCTGAGTAGGGGGGCTGAAGAGCTGCACATACAGAATTGTTCTGAAATATGATGAAGCAGCATGTTTCCAATTCTTTATGGAGGAACAAGCATGGAGTGGTGTGAGGCTTAGGTGGTGGTATCCAAACTTAGAGATGAGTGCACAGACACATTCAACCAGGACATGTAGTGAATCTTGAGAAGGAGGTGGGACATCACCCACAAACTCAGTAGGCAGGATTAATGACTCGCCATACAGGATTTCTGCAAGTGATGCATCCAGGTCATCCTTGTGCACTCCATGTATGCCAAGAAGTATCCAGGGAAGTACCTCAGACCAGAGCCTGCCATGGCACATAACCCCAGCCTTGAGTGTCCTACGCCAGTGTTCGACCAGGCCGTTGCTCTGCTGGTGGTAGAGCATGGTGTGGTACTTCAGCACACCGCAGAGAGCACACAGCCGGTCAAACAGGTTAGACTTGAAATGGCAGCCCTGGACTTTCATCAGGGTTGAAGTGCAGCCAAATCAGGAGCTCCACATGTTGATGAACACAAGGGCAACAATGTCAACTGTGATGTCCTCTAGAGGAATCGTCTCAACCCACCGAGTGCCCCAGCTGATCGCAGAGAGTATTTATTTGAAACATTCAGACAGAGAGAGTGAACCCACAAGATCAGCATGAACATGCTTCAGCCTGCCACATGGGGGGAAAATGGAGGGAGGTGGGGGAGGGGGGGGTTGGCAAAGGTGCCAAGGGGGGGGGGGGGGGGGGGGCAAGCCATGCCTGGCAACCTTTCTACATTGGCAAGGGGTGCATGCCCTCACCTACTTGCAGCAGTACAGCGCCAATGGCCATGTCAATGGCACCTGCCATGAGGCACGCATGTCCTTCCATGATGGGGTGGGCAAGGATAAAAGCCTTGGAAAGTGTGGTCTCCAAATTGTGGAACATATCAGTCATGTCATTTGTCCAAGGAAGATACCGTTTGCTTGACGTTTTCTTCCTGGCCAATGCATCAGTCAAAGGTATGTGTATGGAAGCTGAGTGGGGGAGGTATCAGTGATAAAAAATGACCAAACCTAGAAAGCATGTTAGTTCAGAATAATCTACTGAGAGAGGCAGGCTGAACCCAGTCCAAAGTAGGGCACATTTCACTGGATGAAATGCTATGACCCAGAAAAGTGATAGTGTTGTTAATAAGCTGCGACATTTTATGATTCATCTCAATGCCGTACAATGCCAAAGCCATGTGAACCTGTCAAGATGCTCGCTGACAGATGATGAAAACACAAGAATATCATCAAGGTAAGCATAGGCAAAGGGAAAATTGAACAACACTGAGTTGATAAAATGTTTCCACGCTTGGATGGCAATTTTAAGGCTGTAAGGCATTAATTGGTAGGGACTCAAAGAGCCCAAACAGCATAATGATAGCAGTCTTAGACATGTCAGATGGGTGCATGAGAATTTGGTGGTATGTCTTACAGCAGTCGAGCACTGTAGACACTTGGGAACCATGTAGCAACTGTGTAAAGTCCTGGATGTAGGGAATTGGAATTGGGTAATTACTGATGATGATGTGGGAACTTAGGGTTCTGTAATCACTGCACATACAGAATATACCATCTTTCTTTAACATGAAGTATATTGACGAGTACCAGTTGCTGTTTGAGGGGTGTAGGATACCCGCATCGATTAAGTCTTTGACAATGTCTTTACCACAGTGTAGCTTGAATGTATTAAGTCACTAAGCCTTGTGTTGAACCAGAGCCACCTCCATGATATTTATCACAAGTGCCACTGGTGATGGTGTCTAAGAAGTGGGTGACATGGGAGGGGGCTTTGGGTGGAATGAGCTGCAAGTCAACGATAGCTGATTAAATATAGCATTTACAGGAGATGGACTGTTGGTGCGCAGGAGGTGGGGGCGGGTCCACCAGGGATGCGAGTGATGTGTCAGCTAATACTGCAAGATCCTTGGTGAGAAGCACTGCGATGGCAGGCAGGACTGTGGCTGCATGCTAGTAGCAAGGATGATGTTGCAATCACTATGCGTGTCATGCGGAAGCTAGTGCAGCTGTTGGGCCTCATGTAGTGGTATCTGTGTAGTTGCTATGGATCGAGGGAGCTTCGTGTTGGCTAGGATCACAACCATCAGGTCAAGATTGTGCTCAGAAGCCTAAGCATTGGTAGTGAGGCGAAAGAAATCTGACAGTACACATGACAGTTCATGGGACATTGCTGTGATGTGTGAGAGCAGCTCAAAGTTTGTGAACAGAATACTGCTTCCTGAGAGCACTCATGCAAGAGCTCTGAGAATGTTGTCATGATCTGAGAGGCTAGTGACATGCAATCGATGAGGATTGCTAGTTGCAGGGAGACAAGAATGGGCATCAGGTGTGGGTTGTGGCACATAGCTGTTGTCACAAGAGATCAAAACAGCTGAACACTGGTAAAGTGCGGCGACTTGAAGACCAGGAGAGAAGTCATCGTGGTGGAGGAAGTCCAACTCTGTGATAGGTTCATTGATTTCTGCCATGCAAAAAGTCCATGAAATAAGCTTATCATGGGAAAGACAGAGTGATATACAGGCAGAGCTGTGAACAGCATTACGTGACCCGTTTGAAGAGGTAGAGGTAACAAAGCTGTAGAGGGATCAATAGGCATTGCTGTGGCTGAGATGACACTGACATCTGCTCCTGTGTCCATGAAGAAGCGGAGGCTGGACGTGGTCTCATGTACACAGATGTAGTGAGCATGTGCCTGAGGAGGACGCTGTGTGAGCTGGGCTGGTAGATGTTGTGTAGCATTGAGGCAGGACATAGCACTAAAACGTGGCCACTGTGGCATTTTGGACTGCACAGAGGCCTGCAGTTGGGAGCAGCGGCACCAAACGTTGCGTGAAACCAACAGTGTGGATAGTTAGGGAAGGGAAGGGGGAGGTGTTGTCAGACTGGCTGGTCGGTCACTGCTTTGGCCGAAGCTGGTGTGCCTGGGTTGTTGACACTGGCAGTGCAGGCTGGAGGACACCAGGCAGCAGTGCCATAGCAATGGCAGATTGACTCAGCCAGGTGTAGCTGCCGCTGCAAGGAGGAGGGGGTAGTAGGGAGGGTGCTGCCACCACCAAGATGGTCAGCGACGGCACTCGAGGCATGCGCTGGCGATGGCATGACAGGAGCCAACACAGAAGGTGTGGGAGCAAAGGCATCTGGTGCAGCAGAAGAAACCAGCATCGCCAAAAATACATGTGGTTGGGAGATGAGATGCACAGAAGCATGAGAGAGAAGGCATCTGGCATAGTAGATGTACCCGATGTCACCGAAAATCCATGCAGGTGGGAGGCTAGATGCATGGAGATGCTGGTGTCTGACGTGATGGAGGCGATCTGTGTCATCACTAAAGCTGGTGGTGGAGAAAATGTGGAAGAGGCAGATGTGACACCTGGTGACCATGCATGCAAATGACATGGCAGAGATGACCGGCATTGCTGAGTAAGTATGCAAAAACAAAATCATTTGACTGGAGCCCATCATGGCAGGGTGGAAGGGCATCGTTGACGCAAATTGTGAGATCACTGCAGAATGAGGAGCTGAGTGGAATGAGGCAGCTTGTTGTAGACTCACTGAATGGGCCTTGCAGCTCTGACTTTGTCCGTGGGCCAGCAATGTGATATGGAATGGCTTGGTGACATCCCTTACAAGGAAATGTCAGTGGTCAGCATGCACGGCAGCAGACAAGGTTGGCAATATTGTGCCAGGTGAGGCTGGCTCAGTGGAGTTGGAAACACACAAAACAAAATCACATAGTTCCAGGAAGCTGGTGCGATATGCTGGAGTTGGCAGGTGTGTGTGTGTGTGTGTGTGTGTGTGTGTGTGTGTGTGTGTGTATCTATCTTTACTGACAAGGCTGTGGCCAAAAGTTACATGTGAGTGTCCTTTAATCATGCCTGTCTGCAACTTGACATGTCTTCTTTACGGTAAGTAGCAATTTATCTTTTCCTACATTGTTCAGACTTTACTGAATTATGCAGTGCCTGCTGGAAGACAATGATTGAGTGCAGTATCTATTTTCTTGAAATAAATACGACATTTTTCACATAAATGTGCTATATCCTCCATATTTGATACAATAACTCTCTTACAACAAATATTTAATTCTTTGAGAACATTACAAAAAACATCGTAGTTCAAAATTCGAATGTGATTCTCAACTACACACTCATGACGGCCAGTTTGGAATACTCCTTACTCCTTTGTCTTTCAGGGTGTATACGGTCACTGTTTTAGTAGGGGATTTACTTTTGGGATGACCTACTTTTCCAACAAAGCCCAGAAATAAACGAAGCATCAATTTCATGCCCTGCAAGTAGTTCCTCTCACAAAGTTCCAGTGATCTACAACCTACCTTGAAAACACTTGTCACCTCTCAACACGGCGCACCACATCAAAATAAACAATAAATCTGCACATTAGTTGCACTATTCCATATAATAATTCATTTTTCTGATTAATCATGTGCAAGCATCATTCATCAGAAAGGTAAACAAAGCATTAACATCACTCTTTAGGAATGTAGAATGAAGGCTTTCACGACCGGGTGACATGGCTGTTGATATACTTTCCGAGATGTGAGGTCGTGGTCCAAGAACTTTTCTGCTCCTTACGTTTCGTCCAGAACTGCGCTGGACTTCCTCAGAGGCGCTGCTCCGCTGAGTCTTGCCGACTCGGCAAGACTCAGCGGAGCAGCACCTCTGAGGAAGCCCAGCGCAGTTCTGGACGAAACGTAAGGAGCAGAAAAGTTCTTGGACCATGACCTCACATCCTGGAAAGTATATCAACAGCCACTCTTTAGGAATGATGTGTGATACCACAATGCACCAATTTGCTATGTCTCAATAACGCCAATTACATCCCATGGCACACAGTGGAGGGGCAGTTTAATTTGTATCAGACCTCCTTCACCATGAGTCATTAGATATCAACAGACGCCTATTAAACTGAAATTACTATTCGCATTTCTTACTGTTATGTGAAGAAGAAGAAGAATGGGTAGCTCTGAGAGATGAAGTAGTGAAGGCAGCAGAGGATCAAGTAAGTAAAAAGACAAGGGCTAATAGAAATCCTTGCGTAACAGAAGAAATATTGAATTTAATTGATGAAAGGAGAAAATATAAAAATGCAGTAAATGAAGCAGGCAAAAAGGAATACAAACGTCTCAAAAATGAGATCGACAGGAAGTGCAAAATGGCTAAGCAGGGATGGCTAGAGGACAAATGTAAGGATGTAGAGGCTTATCTCACTAGGGGTAAGATAGATACTGCCTACAGGAAAATTAAAGAGACATTTGGAGAAAAAAGAACCACTTGCATGAATATCAAGAGCTCAGATGGAAACCCAGTTCTAAGCAAAGAAGGGAAAGCAGAAAGGTGGAAAGAGTATATAGAGGGTCTATACAAGAGCGATGTACTTGAGGACAATATTATGGAAATGGAAGAGGATGTAGTTGAAGATGAAATGGGTGACGATACTGCGTGAAGAGTTTGACAGAGCACTGAAAGACCTAAGTCTAAACAAGGCCCCGGGAGTAGACAACATTCCATTAGAACTACTGATGGCCTTGGGAGAGCCAGCCCTGACAAAACCCTACCATCTGGTGAGCAAGATGTATGAGACAGGCGAAATACCCTCAGACTTCAAGACGAATATAATAATTCCAATCGCAAAGAAAACAGGTGTTGACAGATGTGAAAATTACCGAACAATCAGTTTAATAAGCCACAGCTACAAAATACTAACACAAATTCTTTACAGACGAATGGAAAAACTAGTAGAAGCCGACCTCGGGGAAGATCAGTTTGGATTCTGTAGAAATATTGGAACATGTGAGGCAATACTGAGCCTACGTCTTATCTTAGAAGCTAGATTAAGGAAAGGCAAACCTACGTTTCTAGAATTTGTAGACAGCTTTTGACAATGTTGACTGGAATACTCTCTTTCAAATTCTGAATGTGGCAGGGGTAAAATACAGGGAGCAAAAGGGTATTTACAATTTGTACAGAAACCAGATGGCAGTTATAAGAGTCGAGGGGCATGAAAGGGAAGCAGTGGTTTGGAAGGGAGTGAGACAGGGTTGTAGCCTCTTCCCGATGTTATTCAATCTTTATATTGAGCAAGCAGTAAAGGAAACAAAAGAAAAATTCGGAGTAGGTATTAAAATCCATGGAGAAGAAATAAAAACTTTGAGGTTCGCCAATGACATTGTAATTCTGTCAGAGACAGCAAAGGACCTGGAAGAGCAGCTGAACAGAATGAACAGTGTCTTGAAAGGAGGATATAAGATGAACATCAACAGAAGCAAAACAAGGATAATGGAATGTAGTCGAATTAAGTCGGGTGATGCTGAGGGAATTAGATTAGGAAATGAGGCACTTTAAGTAGTAAAGGAGTTTTGCTATTTGGGGGGCAAAATAACTGATGATGGTCGAAGTAGACTGTCAATGGCAAGGAAAGTGTTTCTGAAGAAGAGAAATTTGTTAACATCGAATATAGATTTAAGTGTCAGGAAGTCATTTCTGAAAGAATTTGTACGGAGTGGGGCCATGTATGGAAGTGAAACATGGACGATAAATAGTTTAGACAATTAGAGAATAGAAGCTTTCAAAATGTGGTGCTACGGAAGAATTCTGAAGATTAGATGGGTAGATCACATAACTAATGAGAAGGTATTGAATAGGATTGGGGAGAAGAGAAGTTTGTGACTAGAAGAAGGGATCGGTTGGTAGGACATGTTCTGAGGCATCAAGGGATCACCAATTTAATATTGGAGGGCAGCTTAGAGGGTAAAAATCGTAGAGGGAGACCACGAGATGAATACACTAAGCAGATTCAAAAGGATGTAGGTTGCAGTAGGTACTGGGAGATGAAGAAGCTTGCACAGTATAGAGTAGCATGGAGAGCTGCATCAAACCAGTCTCAGGACTGAAGACCACAACAACAACTGTTATGTGACTCTACTCAGGCATTATATTTTCTTATTCAAATAAAATCCTGCCTCTAAATCAGACAACTGTGGTGTGTGTGTGTGTGTGTGTGTGTGTGTGTGTGTGTGTGTGTGTGTGTGTGTGTGTGTGTGTTATAGGATCCACCTGAAAGCTAGCACAGTTATCATTCATTTTTGTGTACTTGTCAGTGACTCACTTCCACTATTTGGTAAGTACTCTCTCTCATTCCTAAAGTAAACAATATAAAGTCAAGGATGGAATAAGAACAAAATGGAAAGGACAGATTACTACTCATCATATACAACAGGCAATGAGTCATAGGCAGGCGTAATGAAAAAGAATGCTGGAAACATTCATCTTTTGGGCTGTATGTTCTTCATAAGAAGTAGAAAACACGTTCATACAAGTAAAGCTCACACAAGCACATGGCCAATGCTGTTTTCAGGTATTAAGGACAACTGTGACTGCAACTGAGATGAGCAGGAATCTAGCTGGGGTGAGTAGTGGGAGTACAGAAGAGGTGTGCAGCAGGGAGGGGGAGGGCATGGTGGGAACATAACAGGGCTCCTAACTGCAGAATATGAAGTCTGTGCCGGTGAAAGAGAGAGGGTAAGGAAAGAGGAAAGGAGTAGAGAAGGGGGAAGAACTATGTAGGTGCATTGGTGGGATAGAAAGTGTGTGTAGTACTGGAGTGGGAGTAGGGAAGGGGATAGGCTTGTGGAGGTCAGGGATTAGCAAAAGTTGGGACCAGGAGGGGTTACAACAACAAAGAATATTTTGTAGGGATTGCTCCCATTTGCACCGTTCAGAAAAGCTGGTGTTGGAAAAAAATCGGATGGCATAGACTGTGAAGCACTATCATTAAAATAAAGTACATCACGTTAGGTTGTAGTCCATGGAAACACACTCATTTCCATAAGACTTGGTATATTTCATTACAGACATCCACATTACAAGTCATACAGCCAACTGAACAAGCAAGATGGCATGGGCTGTTAGGCTGCAGAGACAAAGAACTTGTGATGGTGGAGATATGTCGTTCATACTTGTCATAGCCACACAGACCCCCCCCCCCTCCACCCCTCCCAGCCCTCTGCCCTCCCCACAGTGTGGAACATGGTTTGAGTTCAGTGGAGGGGGGAGGGAGTGTCTGGCAGTGAAGATGGTGAGGGAGACGGCAGCCATGTGATGGGGATGCCCATCTCCAGAGGTTGTTGCGGCAGGGACCATGCTTTGAGTTCAATGTGGAACTCCTGAAGGTGGTGTGGGCAGATGAGGTATCGGCCTGTACATGAGGATGGAGTAGTGTGTGAAGAGACTGTGCCCCTATATGATCAGCTGGCAGCATTTGAACTGTAACCCTCCCTAAGAGGATTACCATATCTCAGAGGAGCGTGTGGTCAACCCTGTGCGGGAGCAGGTGGGAGCCTACGATCAACTGATGAACCGGGTCCTCCGCCGAGTGGGGTGAGTTTTCTTGCAGCAGAAAGACGATGTGGTTGTTGTCAATGAGGATGGTGATGTCCTCCACATACTCAGGTGGGACATCGGTTTGCAGAACCACTAGAGGGGGTAGGGGGGAAGAGGTAGAGAATGAGGGCGAGAACCTGAGGAATGGAGTTGATGGTGAGGCAGACACATGTTTGGGTGAGGGCTGCAGCAGCAGCTCTGAGGGGACATAGCATGAGCACAAGTTCTCAGTGCTGGGGGATTTCTGTTGGGTTGTAGCCCAAGGAAACACATCCATTTCTATAAGACTTGGTATATTTCATTACAGACATCCACATTACAACAAGTCATACAGCCAACTGAACAAGCAAGATGGCATGGGCCATTAGGATACAGAGTGAAAGGACTTGCAATGGTGGGGATATGTCGTTTGTACTTGTTGACACCACAAACTATACACAAATATAGAAAATCATAACAAAATTAAATAAGCATAATTAGAAATAATACAGCTTCTGACACATACACATGTAAATATCAGCAAATTGACATATTCTCATTATCCTTTTATTTTTCTATCTTGGTCTTGATGCAAATGAGTCATTAGGTTTTGCCCTCTAAGTTCCTCCTGTTTCTCAATTCCCTTCTCTTCACTGTTCTATTGCTCTCTCTGCAAAGTCAGTTGTGCCCACATATTTCTCCACGAAATCCATTCCTAAGCTTAGATCTACTGTTAGTTGTACAATGACTTGGCAACTAGCAAAAAATCAACATTCCCAAACTAAAAATCCACAACTTCCTATTTATCCAGTTTGCAACGAACTCCAGTTGTAGTTATTATCCCAAACTGATAGTGACAGAAATTGTTGGGAATCTTTCACCCAGAAAGTTCTTTGTGAAAGACTGTGCAACCCCGGGAATCTCAGACTCTGTACCAATCAAAACACTGCTATTTATCCCCCGTATACTACCATAAATTATTGGATGAAGTCTACCTGCTGTGACATTTTATATTGTTTTGTATCTCCTCCAAATGATCTCCATATATCTACCAACATGCATTTTCTTTTCTGTAGAATACAGATTGTTCTCTGGTCAGTCAGTCTTCAGATCTACCTTGATAGAATTTTAACACAGTCCTTTTATTATTATCATTCTCACATTCTCCCAATTTTCTGACCATCTTAAATTATTACTCTCTTTTCCATGCTTCCCAAGTTATAAGTTTTTTTCATTGCAGCAAATTAATTCCATTCTGGTTCCATTTTGGACATCCATTCACTGTTTATGTTATCGTCTAAAATTATGTGCCCTCTTCCACAAGAATGTAAGTTTTCAAAAATAACATTTACTAGCAACATTACAGTAATTAACACTTTCTACCTCTAAATATATAGCTTCATTATTCACCATTACCACAGAATTTTTCTTACCTTCCATACAAATAACTATTTCATTAGGATCTGCACTATTCTGTATTGACCCCTCTTCCACGTCACTTCACCACCAAAATTAGTCAAATCAGCACATGCAACAACAGCTGCATGGTAGCCTTTAACAGTCAGTTATTTTGTTAATTCCAGAAGTGCTACTAACATCACTACTCTCACCTTTGGTGATTTCCACAGCTCCTATCATTGGACCTGGCATTGATTTTCGGTCTGACTTCAACACTTGCAGCTCTGTCACTTCATGTATGCTTACATGTTCATATTCACTTTTAGCCCTTCATTCAATATCAACCAATTCCTCAATTCTAACTCATCATTAACCCCTCTACATTGTTTTTTCATTGTATCATGTTTCTCAAATTCCCTAAACCCTTCTAAAATTTCATTACTTCCTAGGATCTCATCCATTACACACACCTGAGAAATCTTTCTTTAACCAAAATTGAAGTCCAACCTCTTTTCATATTGGGCCCTATTATTCCAATGTTTTCCTGCTCCAATGCAGGCCATAGATGATGTGCATTGCTGTTTTCTGACTGACTGTTTTGTGTGTTATCTTGCTTCCTACACAGCCCGTCTTCACCTCTCCAATTACTACGACTGTTTGGAAACATTTTTGCCTTAATTTGGTTTTGATTTTCCCTGAACTACTGCTTCTTTCCCTCCAATTGTCATTCTGATGGTCATTTCCACCCTTGTCATTTCTTCCCCATTGACTGTGAATTCTCTTATCACCTTCGAAGCAATTGTTTTCCAGTATTCTGGGACAGTAGTAATTACCTGGCCCATCTGGTTTATAAACTTAAGGAATGCAGCCATTCAGTCTGTTGGGCTTTGGGTCAGTTCTCACTGCAGAGATTCTGGCAGTTGTTGCTCCAAAACTGAGAGCCCTGTTAGAATACCTAGGGGCCTATTGAGATCCATGAGCTTATTTAATTCTAACTCCCATAACTCACACATGTTAACCCTCACACTTCTGTACACTGGGCCATTTAAAAATTCATATTGCAATGGATTCTGTTTTAACAGATGCCAGAACATGTCAAACAAAATAGTTTCAAATGTTTCATGGAAACACCACAATATTGAATTGCCCCGTCTGAGCAGTACATTCTAAATTACTTCTAATATAACTTATTTTTTATGGCTTCTGGCATTACTGTCAGAAACCAATCTTTCCATGATGCCAATAAGTCAATGACATGAAGCTTCACCCGAAAATAGTTTTTCATTTGGACTTTGCATATTTGCAAAAGCAAATGCAAAACCAGCCTGTCCCACAGAAAAGGTGCTTTGCATTATTGAGATCAACAATCACTTTAATCCTGCATTCCTTTCCCATATTTTTTTTCAAATAATGTAACATGTCCTTCTCTAAAAATAAGTGATCTAATTATTCATCTTAAATGCTGAAGCCAACCTCTCCCCAGTAATACATTACAACCACATCTACAGCTGCATCTACATCTATAAGGATACTCGGCAAATCACACTTAAATGCGTGGCAGAGGGTTCATTGAATCACCTTCACAATAATTCCCTATTGTTTGAATAGGTATATGTGGGGGGTGGAAACTATTTAATAATTACTTGAATGATTGGAAAAATTAATCAGAAATAATAGTTGAAAGAAATCTTAAGGTAATTTATGAATCTGTGCACAATCTTGGGTGAACATTAATTGGTACCAGTATCAACAGATCTTCAATACTGATAATTTCATCAACAAACATAATTTGTATTACAAACTGCTTCCTTTATTCCATTGTGTTTAGTCTTGATTTTGACAATGTCGATGCAGGGTCATTTATCCAGGATGTTGCATAAATTCTTCTTTTCTGCTCTGAACTTCTTGATGCAGGATCTCGGCAGCAAGTGAAATGATGAACAGATAGGAGTGCACATCTTAAATGTGCAAATAAATTTTGCTTTTCTAATAACTTTTTATACTAATTTTAATGTACGATTGAAATACACATTTTAACAATGTTGCTAGATGAATCCAAGCATACATCCATACTCTAGCACCTATTGAAACAAAAAGGTGAAAATACAGGAATTAGTAAATTGAAGAGCATATTTCTTATTTCGCTTCTAAGAGATATTTAACGATGTATCAAAACATTATCCTTGCCACAAAACAACTTGTAAAATTACCTTTAGCAGAGTCTATAACACATTCAGTTTACATACAGCTTGTGGCACCAATGAAATCGACACCAACATCGATGCATTCATCTTTGAACTAAGCTAAGATTATCTTTGTCCACTTCCGCTATGGCAGTTCTTTGTGAGCCTTGCTTGTGTTTGGATGAATAAATGAACTACTCCTAAATGGGGGTTGTTTGGTGTAACTAACCAAAACATCCCCCTCACTGGTGACCCCGAGTTGTAACGTCTTCTATTTTTGCCGTTTCACTGTGTCCGCGAACTTCACGTCGGTTATTTTCGTGTGTATTACATCAACACAGCATTCGAACGATGACTTCGGCCCAGCACCTAACACCGGATTTTGTGATGAACATGCATCATGTTGCGGGTGATGTACACCCGCCAGGAGTGCAACACGATGCCTCCCACTCGACGATTACATCGATTTCGCCGGACGTTTTTGAATCTGCAACAATAAGTGAGGTTAGGAGTGTGCATGACTCCGGCTATCAAATGCCTTTGTTCCCACCACATGTGCCCTCTCTCATCGACTGTGCAGTTACCTCTTATGGATCTCCGTGCAGTGCGGGAACAATGCCGATTTCTGCAAATACTTTGTTGGACAACCTACCACCGCCAGGACAATGATTTGATATGCCGCAATCTGTGCAGTACCACATGGATAACTGCCATGTGGCCAGAACTGCTTCGTTCACAGGTCAACCTCCTCAGCATCCAACCACACCCATGCCTGCCTCGGTTCAGCATCAGCACATGCCTTCCTACTTCGATACCTCGGCCTGCAACAGGAACAATAACTTGTTATCTGTGCCTGACCTCCACCTCCATCCCACTGCAACGCCTCAGTACACCTCAGTGTTTTGTGCCACGACATTCACCTTATCCGCACACCGTTCTGAGTGGAGTGACTATGAACAGTGAACATTCACACATTCTGTCCCACATTCAACATCGTTTCCCACACTGCGCTTCTGGACGGCCCGCAACTCCACAGCCTTCATGCAACACAGGTGGCCCCGGCTCTGATCATACGTCAAGCTTTCTGCGGACTAACACACGTTCTCAAACTTTGGAGTTTTTTTCACCTGTTGCCCCGCACTGGCTCCAGTCGAGCTTCCGCTACTGTTCTCGGCACATCTCGGTGCCTCATCCGCGTTGGCCTTCTGTGACGCGTCAATCTGAACACACCCGCAACGTGTTGAGCTTCAACAACCGCAATCGACACATTATGGTGTCTCACCTGCGTCGGCTTCCGCGTCGCGACGGATTGCGCTCAACCACAATGTGTCACTTTCATGTTGCCACCCAAACAGCCGTCGTTGCCACATCCCCTGGAGGCACACACTCCTGGAATACTACAGCAACAACAGCTTGTTTCAGTCAGTGCCCCGATGAACTCATCTCAACCTATTCTTCCGAACATTCGACCATGCTTACCGATGCTGCCGCCGTTTAATCCCGACAGAGCTACAACCTGGTTCAAAATTGCGGAAGAAGTGTTCAACCATTACAAACTCAACGAGTCAATCAGGTTTCTGTGCCTCATCACCCACCTGCTCGACGAGGAGGACTTGATTGCTGACCTGGTCGAAGCCCCGGACTCATCTACCCGGTACACTCTAGCCAAAAACACAGTTCTATGTTGGCTTTCACGCTCAACTGAGCCAGCAATACGGCAAGTGCTCCACGTCGAGCGACTAGGCAACAACAAACCTTCCCAGCTCTGGAGACGGGTACGTGCCCTGGCCAGTGCCGATCTATTCTCTGACACAGCTCTCCTCGCCATCTGGTCAGATAAACTATCTCCTCACGTCCACTTTGCTCTGCCTCATAGGTCCCCCGAACCTGTCGAGCAAAGAATGACAATTGCTGACAAACTACACGATGAATCACTGCTCTATTTTGAGCCACTGCCTACCTGACAAGTCTCAGGTTCAGGCTCATTGTCCTGTGGCCGGATGCAGCCGAGGCCGCACTGTGCTGACCATTCCGCTCACTTTGGGAAGCAGTAAACAAGCTACTGGGATGTCACCGGCTCCGCCCATGGTCATGTCCCCTCCTGCAACCAAGCCTGCTGCGGCCACCGAACCTCGGCCACCGCCACTGGCAACGAACATTCTGCAGGAAATGCAACTGCACTACCCGGACTGTTACTTCCACACACGGTTTGGTGAGGCGGCACAGAACTGCAGACCACCCTGCTACTTCCCAAACGCCAATCACAGATAGGTCCGGGTGCCACCTCCTGCGCACAGCATGACAGGCACCCCACAGTGCTCCATTCTCTCCAGGAACAACTGGATAATTGCAGACGACTTTACATTTCGTCGGGATACCTTTTCCTAGTGGACACAGGCGGTGATGTTTCGCTGCCGCCTACATCCTTAGCATCGTTGAACATCTGCCCTCCTCACACTTCACTGCAGGCCGTGAATTCAACTAAACGACAATGCTCGGGTTCAACTTCCCACGTTGTCTCACTCTCCACAAACTGCAAACTCGAGTGGACTTTTTTAGTGTGCAAAATTTACGAACCTATACTAGGCATTGACTTCTTGCAACACCACAAACTTTCACCGGACCTAGTGCAAAACACCATGTTTCATCACCCATCCAAGACTCACTTCCCCTGTGCTCCATCGAGCAATCCCCCCCGTGACACATCGGTCTGGGCTCATCTCGTCCGTACATGCTTGTCTCTGTTGACAACGTTACAAGAAACAACGCACAAGTGCCTTGTCGAGCTTGATAATGTCGCTCTCCTACGCAAGAAAAACTTCGAGTTCTCCCTCCAGCTCCACGAAACTCAGCTCAAGCTCTCCGATGCAGCAAAGGAATTACAGACAGTACAGCAAGGACAAAGCAAGGTCAGTAAGTGCTCTGAATCTGCTTGCAGTCCCAGCAATAGAGCCTCCGTGTGTTTACCTCCCACTGCCCCTTTCAACTGTGCTATCAAGACTGCCATAACATGTACTGACAGCTCCGCAGGGCCACAGCCTCCTAACACGCCAGTGTTCGACATTCAGCTGGACACAAGTGTGCATGCGCGACGAGTGTCACGTATTCCCGAACTGACAGCTCCTATCCTGTCCCTCGTGGACAGCACCTCAAACTATGCAGCTTCGGCTCCTGCACGTAGCTGTGTGACTGCTACTGACAACACAAACAGTGCACTCGTGCCAAGTGTTTCACCCGTGACTGTGCTGCCACAGGCCACGCCCTCGGACAATGGACTCACTAACGGCTCACAAGCTCTACCGAGCTCACCCGACCACGGTGCCACTGCTTTGGGCCAGCGGCCATCTTGTCACGTTCACTCCTGGGACACCTCGGCTCCCGTCAGAACTGCCGAGTGGCTCCGAACACCACAAGCTCGCCTTGCCTGCCCCGCCCGCCTCACATTGTAAACAAACCTCCTCCTGTGCCACCGGCAACATTTCTGTCATCACCAACGGCACGGTTCACAAGCTTCGCCTCACGCCAGGTCCCCCGATCTCAAGTAAACCATGTCGACTTTGTCCTGAGTGCCTCTCCGACCTTAAAAATCAGATTTCTGGACTACTAAGCTCCAGCGTCATTGAACCCTCTGCCAGTAGCTGGTCTACGCCCATACATATGACACCCAAGAAAGACGGGTCCTGGAGTATGTGCGGGAACAACCGTCGGCTAAATGCACGAACAATTATGGACACCTACCCCGTACCCAACATTGCCGACTTTACCAGTTCCCTCGCAGGTGCGGTCATGTTCTCTGTCATTGATTGCTAACGGGCCTACCACCAGATCCCCATGGCACCTGAAGACAGCGAGAAGACAGCAATCACCACCCCGATTGGGTTATTTCAGTTTTGATTCATGCCCTTCGGTATGAAAAGTGCAACCCATACCTGGCAATGCTTCATCAACAAGATGCTATTTGAACTAAAATTCTGCTTTGCATATCTTGATGACATTCTTGTGTTCAGCTCCTCCGTCGAGGACAACATTCGACATATGCAAAATTTTATGAACACTCTTGCAGCAACAGGCATCGAGACTAACCAGGACAAATTCCACCTACATCAACCCACTGTCACTTTTCTTGGTTTTCGGGTCTCTGCCGACAGCATTTCACTGTCCCCTGAGAAAGTACAAACAGTACTAAACCTACCCAGACCTTCGTCATTCAAAGAGCTCCGGCGCTTTCTGGGGATGGTTAATTATTATCGCCGACATCTACCTTGGGCTGCAGAGATTCAGGCTCCACTGATGGACGCCTTGGCAGGCACCAACACTTCTGGAGCTCGGCCCATTCCATGGACCCCTGCTATGACTGACTCTTTCACTGCCCTCAAAAATCTTCTTGCCCAGGCCTGCACCATTGCACATCCCCACCCCAACGTGCAGCTTTTCATCACCACAGACGCGAGCGATACTGCCATCGGCGCTGTCCTTAGCTAGACAATCGATGGCCAAACTTCGCCTCTGCAGTTCTCGCGCTAGCTCACCAATGCACAATGGAAATATTCCATGTTTGACAGGGAGTTGCTTGCGGTCTACGAAGCAATCAAGCATTTTAAGACTGACGTTGATGTTTTAACGGACCACAAACCCCTGGCTGCGGCCATTACAAACCCGCCAGCTGACCCGCCTCTTCGCCGCTTCAGATTCATGGACTTCATATCTCAGTTTACCACTGATGTCAGACACATAAAGGGTGCTGACAATATAGTTGCTGATTTCCTTTCACGAGTCGACACCCTCCATTTGCTGATACACCTGTCTGAACTGCCTAACCTCCAACCCGCCGACGAGGAAACACAAAACCTGATTTCAGACTCTACCTCTTCACTACACTTCGTCTGCACCACCTTCCCTTTCATTTCTGGTGAGATCTGGTGCGACGACAGTATGGGTACATTACGACCCCTCATCCCAACCATGCTCCGTTGAGCTGTCTTCAACGCATTGCATGATATAGCCCACCCCGGTGTTCGTGTATCCACCCGCCTCATAGCGGAGCGCTTTGTGTGGATAAATGTCAACAAGGACTGCCAGCAATGGGCACGCTCCTGCGTCGCGTGCCTACGGTGCAAAGTACACAAGCACACTTCACCCCCCTTTTGCGCCTTTTTGATCCCTCCTGGGCGTTTCCAGCATATTCATAGTTACATTGTTGGTCCTCTCCCATCCTCTAACAGCTTTCATTATGTTCTCTCATCTGTCGATTGAACAACTCGCTGGGTCTAGTCTGTCCCCCTCCCCAATATTATGGCAGAAACTGTTGCTCAAGCTTTCGTTGAGTCATGGGTATCGCGTTTCGGATGTCCAGCTATCATCACAACTGACCAGAGCAGACAATTTGAGTCGGCCCTGTTCAATGAGATTTGTAACATTTGCGGCATCCAGCGCATCCATACCACAGCATATCATCCACAAAGTAACGGGCTAGTTGAGCACTGGCACTGCACTTTCGAGGCGGCTCTTCGATACCACAACTCTCTATGGACGGAGGCCCTTCCCCTTGTGCTACTCGGCATTCGTGCGATCTATAAGGAAGACCTCAAAGGCACAGTAGCCGAGTTTGTATACGGCCAGATGATTGTTCTCCCTGGCGAATTTGTGAGCCCTTCCACTTCTAACCCTTAGTCTGAATTACCTTCCTTCGTGGGCCACGTCAGACGCCACTTCATCAACCTCCATATCCCTCCACCCGCCAACCATTCCCGCCCTAAGGTTCACGTCCCGAAATCTCTGGACAATTGCGAGTACGTCATGCTCCGAGATGACACTGTCCGTGCTCCCCTCCAACCTCCATATACCAGCCCGTACCAAGTTCTCCGGAGCTCAGCCAACACCTATATGACATCCAGATGAAAGATTCAGCTGTTACAGTCTCTCTCAACAGACTTAAGCCTGCTCATGTCGAGCCTTCTTCTACCCCCCTTCAGGCCACGACCACGCCACTCACTGTCTTGGCTCATGACTCTCCAACCACTCCCCCTCCACGTCGGACTTACACACTCGGTCGAGTGACTTTCAGCTCGAATTGTCGAGCTCTCCTCCGACCTCGCCCTCTACTCTGGTCTCATGCACTCCATCGAGTGTTCATATGCTCCCCACTTCTATCTTACCTACGATCACGCCCTCGCCGCCGGGACCTTCGCCGGT
The DNA here is from genome assembly GCF_023898315.1 of Schistocerca nitens. NCBI lineage: Eukaryota > Metazoa > Arthropoda > Insecta > Orthoptera > Acrididae > Schistocerca > Schistocerca nitens. The sequence goes on from NC_064615.1 coordinate 139,468,286, forward strand.
CCCTTCGACCTCTCCACCATCGCCTGCCTCACCCTGTTCTCACGCCCCCTCCCCCCCCCCCACCATATTGAACGTGCCCTCGCTTGGAGTGTTTGTGCCCGTCCCCCCGGACATAATCCACGACATCTCTATAATACTACACGATGATACTCTGTTCGTCGTCTGTTTCCCTTCATCCAGTGCTCATGACACAACCTCCGCCATTCCCTGCCACCTGGTGAAATGTTCCCCCTCTCGCCCGATGTCGACCTGGACATGCTTCGTGAGTTCGCCATGCCCAGTGGAGACATCGTCATTGTCGCTCCGTTCCACCCGCAAACCAGCGGGCTACCTGTCGCCGCACGCCCAGCACGACGCCCGGCTCGCTTCAACAACTTCCAGGTTCGGTGGCCGAACCTTCCTTCACGACATCTACCCACACCCACACAGCTCCCTGACAATGATGTTGAGTTGACCTTGGTCCGGCTCCAGCGGACCACTCCTGCCAACACCATAGTCACTCCCCCCCGGCCATTCAAGAGTACTCCATACTGCAGGGAGGGGGGGCCCTATGTGGCGCCGATTGAACTAAGCTAAGATTATCTTTGTCCTCTTCCGCCATGTCAGTTCTTTGTGAGCCTTGCTTGTGTTTGGATGAATAAATGAACTACTGCTAAATGGGGGTTGTTTGGTGTAACTAACCCGAACATCCCCCTCAAGCTTATATATGAGCAAAGAAAAGAATGAAAAAATAAAAAATAATATCATTCAATACAATTGCCCCCCACTGTGCACTGATGTCTTGTGGAGGTGCACAATGTCTGAGCTTATTTCCCTTTTTGAGCATTGATAATCCTGGTCGGTATGGGCATAGCCCTTATTTTCAGCCATTGGAGTTATCCTGAATGGTTATCAATTTATATAGACATGTCAGCTTCTTTTAACATAAACATATGTAAGTTTCCTCTCCTAACAAAGTGCTTGCTGTAACTGCACAGTCCCATTGTTGTCAGTCAACATCTGCACTACGTTTAGCTTGTGAAGTATGCATGCAGCCCATCATCTGTTATCATCACAGTTCACGCTCACTTGTTCAGTACTAGCCCATAGTGACCATGTCACACATTTACAGTAGCTTTCACTGCACAAATTCATGAAGCTCGTGTTCAGCAGTGTGATCCTTTGTGAAATTTTCAATGTGGTGACAAGTGGTTTCATATCAGCGGCCCGAGGAATTTATTTGACGTTATCGCTCTCACTTATTCAGTGGGGAGACCAGCCATACATCCAACATCCATCAACAATATAAGTTCCTTGCTGCTTGTGCAACATTGCTGAGCACAGAAAATTCATGTTACACGAAGTATTGCCATTTTTAATTTACCACATGCACACCCATGTACTGTTTTAACACACATACTCTTAACACCTGACACATACTTTTGCACTATCACATTCACATGCATCATAAACTTACAACTATATTTATGTTTATATGGTAACTAACACATTACAAGCATTTATCTTTCTTCACTTTAGGATGTGTCAATGCATCATTCCCTGGAAGAAAAAAATTAATACTAACTTAAAACTAAATCCTCATAGACAAGTGTATAGTGGCTCGATGGCTACTAATACCTATTTCATATATTCAGCCGTGTGTGCAGTCATGATAACACAAAACTTATTTAATGTCATGTGTGAGTCTCTACTCACCTTATAAATTTGAAAGATAAAGTGTATTAGAGGCGTGGCACGACCTCTTATTCAGTTTGCCACTTGTACTGTGCTCACTTGTTTACCTGCAGCAAGACGTTTCTCATCCATCAAGTATAATTAGTGCATGCACTTGCAATACTTAAATTTGTAAATATTGTGCATATATAGATATAATGTATATAGTAAAGTAGCTTAAGTAAATATCTCATAGTTTATCATCCCTTTCCTGTGTACATAATATCCTTAGCTTATCTTTGTGTATGTATAGTTGTGTACATAGTCGTGGTTATAACATAGGCTCTCTCTTAATTTTCTATGTCCCTGTTTATTCAATAGGCTTTACAAATGCTAGTGCAGGCTGTAGCTCATCAGATTTGTTTGTTTTGGGTGATCCAACACTTCCAGCTGTGCCTGTCTGGTGCAAACGCACTTTCGGTTTCTTGACTAGCTTGCTCCTCAATGCACTTGCGCTGCATCACTCTGACACCACTGGCATCACAGCAAGTTGTGTATTCAATTGCCTGCTACTGCGCATTTCTCAAGTTCATTTATTTGTTTACAATTGGGTTATGCACAAGGCAAAGTGTGGTATTTAGAGTATTGTCATCTCTAGACACATAAAAGTAAAATTCTTCCTTGTTAAAATCACTCACCTTATCATTTACACATTTGACATATAGCCCGCCGGAGTGGCTTGGTGGTTCTAGGTGCTTCAGTCTGGAACTGCGCGACTGCTACGGTCGCAGGTTCGAATCCTGCCTCAGGCATGGATGTGTGTGATGTCCTTAGGTTAGTTAGGTTTAAGTAGTTCTAAGTTCTAGGGGTCTGATGACCTCAGAAGTTAAGTCCCATAGTGCTCAGAACCGTTTTTTGACATATAAGAAAAAGCACTAACTAAAATTTTCCTTAACAACTAGCAACATAAATTCTGGACTGTGACTTTCCAGCATCTTAAATCTAACATTATTGTACATATATACAACTTAGAGGGTATGCAGCCCTTCTTCAATATATGAACTTTCTCAAGTCTTTTTGTGGGTAAAAGCCCTTGTCCGAACCCATGTTCATACAAACCAATCTATATGCTTCCGGGTAGGGGAATTAGTAATTATGTATAGTCCAGTGTATAGTAGTTGCCACTTATGGTTCAGTTTTCCAATTTTTGTGGATTTGGGATGTATTCTAAGTAATACCTTCTGTCCTATGTAAAACTGTGTTGTACGTTTCAGCTTTCTGTCATAAATTCCTTTCCTATATTTAACCCAGATTTCAAGGTTGATTACTGCTTGTCTTATTTTATCTTCCAGTGATAATTCTGGTATTGGTACCTTGGGCAAAGGTTTCTCCCACTCAACTATTTGTTTGCAATTGAACATCAGCTCATTTGTTGTAAATCTAGCTGATGTATGGGGAAGATTGTTAACAACTTGTAAGAAAGGAGTGACATATTCAATCCACTTAGTATGTTTGCGAGGTATATAGGTCCTCACAAACCTGTTGAATTCCTTAAACACCCTATCTATGGGGGATGCTTTCAATTTACACCCAGCAAAATATGAGGCATTATCTGTTAACATGACTTCTGGTTTTCCTACTCTTGCAAAATAATCCTCTTTGATTCGCCTTATAATTGAACTGACTGTAATGTGCTGTACAGCATACAGATTTATGTATTTGGTGAAAATATCATACCTACTATATACTTTACTCCCCCCCTTACCTCTCGAATAGGGTCCAGCCACATCCAATAATACCTTTTCTAGAGGTTTCTTAGCCACAGTGGGATGTAGTTCAATCTGTTTGGAGATGTTTGAATCTTTTACTTTCTGGGAGAAATTACACTTTCTTACCACCTGTAGCACTCTTTGTCTAAGGTTGGGGAAATAACAATATTTATTTATTTTGTCAGTGCTCTTTGCAGTGACAAAATGGCCCCAAGTATTGTGTGTGTATAAGATAAAAATCATCCACATATTCCTCTGGCAAACATATGTGCCATTGTTCACGTTCAAAATAGTTGCTATGGAACAGAACACCTTTGTGAATAGTGAAAAACCTTTTTAACCTTTCATCACTGTTTTGCATAAGTTTTGCTCTTACCTTACTTCAGCATGTGTCTTCCTGCTGTAATTACTCCATGTTTTTACATGTGTGGGCATAGTATGGTCAGAGTGTTTTGCTTTCCATCAACATAGCTCTTATTTCACCTTCCTGCTCTAAGAGATTGTTAAATTCTTCTAAGCCTTGTGGTAATCAAGAAAAAGCATCAGCTATTATGTCCTGGTTTCCTACTATGTACACTATTCCAAATTCAAATTTTTGAAGATACATACACTACTAGCTATCTGTCGGTGTAGCAATTTACAGGTTAACAAAAATGATAGGGACTGATGGTCACTGGGGAAGCTAATTACTTTAGGGCTGAGTTTTCCCTCTTCTTCTGCCATTTGAAAAAGGCATGCACTCAGACCTGAAGTAGACATGTCGGTGTACAAATAAAAATCCTTCGTCATGTCTGGTTGAGATAAAATTTTAGCATTTAATAAGGCTTGCTTCATGTTCTCGAAATCGATGTGACATTACTTGTCCCATGACTGACGTCTGTTTCTTCATAGAAGACTGAGTAAAACATCACTGTTCATAAGTTGGTTAGGAATTAATTTCCTGAAAAATGGGACTAGGGCTAAGTATGCCTTTAATTGCCTCTTGTATTGAGGAACAGGACAGTTCCTAATGGCACCAAGTTTTTTGCGATCTGGCAGTATGCCTTCCGAAGAGATTATGTGTCCTAAAAGTTTACCTTTTCTTGTCTAAAATTATATTAATTGAGATTTGCTGTTACTCTATGTTTCAAAAAGTGGCTCAATACTTGTTCAATTAAACTGAAGTGTTCTACCCAAGTGGATGTGGTGACTAAAAGGTCATCCACATATACTGTTATCTCACTTAAAGTTCAGGCCCTATCACTTTGCCCGGAGCAGAGATAAATACACCTGCACTTACGTTCAGTCCAAATGATAATGTGGCTTACTCACTGCCAAAATAGGACTAAGATAACGGGAAAATGATAATTGTATTATGCCCCATTAAAGCATCCTGTTAATCTCTTTTCTTACCACTTCCCTCTTTGTCCATGGTATAGTGTATGAAGTAGAACAGGTAGTTTCATGAGGATCTGCTTCCATTTTGTACACAAATTCCTTAATGATGAAACTTCCTGGCCGATTAAAGCTGTGTGCCCGTCCGAGACTTGAACTCAGGACCTTTGCCTTTCGCGGGCAAGTGCTCTACCATCTGAGCTACCGAAGCACGACTCACGCCTGGTACTCACAGCTTTACTTCTGCCAGTATCTCGTTTCCTACCTTCCAAACTTTACAGAAGCTCTCCTGCGAACGTTCGCCGGAGAGCTTCTGTAAAGTTTGGAAGGTAGGAGACGAAATACTGGCAGAAGTAAAGCTGTGAGTACTGGGCGTGAGTCGTGCTTTGGTAGCTCAGATGGTAGAGCACTTGCCCGCGAAAGGCAAAGGTCCCGAGTTCGAGTCTCGGTCGGGCACACAGCTTTAATCTGCCAGGAAGTTTCATATCAGAACACACTCCGCTGCAGAGTGAAAATCTCATTCTGGAAATTCCTTAATGATGCTTGGACTTTTTTCAAATACATTTATATAAGCACGTATCAGCTCCATAAGTTGTGCTTGCAGTTCTTGAGGCAAGCATTTTGATTCACTTACCTTTATGTATATTGTGTCAAAGTTTATCTCTTCTGCTGCCGACTGTTTGTTATTGTATGTGTTGACAAACATAACTATGGGATTTACCAACTGAACCTCAAAGTTGTGAGTAGCTTCAGTTTTACATCTATCAGTACTTCCCCTGATTAGTTGCAAATAATTGGTTATTTACAGTGAAATGACATTGGCTCTTTCCTATATCAATTTGTACTTGGTATGTCCTAAATGTATCCACACTGATTAAACAATCAACTATTAATTTCTCTAGCAAAAAATTGCATCATACAGAAAACTGTCCCAATTGGATGGGAATTAAGACTTATATTTTGACTCCATTCGAGTTCTGACCAGTCGCAGTTTGTAACTTGGCAGTTTTGCACTGCAATGTGGGTATATGCCCACATTTCTTCAAGTTCCTGAAAGAATCCCTGTGACATCACATTAGTTGTAACACTAATGGGTAACTAATGGGTACATAAAAGTCAAATATTTTGGCTTTAATAGTAGCTTGTACCTCACCGTCTGTCGAGTTTTCCTGTGTACCCCATTACTTTGATGCTGATCATCTTTCACATCACTGCCTAGACCATATCTGATAAAGCAAGTGTTGATCAAGCTTGTGCCCCCACTCTCCTTCCAGGTCACAGAATGGGGGCCTACCGTGACCGGTTCAAGTTTTCCGGAGTTGCAGTGGTATCAGTCTCTGGGTCAGGTGTAACTTCTACTATATGGACTGTTGGTGTTTGACTAAGCCAATTAGTATCCTGTGAGGCTCTCAACTGAAATTCTCTATGCCTTTGCATGTTATATGGAATATGTGCATTACTTTGTAGGCTGAACTGCACCGTCTGTGGATTATTCAATTGTCTGGTATTGTTTTGTGTTTGCCAAGTGGTGGGCAGATTATTGCCGGTAGCTTGTGTCTGTACATATTTTATAGGCTGCCGATACTCTACTTGCCAGTTTTTGTTAAACTTTTGCCTCTTTCTTTTATATCCACCCTTGAATTTACAGCTTTTGCCATTGCCATTTTGATTACCATTACCATTACTATAGGTCTGTCTGGGGTAAGGTTGCCATCCGTGTTGTACTATGAATATGTTGCTCACTTTTTGTTCCATAAATCTCTGTGACACTATCTGCATATTAACAGGCTTGGGTTGTACTGGTCTCTCTTTGTTTATCAAAACTATTGAGTCCAGTACAGATAGAAAGTATTCGGTGTCATGCTCCAGAATGGTAGTGAGTTTTTCCCTAATGTGGGCAGGAAGACAGATTTTTAAAATTTTCAGCACATCTTCCTTGAGATACCAGGTTCGTCCAGTACCTGGTTTTATCCAAATATTTTTCAAAATAGCCCCTTAAGCTTCCATGTTTGCTATTGAATGGAGCTGGGTTGAATACTTCATGCCTGAGCTTCTCTTATACATCCTCAGACCAATATTTAATCAGAAAGGCTCTTTCAAACTGTTCATAGTAATGGCAATGTTCTGCCATGTCTGTAGCCCATAGGAGAATGTCACCCTTTGTGTATCCAACAATAAATCTAATTTTCTGGGCTTCAGTCAAGGTACGAGGTAAAACATTTTGAAATGCTCTGATAAAGACCACAGGATCTGTTCTTTTCCCTTCAGAAGTAAATATCAGGAATTGTCGATGCCTAAGTAATCCCTCATCAGCAAGTCATGTTGACAAACACGTAACGCTGTCAGTGACAGTCGTGTTTTTCGCTTGTGGTGTCGCACATGGCAACTGCACGTGCTCGACAGGTTCAACTGCTGGCAAGTGTTGTTGCATTGTGCAACTTTCAATATTTTCCTTTGACAGACTAACCCCGTATTGTGGGTAACCAGTGAAGGTGTCGAACTTCTCTCAGGTTTGTTTTCTGTTACATGTTGTTTTGGAATGTCAGTAGTTTTGACACTGTCTCGCAACCTTTCCTCTGCTTCCTTTGAACCCAAGTCTATTTTAGCTAGAAATTGACTTTCCTTCTCTTTTAGAGCTTCTTCTACAGCATCTACATAAATTTTGCACTCTGAAACTACCTTTTCAACAAGGGTGCTGCCCTTATCCAGCACCCCAGCTTCAGCTTTTTCAGTTATTTCCTTTACATCTGCACATATCTTAGCCCTCTGTTTTTTGGAAAATTTTGACTCTAAACTTCAATGGTCTACTCTTAGACTTAACTTTTGTGCTTCTGTAGGTAAGTTTTGCACACATCTTGCAGCTTGCTGACTGCGTTCATCACATTTTTTAATCATGCATCCACTTGGGGTTGCATCTCCTGAATTTGGGAATATGCTTCACTAAGGTTCTGTACTCGTCTGCAAGTTATTCTTGTTTATCGTCTATGGGTGATACTCCTTCTGCTAACATATTTATATTGGGGAATGTCAGAAATTATTTCTTGTTTTAGTTGTTTACCTAGCTCTGTCAATTTACTGGATAGTTCATCAGATGATTCAGTGTGTATAGTTTTGGTCACCTCACTGAACTGTTGACTAATATTATCTTTGAAATTGTTAAATGCCTGATTTTCCTGTGTAAACTGTTGTCCTATATCCTTAAGTTGTTGTGTTTCACTTTCCTGAAATTCTTTTTGATTTGTAAACTGTTGTGTTATTTGTTGCATGAGTTATATCATGTTACTAATGTCACTAGTATTTACATTGTTTTTACAAACTGATTCCTGTTCTTGCATTCACAATGTCATGAGCAAATAATCAAAGGAATTTCTGCTGTTGTGCCATCAGTTTCACTATTTGAAAAAAATGAATGTTTCCCAATGAGAACTGCGAAATCGTTTCATCAAGAGTCATGAAAGTGACATCATGGTTAGTTATATTATCGGTGTCATCATTTATCGATAGTGGGATGCCAACCTTGTTTTGGTTGCCATCGGCCAGTTCATGAGTTGGCTCATTGTGTTCAACTATCGCCAAGCTCATATTTCCGACATCTTGGCATACTGCATTCTGTAATGAATTTTCAACAATGGTGATTTCCTTTTACTTCATTGTGAATAGCTTTCAACAAAATTACGAATAAATTTTTTTTTTAAATGAAATTTTTTCTGTGTTGTTACTTCTCAATTAAAGTAGGCTTAGCTGTGTATTCACTAATGAACCTGATTATTATCTGACACAGTCTTATAAAATCTGAATGATTTATCCTGCACTTTAATGATGACTTTGTAAAACTTTTCGCCTTTTCTGTAGAAATGCACTTTCTGCGAAGGATATTAATTGGAAAGAAAATATATTTTCGCCTGTGAGAGAGACACTGTCGAGTACAGCCATATAAGCATACATTGCAGCAGCTTTCTACCTTTACCACTGAAATCAGCATTCCTGACTTGTCTTGTTTGTAGAGAGAACTAAATTTTAATTTGCTCCTTCAATGTTTTTATCATTTCCAATCTTGTGAACATGTAACAAATACAATGAAAGTTTCATTAGTTTGCTGTAACAATAATATGAATCATTTATCTCAAAAATTTTTATCTTAGCAATTGAAAGGTCTGTTCATATTTTTCTCAGTGCCATCTTTAAAATGGTCGCCACTGAACACATATATATGTGGGGGGATGGAATTATTTAATAATTGCTTGAATAATTGGAAAAAGTGATTGGAAAGAATAGTTGAACGAAATATTAAGGTAATTTATGAATCTGTGCACAATCCTGGGTGAACTTTAACTGATACCAATATTAGCAGACCTTCAATATCAATACATTCAAGGTCAATAAACATAATTTGTGTTACATGCTGCTTCCCATTAATTCCATTGTGTTTAGTCTTGATTTTGACAATGTCAATGCAGGATCGTTCCTCCAAGATATCACATAAATTCTTCTTGTCTGCTCCGAACCTCTTGATGCAGGGTCTTTGCGCGAGTGTAATGATGAACAGATAGGAGTGGACATCTTAAATGTGTAAATAAATTTTGCTTTTCTAATCTTTTTATACCACTTTTAATGTACAGTTGAAATACACATTTTTAACAATGCTGGTACGACAGATCCAAGCATACGTCTG